>NC_073696.1:105585330-106813664 GCF_029784165.1 Wyeomyia smithii | reverse complement strand
CGTGCGCCAGCGATGTGCAAGTAGAAACGCGCCACGGTAGATCGACTTTCGTTATCTCGGCCCCCGGATCGCAGAGCAAGTGTAGTCTACTTCAACTTGAGTGCTAGCGGGTTGATACCACGCCGATAAATGACATTCAAGAGTTTGTTTTTGTTCGATGGATAGGAAAACCAGTGAAATTGATATTAATGCATGTAGATATAGAGACGCTGTATGCATTAATCTACTCCTTCCGGGATTGGCTTTCGGCACGGCAGTGACTTATGTGAAGTTTTTCATTGATCTACATTATTTTTAAATGTTTTATGATATGGAGGCAGGAGCATAACTGAATCGAAATTCAATACACCAATAACACGAAACCATTGTTATCAGTTTGTAGCATCGTGTGTCAAAATTACACGCTTACACACAGTGGCTCAATATTTTAAAAACAGTTTTGATGAGAACTTAAAACAGTACCAAAGCTCCTGAATTCTCTTTTCCGAGTTTTCTGTATATATGATGAATTACTATTCTCCGTTCATGAAGAAAAACATTTCGAAATATTTTTATAACTCTTGACTCTGTGAAAAAATTAAAATATCATTTTTATTTGTTGTATTTTTCTTCAAATTAAGACATCATTTTTGATAAAAAAAAATTAACATGAATAGCAGTGAAAAAATAATAATTTGTAAAAAGACGAACGTAATTCAGTAGTTCTTTAACACAGCCAGACCACTGTGCAAAACAATTCTTTGCATTCCGGAGACAGAACCGAGTACAGAGACTGAAGTGTGTCTATAGACACAAGAGACCATGTATCATCAGCAATTTATATTTGGTTAAAAATTTATTCTTTAATTCGAAACAACGTAATGCTTTCAGACCAGAAGAAGTGAGCAAACAAATGAAACGAGTGTAGATCGGAGCGAGAGTGGGGTTCAATAGCCAGAGACAATATAAGGACTCCGCCGGGTGAGAGTTATCGATGACAGTCAAAAATGTAGTATGAAGAGTATGAGGGATTGCATTTATGACGTGTTAGGTCTCGACATTGGAATAGCGAGGTAAGGTTTGCAATATCGGTAGTACATATCAGGATGACTTAAAATGTCATATGGTGGGTTTGGTATCTAGTTCAAAATGAGTTGTTTTCTCAAAGGTATTCGGAACCTGTCTGGAAGTGACATATTGCATTGAACTAGTTTTTAAACTCTTCTGTTTGTAATATGCTTGAAGTCCTTCGAGCACGCGATTGAACCAAATATCAAGCAATGTTAGCAGTAAACGTGGAGATAAAAGTATAGTACTGTTCTAATAAAATAGCTATCCGTGCAGAAACACTAACTGTATAATAAAATTTCGTATTTGTTTTCAACGCAGCGAAGTAAACAAAGACGATTGCGTAAAAAAAAATTCAGAGCAATTCTGGAAAATATATATATATAAAGCAGAAGTCACTTTAAAAGTTACTAGCGTTGACCTCTTGAACTGCACTGCACAATCTTGCTTCTCATTCACCGCAGTAAATGGCCTCCCAATGTCAAGGAAAATTAATTCCGAAGCGTCTGCTCAGGGTGTGCCGCATACAGTGCGTGATGCACGCCATGCTTCGTCATTTCCGGATGATTCCCTGCGAAGTTAAATTATGATTTGCCCCAGCCACGCAATCGATGATGAGTCAAGTCACGCCACATAGGAACTGTGGACAGTTATTATCCAGCTCTTCGGTCAGTTTCACGATAGGCTGTCTGGTGTACATCGAAACAGGGAAAAATAGGTTTCTAATTGATACGGAATCCTTGCAGAGTCACGCAACATGTTAAAGTTCAATGAATTTAATGAAATGCAAAAATAGAATCGTTTGCATCGTTCAATTAAAAACAGCAATGAAATTAAAAATTCTATGACTACATTTAGAACAAGATGGGTTACTATATCCAACATATTTTCCAGGATATGATGACCCACGTCACAACTACAATGACGCTAATCGTGACTTACGATAATAATCAAACCACGAAGAGGGGTCGGAAAAAATGGTAATGAAAATGAATATTAGCCGAAACCAACTGTAGGCAGCTAGTCGTTTCCTAGCGGCGAAAAACCAGTGGATAGTGACAATCATGCAAAACGATTCCCTTCAATCCACACTTTCCACTTTCAGCTTACTTTTCCGACTGACCGACTTGGCCATCGTGGATTCTTTTCCGACAAGTCCAACCGGAATCATATTTAATAACTATGTTGGCTACGGCGAACAGTGTTCGCTCGTAAACAAAAAAGCCAACAATAATGCCTGCACAAACAGCCAACACCGAAAGTTATGTTACGCTGCTGTATTTCTTCCCATTTCGGTTCACCCCGATGCGGCCGGACAGCAGATGCAACTCACTGGACCTAGGCAGGTACACACAAACCATGTGAAGTGTCCGGTTCTAATGTTCGGGGTGTAGGGTTAGTTAGATAGGGTGATGGTCACTGCAAACAAGTGAAGTAGCGAGGAATCACGAGGGTTGTCTGCTGGTTAAAAATGTGTTCATTCATTTTCGTTAGGAGGACCAACGAAAAAGAAGTCAGTTGAAAAGTCGTAAAAATAAATCAGCTTTCAACGAGAGGATAGCTACTTATCGAGTGGCACAAACCCTTGTTCCAGACTGTGGCCATCATCAGTTGTTCTGTTCGTGGTTGCAGTTGCTCAAACAGAAAGGTGTAACGTAAAACTGGCAATGCAGTGCGAAGCGCAGTATGTTTCGGGACCTGGAGATAGTGACCAGATGACCATTAAATCACCGATCGCTCCGTTCTGGTCCGGTTACAAAATCCATTTAGAACTGAGGGTGTTTGCGTAGGAGTAGGCACACATGGCTTTTGAGGCACGTGGCGTTTTGTCTGTAAAAACGAGGGCTCGAACAATTGATCGATGATTCGCTGGCGCGATTAAGCCACTAAGTGAGTCAGTTGGAATGATTTAATGAACAGGATTGATTTTGTTTGAACTATGTTGTTTGCGAGGATCCTGAACAAAATAATTTTGTATCGTTCATAATTGAAAAAAAAAAAATTAAAATTAAAAATTATAGATCTATGCTTTTTTATGGTCTAGCTACACTCAACATATTTCGCACTGAATGAGTTTTTTTATCATTGCTTGCTTGCATTAACTATGTCATTATGAGAAAAAAATCATGCATTGTGCATTTATTAATTTTTGAAAAAAGTTGTAACTTTTGAATTTTTAGTTTATCTCTTTAGATATAAAACTCAAAGATAGGAGATAAAATAGAAACAAATCACACATAATGAGTATAGATTGAATAAATTATGATCGAGTTGATTAGACTTGAACGAAATCTGAACACAGTTGAGACGCATTCAAAACAAAAAATATTATACAACAGTTAAATATTATACAACACATACACAACAAAAAATATTATACTAAAAGTTAAACTAAAGTTAAGTTGACATTTAAAGATGAATAAAACCAATTCACAAAGCTGTATAAAAAATAAGAAAAATATGAATAAAATGATATACAATGAAAACATGACAAAATATACTGATAAAAAATAGAGTATTTTATTAGTTTTCGGCAGTCTAATCAATTAAAAACATTCCTATAGTTGACAATCGAATTTTCTTATATTCATTTTCATCATACTTTCCTACTGTTGATCTCAATAATTTCATGAATTCAATATTTTTATTTATGAATTAAATATTTGAATGTAAATGGAGTTTAGGGGCCATCCACATACCACGTGGACAGATTTTTAACGATTCTTAACACCCCCCCCCTCCCCCTACGTGGACAACTGTCCATATAAATTCTAAAAAAATTGTATGGACCGTGGACATTAGCCAACCCCCCCCCCCCCCCCAAAGCTGTCCACGTGGTATGTGGATGGCCCCTTACGAGTTTATTATTTTTATGTTTAATTCAATTCTCTCAGTGTTACATTTGCAAAATCTATCCAATTGTTTATCCATTGATTATTTACTTCTGGTTTTCTCCCCATTTCGCCAGTACTTTACTCAACAATCGAGCCGTTGAGAGCAAAAGTGGTACATGTGCCATTTTTTCACTTTTTGAGTTTTTTGTATAAATTGATGCAGAACGCAACAACATACCATAATATCAAAAGGAAAGGTCGAGATCTGATAACTTATACCAGAGTTATAGCTAAAACAATTTTCAGTTCTCCTCTTCTATGGTATTTCTGGACCCAGACGGCAACCGCTAGTCTACCGAAAGTTGAACCTGTGTCCATCGCGTAGTTATTATCGGCCAAAAAACAATCCAAAAGATACCAGGTTGTTTTTCTTTAAATTGGCTCCAGTCGATCTAGAATATGTAAAATTCTATCTGTTACCAAATACATATAACTAGCACCATGAAGTGACAGAATTCCTACCGATTTTTTACGCGGATATTTTACGCGGATTCTGGATTTTACGCGGTTCTGGAATTTATGCATTTTTTACGCGGATTCTGAAATTTACACGGTTTTTTTACGTGGATTCAGGAATTTACGCGGTTTTTTTTCTTACGCGGATTCCAGAATCTCTTTACTTGGATTCCGGAATTAGGGCGTGTTTTTACGCGGATTCCGAAGTGTACGCGTTTTTTTACGCGGATTCCTTTTACGCGGCACGAATCATCTGCGTAAAAAGCGACTTCAGTGTACTTACTTTACTTTGTTGGTCGATGGACCGCTTGACGGTCTAAGGTCTTTTTTGTCTTAGGCAGCCGTTCTCTAGTCTCCTTGTACACCAGCGCAGATGTAAGGGACAACAGCAACCACGTAGAAGCTACTTTATACTCTTCAAGCTCGAAAAATACGGGATGGAAACAAAATTTCTAGAATGGCTGCAGTCATACTTAACAAAACGATCACAAATAGTCCGCTTTCAAAATTCCTTTTCAAACCCAATAGTAGTAACTTCCGGGGTCCCTCAAGGCTCTCACCTGGGCCGTCTACTTTTTATATTATACGTGAATGACATTTCCTTTCTTCTTATATCAATACGTGTGCTTGTATATGCTGACGACATGAAGCTCTTTATAGAAATAATCAATGCAGAAGACTTCAAAATATTCCAGAATGAAATTAATGTATTCTACACTTGGTGCAACAAAAGTCTATTGCAACTCAACATTAAAAAAATGTAATTCAATAGCCTTTAGCAGAAAAACAGTAACACCACCAACAGACATTTTCCTAGGAAACCAACCAGTAGAAAAATGCAAAATCGTAAGGGACCTGGCGTAGTCTTAGACTCCAAACTTACATTCATAGAACATTATAACACAATGATCAACAAAGCAAATAGTATGCTGAGCTTTATAAAACGCATCGGCCATAATTTCCAAGACCCATACACAATCAAACTATCATATATTACATACGTCCGACCAATTCTGGAATATTGTAGCATTGTATGGAATCCCTATATTGTAACACATGAAGAACGTATTGAAACTGCCCAAAAACAATTTCTATTGAACGCGCTTCGTAAGCTAAAGTGGACAGCTTTTCCCTTACCATCATATGAAGCACGCTGCATGCTTATAGACATACAAGCACTTAAAAAACGCCGCGAACTTTCAATGCTTTACTTTATCAATGACATTATTTCTCAACGTGTGCAATCTTCTAAATTATTATCGCAACCAAATTTGTATGCACCCAGTCGTCAATTAAGAAATCGTAAAATATTTTCGGAAAGCTCTCACAGAATCAACTACTCAAAAAGTGACCCAACAAATCGCATGATGCGTCACTATAATCAGCACTGCGAAAATATCGACATCACTATGGGCAGAAATCAAATAAAAAAAAAACGACTAACTACTGGAAATAATGTCTAGAATATAAGAAAACATTGTATTATTATAACTGTAGTCTACATTTGCTTGACCAAATAAATAAATAAATAGTTCACGTGAAAAAAAAAGATCGTGCATCTTCTAGCACCGCGCAACATCTACCGAATGCGAGGCCTACCACGGAGTCGACGACCTCTTCCTGGTTCTCTGCTGAATATAGTTTTGGCGGCCACACACTATCTTCCAATTTACTGCCAAGTATCGATCGCAGAATGATTTCGATCCATCCAGTGTTATACGACTTAGGTAAATTAGTTTCGTCGGGAAACTGCCTTCCAACATAGTCTGCCACAGCTCATTTCTTTTCATTGAGCGTTATGCCGCCTTATCTGTACAAACAGATGTTGGGTTTGCAAGTTATGCTCCCGGAACTTATCGAGGATCAGTCTCTGGTATTCGCCGACGGAGATTTCGGTTAACGGTCTCAATTTGAAAAACAGGATACGTGGGAACGGAGTTGAGCAACGTAATGCATCGATAGTTGTTACAATCCAGTCGATGGCCCTTCTTATAGATTGGGCATATGAGGCCTTTCAAACAGTCGTTCGACATTTGTTCATCCACCCAGACCTCAGTGTGATCAGATGGGTCACATAGTACAGTCGCTCGCTTTCCGCGAGCGAATACCAATTTTCCAGCGGCTTTACCATTTTTAAGCTCCCTAATCGTCTTCTGAACCTCCTCCTGTGATAAAAGTCAGAGTCAATGTTACCTCCGAAAAGTACCGGAATTCAATCAGTTCTTGATGATCTGGGAGCAGGCTTCTCCATTTGAATGCCTCCAGGTGTGTTTCCGAATAGACAAACGTGAAAACTAGGGGCTGCATATGACCATTCTTTTTACGGTTGTAAAGTTCATCAAGTAAAGCCAATGCCTTGCAATGACACGACGGAAGAATTCCTCGCTCCCAACCTGTGCGTTTGCATCTCCGATGACAACTTCAACGTCGTGCCTTGGGCACTCGTCATAGGTTCGGTCAAGCTTTTCATAGAACTCATCTCTAAAATCATCGGATTTGTCTTTTGTCAGTGCGTAGGTGCTGATTGAATTGTAGTTGAAGATTTTGCCCTTAATCCTCAATACGCATATACGGTCATCTGCGGGCCTCCGAGCGGACTCTTGTGTTTCTTATTACCCAGCACAACGGAACCAACGCTCCGTTTTGCTGCTTTGTCATCTCTGTAGTAGATGTGGTACTTGAAATAGGTGTGTTCAATAGGGTCTACTGTAAGGAATTCTTTTTCTTCGAAATTTGGGCATCGAACGTCTTAAATCGCTGCGAATCCGTTTAAAATAAATAGTAGTGAAAAGTAGGTCGCCTGTGGTCAGGCAACCCACGATACAGTGCTCGAATTAGCATACTAAAAGTATGAGTAGGATCCAAGCAGCACCTGCAACATATTTCGAAATGATACTAGTCAATATTTGTTGTTTTAAGACTTTATTAACGTTGCAAGAAACTTTTTTGGTTGCTTTAATGAAATTCAAAAGAATTGAGTAACATTGCGGTTCATATGTGTATCCATCTCGTGATTCAACACTTAAAGTTGCTTAGTAGTTTCCTGCAATCTACTTCCAACTGCATAATTCATGACGCTTTTGAATAACGATAATGTCACATGATATTGCGTATTGTTGTTTCACAGATGTTTTCTTTTAAGGAATGCAACCTTGTGATGGAAATGTATAGCAACATCGTGTTGAACAATGTATTTGCTAAAAATGCTACACAGTAAACAGCCATATTTAATATAAATTAATGATACATGGTTATTGTTGGAAATATGGTTCGGTATCTTATATTTCGCATTTAGAACACTGCATGTTCACTGAGCATGGTTTTCTGAACGATTTTTGTTTATAGTTTGAACTTTGAACTTATGAACTTGGTTTATAAATTGGCGAGCTTGAATCATAAAATTTAGTTTAAAACGCTTAATAAGATGCGCGTGAATAATTACGAAGTAAAAACATTTTCTGCACGGTAAATTTTCAATCGCAAGTAAAATTGTTCAACTATCAGGAGTGAAAGTAGAGAAAAATTCCAAGAAATTTGAATGATTTAGATTTTCTATAATACAGTGACATGCGTTCGTTTAGACGCACCATGTTTTTCACAGGTTTTTCTTTCAAAACTAATTGGATTTTGAATGTCATCACTCATTTTTGTTTGATATCGTAAACTAAAACAAAAAGCATCATTACTTCAAATAAGTGCACTTGATAGAGAAAAAAATGTGAGAAATTAAAAATAAGCTGATGCATTCGTTCAGACGCACCCCAAGTCAACGTAGTAAAAGCTCAAATTTTCTGAGTCAATCAGTTGGCTAATACTTTGTAGCTTCTTCATCAGCATCGATTACCGCTGCAGCATTGTTACATAGCATTGTTAGTTGCATATAGGCTCCACCTCCTGCGCTTTTTCGGTTACATACAGGTTGAATAGAAGTAACGGATGCGAATAAATACAATCTGTGAGTGCTACATTGGGAGTTGCATTTGCTACATTGCAACAATGTGTGCTGCTTGGGGAGTTATGGGCGAAACTATTATCGATGAGGTCATATAGAGGGAGTGGGTGAATAAAGAAAAATGATGATAGGAAGAATATTGTCAAAAAATCGGAACCTAGAGTTAGAAATTTCAGAACTAAAAATAAGAGTAATGAATAAAGGAATGAAAAGAAGAATTCTAGGCTTGGACCGTCTTGAAGGATAGAGAATTGTTCTTTCCCATTTAGACCGCCGAGTTAGAAAGATCAAATCAAGTACCGATTCGAAGTTCATTTGTAGCAAACAAACGGGAATTATATATCGTAATTAAAGAAAATTATATTTGAGTCGGAGTAGAAAATTTCGGATGGTAATTATAAATTTTATTTTTCTTGAGTTTGCTATCAAGTGAAATACTTAATTTATTAAAGCCGTGAGACGAGTGACATTACTAATATTTTAACGAGTTTGTCCGTCTTGTTGTCTAGAATTTACATTTTACATGACAAAGCAGGTAATGCAGTTTTTTTTTATTAAAATATTTGGTGTGTTAATGGGGCATTTTCGGTTCTATAGAAGCCACGTGGTGGCTCTTCGCTGTTGGGAATCCAGTTCTGGATTGCATCCCATACAAGCATGGAAAAGTTCACTCACTAGCAATATTTCATGCAAATGTGTTCTTTGATTTATCAGTTATCGTTCAACTATTTCCACTCGCGTACAAGTTTTCCATAGAAACGCTGCTGATTGTTTTTCGCTTCTAAGAGTTCCGAATACCATAGAAGGAGACTGAATGATTCAAACACGATAGTATTTATTGTATCCAAGTTCACTTGCATTCAACATTATCGCGAGAAGCTTTGAGATATTATCGCCAGTGATACAAAATTATGAATCCAAATGAACGTTAGATTGCGTTCAATTGTTTGCTTGCCGGAGCAAATAGGTATCATCAATGCTTACGGAAATTGTAGCATGGTGCATTAGCATCTTATACTTGAAAACATCAAGAATCATCGTGGTATATCACGGTGAAAGCACGACGTGGAGTAGCCGAATTACGCCTACAAGCAACCAACATTTGAAAGAATCATTGCGATCGCTTGAGTGCAATCGTTTACAATTCTTTCGTGAAACACTCGCTATATGTTGCTCGCTCAGCCTAAAGCAGGCAATACTCAAACAAAATCATCGAAGAAAGCTACCATATATTTCTTTGCTTTAAGTTGTCTCTTGCAAGCTTGAGAATGTGTAGCTTTGAATAGCGATGGTTTGCTAGGATTGAAAGCTTATGAATAGTACGTTCAGAAATGATACCCGAATGATTGTTATGCGATACGAGTTTTTCCATCCTTGATCCCATATAATTTCAGTCGCAGCCATTCCGGCATTAGAAATTGGCTCGACCTAAGTCTGCCTATGGTGTCGAGGTTGCGTACCTCTATAGGTGTATTTGGTGAGCGTTGGTCACCACTCGCCATTATAGTGTGTGCAGCACACCGTGAGCGTGTCTATCTGGGGAAAGAATTCCCAACGCCAGTGAGATTCCCCCGACTCGCAAAGGTCCCGATCTTCCAACGAAAGAAGCCGTTTGTCTCCGCCTGTCGTCGGTCCGTCAACGGAATCAGCAATCGCCCTCGTAGCCGCGTCGCTCGAAACCGTATCGGCGCCACCGCCGAGCAATTATTCGGCAGCCAGCACTGCCAGTTTCTGCCTACCTAGCCGCACCAGCATCACTCGACGGTCGCCGCAAACCACCACTGGGATGGTTAGAACATCACTCTGAAGAGAGAACCCGTGAGTTAAATACCCCACCCACAAACACACACCGGTAAATCTGCAAAAACGTAGTAGACTGTCAAGTAGGGGGAAAACAGAGTAGCTAGGAAAAACGACTCACGCAATAGATAAAACAGTGACGTCACACAAAGGGCACTAAGAAACAACCAGACCGCTCGTTCCCGTTGCCTAGCGAATCCGCTGATTGCTCCTTAAAGTGACCAGAAAGACCGAAGAAAAAGGGGGTTAGGAGATTAAGAGAAAAAAAAAACAAAATCACATAAATTCCCAAACATTGAAAAAAGTTTATTATAAAATATTTATTTTTGGTTTCAACGTTCGAACTTGGTTGCTACCAGTTAACTTCACGAAATTAAAAGGAAAATAAAAGCTAGAATTTGGGAAGGAATTGAATTAGGAGTGTTTACACGTTTAGGAAGTTGAAAGAAATCTGGTTTTGAGAAGGACTTGGGAAATTGGAGTTGGAGTGAAACCCCTGAGGGGGGATCCTGCGGTAAGACTGGGGAATCAAGCTAGCCAGGGTAAACCGATCTGAAATTCCTGACAGACGACTCATCGTCTGGCGCCTAAGTCGGGTATTTAGAGGTCTTACCTGGATCCTCCTTACAGGTTTTGCCGATTGTTTTGTTTCGTATCTCTACGAGTCAGGGTCGCGATACCTACATCAGGTGATAGGACTGCCATCTTAGGTTTCGATATGCAGCATTTCAATAATTCAGCCGCCCGCTCCGGGTCAGACGCTGTTGTACGCCGCCTCTTACGTATAGACAAGGCTACGTACGATCTCCCTTTTCAGTCAGCATACGACCAATGTTTCCACCGGGGGTTGGTTACCCGATCTTCACTAAGCTAACTCGTATTCTGATCGGCACCTCGTGGAGGTTGGGATAGGAGTTGCTGAAGAAAAGTGAATGACCTTGTTAGGGTCTCAAGTTACACGTGTCTAGTCATTTACCAACCTTAAACATAATATGATCAGAATATCATCAGAATAATCGTAATACGATAGTGAAACATTTTTTTTTTTGAATTTATTTGATTTAGACATAGATGTCGATGGTTATAGGGTGGTCTGTATTTAATTCTAGCCGACATCGGGAGATTTTCTGGGGCGAAAAATCTCTGGGATCACGGCTTCCACCGCATGATGAAGTACAGCCGTTGGCGTCCGTCAATCAACGGGTCGTAAGTTAAGGTCCGGGGTGGTATTCACTCCTGGGTTTCTTCTTATGATGATTATATATGAGTCAATTTATTTGATACGAATTGAAAGAAAATAATAATTGAACTTACCGAATCGGAAAAAAACCCGCAATGTACTGTAAGTACTTAGTCATTCTTCAGTCTTTGAAGAATAGCTGCAACTGTCTTCTTTTTAAACTATCACTGCTAGATAGTGGGATCTATGTAGAAATCGGTTCCCACACACACAGAGAATTTGAAATCCAGACGAAATCCGGATAGAAATATAATCCGGAGGCCACTCCTGAAATGGGCAAGGGGAGAACTGCTGTGTGCTTTAACGTGGTGCTCAATGGAGAACGCTATAATGTAGCGGCTAAATGACTACTACGCTGCATCCCCTCAGTGTAGGAGGCACAAGACCACGAGGGATGGGTATACCGTATCCTATAACACTACGAATAACCAACAAGAGAGAGGGCGTTCCGAGCAGTAGACCTATACACACGTCTTTTAAGAACGGTGGTGGCATAGAAGCAAAACTAGGAGTCGGTTTCGTAGTGTTAGGTAACCAGAAGAAGAGAGTCACCCAGCTTGTAGATGACCGTATATGCGTGTTGAGGATTAAGGGCAAATTCATCAACACGACCTAAAAACATGTAACTAAATTCTGCGTTCAAAGGGCTCTCCTGTTTGGTTGAACCTTTTGTCGGTGAATACCAAGCTGGTTTCGAGAGGGGCGCTCCACGACGAATCAAATCTCTTTACTCTGCATTTCCCCATCTGTTTGTGGATTTCAAGCCGGCGTACGGCTCAATCAAGCAAAATGAGCTGTGGCATATAATGCGAGAAAACGTTTCTTGGCTTTGCGGATGCCATCGTAATAATCGGGGTAAACCGTAGAGTTGTGGAAAAGGCCTTCAGGCCCTTAAGGAGAGAAGCGGTGAGGTTGCAGCTCCTAATCACCTCTGCCAAAACAAAGTACATGGTAGCTGACAGGGAACGTGAGAGTGCTAGTGGTGTTGGTGCTGAGGTGGAGTTATATGGGGAAATCTTCGGTTGCCCCGAAAAACCTAGGCATCTATTGTTTCGTTCGGCATTGGATCACTAGGATGACTCTTGCCGAAAAAGTAAAAGTAAGTAAGTACCCCTCTTGAAAATACAGACCACGCGGAATAAATCCGTATAGTTGAAATGCTAAGTTAGGCGTCGTACACAAATTACATAAGGCTGAAAATTTAAATTTCAGATCCCCAGATCCCCTATGTAGCAATAAGTACCGCTCGATATGGCACCCCCCTAAAATTACGTAACTCTGAACAACCCGACTCCCATCCAAATTTTCAATTTTGAGTAAACATCAACTTTACGTAACTGTCTCAACTAATCCCCCCCCCCTCCTATGTAGCAATAAGTAACGAAAACTTAACCCCCCTCCCCCTCCTTCATGTGTTACGTAATTTGTGTACGACGCCTTATGAAAAATAGCGTTGGTAATTATCGTCAAATTAGACACATTTTTTCCAATTAGACTAATACAAATTCCGAACTCTTTTTTTGTCCAAGGCTATCAAAGTTAGCCAAGGGAGATAAATAACACCGAGAAGAAAAAAAGGAATATCTTTGATGAAAGTTTGTGTACAAATTACGACGTTAGTAACTTGCAACACTTGATCATTATTGTTAATCATATTGCGCACTCTCGCTGTCACTGAACTTTTTTTTTTTATATATTCTCGCTTATTTTCCGTCGGTCTAGTTCCGCCACTGTTGTGGCCAATCACCGACGCCCAGGGAAGCGACTCCACACCCAGGACCCTAACTCACGACCCGTTTATTAACGGACCGGCGCCAACGGCTTTACTTCCTCATGCGATGGAAGGCGTGATCCCAGAGATTTTTCGCCTCGGAAAATCTCCCGGTGTCGGCTAGGATTGAATCTAGACCAGTTGGGTTGGTTGTGAGTGGATCACGCCACCTCACAACCATCGACACCTATGTCGGCGGTGGGATTCGAACCCAGGCGTCGAGCGTGGTTGGCGGAGACGTTACCAACCACACTAGGCCCCCGCTATGTCACTGAACTTGTTTGTAGCTAAATTTAATATTCGCTGTCGGAAAACCAATAAAATTTTTGAAGGGGTGGGTGACATAAAATGAAAATAAACTTTGTAACGACCATACTAAACAATTATCTTGATGAGTTCGCGATTTTTATAGATTTTGATCAGGTATATTTGATTTTATACCTTTTGCTTAACAAGCATAATTTATTTGTAACATTAAGCTTTTGGAATTAACTTAAAAAAATTAAAAAAAATATTTCCAGTTCGTTCATTTTTCGCTTTCCCTACTTCACAAACTGTCTGCTTAATACCTAAGTCACATTTTCAGTTTTCGCTTTTATTGCATTCTCGTAGAATTACAAGCGATGCCTGTTCCACAAGAAACTTTAATGTAATCGTGCGACAAAAACATGAAATTAGTTCGTGAACCAAGTTAGAGTAGTTGTCAATCCTTCTAACCATTCAAATATTACGTATTTTTCAGGAAGAACCACCAAAAAATCAATCGAAAAATACGCATCATGTACAGTTCACCTTATTGTTATAGCAAAAATATGAATCTAAACCAAATATCAAATAAAGCTTATACGATTGGTTCGTAAAGTTCAACGATATCAGAAAAACGAATGCTGGTGTTATTTCAGAGCAATAAAGTGGACTCTATTCGCCAAAATATTTACAGCATCTCTGCTAGAAAATGAATGGTTATTTTGTTTATTTCACCAAGTATAATAAACCGTAGAACAATTCGTCAGCGGCTACCTACAGGAACTTTGCCGAGCTACCGGTTTCGCAATGCCGATGCCCATTTACAGACAAAGAACCGTGCGTCGGCCTGTCATCAGCAATTCTTTTCCAGGCCCCGAAGACCTTCGTTCTCGTTTGAATCGGCAGACGAGAGACCCCCGATTGATTTATCTGCGACGCGGCGGTGGGCAATTTATACCACAATAATCGTTAAGCGGTAATAAAAATGAATAAATTTATCACTCGGCGTCGTCGCATTTTCTACTTTTCCAAAATCGTGACTCGTGTTTTGTTTTTTTTTTTCTCGTTGTTTGAAAGAGTAAACAACCCACCAGACAAAGTCCGCAGAAGCCTGTAGCTGCCAATTACTCGTTCGATCTTATAAACGTACAGACTTGGCGGTTCCTGCGATGGTGCCGATGACCAGTTTGGGGAATTCGGCTTTCATCTTTTTATTTAAAACTCAATTAAGATTCTAGATAAGTCCGAGGTTGACTGGTTTGGCGAGTGCTTACGATTGTCTGGTAGTGATTGTGATTTGTTCTGGTTTGTTCTGAACCGAGGTGAGCCGTGCGGCCCGTGAATCGACAGAAGCAACTGAAGTTTTCCTGCTTTCTTGTTCGAGCGGAAAACTACAAACGGAGCTATAAATTATAATCGAGGTCATTATATTTTCATGATGATCTGCAAAGATGACTTTTAGTTGCTGCTTAATACTAAAGCTTCTGGCGCAAGGATTGCGTAGCCGTTGCCTGTAGACCACATCATTACCTACGCAACATCGATTAAAGTGCTGAACTCTGAAAGGTGTCATTACCGCGCAAACTAATCAATAACGAGATTGTACGACGTTGATTATCTAATATCGAACTTTACCGGTAACCAACACATTGCTGCTGTAACTCATAGTTGTGCACACAAAAGCTACAGTCACGATAATACGGAATGTAATCAACTAATAACGTCATTGTAACCCCTGTCTTGCAGTGAACTGCAACTTCAGAGGCCGTTACTGGCTTTACTCATTCATCATCGGAAACACGATTGCTAGTCGTAGCATAAATGTGTGAATCCACCAATTCTAACCGACTTTTCCAATCTAGGGGTGCCAATCTGGCCATCTCATGTTTGTAGAAAATTTGATTGCATAATTGTTAGATAACATTTTTATACAATTCACCACTTATCGCGATAAAATCATATATATAAATATTCGTATTGGTATTACCCAAAAACAGTCAAGAACTGAGGTTTTAGCACCATTCACAATCTATTTTTATAACATTTTGTGACTTCTGGAGGTAATTAAATAAATTTAAATCGATCCAATCGATAATTATCCACGTCAAGCTTTTCTGACTTCGCTGCCTCCTTCCTTGCTTACTTCAATTCGTTTGTGATGACTCTCTACTACCAGCTGACTCTTGCAGCGTGGCTGGCAGACGGGCTTGGCGCTTGGAACCTGAAACACAGAAATAAAAATCAATCAATCCTGATTAAAAACACCCTTCGCTAGAGCAACAATAATAACTGCCAGGACGCAGCGACACGGTTCGTGGTGCGATTTTAATCTACTGTGCCCAAACTCTCCGGAGATACTTCCCCTAACTTCAGTTTGTTTTTGGTTTGGGTTACGGTTCACGCTACTGCTGCATACTTTATTCGCAGCACCGTGGCAGATAGTGCAAACGGTACGCAATGCAAAAGGCATCCTACATCGACGAGGCAGGAGGAGTGGGAGTTTATTGAAGTGAACCGTGACCGTGGCAGCGGAACATGACACGGAGATTCGAAGTGATTTCGTGAAAATTATATGAAATCTATTTGAAGCCCAAGGGAGCCATATGGCCTCATAAAACTATTAGATATGTTGGTTTAACTATACTTAGCGACTGAGGGAAACAGATTTGGCTGCAGAAGTAGACGAGGGATAATCTTGCTGTAATTCTTCCTCTAACACTTACTCTTACTCTTACTCTTACTCTTACTCTTACTCTTACTCTTACTCTTACTCTTACTCTTACTTACTCTTACTCTTACTCTTACTCTTACTCTTACTCTTACTCTTACTCTTACTCTTACTCTTACTCTTACTCTTACTCTTACTCTTACTCTTACTCTTACTCTTACTCTTACTCTTACTCTTACTTTTACTCTTACTCTTACTCTTACTCTTACTCTTACTCTTACTCTTACTCTTACTCTTACTCTTACTCTTACTCTTACTCTTACTCTTACTCTTACTCTTACTCTTACTCTTACTCTTACTCTTACTCTTACTCTTACTCTTACTCTTACTCTTACTCTTACTCTTACTCTTACTCTTACTCTTACTCTTACTCTTACTCTTACTCTTACTCTTACTCTTACTCTTACTCTTACTCTTACTCTTACTCTTACTCTTACTCTTACTCTTACTCTTACTCTTACTCTTACTCTTACTCTTACTCTTACTCCTACTCTTACTCTTACTCTTACTCTTACTCTTACTCTTACTCTTACTCTTACTCTTACTCTTACTCTTACTCTTACTCTTACTCTTACTCTTACTCTTACTCTTACTCTTACTCTTACTCTTACTCTTACTCTTACTCTTACTCTTACTCTTACTCTTACTCTTACTCTTACTCTTACTCTTACTCTTACTCTTACTCTTACTCTTACTCTTACTCTTACTCTTACTCTTACTCTTACTCTTACTCTTACTCTTACTCTTACTCTTACTCTTACTCTTACTCTTACTCTTACTCTTACTCTTACTCTTACTCTTACTCTTACTCTTACTCTTACTCTTACTCTTACTCTTACTCTTACTCTTACTCTTACTCTTACTCTTACTCTTACTCTTACTCTTACTCTTACTCTTACTCTTACTCTTACTCTTACTCTTACTCTTACTCTTACTCTTACTCTTACTCTTACTCTTACTCTTACTCTTACTCTTGCTCTTACTCTTACTCTTACTCTTACTCTTACTCTTACTCTTACTCTTACTCTTACTCTTACTCTTACTCTTACTCTTACTCTTACTCTTACTCTTACACTTACTCTTACTCTTACTCTTACTCTTACTCTTACTCTTACCCTTACCCTCTATTTTTACCTTTACTTGTACTCCTACTATTACTCATCTGTTTTTTTTTTTCAATCGTACTGATCCTCTGTACAGCCGACACCTAATTTACTCCTGCAGAATACCGGGAATAGCAACCCGTATCTAATTCACTTCCGCTGATTATCTGTGACTCTCGGAAGACAGGCTGGCACCCCTCTGAGTGTATACTTGTTTTCGGGCACAATGATCCTATCTACCCCGCGCGATTACGATAAGTACGAAAAAGCCCTTTGTTGAATTGAAAATATTTTCCCTGCCTCGTGTGGAATATGCGGTGGTTAGTTTACAACTCCGAGCTATGAAAAATGGAAGGTAAAATTTATTCATCATTTTCACTTTTCACTACGCATCATCTGGCGTCTGATATGTCGATGTGTCTGTTTTGTTGTTTTTTTTTTATTTTCAATATTGCTCAGATAACAGCCGGTAGTTCCGTGAGGGGAAAAACTAGCTGGCGCCCTATCCCCGGTGCCAGCGATGACGATGATGATACTTTGTTGATTATTATGATTCTATTCCGACAGCCGTGGGCAAATTTATACATGAGTTATTGCACCCAATGATGCGGTCATATAATATTTACATTGGCGAGGTTCTGCTTCTGCTTTAACAACCGCCGCTACTTGCTTCGAAACACCGATGCCTGCTTCGCTCCCTGTCTGTTCCGAGTTTTACGGCTGTAAGGCCAGTGATTTTAGGGTTCTGATTAGAGTTATTAGGGGTTATGTTGCGCTTTTTATGCACGGCGGGTGTTTGCGATCGCTTCGCCACATATGTTTGATTATCGATAATTGAAATCGTAGTAAGAGCATAGGCAGAAGTATGCAGAAACTGTCTATGATCCCGTGTGATCCTGATTGTTTTCAACTGTCATTTCTAATAGTATTTTTTTGTTTGTTACAGATAAAAGTGATATTTAGCATCATTGTTTTGTGTTGTACAAACGACACATAGAGTTTATGCTTATGTGTTTCTGTATAAAAAATGGATATCGCCATAAAGAATTATACATACGAAAATTCAAATGGACTAGAAGAAAATCGTTACATACATGATTTTGTGCGCATGAAATATAGCGGGACCTCGAAAAAAGGTTTTATCAATTCTATTTATTTGTGTCCGGTCGAAAGAATAAGCAGACTGAAACGAAAAAAAATATGTGAATAGTTAACAAAAGCTCGCCGCAAGTCAATTTAAATCTGACCAAAGAAAATGATTTCATATCCTATCATGACTTTCATCCAAGTGTTCGAAAGCAGTATCCAACAATAGAAATCTAATCATAAATAAATAAAAATGAACAAAAAAGTGACCTTTCCCGATTAAATATTATTTTTATTGTTAGAAAAGGTTTTGCCTTTCTCCTAGAAAGGTATAGCAATCACTGGAAAAACCAAAGGTATAAAAGTGCTCCAAAGTGTCGAATCTCGTATATCAATCTACTTAGTTTGACGAGCTGAGCATTTTCTGTATGTGTGTGTGTGCGTATGTGTGTGTATGTGTGTGTGTAACGCTCTCCCAATCTCACTCGATTTTCTCAGAGATGGCTGGACCGATCTTCATGAAATTAATTAAAAATGAGAGGTCTAGTTGCCCCATAAGACCCTATTGAATTTCATTGCAATCGGATTTTTAGTTTAGAGGTTATGTTTAAAAATGTGAAAATCACGAAACATCATTATCTCAGAAACTACTTAACCGCTTTTAACAAAATTGGTTTTAAATGAACGAACTACTTAAAAAACCCTTAACTTTTGAGTTTCATGAAGATTGAACGTGCGGTTCGGAAGTTATTTAAAGAAACGTGTTCTGGAGAGTGTTTAATCTCACTCATGTTTCTCAGAGATGGCTGAACCGATTTTCATAAAATCAGTGTCAAACGGAAGGTCTAGTTGCCCCATAAGACCCTTTTTATTTGTTTATAACACCCTATTGAATTTCAATGTAATCGGACCGTAACTTCGTCTGTAAAGTACCAGAATGTGAAAATCACGAAACTTCATTATCTCAGAAAGTACACAACCGATTTGAACAATATTGGTATCAAATGAACGGGCTAGTTTCTAAATTCAACAATCTTAGTGTCAAATGAAAAGTTTGGCTTTCCTATAGGTTCCCATTTTTTTTGACTATAATCGTATTTTTATTCCAACCGTTATGTATTAGATTATAAAAACAACGAAAGTCTATTATCTCAAAGATCACACGACTCATTTGAACATATCTAGTGTCATTTGAACAAGTTGTCTCTCAAACTCACAAGTAAGAAATTTCATAGCAATTCGATATATGCTTCAAAAGTTATGAAAAGAAACGAAATTCAAAGACTATTTAAAACTGTAACTGCTTTGATCAAAACATATGGCCTCAAAAAAATTTAAATTTGGTATTGTGCTATTCGTACGTTCCCGGTATTGCTCGTGATTGAAGTGTACGAAATTCAAAGTCATTTCTTTTATTTCGCTATTTCTTCAGCACGAATATTTTACTCCTAATTAATAATTTTTTTAACTTTTTGCCTTTCTCCTATAAAGGTATAGCAATCACTTGCAAAACCGAAGATATGAAAGTACTCCAATGGGCCGAATGGCATATATCACTCGACTCAGTTCGACGAGCTGAGCATTTTCTGTATGTGTGTGTATGTGTGTGTGTGTGTATGTGCAGATTTTAATTTTCACTCATTTTCTCAGAGATGGTTGGACCGATTTTAAAGAAATTATATGCAAATGAAAGTTCTAGTTGCCCCATAAGACCTTATTAAATTTCATTCTAATTGGATTTTTATTTTAGAGGTTTTGTTTGAAAATGCAAAAATCACGAAACATCAATATCTCAGAAACCACACAACCGATTTCAATAAAATTAGTATGAAAACCCTTAACATTTGAATTTTATATAGATTGAACATGTGGTTCAAAAGTTATGAAAAGAAACGTCTTCTGAAGACTGTTTAATTTCACTAATGTTTCTCAGAGATGGCTGGACCGATTTCCACAAAATCAGTGTCATATGAAAGGTCTAGTTACCCCATAAGACATTATTGATTTTTTTGCAATCGGATTATTACTTTGCCTGTTATGTTTAAAAATGTGAAATCTAGCTATGAAAAGAAACATATTCTGAAGAATACATAAACTCACTCACTTTGCTCAGAGATGGCTGAACCGATTTTCACGAAATAAGTGTCAAATGAAAGGAAGTGTCAAATGAAAGGTCTAGCTGACTCATAACCCTTTTGAATTTTACTGTAATCGAACTGTAACTTCGTCTGTAATGTACCAAATTGTGAAAATCACAAAACTTCATTATCTCAGAAGGTACACAACCGATTTGATCAATTGTAATATCAGATGAATAGGCTAGTTAAAGGTTAACTGATTAATTACGATTTAACACGTGGTTTCAAAGTTTGGCTGCCCTATACGTTCCCATTTCATTTGATTATAATCGAACTAAGCAACCGTTATGTATTAAATTGTTAATAAAACAACGAAATTCTATCATCTCAAAGATAACACGACTTATTTGAACATTACTAGTGTCATACGAACGAGTCATCTCTCAAACTTACAAATAACAATCTTCATAACAATTTGATATGTGGTTCAAAAGTTATGGAAAGACAGGAGTTTCAAAGGCTATTTAAAACTATACCTGCTTTGATCAATATATGTGGCCACAATATAATTTAAATGTGCTATCGTACTATTTGAATGTTCCCGGTATCGCTCGTGATTGAATTGTTCGAAATTAAGAATCATTACTTTTATTTCGCTATTTATTGAGCATTTACATTACGTCAAATTTCATATTTTATACAAATATTACAACATCATTATTTTAGAACCCAAAAAGTGAATTTGTTCGCGCCAAAACTCCTGCCTCAGCTGGGCATTACTGTCACCCGTGAGTGACCAGCTGAGGCCCAAGCGACGCCGGTTTGCGCGCGATTATTTTAAGCTTTGTTTTGGCTCGACAATGTCGCCGTCCGAGAGGCAGTCTATAAAAGCGCTCTCTAAAGCAGCGCCAGTGTTAGTCATTAGGGTTCAGTTTCGGTTAGTCGATAACGCTGCTGCCAGTTTGTAAATAGAATTAGAATAAATGTACCTCAGTGAAGTGAAGACTTGCGTTTGCGTTCGTCGGGAAAAGAAAAATCGTCCCTGGGCCTTAATTGCCCCCGTGGTGCCAAAGGGCGAAAATTAATACAACGTAGGGCCGTGCGCGATCATATTTGGTGCCGTGACCAGGATCGCGCCAATTTGGCATCACCCGCGAGTGTTCGAGCGCCAATTTTGACTAACCGAAACTGAACCCTAATGACTAACACTGGCGCTGCTTTAGAGAGCGCTTTTATAGACTGCCTCTCGGACGGCGACATTGTCGAGCCAAAACAAAGCTTAAAATAATCGCGCGCAAACCGGCGTCGCTTGGGCCTCAGCTGGTCACTCACGGGTGACAGTAATGCCCAGCTGAGGCAGGAGTTTTGGCGCGAACAGAATTATTGGATTGAAGCTTTCATGTACCTAAATCTATTTTACAAATAATAAGTTTGAATGAGAAAGGCTGGGTCTGACCGATAGGTGGATTAATTTAGGTTTTTTTTAGTATGTTTGTGGTTGATCTTACTTTACTTTGTTGGCTTACGAACCGTTCACCGGTCTAGGGCCGAACGAATTAGAGATGTCCAGCTTCTTCTGTCTTGGGCAGCCGCTCCAGTCTCCTCGTACACCAGCAGATTATGCATCTTCTTCCACCGCGCACATTCACCGCGTGCGAGGCCTACCAGGGAGTCGACGGCCTCTTCCTGGTTCTCTATGGTTCTCTCGTCAGGCATTCTGGCTACATGTCCAGCCCACTGAAGCCTGCCCCGCTGTATTACCTTCACTATATCAGCATAATTGTATACATGGTACAACTCGTGGTTCATGCGTCTGCGCCACACTCCATCTTCTAGTTTAACGCCAAGTATCGATCGCAGAACTTTACGCTCAAAAACTCCGAGCACTCGTCGATCAGCTTTCTTCAGCGTCCATGCTTCATGTCCGCAAAGGGCCACCGGGAGTATCAGCGTCCTATACAGCGCTAGTTTTGTGCGAGTTTGCAAAATACGGAACCTTAGCTGGTTACGTAGTCCGTGGAAGGCCTTGTTCGCAGCTTCAACTGGTCGTTTCACTTCACGGCTCATATCGTTGTCACATGTCACAAGTGTACCAAGATAAACGAATTCGTCAACCACTTCGAATCGTTCCTCATCTATCTCCATCTCAGCATCAACACCATTGGGACTCCCACGCTCTCTACCAGCTACCATGTACTTCGTTTTGCAGAGTTAATGACAAGTCCCAATCTCGCTGCTTCTCTCTTAAAAGGTACCGAGGCCTCCACCACGGCCCTACGGTTGATACCGATGATATCGAAGTCGTCCGCAAAACCGAAGAGCATGTGAGATTTCGTGATGATCGTACCATTTCCTTCCACGTTTGCTCTTCGTACTGCACCTTCAAGAGCGATGTTGAACAGTAAGTTGGAGAGCGCATCCCCCTCCTTCAGTCCATCCAACGTTACGAACGCGTCGGAAGATGGAGTTCGATCCCTCCAGCGTCATACGACTCAGCTTAATTAGTTTCGTAGGGAAACCGTGTTCCAGCATGATCTGCCACAGCTCGTTTCTTTGCACTGAGTCGTATGCCGCCCTGAAATCCACAAACAGATGGTGAGTCGGTAAGTTGTACTCCCGGAACATATCGAGGATCTGTCGCAGGGTAAAGATTTGATCCGTCGTGGAACGCCCCTGTCGAAAACCAGCCTGGTTTTCGCCAACAAAGGATTCCGTTAACGGTCTCAATCTGAAGAAAAGAATATGGGAGAGCACTTTATATGCGAAGTTGAGCAACGTTATGCCTCGATAGTTGCCACAGTCCAATCGATGACTCTTCTCATACTTACTTTACTTTTTTGGCTAACGGACCGTACACCGGTCTAGGGCCGAACGAATTAGAGATGTCCAGCTTCTTCTGTCTTGGGCAGCCGTTCTCCAATCTCCCCGTACACCAGCAGATCGTGCATCTTCTTCCACCGCGCACATCCACCGCGTGCGAGGCCTACCACGGAGTCGACGGCCTCTTCCTGGTTCTCTACTGAAGATAGTTTTGGCGGCTCTCTCGTCAGGCATCCTGGCTACGTGTCCAGCCCACTGAAGCCTGCCCCGCTGTATTACCTTCACTATATCAGCATGTTTGTATACGTGGTACAACTCGTGATTCATGCGTCTGCGCCACACTTCACCTTCCAATTTACCGCCAAGTAACGATCGCAAAACTTTACGCTCGAAAACTACGAGCACTCGTCGATCAGCTTCCTTCAGCGTCCATGCTTCATGTCCGTAAAGGGCCACCGGGAGTATCAGCGTCCTATACAGCGCTAGTTTTGTGCGAGTTTGCAAACTACGGGACCTTAGCTGGTTACGCAGTCCGTAGAAAGCCCTGTTCGCAGCTGCAACTCGTCGTTTCACTTCACGGCTCATATCGTTGTCACATGTCACAAGCGTACCAAGATAAACGAATTCGTCAACCACTTCAAATCGTTCCCCATCTATCTCCACCTCAGCACCAACACCACGGGGACTCCCACGCTCTCTGCCAGCTACCATGTACTTCGTTTTGGCAGAGCTTGTGACAAGTCCCAATCTTGCTGCTTCTCTCTAAAAAGGTACGAAAGCCTCCTCCACGGCCTTACGGTTGATACCGATGATATCGACGTCGTCCGCAAAACCAAGAAGCATGTGAGATTTCGTGATGATCGTACCGTTTCTTTCGACGTTTGCTCTTCGTACTGCACCCTCAAGAGCGATGTTAAACAGTAGGTTGGAGAGCGCATCCCCCTGCTTCAGTCCATCCAACGTTACGAACGCGGCTGATGTCTCGCCAGCTATCCGCATGCACGATTTGGATCCCTCCAGTGTCATACGACTCAGCTTTATTAGTTTCGTAGGGAAACCGTGTTCCAGCATGATCTGCCACAGCTCATTTCTTTGCACTGAGTCGTATGCCGCCCTGAAGTCCACAAACAGATGGTGAGTTGTACTCCCGGAACTTATCGAGGATCCGTCGTGGAACGCCCTTGTCGAAAACCAGCCAAGTATTCGCCAACAAAGGATTCCGTTAGCGGTCTCAATCTGAAGAACAGGATACGGGAGAGCACTTTATATGCGGAGTTGAGCAACGTTGTCCCTCGATAGTTGCCACAATCCAATCGATGGCCCTTCTTATAGATAGGGCATATGAGGCCTTCCAACCAGTCGTTCGGCATTTGTTCGTCCGCCCAGATTTTTAGTAGTATCTGGTGGATCGCATAGTACAGCCGCTCGCTTCCCGCTTTTAGAAGTTCGGCCGGGATACCGTCCTTCCCAGCGGCCTTGCCATTTTTCAGCTCACTAATCGCCTTTTTCACCTCCTCCTGTGTCGCACTGTGGTCCAGAAATGAAAAAAGGTGGTAAAAAGTCATTTTCTCGTAAACGTTACATTTTAGAGCAATACTGTCTTCGGGAAAGTTTTCGAGTAAAAAAAGATCCTTCTTTGGACATTAACAGATCCATGATTAATCCCCCTACAAGTGAGATAAAAAAGTATTTTCTTTAAAAATCAATATTTTTTATCGTCGTCTTTGGCAAAGTTTTCCAAAATAATATAACAAAAAACTTTGCTGAAGACACTAGGTAGCTATTTCTCAATCTTACTGAGCTATCTGATTATGTTCAATGATGTTTTAAAAATAAAGTTTTTACCGTTAAAATTCATATTTTAACCTACTATACCTCTGATCTTCTCACTGAACTTTTAAAACAACATCAGACCTTTATTTTTTATATGTTACAGCAGACTTTAATTTATAATATTTAGGTTTCTATCAATATTTCCTGCCAAAAAATTTACTTTTGACAAGTAATTTTCGATTTTCTGCCGTTTCCCAACACATCCCACGGCAAGATTACCACCAATTGAATTGTCCATGTGCTCTGCACACACGGCAGTTAAAATTTCTTGCAGAAATTTGCAGAAACTTATAAAATCATGGAACAAAACAACTTTAACGTAAGTTCATTTATGTCATGTTGATCAATAGCGGATTTTTGTTGCGAAAAACATAGCAAGCTTTGAATTTTTACGTTTTGATGCATCTTTTGAAGTATAATCGATGCATGTAAACACGTGGTTTTTGAAAATTCAAATTTCAGCTCAAATACTTCCGAATAGGTGCACCGTTCATATCATTCATCTTTAGTAGGCAACAATAATAATTAGTTATTGTTTACATGCATTGATAATACTTCAAAAGATGCATCAAAACGTAAAAATGCAAAGCTTGCTATGTTTTTCGCAACAAAGATCCGCTATTGATCAACATGACATAAATGAACTTACGTTGAAGTTGTTTTGTTCCATGATTTTATAAGTTTCTGCAAATTTCTGCAAGAAATTTCAACTGCCGTGTGTGCAGAGCACATGGACAATTCAATTGGTGGTAATCTTGCCGTGGGATGTGTTGGGAAACGGCAGAAAATCGAAAATTACTTGTCAAAAGTAAATTTTTTGGCAGGAAATATTGATAGAAACCTAAATATCATAAATTAAAGTCTGCTGTAACATTCAGTGAGAAGATCAGAGGTATAGTAGGTTAAAATATGAATTTTAACGGCAAAAACTTTATTTTTAAAACATCATTGAACATAATCAGATAGCTCAGTAAGATTGAGAAATAGCTACCTAGTGTCTTCAGCAAAGTTTTTTGATATGTTATTTTGGAAAACTTTGCCAAAGACGACGATAAAAAATATTGATTTTTAGAGAAAATACTTCTTTTTTCTCACTTGTAGGGGGATAAATTACGGATCTGGTCATGTCCAAAGAAGGATCTTTTTTTACTCGAAAACTTTCCCGAAGACAGTATTGCTCTAAAATGTAACGTTTACAAGAAAATGACTTTTGACCGCCTTTTTTCATTTCTGGACCACAGTGTGTCGGTGGCTCCACAGCTTGTTCGTCACTCATAATCGTCATCCTGTTCCTGCTCTGCTTATCCGGCTCCTCACCGTTCAATAGCGCCTGAAAATGCTTCTTGCACCTTGCTGCAACCGTCGGTTTATCAGTAAGCAGTTTGCCGTCCTTGTCATTACACATGACCGGCACAGGGAAATTCCTGCTTCTGACTCTGTTGACAGTTCTATAGAATCTCCGCACATCGTTTTCAGCATAGCTGTCCTCTGCGCTTGCGAGCACCTGCTCCTCGTACTCGCGCTTCTTCCGACGGTGAGTTCTATTTTCGGCAGCTCTTGCCACCCTGTACCTCTCTCTGTTCTGACGTGTATAGGGAACCTATACATTAGAGAAATGACAAGACACTCACCGTTAAGGCAACTGTCAACATCAAAACGGGCGAGCTGTATAATTTTGCATTGCCCTAATCCGTTTTGATGTTGACAGTTGCCTTAACGGTGAGTGTCTTGTCATTTCTCTAATGTATAGGTTCCCTAGACGTGTAGCCGCAGTGAGCATGCGGCTCCTGGTACGGTTCTTCTCATCTGTCGCTCTCGGCACTCGGCATCGAACCAGCCATTACGCTGTTTTCCACGCGTCGTACCTACCACCTCTCTCACAGTCGTTTTAATGGCGCCGTGGATACTGCTCCACAGCCCATTTATGTCTTCCACTCCTTCCTCCTGCTTTTCTGGTTGTTTTCTGGTTGATTATTCCCTTTAATTTTCCTACTAAAAGACTCTACTTTTCCTTGCACAGACAACGCCAATCTCTTTAAAAAATCATGTACTCTAGAAGGTGCCAAATCACATCAACATAGACCATTTTACGAGACGTTTCTGAACTCATTTCATAAATGAAATTTTGACAGAAAGCTCGGAACCGTTGACATAACGCACGTAAAAGCAGCAGCAATATCAGCAGGATCCGTGACACCTGTCAGTTCATAAAATGGTCTATTGCCTGAAACTGGAGCAATTTTTGATTAGGTTTGATCCAGGTTTCAAAGCAAATCCGGACTACTTTGTGATAAGGGTTCGCTGCCTTGTTTTCCTATTCAGTTTTGTTCTAATCACGAATTAGTCCGCAAATGTATCTTAGCTATGACACAACTTTTGTCAAGCGGGTAGTCAAGTTTATTACTTCGGATGCTGTATAGAACAAGGAGTTCTAACAAACTTAACGATAAAAGCTGTACTCAGCCCATGTGTATCGCCGCAGCTCTGGTAGATAGGATGATCATACCGGAATGTACGTACCTCATAATCCTACCAGCTCTTCAATTCATCAGCAAGTACTCGAGTGCTTCCTATGAAATGAAGAGATCGGCAGTTTCACGTTCCTAGTTTCCAATCGTTAGTCCGTTTTCGTCGTCTTAGTCTATAGTCTGTTCCTGTCCCAATTTTTTTGTTCCTGAGCGCACTAACAAAGCGGTAGTTCGGCCACTCCCTCAATTCGCTCTTAACATGGAGATCAGACGCTCAGATTGGCTCCCGAAGGTTCTCCCCCATTCCCCGTCAGTCTACGACCAGAGGTGAGGTCCCACCGGTGTTGGTTACTCATTCTTTCCCAAGGTTAGGTGAGGTGTGCATAGGAGTTCAATCAATCAATCAAATTAATCACATCAATTAATTCTTCAAATTCCTTTTAAGATTTCATATAATTCTTTTTTAAATTTCATATAAATACCAGGCGCAGATTGCTCGAAGTACCGTATAGATTTCTCTCATTACGAATACATACATTTCACATATTACAAACGAGAATACAGAAATTTAAATTATTAATTACTTTTTGTCTGAAATTTCGAAATTTAAATTTTCTAAAGCAAATTGATTACCGTAACTTCGCTGAGTAAGTTTTTCGCGGACAAATATACAGATATACGTTTACCAATCAGGAGATCAGGAGAAACAGGAAACAGATCTACGGACCTCTATACAGTTTTACAAACCGTATATTCTACAATAGAAAGAAAAACATAATAGTTGCGTCTATTGATCCCGCTCAATCTAATAAGCAAACTGCGTTATTGGATTGCACCACGTTTGAACATATAACTTTTTTTTTCGTTCTACCAAAGAAAAGTCACATGAATCATCGCCGTTTTGTCACGTTCATCAGCACTTTCCAGTACAATGCGCGACAATCCAACAAAAGGTGTTTTTCCAGTTTCGGAACAAGGGCCGAAAAATTCCGAACATATGTAACGGCAACAAACAGACCCATTGTTCTCCGCGATGCGCGTCAATTGTGTTACGTACCAAACAGAAAAACATTGTATTGTCCCTACGTGCGTGTCCTCTACTGCCTGCTGTGCATTTGCGGAATGTTCCATCGAAGAATGCGGAAACCCATCAGCAGTGCACAGGACATCCGCGAACCCTTAATTGACCTCCACCGTGCACAGGAATAGTTCCAGCCTGGGTGGGTTAGGTACTGTAGTCGCAATAACAATAAATCAAATCATTAATGCTTCTTTAAGGGCGTCACATTAAAAAACGCTTTTTTCTCTGTATCTTGCCCTTCGCGTACGCGCGCACGAGAAGGGGAACTGTGCTGTACAGCGCGACGACGACGGTTCTTTGACGGTTCCGCATTGCCTGTCAGCGCGAGGTGTTTGCTATAAACAGCAATAACACGCCGGTCCACTATAAATCATTTGGACAATTTCAACAAATTATTGTTTTTTTTTCGTCGGTTGTACTGGGCAGGAATATGGATGGAAATGAAATTTTCAAAAATTGTTGTGCCCGTACTTGTGAGAGAACAATAATCGAGTTCACAGTGGATAATTCTGTTGCATTGACGAATCACTTTTGGATGGTGTTGAAAATTAGAAGTGATACTATACCAGATACAATGACATTGGGACAGTTTTTTTGTTGAAGGACTTTTTTTTTTTTTAGGAAAACTTCAATAGATATTACTTTTTCAGATCTCAACTGACAAATCCAAAAACCACAGCACACGTAAAATAAACTATCAGAACAATGAACTAAGCAATCTTACAAACAAGGGAATTAGTATGATTTTGTTCATTTTATTTCCTTAATTCCATTATCTGCCATTCGCCAAAAAAAAACTAAAGAATAAACTCTTGCCGAAAATTCAAAGGATGCAAACTTTGCGATATTCAAACAAAGTTTATTTTCGAAATGGGAATTCTTATATTTGGACATTGTGATATCACATTTGGATTGCACAAAATATATTTTGTTGCTCCAAAACCTCCGATTTTTTTTATTAATAATACTTACATTTAATAACATATATAAAGGTAGGTATTGGTTCATCCTATCCTAGTATTCAACAATTTAACAAATATTTGAATATGCTCCAAATTCTTTTGTAAACATTTTTCGATTGTTCCACCGCAATTCCCCTCACTTTCGTTTAAATACAAACAAACTAGGATTCTTTAGGTTAAATGCGATAACACGTATTGTCAACCACAATGCAGCTTTCTGCTGTTTGAAATTTAAACATACTTTCTGTGAGATTATATCTTCAATGACGTTAACGAACACACCAGTTCTTGTCCTGATCACCTGACAGTCCCAGTTCCAAATTTTTCTTGCTCTTTCGATAAATTCAAATTCAAATAAATATTCGTAACATAATAGGTTTGGGGTTATACAATATGTTTTTAACCCATTTTTTATATTCACCAAATTAGTTGAGAATAAAAAACAGAACGAATTAACCAATTCAGCTTAATTTCCAAATATTCCTGTCAATTGTTAGTGTTTGTGCGTAATGAATTGTTAGAGTATGGTTTTCATTTTTTTATAAAAATTATTATTTATGGCTATATCTGGGGTTTATAAATTCCTTGCTTATATTCGATGTTACTCATTCACCGATACCTACTCATTTTCTTTGTATTTAAAAAAAATGAACTAATTCGGAAAACTGAATTAACCACGAATTGAAAAAAACGAGTACTGATAAAATAATTTTTGCATGCTAATCTGCTGTTTCTAAATAAAAGCAAGAGGTTTCCACTGAAAATCATGTTATTCCTGTGTTATACAATAACATGGTCTTATTTTAATTATTGATTATTGAACCCGAGTCACCAATCCACATAAATTATCAATCATAACAAGAACGATAATCACATTCTAATATCAATATACGCTTACTACTCTACTATGCAGCGAAAAAAGCAGCACATAACTTTTCTGAGCAGCCGAACTTGAATATGAAAAATGAATAAATATAAACGTTCGCATTCATTTAACAACTGTTTGAAGAAAAACCATCAACAGAGCAGTAGGTAGTAGCCACATAAAGCCAAAGAAAGCGAAGGGTTAAACAGAAAAACATAGAATAACACAAAGCGGTCGTATTTTCTGATCGATATCCATTAGGAAAATTAAAAAATATGGAGCTATGGAACGCGCTCGTACACGGCACGGTACGAAAAAAGTCTTTCCTTCTTCCTGATGACGAGTGCGCGTGTTTGCATGTATGCGTACTGGAACTCTGCGCCTAGCGTAGGTTCAGGAGGAGTGTGGAGGCTTACGCCAATAAAGTCCCTTGCAGTGGAAAAGCATAATGAAAAATGGCCAACTTCATCGCTCCGGGTGGGTCGAAATTACATCCGGCAAGAATATCCCTGTATACCCTATTTGGCGGCTCGCGGGGCACGAATAGTTGCTGGAATGGGTGGTTTACGTAACTCAGACTGACGACTTGCAGCACACTGAGTAAAGCAGAAACTTACTTTCACATTCTGAAAGTCAGTTGGGGATACCGGGAACAACCTGTCGATACTAGGGGTGATTCTCGTATTACAACTAGCGAAGGTATAATTCATGACTACAGTAAAAGTTACCTAGCTATATGGTTATACGTTAATAAATCAGAACATTCAGTCATCTTTTTTTTTCATAGACGAATTAAAACTACTAGTTGACAAACACTAAAGCAATTAAATACTATGGTGCTAAATTGTTTTTTTTTTAGAAATTATTTGTGCAATGAATCACATATGGTTAATTTGAGCTTTAATAAATACGATTATACATATACAAAACGAATGAGCAGTTCGAGAAACATAAAGTAATACCTCAATAAATTACAAACAACACTTTTGATTGGTTTGCAGTGGCACGAAGAGTTCAATAATTAACGAAAAATAATTAGCTTACTTGCTTCATCTGGTTAGCGGTTGCATCGAGAAAAGACTACCCACAACGTATGTGATAAGTCATGAAAACTCCATTAGAGTGAGAAACTGCTGAAAGTGGAAATCATTCCTATAAATTTACTACCTTTCTTCAAATAGCTGCGAGCGTTTGCTGCCTTCTGCTTGAGTCAGCGAGAAATAATTAAAAGACAACTATCGTTAACTCTTGCATCAGTCAAAGAAAAATATGAACCTCGGTAAAGGGCTCTACAGTGACGCTAGTACCCTTTTTTATGATGATGATTCCATTAGCTGCCACGGTTTGTGAACCGAAAGCCGATGCCTCACAATAGTCATCATTTTCCCATGAAGCATTGCATTGCAAGCATTCGCTGGAATGCATTAAAATAGGTATAATCAATACAGTCGCTACAGTCTTTCATTAGATTCGTTTCAGACTTACTTCACAAATCAATGTAACGTATTTGTATGCCCGATTTGTATGTCATTCATAGTCTCCAAGGAATTCCAGTTAGGTTGCCTTTGCTTGCCCCATACATATGATTTGTTTCAATCCACTTACCAGGCGACCATTCGGTCGAACGCAATGTGAAGTCAACCACCATTTGTGTCTCCCTTTAGCTGGGCTCCGACCAAATGGACTGAGCAGCAGCGGGTCTCACCGGACCGTAAAAGGATGGACCAATCTGCGTTAGGTTATGGCTAGTAATGGTACAAGCAAAGCGCCGCTGTGCGCCGGGGCGGAGTAACCCGAAACCAATTTGCAATTTATGTTAAAATTTATGTTTTAGTTAATCTCGGAAGTGATGTACCAGTGTGAACCGCCTTCGCAGCCGGCCCATAATGTCTAGGTGAAGCACAGTAAGCCAACGACGATGTTGACGGTAATATATGGAATTGAGCTCAATTGAAGAGGTCAGTCGTAAATGGGAGACCGCAAAATTGAAACAACTTGGCTGGCTGCAGATTTTGTTACTCTGGGCAACTAACATTCGTCGCAAGCAGAAACCATAATCATTGTAGAATGTAATTGTATTGAATTATTATTACATGATCTATACCTATAGTAAGGAGGAAATACAACAAATCATTACAATGAAAAACTAAATCTATGAAACTTTTCATCCGAGGTCTGAGAAAAAGTGATAAAAAGTAATACATTTTTTAGGCACGTGGTCATTAAGAGGGGTACGGGTTTGTAAATATACTACGGTCACTCTTCATTGTGGGATCGTCCGACGAGGTTTCCGAAACGATGTAGGTATGCGACATGATTTGATCCTAAGTGGAGTCGCCTCCCCGAAAGTCGGTGATTGACACAACCTTTCTGTCGGTTCGTGAAGATAAGGCAAGCGTCAAGTCATCGGCAAATGATAGTTTAGAGCACGTTAAAATAAAATTGACATAGTTAATGTACAGCCAAAATAGAAAAGATCCAAGAAGACTTCTCTGATGAACGCCGGATTAAACGGAAAAGGATGAGGAAATGTGGGTTCCAATTTTGATGGACATATTTCTGCTAGTTACATACGATGAAGAGGGAGCTGGACCGGGGGGGTAAACAGTGTACAGAATCAAATTGCATCACGAAAAAAGATTTGGTAAATTTCACTTATTTAACCAATCGCCTTATAACTTTCAGGTAGTCAAATAACTTGTTGATAAGTTTTTTCACTGTTCATTTTATCCAATTTCACCCCCATATCCAAATGCACGAACTTTCCACTTGAAACTGCTCATAAGGTCTTGTACAATGTTCGGACCTACTGTTTTTTTGTGTGGGAATCCATTTTCTCGTTATATCCTCCTCCGATTTTACTTCCTTAGGATGTTTCCGAAGTGCCTGCTTCATAATGGCCCAGTACTTCTCAATTGGCAACAGTTCAGGTGCGTTCGTGGGATTGAGATGACTTCTTTACCCCTACAGAACATCTTTCGAATAATGACACGAGGCTAAATCCGGCCAGAAAGTTGTAGAACCATTGTGTGACCTCAGAAGTGGACGTAAACGCTTTTGGAGGCGGTCCTTCAAGTACATCTGCCCATTGATCGTCCCGGTTGTCACGAATGGGGTGCTCCGCTTCAGTGCTTGAGAAGGGATCGAAATTTGATTGTGACTGCGATAATTGCTCATGCTTTTTTCGTTTGATTTGAACGGCAGAAACGATCGGTTGAACGAAAAAAAGTTTTTCTCTTTCTCTCGTGTGACTATTTTTTTCCTGACGATAGCGACCGCAGTTTAGGAGAAGCCGATTTTAAAACTCTCTCGCTCGATCATTTACAAATTGTAAATTGTAATGTATGTTGAACGGAGCAAACTAGAGTATGATCGGCAGCATGTGGCGTGTTTTATTTTCGTTTCTCTCGTTCTTGACTGGTTTTTGACTGGCTGTCTGAACGGTCAAAAAAAGGTCGATGAATGCTTTTTCGCTGTATCGGATGGGATTGGGGCACTGCTTACAGATGCACGTTATTTTTTGGTGGAGAAGTTCGTGTTGTTGTTGTTGATGTTTAGCGATTATTGCTTGAGGACAAATGAAGTGGAGATATCCGGACTACTTCGTGATTAGGGCGAAACTAGATAGGAAAACAACATTTGAGTTGATAGTTTTGTGATGTATTGGTTGATAACCGTCTTACAAACTGTGTTTTTTTAGATGCAAAAAATTGAATAAAGGTAGATTGCAAATCAGCAGAAACATTAGAGGCCACCAAAATTGAATCGTTGAAACTAGTTCAGTTTTAGTTGTGAGTTTTTAGTTGTTTCTGGTACCCAGGAGCGAATTAAGGCGAAGGCGAAGCAGGCGGACTTCAAAATTGATGTTTGATGCATGAAGAGGATCATCAACAATGTATGGAGAACACTATTAATGTATAACGAAAAAGAATTTCCCGCATACAAATTGACTTGAAAAATTAGCCTCCTGATAACTATCGAATTCAAATGTATCTGTCTGTTAGGCCGACGATATAAAGGTCGGATTCGATTATATAGAGACTCGATTATATATTGACTCGATTATATATTGACTCGATTATATGTATATGATTCTATTATATATAATTTCAAACTCGATTATACTGCCGTTCCAAGCATAGTTGTCCCAGCGTGCATAAGAACGGCAGTATGTATAGTAGCAAAAATTTTTCTTTTAAATTTCAAATGTGATCTAGAGCGAACATTTCGTAAGAGAACATCCAGAAAATACGTTACGCTTGATAGAAAAGGAAAAAAATAAAAAATAATTAAAATTAATTAAAAATTTTGATTTTTTTAAAAGAATTTAAAAATTAAAAGAAATTGAAATACCTTAATAAAAATAATTTCAAAAATAAAAAAAAATTAAAAAAATTTAGAAACAAACGAATAATTTGAAAATTTTCAAAAATTTTAGAAATTAAAAACAAACGAGTTGACAAATCAATATATACTGATCTAACTTTTTCTTTCCATTTGACAGCAATTGCACCAGGAATAACTACAAAATATATGTATAATTTTTATAAGAACTGTGTTTGCTGACTTTTAGGGGGATGAATAGTGGAAAAAAATCGGAGACTATATATAATCGAGTCTGACCTGTACTTAGCGATGCGAAAATCTAAATTAGCTTAGGACAAAGTACACCACCGCACAGTGGGGAATCGCTGGCCATCGACCCAACATTGAAAATGTGAATTTCATTTCAATTATATTTTTCCTATAGTTGTATACTATTGAAGTGACAGGATCCAAATTTTTAGAGCATTACGACAAAATTTGAATTTTCTATGATTTTTCAAAGTGTACTGAGTCAGCGTTTTTCTTGAGAAAAATGCAATGTTGCGAAATTTGCTGGAGCCCCAAGAGTAACTTGAATCTTGATGACGTCTAAGTAAAAGTTGTCTATAAAATAGTGGAGGATAAATCCTCATCATTGGATAATGTATAATCCTCATCATTGGATAATGTATATATGTATAAATTGACGGAATCAACTACCAAAATCATGTTTTAAGTTTATATCATACCAGTCACATGTAAAAACAATCGTGTAAACATAAACCATGACATAATACATCGCCTGCTAATTTCTACAGAGCAAATATTGAATAATTATTTTGACGTTAGAAACTGCATTTCGAAAACCCTTCTTGAAGATATTAAAACTGTATTGAAAATGAACACAAAAATGAAGATGAAGGTGAAAGTGAATGGAAAAAAATGCAAATGGAAAAAAATGCGAATGCGATAAAAAGAATTAATAGTCACTTTTAAAAAAAAAAAAAGTCATAAGTGATTTTCAACACATAGCATATTTTTCAATGTTTTTTATGGCATATGAAAGTCTTTCAAGCATCATGCATTTTATTTTCCAAAAGATTGAAACCGACGTAAAATTTTCCTCATATAATATATATATATAAAAAACATGAAATTTTCCCTGGCGTCAAAAATACGCATTTTCAAGCAAAAATTATATCAAATTCGGACTCAGCGTCCCAAAATTATATAAAAACCATGTATTTTCCATGATTGGAAGATATTTTTTCGCTTGGCCAGCATTTGTATGGAGCCGCCCCACTGTGCACCGCCGCGACGCTAGCTGCGCAACATAAAGTGCTAGCCGCGTTGGCAGATGTAACTACACTACTCATGTTCAAACGCGATGCTTTGATTTCCATGGATGCTTTGAGAGATGTATGAAGAATTAATCAAACAGTTTCAACACCTTACTCTTCCATAATCGCTAAACATTAACAACAACAACAACAAAAACAAGCGTCTCCAGCCACCAAAACGCTGTAACAGAATATACGCATCAGAAGCATACAGCGACTGCCGGTCAAATGATTTTTTTTCCGGTCGTTCATTGCCACTAAAAATCAATGGATATTGAACAAAAGGAAAATGCGCAAAAAATCGTCATAAAGTAGTGCGAACAGGATTGCGAGGATTCTACACTAGAGAGGAAAAGAGATGATCGTAATGCCCGTTCGTTTTATTTTGCAATCGGAAAACGAAATTGAACGCGATAGCTCGGAGAAACGAACGGTGTACGAAGTCTCGCACAAAACGGATAAGATGAAATTGAATGACTGATATTTTTGTGTTCGGTAGAAAAAAGGATTGATCAGAGCACTGCTCCGCTTTCCATATAAACAAACCATGAAATTTTTTGGCAAACTTTCACACCTTCGGCTTTCTAACGTCCCCAGGAACTTGGAATTTATGATAAGCGGTTGATTACTGGAGCCCTGGAGGCTGCCGGATGTCTGCTCTTACATATGTCTCCTCATTTATAAAGAGGCAATGTGGTTTTGTCAACATCTGGGTGTAAAGCTTCCATGCACGGGGTTTCGCTATCGAATTTTTCCGTTCATTGCGATTCGGCGCCGTCTGAACTTTGTACGTGTTTAAGACTTCACGTTTTTTTCGCATCTTGAACGAAAGTTTTACTCAAAAGTAGTTTTTAGCTACATGTCTAGCTGAACTGTTCGGATTCCTCTTAAATGCTCAAACTATCCGCTTGTGATCCTTTACACTATACAGAAATCCGTTTTAACCACATTTTCTTTCCGATCAATGGTCAAACGCTCGTTGTAACGATTTAAAACGTGAGCTACCGTGCATTGAACCATTCCCAGTTTCCTGCTGATTGCACGATGAGAAAGATTCGGAATTTCGAGGTATGTGCACAAAATTTGTTTATGCCTCTACTGTTCTTCACAATGATTGCACTAGCAGCTGAGTGCAATTTTTACAGTGTCAACAACACAACACATTGAACAAGTTACACCCAAATGTATTGAACAACAGAAAATACCCAATGAGTGAAAAGTCACAGCCATTTGAAAATAATGCAATTTCACTCCGTACACCCTTTATCAGATTCAAAAATTGCGAAACAGATTGAAAACGAGTTTTCCATTCAACTCATGTCACAATCCGCAAGAAATCGCCTTCTAAAAAAGTTCTTAAGGGTGAAGTAGCACAAAACATATGAAAAATTGTACACAAAACATATAAAAAAGATTTAAATGGGCCCCGTTACCCTGACAGAGGGGTTTAAGGCATTTTTCTGATAACACAGTTGAAAGCTATTTTCACGTTGAAAATTTGACGGCCCATATAGGGTAAATTTACTTTGGATGGACCACTTCCTTTAGTGGACCAACGGTCAAATTAACATAATTTATACGAAAACTCGTGGGATTTTCAGGAAACTCCTATCGGAAAACATCTTATCCAGCCAATCTACATCAAAAACATTCATAAATTCCGATTCTTGTTAAGAAATTGAGTTAATCTGACTATAGGTCCACTATAGGTTAATAAAGTAAAGGGTCCACTATAGGTTAATTTATCCTATTCTGAATGCAAGCATCCCAAAACGTTTGTGTGATGACAAAATACGGCATCTTTTCATTTGATTAAGTGTTGGCTAATGTACCTACTACTGATACTACCGCTACTGCACAAAGGCAGCTTTTTACTAGTGAAAGTGCCGCTGCACCAGCTGCCCCTGCCACTATCGTTGCTGATACCACTGCTGCTTCTACTGCTAAGTAAGGACTGCTGTTGTCTAGAACAAATATGAGCAGTTTCGGCTGAAACAGGCTCTTCCATAGACCAAATAATATTTGGTTGAGGAAAAAGAAATGTCGTATTTCTGATCGAAATTTGACGCTTTATTTAACAAACTTAGAATTATCGTTTTAAGTCAAATATGCACCATTTTGTTCGCAAACTTGTTGCAACTTTATAATTCCCCCCTTATAAAACCCCCCTTCTTATTTGCAAAAAACTCAGACAGCCAGTTTTCGCAAGCCTCTTTTGAGGCCAACTTAGTATCACCAACAGCGTTTCGCATGGACCGGAAGAGATGGTAATCACTCGGTGTCAGGTCCGGACTATACGGTGGGTGCGATAGCACATCCCATCCTAGCTCCCGTAGCTTCTGGCGGGTCATCAAAGATGTGTGAGGCCGAGCGTTGTCCTGTTGGAAAACAACACCATTCCTATTGACCAATTCTGGCCGCTTATGGTCAATTGCCTGCTTCAAACAGCCGAGCTGCTCACAATAGAAAACCGAATTGAGGGTCCGCTTCAAAAATGGGTCGAGTTCGTTCCGTTTCAGCAGTGCATCGCAGGCGTTGATTCGTTCTAAGAAGTTTTTTGCGTCAACTCGTGTGGCACCCAAACATCTAGCTTTATTTTGAAATCCAGTCTTCTGAAAATGGTTCCAAACAGTTTTATGGTCTATACCCAGTTCCTGGCTTATCGAGCGAATGCTCACATGCCGGTCTACTTGGATGATTTCCACGATTTTATGGGTTTCTATGACGATTGGCCTACCAGTACGGGGTGTATCTTCGACAGCCACTACACCAGAACGAAATCGATCAAACCAACGCTGTGCTGTACGAATCGTTACAGTATCGGGCCCAAAAACTTCACAATTTTTTTGGCCGCCTTCGTTGCATTTTCACCTTTCAGGTAGTAAAAACGTAAAACATGACGAATTTTTTGCTTGGTGGACCCCATCTTTGGCGCGCTATAACTTGAGACTGAAATGTACGAACACAACACTGTCAAAACATTACTTGAGGCACAGATTGTCGTCTTAAATAGCCGTATAGTATGACCCGACGCGATAAGTATAACACAAGATATGCTTAAGTGTTTGGCAAAGCAATCATATAACGGCCAATCAGATCAATCGAAATTTACGTTTCAACAAGGATTGCCAATTTTCAATAGTATAGTTGCTTGCCATAATAAGGCTCGGCCACTTTTAAGGTTTGATTATGCGATAACTTAATTTTCATGCAGAAAATAGCAGCTGTTCGGGTGTTGCATATTACTGAAGAAAAATATGAAGAAAGAACGTACTGGTTCTGACTGAAGCATGGAAATGATGCCAACGTCATTTAAAATAAAGAGTAATCAATTTAGGAGAAAATAATTACTTTTCAAGTAGGCATTTAATTTATGCTGAAAAGGACAATTTGCTGTTTAGTTCAATGATCACATCCTTGCGTTATCACTGACAGTGCGAATAAGATATTCCTTATGATAGATAACACAGTGAAAAGCTGTCTTAACAATCAAAACTAGACGCCAGCTTTCCAGAACGTTGGTGTATTGTCAAAATGAGGCAACTTTTCATTGGATGCATCTACTACTGACGCTGCCCGCTACCGCACAAAGACAGCATTTTACTAAAGGAAATGCCGCTGCATCAGCTGGCGCTGCACAGTGGTCCAATAAGGCAAAAAGTGGAACTTAATTCCATAGCACCTTTCTCCTTCATCCAAGCTTAGTAGTATCTTCAGAACAATTGTTTGCATGGATGACCCGCATAATCGCAAATTGTCAAAAAAATTGAAAAGTTTACTATACTAAAAATAAAATAAACTAACTTTTTTGTGTTGAGAGATAGAGGAATGGTTTATTCAGAAAAGTTGTTAAAAAAACCAAAAATATGAAACTTTGTTGAACAAATAAAAATCCTATCTTTTTTCTGTACAAAGTTAAAAAGTATATTATATGGAACTTACTTGAAAGTTAGTTTTTTGTACTAAACTTTTGTTAGTTGCATTTTACACGAAAGTGTTGTTAGGAAGAATTGTTAGAGCATCATTTTTTCCAAAGACCATATAACTCCAGGACTTTTCCTTAAAAAGTTATATCACATTTTAGCTTATTTTTCGATAACTTCAAGAACGTATAGGTTAGAAGGAGCAAGTGGAATCATGATGTCAATACTTTTCCTTGAAGTTAAGTTGAAGTACTATAATCTTCTCTAGGTTTCATTTGTCCCAATCCACCCATATTAGAATACGGCGAGCATATGTCTTAGTAAGTTTTCATATATCAATTATACTAACTTTTTTGTGTTAAGAGATAGAGAAATGGCTTATGCAGCAATGTTTTAGAACGTGCAAAAATAAAGGGTGATTTTTCTGCTATTTGGTTTTCCGTGTATTCAGATTTCACAGTTCACGCGGAATTCTGACAGCTGTCATAGTCTAATGTACTCAGTTTGGTTTGTCATTTCACCATGAATAGATTTACGCCTGAACAACGCTTACAAATAATCGAATTTTATTACCAAAATTCGTTCTCTGTGAAAAATGTTTTTCGCACATTACGACCATTTTATGGTCGTCATAATCGACCTACTGAGCAAGCTATTCAAGCTAATGTGACGAAATTTCAAACCAGTTTTACTTTGTTGGACATAAACCCACCAACACGTATACATAGAGTGCGTACAGAAGAAAATATTGCTGCCGTATCAGCCAGTGTAGTGGAAGATCGACGCCGTTCGCAGCAATCGGGCTTGTGTTCTTCGATTACATGGACTACATTTTTTGCCGGAAATGAAAGAGCTGGGTCTTATTGACATGTGGTTTCAGCAAGACGGAGCAACGTGCCACACATCGCGCGAATCAATGGACATATTGCGGAATGAGTTCGGTGAGCAGTTCATCTCACGAAAAGGACCGGTGAATTGTCCGCCTAGATCATGCGATTTAACACCGCTAGATTATTTTTTGTGGGGCTACGTTAAGTCTCTCGTCTATGCGGATAAGCCAACAACAATTCCAGCCTTGGAAGACAACATTACACGCGTTATTCGCGAGATATCAGCCGAAATGCTCGAAAAAGTGACCCAAAATTGGACTTTTCGTATGGACCATTTAAAACGAAGCCGTGGCCAACATTTGAATGAAATTATCTTTAAAAAGTAAATGGCATAAACCAATTTATCGGCTCAAATGAAGATTTCATACAGTTTTGTAATTTTTATGCGTTTGTCAATACTTTTCTCAAAGATTAGCTCGACTGCTCAACACTGAAACTTATATCATCCGTCCCAATTCACCTAATCTTTATTCTATACGTTGCTAAAATTATTGAGAAAATTAGTTAAATGTGCTATAACTTTCTGAGGAAAAGTCTTGGAGACGTAAGACCTTCGATAAAAACGTGTTTTTATATGCCCAAATGCTTCTTTAGAACAACGTTTTCTTGTTAAATGTAACTAACAAAAGTTAAGTACAAAAAACTAACTTCAAAGTAACTTTTATAGAAAATACACTGTAACTCTGTACCCAATGAAGATAGGAATTTTGTTTGTTCAGCAAAGTTTCATATTTTCGCTCGTTCTAAAACATTGCTGCATAAGCCATTTCTCTTAACACAAAAAAGTTGGTATCATTGATATATGAAAACCTACTGTGACATATGCTCGCCGTTTTCTAATAGGGGTGGATTGGGACAAATGAAACCTAGAGGAGATTATAGTACTTCAGCTTAACTTCAAGGAAAAGTATTGACAAAATGATTCCACTTGCCCCTTCTAACCTATACGTTCTTGAAATTATCGAAAAAATAAGCTAAAATGTGATATAACTTTATAAGGCAAAGTCCTGGAGTTATATGGTCTTTGGCAAAAATGTGTGTTTTATGTGCTCTAACAATTCTTCCGAACAACACTTTCGTGTAAAATGCAACTAACGAAAGCTAAGTACAATTTGCGACATGTGGGTCATCCATACAAACAATTGTTCCGAAGACACTACTAAGCTAGGCTGAAAGTGAAAGGCGCTATGGAATTAAATTCCACTTTTTGCCTTATTGGACCACTGTGCGCTGTCACTATCGATGCTGATACCCGCTGCAACTGCTGCTGCTTTTCTTTGCCACAGCTTCTGCTTCTATCCGCTGCCAATGCCATCCTCTGTAATTGCTATCCGCTGCACTGCTGCTGCTGCTGTTGAATAAAAACTTGTAGTCGCTGTCTAAAACTAGTATGAGCAGTCTCGGTTAGACAGGCTCTTATAAAGGTTAAATAGTACCTACATTCCGAATTACTAGGTATATAATTCTGTAGACCGTGCTTGGGAAAGCAATCAGAGGTCGAACAAGGTTTGACACTTTTCAATAGTACAATAGTTCGCATAATAAAATTACAATTTTCTGCATTTGTGAGGAGCCTTAGAAGATTTTCCAATTCATTGCTGCAAGAACGAAGGAAATCTATCGGAAAACTAACCGATTTTTTAATATTTGAAATTGGATTCATTTTTTCCGGTTTTTTTATTTTCATTTCACATCCCTGTGTAGCCGAACTTCCTGAGAGACGTAGTTCAACGTCAAAAAATCACGAAGATGCGTTATTTTTCGACCTTTCAGAGTAGGAGGAACCAGCGACAATTGAATTGCGCATCTGACATGTGAATAAAATTACTCCGGACATTCAAAGTTTAACTTTAACAGGTACGTGAATTTTGTAAAAATTGTATATGTGAACACGTAAATATGTTGTGAGTATCTTTAGATCAGTACTTTTTGTCACGTATGTTCAGGCGATCAACTTCACCCCATTCCACAGTACTATTTTAGAAGGGCTAATGAATATTTGCTTACATTTTTTATTTAAAGTACTGCTGAGCTGAGAACAACAAGTCATTAAATAGACACTAAATTTACATTTACTTAAAAACATCTTTCCTTATTTTGTTTGTCTGAAAACTTGAATTTATAGCAATAATTTTCAAAAAGGGCGTATGTATTTTGGCGTAGGCTTTATTCAAAGCATCGTAGCTCAGAAACCTTAGGTTGTACAGAAAAACTGTCTGAGAATACACTGAAGGGAATATATCAAAACCAGAAAAAAAATCTACACCGTACACCGTATATTTTCTTTTTAAGTGTTTTTGAAGAAACTTGCAGTTATTACAAAACTTTTGAAAAAAATTCTAGCATAGAGAAACGAAAGAAATTTGTTTTGGAGGTTAAGTCAAGGTTTTTTTCATTCAAACTTTTTTAATAGTAATTGTATTGCAATGATGTCAAATTAATAGTTAAGTGATTTACAACCAAAATACGAAATTTTGAATTAAAAAAAGTAGAATTTTACCTTGTGACCAAACTCTTTGACGGTCACAATGAAATTCTTTGGTCGCTGAGCCAGCTTGATCTTTATCCCTATTTATATTGTATTTTTTTTTTAGTGTCAGCAAACCGCAGTGCCAGGTCCACAATTTGTGTTTGACGATGCCTGTTGTTTGTTTACGCGTATAAATAATTGTCAGTAAATGTCTAAGCAAAAATTTTGCATATACATACTCCATTGTTATGTTTGAGTTTTGTTTAATTTTTGTTTAATAGCCTCGTTTGGTGTCATTTTGCTTAGTTTTTGTATATAAATTATTTCTATTGTTTGTTTATATGAATTATTTATTTAAACTATTTTGTTGTATTTTGCATGCATATGAAATTTAAATTTAGGAAAAAACAAGTCGTAGATTAGGTCAAGTCAATAAATTGTTCTAAAAAAAATCAAATAATGATAAATGAAACCCTGGCACCAAACTAAACGATAAGTTTATAAAAGCTTCGAGCCGTCGGGTACAAACAACGGGGTAGTGCGCTACGCGGCAGGGAGGGTCTACGATGGAAAGCGGACAGGTTGTAAATAAAAAGGTCGGATAGCAAATATGCGGGAGAATTTTTGATTATAACCCGGAGGAGTGTAGTCGCGCGTTGAATATCCAGTTTCGAAGTTTTGGCGGAATAACGCCCTAAGTAAGACCTTTTGTGGCCAAATTGGAAAACCATTTTGTACGCTAAGTTTTGGCGCGTCGTTGAAAACCGCGGCCGTGGTGATGGGCGAGTTAAAGCTAGTTGAAGTCATCCATAGTGCAACAGTGACACCCTCCGGGTTACCCGCCAGCCGATTATCCAGCGATCGACAAGCCGTTGCTACCCTTGTGACGCCTCACCGATAACCACCGAGGCCGCCTTGTCCGATACTGCAACGTCCAGTTGGCCAGAAGACCGGATCCGACCAGCGAAATCACCGCAACTCTAAAACAGCAACGCAGCCAAGCCACCCAATCAACATCTACACCCCCACCGAGCAGAGTGCCCGACGGACGTCTCATCGTGAAAAAAGATATGCGCAAGTAAAAATAAATCCCTACTAACTCTCCCTTCCCGCGGATAGCAATTTTAATAAAAATTTTGTATGGTCTCGTAATTTTCAAGCTGTTCTTTGTTAAATTAATTGTGAGTCCTTTTGACTTGTTTCCGCTCAGTATTAGTGTATAATCTGTGAATTTCGCTCAGTGACCAACGGTATAGGTGGGTTGAAAGTCCACCCGATTGAATTTTCTACAGGAGACCAAAGTAACGACCCAAAGCTGGGAATAAAAAGCAGCTAGAAGCAGTGATCTGTAACAACCTTGAACTTTATTTTTTTGTTGCAATTAGGTGTTATTCCAAAACTTTAGAATGGGAAAATATAAGAGAATTTCTTCTTAAAAGTTCAGTTTTTTGCAGTTTTTAAGAATAATTCGGTATATCGTGGTTCTCTAACAACAAGAAAAGATTCAGAGAAATATATGATTAATATAACACATTCCAGTCTTTGACGGCAATACTTTCAGGAAATCTCAAAATACGAAGATGAAACCAAATTTGGATCATCTGGCAAAATATACATCACAATCACGGCAAAGATTCGTTTAATGTAGGTAGTATATTTTAAATTCGTTTTGTTACTATTAGCAAAATAAAATTATTTCTGTCGCTTATCGACTTTCCTGACAATACGTTTGGGGCCATCCACATACCACGTGGACAGCCTTGGAGGGGTATGTGTAATGTCCACGGTCCAAAGAAAATTTTTAGAATTTTTATGAGTAGTTGTCCACGGGGGAAGGGTCAAGATCGTTTAAAATCTGTCCGCGTGGTATGTGGATGGCCCCAACAAAATACTGACAGGGGTTTTCAGTTTAAATAGCATTATACAGACATTTGATGCTATTCATTTGTATGTCTTCCATTGAATACTTTATTTAGCGCCACTAGCAGGGCACATCCTTCGTCGAAGTCCTAAGCAGTAGTTCTCAAAATATGTAACATAAGTAAATCTTGTTGGTTGCTGCAAACCTAAGTGGTTCCCACCACATGAACATATTTTATGGCACTTGAACGGAACGTGGTGGCGGCATTATTGCTTGATTTTAGTGGCGCTGTATTCCTTTTAACCCGTGTTCTTATTCGTTTTTTTTACTTTTGTGATGATGACAAAGCACAGCTACCGACCGTTGGAACTACATAAACAGAAAATAAAAAAGAACGAATCGTTGGTGATCTTTTCAAGATCGATCGTTAAGTTCAAAAATAATGAGCCGCTCATCTTGTGTAAGTTTTTGAAATGACATATTGCAGGGTAAGGATATAAAAGAGAGCCGATGCTAACAGCATCAGCGGAGATCATGTAGCACACAAGTCTGACATAAGGTGCTTTACTTTATACACCAAGAAACTCATGTTTGCCCGCTGAGTAGTGAAATAGTAATGGGGTAATCAGCGTTTCAACTTTTTATTGGAACTATCAAATGGTTGAAAACTAAATTAAAATCGAATAACATGCTCTCATTGACTTACAAGTCGATGCCTTTTCAGATTTTTGTTTTAAAGTTCAATTAAACGCCATTAACAACTTTGCGGAACGATTTTCCCGATCAGGTATGTGCCGTACTTGCCAGTGTAACCATCCACTTACCATCAAACGCAACCGAGATAGTGAAAGAAGAACGAGTGTGAACTAAAATAAACAGCTGCATCCCATAAAAGGATTGATTCGTGTGCTCCTGGTGGCGGCTACTGGTGAGGAAGCGGTCTAGTGGTACCACCGCATGTTCGTTTGTATTTTTAACTTCTCCAGTTTATAGTTCGGCAGATGCGATGATGGGTTGTAGGCTGGATGCTGCATTCCAGTAGGTAGTATCCTTACTCGTAAACCAAGAGTTTAAGTAACTCTCTATTGACTTTGAAATTCAATTGGAATTTTTAATCAAGAGGCTAACATTGGAATATGCTAAGCCATCACTCTTTAAGTTTGCTGCAAAAAGTAAAAAAGCTTAAAATCATTTTTAAGTATTCAATAGCATTTAAAAGCATATTTTATCTGCTTGAGACAAAGTTAGTCAAAGGTCGAGTTTTCTTGATCATGCATGAAAAAATACATATCACGAAAATCTCACCCAATACACGCTACCGATGGTAAGCATTGTCTATCACGCAACCCTCTGTCTGTTAAAATCCTTACAACAAGAATTCCGCATAAAAACTATCGTCCCCCAGGAGAGTACATGGGATGCACACTTCATGCTTGTCACAGCCGTCTGGAAACATTTCCCTTTTGCGTTACCAATGGCGCTGGCAGCCGTCAATGTTCAGCTGGGTACAAAATAAAGACATGACCTGGTCTGGAATGGAAGAGGCGGAAAAGTATTCGTATCCTTCGTGACATCTTGGCTTGAAGCTTCCACTTGAAATTTAAAGCCGCTCGGTTCAAACAGTTTCACCGGGAAAAATGTGAGGAAATCATGACTGAAGTCGACTTGCGTCTCCTCGGTCGTAAAACTCTAGGTATACGGAAGGTAAATAAAGTACAAGTTTCATTCATGAAAACATAGCATCCAGACTTCAAACGGAAACATCTTTATCGCTCTTGAGCTAACCATGAAGGTCAAATCAAAGCAAAACGTAACAGAATAAGCTCCGCAGAACGCAAGGAAACAAGTCATAAAAGGTGATAGGCAAATAGTGTACACTTCAGGATGTGTTACGGTGTACGATCCGATATCCTGCTGGGTGGCGCCTGTCGACTTCCGTTGGTCCTAATTTGTGGGTCAACTTTATTCATGCTGGCGCTTGAGTAGAGTAGTTAAGCTGCCAAAAGAGGCAATAATGATTTTGTTTTAGCACAAACATAAAACCGTAAATCGTGGCACAGGTACAACGCGGAATGGGTAAACATCCTGAGGTTACTGGTGTTGGTTTTGCTCTAATTTCATGTATTACTCTTACACAAAGTTGTAAATAGATTGGTTCGAAATTTTTTAACTAATAATCTAAGGGGCCATCCACATACCACGTTGACAGCTTGGGGGGCGGGGGGGGTTGTGGATGTCCACGGTCCTTACAAAAAAAAAGAATTTATATCGGCATTTGTCCACGGGGGGGGGGGGGGGCTATTAATCGTTAAAAATCTGTCCACGTGGTATGTGGATGGCCCCTAAGTCGATTTTGGAGTAGAAACTCTTTCGTCGTTGGGAAATGATAATTTACAAGGATTCGTCACTATGGACGTTTCGACTTTGCAGATTATTATCGAACTAATCTTAAAAACTTATTCAAAACTCTAGAAGGCTCACAGCAAAAAAAAATGGCAATTCGCATTTACGAAAATAACTTTTGAATTATTCATCCAGTCTTTTTGCCATCGAAGTGTAATTTTGTAAAAATAAATGATGGAAAAGTGATAATTACCAAAAAATAATTGATTTTTTCGAAGTTTACTAGTTTTATAAAAATTCCACTCTACACGGTAAAGTGGTATGTTCTGCATTATGAGTACATAATAATTGCATGTATCAAAGATTCCATCTGACCGATTAATCTTTTCAATTGATACTAGCCGGCGCCACGATTACCGAAAAGAAGGCCGTATTAATGCTGACATTATTGGCCTCCTAATCAGCCTATAAGCTTTAAACATTCTGTTATGCTTCCATTCCATGCCGACTCCGTCTCGGAATCGGCCACATAATCGCCTCTTGGGGTTGGTTCGTCTTCGCTGCGTTCTTTTGTTGAGACTCTGGCTGCATGCACACCGCGAAAGGCTGCCTTTTCGGGGCTGCCATGACAATACGAGATAAGAAACCGCATTCCCGTCTGTTCTGTATGGCTTTAGACGCTCACATGGAGCCATCTAGTCCAGCCACCAGTGGGAGAGCCTTGGCCGAGAATGGCTTCAAAATATTCCATTCGGATGCAACTCATAAGCCGACAATCCGGGCGGCGGTCTTACGTGGGGGACAATGTCGGGTAGAAAGGTGACAGTTTTCAGGTCTGCTGAGATTAGCCAGCGGGCGCCAACAATTAAATAAGTCGGATGATATACCGCCGACAGTGGCGGCCACCGTCACTGCGGAGGAATATACAGATTACGGCTTACGGTTAGCTACGACAGGGAGATTGGAATGTTAAGCAGACGGTCGATACCAATTGATCGTTGTCCGACTAATAGTGTAAATCGAATACATTGGCTGAGATAATTTTTAAATGCAATATACGAAGGATGCCTTCAGTGTGTAATAAATAACAAAAAAAAACAAATGTATAAAATTATTGAATAATACAATGTCATTTTCAGCACGAAACAAGTTTTAACATAATTTATATTAAAAGTCTTAGACAAAACAACAATAATTTTTATCATCTGACATGAATAAATTTTGCTTTGCATAACGATTTAGTGCATAATTTTACAAAAATCAGTAGTACGTTTGCATTTTTTATTTTTTTTAAGGGGGGGGGGGGATTTGTTAGTAGCTTGAGTATTTATGATAAATATTAGTTAATAATGAGTATGTGTGTCCAATCACAAATGGTGACTTCTCAACACTGTGAGAAATGTGTAATTTTAATTGTTAGGATTTGTTTGCTCTCGCAATTAGGACTTATCATTCGTAGGGATATAAACCTACTTGTCAGAAAAGGGGAAGTAAACTTACAACTAACTTAATTGCTAACTTATTGGCTATAAAGAGAGCTTATCGTAGCAATTGAGGATTGCAACGATTTTTGTCGAAAATTGTTAATAATTTTATTTGACAAAACTTCTAATGGTTCAACACCAGTCTATGTAATTCGAGTGTACTAAACCAAGGAGGACGCTTCAAAATCATTTTCAGAATTGCACGTTTGCATTATTCAACAGTTTTGTTAGCACGTAGTTAATTTTAGTTATTTCAAACATATTAATGTGAATACCACAGAGCAGACGATTGTTTGTATATTAGTTGTGTTTCCAATCGTTGTATTATGAATTTCACAAAACCATAAACTATAAAAAAAAATAACCGTGGTAATACACTGATTAACACTATTGCTATATTTTCTGTCATGAAAAAATTACACAGAAATAAGTTTGATAGAATATCCAGCACACATAAAAAAAAATTGTGTGGCCTCCTATCCCTACCACCACGTGGTACCGACTGGGATATGAGCAACCAAAGGAAGATCGATGAACCGATGGGAATGCCTCAACGTCTGTTTTCCATGTTAGGGGTGGCTCAAACAGCGTCTGATCCCTTTTTAACCTATACGTTCTTGAAGATATCGAAAAAATAAGCTAAAATATGATATAACTTTGTAAGGAAAAGTCCTGGAGATATATGACCTTTGGCAAAAATGTGTGTTTTATGTGCTCTAACAATTCATCCGAACAATACTTTCATGTAAAATGCAACTAACAAAAGTTAAGTACAAAAAACTAACTTTTAAGTAAGTTCCATGTAATATACTTTATAATTTTGTACCGAAAGAAGATAGGATTTTCAATTGTTCAACAAAGTTTCATATTTTTGAATCTTCTACAACTTTGCTGAACAAACTATCCTTCCATCTCTTAACACAAAAAAGTCAATTTTTTTTTAAGTATAGTAAACTTTTCATACTTTTTGACAATTTGCGATTATGCGGGTCATTCATACAAACAATTGTTCCGAAGACACTTTTAAGCTAGGATGAAGGTAAAAGGCGCTATGGAATTAAGTTCCACTTTTTGCCTTATTGGACCACTGTGGAGCGCTGCAATGGGTCATTTCCAGGATTAGAAGAAGAAAAAAGTGCCAGACGTGTGGATGGAGGAAGTCGTCTGCTCCATCTACAAGATGGGCGTCAAGCTGGAGTACCGCAATTACCGCGGTATCTCGCTTATAAATGCCGCCTACAAATTACTCTCACAGATCATGTTCCGTCGTCTATCACCTTTAACCAGGAGGTTCGTGAGTCAGTACCAAGCGGGCTTCATGGGAGACCGTGCCACCACGGACCAGATCTTCTCGATCCGACAGATCTTACAGAAATGTCGCGGGTACAACGTGCCCACACATCACATCTTCATCGACTTCACGGCGGCCTATGATACAGTCGATCGAGAACAACGGATTTCCGGATAAACTAGCTCGACTGATCAAGGCCACCATGGCCCAAGTGATGTGCTACGTGCGTGTTTCGGGGATACTCTCAAGCCCCTTTGAATCGCGCAGAGGGTTAAGACCAGCGCCAACCTTTTTTTATAAAAAGCTGGAAGAATTTAAAATAAAAAACTGGAGAATACTGGATATATAAATGTGAAGCTTGTACATAAATTTATTTGATTTTCGGTTCAAAAATGCTGCACCGTATTATTGCATGTAACCAGAAAGGCTGAAAGAAAATTGATTACACATGGAGATTATAGTAACTGGCACACTTGAAATTGAGTAGATTTCGATTAAAACCTTACAACTGAGGCGCATGAATGCACAAAATACTGAAAAAACCATATATGTAATGGAAATGAGTTCAAAAAATGTGGTGATTAACAGAAAACTGGATAAAACTGGAACAATTTTCAAAAAACTGGAAATATTCAACCTTCAGCTGTTTCGCTGGCGATCTTCAAAAAAAATGGAGATATCCAGGAAAAACTGGAGGGTTGGCAACGCTGGTTAAGACGAGGTGATGAACTCTCCTGTTTGCTGTTTAACATCGTGAGGGTGTGATCCGAAGGGCGGGCATCGACACGAGGAGCACGATTTTCACAAGGTCTGTTCAGCTTCCGGGTTTTGCGGATGACTGACATCATAATACGTAACTTTGCGACGGCGATTGAGGTGGTCGACGAGTTTGTGCATTTGTGGTCATTGGTGACCGCCGACAATAACACCAGCAAATAGATCCAGAGACGCATCCAGGCTGGAAATAGTGCCTACTTTTCAATTCGGAAGACACTTCAATCAAGTCGAGTGCGACAACGCACGAAGTTGACGCTGTACAAAACCCCGATAAGACCGGTGGTTCTCTACGGAATCGAAACAACAACGCTTCTCGCGGAGGACCTTAACGCCCCTGGAGTTTTCGAATGGATGGTGCAGAGGACTATCTATGGTGGAGTACAGACGAACAACGGAGAACGGCGACGGCGCATGAACCACGAGCTGCACGCGAGAGAGAACTCTCTGAAAATTTTGACGAAAGTCAATAGGTTGCGGTGAACGGATCACATCGTAAGGATGCCGGACGACAACCCTGTGAAATAATTTCTCGGCAGGGCTACTGTCGGCACCAGAAATCGAGGGACGCAGCGTGCAGGATGGCTCGACCAAATCGAAGGAGACTTGCGGGTGATGAGACGTCTGGGGAACTGGCGGAACACAGCCCAAAATCGAGTAACATGACGACAGCACGAGCCACCACGGCTCTCTTCTGATTGGTAAGGTAAGGTAAGCACGATTAAAAGATACTGCAGATATAATTAGCATTAAAAAAATCTTTGGCTGTAGGGCATTTCAGGAATTTCAAAGAACAATTTGATAAACTTGTAAATCTACTTTCCCAAGCGGTACAGATTTTACGGATACCAAAAAAGTAAGAAGGATAGATTGAGTGATTGAGTTTTATTTACAGAAACAAAAAAAGTCAAACTGCTTTCCTAAAACGCTTACTTACTTAATTCAGCAGCCTAGAGCTGTGGTGGCTCGTGCCGTATCAAGATATCCCCCAGTCTCCTTGGTCCTGGGATACTGGTCAAAGATTTCCTAGGCGTCTCGGCACTCGAAGATCCACTTCAACCAGGCCAAGCCAGTTAGCACGTAGGGCCGATGGAGCCCTCGAAGAGAACCGATTTTATACCTTCGTCAAGTGCCCAATGAGAATCTCTCCAAGTAGTGTTTGCGCCAAATATTGTCTGCCACACTTTACGTTCAAATACAGCTAGTGCAGGTATGTCCTCCATGAGCAGCGTCACGGTTTCAAGTCCATAGAGTGCTACTGGTCTTATTGGGGTTTTGTACATCGTCAGTTTCGTGTGGCACCGTATGCTCCGGGATTGTAGCGTCCTGCGAAGGCCAAAGTAGACTCGTTTTACAGCTTGAATGCGTCGTTGGATCTCCCTACCTGTGTTATTGTCGGCGGTTACCAGAGATCCCAAGTATACGAGCTCATCTACCACTTCGAGTTAACCGCCGTCAATGATTGAGTCCTCGGAGGCGAATGTTGGTTTCTCTCGATCCACTTCCTTTGATATAGAGCAAGATCGCGCGCAATGACCTATGGTCGAATATCGACCATTTTTGATTTGAATGAAACTTTGCACACGTATTTGGCTTAGCAAACTGAGCATTTTTCACAGATGGAGAGGTTTTTTACACCCATGAGTTACATTCTAAAAGGGCGTATGCCTTTTGGCATAGGTTTTATTCGAAGCATTGTAGCCCAGAAACCGTTGGTTGTATAGAAAAACTGTCTGAGAATGAGTTGTAGGAAATTAAAAATGCACCATAAAAAAAATATACACTGTACAAAAAAAAATTTTTTTGATCAAAAAAAATTAAAAATGAACATTAAATTTCAATTTAAAAATAAAAAGTTGATTTTTTTTTAATTTTTTTAAGAAACTTGACGTAAATACGCAACTTTAAAAAAAAAGTCCAGGATGGAGAAATGAAAAATAATTTTTTTATGGTAGATTAAATTTTTTATGAAAATTCTAATTTAAACATTTTTCAAAATATTTGTATTCTGATGATTTTATAAGATGCAGAGAGTCATTTTAAATCAAAAAGCTCTTGGTAGTAAACATTCTAAAGGCATCGGTTTTCGAGTTATTTTAAATTTAAGCTCAATAAATTATTTATATTTTGGAAAATACACGTTTTTCTTAATTTGTCCATGGTTCTCCAGCAAAAACCATACGTTCATTGGAATGCTTGATCAAAAATATACAATTTATTCTTTGACAACAAAACGATTGGATAAATAACTCAAGCGCTAAACCTTAGCCTACCTACACGTTCCCCCTTGCCGAATGTTTTATAAAAAAATATGTTTGTCGTGCAACACTACCTACTTGTTTACTAATAATAACTGTTTGTAAAGTACACAACCAATAACTACTGGGTTACCTATAATATCTGTTTTCGTATATAAATACGATTGCACTACTCCAGATGTGTTAGTAACAGTTTGCATTTTGTGAAGATGAATAAAGTGAAAATGGAATACACCAAGCCCAAATGCTGTAAACCCTTTCCTGATCATCGGTGCTCATCAAGCTTACGCAATTAAACGAAAACGTTATTGCAAAATTGAAAATATTGAACAGTAAAGCTCATTTTAATACGTCTTTATCAATTTGTGATTCGTGTAGTTATTGGAATGATAGTCAAGCCACCATTCATCCCTTCGTTGTTTACTATTCAGAATCTGGAACACTTAAGAATATCAGCTTCATCATAATATCGGAAATACTCCATCATGATACTGTTGCGGTTCAGGTGTTCATTGCCAAATTAATGAGTTGTATGATTGGTCTAATCAGAAAAGTAATAAAAATTCATCAAAAATGTCATTTAGTTGGGTATCATATGAAGAATATGAACAAGGAGTAACAGAATGGAGCAATATTTTCAAAAATACTATAATAATAGCTGCCACACAAAAGTATTACTCTTTTGTTCCGATTTCAGAAAATAAGATACAAACGAAGCTGTTTTCAAAATATGACGAATCATTTACTTATGATGTATATAAAATATAAGGTAAAACTAGTTCTGTAAAGTATCTATGTCATAAAAATAATATGTTCCTAAGATAATAAAACTCGAAAATAAATATTTGATTCTTATATATATTAATATCACTTAGAACATTTAACTCTTTTCTTGAGAACCGTTCGCCCAATCGTTTTGTTGTCAAAGAATGAATTCTATATTTTTGATCAAGCATTCTAATGAATGTATGGTTTTCGCTAGAGAACCATGGAAAAATTAAGAAAAACGTGTATTTTCCAAAATAATTTCTCCATCCTGGACTTTTTTTTAAAAGTTGCGTGTTATCGTCAAGTTTCTTTAAAAAAACATAAAAAAAAATTCGACTCTTTTTTTGCCTTTCTCCTAGAAAGGTATATCAATCACTTGCAAAACCAAAAGTATAAAAGTGCTCCAAAGGGCCGAATGGCATATATCACTCGACTCAGCTCGACGTGCTGAGCATTTTCTGTAAGTGTGTGTGTGTGTGTGTGTGTGTGTGTATGTGTGTGTGTGAGTATGTGCAGATTTTTATTCTCACTCACTTTTCTCAGAGATGGCTGGACCGATTTTCATGAAATTAATTGCAAATGAAAGGTCTTGTTGCCCCATAAGACCCTGTTGAATTCTATTGTAATCGGATTTATAGTTTAGAGGTTATGTTTAAAAATGTGAAAATCATGAAACATCAAAATCTCAGAAACTACACAACCGATTTGAACAAAATTGGTCTCAAAAAAACGGCCTACCTTGAAAACTCTTAAGTTTTGAATTTCATAAAGATTGAACTTTTTAAAAGTTGCGTGTTATCGTCAAGTTTCTTTAAAAAAAAATAAAAAAAAATTCAACTCTTTTTTTGCCTTTCTCCTAGGAAGGTATAGCAATCACTTGCAAAACCAAAAGTATAAAAGTGCTCCAAAGGGCCGAATGGCATATATCACTCGACTCAGCTCGACGAGCTGAGCATTTTCTGTAAGTGTGTGTGTGTGTGTGTGTGTGTGTGTGTGTGTGTGTGTATGTTTGTGTGTGTGTGTGTGTGTGTGTGTGTGTGTGTGTGTGTGTGTATGTGCAAATTTTTATTCTCACTCACTTTTCTCAGAGATGGCTGGACCGATTTTCATGAAATTAATTGCAAATGAAAGGTCTTGTTGCCCCATAAGACCCTGTTGAATTCTATTGTAATCGGATTTATATTTTAGAGGTTATGTTTAAAAATGTGAAAATCATGAAACATCAATATCTCAAAAACTACACAACCGATTTGAACAAAATTGGTCTCAAAAAAAACGGGCCACCTAGAAAACTCTTAAGTTTTGAATTTCATAAAGATTGAACTTGTGGTTCAATAGTTATGAAAAGAAATGTGTTCTGAAGACTGTTTAATCTCACTCATGTTTCTCAGAGATGGCTTTACCGATTTTCATAAAATCAGTGTCAAATGGAAGGTCTAATTGCCCCATAAGACCCTATTGATTTGTTTTGCAATCGGACCATTACTTTGCCTGTTATGTTTAAAAATGTGAAATCCAGCTATGCAAAGGAACATATTCCGAAGACTACTTGGACTCACTCACTTTTCTCAGAGATGGCTGACCCGTTTTCCACAAAATTAGTGTCAAATGAATGGTCTAGCTGTCTCAGAAAATTCTATTGAATTTTACTGTAATCGAACTGTAACTTTATTTGTAATGTGCCGACTTGTGAAAATCACGAAACTTAATTATCTCAGAAACTACACAACCAATTTGATTATTATTATCAGATGAGCGGGCTAGTTAAGGGTTAACTGATGAATTATGATTGAACACGTGGTTTCAAAGTTTGGCTGCCCTACACGTTCCACTTCATTTGATTATAATCGAACTTAAGCAACCGTTATGTATTAAATTGTTAATAAAACAACGAAAGTCTATTATCTCAAAGATTACATGACTTATTTGAACATAACTAGTGTCATACGAACGAGTCATCTCTCAAACTTACAAATAACAAACTTCATAACAATTTGATATGTGGCTCAAAAGTTATGGAAAGAAGAGAAATTCAAAGACTATTTAAAACTATACCTGCTTTGATCGATATATGTGGCCTCAACATAATTTAAATGTGGTGTCGTACTATTTGAACGTTCCAAGTTCATTGATTCCTTGCGGTTTGTTTGAAGTCTGCAAATGCACGACGAATCGGCCATAGGATATGATCAAAGTCAAAAGACAAATCGTTTGAAATGATTGGTTTTATCGAAATAATCAACATCCTCGACTTTTGGCTTCTGTACATCGCCTTAATTCTGAATATATTCATATTGGGTGGTATTCTGTCATTATCAGCAGACTTCCTGGCATCAATCTGACACCGGAAATACTCATATTGGGAGGTATTTTTGGTTGTTTTCCAGAAACTGAAAGTGGTCGTCTTCAAATTCAAAATAGTGTCCAGGGTCAATGTTTGGTTTCTATGCATCATCACGTTTACGGAAATATCCATATTGAGTATTATTCGGTCATTTCCGACTGTTGCCTATATGTTGCCATTTAGCAATTCAAAATGGTGCCTTAGGTCAAATGTTAGCTCCTTGCATCATTCTGGTTCCAGAGATACTCATATTGGATAGTCGTCATTTTGGACTTTAAAATTGCCTGTGAAATCAATTTCTGTCATCTGGGCGTAGTTCTGGTTCCGAAAACATTCATATTGAATGGTATTTGGTCATTTCTGGCTGTTTGCCAGATACCGGAAGTCACCATCTTAAAATTCAAGATTGTGTCTGTGATCAATTTTTAGCTTCTGTGCATCTTTTTGGTTCCAGAAATACTAATATTTAATGGGAATCGTCCATTTCAGGCTGTTTCCCAGAAACCGGAAGTTGCCATCTTACAATTCAAAATGTTGTCTGAAGTCGATTTGTGGCTCCAGTGCATCATTACGGTTCCGGAAATACCCATATTGGGTGGTATTTGGTCATTTGCCGCTGTTTTTCCGACACCGGTAGTCGCCATTCTGGATTTCATAATGGCATTTGGAGACAATTTCTGGATTTTGAACGGCATACTGGTTAAAGAAAAACTCATATTGGGTGGTATTTGGTCATTTTCTGCTGTTTTCAGAAACCGGAAGTCGCCATCTTAGAATTTAAAATGCTATCTGTGGTCGATTTTAGCTCCTGTGTATTATTCTAGATCCGGATATTAATATATTGGGTGGAAATCGGCCATTTTCGGCTGTTTTCCAGAAACCGGAAGTTGCCATCTTACAATCCAAAATGTTGTCTGAGGTCGATTATGGAACATATTTGTTACCACTAAAAACATTCACCTGCCAATATGGTTCCATTTAGTTGATTAGTTCGCGAGATGTGCAGAAATTTGTGAAGAAACATGTACTTCCAGGAGAGGGAGGGGCGTCAAACCATTATGGACATATTTGTTACCTCTAAAAAATTCACATACCAAATTTGGTTGTATTTTCTTGATTGGTTCTTGAGCTGTGCGAAATTTGTGTTTCATTTTCATGGGATCTCTCCCTTATAGAAGAGGGGGTCGGGTTTCAAACCATTATGTACACATTTGTTACCACTAAAAACATATACCTGCCAGATTTTGTTCCATTTGGTTGATTAGTTCTCGAGATGTGCACGAATTTCTGTTTCCTCCTACTGTTATGGACATATTAGTTACCTCTTAAAACATCCACATGCCAAATTCGGTTTCATTTGCTTGGTTTGTTCTTGAGTTGTGCAAAAATTTATGTTTCATTTGTATGGGACCCCTCCCTTCCAGAAGAGGGAGGGGTCTCAAACTATCATAGGAACCTTTATCGGCACCAAAAACCCCTACATACAAATTTTCACGTCGATCGGTTCGGTAGTTTTCGGGCCTATATGGATCAGACAGACAGACAGACTAGACTGCATTTTTATATGTAAAGATTACAACAGCAATATTTTAGAACCTAAAGAGTGAATATACATTTATTGGATTGAAGCGTTCATGTAAATCTATTTTTACAAATAAAAATTGAATGAGAAAGGCTGGGTCTGACCGCTAGGTGGATTAATTTAGGTTTTTAAATTGAAATTCAATGTTTATTTTTAATTTTTTTTGGTAAAAAATTTTTTTTTTTGTACAGTGTATATTTTTTTATGGTGCATTTTTAATTCCCTACAACTCATTCCCAGACAGTTTTTCTATACAACCAACGGTTTCTGGGCTACAATGCTTCGAATAAAACCTATGCCAAAAGGCATACGCCCTTTTAGAATGTAACTCATGGGTGTAAAAAATCTCTCCATCTGTGAAAAATGCTCAGTTTGCTAAGCCAAATACGTGTGCAAAGTTTCATTCAAATCATAAATGGTCGATTAAATTTTCGCGTATTTCCAGGCGATTTGAAATGATTTTGCTCTATACTTAGTTTACGACGCATTAATTTCTAGTCCAACTCTCCTATGCTTCATTTTTAATCTGGTGTAGATTGTTGCAAAGTTTCTCGTAATAACGTCGAGGTCATCTGCGAGCCCTATAAGGTGACTACCATTGCTGAAAATCGCGCCTTTTGTTTCAATGCCCGCTTGTCGGATTACACCCTTAAAAGCAATGTTGAACAACGTGCTGGATAGTCCATCTCCTCGCTCAACTCTCTGCGCGCTTCGAAGGGATTCAAGAGTGTCCCCAATATGCACATGTAACACAACACCCGATCCGAGGTAACTTTGATAAGTCATGTTATTTTTTTTCGGAAAACCGTTGTCGTGCATTATTTGCCATAGCTCGATCGACTATATCGTACGCTATCTTGAAGTTCACGAAGACGTGATATGTGGGCACGTTGTACTCCCGGCATTACTGAAGGATCTGCCGGAGTGTGAAGATTTGATCCGTAGTACCGTAGTACCTGAAAAATACATAGTGAAGGGCCGCTGCTAGTGCCTCTCTGTCGTGTTTATAGAGCTCTGCTGGAAGTCTGTTCTGACCTTTGTTGTTGTTTTGTTCTTTAGTAACCAAATTTTCTGTTTGATCTCCTAAATATCGTCCCTCCTTCCGTTTCATTTCGTTTCTCCGCTGTTGGGGTGCTTATCGAAAAACTGCTTCCACCTGTCTACCACCTCGCGCTTGTTTGTGATGTTCGAGAAATACTGGCCATCAATGATCGGTGCCTTTAGGGATATCTTTCAAGGAAAAAAATGCCTCAGGAAGCTGCGTTGCATCGCTATGTTGTCGTGTCGTTATGTGGTTATGATCGGTGCCTTTAAGGTTATCTTTCAAGTAAAAAAATGCCTCAGGAAGCTGCGTTGTTCTCGTTCGTGTCGATGTGTACTTATGTTGCCTCCACCTGGGCGTAGAACGTCGTCAAGTCTGCCTTCGTGCGGACAGTGCATGTTAATGATGCTGTAGTTGAAGAAACGACCATTAATCCTCAACAAACACATCGTCCGTTGAACGCCTTCCAGTTGATCACGCGATCCCGCACTTTGCCTAGCACACAAAAACCCGTTCCCAGCTCGTTGGTTGCTCCACCGCTCTGGTAGAACTGGACCTTACCGCCACGAATTCTCCACACCTTCTCACTTTTTGCGACAGATACAGAACCACGATGCCGAACTTTCGGTTTTCTTTACAAGCGGCACCCTGTCTCCGCCAACAAAATTTAGCGAGTTACAGTTCCAGGTACCGAGTTTCCACTCGTGATCCATTTTTCGCTGACTAGGTCCGGGTCGAATGTTCCGAGTTATATTTTCTTGGTTGTTCATAATGTAATTGTTTAGATAGGTTGCCTTACAAGGGCTACGCTACCGAGTCTAGTGAAGGAGCTGACATCTTGGCTATAGCGTTCGAAACAACACGTTGTGAGCCGCCCCTATCCTTTGAAACAGACGCTCAGGAAGGTTGGCCTTTCCTTCGAGGAGGTCAACAATCCTCCCATTCCATGTCAGCATACGACCAAGGTCACCACGGGTTGGTTACCATGATCTTCTTGGTTACTCGTATGCCCCTTGCCGGGACCACGAAGGGGTAGGGATAGGAGTTGCTACAAACCGAAGTACTGATGGTACTGCGCTAGTAAATATTCTGACCTAGACTTAAAAACTAAGAAACAAAACCACGCCTAATTATCTGAAAATACGCGAAAATTTAACCGACAACTCCTGATTTTAATAAAACTCTGCATACGTATTTGACTTAGCAAACTGAGTATTTTTCTTGGATATAAGATTTTTTTTGACTCCAGAATAATTTTCAAAAAGGGCTCAGCAACCTTTGGTTGCATACGAAAACTGTCTAAAAGGTGTTACGGTCAAAATTTAGTCAATTTCAATTTGCCGTATTATTTTCATTGTGTATCAAAAAAAACCTGAGCACCCCTCATTTTAAAGATGAGTGTATATATAGTATCATGCCTTATGTTTGATTTTGACAATTGCCCTTCAGTTGTGGGAATGGCGTCGACGCAAAAGAAGCACATCATCAACATTTTGCTCTCGCATCGCAAAAATCCATGCTACTGCCACACCAAGTAATTAAAATTGTTGAATGTGGCCAAATCAATAGTCACCAACGTGGACAAGAAAATTAAACGGCAACTGGAAGAGGAAATGTGACAGAGAATTGCAAACACATTAAGCTGTCGAACTTTGCCCTAGTTTGCTGTCCTATAGAAAAATACTGAGCTATTGTCAAGCGGAACCTCAAGAAGACTCGAAAGATAATTATCAACGAGATGCAGTTCAAGGCTAACTGACGTTCTGCGGTGAACAAAGTAACCAAGTAGGTTGCACAAAACTTGATGGAAAGCGTCAAGAGAAAGGTCCGGCAATTCGCAATCGCTAAACAGGAACCTTGAGTCAATATTTTTCTTTTATTCTGTAGAAATTGAACTTGACAAAAAACACCCAAATTCATATTTCGAGACCAGTCGAGAGTTTTTTTTTCAGGATAGAGAAACAGAGACAATCTTTTATTGAAGGTTAGGTTTTTGAAACAGCATCGAATTTCAATATTCTCAGGAGATTTGAATTCCAAGGATTATAAACGATTTAGATAAAAAAACTTTATAATAATTAACTTCCTAAAATAAATCAAAATAATCAAATTCTAATAATGCAATACGATTTTAAAAGTAATTTCAAATCATAAATCTCTTGGCGAATAACTTTCTAAATGGTTGCATCTTCGATATATTCACAATTAAGTTTGGAAAAGTTGAGCTATTTATTGAAATGCGCCTTTTTCGTAGGTTATTCGTAGTTTTCTAACAACAAGCATAGACTCATTGAAATGTATGATCAATAAAGCACAATTAATTATTTGACAGCAATAAGTTTGAATGAATAATTCAGCAGTTGTGGTTATAAATGGAAAAACACCCAGTTGCTAAGTCAGATATGTGTGCAAAGTGTTATTCAAATAAAAAATAGTCAATATCGGACCATTTTGTAAGGTTTTACTTTAAGTAATAAAATAATCTTTCTTGACATGAGAAAATGAGTACTCGTTTAGTGACATAATGAAGTATATAAGTAAAATCCAGAAGCAATGACCAAACCCTAAAACAAATATTAAATTTCAGAAGTAAATATCTGAAACTAAGAATAAAAATAAACTAAAGATTCTTATGTTCAGCAAAGAAGACTGCACATATATAAAACCTTCGACTGCAGTAGATCTCTATCGCCGTACCAGTAAATCAATCTTTATTTTTTATTTTTGTGAAATATTTTTCATGAAAAATTTAATTGATTACTTTTCGGAATAGAATGTTCAAGGAAGGTCATCATTTGCATGGTATAAATAAAATATTATGCCCTGTTTCAATTCGCTGATGCTGTATATTAAATCACATTTAGAATAGCCTTAAACTTTGAACACATTAAACATATAAACTATATTTAGAGTTTAGTTTTCAAGTATAAATACTTTCCTCGAATTTCACATAAAGTATTTTTTTTATTATTATTGAGCATTAGTAAAGCACATGAGCCCAAAAATTACTAAATATTTAAGGCATGTTCCTTCAAGCGGAATGCAGAAATTAAAAAAAGCTAGTGATAGTTCTTGTGTTCTGCTCACCAGCATTTTATTCGAATTTACAGAGCAAATGTTAAATAAAAAAATAATTTGAAAGTCTTTCTAAGTACCAGAGATTATGTTATCGCTGGTTTATTTGTACAACCGAATCATTTGTGACATATGAATTGTTTATCAATATTACAAAATCGATGCAAAGATTAATATCACAATATAAATTTTTAATAATCATTTGGCTTTGCGCAAACAATATTATTGCAAAACATCACTTTTTATATCGACCGAAAAAACGTAAGATTTATGTACATCCAAAACGCATCTCTCACATTGTCTACTAGCATACATTTCTCTGTCGAACGAATTCACAGCGAACAGCAGTATAACGTGTTTACATGCTCCTTGCCAACAACCTCGCGCCAGTACCTAAACCTTCCCCTGACGTGTATAACGCCACACACTTCACCTGCTGTTATGCTACTGCTGCTACCAATGGCACAACTGATGTTACAGTTCACGTTCGATACGCACCATCGGAAAAAAATGCGTTCACTATCAGGATGAAGAAGTTAATCTTCGCTCCAGGTTTTGATGGTGTCCTGATGATGATAGCTGGAACCGATTTAATACAAAAAACGCAACAAAAATCCTGCCCAACACCACGCACATTGCACAGCGCGCCTCCATTGCCAACCATTTTGTTCCGTACGCCTTCGAGCGGAATTCGCATCCGCCAGATCGCACGGCTGTGTGTTAGTAGCCATCCGTTCCAGAACGGTACAAGTGAAGCAGTGCCACCACCCCCTGCCAAATAAAAACATTACATACACACAGACGGCCCGACCCCAACCCAGGCGGCCCATCGTCCGTCGTAGCACCTTAGCAACCAATCCAACGCGATCGATGCCGTCGGAAGGCGAGGCCCGACAAACCTGATATCTTTTACTTCTACTCTCTTCCTCTCTCTTTCTGTGCTCACACTTTTGAAGGTAGCACCAGTATCGAATGTGTGTAGGTGCACCGTGTTTTTGTTTCGTTGCGTTGCTTCAAATGTCGTGTGTGTGTGTGTGTGTGTTTGTGGAAGGTTTTCACAGTTTTCCCAGCGGTTTTTTGTGCTCTTTATCCGTTGCGAACATACACCAGCGCATGGCTAGCGAGTTGGTATGCGTAAAAACTCGAAATTGTGACACCTTTTGCCGTCGGAGTTGATTTAGTTCAGTGCCGACCACTCGCGGGGTATGTTGTGTACTGTTTCGCTTTATTTTCGTCTGTAATCGTATTTGTCGATACGCGTGTAGATCGATCATTCCATTGTTACGCGGTCGATCCTTTTCCGAATCAAAAGTTGCACGTGGGAATACAGAAAGAACGTTCGGTGATTTGCTGAACTAATTCTTGTTTAGGTTTGTTTACTGTTAGAATCCGCGGTTGATTCGTTTCCTGCGGCATTCAATACGCCCAAGGAACAATTTAAAGCACTATTTGGCCAATACAAGTCGTCATTGTTTGCTAACCCTTCAATGACTTGGCGCAAATAAAACGGAGTGTTCCAAGTGCGAGAATTCGAGTTTTTTTTCGGTCCAGTCAGTTGTGAAGAGCTTAAAAGAAACCAGTGTTTATGGATCCCAATCGAAGAGCAAAATTAATGCCAATAGCTGAGGTATAAGGAAAAAATCCAACGCTGTATATACACAGTTCCAGCATCGAGTCTCAATCGATTCCGAAGCGGAAATTAGCCAACTCTGCTTGCTCAGCAAATTGCTAACCTATTACAATGGCCATAAAGTATAAAACCCATGATTAACTGGCCACCGCGTCTCCGCTCTAATCAACAAGTGCGTGTGCCTTAACTAGCTGAAGCTGTGGATAGTAAGATCGTGAAGTTTAGCTATTAGACTAACTACGAATTAAGGTGAACCATGAGGAACCGGTGAAGTTCAGTATAGTCCGGCAGTGCGATAACGAGTGCAAACGCTAGGGTGACCACTGGCTAGTGGTCTGTTTTGCAGTGCAGACCTATTTGGGCAATATAAACCAACGAAAAAAATCATCCTATATGGTAATGGCAGAGATAGGTGGCCCCTTGGCACACCAACTCAACCCCCTGCAGAACCACCGAGGAGGACTGGTGCAGCCGTCGCTGGTGATGAACCATCACCTGGACCCGCTGGACAACGGGGGTGGAACGTGTCATACGCCGAACATTCTACCAAGTAAGTGGCAGTAGGACAAAAAAGTGCGGTTAAGCTCGTTATGAAAACATCAAAGTAGTGGTTTAAGTAGTGTGATGATAACATTAGAAGAAACTCAATGCTGCAGAGCACGAAAAAAGTGTTTATGCGAATTGTCGTAACAGGACAATTAGTTGACCCCAGGGAATATTTCTTTTTTGTAGGAATTCCACTGTTAGAAGAACACGTTCTTAATTCTTTTTATTTTTTGTCTGATTCTTCAATTTGTTGTACATTAAATTTGTCAAAAAAACTAAATCCGTGCGTATGATAAGCTTTAATAATCCTAAAACAACCTGAACAAATCTTTTTATCAAATTGCAAGTGGTATGAACCCTGATTTTATCAGTTAATTTGTGTAATATATATTTCGGTTTTGCGAGTATCATCTGTTAACCCAAAAATCATCTCCGTTGGTACGAAAGTGTTATTTCTAAAAGAAAACCTCAACAATTTACCACGCGATCTTTTAAACTTCAAAAGGGAAAAACAAATTTGCTTTAACACGCAAAGTTTTAATGAATTGTTAATGTGTGTTGTTTAAAAATTATTGGCTCTATCCAGTGCTGCAAATTTTCGACACTGCAAACGAGAGTGATAAAAACCGCATTTTCACTGTCTAAAGATGAAACGACCTTTAGCGTCAGCAGTGTCAATTTTCAATAAATGTCGGGTCATTGAAAGAAATGAGATGTCCGATTTAATATCGAAATTATTTTATTTGAGTCAATTTTTTTCATGAAGTCGAAGAACTATACAAGCATCTACATTCTTAACTGCATAAACATCGCTAAAACAAGACAGGGTTTGCGTAATTACAGAAATGCTGCTATTACTGTCAACTGATGGGAGCTGAAAGTCTCTTTCATTCTCAGCTCGTTCGTTGAAAGTTGAAATTCAAAGATTTCAATTTCAACTGAAAATCCTTTTATGACAGTGAAGATTTGCAGCGCCGGTTCTATCGATTTTGATAGATGAAAAATTCGATAAAGGATTAAAAAACGAGTTTTAATCCAAAGAAGTTATAACTTTTATTCTTTGAACATATTAAGTAAAGTCTCAAAATTTCTGATTTTTCTAGAAATTATTCTTATGCTTCGATACAACAATTAAATAATAAGTAGTATAACATCGCACTAATAAGTAGGCTTTTGATAAACCTAATTCTATTAGTAGAGAAAACGTAATCAATAACTTTCAACTTCAACTTTCAAAAATAGTAATTTTGGTAAAATTGAACACTAAAGTTTTTATTACGAGTTTTTTCACGTGGATTTCAGAATTTACGCGGTTTTCTTCGAATTCCCAGAAAAGTCGTTTTTTACGCAGCATGTTTATTTAGGGTATCCAAAGAGTTTACTTAAGGGGTTATATACCTTTTTAGTCGAGAAAAATGAGGGAAGTTTGAATCTATTTTTAAGTGCATAGCACCATTTTCATTGCATCAAAGGGGTATTTTTCTGAAAGTACAGTTTATCAACAACAAAAAAATACGTTTGATTTTGAGATATACCAATTATAACTGGAGTAATGGCCATTTCCCCGAAACGCTATTTTTTTGCAGAGGCTTGCGGTGATTCAGATATAGACTCAGCAGGTCAACCGAAATTAATAAACTCATATTATTTCATTAGTTTAGAAGTGTGCCGGGTCCTTGAACGATCGCTTTTAAGAGTATTTTGTTTTCAGTGCAAATGGGAACGTTTTTCCCAAAAAATGCACGTTTTGAGCGCCAAAAATTGCATTAAATTTTTTTTGCGGCAAAATGTAACGGTATGTTTCAAAAAGCGATTGTTCAAGGACCGGCGAATTTAATAACGAAAATTTAAAAAAAAAGATGAAGGAAATCGGTTCAGTAGTTTGCCCGCAATCAGGATCACGGCAAAGTCATTTTTCGGAAAAGACTCTTCCGAGATAATCGCATGTAAAGTTTCAAGTTTAGCTTATGCGGCCGTAGCGAGGCGTGTTGCAAATCGCTCTAAGTTTCTCCCTGTTGCTCAGATCTTTATGAAAATTTGCAAAAATGTTCTCAAGATGTTGTAGTTTAAGATAATGTAATAAAAATATTTTCGATTTTTGAAAACTAAAAAGGTATATAGGGGTTCCTGGGGTAAAACGCACCAGTTAACGAAAGCAGAGTATATTCTTGTTAAAGCTTAAAGATAAAACCAACGTTATATACGGATCAATATATATAAACCCTTATTTATTCGTTCAAAATCGCATCTGATGCTAAAACATTATAGAAAATGCATAATACACATTTTTAAGTGAATGTAATAATTCTATAAATGTCGTCAATCGAAGCAAAATGCACTCTTCCTGGGGTAAAACGTACCGCAACAAAGGGGCAAGAAGCACCATGCAGATGAGGTAAAATGCACCCCGTCTACGGGGCAGAACGCACTACAATGTTGGGGCAGTACGACTCATTTTGTCATCTAATAAATAAAGGAAAAAAGGTTTTCTATGGAACTCCATACACTCGAGCGGCATGGTTTTGGGAAACACTGTTTTTGATTGCCTCTAGCACCTATCGTAGCAGTTCAACGATCCATGACCACCGATTGGACTTCCGGACAATGCTGGAAACGAGATGAAATGTAAGCAAAAAATTTGTTTACAAAGAGTCCTTTTGCCCCGAGCTAAGGGAAGCGTTATGCCCCGAACGTAACAAGAGAATGTTTCTGTATCCATAACGGTAATTCTCATTGAAACTTACCGATATTTCATCAGAAATATGTTGCTCGACATATATTCGATGTTATAACACTTTTTGCTGGTAGAAAACATTAATTTAAGAGCTAAAAATACTTAATTTAGCTGAGAAAAAAATTAGACCGTATGCAACGAAAACTTTTTTTTGTATTTATTCACATTTTCTGACTTTTTAGTGATGCCAAATTGACAGGGTGGCAATAGAAAACATAGATTCAAATAATAGAATTATTATTTTGTTATTAAAATGTAAATCAGAGGGGGTGCATCTTGCCTCAACGGTGCTTATTACCCCAGGTACCCCTAACCCTTAAGCTTGGAAAACCACAGAATATAAAATATGAAAAGTTTGAATTTTCTCTTGACTTATTTTATTTTTGGTAAAAAGTTAAGGATGCAGAAATGCGGGACCATTTTTCCACCGTTTTTGAATTCTATTATATTTACACATATGATTTTTTCGGAATATACAATTAAGATTTGGTACTTAGCTTCTCTGTTCCATTACTGAAATCAGAACATTCTAGAATGAAAGACTAAAGAAAACATTTTTGATACTAGCAATACAGCTTTCGAATGGATAGATTTGCAAAAGAAATTATTTATATTCAATCAAACTGAATTTAAAATGTGTCAGAAACAGATGCTTCTGAGAAGTTTACAATTTACCACCAGAATCTTGCAACATCATCGTAACTTTGGTAATTCTTGTACCACGTTAAAGTAAAAAGAATCGAATTTGAACCTTATTTTATTGGTCCTAATTTCGACGGATTTGAGACGGATAAGAAAACACCAAAAAACAGCCCGAAAAATGGATTAGTTTAAGATTTTTTTGCATGAAGTCGATGAACAATACAAACATCTAAATTCTTAACTGCATAAACATCGCTGAAACAACACAGCGTTTGCGTAGTTACAGAAATGCTGCTATCACTGTCAACTGATTGGAGCTGAAAGTCTCTTTCATTCACAGCTCGTTTGTTGAAAGTTGAAATTCAAAGATTTCAATTTCAACTGAAAATCCTTTCATGACAGTGAAAATTTGCACCGCTGGTTCTATATCAGTTCAAAATATGGGTTAGTTTTGATAAAAACGCACGTGGATTGACTAAAAATGTATACAAAATTTCATCTTATTGAAAAATATTTGATTGATTCAACAATTTTTTAAGAGAAATGCACCAAAGCAGTAACAAAGACATGTATAAATAACTGTGTTTTACTGCTGTTGATAAAGTGTTTCAAGAAACATGAGTTAAGTCCACTGTGTTGCACACCTAAACGAAAACCGGGAGCGGTCGGTTAGCTTCTATAAATTAACATTTTTAATTCAATTTTTACTTCATGCTGAAGTAAGAAGCTACTATCTGCAACATTGTTGTGAGAACGTTGAGTTCTGTGTTCACGTTCCAGTGCGTTTCGTGAGTGAAGTGTAACATATCCTCTACTCACAAAACAGCTTTTCAGTAAAAAAATATACTAGTTAATGAAGAAGAATCGTTTGATCGTTTAACTTTGGATGTTATTCGAGGTTTAAAATTTTTATGATAGTAGGTATATTTATCTCCACTTAACCGTGATTGGAAAATTTTAGAATAAACATTATTGAGCTTCGAAGAAACCTTCGTTTTGTTGAAAACTAAAATCCTGATAAGCCTTCACGAGCTAGTAGTATTTTTATTAAATTAAGTTGTGAATAGGGAGAATAAGTGAACCTTCGAGAAAATCCAGTTGAAATTTCAATTAACAGTAAAATTTCAACCGGAAAGTTGGTTGTAAATGAAACTCGTTTAATTTCTAAGATTTTATCTCAACGACACAATAAACGTTATATTAGATGCTCCCGACTCAAAAACTTATATGCGAACATTCTTTTAGAACATTCGGATACTTTAACGAAAATCAATGAAGATATAACTCTAGTCAAAATTCTACCAACTAACAAAATTATCCAGTGGTTGGGGACGTAAAAGTCAATCTCAATTGAAGGAATAACTTTGTAAACTAAAAGTCAATATTTTGTCGTTTCCATTTCAGCTGTAAGTGCTGGATGTTTATGATAATGGTGGCAAACATTACAAAAAGCAAAGCCTTGGTGCTACATTCCGATTTGGAACTCAAACTTCTGTTAATTATACACAGACTTCGCAGCTAACTGTTAAAGGTACAGGACAACTGCGACCAGCTGGAAGGCAAACATTACTAGTATAGGATATATTCACTCACCAGTTACGTTTCCTATGATTTTAAAATTTATAAATTTAATGCTTATAGTATTTGTCTGATTAACTATTGAACTATTATTTCATTCTACATTACTAGTTTTATTGCATTCTAACACGTTGAAGTGCAAAACAACACTTAAATCCTATTGAATCTAATAGTCTCTCTCATTCGAGATTCAAACAAATGATAGCTATCATTTTATCTAGAGACCACCTGGATCCAGAATAATCCATTTGATCAATAAGTGGAACAATACACTTATGCTCTGATACGTTTTCCGATTGCTTTCTTTTCGGACTTTCGAGGTGCATTGTAGATTTGTAATCCCATTAACACCAATCCAAAGGGCAACAACATTATTTTTACTTTCGCACAGCAAGTTTGAGCACTTTTACAACGACCGTAGGGTACGCTCCACGCAAATTTGACGGAATTTCCCTCCTCTAGTTTTCTGAACCGGTTCTTTCGTCGATGAGTAAGGGGAATTTCCGAATTGTTACCTACAAAACTCCCAGCCGAAGGTTCTGTTTCGCATTTTTCAGCTACATGCTTGGCTGTCAAACTTTAGGTTAGGGTGGTACTGTTAGCGAGAACCTGCTGGACACATGAATTTCTACTAGAAGTTTTCCTAGCATTCATTGCTCGTCTCCTATACGTAATCGGATGTTTGTCGGACGCCCAGAATTTGTCAATCTTGGTTGTGTTATGACAGGTTTAAAATTAACTGTCACTTGAAATTTATGATGAATTGCACCCGGTGTAAACCATGAATTGACTCAAAAATTATCGATGTGGTTCAATTTGCTTGATTTCAACTTTTATGTAGCAATTTAAGATGTGCTTTTTTAGTTTTAAAAACCCCAAATCTGATGTACCGGTATACGTCATCCAATATAATGATAACAGCAACGGCAACCAATCGATGCAATAGCAACAGAGAAAAAAAAATCGATGATTCTCTGTTCACCCGGACGTCACTCATCAACATGTGTTCCATCAGAGCTCGGTGCACACGCCTGTCGGTGCTTTTTGACATATATTTTGTTTTCATTCAAGCAACAAAATTTGGATGCTACGCGGTTTAACCTTCGAACCGACGGACGGCTGAAATACGATGACGGCAATTTCGAAATTCATCCTCCATGTTTCTCCACACGCACACACACCTCGTGCCGTAGAAGCGTACTTCTCGATCTCACCGAAAAACAAAGCCCTTGCTCATACCGCAAACCATTTAGCGGTTAATAGTTCATACCCATAATTCTTCTCCGCATTTTCCGACCAGCTTCTTTCGGATGGAAGCAGATTTAACGCCCAAAACGACTTTCTAATTGACTCTATATATAGAGAACCATTTTTTTCGGAGGACCCGAACCCATTTAAGTTTGATTATTTATTTGAACCTTGTTTGTTTTGATCGTTGTCAGTCAGCTGTCCCGGCCGCCTGGCAGTCAGGAAATGCATTTTTCTGGAGTTAACCTTCGACGTTCTGTCAGTTTTCCATTTAGCATGCAGCACTTTGGAAAGAAACATACATTATGTATGCGTGGTTGACATCGGGCAATCATTCTCCCATTCCGATTCTACTAGCTTTGTGATCGTTGGGCTGGAAAAGTCAGTCGGTAAGACAAGTAAATTGTTTACTCTTCTCACCAGCAGTGCAGTGTTGACTTCTACAACAAGTCATCTGCAGCAAACGAGTGACCTTAGCGAATGACCCCACTATCATCGTGAAAGTTATTAAAAGGATATAAGTAAAAGGATTAAGACATTTAAATATGCGTCACATCAAATGCTAGCTAGGCATTTTCTTTGTCACGTAAAACAATTAGGTTTATTATAACGTCCAAACGTTACATTGCGTTCCATTCGTAACTCGAACACAACCTAGCGTACCTCGGGGTCAGTCGAAACCCATAAAAATCAAACAAACGACCCACAACGAATTCCAGAGAGGAACCTCCAGTGTGGGTCTCAAATGGGCTGCCGTCGTCTTCGTTTGCATGGTTGCCACAAACAAAACCGAGTGCGGATGACACATTGCGACGTTGATGAGCTCACACGCAAGTTGCTCCAAAAACTCGGGTGAAAACCTGCCGCTGCTCCAAGCCGTGTTTGCATGCCACCTCTCTGTGCTTCCTGTGCATCCGTCCGTCGCGTCGCGCCCTCGCACTCGCACGTAGCGTAGTCCACTTTTCGATTGGGCTCCGAAACGAACCAACGGCGGCGGCGAACGGAGACATTTCCTTTCATCTTCTTGGACCGTTTGCTGCCCGACCACGGATCTATTTCCAAACAATTTTGTTTTCGAAATACTTTCGGATTTTAATTAAAATTGCGCCGAATCGTGCGCACTTCAGTATTGCGCTCTCTTTGCTCGCTTCCATCATCCCGCACGGCCCGCTCACGTGTGTGTGTCTATCTGTATGTGTGCACGTCTTCATACGTGTATGTTTGAGCTGCTCTGACCGGCATGCAAATGCGAGTACATATTCTGTGGTTGAGTAATTAAATAATTTTCTCGCCAATCTTTCCATGCCCAGCAAGTGCTCTTTTCGTAAATTATCCTCGTGCATCGAGGAACAGCAAAGGCGATCTGCCGCCGCACAGGAAAAAGTTCATTTGTTTAAGTTGCTCAGGGTCAAGCCAAAAGCCACGGGGTGCTGCACAACTGACAGTTGTGTAGCGGGGGCTACTGTTGGTTTTTAGTGCCGTGGAATCCGGAAATGTTTGAAAAAGGGTACCAAAATAGCTTGTTGTGTCGTACTGGAAATTTGTAATTTCGTGTCGCCTTTTTTTAGGTGAAATCCATATTTATTTTTAAAATGAGAAAAAAATGAAAACCGAATTTAGAATTGGTACACGCACAATATATTTGGCTGTTTTCCAATTTAGTACATTATATAATAAACATTTGAACTCGAAGGTTTAACTTTTTTTCAATCATACAAAGGGTTTTTCTTATTTCACGATTGTTTTTTTCTGAAATTTTTCGGGCTTGGAAGGTATAATTTGAGTTGTTAATATTAGGCTGAAGCTATCGATATCGGCCCAATATATTGTATAATAGATTATCAAGTAGATATGTATAATAGATTATCAAGTAACTGAATAACAGTTGCATAGATGACTATTCAGAAAAGGGTGCTGGGGCAGCGATATTCAGACATTATTCTGCGTGCAATAGAACTTGAACGCTTTCAAGGAAAACTGGTTTTGTCGTATGTGGTGGAGTATTGTCATGAACTTAGCGTAAGTTAGACTGACTGTACATATCAATAGTTGCTATTCCTTGATGGTTCGGAATCAGTAAAATTGCACAATGAATCAACTGAATGGGACTTGGAGTGACCAACTGTTCTCATTGTATAAGTGTTAGTTACTCAAACGGAGCCGTTTTTGAAATCAGGTGGAAAGAGTGAAGATTTCTTAACTCTAGATCGCTTCAATCCAGTCGCAGTGGAACGCAAAATGTATACTACACAATGTAAATCCAGTTTAAACCAACCAACCAAAGGAAGGCTGTTGGGGCCACGCACAAATGTAAAATAAATACAAAAGTTTTTATATATCTATTTTTGGAATCCCACGATCCCACAAACACTAAGAATGTTGTTGGGGCCCCGCACAACTGTCTGGTAAACATCAACAATGTTTTAAGTTCAACAACTTGAATCCGTTTAAACCAACAGTGAAGATGCTCTTTGTGGTCTGTGTTATAAAATAAACAAATCTTAATATATGTTCAGTTAACATTTCAGAAAACGAAGCAAAAAGAACGCTAGAAAAATGGAAAAACAATAAATTTCAAAAATCATAATGTTCATTAACCCATTCCCGGCGGAGAGAAATCAGTTTTTATCTCAAAAAAAGAATTTTAAACTGTTATTACTAATCAAAATTGACACAAACTGTATTGCATATTGAAGATCATTCTGTTCTCTAACGATACTGTATAGTTTTATCGTGCAAATTTTCAAGTATAATTGTTAAGCTCAAATTAAAATTTGAATGTCAGGTGATGCCATATAGCATCACTCGCCGGGAATGGATCGATAAGTCACCCACAAAATTTTAATCTGCAAAGTAATGAGTTCGAAAAATTAGCAGGCTGCAAACTTTTGATGAACACCTCTACTTGCTTGACTATTCCTAGATAAAAAGCGCTCTCCGGCGTTTTCAACAAGCAATCCAAAAATTGATTTTCCAATCTTTTTTCTCGTGCAACGTCAAGACAAACTGAAGATTTTGAATAAAAAATGCTACTCATCTTGCTTTGAATGATCCACCGATTGCTCCCTCCACTATTCCGGGCAGCAGTAGAACCGCATAAAAACAACTTTTTTTACTTAAACGCTGCGTAAACCCAAAACAGTACCAAACAGTATGTGATGGAACATTGTCATGAAAAAAATGGCTTCATACTTCCTTTTTGTTACACGCAAAAGTTGGAGTGTGCGTAACCAGATCATTTATGAGCGAAATTAGCGCATTTACTGATTAAAATTGGAACCAGTACAACGCATGTGCGTTGGGCATAACGCATTTGATGCTCTAGCGTATTTTGAATGTATTGCGCAGATCCAAACCACTACACTTATAAAGCATCAGCCGATGTTCAGAAGGTTGGCATCGTTAAAACAGTGCAACCAGCAATCAATACTAATATGTTGGGTACTGTCTAAAATGAAGAAATTATTCTCTGATCGATTCACTTTCATGAATCAGGTCATTTGAAAACATCATTCAATCATTAACAATAAACAAAAACATGAGATTAATCCAAAACATTTTGCATTTAATTATGACTCTGGTTTCATTCACATGCATTCGGTTCTGCGTTACTGGCACCAGCGTCAATAACTTCCGCGGCAACAAGGCTCGCTATTGGCTGTTTCGGTTGCTGACGATTTTTAGGGATGCACGAGCCGTTGATACACACCGGCTCGCTAAAGTAAAGAACGGTTTTTTGAGCGCCTCGAAACTGATCGTTCGCCCGAAGCCGAAGTTTACCGAGACATTACGATTGTGCATATGATACATATTCTGATTTTGATCTCTGTCAATGTATTCCTTGTACAACTTTTGTGTTATGCGTATCACGCATTGGTTGTGCAAAGTCGGAGCAAATTCTGTGCGAATTGAAAGGACACATTGGATGATTAAAGCTTGAACTTTTGCGTGTACCTCGGTCATTTTTCATGCACCCGAACAGTCCTCATTAAGTGTTGTTGGTAGTGTTGATCATTCACTGCTTCAACAGACTTTACAAACTTTTCAATAGCAGCCTTCTAAACAATTTTGACACCAGTACAAATCATCACAATGTAATACGAACACTGACTGATACTTCATAAGTGTAGTGCTTTAGAACCGCCAAAAACATTAAAAATACGCTAGAAAATTTTTCAGCAAGTAAAAAACCTTACTACTAGCAAACAGCGAATCTTTTGGAATTTACAACCTTTATTCTCAACGTAATGGATAATGGTGGGCACGTGGAAGCCTTTTACACTGACTTCAGTGAAGTATTTGACCGAATCGACATAGCATTATTACACTTTAAACTGCAAAAATTTGAATTGGCCTCTCAACTTCTGCGTTGGCTCCAACCATATCTAAGAAATCGCAAATCACGCTTTCAAAATAAACTATCATTTCCCATTTTGGCAACCTCTGGGGTGCTCCAGGGTTCGCATTTGGGTCCACTTCTTTTTATATTGTACGTAAATGACATTTCCCTCATACTTAAAAAAATTAACAATTCACGCAGAAAACATGAAATTCTTCATTAAATCAGCAACTCTAGCGACGCAGAAAAATTCCAGAAAGAAGTCTTTTAATTCTATACTTGGTGCAATAAAAGTTTACTTCAACTCAATGTCAAAAAATGTGACGCAATAACATTTAGTCGAAAAATTGGAATATTGTAACATCTCCAGGAAATCAAACTGTATAAAAATGCAAGATTGGCAGGAACCTAGGAGTGATCCTAGACAGCAAGCAAACTTTTGCAAAACACTATAACTGCATCATAAGTAAAACAAATAGTATGCTGGACTTTATTGAGTGGTTCAGCCACAATCTTCAAGACCCGTACACTATCAAACTAATGTATTATTACATATGTAAGACCTATTTTAGAATATTGTAATCTCGTATGGAATCCCTATGCCACCGCACACGAAGAACGCATAGAATCAGTCCAAAAACAATTCCTTTATATAGGGTAATCGCTCCATTATTCATCTCAACAGCTTGGTGCACCTATATTCATCTTATTTCTCTCATTTGTCCAATTTACCGTCGAATTTCTACAAATTTTTGGAAGTAATTTTAATTGCTTCTCGATTTTCTCAAGCGGCTGAAAGTTTTACGTTTAAAATATGGTAAAATTTGTCGATAAATTGATCAAAAAGGCGTGATGAGATGAATATAGGTACTGAGATGAATATAGGAGCAGTTACCCTACGCTTCGCAATTTGAATTGGACTGCAAAAAATTGTTCCGTAAATTGCCTGATGCGTCAGTATAATCAACATTGCGAAACCATTGCACAGTAGTCCAAAACGACAAAAAATGGAACGTAATTCCTTATTCGTGTTAAGAGATGAAGGAATGGTTGTTTTGACAAAGTTGTACAAGATTTAAAAATATGAAATTAATAAAGTATTTTTTGTACTTAACTTTTGTTAGTTGCATTTAGCAAAAAAAACGATGTTCGGAGGAATTGTTGGGGCACACAAAACACACATTTTTACCAAAAACCACGCGTCTCCAGGACTTTTACTCACAAAGTTATAGCAAATTTCAGGTTATTTTTTCGATAACTTTAAGAACGTGTAGGGTAAAAAGGTGCAGGTGAAACCATGATGTCAATACTTTTCCTTAAAGTTTAGCTCACATACTACAAAAAGTTGCAGGTTCAATTAGTAGGTTTTCATATATTAAAAATACTGTTTTGTGTTAGGAGATAAAGGAATGGTTTGTTTGGCGTAGTTGAAGAACAAGTAAGAATGAAATTTTGCCCAACAAACAAAATTCTTATCTTTAATGGGTACAGAGTCTCAGAGTATTTTACATAAAAGTTACTTAAAATTTAGTTTTTTATACTTAACTTTTGTTAGCTTCATTTTACAAGAAAACATTGTTCTGAAGCAGCCTTGTAGCATACAAAACACATATTTTTGTCGAAGATAACACATCTCCGAAACTTTCCCTTACAAAGTTACAGCATATTTTAGCTTATTTTTTCGATAACTTTAGGAAAGTATAGGGTAAAAAGTAGGTGGATTGTATCGACATCATGATTCCACTTGCTCTTTTTACCATATAAGCCATTAAAGTTTTCGAAACAATAACCTTAAATATCTATAACTTTGTAAGGAAAAGTCCTGGAGATGCGTGGTCTTTGGCAGAAATATGAGTTTTGTGTGTCCCAACCATTCCTCCGAACATCGTTTTCCTGTTAAATACAAGTAACAAAAGTTAAGTACAAAGAGCTTAATTTTGAGTAACTTCTAAATAATATAATTTATTACTTTGTACCCAATGAAGATAAGAATTTTGTCGTTCAGCAAAGATTCATACGTTTAAATCTTTTACAACTTTTTCAAAACAACCATTTTTCTATCTCTTACCACAAACAGTTAGTTTTTTTATTTTTAGTACAACACACTTTTCATAACTTTTGACAATTTGAGATTATGTGGGTCATTCATACAAAAAAATTTTACGAAGACACCATTAAGCTAGCTTGTAAGAGAAAGGCGCTATAGAATTAAGTTCCACTTTTTGTCTTTTAAAACCACTGAGTAATGACATAACAATGTCAAAAGAAAAAATTGAAAACTGTCGGAAATACACTAGTAATAATGCATCAATTACGTTATGATCAGCACAAATTCGGTTGCATATTTCAAACTTAATCAAAAGTTGCGCTAGTTTCGCACAATACTGATGTGGTTTCGCACCATCCAACTTTTGTGTGTAGAATGCGACTGAATATAGCTTGTTGCCCAACTCCTAATCTTGGATGCTTCTGTATCATAACGGGTTTCCGTGCGGTGTTCACCTTAAGCTTCCCAAAGTAGCTAGTTCAACTGCAGAACAGTTTTATTTTATTGAAAATATAAACTGATCACCGCTTGCAAAAGTCCTGATTGGTTATGAGAAGGAAAATGGATTTGAACATTCAACGTACACAATTTCGGCTATCATAGAATATGGACAGATTTTTCCAAAGTTAATATACGAAACTTACGAAACTAACACTTCGTGCCTATTTTAGATACTGTTACCAGCTTTTTTATCATTTTCATAAAAATTTTGGATATCCTGTTCAAAAATCAAATGAGTTATGTTGTAGTTTCTACAATATTGGATGTTTATAATTTATAAATCAATTTTTCTGGAAATAAGTATTACAGGTCGGACTCGAAACCCGAAGGCATGTCATCCGGGGGCTCGATTATCCGTGGCTCCATTATCCGGAGTCATTCAAATTCGGATTTTGTTTGCATTTGTGACGCTTGGGTTTTGTCGATTTTATCTGGAAATACCAAATTCAATGCAGTATTTCGCGCTACATACTGCGTTGTTAATTTGATGGTTAAAGAGAGGTCACACAATTGGTGCATCTCATTATGATTAAATCTTCTACATTTGACAAACATCGACATACAGTCGCTAATTATTTTGTGTATTTTATGTCGGCATATTTACCGACTACAATATTCTTTTTATCAACAAACTGACTGTTCCCGATGAGTATAAATGAAAATAAAACAAATGAAAAATCAACTCAATTATCCAGAGAATTCGGTTATTCCGAGTAAAATATTTTTAAAAACTCTGGATAATCGAGTCCGGTCTGTATTTACTATGCTAGAATCTTATGTTATTTGTTATTCCAGAATGAATAATTTTTCATGTGATTTTTTATAAGTGGTATTTTTGAATAACTTATTGTATACCAATTAAAATACCGCTCGAGGTAAAAGTTTGACTTCTTATTGATATTAACTATTATCCAGTTTTCACAAAAATCTTTCAAGCTCTTTTATTTTCTCTAAGTGTCTTATGAATAAAATAAATAAGTTTTTGATTTGCACATATTTTTAACTCGGAAATTTAACTCTAAACTTCCTCTGCTACTTGTGTTATGAAAAATAGGACAAATTAACCTGTGTGTTTTACCTAATGAAATGCAGAAAAACTTTTCTTCAAAGCCTTCTTTATAAAAGTTAGGCACTTTTTGATTTTTATAAATCAAAATAGAACAAATTGGATCGGAAAACATCTCCTTTCTACTGTAAAAAGTTATTCATGTTTCAATCATTCAACCCACCTAACCTACCACATCATTATCCAAGACGTCTTACGACCTATAAAATACGTTTGCTCTGGCGGAATCTGACTTTACTTTCTGATGTGGCGGTGGTGGTCTACTAAAATTTGAACCTGCTGACCTCGGTACGGCTTTGAACTATGCCGCCGGCCAAACATTCCAAAACCGCTGCTTGTTTCTGCGTAATATATGAACACCTCCAAAATAAGATGGCATGCAAGGGTTACAACGGTGAAAACTGGTGTGAACTTTATATTCTCCCTGAATTATTTGGTCGTTTGCCGGTGCTGTTTATAGCCATTGCTGTTTGATGTTGGTGGTACGCTATTTTGTAGCAACAGTTATCCTGAGCTGGGATCCAGCGGGTGGATGAGTTAAAACTTTCACATAGCGAACGTCGCACAGCGTCAGTGTCATAAAACCGACCTCACATAATGGAAACTAATTAACAACTCAAAAAGCTTTGAATAGGACCAAACCACAGGCAACACAAATGTATGGTTTTGTTCACATGGTATGTGAAAAAATTGATGAAATCCTATTAAATACTCCACAATTGCTTGCAAACTTGTAGTAATTTTTTATGTGAATAAAAGTAAAATTATGAACTCTAACACTCATAAAAAATAATAGAAAACAATTTTATTAAATGTGTCAACTTCGCATTCCAAAAGAAAAGCACGGGTGCTACATTCAGAATTGTTGATTTTTAATTAATCATGTCGTCACTATCGCAACAAATAATTAGTCCGAAAAAAACTGATATGCAGACCCGATAGAGTGATCTCGCCCATAATAAAGTCATAAACCGTCTATTTGCTCTTCTGTAGTACATGGTGGCCAATTTTCACACTTCCATCCATAATTCAAAAGATTTATAGAAAAATCGCATTTAAATGGCGTACTATCTACGGCGTCTGGTCCGGCCAGCCAGCCAGGGGCAGGAAATGAGAAGAATCTGCCTGGGCGGAATCCATCAAGTTTTCGATCTAACGTGGGTCGTTGTTCGCAGTTGTTTCATCGTAAATTCCCCGGGCGAACCAGTGCCCAGCAAAACCTGCCACTGCGTGGAATAATTCATAAGTATTATTAATAAACAGTAAAAACTGGAATTAGTTGAAGGTATGAATATGGATTGCAATAAATAACATTAATCCTAAATATTTCCTCGCTCACTTTGTTTGGCAGCCCGGCTAATCTAAAAGTGGTTGAACAGCCAATTGAGACCTGCAAGAGGACACGAAAAACCAACTGAAGTGGGAAATAACCCCTCATACTGTCATTTTATTCGCGCTTCAACTGGCGTCCATCCTTCGGTCAGTCAGGCCGTGTGTAATTTCAACTTTATGACTGAGAGCAGAAAAATGAAGCCATTAGTAAGCGTTCCGTTTGGTGTGATATTAAAGAGAATGAATTATTAAACGACTTCGCGTTGGACCGCCTTTCGTCCGGCGTAGACTGGATGAGGTTTTCATTGAAGCGCACGGATAAGTTGTAAAAAGAGGATTGCTATTTCATACCTCGGCTTTGCCGTTTGCAGTAGTCCTTGCGCCACATTCCACCAGCAGCGTTGGATTTATTCTGGGCCTGAGTACATGTCCACTCAAATATGTTAAATTAGTCGGTTCGGTCCCAGCAGACCTGCAACTGACCGTAAATATGAAACGATTGAGCAAAAATTGTCCGATTCCATCGAAAACATCCCACCGGGAGCTGGTTTAGTTCAATCAAGTCGTGAAGTATCAATCCATCCAAACAATAATCATTAGTTGGACATGGATCAGCTCGGAGTGGTTAAACTGCCGAAATTAGTCCATTGACTCAGAAGACTGGGGTGTCTCACATAACAGTAATATTAAATTAACTGAACTACAATGTTTATGTTATTAGGGATTCGACATTTTATGGAGATAAAATTATTACTAGCCACAAAAGAAATAGAAAAACATAAAAACACAATAAAGTAACATAACAGCTTTAATAAACAATGAAGAATCTATTGTGACTATCGTCTTCTCTCGACAAACACTAATAAAACAAAACGGATTACTATTGGTAATAACTTTACCTGTTCCTCACCATTTGACACATTGGCAAAGGTTATATTATCATAATGATTATAAGGAAAATATATAACCCTATATTTTGAGCTATTGTAAGCAATCATGTTAACCCACATTCCAACACAAGTGACACCCTGTGCACAGTACGCGTCACCACACGAAATCTCGTTCCGGTGCTGCGACCTTTCTACTCCAGCAGTCTATCAGCTTTGGCTTCGCTGTGATGGATTACCATCGATTAAACATTGCACAAATTTAGCCAGCAGCCTCTAGAGAATTTTTCGATGGATGATTATGGTGGAACTCACCGGTGCTGAAAATTTGATCAACTTTTAATTAAATTACGCTCAAACGGCGCTCAATCGCTCGACCGCCGACTGCTCTCGAACAGGTGCTGCCAATAAGTTTGCCAGTGCGAAAACTCGTAGAACGCAATTATAAGACGCAAGAAAAAAATCTAGAGAGCAGTGAATTATCTCAATTATCAAACTGGGCTACGAGTCTTCGAGTTGATATAGCAGCAACATAAATAGCCTTTTTCTAGTCATTGATAAACGTTCGCCTCTCGATCCACCGAACAATTGTTTATCGAACGAGAGCTAAAAGTGTTTCTCACCGCAAGTAAACCAGAGCTTTCACGTTACTAGCGCATAAGTAGAGGACAAGAAAAAAAATTCGTGGACAGAAATTTTTCCCTGGAGAAACATCGAGAGATGATTTAGCAGAGCGAACAACAATGTACACCCAAAATACATACGAAAAGCTCTCGGTGCAAAAAATCACAACTCCATCAGACACAATTGGCTCTTTAGATTTTCAACAGATCTACTTTGTGCAAAGCATAATTTGTCGGTGCACCTTAAACGTAAACATAATACAAAAACTAACTTTTTCATTCTTATTTTACGCTGTGTGGGGATCACCACAACACTGTCGCTTTTGCCAGTCAAACAAAATCTGGAAATTAATTGTAAACAAACAAATTTAGGTTTTGATATCATATTCTATCATGGCTACTCGTTGCAAATATTTTCGATGAAAATTGTTTACTTGCTGCGATTCATCCAACATTCTATACATTGAATCATAACAAATGTTCGTCAAATACACATCAAAATTATTGCAGGCTCTTCTAGTTGCTTCAGACGTGAAATTTTCCTTCCTTTATTCAATGCGAGTGAAACAAAACAAAAGCAGTTGAAATAAGAGCTCCGTTCCCGTTTAGCAGCTGGATCTTTAATTATGACACGGTTCGAACACCCATCACCTTCCATTCGCCGCCTCCGGTCTTGATATGTAAAGTTATGCATAAATTTCAACCATCAATAAAATTTGACTAATTTGGTCCAGAGCGGGTGCTTAAAAATAAACCAACGGGCAGCGGCAGCGATTGCCGTTCCATGACGATTGGCGGAGCGGAACCAAGAGGCAGAGAGCAAAACCTAGAACATCACCCGGTAAAAAACCGGCCAAAAACGGGAACGAGGCGTTTTTTGTTGCTTTCATTTTGCATACTAACCGCCAACCAAACCGGCTGAATGAAGCAAGCAAGGGGGATGTGCGATTTCGGAAGAGCGACATGCCAGCAAGAAGCGGTTCCCTTTTGGAACTGACGGCTGCAACAAAGAGACCGACCGCGAGTGCGCGAATGCGAAGCAACGAAGCGAAAAGTGACCACGCGGACGTACTTCTGCGACAGCGTCTTCCGAAGTCTAGGGACCCCAACACGGCCAAGTCGGGAGGGCAAGAAAACAACAACAAAAAAACCGCCGGTCGCTGCTGCACGCGGTGAAAAACACACAAACTGACCGCGCCGGTAATCAAATTTGCATAAAAATACCTTGGTATTGGTTTTTAATAAATTATTTGGCAAATATATTTTGATGTTAATTGAGGAATTTAAGAAATTTATTCCGTTTCCGAGTCGTATCAGAGCAGCGATCTTTCTTCGGGCCGCTTCTCCTTACTTTCTGGACCCTTCTTATGGCGGCGGCAGGTTCTTTGGTTCAACGCAGTCTGGTAAAATCGAGGAGATCTCGTCCGATATCGACATGACATCCGTGTTAACTGATTTTCTTTAATTTGAAAAATGAAGGCATCTAGTAGAGAGGACAGTTCGGCTAGTTAGGGTGAAGAAAGGTTTCTAACTTCAAATAGCATCGTTTTTCTAAAAATAAAAAAGTAGGATCCTGAGCCGAATTGAAAAAAATCATCTTTTTATTTATTATTACTGATTCCCATCCGATCAAAAGCGGTTTTTATTTAAGTCAATAATCAACTATCAATTATTTAATTCGAACGACACTTTCCCCTACAGTTGAAGACCGCCGGGCGATCGCAATAAGTCTCTTGCCATCGGGCATCGGTATAATTATGGAAACTTGATGATTGAAATTGGTGCTACCGTTGCACAACAACGCCACCACACGCCGATCTCTGGCAGATTTGTCACGGATATATCGAGACGGATACCGGGCCTGTATCCACCGAATCTGCATGCCACCGCTAGCCACGAGAGGCGAAGGGAATCCAGGCCGGGCGGTATTCAGCGTCGGTTCGGGTCAGTCCGGTCCCCGTCACGTCAGCTTTAAATCGATTAATTCTTCGTGCCTTTCAAATATGACAGCTCAGGGGTGGAAATCTTCCCGGACAAGTTCACGGCGGAGCGGCATGCGCATCATGAGCGAGAATGTAGAGCCGATTTTGGCTTCTGCTGTCCATATCGAACCGCTTTAGAGGCTTAACGACACCCGAGTGTAAGCACACGGGGCCACCAGCAGCAGAACGGGTAGCCAAAGTCCATGAAGGTGACCAATTATTGTAATCCTATTTCAAAATTAATATTGTAATTACGGTTCCCGAAGCATTCCTGCGTAGAGAGCTACGAGATTCGATGCGAAAACCAGTAGCATATGATTTGTTTATCCTTGTTGGGTGTGATGGAGTTGAAGTCTGGTGTTTTAAACGTTGAGAAAAATCTTTGTCGTTTTTTCCGTTTTGAAGTGAATACTTTTTTGAAGACCAATTTGAATTTTACCGAAACGAAGAAGTTTAAAGTTTTTTTGCTGACAATACTTAAAAATAATCAAGAGGTGAGTATCCACTTGAAAGAATTGTCAACTTTGAAGTTTGAGAATCTATTTCTAGAAACAAAATCATCAATAAATAAACCTTTTTTTTTTATTTTTAAGTTCTAACTCAAATACCGCAATGAAGTTCGAACTTAAAAATTTCAAATAAATAAAACTGTTATTATGAATATCCAAGCAAATGGCAACATAACGGTAAAAATTTATATATTTTCCGAATTCGTTGGCTATTTTGCTTCAATTTGTATCATCCAGAATGTTTATAGTCAAAACAATTCTAAAGATACTAAAAATAAAAATTGTTGGCGAATCAAGGTAAATTTGACTTTATTTCTTAAAAATGCTGTAACTCGAGTATTGCTATATTGAATGATTAATGTTTTTCATGTAAAATAAGCTTAGAAACACGATGAAATCGTTGAACTTTAAGCTAATCTTTCGAAATCCGCTCGACTCGCCGTCTGTTATACCAAAATTATTCAGGATTGTAACTCGCCGTTATTACAAAAGTTCACATCAATGGACAACGTAATTCTAATTCCCTAACAAAAAAAAAAAAAAAAAACTCGCCGTTCGTCTCGTTTTTTTTTTTTTTGCAATAGGCTTTGTAAGAAAAAACTCAAAAAATAATATTGCTGAGAACCAGAGAAAATTTAACTTCATTTCATAAAAATGTAACTCGAGTTTTCCTCGAGCTTCAATGAAAAAGCTTCATTATAACTTTATGAGAAACACGAAGAAATTGTACAATTTTTAAATTCTAATATGCTCATTTACCGAAAATGTAATTAAATTTTTCAAATGACAAAATCACATATCTGGCAACACTGCTGCTCCAAATTTATTTCTTTTCAATTCCTTGACTAATTTCCTCCAAAAATTTTGCTGTAAAAAATATCAATTACAAAATAAAATTTAATAAAAATAACCATCACTGCAGCATTAAATCCAACATAGGTCAGAGTGTTTCTTATTTACAGTATATTTTGAAGGTTCGGATTCTTGAGCCCACCCAGGAGCATCTTGACAGCTCCCATATAAACTGAATGTACCTTGTTTCGTAGGATCTCTGGTTCTTGTCAAATCAGATGCATGCTCGTATAGTTTCTGAAATGGGCGTAATTGACAAACAGAAATTATATTATATTACTATGAAATTTTAACCGAGATGTTTCACGGTTGTGTCCCAATGACAATATACCCATAGCAATGTTATTCTGTAGATGGCATTATGATTTGCCGTGATTTATAATACGCACGCTATTTATACGTAAGAAGGTGATTATGATAAGAATTTCTTTTTTCGTCCTCTTTATCTCTCGTTCTCTAGTTTCCAGAATTTTTATTTCTTATAATTTATTGAATTCTCTATTAAATTATTCTACCAACTCATTACATTCGACATTTCGCCTAAATCAAATGTTGAGCGAGTTGTGCTTTTGACGTCCACGTCAAAATTTTCTTATGCAAATAGTTGTTCCGTCAAAAACGGGAAGCCATAAACAAAATTCCAAAGAGCTTATATGGAGTGTGAACGTTTATTATCCTACTCACACTTACAAAAGATTTCATGACTTTTGTTGTTCCGTTATCTTGTGAAAAGATTTGTGGTTTCGATAGACGAGTTCTAAACATTTCCTTCAAATTATTTTTTAGTCACTGCGGATAAAACCTAGCCGAGAAGCTTGGGAGCTGATAAACAGTTTTTTTGTTAGTTCTAAACATCGAGAAAGTCAACATTTTGTAACCATAGCTTCTAAACACATATTCAAATATAATATAAAACATCTTAGGTTACATAAAGCCCTATTTAGAGCTCCAAACGAAGTGAAAATCTCATACAAAATGTTCATTTTTCACGCTCGTGAAAAATGCAACCTGCAAAAATTTCACTTCGCTTGGAACTGTAAACAAATTTGATCCAGCGAAATCGAAGGATGTGGATCTCATCTTTTTCACTGGGGTTTACTTTCTTCACGCATGCAAACGGTAGTGAAAAAAGCAGCAGCAAGCGAAAACTTGCGTGCGTTCATATTCTGTCAGTTGCAGCCAATATTCATTTCGCTCGGAGTGTAAACTCGTGAATTTCGCTTCACTTAAACTGTAAACTGCAGGCTGGTGAAATACCTGCGTGTTCCACAAACGGGTTTTCACGACAGATTTCGCAAGCGAAAATTTACGCTTTTTTACTTGTCAAATTTTTCACTTCGCTTGGAACTGTAAACTATGCTTAACGAATTTTTAAGTCCTGTATTAACAACTTTTGGTTACTATTTGGTCACTATCTTCATCACAAAAGTCACTATTAACGGGTGACAAAACAAAAGAGGTGAGTGCCTACTAGAATACATAACTCAAAATAATATAGATATTTGTAATAAAGGGACTGACTTCACTTTCATGAACTCAATAAGACAAGAAGTCTTAGATTTAACACTCTGCAGTAACACCCTTTCGGAAAGAATACATAATTGGCATGTCTCTAATGAAGTATCCTTATCCGATCACAGACATATTTTATTCGAATACAAAACAAATGACATTATCAAAGAAACTTTTAGAGACCCCAGAAAAACGAACTGGGGGCTATACTATTCTTATCTATTAGCGGGAGGCAACTTCCCAAATGATATTATAACCACAAACAGAGAACTTGAAAATGTCTCTGTTCAAGTAACAAATAGAATCTTCCAAGCGTATAACAACAGTTGTCCGATCAGGATTCGATCAACAAACAGGGATGTTCCATGGTGGAACACCAGACTAGATAATCTAAGGAAGCAGGCACGAAAAGAGTTTAATCGCGCAAAGCGCACCTCACAGTGGGATGCATATAGAAGAGCTCTTACTACGTACAACAAAGAAATAAGGAAATCTAAACGTAAAAACTGGAGGCACACATGCGAAAATATCGAGAGTACTCCAGTGGTTGCTAGGTTACAAAAAGTTCTTTCACAAGATCATTCTAATGGCTTAGGCACTTTGAAATATAACAGCGGAGCTTTCACTTCCACCGCCACAGAAACTTTGAACCTAATGATGGAGGTACACTTCCCAGGATCCTCACCAGTCGTGAGCGAAAGTGCGACTTCGTTGGAATCATACACTGGATCAGAAACGACCAGCATAATTAATTCCAATGAACCCAATGAAATTGTAGGTGCAGCTGGGCAAAATATGACCAGAGAGCATTCGCAAGATCTAGCAAGTCGTATTTTTACTCACGCGAGAGTTGAATGGGCAATAAATTCGTTTGCACCATATAAATCACCAGGTTCTGACGAAATCCGTCCTATCATGATTCAAGAGGGCAAAGGAAGCTTAACCTCTTGCTTAACTGAGATGTTCAAAGCAAGCTTAAGGTTAAAATATATTCCAAAAAGCTGGCGCCAAGTTCGTGTTGTCTTTATTCCGAAAGCTAATAAAAAGGACAAAACGAGTCCAAAATCGTTTAGACCAATTAGCCTTTCGTCATTCATGTTGAAATTGATGGAAAAACTCATCGATGACTATATAAAGTCAGAATATCTGAAGCCAAAACCTTTGAATAAATATCAATTTGCTTATCAGCATAACAAATCCACAGTAACAGCACTTCATGCACTAGTAACAAAAATTGAAAAAACATTCGAAGCCAAAGAAATTATGCTAGCAGCATTTCTAGACATCGAAGGCGCTTTTGATAATGCATCCTATAATTCAATGAAAGGTGTTATGATAAAACGTAACTTCGACAAAACTATCGTTGACAGGATATTTGAAATGTTACAAAAAAGAGAAATAACTTGCAATCATGGAGGCTCAACAGTCACAGTAAGGACTGCAAAAGGATGCCCACAGGGAGGGGTTCTCTCACCCCTGTTGTGGTCATTAGTGGTTGATGAACTGTTGACACAACTAGAATCACAGGGTTACGAAGTAATTGGTTTTGCGGACGATATAGTAGTTATAGTTCGTGGAAAATATGAGCATGTAATCAAAGATAGACTCCAAGATGCTCTAAATTTAACTACAATGTGGTGCAAAAAAGAGGGACTTACGATACATCCAAAGAAAACTAACGTTATTCTATTTACACGCAGGAAAAAAATCAAAATTCCTGACTTATGTCTCAATGGAACGAAATTAGAACTTTCGCAAGAAGTCAACTACTTAGGAGTAACTCTAGACAGCAAATTAAACTGGAGCTTACATATGGAAAAAATAATAAATAAGGCTACAAGTGCCTTATGGATCAGTAAAAAAACCTTTGGTAACAAATGGGGATTGAAGCCAAAGATGATCTATTGGATCTATACAGCTATCGTTAGACCCAGAATAACATATGCGTCCTTAGTATGGTGGCCAAAAACAAATGTCAAGTATGCTCAAAAGAAGCTGGAAAAGTTGCAAAGACTTGCCACAATTTCCATCACTGGAGCAATTCGAAGTACTCCTTCAAAGGCACTAGATGCTATGTTAAGCTTACTTCCATTGCATCTATTTGTACAATAAGAAGCAAAAAAAAGCGCACTAAGGCTACAAAGAACAAAAAAAATTCTTATTAAATGTTGCTTCAATTTGATTTTAAACAGGATGGTATTAGTTATTAGTTTTAGTTCGTAAGGCAGCAAATTGTACTTTAACGGGCCATAACACAGGATGCGTGTTGAACCCAAGTTCATGCTAGCTCTACTTCTCAAGAGTTCAGATGCATTTCTGGTGTTTTGACGGTTAATCCTAGCTGTGAAAGTTATGTTGTGATGAAAATTTTGTTTGTGAAATGTATTGTGGACAAAAATAATTGTTTGAGAATCACGTAATCCTAAAATAGGAATTATTCTATGGTTTAAATTTGTGTAGAGTAATTCAGTTGGGTTCAAGTGAGGCAAATTGAAAATTACTTTTACACACCTGTCCTGAAGTGTTTGAATTTTTCTAAGTTTTGATTTAGCAGCATGACCCCAAACAATAATTAGGTATTGGAGAATAGAATGAATACACGCATAATAAAAGTTTATTAATGCTTTAATAGGCACAAACCGTCGTACGCTTTTCATAAGGCCACATAGAGTGGAAATTTTACATGACACCTTTCCAAGATGAATTCCCCATGAAAGACGGGAATCTAAGTGAAGTCCTAAATATTTGAGAGAAGACACTTTTTCGATGAACAAATTTCTCACACATGGATCGGGATGTTGAGGATTTTTTTTGCGCAGCGAATGGAATATTATATACTTTGTTTACGTGAGGTTCAGAGAGAGGTAATTGCCATCAAATTATTCAATTAGAGTGCATAAATCGGATTACATGTGAGTAACAACCATTTGAACACTAGCACTGGGATAAAACAATGCTGTATCATTTGCAAAAAGCTTTGATATTCCATACAGTTTTAGGTTTCCGAAGTCGTTCCGGAAACTAAGAATAGTAAAGGACCGATATTGCTTCCTTGAGGTACTCCTATATCAGTTAGAACTATAAAACGTGCTTGCACAAGGTTCCTTACATATATACATTTTCTATGAGCGTGTTTGTTGTTGAGTAAAAGAACCAAAAAAAAATCCAATATCTTAGTTGTCACCCATTATTTTACTCTGATTTTTCTACTAGCCTGATTTCTATACATTTGTATTTGTAGCCATAATTAAAAGAAAATTGAAAATTAGGTTTAGGACGACAAATGACACTTTTATCATAAAAGAAAAGGGTCCCACGGAGCAAGGGGTGGTCCAATCGTCATCAAATCAGTGATTTTTGCATAGTTACTTTGTATAAACAATTCCTCAAACTTTGATTAAAATTTCAAAAGGTTGTTGGCATGTTTGTACTTATTTTCTCACATTTGAGATGGAATGAAAAATAAACACTGATGTCGAATTCGTTTTCGCGGTGTAGCTACACCGTCCCGGACCACACTTTTCGACTTAAAAAAAAACATTTTCATGGTACCTAGTTGCATTGGTGTATGTAATAATAAATAAAGCTGTCAATTTGTTTTATTTTGATCAAAATCGCCATCATCTTTTTGTCTCGTTTTCGTTTCATATTTTCATCTCGCAAATGTGTTTACCTGACACTTTACCACGTGGAACGAGAACCAAAACAAACCAGTTTTGACACATACGTGTGAGTGTATTGGTAACTCTCAAAAGTACGTTCTGCTTCTTTCGGGTGTAGTCCGGGACAGAAAAAGTGTAGTCAGAGACAAAAAAAGTGTAGTCCGGAACGTGAAAAAAAAACATTTTCAGGGTAAAAAGTATAGCTACTCCGCGAAAACGAACTCGACATGAGTAATATAGAAAAACGAGTTAGGGCTTAAGCCAGTTGACACATCCTGCATACTTTAAAATAAAATTATAAAAATAATTTTATTTATTACAAAGTTATTTTGTGAGTGTCCTTTGAATTTACGCTACTGTTTCCATTGATCGGCTTAAGGAGACTTGATTCATATAAAAAAATTGTAACATGCGTCTATTGGAGGCGGAGTCTAATAATTGAGGTGCAATACAACATTTTCCTCACTGACTTACTATGAGCAATCATGCCAGTTGTTGAAATTGATAAAGCTTTCGTTTTAGTTAAAGCAATGCTTTCCAAAAAACCTAAATTAATCAACCTAGCGGTCAGACCCAGCCTTTCTCATTCAAACTTATTATTTGTAAAAATAGATTTCCAATAGATCCAATAAATGTGTATTCACTTTTTGGGTTTTAAAATAATGATGTTGTAATTGAAGTATAAAATATGAATAGCAAAATAAAGAAAATAACTCTTAATTTCGAACAATTCAATCACCAGCGATACCGGGAACATTCAGAAGGTACGATACCACAGTTAAATTGTATTGAGGCCACATATATTGATCAAAGCAGGTATAGTTTTAAATAGCCTTTGAATTTCTTTTCTTTCCATAACTTTTGAGCCACATATCAAATTGTTATAAAGTTTGTTATTTGTAAGTTTGAGAGATGACTCGTTCGAATGACACTAGATATGTTCAAATAAGTCGTGTAATCTTTGAGAACAATTTAATACATAACGGTTGCTTAGTTCGATTATAATCAAATGAAATGGGAACGTATAGGGCAGCCAAACTTTGAAACCACGTGTTGCATCATAATTCATCAGTTAACCCTTGACTAGCCCGTTCATCTGATGATAATATTGATCAAATCGGTTGTGTACTTTCTGAGATAATGAAGTTTCGTGATTTTCACAATTCGATGCATTACAAACAAAGTTACAGTTCGATTACAGTAAAATTCAATAGGGTGTTATGAGTCAGCTAGACCTTTCATTTGACACTAATTTCGTGAAAATCGGTTCAGCCATCTCTGAGAAAAGTGAGTGAGTTTATGTATTCTTCGGAATATGTTCCTTTTCATAGCTGAATTTCACATTTTTAAACATAACAGGCAAAGTAATAGTCCGATTGCAAAAAAAATCAATTGGGTCTTATGGGGTAACTAGACCTTTCATATGACACTGATTTTGTGGAAATCGATCCAGTAATCTCTGAGAAACATGAGTGAAATTAAACAGTCTTCAGAAGACGTTTCTTTTCATAACTTTTGAACCACATGTTCAATCTATATAAAATTCAAAAGTTAGGGGTTTTTAAGATAGCCCGTTCATTTGATTTCAATTTTATTGAAATCGGTTGTGTGGTTTCTGATATATTGATGTTTCGTGTATTTTACATTTTTAAACATAACCTATAAAATAAAAATCCAATTACAATTAAATTCAATAGAGTCTTATGGGGCAACTAGACATCTTTCATTTGCATATAATTTCATCAAAATCGGTCCAGCCATCTCTGAGAAAAGTGAGTGAAAATAAAAAGCTGCACACACACACACACGCACACACACACATACATACAGAAAATGATCAGATCGTCGAACTGAGTCGAGTGATATATGCCATTCGGCCCCTTGGAGCCCTTTCACATCTTCGGTTTTGCAAGTGATTGCTATGCCTTTCTAGGAGAAAGGCAAAAAGTTAAAAAAAACATTATTGAGGAATAAAATATTCGTGCTGAAGAAATAGCGAAATAAAAGAAATGACTTTGAATTTCGTACACTTCAATGACGAGCAATACCGGGAACGTACGAATAGCACAATACCAAATTTAAATTTTATTGAGGCCGTATGTTTTGATCAAAGCAGCTACAATTTTAAATAGTCTTTGAATTTCGTTTCTTTTCATAACTTTTGTACCACATATCCAATTGCTATGAAATTTCTTACTTGTGTGTTTGAGAGACAACCCATTCAAATGACACTAGATATGTTCAAATAAGTCGTGTGATCTTTGAGATAATAGACTTTCGTTGTTTTTATAATTTAATACATAACGGTTGGAATACGATTATAGTCAAATAAAATGGGAACCTATAGGAAAGCCAAACTTTTCATTTGACACTGAGATTGTTGAATTTAGTCCAGCCATTTTTGGGAAAACGAGTGAATTTAAAAAGTCACCGGAACATGTTTCTTTTCACAATTTTTGAACCACGTGCTTAATCACTATAAAATTCATCAATTAACCTTTAACTAGCCCGTTCATTTGATACCAATATTGTTCAAATCGGTTGTGTACCTTCTGAGATAATGAAGTTTCGTGATTTTCATATTTTGATACATTACAGACAAAGTAACAGACCGATTACATTGAAATTCAATAGGGTATTATGAGGCAGCTAGACCTTTCATTTGATACTAATTTCGTGAAAATCGGTTCAGCCATCTCTGAGAAAAGTGAGTGAGTTTAAGTAGTCTTCGGAATATGTTTCTTTTCATGGCTAGATTTCACATTTTTAAACATAACAGGCAAAGTAATAGTCCAATTGCAAAAAAAATCAATAGGGTCTTATGGGGTATTTAGACCTTCCAAATGACACTGATTTTGTTGAAATCGGTTCAGCCATCTCTGAGAAACATAAGTGAGATTAAACACTCTCCAGAACACGTTTCTTTGAATAACTTCTGAACCGCACGTTCACTCTTCATGAAACTCAAAAGTTAAGGGTCTTTTAAGTAGCTCGTTCATTTAAAACCAATTTTGTTAAAATCGGTTGAGTAGTTTCTGAGATATTGATGTTTCGTGATTTTCACATTTATAAACATAACCTCTAAACTAAAAATCCGATTGCAATGAAATTTAATAGGGTCTTATGGGACCTCTCATTTGGGACCTCTCATTTGCAATTAATTTCATGAAGATCGGTCCAGCCATCTCTGAGAAAATCGAGTGAGATTGGGAGAGCGTTACATACACACACACATACACACACACATACACACACACACACACACACACATACACACACACACATATACAGAAAATGCTCAGCTCGTCAAACTAAGTCGATAGATATACGAGATTCGACCCTTTGGAGCACTTTTATACCTTTGGTTTTTCCAGTGATTGCTATACCTTTCTAGGAGAAAGGCAAAAAGCGTATGGAATATTATGTTATTCTTAAAAGGTTATACTATATATTTTTGCTAGAACTTACCCAAATTTTCTTATTTTAAAGTTATTCCGCCAACGATCGTTTTACATTATTTATTTTTTATGTCTAAAAAAATATTAGTATCTTAGTTGCTAAACTTGCATTTAGAATCGTTTTGGCAAACTATAAATTTATTCATAAATAAATTTGAAGAATTAGTTTCTGTAATTGTTGATTTTTTTTTTTAAGTGAGTATGGTCGTTCATTTAGATAAAAAATGTTCCTTATTTCCATTAAAATCTTCATCTTTAGGTCTTTCTGGCTAGAAACGATCGTATAATAAAAAATTCAAAACAATATTTTCATTACATTCTCGGAGTTTTGGTAGTTTTATTGAACTTACCTTGAACGCCGGAACGACTTTTTGCTCATCAAACATCCCAATGTTTATCTCACATCCGGTGATCATTTTGCTGTTTTAACATAAAATGCGTTTTGTCATGGAGTGGTAAAAAAGTTGAAACTTAAACTCAGGTCGTACCGTCTCTCTAGTCATGCACAGCTTTCCTCTCAAACATTCTGTTAAACTGACGCTGATAAACCTTACCTCACAAGCCGCCGGTTTAGCTTAAGTATGCTCTCCAGAGGTAACCATCTTCCTGCGCACACCGAGCGAAAACTTAAACCTGACTCAAATCAAACCCCGCGCCTCGTTTCCATCACGCTGATCCGTTTGCGACTCTGTCAGTGGAACCGGAAAGCTAATGAAAAAATCAATATTTGTAAACAAGTGCCACCCGCTACCCAAATATATTACCCGAAAAAAAAACTAATCAAGGAACTGGCTAGACATAAATCATAACCGTATATACATATTGGTAAAATGCACCTTACTTCCTCGTTATTTCGGGTCCTTCCTTCTCCCATCCGTCGTCCCCGACGGTGCCTATTAGACACTGCTTAGACCGGTCAGGTCAAACTTGTTTGTTTATCGCCTTATTTTTTCTTTCCATCAGCCAGGGAAATAGATTCGGACGAGCAACTTTTCGTAAGGTATCCCACCACCATTTGCTATTGGTTGCGCTCGTGCCCCGATGGATTGGGAGTCCGGAATCTCGGGTGCGTTTTATGACCTGTTTTTCGGTTCATCTTCTCTTCGTCTACGATCCGGTACCACACCGCGATCAATTCCACCAGCGATGTTTCTTGAATTGTTTTATGGCGGTTTAGGCCTATCTCCTAGAAAATGCTATTTATCATGACCCGTCGCAGTATATCTACGGAGGTCTTCCCATATCGGGTCGGTCTGTGGTACAATACAACTGGTCTGTTTGTTTGGTTGATCAGGCGCCAACCTCTTCCATGCATATTAACTAATTTGATGTTGAAGCGTTGGAATTTTCGGAATTCGACACAGTGTCGCGGTGTGATTTTTTCTCTCCCATACCTACGATTTTAATAGTTACATCTTGCTTGATTGATTCAACACGACGATGTCTAGCGTGGCTGCCATTTTTACCAGCGTTTGCAGAATTTCGGCAATATGATTAGTATGCGAATCATTTTATTCTCCTCGCATCTCCGACCTATCTGCACAAAAAGCAACTTACCCGGCCAACGAACCTGCTAACGCTAGTCTATTGCAAATTCTATGCGACATTTACGTATGCCAGAATTTCCCATCCACTAGCATGGCAAAGCCGCAAGTTTTCTTTGTCCCGGCGTAGGAAAAAGACTCGAACACAGCTCGGAGAAGTTTATAATTTACGGTCCAACCATAAACCGTGGACACAAAAATTTTCAGCCAATAAGTATAATTTATGTCAAATTATTAAATTATTATAGGAAAATTAGCATCACGTTCGCTACAAGAAGCTGCAGATACAAAAGAACCAGGAAAAAACTTCAGGCGCCACTCGGTGATAGTCTTTGCTCAGGCTAGAGAAGCGTGAAAAGCAAACTGGCTCTTAACTCTGGCCGAAAGGGTAACTAATGACTCAATTCCTCTCCCGGGTGTTATTCCCAGGGCATGCGATATTGGTACCCATACGGAGTATGAAGAAATGCAAAGAAAAAATAGGAGACACTTTGTTCCGACCGTCGGCGTCGAGGACGCGCGATCAATGGAGCGCTTGAAAACGACCTGGGAACAGTTTCCAATTTCAGCTGATTTTTGTCCGTTCTGGCCACGGTGACTAGCCAGCGTACAATGTACTGAGTGAACAGTACGAGATAAGGTGACTGGAGACAACTAGAGAGGGCGAGAGTCCGTCGTTGTCGTCGTCGTCCTCGTTTGTTATTCCAAGCAGTCCGAGCGGGGCAAAGCTTCTTCGATGGCGCCTGCAACGGCGAGTAATGACTTATCTTGACGCGACAATTTTCAGTCACATAAACTTTCCCGTTTTGCTCGGTGACCCGTTTAAACTCCGGGTTGTGGGAGAAGGATGACGTAGAGAAAACGAAATTGGAAACAAATCTTTCTTTTTTTTTTTTTTTGAGCTCAGGTTTTGGAATTTGTGAGCACAACTCATGGCTGACATGGGGTGAAAAGATGAACTGAAGTGGTTTAAAATTGTGCAGATAATCTGTCCAGTACTGTGCCAGAAAATATTGAGGGCATACCATACTTTGAAGACTCCTTCAAAAAAAGGGTGAAGAAAGAGTGTGCTACGGAAGGGAACATGAAGAAGCATGCGGCTGGTCCTTACGACTGGTACCATTTGTTTTGCGATAGACTTTTAAAGTTTGCGAGTTAATCTTTTGTTGTTGTATGCTTTTCACGGATTGGCCTCTTCGCTTCGGAACGTTAGCGCCTAATCCACTGATTTATGGTTGATGGTTTGGGAGTGGCGAAGTTGTGAATTGGCTATAGTCGAGCCTTACTACAGTCTACTTGGGCTTAATCTCAAGCTCTCAGTAAATCACAGGAGAAAAAATTGATTGTTTTAATCAACATTCAGCACAGTTACAAAACCTTAAGTTACTATTCACGCACATTCATAAAACCACCATGACTCATGATCAATGTTTAGACTTTAAACGTCGAATTAGTATGGACTTCGATTTTTGAATTTCGTTCGGACCCTTCAAGGTCACCAAAATTGACGCTTCAACTGCCCATGTTTGCACAACTAAATAATTAATTACCGGTCTGCTAGTCAGTCATACGTGTCAACTTGTAAGATGCCGCCATTGAACCTGCCGATGGTCGAGTGACAATTTCGTACTGCCTCCCCGTCGAGGATGTCGCACCATCGTCAGAAAATCACATGCAACTTATAGACATCTCCTATGGTAATCGTTACGCTCAGATGGCTCCTACTAACTGCCAAGGAATCGGCTGACAACGGCGGCGGCGGCTCGATCAATACAGTAGTACGAATCGCGGTCGTTAAGCCGCAACCCCACAAAGCCAAAGGCTGGCTGCTGCGGTACGTACACAAAAGAAGCCGCTAATTAATTATCATACTTATTACAATTACGATCATTATGATAATAATCATAATACAATTTAAAATACAATATTTACACCTACCTTATTTGACCATGCGTTCGAAAAGGCTTTGGACAAAAATTAGTGCAGTATCCGTATCCTCTGTCCACATTTGCCCCCAAACCTAGGCACTAAATTAGTCATCTTCGTTTCTCCGAACATTCGGCGGCATATCCAATGTCACCGATGAGCCGCTTACTGTGGCGTGTCGTCAGCACCTTCGTACCCGGCTACGGGCCGCTCGTTTTCCAGAAGATTTATGCTTTCAAATCAAAGATTTTATTTGATTTCCCCTCTGCCCCTGGTTCCAGATGTCGCAGCGTCTGAACACGGCATAGAAACGAGAAGGTGATTATCGTAACAGTAATGACAGCGGAGGCGAGACACACAGTTACCGCCGCAGAGAACAAAAAAGATGCCGCACAGGCTCACGGTGGCTGTATGCCACCTTCGAGACCTTCGCTGGAACGATGGGTGATTGAGCCCTTTCCAGAAGGCACTGCGTCTGCGCTGGGAATGCTTGGGCAGGTGAGCGACGATGCGCGTCGTACGGCTAGCGTCAATTGATTGCCAGTGCGGCGCCTCATGGCCATCGGAGAAGGTTTGAAATGCAAACCCAAACAACGCACACGCTTGATGAAGGGGATCCCGAGATTCCCTGTTGAAGGTGGCAGCGAAGACAACGACCGACGGGCGTCTCCTATAAAGTAGATAAACACCAGCTTAACCAACCCAGTCGGTGACTACGGCGACTTCGTGTCGCGTTTCCTGCTCTGCACCGTTGGTCTCATGAATTTCGGACCTGGTCCAGCTGAAGTCTATAAACAAAAATCTTAAACAAACATCGAAACTATAAAAATGGTCATAAAGACGCAATATACGGCGAACTGCGGGCTGCAGAAGTGCTAGTCCAGCGAGAAAGGCCAGCACCAGATGACGATGATGCAGCAGGTTGTTGTCGTTGTTGTTGCTATTGGAGCCTGCTAGTTCCGGGGGGGGGGGGGGGGGTAAATAAGTTAGAATAATTGTTATAGGCCTGTTTCTGTGGTCTGTTGAGCTGCCGCTAGGCGAAAATAAGATTAGCCAGCTCGTACGTTGTACCTGGTTTCGTTTTATTTTTTTCTCACAAGCAGACCATTCTATTCCGCTAGTGTACGACGTCATTTCAACGGTTGACAATTACTCGCCGACAGAGTTGATTAATTGACAAGGAAAAAAATCTTTATCCATCCTCCTAGCAGCGAGCTCTGGTCTTTCTTGTATTCCACACTTATTCACTAGGAAGACACCTAACAAAAGCTTGTCGCAAGCTTCCAAACAGCTCAACGAAAAGTCTCAGCAAATTCGTTGGCTCAAAAGTCAACATTCCGAACGACTTCCTCACCTTTCTAGCAGTGAAAAGGAGCAAGTGAACAATTTGTTTAATTATCTGCCTGCTTCATCTGTCGTAAATCAAAACAAAGTAGTGCTACGAGCTGTATCGAGGCCCACTTTTTCGGTCATTTATCGCCGACGTAAATTTCTTGGAATAATTACGGTGCGTTCGACCCAGGAAAGGTTGATGTGAGGAGTAAAAAAATGTGTAAAATGAAGGTAGATATCTGAGCTTGTTTCTGAAAAAGTTGCGTTTGCTATTAGTTGCAAGTGTTGCAAATGTAACTACACTTAGTTCAATATCTCTTCTGGTTTGAGCAGGCTTCAAGCATTAAGTTTTAATTTCTTTTACAATGTTCACTAGAGTCTTAGTAGTAAGAATTAAACCCGGCTAGCAGAAACATTGACATTTAAAAAATCCCAAATAATTTCCTATCAGGCGAGCAAATCTTACAAATAGTTCAGTTTTTGAAGTGTAATCTTTATTTTTATGTGAAAAATGAAGGAATTATTTTTGTCTCTAAAACACTCGTTTACCACGATATACAGAAAAATATTCAGATTGAATAAACTTACATTGCTATGATTTTCATCATAGGTTAGGTTTAATATGGCATGTAACTAGCTGGGAATTACTGCTTCACATAATTTTTCATGCATTTTGGCGACTTTTCAACATGATAGAATATGTTTTGATCTGTCCAATATGTGTGTACTTTATTTCTGCGTCAAAACCTCATTGTCCTAACAGATCATCTAACGTTGGCTTCCATCAGCTCAAACCAACATTTTCTGACAAGTAGGTTTAAATCCCTACGAATGATAAGTCTTAATTGCGAAAGCAAACAAATCCTAACAATTAAAATTACAAATTTCTAACAGTGTTGAGAAGTCACCATTTGTGATTGGACACACATACTCATTATTTACTAATATTTATCATAAATACATAAGCTACTAACAAATCCCCCCCTTAAAAAAAAAAGCTCAAACCAACTTGATGCCCCAAATGTAATACTTGTTCGAAAAGTTTGTGACAATTTCCTTTTTCAATCAATGTAAAGATTTGTTCTCAGAAATTATTAATGCTCTGAAGGTAAACGGACTTCTTAAGGTTTAACTTTTTGTGAATCTCATTAAGATTTCTTTTGTTCCTGTTCGCTGTAAGCGCAAAATGATTTTAGCTACAAGTTAATTTGACTAAAATGCAATAAATATTTAAGTGGCTGACAGTTATATATGAAATGATAACAGAAGTTCTTCGTGGCTGAAACATTTAAATTTATGACGGATTTCGGGCAAGTGCAATAATCAAACTCGTTCAAATAAAAATATTGGAAAAGGGTAATCTTATTCTGGGGTTAAATTGATGTATGAATTTTGCAAGTTTTTGTTTAATATTTAATAATGAGGGATCATTACGGTGTTAACACATCGATACATTACAAATACCATAATTGATTTTTTTTTTTGTAAATCGAGAACGAATTCGCACTATTTGAAGGAGGATAGAACAATGTTACTAAAAGCTAGGAGTCGAATTGACGAAGACTTTCTCTCTAGCGTTAAGGAAAAGTTCTTTAAGTGCCTGATGAATCATGAAATGATTGCCGATCGAAACTACAATTGTGACGCTTCTAGGTTGTTTTCTTAAATGACTCCCCAAAACATTAACTCATTCGGGAGACAAAATCCCTGCGGGGATTAAAGTTGATAAAAATGTAGTAATTTCATGCCATGCTTGAATGTATTTGGGACTCATAAATCACCGCTCATTGGAAGAATTGGATGCTTGAAAAATATAACGACTCCGTTGCATTACCGAGGCTAATACTTAGATGAATCGGGAACATGTGGATGGCTTCTTCCACGATTACAAGTTTAGCGTCCCAAAAAAAAGTTTAGCGTCACCTGAAATATCTAAATATCTTGTGTTTCCGACGACCTGAAAAGTTACGGTCTTCAGCAAATTTGTTCAGAAGGTCAAAGGTTTCTGGTTGATGGATAGTTCAGTGCAGAATTCAGTTGCTTAGTGACATTAGTAGGCATGCAATTCTTGATATTTTAACCCTAACTTATCCTGTGATTCTTACTCTCTAGGAAGCTGCGATCTTCAGCAAAGTTGTTCAGAAGGTCGAGGGCTTCTGGATGGTACGGAAGTACGGAATTCGACCACTATGTAATGCTAGTGTGCACACAATTCTCCGTATTTTGATCCTGTTACTACGCCTCCTAGAAAACTGTGGTCTTCAGTAAAGTTTTCTACATGATCTTCTGAGAGACCGCAGCAGATTAGTAATGTTCAAAATTTTCAAAGCCACATCCACACAAGCGCCGCGTTGCGGTCGAATTAAACAACAAACTGTGTATCAAATAAAATATCTTGACCCCGCTGAACAACTTTGCTGAAAACGACCACTTTCTAAATGGTCAGATTCACGAGGTAACTAAGGATCAAAATATTCAAAAGTACATGCACACTAGCACCACCAAATAAAAGCTTCCACAAGTTCCTGAACAATTTTTCTAAAGACCACAACTTTCTTGGTTGTCGGTATCCGAAATATTATATAACTTATATAAATTTGCCCATATTAGGTAATGATAAACTTTTCGAGGTGCTGCGATATTCAAACTGGGTGTTGAAACATTCAGTAAAGTGTTTCAAAACTTATGGCAGGTAGTGTATATATTATTATCAAAAAATGTGTGGAATAGTTATGAAAAAGTCACAATAGTATTTTAAATATATTCTTGGGCTGTTATATGTTACAATAAACTTCGATTGGTTATGTTGAGTTAACAAACAGTTGAGCATATGCATGTTCAACCTAAAATATAGTTTTATGAGATTATACTGGATAAACCTTCATCAAAAAATATGTTTCAAATATATCACGCGAAAATATGTTTTTGAACGTGATATAATCGAAACGTCACTGAATAAGCACAGACTAACAGACGTAACACTGGAACCTGGCTCCATCGCCACAAAAAACGTTCATTTCAAATTTTTAATCGAATAACAGTCATCGCGCGAAAAAGTCGTCTGGGGCGCTGTCATGCAATCTCATACGATTTTGTAGTTCCCCATTTGACACATGCAGTAACGCTGGCGCTGATGTCGAGATACATGACGAGGCGCGAACACGACAGCAGATGGTGCTAGTGTTACTAACGTAAAGTACTGGAATTATTCAAACGATGATTTAATTGAAAATTTGTTCGACGTGTTATGTCTGTTAGTCTGTGGTATAAGTTTACTAGTGTTTATCTTTCTGTTTGTTTTGTGTATTATATGAAAGTATTAGTGAGAATTCTTACGCACTCACAAATACGCATGGTGTTGGTTGTCAGTCAGTTGTGTTTTGTTTTTGATGCGCGATGAAACAATTTCGGGAAGTCGGAGAGCGGTTTTCTACCGGTGACTGTCGTTGCACTAGGCTTGTTATTCTGTTCAATAAGTGAAAAGAGCGGTGATGAAATTCACCGCGCAGTTCTTCTCCGGTGCTGCGTGTAGCAATCCGTTGTACCACACTTCTTTCTTCTACTTTGTGCTGTTTTTCCGCCGCTGATAGAAAAAATCAACTCACTTGCTACTTATACACTGGCTAACGAAACGAGAATGGTGAACCATTATAGTGGGAATACACAGGAGTATACCGCAGTGCGCAGTGCTCAGATACTACAACAGTGAAAACTTAAGTTTTCTCGTTGAAGAATGTGATGCAGTGGCGTAGCCAGAAAATCTGTTTGTGAGGGGATTTGATGAAAAAATGTGAACTTTGAGAGTATTGAAGATGGAGGCAGGATGAGATACAGGAAGTAACCTAAATAATGTTACAAAAAGGCATTAGGAAAACGGTGTTTTAGTGCACTCACATTACTCATCCTCAAACCGGGTTGCGTTGCAGTGGAGAAATGAGTGTGAGAGAATATTGAGAACAGATAATAGGAGAGAACAACTCAGAAGATGGAGGAGTGTCACTATCAATAGCGATATCGCATATCGTGCAACGCACTTTCTGTTTGATTTAACCGTTGCATAGTTCAGTCAACGATCAATTGGAAAACAACATTCAAATCAAAAGTTTTGTCTTCTCGATAGAAGGTCCCTATGCAAAATTCAAAGGGGAAGCTGCGTATCTGCAAAATTACAAAGTCCGCTTTGTCAAGCGGATGATCGTGGGCTCGAATCTTAGTAGAATCAGGCCATTCGATGTCAAAAAGGACTTCAAGCATGAGTTTATTCTCAGGCACCCTCCCCCCCCACTTACCCTTTTTTAACGCTGCATTCTATAATCCCTTTGCGTGACTTCCTCCTAACAAAAAATGAGTCCCTCTCGTCAATAAAACTTGTTAGAAGGACGCACGATGAAACTTCTCAAGGGAATTATAATTGAAGATATTAGGCAGGAGGAAGGAGGCTCACTATAGTAGAGTCGATAGCGTGTAAAAAGTAAGGGTAAAATCACATTACACAAAAGCACGGATAAAACTAAAAAAACTAATTAGCATGCCACTTCCTCAATAGCGGTATTGCCAATAATAAAAGTGCGGAATACAGCGGACACCCGGGCACATTTCACAATAGATCAACGATTCTGGTCGCAGTGAGAAGTCCATACAGAAAAAAAATGCAAAATTCCAGCTTATTCTTTCCTGAAGTATAGTCACAAAGTTCCATTCCCATATGCAGACATTTGATGCAACCTTCTGTTGCAAAATCTGAATTGATCTATTTTTCCGACATTCCTTCGCCAGAATAAAGTACTGATACTAGACACCCTGTTTTCCATGGGAGAAACAACGATGTTTTAGAAATGGAAAGATCGTCGAGTTAGTAGGTTTTCGAACTAGAAGAAGCTCGATTTTTCTGAAAAAAATAAATTTGAGAAAAACCAAATCTCAAAGTTTTATGCATTTCTAAGACATTTGCTTTTACAAAAGTTTGATTTTGATTTTTTCATCGATAATATGAGTGAAACCTCGACCGCTTTGAGGCTACACATTGCGAAATCCCATTGAAAGTAATTGTGCATGCGGACAAGTTTAGTAATGATGGACCCTAATATTAAAAAGAAAAATTAGAGTTCAAATGCTCCCTTGAACCCTAATTTCCCCTTGGCTAAGCCACTGATGTGATGCAGAGTGATTCCTGGATTTTTTCCAGTCTCGAGATGCAAAACAAACTCCATAAAAACGCAGTCTACTTTCCTACTTAGATGCTCCTCTCCTTTCATATATGTTGAAGAGACTCACTGTAACAGCACTGCAGTAGGCTCTGTTGTCTATGTAGTTACTGTGCGTAATGTCGTTTCACCTCAGTTTATTATTATCTTTTCACGGTGTTTTTTTTTCTGCAAACTCCACAGATACGCGCGATTCGATGCTCTCTTCAAGCACGTGCGTTGTTATGCTCACCAGTGTGAGAGCAGTAGTTTCTGCAGTAAAAGATATTCTCCTGAAAGCTAGTGACTCTCTGAGTAGAAACGACAAATGCACAGTATATCGGAAATCGTGTGGGGCTTAGCAAAATTTCGTTTATAAACCCATCAGTAGGTGCAGGGAGACATCCCTGGCTTATTGGATCGTCCACTAACAATGTGAGCAAGAGTAATTTATATATTTATATATTTGGTGCATAATTTTATAATCTTTCTCTTTCCTTTATTAAACTTTTCGCGTACATGCATCATCATCTTTGTCAAAGTATGCATCAGAAATGACATCCAGTCTTTTGGACAAAATCTAAAAATCGAAAGACATGAATGACAAAAACAAAAGAAACGACTTCATCAAACCGAAAAAGAAACAGTGTTGAATGGTTGGTGGTGAAAATTACGCAAACTCGAACACCTATCGTCAATGTGTGTGGTCAGCTTCTTTACCGATGTGTAAACAAAACCTTACGGTTTGCCATACTTATTAGCAGTAGCTTTTTCTTGAATTAACATGTTGCCGAACTGAGCGGTGTTGCGCTGTCGCGTGCACCAGCCCGCCAGATCCAGCAGTTCCAATGCAGCACATTGCAATTTACTTATGTTGACAATGCCTACGTGTTACGCAAAATAATAGTGGCAATTTACAACTCGCTGATAACCTGGAAAAAAGTACGAAGCTAAACTAAGCAATTATTTAAATTGAAAATTTGAAGAAAATAAATATTTCACCTAAACAGCGAATGCATTATGTTTTTCTCAAATTCAATCATTATTTTCAATACTAAAAATTTCTTCAATGTAAGTACGTTATTCACAAATACACAACCTTTTAGTGCTCGAATTATTCTGTGTAATTAAGAAAAAACAACTTTTCAACAATTCGCCAATTTAACCATTATTGTTCACTGGTTTACTACTCAAAATTTGTTCAACAAATTTCATTTCTTCAGAATGCATGGGACGTCTTAGATAATTCCCCTTTATAAGAGGTTCACAGACAACTAGAAATTCCAAATCCACACAGAATAACATCGGTACATTCTAACGAACGGAAGTACTGGAGGATAACCGGTGCATTTTCATGCGTCAACCTGCAGGGGCCCATCAGATCAACCTCAAGCAGAAGAATATGTGCACGTTCTCGTCAAGTGCGGTATTTTCCTTGAAAAGGTCAGCAAAGCAAAATGGTCCACCTCGGAGGGCATATTGTGTCGTGAAGTGCAAACACGTGCAACCACTTTGGCCTCCAGCCGCTTCCTTCGCCTGCCTCACTCAGTTCCACGCAGCAGGCAGATGCGTCCCCCTCGATCGACAGAATGCGGTCTTTGGAAAACAACAATAAAAATAATATGTGATTAAAAATACATATAATATTATTATAGAAACAAGATCAACGTGTTCTCTAGTGGCCAACGAAGATGGAGTGAGGGCATGCAAAAAAGCTACCATCTCTCACTTGAAACAGGCGAAATGCATCGTCGATTTTTGCTTCAATCCTTCCGTTTTCTCAGGGTGAAGAGGAGGAGCAGACTGCACCTTCTCGACCAAGGGCACCCCACTCCTCGGTCTTCCGGACGGCGATACACGGAAAGAGTTAGCGGTCGCTTCGATGAGCCGTGTAATGAGAAGTGATAAAAAGGAATAACAACATGACCGGCGAAGTGAAAGAATCAGAAAATTTATACGATTTTTATTACTCTTTCTTCTTTCTTGGTGGACTCGCTCGCGGCGGCTCAAATGTGACGAGAGTCGAGTGCGCGCTTATAAAAAAGGAGAACCGCAGCCGCTTCGATCCCCGCGCATGTCCCCCCAGCAGTTCAGTCGGCAGGCGAAGATTTATTTCAAGGCGGTTGCCTTTTCCCAACCCCGTGTTGAATCTAGAAATATTTCCCGCGGTGTGCCATGCTGGTCGTTTTCCTTTTACCCGCTGCTTGTTCCGAGTCGAAGTGCAACGGTTGGAAGGCGGCTTCAACTGATATCGGGAGGACATTATTTATGCACTATTTAGTATACATCTTGTAGTGGATTCTGACTTGATGGATAGATACATAGGGGCAGAATTTATTGGCTCTAGCTCCGATACTATTGGCAAAAATTCTTTGGATACGCTGCTCGATTCCAAACAGTCGCAATTTTAGTGTTAATTGTGCACGTACCGCTGCAAACTAACGCTAACACGAAGAACAAACATTATGCCGCAATATTTCTTCACGAGAAACTAGTTTACGGCAGACGCGTTCGACAGCTCCAGCGTCCCGTAATATCCCGTAAGCACAATCGTTTTCTTTTACCTGAACAATGAACCCTCCGAGACACTTCTAGAGCCTCAGCTAAGGCAAACACCCCCGGGCGCGAAAGTAAACACTATAAAGCTCAAAAACTTATTTATTCTTCCTGGTAGGTGTGAACTACCCCGTTGTTCATATTTCTACAATTTTATTATAATTTTATTACAAACGCGACATGCCACGAGGTGCGAACTGTCAGTTGACACGATGCCGATGCTGCCTGTGACCCGCAACGGCAGAGCGCATCGGGTCGCGATCGCGACGGATGCAACAATTTGTATTTCTTTTGTTTTCGCCTGCGCCCTCGCATCCACTCTGATCTGATGGTTAACCTTTAGCCAACCGCCCTCAGATCTGTCAGTTACGGTTGCTGCAATGCCCACTGACAGTTTGCGCCTACCCACGAACGACATGTCTTCGACAAGGGAAGGAAGCGAGCAAAACGCGCCCTGTCGTAGTTTAGACATGGAATTGCATAATACGCGCATAATATTGCACTGGTGTCAGATCCAGAAAGGTGCCATAAAATCAATGATATTTTGACGGTAAGTTATGATAATTGAACCAACCGGTTTGCGGTCGGTTTGAGATTTCTAACTAAAGTGCTTTTTGTTTTTTTGATTATTACTGAAATGCTCAGCTGAGGCACGATTGCAAACATTGTAACTTGAAGAACATTGTTGGAAATAATGGAATAAACTACAAAATGATGCAAACTAATTTTTTTCAATTGGTGAAAAACGGAAAGCATTGATAAAACTAGAAAAAAATCAATATTCCAATAAATTCATTTCGTCAATCGATCTGTATCCTACTTTAAGGAGTTGGTCATTAAAACGATACTTTTCTATTAACCCCACAACTCTATAACTTTCCGTTTAGCGTATTTATAATTGAACACATCATTCGAATTCTTCTTCAAATGAAATGTTCTGCCTTTCATACATACGTGTATACCCTGCAGTGCGAAAACACTTCTGCATATGTTACTGCCCCCCCTCACGCGAATGGAAATATATTAAAGCCTCGCTCGTATCGCGACCACATTTTCCACAGTCGCACCTCTGAGTCTGCCGACCGCAAATGCCAACGAAGCCACGATCGATTCATGAGCTGCTGCTCATTTTAATTCATGCTTGTTTTGAATTTTGCTGTTTTTTTATTTTTATACTGACACTACATAGCGACCGAGCCGGGATCAGTGAGAGAGAAGGAGCAGTGCTGCTTTTTACGGATCTTTCGCACACGCGCATACCCAACACGCGGCGACGATCCTTTTGCCTTCGTTAGCTGACCTGCTGTCGTCGCTCTCACACATTACCGGTCAGTCCAAACGGGAAATTGGCGGCCGCGATTTTGTTTGATTGAATAATTAATTTCACCGAGCATACGGCATAATATTAATATCATCATAGAACGATCAACCAGGTTGAGGATTAGGGCAAACCAATGATAAACAAAAAAGCTTTCTCCCATTTTTTTAAAGTGATAACCGTTGCTGAATAAAACATTGTCCACGTGTACCTATGCGGCCACTGGTTGAGTCCATACCTGTATGGTGAATCGTTATTGACATGGTCAGTAGGCTTGTGGTCGAACCGTTTCTCATTCCGAGGGCCAGGTTAACCAGCGGTGTTGCGGTGTCGCGTGCACCAGCCCGCCAGATCCGGCAGTTCCAATGCAGTTTTGTTTTACCCGACGGGGTAGTTAATGGTTTCTATCATATCAATTAAGTGACTATTTTTTCATATTCGAATATGGTACCATTACCGTATAAATGATCAACATTGTATGATTATGTCCTTTAAAAAAAAACCAGAAATCTAAAAATATTTTCCACCTTAAATGATTACGCAATGTATATGAAAACAATTTTCTAATTCGCCTCTCTCTCTTCTTTCTTTTTAGGTAAGTTTTGGATCTCTAACTGAAAACAACAATTTGCACTACATAATTTGAGCAGTAAGTTATCAGCATATTTCTTTCGATACAAGTGACAACAATTTTATACATGCAATAATAATAGTTAGCAAAAATTGAGTTAGTAAAACTGAGATGTGGAGAAATGAATGAATTCCTAAACTTTCCTATTCTCACGTCGAATCTAATCATTACTCTCCTAATGCCAAAAGCAGAGCTCTACATATTGGAAACCTAACAATGAAACTGAAATATATCGCGTAGTCATTTCGATTCGGCAAATTTCATTTTCAGTTGATTCTTTTTGGCTACTGTCATCGAATCACGATGAACATTTTCTAGTTATTCTTTTAAGTGGCTTCTAGTTGTTCTTCTTTCTAACTTTTATCTTCCGTCGTGATACACAGGGGGAATCTATCTGTCAAATATCGTGTAACCGTAACCAACATATTTGGCAACAAGGCGTCCGGCTGTTTTGGTTTTTGTCGTTTTGATCGAAGCTAAGTTTAGTAGAATTGGAACGTTCTTTTTTAACAAAACTCGAGAAATCGCGAAAAACTTTTATTATTAATGCGTTGCGCAGTGAAATTTTGTGGCAGCAACCTGTATTTGGCTAAAAGTGATGAAGTTTCATTGCCACACAGGTAATCTATCAAACGTCATGGACCAGCAGACTTCATGGACCAGAATTGATCTGCGATAACGCACACATATATGAATTTTGACAGCAGTAAATCCCCCCTGGTGATACATTCACACTCTACGACGCTAAAAATATTTATCGGAGAGCAACCGTAAAAAAATATTACTACGACCACAACCTATGCCTTAACATATTATTTCGCACAAAATTGTCACTGAAGAAAACCAGTTAAGAAGCAGTGCAGAAACGCAAGGAACCATTCAAATATTACATAACGCGGAATTTGGCAATTTTCAATACCCACCCACCCCCATGTAACGCAATTTTACATGTTTGCCACATGCAGTATAACGCTCCGCTGAATACCCCCCACCCTCTAGAGCGTTATGTATTATTTGAATGATCCCCAATTGCAAGTTCATCCTGTCGTAAACGAGAGCAAATAGTGAAAACAAAAATTTATCGATAGTATTTGCAGCACGGCCAACCGCATCCAGTAAAAACAAAATTCAACGGTGAGCTGAATTAGCAATACTCAGAGGGAGAGATATGCGAAGAGAGTGTTGTGAGCCAAACGAACATGTCAAAATTCGAGCCAAACGAACAAGGTAACACATTGAAAGGTATTGCAATAAGGTTCTATAAAGAATATATTTATTTTTACACGTTTTGAAGTAGAATACTTCTCTCAGGAAGTTCGGCTACATAGGGATGTGAAATGAAAATCTAAAATCGAAAAAAGTGAAAAATATGTCCAATTTCAAATGCTAATAAATCGGTTAGTATTCGATGGATTTCCTTCGTTCTTGCAGCAATAGATTGCAAAATCTTCTAAGATTCTTCCCAAAATAAGATAATTGTAATTTTATTATTCACACTATTGTACTATTGAAAATATTCAAGCCTTGTCAAAACGAAAAATTCGACCTCTGATTGGTCGTTATATGCTTGCTTCCCAAGCACGGTCGACAGGATCATATACCTTGCAATTGAAAACATGCTATTTGGCCTATATAAGAGCCTGTTTCAGCCGGAGCCGCTCATAATAGTTCTAGACAGCGACAACAGCAGTCGTCCTTCCTTAGCAGCAGCACTAGCCCTGTGGTTGGTCACCACGTCTCAGGAGCAGCGCGGTTTTTCTCAGCGTGTGTCGCCATACAGCCATTATTCCCCCCGTGTTGGGGCAGCATGATGATTGCCATCAGGAAATCAAACTTTGGAAATCAAAATGCCTTTTTTAAGGCAAATAAACAAGTCATTGAAAGTTAATAATTTTTGTCAACGCAAGCAAGCATTCTGTGTTGCATCCTAGCAATTCAAATTTGTCGCACCCGTCTAATTTACTGAATGTGAATTAGCTTCCACAGTGCATGTTGTCCGTGTATCTTAATTCCCCCAATGTTAGGGCAACTTAAAGGTTGTAATTAGCAACCGATTTTGAACCGCAACATGCTTTTTCAAGGCAAATAAAAGAATAATTGAAGGTTAATAATTTTCTGGCATCAACACAAGCAGACATTCTGTGCGGGATGCAATCAAATTCTGTTGTAGTTGTCTAATTTTCACTTTATTTAGTAAACCCCCCACTGTAGGGGCAGCGCAAAGGCTGCGATCAGCATAACCGACATTGAATAATAAACTGCCCTGTTAGTACGCATTCACAAAAGCAGTTAGTTCGACTATGCAGAGCTAATATGAAGTCGATTCAATCAATCAGCATTAACAGAATTTCGTCGTCTCCCAGCTGCCAAGTTGCAACATGATGCAACACGCAACAGCGAGCAAACGAAATCGCTTGATGTTACAAACCGCAATAAGATACGGGTTAAAACCGTTGCGTGCGTGAGAGCACCATCGGTGTTTATTCGCTGGATTCACTATCTACTGTCTACTGAACGCAATAATCTGCTTACATGCGACACGGGGACGGGAACATTTTCACAACACGACACCAAACATGTTATTTTGTTGCTTCAATGAGAGTGCTATCGGTCCGGCTCGACAAGAAATCATTTTTGTGCATCCGTGCTACGAAACTGAGGAAAAACTTTAGAAACTGAAAAAAGAGGTGGAGCTTATCAAATGATCGCTCTGAGCCGGAATTAAGTCACACATATTTTTCAAGTTATATCATTCCACCACGTACGTAAAATAATTCATTCCTATTTTCATCCCTATATAAGAGCCTGTTTTAGTCGAAGCCGCTCATAATAGTTCTGAATAGTGACGACAGCAGTCCTCCCTTAGCAGCAGCGGGAGCGAGCAGTGGGTACCATCGATAGCAGATAGCGGCCACAACTGTGGCATGGCTGCGGATAAGCGTAGCAGTTTCAGCGGATCTCACCAACGATAGCAGCAGGGCCAGCAGAAGCAGGTACAGCGGGTACCAATGGCGGCTACAACTGTGGCATGGCTACGGATAGCGTTGCAGTTGCTCAGCAGTTGGGCCAGCGTATAGCGGCCACAACTGTGGCATGGCTATGCATAGCGTAGCTGTTGCAGCGGGTATATCAGCATCGATAGTAGCAGGGTCAGCTGATGCAGCGACACTCCCTTCACTAAAATGCTGTTTCAGCGTGGTAGCGGGAAGCATCAGCAGCAGGCTTGCATGAAGTGAATACATCAGCCAGCAACTTTCTCTAAGGCCTCTGCCATAGTGGACGCGAAAAGCGGCGCGAACCGATTCGCTCGGCCGTAGGTTTATGCACAGCTCTACTGATGGCTGTACATTAACCTACAGCCGAGCCAAACGGTTCGCGTCGCTTTTCGCGTCTATTATGGCAGAGACCTAATGGGAAAGTTGTATCATTTTGTTCAGAAGAATATTATTGTCGGTAATATTACAGAGATGCGATTGCGTAAATCCGATTTTGAATTGAACAATTGTTCTTTTGAGAATAAATAACACATTTATTTGAAGAGTTAATAGCTTTTGGTACCAATAGCAGTATAGTGACAGCCTCAGCGGTAGATGCAGATGCAGCCGGTACTTCCCTGAGGCCGATTTAAAAGTAAATGGGAGCAGCACGGCGAAACAGTTCGGGTAATGCTTAGACGCGCGTCATTTTTCGTTCTTGATATTCCCCACATGAAACGACGCGCTTTCGTATGATAGCGGTGGTATTAGCGGTAGATGCATTTGCCAACAAGCCGTGTCTAGTTTTCAATGTGAAAACACCTTTCTCATTGTGTTGACCGTGCGCCTTAGTCCTCACTATCGAGGTAACACAGAGATGTAAGATAAACACTACATCCTATGATAAATTGAACAATTGTCCTTATAAGGACAACAAATGAATTAATGAAGATTTAATTTTGAATTAGAATACTTCTCTCAGGAAGTTCGGCTACATAGGGATGTGAAATGAAAATCTAAAACTGAAAAAAGTGAGAAAAATTTCAAATGCTAATAAATCGGTTAGTTTTTGATGGATTTCCTTCGTTTTTGCAGCAATCGATTAGAAAATCTTCTAAGATTCCTACCAAATGCATGAAATTGCAATTTTATCATTCGAACTATTGTACTATTGAAAACTCTTAAGCCTTGTCAAAACACGAAATTCGACCTCTGATTGGTCGTTATACCGCGCTTTCCCAAGCGCGGTCGGCAGAGTTATGGACCTAGTAAATTGGGAATGCATCATTTGGCCTATATAAGAGCTTCATCAGATAATAAACAAACATTTCATCGGATATTAAATTGAACAACTGAAATTTGAAGAACACAAATGATTATTTGAAGAGTTAATATTTTCTCGTTTGGCGCTATAATCCAAAGTTAATTATCTTCATCTACATGCATACTCTGATTATTATTACGTGTTTGCGTCGCTTAGTGTTTGGCTACGGTCATGCAGAACGCAAATGACGGCGCGATGCGATTCGGCAAGACGAAATCTGTTGAAATGTATAGCTCTACTTCGCCTTAAAAAGAGCTGTACATTTCACCACGGTAAGGCGAATCGCATCGCGCCGGCATTCGCGTTCTGCATAACCGTAGCCTTTGTTCCGTTCCCGTTTAATGATGTCGTATTAAATGTGCATATTACAATTCGGCAGCACTTCAACTTCTCATTTGCACAAAATTTAAAAATATTCAATGAACTTCATTCAAAATATCAGACAAAAAGAAATTACAATACTGCCAATGAACAGTCAACGTTTATTTACTAGAAAAAATGACTGACACACAAGCAGCCGGGTTATCTTTCTTGTAAAAGTATTCTACTTCAACCTTGCGGTCGTGGCTTTGCATACAACCTTCTTGTGTTTTTTTTCATGTTCTATTGCTAAAACATGAATTGAGAATGCTCCAAAGTTGCTTCATCACAGTGATTTTTAACTGGTGGTTCACAAACCCTTTGTATGGTCTACAGAATAATGATGAAAGTATATAAAATTAAACATAAACATAAAATTTAACACCTTCACGGTTTTTGTGATGCACTTTATTATTCCCCAGGACTTCCACGAGCCGAATTAAAAAGTTAGTCAACATTGCGCTTTGAGAAGAGATCTGGCACCTCTGATATGTGAAACCTAGTTGCCAAATCAGCGGTTTCATCGTTTATCTCTCCCTCTGAGGATCTCTTAGCTAAATGAAATCGACCAATCAGAGAGGCCTACTTTGACAGAACTTTGGGTGATTTTTGGTTTCTCTTGTCACGTCCTGTCCTATTCGCTTCGACGGAGTTACGGTGCTGCCACCTTCAATTTGTTTACTCTATGAGTGCATAGGATAGGAATTTCTTCAAGGGTGAAGGTGATAGCAACCATTTTGGTAATTCTCCCTTACGGACAGTTCAATGTGTGTGAAGGAGATGATTCAATTCCGTCAGGGTGAATTATACTTTCTAGTGCGTATGGAAAGTCATGCGAAATTAAATGTAGTTGCCAGAATTGTTCAAAGTAGAATATTAGCAAAAGGTTGCCATATTTATTGCTTTCCTCTTTGCATTTTTCTTTATAACACTATTATTACTAGTTTCTTATGCTTTTTCTAATGGAATAGGTCACAATGATCGTAACAACAAAAAAAAAATCGAATTCTACCTTGTAAACAAACCTTTCTAAGCTGTCACAAACAGTGAGGTTAGGCCGTTCCATGCAATGATCTATTTTTCCGTCTGTTGTTCATCGCGCCACTTCAGGTTGTGAAACTGGTGTTGGCGTCCTCTGTCTTCCCTAAATATGCGTGAATAAATGCGTGCATGGAAGCCCTCTGTCTGCATCAGCGCGCATTGTCATTTTCAATCGAGAATCGTCATTTGAGAGTGAGGCTGATAATAATCTCCGCTTTCAATTGGAAATCATTGCATTCCTTTTCAAGCCCTTCAGCTGTCAAAGTCATAACAAAAGCTTTCGAGTAGTTTTCATATGACTCACAAAGTGCTCAAATATACAAATGCTTTTCAATTAAGTACTAACGCTACACCAGTTTTTTATATATTTTTTTAAAAAGATGCATTTTTTTAGCAAACCGTGATTTTTTAAAAATGTTTATCGTTGTCTTTCGATTCTTAAATTAAGAAGTTTTTACTGCTCGTATGAACTGTCATTTAAGACACTTCGAGTAGTTTTTTATTCATCATTTAAAAATCGAAGGACAACGATAAACATTTTTTTATAATCAAAAAAAATCAGAAAACCGTGTAATGCCTTACGATTCAATAGGGTTGTTTAGCTATATCAGTTTTTTATATCATCTGAAAGAGCTGCATTTTCTAAGCAAAACGTGATTTCTAAAAATTTTCTACCGTTGTACTTCAATTTTTAAATCACGGATTAAAACTGCTCGAAATCGCTACAATGACAGTTCGCCCATGTACCAACTGTCATTGTAGCGATTTTGAGCGATTTTATTCTTCATTTAAAAATCGAAGGAATTTAAAAAAACCACGTTTTTCTCAAAAAATTACACTCTTTTAGCTGATATATAAAAATCATAAATCCGTGAACAACCCAATTGAAAACGTCGGGTCAAAGCATCATTATCACCTGATGATTGTCAATTGAAACTTTGTCAGGCTCTGGTCAAAAGTAACAGAATCAGGGGAGCTCCGTAGCCGCAAGCTTACAGAGTCCGCCTTGGTAAGCGGATGTTCGTGGGTTCGAATCTTAGTAGAATCAGGCCATTTGGTTGCCAAAGAACTTTAGCATGGGTTTATTCTCAGGCTTCTCACCAAGTACCTTTTCTTCAATCTGGATTCTACAGTAGCTCTGTTGACTCTCCTTCTAACAAAAATAAGTCCCTGTTATAATAAAACTGGTGTGAGTGACGTATGGAAGTTCTCTCCAGGGAATTGTAACTAGGCGATATTGTTAGGAGGGACAGAGGCTCGGTATATTAGAGTAGTAAGCTTAAAATGAAAAGGTAAAACTTACACACAAGCACGGATATAAATGATTAGCGTATCACTTACTTCAATAGTGATACTGCCAATAATATGAAGTACGGAGTACAGAAAACACTTGGGCAATATCACAATAGGTCTAATCTCTGGTCGCAGTGATGAGCCCACACCGGAAAAAACAGAATCAGTAGGTATCGGTTTTCCTCTACTGTGATCGTTTTCCGATTATTCAGATTTAAGAATGATTTTTACTATACTGCTTGATTTCCTTCTACCATAAATTACATAAATGCATCTCTATAAAGGTTCCGATTATTCAGATTTAAGAATGATTTTTACTATACTGCTTGATTTCCTTCTACCATAAATTACATAAATGCATCTCTATAAAGGTCGATCTAAGTGTGAGCCAAGAAACACCCGGTGTGACATGAAAAGGAAGGCTTTTTTTTCATTGAATCTAGTCAGTTGTCTATGGAGTCTCATCTCATCTGTTCTAAATGCCATCATATTTTGTTGAAAAGCCGATACATTAGTAACAAAGTTTGATATAGGTTTGACACTAGTAGAAACATGTTTGTTATAATTTCTGTTATTTCAACACCTAACGGAATCACATAACCTGATCGGCTTTTGTCATAACAAGTTCTGTTAACATTTTTGCTCTGTCTTTCTGATCGGGTATTGATAACACTGGTCGACCAAAGCGAAAAAAAAGTTGCCTCAAAACTCGAACAAGTTGCCTGGATTATAAAATGAAAATCAGCTGTCATTGCTACAAATACGGTCACGGTCACGCAATAAAATTTGCTGAAAATCCATCTAAATGAACTCCACCGTTACTTCGGTCAAGCAAAAATGAAAATCAAACAGCAAGCGTTATCAAAATGAAACGTCAGAATTGCGAGCCCGCTTTGGCTTTCGGAATAGGAATTTTTTGCATCCATAACTAGTTGCGTCATACCACTCTGTACAGTATACAAACCGATTTGACATGATTACAAGTCACACAACAAAACTCAGAGCAATAAATTTTCAGAAAAGTTGGAACGGTGAAAATCAAGCGAACACGTTTCCACTGCGACTGACAGGTAACTCGACTTTCATTTTCAACGAATAATAAAAAAAAACGAAGCGAGGGATAATGAACATGGCATGATAGTGAAATATTTCCTTGTCATCATATTCATGCAAAAGCGCTGAAAAATATCAGCACTGCCCTGAGTGATGACATGACGCTCGTGAAGATTTGCGGAAATATTAAACGGTGTCATTGCAATCAATGAAAGTTGCAAATAAAAAGGAATTGATTTTTTTTTCGACTTGTGCTTATTTCAGTCTTTGTAGCACTGAGGTTTCATCCGCTGCTTTTCACGCTGAGTTATTATAAATTAAAGTATTAATTATAATCAAAAGATTCATTATTTTGAAAAAACATGTCTTTGCTAGTGGTCTCCCAATCAGTCAAAAATATCAGGATTATAACAAATCTTGATATTTTGTTACGAACTTTTTGTATCAATTTGTGTCCTAGGCTTGGTCTCGTTAATAGTTGAAATATCAAAATTCCTATCAAAACTACTTACTGATTATTACAAATTATATCAAGTTTTGTAAGGTTTTTGGCAGAAAAAGATCAGAACTAGTTAGAATGTACAATATTTCGATAATTGAATAACAAATTTTGTTATAAATATGATTTGAAAAACACACTTTTGAACATTCAAGTATATGATAACAGAATTTGATATAATTCTGTACTTTTTGTCATTCTGGCATATTAAGAATATTACAGGCTTCGTTATTTTATCAAGTACAGATATATTTGTGTTACCCGTTTGTTATAATCGTTTGATCGGGCTCTGGTCAGAAGATATTCAAAGATTTATTCCAATCGCATATCACACCCACTGGTTACTATGCCAAACAACCACAACCATTACGATAAAAATGCCCTATGCCCTATTTTTTTATTTACGCATTAAATTATTTAATTTGATTTCAAAAAATATTACATTCCACGTTCAAACAAGACACCTCTTGCAACTACAGGTGTTATAACATACGATACAAACATAGGACTGTTTCTCGTTGAACAAACTCCGGCTAGTCACGGTATGCCACTAACAAATAAAAAACACTTGATAATAAAGTACCGAAACAGTTGTAACCATTTGTTTCAATTCAAATTCAAATAAATCAATCAAATCTCACCACGTTTATATCCAACATATCCATCTTAATGTGGTGCAGACCAAAATTCATCAACTAGCGCCGTTAAGCGAACTATAGGCTCTCTACGAGCTGTTCGTGCAGAAACTAATGACGTTGAATAATAGGCAAAATGTTATAATTGCGCTTTGATATCTAATTGTACAAGCCATTACAACGATTGCGATTTCCCCTTTACCTGACTGGTGAGAAAAAAAAAAAACAAATTGGAGCTGTATATAATTTCCATTATTCCACGACTCGCATCAATTGTTGTTGGCAGTGATAGACCATTTTCAGTTTCACATTGTACCGCGTTTTACGATTCAATTTTAACTGATCTTTCGCTTGTTGTTATAAACCGACAAAAAGCCTACGGCTATATGGTTTTATCCGTTCTAACCTATGACTTTTATTCTACGTATGTTACGAAACATTTCACGCCCAATAGCTTCAAATGAGCCCCACGGAAGAACCGGTAACTTAATCTCCATAGAACGCACCAGGTACTGGAGCCGGAAGATTAACACATTTTAGTGGCAAACAAGAAAATCAATTAGCCAGCAGCTTGTTGATGGAAATGTGAGACGCCCATAAACAGCGCAAGCCAGTCATATATTATGCGATCGACTTCCATTCGGTTCGCTGCTGCCACTCAGCTGAACTGCAGCAAGGCTACACAGCATAAAACGACGTGAAATAAGATCATCCCTCCAGCGGGCGGTCCCATTTCCGAAACGCGCCATCGATCGATGCCATTATTGATCCCATCATCGGTGTTGCCATTGGGTATGGCAAGAGAACTCGTCGTGAATGGCACAGAAGGCGCTGAAAACCTGTAATTTAGTTGTCATAACAGTCGACACGTTTTCTAGAGAGAAAAAATGACAAGCTACTTACATGTGTACGAATTTCATCATCCTGTAGTCATGTACCTATATGTAATTATGCTGAAAAACAAATTGTATTAAGTCGAATTTTTTATAATTTTATTATTGTTTTGAATCGTACTCTTCACTCATTCATTACAGCCATCACATTCCAATTTCACACAGTGCGGTGCAACACGGATCCGATTGATATGTGTGCGTATGATCTAGAAAATGCAACTTTCCCGGTTGCTCACGGTTGATGGCCAGGTGGAACTCGGCCAGTAAGCAGAAAAAACGAATAATTCTATGTACACCGCGAATCCACTCAAGTGCTCGATTTGAATCATCGCCGTTTGAATGTCGGCATCGGAATCGCGACCGGGAAAAGTAAAAGGCAAAACCAATCGTCATCATCATTAGCTTCTTCGCCAATTCACAAATATCCCCCCGTTTCTTTTCAACCCCGATAGCAGCACCCAACACCCAAGCCGGGTGGTGGATGGATAGCACTTGAAGTGGATCTACCGCAACCGAAAAAAAATGCACGATCAGAACGATCGAGCTGTTCGGATCAGTGAGATAAAATATCTTGGAGATGATGCTGGTCAGGCACAGTAGCCGGCGAAAGTCAAGTGCTTCCCCCGCAGGGAAGTGGGAAAACGAAGAAAACTCGGATAACTAAAGCCTCGCGGCAGCAAGCTTAAAAAAGCATAGATTGCAGGAGGGATTCTCCTGTGGTTGCTCCAGTTCGGTTCCTGGAAAAGGTGGATGGATTCTCGGAATCTGTTAGCAATGGCGGTCTGTTTGTTCTTGTATCTTCTCTCCTGTTGATTCGTGTTTTAGTTTATTTTTTCTTCTTCGGTGCAATGTTAAAATTTTCGGATGTCAAGCCGCCAAGGTGACAACCCTGGCTGGTTAAGCATTCGGTTTCAGGAGAGTGGACCGTCGGGATGTGATATGCGATATACGCGCTGGCAGTTGATTTATGACTGCGGTATGTGGAATTCGAGTAGGTGCTGAGCGCTACGATGAATCGCATTCCATGTCACATCAATAGAGTTTTATTAATTACATCGCATAATTAGAAGTCGCATAAGATTGTACGGATTACCTCGTATAAAGTTCTATGGCACATCAGTATCGTATTGCTGTATGAACAACGTATGTGTTTAATCGCATATGGTGTTATTTTGCGAACTTCTTGCGATGAGTGTAACATACTCGCATAGTAATACACATAAACTCATATCATGCCTGTCCAAACTCGTAGTAAACTCACAAAGTGATGATTATACGTATGAAGCAAAAATCTCCAGTATCACGTCGTATTGCATATAAATTTAGTCGCAAAAGCTATCATTTTGTATCACTGTTAATGACTAAATTCATGAAAACAAGCCTAGATAACTAAAAATCGCATATGATTGCACGGGTTACCTCGTATAAAGTTCTATGGTGCATCACTATCGTATAGCTGTATGAGCAACCAAGTGTTTCATCGCATATGGTGTTATTTTGCGAACTTCTTGCGATGGGTGTAACATACTCACACAGCAATACAGATAAACTCATATAATGTGTATTCAAACTTTTATTAATTCCACAAAGTGATGAATATACGCGAAAACCAAAAGTCTCATGTTTAGTCGCAAAAGGCATCATTTTGTAACACCGTAAACGACTAAATTTATGATAACTAGATGCCGCTAATGTTTGCACATCGCACAAGATATTATGATAGATCATTAGCTTGTATGACCAATGTGAATGTTTCATCGCATATAACGTTGTTTTGCGGAATCTTTGCGACAAATAGGTAATAAACCCGGATTCAAAAACCAATTAACTTTTCCAATGCTTGGTTAAACTCGCAGTAAATACAATCACTGACGAATATGCGCGAAAATCGAAAACCATCTGCATTTCAGCGTATCACATATGTATAAATTTAGTCATTTCTCGCCGCTGCTGCTCTTCAAAAAATTAGCCACAGAAAACATCTGCGGACAACTCGGATCAATGATGCACTACTTAGCATAATATCTTTGTTGGAAACTTGCCTTTAATTGTTGTTGAAGGCGGTAAAATCACTCAATTTTTGTGAAGAATGATGCTTGACAATCTAAGAGTCCGAGGTTCGAGGCCGGATGGATACCCAAATATTACAGCGTGTGCCCAAAGGAAAAAGAGAAGAATTATAAAAATTAAACACTGACATTTGTAATTTGCTATTCCTTGTAATATGAATAGCAAGGGATAAATAATGCATAATAATTGTTACTCTGTTCGCTGTATTTTTTTTTTATTTGAAGGTCATTTAATCGCACGTTTTAATGAACAAACACGAAGAAATGCATAACGAACATCGCATAAATATCTGAAATAATTTTCTTATGTTGACTTGTGAAGTCGCATAAAGTAATAAAAGAACCCGTAGTGTATATTCATATATCGCTTATAGTTTCGTTTCAAATCGCAAATATGAAGTTGTAGAGTGGCATAAAATAATGGAACAGCTCGTATAAGTTATCAAGCTTTAACAATTAAAGTCGCATGTATGAACTTTTTTCATCGTAAAAGTTTTTTGATATTTTGGAAATGCACGCATATCACCTCCACTTTTGCGCGTATAAGCAACATTAGCAGCATCTTGTGCGATGTAACTATCACGTATAAATGCACGTACAATGCGATGACTGTTTGCATTATACGCGTAAATTGGTTGTCTGGGATAGTTATGAACTGCAATCACATTATACCTTTAATGAGATGTGCTTTTTCAATGATTTCTAGAAATCATGAAAAAAAAACATTTCATACTAAAGTATTCGCTCCATTATTAACCTTAGTATTCGTCTCATGAACGTTGACACTCAATTAACAACTCGAAGAAAAAACTCATTTTATTATTGAGTCTACCAATCCATGTCCGACAATCGACCAATAATGGTTTTCGTTCGTTCGATAGCGAACCACTTTCCACGTCGATTATTCAACACTACCACTAATTCCACTAAAAATACTCAAACTTTAAAAGTATACACCTCAAATTTAAAAAAAAATGCTTTAAATGCACAAATACATAAGATGAATTTTTACAAATCTGAGAGTCCATCGAAATGTATTTCAACCAATCATTTTCAATTTTCGTTGAATTAAAGCAGCGCCCTTTGAGATACACTAAATTTTCATCCTTGGAATGAGCTGTCATACTCTGATGAAATATTTCACGCGCATCTTTCACTCAAGTTTCGTGCCTGTCATGCTTTCAATTAGTATACTATTAATAAGCGAAATGATTTTAAAAAAAGTCCCAAACACTTGTCTGCTAGTTAATCGCTTTTTCAGTAACTGAGATAAGTTAATGCATTTTTCCCAGCCTTCACTTTTTCTTGAAGTTATCAGCCATAAAGCGACCTTTTTCAAAGTACAATCCTTCACTATCATGCTACAGCAGCATTTTAACCTTTTCTCAAAAAACCATCGAGTATTCGTGGAAAATGCTCCACGTCTCCAGTATCACCCTCTTGGAACTAACAACGCTCGAATTCTAGTGTAAAAACGCTAGTGTCGGCTCATTATCGGTAACGCCTAAATCATATTTACCCTTTACAAAGTCCTTTTTTATCTTTATGGAAAAATGCACTTAAAACTTGGTACAAAACTTGCAGCCTTTGAACAGTAAACGCAGTGTTGAAACTAGGCAACTGGTTTTCCACACTAGCCATGACGTTTAGCTTTCTTATTTTTATCATTATTATTTTCTACACTCTCCGGAGCATCTGACGATGTTTCATTTTTCTTCACTGCTGGGCGGAAAATTCTGCTTCGAGCACCCGAACGTTATCCCACACGCATACCACGTCGAGTGCACATGCATTGTAGTACCTCACCGTACCCCAATCATAAATGACAACGCATATTCATGAGGCCGTGTAAAAAATTGAATTGAAACAGAATTTATGAATATTTTAAAATATGAATATCATCGTTGATGCATGGGGCGCAACGTCCCGGGCGAAGCCGGGGGCTCGCCGCCATGTGTATTGTAATAGTTTTTTTTTTATTATTATTTCCATGCCTCTTCCAAATGTCACTTTCGTGATTCTATTTTTTGCCCTAAGGGATCACGTATGTTTGTGTCCGTGTGCACATGAAGAGAAAAAAGAGCGAGAGACAGAGAGAGATGGCTTCATAAATGGTGTTTGATTTATTTACTTGATTAAAATTGTTGGGTGGTTGTTCGGTGCAGAGTAGGCGGTGAGGAGCACAATGGCGGAAGACTTAACTGAAAAATAGTTTATAATTAGTACCAGACATGACATCACGAGATTATGTTTTACGTCCCAGCCCAGTTGAACTGGCCGCCTCCATCGAACCACAGACTAACGAACGAAGAGTCTCTCCCGACCCGTTTCACGCAAATGTGGGCCCTAATAAGCTGACTTGTTTCACATGTTTATTTACACTACAATCCGAACGATAGTACTTGAGCGGGAGTTGGTGGGAGTAAATTAACAGTGATTCCACTAAAACAAAAAAGGCTATGAATAATAAACCTATATTTGTATTAATTATGGTTCAAACGATTACAACGTTAATTTTATTTCATTTTGTTTGTGTCACTCTATTACTGAAGGTGGTTGCTGGTGGCAATGGCGGCACTTGAAGTACTACATTGGTACAGACGATTGAGAATGCTCCGATTGCCGCTGCTTTCTTTAACTAGGGTGTGAACCGAGTTCATGCATTTTATGTCCGCCGAGAAAGCCTTCGGTTGTTCGGTATGTCCATCGCAATTGCAACATTGTAGCAGCTTGTTGTATTACAATGAGGTCTTTAGTTAGTAAACCCCATTGTTTATAACGATCGCCAAAGATGACGTCGTTAGGTGCGACATTTATTAAATTTACTCGGTACTTCTGACGAATGAACAAACCCATTTCGCTCCTCCTTCTTCTCGTACTGGTCGGCGGTACGCCGTCGTATCCGACGGTTGGCCAATAAAATTAGTGAATATAGTGCGATCCTCGGGCTCGTGTCTGCCAATTGAGTGCCAATAAAATTCTCATCTTTATGCCGATCCCCGGTTTCGGACCACGACAGCACGATGACAGTGCAGTGCCGGGATATCTTCTTGAATATCTTGCCCGATCCGCAATCCTTGATTATGCGTCTCACCCAATTCTGCGGTCTTGGAGATAAGAAACGACTAGCGATCGGACGAGCGCTTTTTCTTCACGGCAGCTTCTAACGACGCGACGACGGACGGTTCAAGAACGACTCAGGAAAAAAAAGTTGACCTTTTTGTTTTTGCAAACAGATCGGCTTTTATCGCAAGCCAGCCTTTCACTGTTTTGTTACTGTTAGTTGATATTTTAAGGAACAACGCTGCAGCACAAAAATAACCTACTGTATTGTGAATAATTGCTGCAATTTATTGTGCGGATATATCTCAATTTAGTAACGACACCTTTTATTTTCAGTTGCATTTTAAATTGTGTACTGTTATGCATGTTTGTTCCCTGTTACTTATTTCCACTCTGTTTTTTAACAGTGCAATTCTAATTATAACCGACCATTTTTGATCTGGCTGAAACTTTGCACAGATGTTTTTATGGGCAAGAAATGTTAGTTTGTATTATTAGTTTTTTTAATTACGAGCCCTCAAGGTTTATGTAAAAAAATAGATAATTACAAATATTTCTAGAGCAAATTTTATCTATCCAAAGAAGGTATATTTTTTGGAAAGACAAAATTACTATCTACAACTCTGCCAAAAACACTATACCGATCAAATAAATCGTTCTGGCCTTAAACATATTTTTATCATTTATAGTCACTCGGATTAGTAAATATGATTTACAGGTTGTTCAATAAATTCGAATTCACTTTAAAAACGTGTTAATAAAACAAAAATACAAGATATTATATTCTGAGCCAATTTTTGTTGATGCAAAGTTTATTGAGGATTTTTACGACATATTAGCTAGGAGCACCCCCCCTTTGTGCTCTACGACGCGCGCCACGAAAGTAACAGTTTAGCTCTGTCCAGCCTCTCCTACGTTGTAGCCTCCGCTACCCCGTGAGTCTTCCGTTTTTTTTTTGTACGGCTTGCATCCTAGGTCCTTCATCAAGACGGTGTCCAGAGTCCCAATCGACACATCCAGGTCTGCCGCGATCTTCCCGATCGAATGGTTCCAACAAATACACTCCCTTACCTCCTAGATGGCTACTGGAGTTCTCGCGGAACGCAGCCGCTTGGATCTCGCACGGTCCTTGGCCGAGCCCATCACCCGGTACCGACGGATGGTGATATAGATGAAATTCCACTCCACCCCGTGGGATATCAACCCCCGGAATTTGTCGCCGGGTCGCTCACTTCTCGCAAACAACTTTACTGCAACGTCTCGGTACTCCTTCATCGTGCGCGGTACACAAATAACAAATGACAGCATGTTGAGACCGTGCGTGTCGATTAGCCTGTATATGAGGCTAAAGCTGACACCAATACTTATCCACAGAATTCACATGGTGCGCACCTACACAACGATGAAAAGTTGTATTCGAACTAACTGAATACCCTGTATATGTCAGCACAAAGTTCTTTGTGATAGCGGGTGTCAAGCAGTGAGAGTATTTTCCGAGACGTATTAATGATAAAAATATTTTTAGAGTCAAAACCTTTTGTTTGATTGTTTTAATGTTTTCAGCAAATTTGTAGATATTTAATTTGTTCTTACAGAAAAAATATACACTGTCAAAAAATTCGAAAATTTTAACATTTCTAGAGAAACATTTCAAAAGGTCCTATCTGCTTTGATCGATTTTTTGATTGATCACTTTCATTCAACCACAACAATTTATTAAACACCTTTTATGACAGGTTATTTGCACAAGCTGATAGCGGAGGGATCACTCTATTCTTCTGAACGAAAACCACGCTTGGGAGAGTTACTGAAGCTGAACCTTTACCAAAATGAAAAGACGCTCCGGAAAAACGATGAAAGCAGATAGGACCTTTTGAAATGTTCATCTAGATCTATTTTTATTCTCCAGGTTCAAATAACTATCAATGTGTAATTAACATGGTGTAGTTTTCGTCAAAAAAATCAGATTTTTAAAAAGTCATTTGACATATTTAATTTACAATAATATTTCCGTGTTTTTTCTTTAAAATTAATTTTTTTCTTATTTTTATGAAAGGACAAAATTACAAACCGGTGCCAGTTTGATTTTAGTTTTTTTTTAGAAATTTCTATCTAGTTTGGTTTTTATTGATGGTTTACGGTTTTTTATGGATAACCATGATTCATCGATGACAACCATTAGAGTTTAGCTAAACTTTCAAAGCTTTCAGAAATAAAGAGTTTACAGAATTGAGTTTTTCGAGATAATTCATTTATATGTATTTTTGAGATTTTTTTTCTATGGTGTACACATATTTTTTCGGGACGTCAAATTACATTGGTCGAAGATATGAAAAAAGTGCATTCCAAAAGCTAAAAAGCTCAAAAAATGAAAGATTATATGAAAGATTCCTATGAACTTTAGTGCCCCTAACCATTACCAAAACGCGTCAACTTACGTGAGAGTGTCGTATAGAAATTGCTCGCCGGTCTCGTCTCTTTAACGTTATGTTTACGAGGAAACCCATTTAAGTCTCTGAAAAAAACAGTAATGGCTATGGGCACCAAAATTCACAGGAATGGTTGAATAGCTAACGGGTTACAACTAGAAATTTGGTTTTTTTTTTACAGCTGTCAAAAAAGGTGGAAGAACTGAAAGAAAAACTAATTTATTTCTCATAAAGATACATTGAGCGCTTGAGACGATAACGTACACGGTAACGTGCAAATATTGAGCGTTTAAGAAAGGTCCGTTACCGGCCTCCCGTCGAAGTTTTCTGATGATGCCGAAGCGAGAGCGTTGTACGGCCTTCAAGTCAGCTTTTTGAATGCATCTTTTGGTTCTTTCGATCAACTGTTCACAATTTGTTGATCTCCAGTTATTTTTGCACCGAAGGAACTTAAAATCCTAAAGAAATCTTCGATTGGACGACACTGAAGTGGATTCGTTGGGTTGCGTATTTGGGGGACAAATGGAGTCGAGTGGTTGTTCAGAAACGTTTGTGTTTTTTTGACGTACTGTAATGATATTTTCTCAGGTCAAAACACATGCTTTTCAACTGTATGGTGCTTTGGAAGAAATGGAATTACATTGTTGTTCAAACATTCGTTCTGGTATATATTTTGATTGATAGTCAAACCATTAGGCTTGAACCACGATTTGACTAAAAGGAATAAGTCCGTTTCTGTCCACTACTCTGGCCAGTCTTCTACTACCTTCCAGGCAGATTATAGTTGCGGTTTGCAGGAATCCATACACAATAGAAACCGGAAGATTCTAGCTTTCAAAATGGTTTACCGTGAACTTTTTGCTAAAATTGTTGTACAGTTTATAGCGAACCGAACAATGCGCTTGCGGAATGCTCCTTGTTTGGACGCCATTTTGAACCGAACTGAGCATGCAAAAACAAAACATAAAATACTGCCATAAATAGGAAAGATAGAGCTTTCATATACCTATGTTCATTTCTCTCTGAGCGTGTTTGTTGTGGAGTAAGAGTTTCAAAAAATTTCCAGATTTTTAGTTGTCACCCGTTATAATCTTTCATTTTTCCGGTTTGAGCTTTTGGAGTGCACCTGTGTTGACCAGTGTTATCTACAATTTTGCCGAAGACGTCAAACCGATCAAACCAACCGTTCTTAAACATATTTGTAATCAACATATTTAATAAGTCTGAAGAAGGTTAAAAACGGAAACATAATTTTTACAGGTATCTCTCCGCTTAAATTTAGTGATGGAAAGAGGTATTGACACAAAATTGGTAGACGAAGTCATATTTTTTGCTTTAGCAAATAAGGAAACTGAAATAAATCTGAGTGATTGACGAGGTGTGAGTGAGGCGAAATCCAAACTCGATAATCTGCTGGATTTCTCTCGTGCTCTCAGGAAGACTTTTAATTTAACGTAGATCTTTTTTTTTCCTGTATGGACAATGGACATCCTCACTGCGACCAGAATTGTTGATCTATTCCCGGGTGTCTGCTGTACCCCGCACTTCTACTAATGGCAATACCGCAATATTTCTACTATTGGCAATATTGTAAAGTGGTATGCTTATTATTTTTGTTTTATCCGTGCTTGTGTGCAATGAGAATTTACCCTCACTTTTTACACCCTATCGACTCTACTATACCGACCCTCCAATCGTCCAATTATAATTCCCCGGAGAAGTTTAGTCATGCGTCCTTTTGGCCAGTTTTACTGATATGAGGGACTCATTTTTTGTTAAGAGGAAGTCACGCAAAGGTATAATAGAATTCAGCGTAAAGAAAGGATGGTGGAGTGGAGTGAGTGAGAATAAACCCATGCTCAAAAGTCCTTTTTGACATCGAATAGCCTGATTCTACTAAGCTTCGAACCCACGACCATCCGCTTGACAGAGAGGACTCTATAACCTTGCGGCTACGCAGCTCCCCAACGTATATCTTACTTAAGCTAGTTTCAATAACCTCTGCAGTCAACAATTCGATTATAATGATGAGTGACTGAAATTATAAAGTTTGAACTATAATTATAATCTTTCGGTTACTATACTGCCCATAAAACCATGAGAGTCCCTTATGACTTTTAGGAAAATTCGAGTTCATGCTGTTGATGTATCTAATTTTGCTCAAATTTTTGTATGTCTTGAAAAAATTTGAAAGTTTATCCTGAAAAACAGTGGGAAAATACTAAACCTTACCTGTCCCATATTGAAAATAAAGACATACGAGTCCCATCCTAAGTATATATGTTTTATAGAAACAACATTTCCAGTTTTAATTTACAGGACATTTGCGAGACTAGCGCTCTCCCGAGCCGAGACTCGAACCTACGATATCTGGCTTGTTAGGCCAGCATCGTACCTCAAGACCAGCTGAGAGAGCTTTAAAAATAAGCTAGAGACATTGAAACTGATTGAAACTAATGTGTATTCTTGAAGAAAATCGACAGTTAAAGTGAAGTTTTCCTAGCAACTGTTTCCAGAAATTCTTCTTACCATCTGGGATGAGTAGAATTACAGTGTTCAGGAGTGTAGCCTCACTGTCTGCATCGATTCCTCGTGAGCTCTTTAGAAATTTCATTGTAGGCTATATGTCGAACGAGCTTTCGTCTATCAGCTTTAGTTGCTTGTTGGTAAATAACATGCACCGGTTCATGTTGCAATCCGTTGAAAGTAATAGCGATTTGGTTTCAACGGATTGCATTTATTTTCAATTTGGGTGATCCAAAAATGTTGGATTGAAATAAATTGCTCACATGACAGACACAATAAGGCATGATAATAAATGCCTTGGCCGTCTTAGAATGCGTGGAGACTGATATGCTTTTATTTTTTGTGTATGGAGAAAAAATAAAGGCAAACATGTCCCATCGTTTATTTCCAAGCCAACTCATGCAAAAGTTCTTAGAACTCATGGAAATATATAATGTTCCACCTCATGGGCATTCAGTTGAATAAAACATACTGTTAGTAAAATCAATAGTTATTTTTCCTCAATTCAAGATTAGAACTTCATTTGCAATCTTCTCGATTGTGAGCTTTTCCATACGGGACTCTTATGCTTTTATGGGCAGTAGATTGGGCTTTAAAAGTTGCTTTAACTGGACTTTGAATAGGGCAAGTGTACCAATAGTGACGCATTTAGTCATCACACTTAGAAAAAAAAAATCAAAATCATACACATTCTATCAAAATGCAACGCATCAGTGGATTTTAAATTTAATTGTTTTTTTTTTCAATTGTGAACTATTTTTAATATTGTAAATGCATTCTTTTTGAAGAAAATGAGTATTTTGTAATGTTGTCTGTGTTCCTATAGTGGTGCAATTAAATTTTAATCAGTCTCTATTAAGTTTTATTCTTGAAAAATTTGTGACAAACAAATTAGTTTCACTGCTGCTTCAGCGTCAGCGTTCCAAGTAACTCTAGTATTTTCTACTTCTGTCGGTTGTGTTCGGTTATCTTACCTTGCTTCTTCTCTTTTTCCTTCTCCCGTTAAACTTGTTCCTGTTTTTGCCTGCAGAGTTTTTCTATTTCCGTTTTACGTTTCTCAACTTCCTGCTTCAGCTTTAGAATCTCTTCTCTGTCTGTTCTTCTGCTCTAATTTTTGCAAGTCATCTCTCCTCTACTTAACCTTTCTTTCTTGCTATTTCGTTCTCCTTCTTTTTCTCACGATGGTGAATTTCCTCAAGCCTTTCTAAAGCAGTCAGTAGTCGGTAGAACTTTCTTTTGTAGTTCTTCTACGCGGAATCGGAGGTGTCTGAAGTAGTTCAGAGAAGCACCTCTTTTGACTCGGAATGTTATCTCCGTTATTTTCCTCCAGTACTCAAAACGGTGGAGTGCTACGGTCTTCCGAACTAGAACATTCGGCCCCTATCTCCTCGGCCAATGCTGAATCCTCTCCAGGGTTGCCATTCTCTGTATTTATTTTCTCCTGAAAAATATCCTCAGCTCATTAGTAAGATCTCGTAAAGTTGCTGGATAATTTTTCGGATCAGACCATGCCATCGCTGAATTTGTCTATTCTCTGCCGATACAATCTATCGCAGTTTGGATTATTGCAGTTGGAATGATTATCGAATCTTCCAGAATTCTTTGTCCGTAAGTATATACGTTCCATTATCCTTGACCTCATCGGATACAGAAGGATCCTTTTCAGTCGCTCCATCGGATACTACAGAACCATGCTCATTATCACAAGCTATTTTGGCAATGCATTTCTTGAAGTCTACATTATCAGCACCAAAAGGAAACAGACCAATCACTTTGAATCCGTTCATGATACTGTTCTTTTTGATTCCATTGCTTTTTGCAACACGCCGGGGAAAAAGCTGAAAATTTCCTTCAATTATTGGTGATGCAAATTTCAATTTAGCATTAGTGACAAAACAATTTTTTTCTGTATTGTGCCGCGTCAAATAAATGTTGTGTTAACAAAAAAAAAAATTTTGAAATTTACCGCTTATTTTTTGATAATATCATTTTTTTTTTGTACAAAAAGTGCTACAAATACACGATCATATAGAAACAATTACAATAAAGTTACAAATAAAATAGGTTGATATTTGGCTAACTTATTTTTTTTAGAAAAACAAAATGTTCGGCTTTTATAGCCCAATTATTTAACGGAGCTGCATATGGAAAAATATGCAAGAACTTCTGATGCGACCTAGTGTAGATTGGTAGGCGTTGCTTGCACCCATACTTGAAGTTTCTTAAGTACCCCTAAAATTTAAAGTTACGGTCAAAATCCCGCTTTTGGATTTTGGATCACTTTTATATTCACCTCGGCAATTTTTCAACCGTTTTTTTAATTCATGCTTTTTAGCAAAATAGAAAAACAGGGCTTCCAAAATACTTAGACATATTTATAAAATCTATAATTTTATGTCTAATGAGCTATTTTGAGGTGGATAAGATTTTTTATATTTTCTAAATATTTTCAACTTTATCCGTTACAATTATTATTATCTTGAAAAAATAACTTTTACTTCTGATTACAATAAGCGTTGTTGTAGAAAAATCAGCAGAGATTTGGCTGAGTTGTGATATATTTTTATAAGATTCTTCTGCAGCTTTAGCTTCTTGAGCTTTTATTGCACTCACATTTTTGAACTGTCTGATAACGGATATAATGGGATTTTTCAATTACATACAATAAAATCAACAGATAAAGGACAGTCTAAAACAAAAATAAAACTAAAATTGCATATAACAAAATTATTTAAAAATTGCCAAATATGCTTTTTATCTTTTTTTCTAATGATTTATTTTATGAAGGATACCATGTGTTACAGCATTTTTAGTGAGAGCCAGTTTTGATAATGTTAATATAAACTTTACACAAACAACTATAAATTTTAAGCTTGCATATATGAGTTGCAATTAGACGAATTTTCATCTGAATTAGTTCCTGAAACAGACATTAAATGTGACATTAAAAAATTTTGATCAACGAATTCTATTCTTTTAAATTGTTCAACTTCACTGTTTCGTTTCTTACCTAACTAAAATTATCAATTATTTTCTAACGAGGTCAGTTCCTTGAATCACATTAATCTAATTCAAGAATCGAATACCAAAAACCGTCGGCGATCAGAATCATGAAAAACCTGATTATGTGTGCATACATTTATGAACCATTGAGCCTCCATCTGCATACAAAGACGAGGGCACAATGAATCGCGAAAATAAAGTGATCACCACTACTACCTAACAACACCGACGGCAAGGCCAAACGCTGCAGAACATCAAATTATCAAAATTGCTCGTTTTTCTTCATTTTGTAAAACCGCGACTCGTTTTGGATGATGGTGGATTGCGGCACCGTCGTGTGCAACTCTCCCCGTTCATTCGCTGCTTCTGTTTCCTCCCAGCTCGAGAACGGCCGATGTATGAAAAACTGGAAGCGGCTTCCTTTTTCGTGGCCCTCTATCCAGAGAACGGAGTTGTTAGAACCCCTCGAGCTCCATCATATCTCATGCATTCACCCCCACCTTACTTTCCTCCTTCTTGTCCCATATCATGTTCGAAATAGAATTTTTTGTTTCCTTTTCGGATACCACAGCCGCCGCTTATCCCCTTTACCGATCTCTCAAATCATTGCGCGCGTTCACGACCAAGCACAGGATTATACAAAAGGTAGTAAAAGCGAAACATAAATTGTGGCGGGCTTCGATGACAACGATGACGATAACGGCAGAGATGAGATACTGGAAAAACGGTTCGCTGCCCCAAAGAGTGGGACGGAACCGATTGCCGCAGTCTGCGATCGCGAACGTCGTTGAGTCCAGATAAAAGAAATCCTTTTTTCGCAGGTACCCTTCCCGGGCAGGGCTCGTAAAAAGCTAAATTGATTTGTTTCATTTTGTGCCACATTTTAATCCCGTGCTCCTATTTTTGTAGAACTTTGCAATTTAAGACATGAAAATTTGGTTTCCCAACCAATTCAAAAACCAATTCCTCATAAGATTTGCTATTCAAAATAATATTAAATTAATTACATTACACTGCGAATTTACTCTCACTCATCAAAAGTTATTTTTCCGCAAACCCCTGAGTTATACAGTTAATTTTAAAATCTGAAACAAAATTAATCTTGCCCCGACAGCTTAACATGCTAGATTAGCTCACATTAAGATTGCGTATTTTAAAACATTTATCACGAACAACATTGTGAGTTATTAAAGTACTAATGTAGCACAGCGCTTCTTTTGGCAGCGTAAACTTTAACAAATTTAGCACCATTTGTTTTTCTTCCGAAGGAAGAAAAAGCAACAACTAGGAAGGAAAACTGCACCGGGCTCCTCACCTAATTTATTCAAGCCAAACAATTAATCCCAAACTTCTACAAAGTTTCAAAAGCCAACTAAAACAGAAAGAAAAAAAACGCGGCAGATATTTATGAAAAGAAATATCTTAAACAATCTTTAAACGACATGAATAATTTATATAGGCGGAGTCAGAGCCGTGTGTTATGCTTCTCTCGCACCACCAGAAGTAGGTGAACGGTGCAAAAAGCGATGTACAGAAACAGCGTGAAGCCATGCACAGACGACTACAACACGGACTCGGCTTCCCGTTTGCAACAGCTACGATCCAGTTCTGCTCTACATGTGTAGTCTATCTCTGTTGCTCCCGAGCATAATAAACATGTTCCAACCAACCCAGTTCTCCCTCCCCCCACCAGCTGGGATGGATTCTCCTGCACGCACACACACATACATACACAAACAACATCAGCTACGTCAGCCCCCATGAGACGGCTGTTGGTGTTGCGCGTTTTCGCGTCATCGCAGCCTTGTCGTCCATCGGTGTCGTAGTCATCGTTTGGAGTAATGTAATGTGTGAGAGTCTCAGGCCCGCTGTCGTTCTACCATAGCAGAAAATTGCTCACTCGCATAAAGCACACAGAATGCTGTCGTGTCGGGCAGGCTTCTACCACTACTACTGCTACTTCTACTCGCGAAGCAATTGAAGCGGATCTGTTTGTGTCGGAGGTTCTCCGTGCACGGAAGAGTGGAGAATGTGCACACTGGGAATACACGCCTTACGAGTGAAGGAAAGACCGTTCCCCTGGCATTTGTGGGCAGCAGCCATCTCCACTGTACTATGTTCGTGTGGTACACTTCAAAGGTGCCCACCGGGACCAATATGACGGTGTGTACTGATGACGGCCGATAAGGTCTGTCTGTGGGTTGGGGGTTCAAAAGGATACGGTTACGCTGTTACGATTCTCGTATTGCAAGCCAACGCAGGAGTTTACCGCTTAACAGGCGACATACATAGGATGATGTAAATTCCTAACCATAGTGACAGAAAAATGAATTTTAAAGGTTTGATGCGTTGTTACTATGACAATTCATTTCATCTTCTAGATAATTGGTCAAGAAATTTTTGTATTGCTTTTCTCTTCCGCTTTTACAACTTTACAACGAATTGTGAATGACTTTTTTCATAAATTTTCTCAAATTCATCTTATTATAAATTCAGTAGTTTAAACGCACGACCCTACGATCCTACTGACACTAACAGCATCTCCCGAGTCGAGCCTCCAACTTACGACGATTGGCGTGTTAGGCCATCATCGTACCTCGTGACCAGCTAAGGGGGCTGCAAAACTAATATTCAACCCAAATATCAATAATAATTCTGGTAAACACAGGTTTTGCACCAGAGCTCAAACTGGAAAAAAATGGAAGATTATTGTGTTTCAACCATTCCTATGATTTTTGGTGCTCCTATAACAGATTACTTTTCCAGAGTCTTGAATGAGTTTCCTCGTAAACATAACGCTGAAGCGACGAACCCGGCGAACAATTACTATGCGACACTCTGACGCACTTATGCATACACGAGAAACTCCAAAATTGACAGGAATGGTTAAAGAGCTATAATCTTTCTAGAGCAACTATTTTTAGGGCCTTATAGTTTCCCCCTTTGCCGACCAGTGTTATCATTAATATGATGTTTTTTTAAATGCACTCGCAAAAGCCCATGCGTTTTACGGATAAATCTTTCTACATTGGATAAATTAATTCATGCTTTCGATTCAGCAATGATTGGGTTATTTTAAATACGATTTCACACACAAATTGTGCGAAGAGCATAGCACAATGATGATTTGGCGAATCTTAATATAGCTTGAAGCAGGTCGCAGTTTTTTTGAATTTTACCGTCAAGTTTTAGGAAACAAACTTTATGGACGAATAAACGGAAAAACTTACTCTGAATATTTTTTTTTCGTCGATTTACTTAGACATCAGTTTGTAAACCGCAAATTATAGATTCGTTAGCACGTTAGCACATGAATTGGCTGTAAACTATACTCTCAGCAATACAGAAAAAAATGAAGAAACATAAGACAGACGAACTGATAAAAAATTTCCTAATATTTCAGTGAAGTTTACAAAATATATCTCGTTTTTGGGTTTGCTTATAGAACTAAAGACTCAATATAATGCACAAAAATTGTCCGACAAAAAAATCGTGTCTTTCAGTCAAAACTTATAACACAAAAATCTTTTTATTTTTCTTTTGGTAAATCATTTGATATACTTAAAGGAAGAAATCTTCGTTTACTCTTTTGGTTTCCCAAATTCGAACTGCCATGCCTGCCATTAAATTTTGTACAGTGGTCTCATCAACCTTATTCGCCGCCGAATGCCTGTTAGATTTAAACTGCTATTCGTTTTCCATGGATTCGTTTTATCGAGATTCCGTTTGAGCAAGGCCCAATACCGTTCCATAAGGCGGAGTTTTGAGCTGAAGGAAGGGTTGTGGTCTTTGAGTACCACAACCACGTTGTTCGCATGGTACCACTCGATTGCCTTTTTCCCGTAGTAGCAGCTCGTTAAGTCCGGCCAGAACGGCACAGGTCTATTATGCTGCTTTAGGAATTGTAGCAGCCTTTATTTCAGACACTCCTGGACGATCTTCTGATTTATGGTTCCCGTAGTGATGAAAATACCGCTTTTTTCGGAAACTTTGAAAGTTTGATGGTTTTGAAAATTTCACCCACCGTCCCTTTTCCTGATATGGTATAAAACACCTGTCTCGAAATCCGTCTTCACATTGCGTCGTTCATAACGACGAGATTTGTAAGTACACTGGAAATATATTTTAGTTTATTCCACGAAAACGTGTGTATTATATACAAAACCTTTTCTGCAACGAAACCAATGCGTAATAAATATGAGGGTACTTTCGTCAGAACTGTCAAAGTACGTTTTAGTTAACGCAACGAAAGTTTTTGAAAATGAACGCAATCATTCGTACAAACAAGCGCTGCATAATGTAAATAGTTCGAAAAATTAGTAAGCCTACGCAATAACATATATATTTTACGAAATTTTTTGTTCGTAGTTATCCACGTTCGTACGAAAGTTCATCCGTGAATTGTACAAATTATGCGTAATGTTGTAATTCTATTCGATAACGTGCAATACGAATATTCTATACAATCAACAAAAGTGCAGTACAATCTACGAATTACATGTTTACGAAACGTGCGTGCAGAGAATAACGAAATAATGTTTTCAGTGTAGATTCGTTTACAGCTTCCGAGACCGCTGCACAGTGGTTCGAATTGTATCGTAAAGGTGGTCATAAATCATTTTTGTACAGTATTGCTCTTGAAAACTACTGAAATAGACAGAAATAGGTGTTTTTCGACTATAACAAACTTTTCCGGGACTGCCATCACCCAATTTGTTTCAATTTTCTGGCATTGCTCTTATTATACATGCATAATAGGGTGCCAGAAAAGTTTGACCATTGAATTTCAGAATGCAGCAGCTTTTAAAAGCTTTGCTTTCTCGAAAAAAAGTCCTTATGCAAAATTCAAACCCTCGAAGCGATTAAAGTTTGATTTTTCTTTTACGTTATTTTCCTGGAATAACTTCAAACAAGTTTGATATTTTCTCAGGAACCACCCGTATTTCAACATCAAATATCAAAATTCGAATGAAGACAATGTCTATGAACCAATTTGTAAGTTTTAGCTGAATGTACCACAACCCTTCTAAGAAACTATGTAAAAAGTATAAAACTCAAACGAAAAAGTAACATCTTTAGCCGCTTGTCATCGACTAAGATGCAAATATATGCAGCTGTAACCTTTAACAAATCATTTTAGGTCCTAAATCTTTCGTTTGGTGGTAATTTGGTGACAGTATCTCGCGCGGAACACATTTCAAAGTTTACATGAATTTAAGTATGAGTGGTGTTCTCTGACTTTACTACTACGTTCCCTCTTACGACTAATTATGATTACAGGTTAGCACATACCTATCCAAACAACACCACAATACCGAAACAAACCTGTTTTCTGAAGGCTCATGATGAAAATAAACAGATAAAGCAATTGAATTTGTTCTACAGCGGATATGTACACAATGTATCTCGTGCTCAAAAATAGACGGTTCATGAAATAGGCCAACAAAAACAACTTTTCTGTATTTTCAGGTTTATAACCGATCCATTAAACTAATAATAACCAGAAAACAAAAAAGCTTTTTTTCTATTTTTGGCCTATGGGCGAACCACTGTGCACTGGTTTACCGACGTGTTTGGTTGCAGTCTCAGTTCGCCTTAAACATCGAAAACCCGGCTCATTTATTGGCCTGCTGCATAGTAGTATGGGAGAAATTGAGCTTGCCAGCGACATTCTGGACGGAGAGGTTAGAATTCCGCTCATATTTCGCGTGCGAGAGCTATGGATTCTCTTGCTGTAAGAGCAAAATTTTGACACGCTGCTTCTCTTGCTTGGATGTCATTTTGAAAACTGAAGAGCATTTTTAACGAACTCTAGACTTTAACCACAAGAAAAATAAAAACTCTGTTAAATAAATAACAAAGCATAGTCTATTTGATCACTCCCATCACAATTAAAATGCACAAAAAAACGTTCAAAATGATCTAGAAAATCTATAACGAGCGTCTTAGCAGAGTGATTGAGATCAATCAAAGAAATAGTTATCGGTTTACGTTATACTCTACTAAATTTTTTGGAAATAAATATTGAAATTCAGTCCGCAAATATATATTTCGACTGTGACGTACAGTCTTCCTCAGTGCTTTTGTGGACTGGTAAAGAGCAAACTTTACCTCTAAGTGAAGTAGCCAAGCAAAAGGAACTGGAATATATTTTCGAAATTGCTAAACTTAATGGCTACAATGAAAGTATCATTCAAGCCATTGTCGATAAAAAGAAGCGTGCTCAAATTCGGAAATCTTTTACAACACTCACCCCAATAACAGAAGATCTGAAAAGGGTAGCCGTTGAATATGACGTTAACTTGACACGCCCACTTCGTTCAAAATTTAGAAAATTTGGGATGGATATTGTCTACACTAGTAGAAATACCCAACTCAAAAAAAAAATTAGGGTCTACCAAAGACCCTATTGATACCCTGAACGAAGCTGGAATTTATAAAATTGCATGCAGTCACTGTGACATGGTTTACATTGGACAAACTAAACGTAACCTATTGATACGTTCCAAAGAACATTTCGCAGAAGTGACCAAAGCAAGTAAAGTTTCAACAAATGCCCCACCACACCATTTCAAATCAAAAGTGGCTGAACATATTTTTAACGAGGAACATCCACTAACTTCGGATAACATTCACCTCCTCCACCCCGTTAATAATTTATGGAAATTAGACGTAGCTGAAAGTTTAGAAATTTATAAACAACACTCATGCACGCTTCTCAATAAAGACGCAGGTAACCACCCCTCATGGCTATTCAATCTGCTTCCCAAAAACCCCAGACATGGTACGGTAAACAATCGACCGCATAATTCCCTACCTAACTCCAATTAAGGGTGCTAAATTTTCATTTTTACCTACTACAAATAAAAAAACAGGATTTACGCTTTGCTCTTTACCAGTCCACAAAAGCACTGAGGAAGACTGTACGTCACAGTCGAAATATATATTTGCGGACTGAATTTCAATATTTATTTCCAAAAAATTTAGTAGAGTATAACGTAAACCGATAACTATTTCTTTGATTGATCTCAATCACTCTGCTAAGACGCTCGTTATAGATTTTCTAGATTTGACAATGGCATCCAAGCCAAATGAGCCAAATAGGTTTTTAAAGTTAAAAAAGAGCATTGCGGGTATCCACAAATCTATTTCCTTTCTTAAAAATTGTTTGAAATATCATGTCACTCCCACGAGTCATAGAGTAAAAGTTAAAAGTCCTATAGCCCCCTCCATTATGAAACATATGGAACGAGAGTGTTTGAAAAGTAGCATCAAGTTTCTTTATGGTAAACTTAGCTCCACAACTCTGGAATGTTATTCACTTCATTTAAAACTTGCCAAAGAATTTCCTTTTGAATTTCAAAATTTTCTAACTAAAGTTAAAGTAGCCGAAAAGTGTGAAGGGGAAAGAAAACGAAAATTGGGATTGAAAAAGTTAAATCAACTGCTTCTACGAAATAACAGTAGTAAAAAGACAGCCAAAGTACACCTCATTGACGACTTTGTGGTCAATAGGTCTTCGTACGAGTTCTCACAACCCCAGCAAAATCTTCTAAATATGGGCCTAAATTTCGCAATTCCTTCACGACCCAATATTGAACAATCGATCATCGATATAGAAGCTGGGATGGACAGTTGTAAACTTTCCACAGAACAAACTGGTGAAGTACGCCAAATTTTTTCAAAAATTACTAAGACACTGCCACGTCATGAAAATTCGTCTGATTTAAAGACAGTTGAGGAATTACGTAAAAAACCTGTTTTCTATTTAAAAGCAGATAAGGGGAACAAAACCGTCATCATGGACAAGTCTGACTATGATGAACAAATAACCCAAAAAATTGATAAAGGTCCATATTGGCAACTGCGACTCAATCCTCTTGCTGATATGGTAAAACGTGTAGAAAATACAATAAAAGAATGCAAACCCGTTTTGGGTAATGCGTTACAAAATCTTCGTGTTTCAAATCCAGTTCTTCCAAGAATAAAGGGTCTCCCCAAAATTCACAAACCTGGAAATGAAATGAGAGAAATTATCTCAGCGGTAGGGGCTCCCACAGAAAAATTGGCTAAATGGCTGGTAAAAGAATTTCAAGCCATGCCCCATAAATTTCCAAGTCGATCAGTAAAGAGCACCGGAGATTTCGTTGAAAATTTAAGATCCTCGGGTAACATCCAATCTGATGAGATAATGGTTTCATTTGACGTTACGGCCTTATTTCCTAGCGTTCCAGTGAATAAAACCTTAAACCTTTTAGAGGACTGGCTTCTTTCCCAATATTTTGATAATACTTGGAAAAAGAAAGTTGACAGTTTGTTGAAACTTTCACGCCTTTGCATGAAAGAAAACTACTTCACATTTCGTGGTAAATTTTACAAACAGACTAAAGGGGCACCAATGGGGAATCCTCTTTCTCCCTTTCTATGTGAGCTCTTCATGGCAAATATAGAAAGTACATTAGAGAAGAGGAACATCTTACCGATTCGATGGTGGAGGTATGTGGATGATATTTTTTGTATTTTGAAAAGGGCGGATCTTGAAACTTTTTTCATATCCCTTAATAATACCCATAAAAATATAAACTTCACAATTGAAAAAGAACTTAACAACAGACTCCCTTTCTTGGACGTCGTTGTAGTCAGAAAGTCTACGGACTTGGAATTTGAAATTTATCGGAAACCCACGAATACAAAACGGGTAATACCTAACACTTCAAACCATCCCTTCCAGCAAAAAATGGCATCCTTCCATTATATGATCCACCGCATGGAAACTTTACCTCTAAGTGAAGTAGCCAAGCAAAAGGAACTGGAATATATTTTCGAAATTGCTAAACTTAATGGCTACAATGAAAGTATCATTCAAGCCATTGTCGATAAAAAGAAGCGTGCTCAAATTCGGAAATCTTTTACAACACTCACCCCAATAACAGAAGATCTGAAAAGGGTAGCCGTTGAATATGACGTTAACTTGACACGCCCACTTCGTTCAAAATTTAGAAAATTTGGGATGGATATTGTCTACACTAGTAGAAATACCCAACTCAAAACAAAATTAGGGTCTACCAAAGACCCTATTGATACCCTGAACAAAGCTGGAATTTATAAAATTGCATGCAGTCACTGTGACATGGTTTACATTGGACAAACTAAACGTAACCTATTGATACGTTCCAAAGAACATTTCGCAGAAGTGACCAAAGCAAGTAAAGTTTCAACAAATGCCCCACCACACCATTTCAAATCAAAAGTGGCTGAACATATTTTTAACGAGGAACATCCACTAACTTCGGATAACATTCACCTCCTCCACCCCGTTAATAATTTATGGAAATTAGACGTAGCTGAAAGTTTAGAAATTTATAAACAACACTCATGCACGCTTCTCAATAAAGACGCAGGTAACCACCCCTCATGGCTATTCAATCTGCTTCCCAAAAACCCCAGACATGGTACGGTAAACAATCGACCGCAGAATTCCCTACCTAACTCCAATTAAGGGTGCTAAATTTTCATTTTTACCTACTACAAATAAAAAAACAGGATTTACGCTTTGCTCTTTACCAGTCCACAAAAGCACTGAGGAAGACTGTACGTCACAGTCGAAATATATATTTGCGGACTGAATTTCGATATTTATTTCCAAAAAATTTAGTAGAGTATAACGTAAACCGATAACTATTTCTTTGATTGATCTGGGTTCAAAATGATGCTTGGGAATCACAGGAAAGAGCCAGTGTAATTCGGAATCTACTAATCTGGATCTTGGATCCTCACTATACAATTTCGCGCGGGATGTGGGTATTTTACAATCTCTGAGTATCCAGTCACCGGGAGACAGTATATTTGTAACCGTATCATAATTGCCACCTTGCTTGCTGCGCGCCCCATCGCCTCGTTCCAGTCGGGTCGTTTATCAAGAACCATTATCACCGGTTTGTCGTCCGACATTCTTACGACAGGCCCAGCCCACCATAGTCTCCCGATTTTCGCCGTTTGAACGATGAGTGGTTCTCCCAGTAGCTGACGCAACTCGTGGTTCATCCGCCTCCGCCATGATCCATCTTCCATCTGCACTCCACCACACAGGTGGTACGCGGCACTTTCCGTTCGAGGGCGCGTTGGTCCTCCACGAGCATGGTCTAAGTTTCTTGACCGTAGAGAACTACCGGTCTGATCAGTGTTTTGTAGATGGTTAACTTCGTGCGGCTGTGGATTTTATTCGAGCGTAGCGTCCTCCGGAGTCAAAAGTAGGCACGATATTCTGCCATAAAAGTCGACGGATTTCTCTACTGGTGTTGTGGTCAGCAGTCACCTTTCAGCCCAGGTACACGAACTCGTCTACACGAATTCGTGGTGGGAGGTTAATACTGTCTTCTTTGGAACCTCTTCCTCTCATGTACTTAGTCTTCGATGCGTGTATGGCCAGCCCAGTTCGCCCGGCTTCAGCTTTCAGTCTGATGTACGTCACCGCCATGTTCTCAGGGGTTCGTTCTACAATATCAATGTCATCGGCAGAGCCAAAGACCTACTGAATATCGTGCCAGTCGTGTAGATACCAGCCCTACGAATCAAACCTTCCAAGGCGATGTTGAAAAGCAAGCACCACCTTGCCGTAACCATCGAGGGACTCGAGAGTGTCCCCGAAACTCGACCTACGCACATCACCCGAACCATCGTTAACTTGAGCAACCGTGTCAGTTTATCTGGGAAACCGTAATCGTACATAATTCTCCATAGCTGATCTCGATCGATTGTATCGTACGCCGATTCGATAAACAAATGATGTGTGAGCACACTATATTCACGGCACTTCTGTAGGACCTGCCTACCACGAACTCCCTTTTTTTGCCTGTATGAACTTCCTCACTGCGACCAGAATCGTAGATCTATTGTGAGATATGCCCGGGTGTCTGCTGTATCCCGCACTTCTAATGTTAGCAATACCGCTATTGAGAATTGGCATGCTTATTATAATTGTTTATCAGTGCTTATATGTAATACTCTTTCTTTTACATGCTTGCTTTCCTACTGTACCGATGCTAGTTCCTCTTGCCAAATATCACCAATTATAATTCCCTGGAGAAGTTTCGCTGTGCGTCCTTCTAGCCAGTTTTATTAATAAGAGGGACTTATGTTTTTGTTAAGATGAAGTCACGCAAAGGTGTTATAGATTTCAGCGTAAAGGAAGGGTAAGTAGTGGGGAGCCTGAGAATGAACCCATACTTAATAGTCCAGTTTTGACATCGAATGGCCTGATTCTACTAAGATTCGAACCCACGACCATTCGCTTGACAAAGTGGACTCTGTAACCTTGCGGCTACGCAGCTCCCTACGAACTCCCTTGCAAACGGTGATAGTCGTCAGCACAGAATTTAAGATGTATTGAAATCCTTCTCATTCGTTATTCTATATTTCGTTCGTTTTTCTCTGACTTACTAAACGTAAATTCAATGATGATAGAAATTCAAGGCAAAATTTAGAAACGAAAAATACATACATTAACAGATTTTTTAAGAAACTATAAAATAACATCAGCCCCAGTGCCAGTTGACACGCGGTACTCCTCCATCAGATTCGAGTGTTGAAACTTTATTTCCGTATTGATGTTCAAATTTTTAGATAAGAATCGTTTCAATTGGCCATTGATGCATAGAATATCAACATATCTTTTCGTGGGTAGAGTAAATGGAAAAGTGAAATCAGCGAACTGCCCACAAACTGTTTCATATAACTTTAAAAACAAAAAACTTTTCAATTTCAAGCGCCGGGGCACTCTTCGCAAAAGTTCTCCTTTTAGCAATAACTTGCCCAACTTTTTCAACCTAAATTCGGAATAACCACACCAATCGGAAGCAAGCGAGCAGACGAAAAATCATCCCGTCCAAACCTTTAGACCGTGTATTCATCCTACGTCTAGATCCGATTACCGCAATAGCTTCTGGCCAAACGGCTATTCCGCACACCCACACAAAGCCGAATTTATATACAATCGGGGATTGAAATTCACATTAAAGTACGGAAACGTGTACTGATGTGGTACCCTCCGATTTAAGCACATTAAAGTAGGATTTTAATACATCCGTCCTTTCCTATACAACACCGAAGGCGAGAGCAACACCCACCGGAGCACCAGCGCTAGCCGCTGTAGGATGGTGAAACAGAACGAAACCACTAGCACAGTCAGCCCCAGCAGTCGTCCCCCTTCCCGATTTTCCATCTCCCCCTCAGCGACACGGGCTGGCGTAACGCAAAATCTACCCAAACCCTCCGCTCTTTCCTACTTGTGAAGTCCTTGTACAGAGCGGAAATGCTTTACCCGGCGAAAAGAAAAAATCAATTGTCTTCATCCTTTGATTTTACGAAAGCTCGCTATTTTGTTCCCGTTACTTGCCGTTCATAGCATAAACTGAACTCGAAACAAACAGAAAATATGGCTTCCAGTAGTAGACATTTCAAGTTTACGTGAAGAGGAAACAATTGTCCTCCATTTTGCTACAGATCTCGGAAATAAAGAGAATGAAAAAAAACATTTTAGGGATTTATGTTACATTCCGTCCCCATGTAATCGAGCCGTGGAAAATCTATACTAATCATATGCTCATTTTCCCGTACATTTGCAGAAAAGGAACGCCTCTCGCTGTGTGTTGGTTGTGGCGGTCAGATTCACGACCAGTACATCCTACGGGTAGCTCCGGACCTCGAATGGCATGCAGCGTGCCTCAAATGCCAGGAGTGCAGGCAATTCCTGGACGAGAACTGTACCTGCTTCGTGAGGGACGGTAAAACGTACTGTAAGCGAGATTATGTTAGGTGAGCTTCATTAGCGCGTGTTAAATTTATTAGAATTAATTTCAATCAAAATTGTTTCGTGTTTTTCTCGTTAGGTTATTTGGTGCCAAATGTGATAAGTGCGGGAACTTCTTTAGCAAAAACGACTTTGTTATGCGGGCGAAAACGAAAATCTACCACATTGAGTGCTTTCGATGCTCCGCTTGTACGAGGCAGTTAAACCCGGGTAAGAGCTACTTTTCATGGTTTTGTAACGTTACAAGCACATCCTAACCATACACTCGTAACGCATTACAGGCGATGAATTTGCGTTGCGCGATGGGGGCGCCCTGTACTGTAAGGAAGACCACGACATCCTGGAAAAAACCTCCCACAACAGTCTAGTGCAGAACGTGGAGCCGAACAACAACATCAGCAGCAACACCAATCAGAATAGCAGCAGTAACATTAACAATAACAACACTAGTTTAAGCAATAACAATCACTCGAGTGAACTTGGATCGATGTCGGGTAAGTTTGTTATTCTACTTGAAATGTTGCCAAAGCGATACACAACTTGCAAATTAAGGAACATCTATGTTTTCTCCGCTTACATGGGGGACGGCCACTTCACTAGACGGTAAATTCTTCAGAAGAAAAATCAGAGCAACGCGCCGGCAATCATCGCTTGTCGCGTGCTTATCAATATCTGTTTGACCTGATAATTAATAAATTGTTGACGATTCGGCCACTTGTTAGACACGCCGACAAAGCCAGCCGGAAAGTCTTTTCTCTGTGCCGCGTTTCCTGGAAGAGTCTGCCGCTTAATCATCGATTTGTAAAAAAAATTCTAACAATTGAATCAAATATAATAATTCTTCTAACTTTTCAAGTTTACAGAAAAAAACTGCGCTCATTGTGAAAATATCTTTTAGCTTCGCAATTGTCAATGTTAACATTCATTTAGTATTCAGTAACAGTACCTTGAGCAAAAACTAGTAAAAACAAGGTCGGAATCTCCTTTGCCATCGTCGTCGTCGTCGCTAGAGATAGAACCGCGCTATGTACAAAGGTGCACAGAGTTGAATAACGGCCGATCCCTTGTCACCGACTGTTGTCGGACATTGTGTTCACGCGATGCCGCCAACATCAAAAAGGTTTTCCATGGAAACACGGCGATAAAAGCTTACATTGTGGCCGCTAGTATGTAGCACTTTGTGTGGGTAACAACAAACATCGAATCGAAGATTTAAAGCGCCGCTTTTCCTGAGTCCTATCGAGTAACCATGGAGATCGGTAGCTAAAGCAGTTTAATAAGTCTTGACGAATTTTAAAACAAAGATAAATAGGTAACAAACTAAATCTGTATGTCGATGCTCATTAGAATAAATAAATTATTTGGATTAGAATTATGTGCCTAATATTATATGTTTGCTTCACAAACTTTAGGTCATCTCTGTGACAAATGTTTTTGCACTTAATTTTCATGGTTGTTATTGACGTTGTAAGTAACTAAATACAAGGCGAAGGCAGGATTATTCGAATGACGCGTTTGCACAGTTCTATCAGCCTCAATTCACTGTCGAGAGCTGCTTTCCGCGATTAACACATAAAAAGCAAAGCCTAGATGGTTATCATTTTGTTAAGACCAGCATCGGGGGAGTGAAACACTTCAACTAAAAATACATGCACAGCTTGACCATTTCGATTAAAATATCTTTTTTTTTTGTTTTGAGTAATTCAGCGAACTAAGATTAGGGGTCATAAATTGTCGTCTTTGGGTTGATGCCATGTGGGAATAAATAAGATTAATGTTACAGATCAAATTGCTACATCTGTCGGGCACCGTTATGTACGATAAATTAAATTTCACATGTTTCAACAACATGCACAGCCGAACAAAAACATCACAGCCTTATTATCCAGTGTGCGGTATTGAGTAGCTTTTTTTGTGCTTCACAAACACCTGGACCAGACTAGATTGGTATTTTTTTTTTTATCTGACCGCTCCATTGAACCTGGAGCTGAAAATGTGCCCGTCGCGCGGCAAAGCAAAAGGCGAAAAAGATAAGTCCGCTTCTCGAGCAACTGTAATTATCTCCAATACGGAATTACAAAACTTGTATAAACGGAAAACAAAAGAAAACCGATAAGTTAGCTTCGTACGTACAATATATGCAATTGGGCCGCCGAGGCATACTTGCTTTGGCCGTGGCGGTTTGCTTTCTTGCAGGTTACCAAGCCTGTGTCTTTCAGGGTAGGCAACCAGAGGGCAATATGCTAGTACCTACCAATAATTTGATTCTTAGAGCTTATTTTTATAGTGAAAATGGGGCACTCCTTATCGACTAGATCTATGCTTCGCACTATGTTTTCATCGTAGAACTAGAAGCGAAGTCATCATACCAAAGCGTTCCCGAAGTTAATACGCAATGATTCTGCCCGCCGATAAACTTCCTCAATCACCATACTGCAAATATGGTGGTATAACATTGACAAGAGCTGCAACGTCCAGTAAATTTTGTCCTGTTGCACATTTTTAGGGTCGACATTCGACTAGCGGAGGGCAACCTCTATTCTACGCAAAAACTTATTATGGAATAAACGCTATCTAGTGAAAAAAATTTGTGTCTCTATTTTTTCACATCTTTTGAATTTGGTTAGTTTACAAGATAACTAAAATTTCAAAAGTTTCAAATTAATTAATATTATAGCTAATATCTGCTTTCGGGGGGTCGAAATTGATATCATGAGATAGTTATCTTGCATTCGAGTCGCCGTTGGAGAAAGTTCTTAGACTGAATACAGGACATACTAGTACACTGAATTGACGAGAGAAAATGCGTTTTAAAAGGTTATTAACGATGTCTGATAGCAACTTTTGAAAAAAAAATAAAGGGCTGAATTAATTTCAATTGCGATTCGAGGATAGGGTAATGTATCATGATCGGACCAATTTAGACTATTTTCAAGATTCATCGCTTTTCATGTCACATTTTCACCATAAATATTAGGGGCCACCCACATTCCACGTGGACAGATCTTAAACGATTTTCAACCCCGTCCCCCTCCCCCTCGGTGGACAACTGACCATATAAATTTTGAAAATTTTGTATGGACCGTGGACATTACACAGACCCCCCTTCCCCACCAGGCTGTCCACGTGGAATGTGGATGGCCCTTTACATGTAATCATAGATAAAATACATTTATCGGCAAAGCCTATCTGTCTAGTTTACAAAAATAAAAATTTATAGCAAATCCTACGTAAATTCACTTAAATTGGTCGTTTTCGCTGATCCTAAAATTTGTATTTTGATCGGACCAGGGTGAATCATGATCAGATTCAAAAATGTATAATCGGACCAGTGTTCTTCTAAAACTTCAAGCGATTTTTTACTTCGCATGCTGGGTTTTACTTGATAAATTAGAATGCCCAATGCCGCCTTTTGGCGGGCTTCAGTCGAAGTTCCGAAAAGCTTCAATAAATACTTAAAAAGTGTTTATAATGGTTTATAGTGATTTCACCGAAGTCCGTTTAAAAAATTAATTTGGGCACTAGAGGGTTAATATTTTGTGACAATTCAGAAAATTTGGCCATAGAATTACCTTTTTATCAAAAAAAGAACAACTGTGAAATATTTCATCGGGAACGATGATCAGCATCGATTTGCGAAGTTGTGTGGATTGCCTCCACTAAGTTACACTCCTCCCACAATTATGGATCTTCCACAAATACTGATCACTTTTGTGTCTCAGTTAAACTAACGGTTCGAAGGTATGTAACATTTTTGCAGTAAAATATGCCATTTTCGCTAGCTTTGAACACAGAGAACATCGTTCTAATTCCTAGATTGAGGTTTTTTCTATAAGCGTGAAATATTGTCTTCCAGAATATATCAAAATATTTGTCGTTTTTTTTTTTTTTCAATCAACGTAAGTAGCACGCTCATCATTCATAAGGTTCATATGTGATAAAATTGCTAATTCTCGTGCAAAAAATAACTTATTTAAAAAGATAAAGGAAAGTTCTTCACGATTCATCAACATGTTGATGGTTGATAACGATTTTTCTGTAAAAACTAGTTATTTTCTAAGTGTTTCATAATAGGGACCGAGACAAAATAGTTCTCTACAAATATGGATCACTCCGATTCAAATGTGATTTACACCAATTAAAACACCCTCCCAACTTATATTGAGCTCTAAACGGAAGATAAACAGTGCTGAGCCTTTGAAAAATATAATTTCCAAGGCACGAGGGACAGGAAAGTTACGTAAAGCGGCAAACTGTTACGATGTACCGTATACAATGGTTCATTGCTACCTTCGGGAGCGACAGACCTGAACTCTCGATCTAACTGCAACCTCAAAAGCCACATAAAATGTGGCCAGGCCATGCGGGATCTTTAATACGATTTGGAATATGTTATTTCTTCAAATTACATAATTCGAATAAGGTTTATTGAATGAATTCGTTGCCAGAGGCAGTTTTTATTAGGCTGATCCATAATATGATGCGAATTGTTTCATTATTAGAACCGCTCTCAAAAGTGATCCATAATTGTGTATTTGGTGAGTTATGAAATAAAAATATTTTCTAAGAAATATTCACAAAACATGGAAAGAAATACTCAATGAAGTGAAAGAATACATATTTCTGTGCCTGAAAACATTTATAGATTACTTATAAACAATAAAATTGGTCAGCTATGATTTTTTGAATTCATACATCTTCTGAAGTGATCCATAATCGTGGGGGGACTGTATATTTTTCCTGTTTAAAGCATAGCGGGATGTTTGCCGTAGCGTTTCACCAATAGTTCCGACTTTAAAGCAAATATTTCGTATGAAAAGTGTTCCTACATTGAATTTAAATGTTACAGAAACATATCACTAGAAAATAAACTGCAATCTTTGAATATTTGATTCTCAAATCCCTGCTCGAAAACAAGACTCGATAACGATTATGTGAAGCAAATTGTGCTTGAAAAAAGTTCATTTTTTTTAATAATAGTAATATTTAAGAAATCTGGATGAAACCTTGATTACATCATCAAAAGAAGTTGTTGCTAGAAGATGATGCTACTACAAATTTGATACAGTTTTTTATTCAATAGTTGAGAAATCTCGCATATAAAAAAATGGTTCTATCATGGTACATTTTGTAACTAGACCGATCATGATACAACACCCTACTCGAAAACTTGATTTAGCCAATACCAGGCTTATCATTTTGCCTCAGAGAACCACCAGCGTGTAGGGGGCCATCCACATACCACGTGGACAGATTTTTGACGATTTAAAATTTCAATTAAAAAGAGTTGAATTTTTTTCAATTTTTTTTTTAAATAAACTTGACGTTAATAATAACTTTTAAAAACAAGTCCAGGATGGAGAAATGAAAAATAAATTTTTTAAGGTAGATTATTTTTTTTTTATAAAAATTCTTGTTTTACACTTATTGCAGCGTTATTCTGTACAGTAACACAAACTCGAATTCCTACACTACAATTTTTAACAATTTTTTCAGGAGAACTACCAAAAGCTTTTTGATTCAAAATGACTCTCTGCATCTTTTAAAATCATCAGAATACAAATATTTTGAAAAATGCTTGAATTAGAATTTTTATAAAAAAAAAATCTACCATAAAAAAATATTTTTCATTTCTCCATCCTGGACTTGTTTTTCAAAGGTGGGTATTAACTTCAAGTTTCTTTAAAAAAATTGAAAAAAAAAAATCTTTTTTTTTTTAAATTGAAATTTAATATAAATTTTTGATTTTTTTAGTCAGAAGTGTATATTTTTTCTATGATGCATATTTAATTCCCTACAACTCGTTCTCAGACAGTTTTTCACTACAACTAACGGTTCTGGTAGAATATAACTCATGGGTGTAAAAAATCTCTCCATCTGTGAAAAATGCTCAATTTGCTAAGACAAATACGTGTGCAAAGTTTCATTCATATAAAAAATGGTCGATTAAATTTTCGCGTATTTCCAGGTCATTCGGCGCGATTCTGCTCAAGAGTGATTCACCAATTTTGTTTTGCTCGGCTCTGGTGTAAGCAGCAAGAGTTTTAATTACACTGGTGAACACAGGTGTAGCCCTACAGCTCAAACTGGAAAAAATAAAAGATTATAGCTTTTCAACCATTAGTGTGAATTTTAGTGCCCCTAGCCACCAACATGTTTTCAGAGACTCGAATAAGTTTTCTCGTGATCATAACGTAGAAACGACAAACCCGGCGAGCACTGACTTTGACGTAGTTGACGCGCAACTAAGGTGCAAAAATTTTTACACGCTGCGCTCGTGCTGGGTACAAAGTAAGCGGTGAAGTCCACTAGGGTGGGGAATGGTTATATGGAAAAAACGAAATTTGATAGCACAAAGCCAGAACCAAATTTTTTTTGTTCTGTTTAGGGCCCCAATCAATCCTAAATTTATTGCAAGTCGATTGGTTTTGTCTCCGCTTGGCGCATTGCATTTTAAATTTATATGGAGATTTGTATGGAAAAACCAACTTTTTTGCATTTTTCATTCTAAAGAGCTCAAAATGGCTCAAACCATAGGTTTCATGACTTCAAACGGTAGGTTTTTTGATGCCTAACAACTTGGCCGAAGACACTAATAAGCTAGGGTGTCTCAAAAAAATACTAGAGCTGTTCAAAGTTGAGAAAGAAGCATTTAAACCGACATACTTAACTTTGAACAGCTATATCTCTTCTTAGCACCTCTCAGCTCTTTTGTGTCTTCTACAAAGTTGTTAGGCATCTAAAATACTATACTTTAACATAATCTAGTGCATTATTAGAGCGTTATTGAGCTCTCTAGAAAGGTAAATGCAAAAAAGTAGGTTTTTCCATATAAATTTTCATACAAATTTGAAATGCAATGCGCCAAGCGGAGACAAGACCAATCGACTTCAGGTAAGTTTAGGGTTGCTTGGGATCCCAAAAGGAACCAAAAAAAACTTGGTTCTGGAAAATCGATCATTTTTCCCCACCCTAATGTCCACTCTGATAATTCCACATATTAAGGAAAATAACAAGCCTGGTCAACACTCTGAAAAAGCGATTTGCAAAACAATTATCATTAAACACTATCAAACCAGAAAAAACCGCAAAAATCAAATTCACCAGAAAAAAAAATCCGTCTAAATTGAAAGAACGTGAAAAAAGATGTGTAAAAAACTATGTAATTGGTAGCTTTATTGCAATTCTTTTATAACTCTTTTTTATAACTCAAAAAAGACAAATCCCAAATACAATTTTTTAACTTCTGAATTGCACTCTAAAGAAGCATTTTTACATGGACTTCGGAGTTTACGCCGATTTTGAAAATTTCGCTGTTTGCAAAACCTACGGCATTGCTTTAAACTCACTTTTGCCTATGTTGTAACGCATTTTTTCACACCGATTTCGGAATCAACGCAGTTTGCTACATATTTTTATTAATGGGAATAACAATAATTACGCGTTTTTACGCAGATTTTGAGAAATACAATGGGGCACTCCTTATCGACTAGATCTATGCTTCGCACTATGTTTTCATCGTAGAACTAGAAGCGAAGTCATCATACCAAAGCGTTCCCGAAGTTAATACGCAATGATTCTGCCCGCCGATAAACTTCCTCAATCACCATACTGCAAATATGGTGGTATAACATTGACAAGAGCTGCAACGTCCAGTAAATTTTGTCCTGTTGCACATTTTTAGGGTCGACATTCGACTAGCGGAGGGCAACCTCTATTCTACGCAAAAACTTATTATGGAATAAACGCTATCTAGTGAAAAAAATTTGTGTCTCTATTTTTTCACATCTTTTGAATTTGGTTAGTTTACAAGATAACTAAAATTTCAAAAGTTTCAAATTAATTAATATTATAGCTAATATCTGCTTTCGGGGGGTCGAAATTGATATCATGAGATAGTTATCTTGCATTCGAGTCGCCGTTGGAGAAAGTTCTTAGACTGAATACAGGACATACTAGTACACTGAATTGACGAGAGAAAATGCGTTTTAAAAGGTTATTAACGATGTCTGATAGCAACTTTTGAAAAAAAAATAAAGGGCTGAATTAATTTCAATTGCGATTCGAGGATAGGGTAATGTATCATGATCGGACCAATTTAGACTATTTTCAAGATTCATCGCTTTTCATGTCACATTTTCACCATAAATATTAGGGGCCACCCACATTCCACGTGGACAGATCTTAAACGATTTTCAACCCCGTCCCCCTCCCCCTCGGTGGACAACTGACCATATAAATTTTGAAAATTTTGTATGGACCGTGGACATTACACAGACCCCCCTTCCCCACCAGGCTGTCCACGTGGAATGTGGATGGCCCTTTACATGTAATCATAGATAAAATACATTTATCGGCAAAGCCTATCTGTCTAGTTTACAAAAATAAAAATTTATAGCAAATCCTACGTAAATTCACTTAAATTGGTCGTTTTCGCTGATCCTAAAATTTGTATTTTGATCGGACCAGGGTGAATCATGATCAGATTCAAAAATGTATAATCGGACCAGTGTTCTTCTAAAACTTCAAGCGATTTTTTACTTCGCATGCTGGGTTTTACTTGATAAATTAGAATGCCCAATGCCGCCTTTTGGCGGGCTTCAGTCGAAGTTCCGAAAAGCTTCAATAAATACTTAAAAAGTGTTTATAATGGTTTATAGTGATTTCACCGAAGTCCGTTTAAAAAATTAATTTGGGCACTAGAGGGTTAATATTTTGTGACAATTCAGAAAATTTGGCCATAGAATTACCTTTTTATCAAAAAAAGAACAACTGTGAAATATTTCATCGGGAACGATGATCAGCATCGATTTGCGAAGTTGTGTGGATTGCCTCCACTAAGTTACACTCCTCCCACAATTATGGATCTTCCACAAATACTGATCACTTTTGTGTCTCAGTTAAACTAACGGTTCGAAGGTATGTAACATTTTTGCAGTAAAATATGCCATTTTCGCTAGCTTTGAACACAGAGAACATCGTTCTAATTCCTAGATTGAGGTTTTTTCTATAAGCGTGAAATATTGTCTTCCAGAATATATCAAAATATTTGTCGTTTTTTTTTTTTTTCAATCAACGTAAGTAGCACGCTCATCATTCATAAGGTTCATATGTGATAAAATTGCTAATTCTCGTGCAAAAAATAACTTATTTAAAAAGATAAAGGAAAGTTCTTCACGATTCATCAACATGTTGATGGTTGATAACGATTTTTCTGTAAAAACTAGTTATTTTCTAAGTGTTTCATAATAGGGACCGAGACAAAATAGTTCTCTACAAATATGGATCACTCCGATTCAAATGTGATTTACACCAATTAAAACACCCTCCCAACTTATATTGAGCTCTAAACGGAAGATAAACAGTGCTGAGCCTTTGAAAAATATAATTTCCAAGGCACGAGGGACAGGAAAGTTACGTAAAGCGGCAAACTGTTACGATGTACCGTATACAATGGTTCATTGCTACCTTCGGGAGCGACAGACCTGAACTCTCGATCTAACTGCAACCTCAAAAGCCACATAAAATGTGGCCAGGCCATGCGGGATCTTTAATACGATTTGGAATATGTTATTTCTTCAAATTACATAATTCGAATAAGGTTTATTGAATGAATTCGTTGCCAGAGGCAGTTTTTATTAGGCTGATCCATAATATGATGCGAATTGTTTCATTATTAGAACCGCTCTCAAAAGTGATCCATAATTGTGTATTTGGTGAGTTATGAAATAAAAATATTTTCTAAGAAATATTCACAAAACATGGAAAGAAATACTCAATGAAGTGAAAGAATACATATTTCTGTGCCTGAAAACATTTATAGATTACTTATAAACAATAAAATTGGTCAGCTATGATTTTTTGAATTCATACATCTTCTGAAGTGATCCATAATCGTGGGGGGACTGTATATTTTTCCTGTTTAAAGCATAGCGGGATGTTTGCCGTAGCGTTTCACCAATAGTTCCGACTTTAAAGCAAATATTTCGTATGAAAAGTGTTCCTACATTGAATTTAAATGTTACAGAAACATATCACTAGAAAATAAACTGCAATCTTTGAATATTTGATTCTCAAATCCCTGCTCGAAAACAAGACTCGATAACGATTATGTGAAGCAAATTGTGCTTGAAAAAAGTTCATTTTTTTTAATAATAGTAATATTTAAGAAATCTGGATGAAACCTTGATTACATCATCAAAAGAAGTTGTTGCTAGAAGATGATGCTACTACAAATTTGATACAGTTTTTTATTCAATAGTTGAGAAATCTCGCATATAAAAAAATGGTTCTATCATGGTACATTTTGTAACTAGACCGATCATGATACAACACCCTACTCGAAAACTTGATTTAGCCAATACCAGGCTTATCATTTTGCCTCAGAGAACCACCAGCGTGTAGGGGGCCATCCACATACCACGTGGACAGATTTTTGACGATTTAAAATTTCAATTAAAAAGAGTTGAATTTTTTTCAATTTTTTTTTTAAATAAACTTGACGTTAATAATAACTTTTAAAAACAAGTCCAGGATGGAGAAATGAAAAATAAATTTTTTAAGGTAGATTATTTTTTTTTTATAAAAATTCTTGTTTTACACTTATTGCAGCGTTATTCTGTACAGTAACACAAACTCGAATTCCTACACTACAATTTTTAACAATTTTTTCAGGAGAACTACCAAAAGCTTTTTGATTCAAAATGACTCTCTGCATCTTTTAAAATCATCAGAATACAAATATTTTGAAAAATGCTTGAATTAGAATTTTTATAAAAAAAAAATCTACCATAAAAAAATATTTTTCATTTCTCCATCCTGGACTTGTTTTTCAAAGGTGGGTATTAACTTCAAGTTTCTTTAAAAAAATTGAAAAAAAAAAATCTTTTTTTTTTTAAATTGAAATTTAATATAAATTTTTGATTTTTTTAGTCAGAAGTGTATATTTTTTCTATGATGCATATTTAATTCCCTACAACTCGTTCTCAGACAGTTTTTCACTACAACTAACGGTTCTGGTAGAATATAACTCATGGGTGTAAAAAATCTCTCCATCTGTGAAAAATGCTCAATTTGCTAAGACAAATACGTGTGCAAAGTTTCATTCATATAAAAAATGGTCGATTAAATTTTCGCGTATTTCCAGGTCATTCGGCGCGATTCTGCTCAAGAGTGATTCACCAATTTTGTTTTGCTCGGCTCTGGTGTAAGCAGCAAGAGTTTTAATTACACTGGTGAACACAGGTGTAGCCCTACAGCTCAAACTGGAAAAAATAAAAGATTATAGCTTTTCAACCATTAGTGTGAATTTTAGTGCCCCTAGCCACCAACATGTTTTCAGAGACTCGAATAAGTTTTCTCGTGATCATAACGTAGAAACGACAAACCCGGCGAGCACTGACTTTGACGTAGTTGACGCGCAACTAAGGTGCAAAAATTTTTACACGCTGCGCTCGTGCTGGGTACAAAGTAAGCGGTGAAGTCCACTAGGGTGGGGAATGGTTATATGGAAAAAACGAAATTTGATAGCACAAAGCCAGAACCAAATTTTTTTTGTTCTGTTTAGGGCCCCAATCAATCCTAAATTTATTGCAAGTCGATTGGTTTTGTCTCCGCTTGGCGCATTGCATTTTAAATTTATATGGAGATTTGTATGGAAAAACCAACTTTTTTGCATTTTTCATTCTAAAGAGCTCAAAATGGCTCAAACCATAGGTTTCATGACTTCAAACGGTAGGTTTTTTGATGCCTAACAACTTGGCCGAAGACACTAATAAGCTAGGGTGTCTCAAAAAAATACTAGAGCTGTTCAAAGTTGAGAAAGAAGCATTTAAACCGACATACTTAACTTTGAACAGCTATATCTCTTCTTAGCACCTCTCAGCTCTTTTGTGTCTTCTACAAAGTTGTTAGGCATCTAAAATACTATACTTTAACATAATCTAGTGCATTATTAGAGCGTTATTGAGCTCTCTAGAAAGGTAAATGCAAAAAAGTAGGTTTTTCCATATAAATTTTCATACAAATTTGAAATGCAATGCGCCAAGCGGAGACAAGACCAATCGACTTCAGGTAAGTTTAGGGTTGCTTGGGATCCCAAAAGGAACCAAAAAAAACTTGGTTCTGGAAAATCGATCATTTTTCCCCACCCTAATGTCCACTCTGATAATTCCACATATTAAGGAAAATAACAAGCCTGGTCAACACTCTGAAAAAGCGATTTGCAAAACAATTATCATTAAACACTATCAAACCAGAAAAAACCGCAAAAATCAAATTCACCAGAAAAAAAAATCCGTCTAAATTGAAAGAACGTGAAAAAAGATGTGTAAAAAACTATGTAATTGGTAGCTTTATTGCAATTCTTTTATAACTCTTTTTTATAACTCAAAAAAGACAAATCCCAAATACAATTTTTTAACTTCTGAATTGCACTCTAAAGAAGCATTTTTACATGGACTTCGGAGTTTACGCCGATTTTGAAAATTTCGCTGTTTGCAAAACCTACGGCATTGCTTTAAACTCACTTTTGCCTATGTTGTAACGCATTTTTTCACACCGATTTCGGAATCAACGCAGTTTGCTACATATTTTTATTAATGGGAATAACAATAATTACGCGTTTTTACGCAGATTTTGAGAAATACGCAGTTTTTAAATAAAATACTTCTCTCAGGAAGTTCGGCTACATAGGGATTATAATGAAAATATAAAACCGAAAAAAGCGAAAAATATGTCAACTTTCAAATGCTAATAAATCGGTTAGTATTCGATGGATTCCCTTCGTTCTTGCAGCAATAGATTGGAAAATCTTCTAAGATTCTTCCCAAATGCAGATAATTGTAATTTTATTATTCAAACTATTGTACTATTGAAAATAGTCAAGCCTTGTCAAAACGAAAAATTCGGCCTCTGATTGGTCGTTATATGATTGCTTCCCAAGCACGGTCGACAGAATCATAGACCTTGCCATTTGAAATGTGCAATTTGGCCTATATAAGAGCCTGTTTCACTCGAAGCCGCTCATTATAATTCTAGACTGCAACAGGAGCAGCCCTCCCTTAGCAGCAGCAGTGGATACAGCAGCATAGACGTGCACCGGATAACGGCCACAGCTGTGGTATGGCAACGGATAGCGGAGCGCGTCTCAGCATCGATAGCAGGACCAGGTAATGCAGGGCAGCGGATACCAATGACAACGGAAGCGTCCACTACTGTGGCAACGGGGATAGCGCAGCGGTTGACGTTGGTCTCAGCGTCTATATTAGCAGGGCCAGCTGATGCAGTGTGGCAGTTTAGTGAGATACTGTCTCTGAGCGATAGCAGGCACACTAGCAAATGCATCCGATGAGAGAACGTTCTGGAAAACTTTTCAGTGTTTATTTCCCCCAAAGAATATTTTATTCGCACTGCCAGTGATAACGCAAAGATGTGATTGGCATCTTATCAAACATTGAATTAAACAACAAATTGTCCTTTTCAGGATGAAATAAAAACCTAATTAAAGAGTTAATATTTTCTCTTAAATCAATTTTCACTTTCAAGAAATTTGAAACAGATATATATTTGGCTTCATCTCCGTGTCTCAGAACGTTCTGAATTATCTTTTCCTTCAGTCATGAGCACAGCATCCGAAAAGCTTTCATTATCAGCATAAAAATAATTTTTTATAATCAAAATTCAAAAAGTATCAAGTCCAAATCATGACAAGCAACTATATTATTGAGAATGGTCAATCCTTGTTGAAGCGCGAAATTTGACTGATCTGATTAGTCGTTAATATGATTGCTTCCCAAGCACGGTCGACAGAATCATAGACCTTGCCATTTTAAATTTGCTATTTGTCTGTATAAGAGTAAGGATGGGAATTATCGACTGAAATGGCTATCGATAGTTATCGATGATTTCCTACTACTATCGATAAGTTTTTCATCCCTATATAAGAGCCTGTTTCAGTCGAAGCCGCTCATAATAGTTCTAGACAGCCGACAGCGACAACAGCAGTCTTCCCTTAGCAGCAGCAGTAGCAGTGCAGTGGATAGCAGGCGGATAACGGCCACAGCTGTGGCATAGCAATGGATAGTCCACTAGTTGCAGTGGATCTCAGCATCGATAGCAGCTGGGCCAGCTGATTCACTTTAGTGAAATGCAGTCTCTGTGCGATAGCGGGCACTAGTAAATGCATTCAATGAAAAGTTGACTCAATTTGACAACACATGAGCCGTCTAGTTTTGAGTGTTAAATCAGCTTTTCACTGTTTATTTTATCACAAGGAATACTTTATTCTCACTGTCAGTGATAACGCCAAGATGTGATCGGTATCTTATCCGATATTGCTTGCTTTATTTGGTACGAAATTTGTTCGCCCAAAATTCTTTATCGGGCGAATACATATATATATATATATATATATATATATATATATATATATATATATATATATATATATATATATATATATATATATATATATATATATATATATATATATATATATATATATATATATATATATATATATATATATATATATATATATATATATATATATATATATATATATATATATATCTGTCATACTATTAAACAATAGCAAATATTTGTTCAAAATTCTGTTTGCTTGAACGATAGCAAAGCCTATTGCTCATTTTGTAGCAAATATATTTGCTATGTTATTGATAATGCGAGTTATGTTAAAAAAACCTGCGTAGATAATAAAGCAAAGTTTCCATTAGCAAAACAGTATTTCATATTATTTTTTGTTCTGGTTCATACACGATAGTGTTTAATATTTCATAATTTTTTTGTAATTTTGTCGTTTCCGAAAAAAGTACAGTGTAACAAAAATCGTGTTTGAGAACAAAAGCTGAATAATAATAATAAATATATTATCTCAATTAACTATTTTTTTAAAAATCTAATTTTTTACAAAAACTACATAATGCACTACAATATTTATCTAAAAACGAGAAAATTTGGCTTGTTTACTTCTGGCTCATGGGTCCTTCTCACATGTTCGGCGAGATTTACGCGGTTTCTCTTTACGCGAATTTCACAAATAATGGGTTTCTTACTTATGCGGATTTTTGAAATTACGCGAATTTCGGAAATAACAATTTTTTCGTATGCGAATTTTGAGATATACGCTTTATAATTTCCGAAATTACGTAAGTTTTTACAAGTTTTGGAATTTACGAGACATGCACTAAAGTCGTCTTTTATGTGTTTTTACGCAGAATTTAGAAAGTATGTCATTTGTATTTACGCTGATTATGGAAAATAAGTTTTCATACGGATTTTAAAATTTAGGCAGTTATTTATGAAGGTTTTAAGAATTTACACGTTTTTATGCGTCACGAAAAAGCGACTTTGGTGTATAAGATTTGGTTTGAGTATAAACTAAAAACTTCCTTTAAATTCAGAGTTAAAAAAAATGTTTTTGCGAAAAATGTTTGTTCTGTTTTTTGAATTCAAAATTTTAGAGTAAAAGTAGCAGTAGTTTTTATATGAAAATTTGGATAATTTACTACATTTGAGTCTTTGGCCCCAAGTTTGTAGTTTCTATACTTCCCTAGGAACTATTTATCGGAAACAAAGCTTAAAAATAATTTTAAAAATTGTTACCAAAACTTTTTCCTGTAAAATGGCCCGTCCTGCAATGTATGTACAACTTATTAAAGATAATTCAAAAAAAAATTGAGCATATGTGTTGGAGAAAAATTTGAGTTTTTATTAAACTTTATTTTTTGTGGATTTAAACAATTTTTCAATGCGATATTGTCGAAGGAAAATTTAAACAATTAGATTTTTTTAAATAAGTTTGAGAATACTGCTATCTATTTTTTTTATATGGCAAGTTATGCACGATTAATCGATTTTGCTAATAATCGGAGTAAAGATAGTCGTCTCTAAAGTTCAAAAAGAAATTGGAAGTCACTAATCTTGCTGTAGTCATCTTTGGTTCTTTCGCCGTGTGTTGCAATTTCTTTTTTTTTTCTAATTTATTCCAAGGTGGTCGCTCGCTAACCAGTGTTTGAACCAAGGTGGGCTGTAAGTGGCCTTCCGAAGGATTTTTGAATTAAAGCATTTTTTACATGGATTTTCGAATAACCGCGATTTTTTACGCGGATTTTTAAAAACTGTGTTTTTTTCACGAGGTGCATAACTCCGTAACCCTCCTAACTGGTCTTAAGGAACGGTAGTGGCCTAACAAACCAGTCGTCGTAGGTTCGAATCCCGGCTCGAAAGCGACTGTTAATGTCAGCAGAATCGCTATCCTCGCAATTGTCCTGTACTCTTGACAGCTGGCCTCGGAGTCTGTGTATAAAACACAGATGGTCAAGTACTGATTCAGAATGTAACACCAAGGCTTTAATGTATCCATAAAAATCCAGGGTGCACTCACTAAATTTCGCTAAGTTCTGAGAGGGTGCTGCTGACAACCGAGTCAAATAATCTGAAACCTATCTACTAGAAATGTTGCAAAATTCATCTTAACAGAAAATCTTTCTCACAAGGTAATATACCCAATTCCAGTGATAACCTCAACTATTCACGGTATGCGAAAACTACTAATTGATAGCTCGACTTTGGTCCAAATTCAAGGTCTGTTCGCCGCTTTTGTTTAAAACTGATTGTCATTAAACAGCAAAAGACTTTTACCGGCGCAAAAAGTGAAATGCTTTTAGCAGTCTGACCCACTGAACTCTATAAAAACTTTGCGTACGTAACTTGATTCACCATAAATCGTACCTTGTCTATGAGGATGGTTGTAACGATGTTCTTCGGCCATCTGCCGCACAATTCGCTGACCGGCATTTCTCCGCTGAGGAGCAATTATCATACAAGCATCAATAAAGCTCCTGTGCCGCAGCGCGCGGCTGCTGCAGCTTGGTAGTGAAAACAGTAGTCACAAGAGCATCACCATCAACCGCCGGGAGGCAAACCGAAAGAACCCCGAAAACTGAGCCAGTGTTCCCTCGGGCCGGACGTTCGCGGTCGTTCGGCGTGAGCACCTTTTGCTACCTCACGGAGGCATGAGCAAACTGTGCCTGGGCAAACGCAGTTTGCTTCTTTTTTTTTGCTGTTAAATACTCCAAATTGATTGTAGCTACAATTAGCACAGCGGTTTCCAACCACGTTGGTTGCGCGGCCTGCTAGAAAGAACCAATCCGCTAGTCGTTTTTAAGGAAAACTGCTTAACTTCACTTTTAAGCGGTTTATCAGAAATCCTGTTGAATATTCATAATTTCATATCCACTAAAGGACCTCGAAGGGCCCAGTGCTATAAAACTTCACCATCATACATTTTATGTTCAATTTATTATTTCGCAGCCAGTACCTTACTGCATTTTCCAAACATCCAATTCGGCGGAGGCCGCTTTGGGGTTTCCTCCACAAGCAAAGGGAAAGAAGAAAAGCAATCATCTCGAAAAAAAATTGGGAAAACGCATTTTCAAATTAAATCAATAGTTTCTTACGCGCTGTACTGAGAAACCAAATGGTGCACATTATACACTCGCTATTGACCCAAAGGAACCGCAGACCGACGCGGAGAATGCTACAGATTATGCCCGGGTCGAATGTCTGGATCGTGCGGTTCAGACTGGAAGCTGAGGTGGCTCGTAGAGGAAGACCGCTGGTACGGAATATGTATTATGGTAATTACGCCCGGTCTGTTCGGCTCGCAATCGAAGGATAGACTTTGCGTACACACCAGGCAGACACACAGATTCACACATTCAATAGCAAAGCAGGAAAACTGTACTAGTAGAAGCAATTGTACTTAATCACGCGACGGCGAAGATAAAAAGCGAATCTTTGCTGTCGACTTTGCGGTTCTCTATTTTTTTCCGGTGTCGGTGTTTTATTCAGTTGCCTGCTTCGCCACCGACCAAAGTATATAAGCATTTTCGATTCTGAAAAGCTTCGTCTTTGTAGTTTGGTGGGTTCCGAGTACGCCCACATAGGTGGCATAAATTGGCAATATAAAGCAACAATTAGCGTCACCTGTGAGCAAAGGAGAAAACAGTTCCGGCGGAAATTTGAACCTTTCTGCATGAATTTGATGGTTATTAAAACCCATATTTTTCCAAACTATTTATTCCAGACTCCGGGAGCGAATCCGGCTCGCACAAGAGCATGCGAGGCAAGGGACCCAGCGGTCCATCCGACGGTAAGCCGACGCGAGTGAGAACGGTGCTCAACGAGAAGCAACTGCATACCCTAAGGTTCGTATATAGTATAGCTATTCACTGTCTCGTCGGTGCACATGGAAAAGGGCAATAAAATTTTATGATACTCACGATTTAAACGTACGTGCTGATCACACCTTTTTGGTTAGCTCGGACAATTTGTATAAGCAAATTCAGCCGCCCATTACAGAAAGCTGCCAGAGTCACGAGAGCACAATCGCTCCGGCTTGCAGGATGACCTTTCACAACGCAATGCTACAACGGGCCACGTTAGGGTATGGGCGGTTTAGCGTTTTCATCTTTTGCCACAATCACGAAAATGTAGCTCCGAATTTCTAATCAATTTGTGGAGTAAACAACAATTTTTGAAATTTTAACATAAATAATGAGGTGGAGAGAGTGATAGAACGAACTAGAATATTCAATGACTGAAAAACTTGAGAACAAATAAACAACATAACATAAAAGAAGAAAACGTAAAGTGGTAAGCCTCTGGGCTGAACGCTCCGGTAATGTAGACTTCCTGGTTCTCAAATATATATGACAAAAATCCAAGGTATTTCTAGAGATATCAAATTGTCATCAGAGAACTGTATAAAATTTATAGAGATGATTGATAATGACATTATTTTTTATATATATATGACTATTTTCAAATTTTTGCGTTAAAAATTCTAAAATACCTTTCAACAGTTCAAGTAATTCGAACAATTATTAATAGCTACAGGTTAGAAATACTTTTTTGTCCTTTCCACTCTTGTCACTGTTTAAAAAATGTTTCATAGTATAATTTCACTATGAGGCAAAAAATGGATGCGAAGACTTCAACGTAGTTGAACCGCTCTACTCGAGTAGCCCGATCTGTATAATGGCGCCTACTTCGGATCGCCCTGATGCATGAATGGATTGAATCGGCAGTGGAGACAACCGTTGTTGTACTCTCATTCAGCTGCATCGACTGCATTGTGTTTGTGTTTGCCATTAGCATTATCGCACCGGTGGTGATAGCAAAGTAAACATTTCTCTGAGCAAATTTGCGCATCCTTTGTGCATTTTTAAACTTCACAACGAGCAACGAGACAGCAAAACATCTCTCGCATACTCCACCACAGTGAAAATAATAGCCTTCTACTTGACTGGACATGCCTACTAGAGGGATTACAATCAAGCTTATTTTAACTGTGTTCGCTCGATGCGGTCAAAAGATACCATTCAGCCATGAAGAATGCAGCTTTGGCCCGTGCCTGATGCATTGCCCACTCAAATGGCTAAAACCAATGTGTTTTTTTCTATCTCACAAATAAGAATAATATTTACTTTTCTACCTCGCGACTACTGGTATTGTCAACACTGTCAGTGCAAAGAGTAACAATTTCGTCGCCACCGATGCTGGCGCGAAGAAAACTAAAACTTGCTATGCTTATATACAAAGTCCATTTAGTTAATAGCAATTGACTAATTAAAACAAGTTTTTGTGACACTTTGTAATGTAAATTTCCCCCATTTTCTTCCTCGCAGAACGTGCTACAACTGCAACCCCCGGCCGGATGCGCTGATGAAAGAGCAGCTGGTGGAGATGACCGGCCTATCGCCCCGCGTCATACGAGTCTGGTTCCAGAACAAGCGCTGCAAGGACAAGAAAAAAACGATCCAGATGAAGCTACAGATGCAACAGGAGAAGGTAATAACCAGTGTGAACACTCCCGGAGCCTTCATGACCACAAGCACCACTAATAGTACTTCCTTGCAAATCCCCAACAGGAAGGTCGAAAACTTGGCTACGGACTGCAGGGAATCCCGATGGTGGCCAGCTCCCCAGTGCGGCACGATTCTCCGCTGAACCTGCACGGGTTGGAAGTGACCGCCTATCAGCCCCCGTGGAAAGCTCTGTCCGATTTTGCACTGCACTCAGATCTGGACAACAATGGCGCCATAAACACCCATACACCTGCATTCCAGCATTTAGTTAATCAGGTATTCATTCTTTTCTCATTTCGGCTTTCGACCATATTTAGTTTCGACCACACAAATTTTCTAAACATTCGCTTTAATCCTTCTCATCTCGTTATTAGATGCACGGCTACGACGTAGGTGTCGATGGAGGTGGTGGAGGCGGCGGAGGTGGTGGTATGCCAATGCCACCACAAGGGCAGGGTCCACCGCTAGTGTCAAACATAGACGTCAGCGGACACCATCCCGACAGTACGGATTCCTACGTGACATATCTGGAAAGCGACGACAGCATACAGGGCAGCCCGTAAAAATACCCCTGCCGAGGTTGGCCAATCCTTTTACTTCTAGTAGGACAGACGTTATCATTTATTGGTGCCACAAGCACAAACAACGGCAATATCGCAGTGTTGGTCATTGATTTCGGTTTTCTTACGAAAAGATATTATGTATAATAATTTATTCGGCAATACGTTAATTTCAATACCCTCAGAATTCTAGCCAATCGTACTTTAATAGTTGTTTTAAGGTTGTGTCAGCTTCAGATTGCTCACATATACGTGCAAACGCAGTAGAAAACAGTTTCATTGTAAATAGTGTAAAATAACAATAAATCTTAAACGTAAGAAAATGTTATTTGGGCATTTTTCCCTCCCTTGAAAGGTAGCATAATCAAATTCAAAGTTAAAATGGTCTCCTAAGTGTTAAGGCATTAGTTCGTAAACGGAACCCTTCATGTATATAACGTTTTAATTTAATAGTCTTACAAGTCATCTGATTGCACGCAATGAAACAAAGACAAACTACAAAACGTAAAATACGTAGTCGAATGTCAAATCAAACTAGACTTCAACTATCGTGCATAAAACATTAGGGTATAGAGAGGAATAACTGTAACTGTAAAATTATGAAATCACTTTTGAGATTTAATATGAAAATTGCAACTGAAAGCAACATTATATTGTAAAATAAAACAAAATTGTACGATATAACAGTGTGACTGTATGGGAAAATAAACTAGATCGATTAAACAAATATTCGAAGCTTGTTTTTTTTTTTTTGAATTTACATCGAATTTGTACTACCAGATATCACATTGTAATTTTTAAACAGCTGAAATCGAACATTCGTGTCTAACCAGTCATTTAAGGTGAAACGGTGTTGAATCCACAAATGGTCGACTTCGAGCCACCACTTCGAATTTGCAAAGACCCAAGATTCGGTAATAGTTAATGCGTCACCTATGGAAACGCTATTTTATGTTTGCTGTGCCGAACACTAAGTCGGCCATTTGTGGCTTCATCACCATTTAACCTTAATGTGTGTTTAAGAACTGGGCTAGAAGATGAAAGGACAAACCGGCAAGCGATATCTGTGAGCAGCTAAAGAAGGTTTTTTGTCAGATCATACTACCTCTCGAAATTGGTTTAGGAGGAGCATATCGAAAAGTATTCGTGAATGTTTAATACGTTGTTACATACAAAGACGTGCAAATTATTTGACCGTGTTTTCAAAGAGTAACTTATTCACATGTCAACGGTATAAACACAAATCCCTCCGTTAAGTTAGTTAATTAGTTCTCAAAGTGTCATGGATCGAGTTGGTTACTAATATGAAAAGTTTTGCACATCTTCAACCAAATCGCAAAACGAACTGAAATTCATCCAAATTTTGATCCGAGCAGCCCTGAATTGGACCGGCAAGTCGTGAAAGTTTGGGTAGCACTGCTACAAGCAGTAGCTTAGAATGTATTGTTTACACTGTATCATTATCGCGGTTCGGTAGGTTATGCAAAAATGCTGCGAATACAACGTGCCCACAAACTCCTTATTCATCGATTCTAAATCGGCATACGACACAATCGATCGAGATCAGCTATGGCAAATTATGCCCGTTTCCTGACAAACTAACACGGTTGATCAAAGCGACGATAGTGTAGTTCGAGTATCGGGGCGAAACCCGAAGAAGCTTAAGGTGGCCCATCTTGGACAGAATATGATAGAAGAAAGTAGTACGAGGCTCTCCGAATGACTAAATTCAATTCCCAGATAACAACTCTGAATTGAAGTAGTTCTTTGAGAAAAATGAGAACAAAGAAAAAAGTTCTCACCTTAGGACTCCGACATAATACATAATCTGGATCGACTGGGGTCAATTCAGGAGAAAACACTCTAGTATCTTCAAGATTGGTTGGCCGATAATAACTACACGATGGACCCAGGTTCAACATTCGGTATACTACCGGTTGCCCTCCAGAATGGAAAAAAAAACACACTCTTAGTATATATTGCTCTCAAATATATTTCCTAATTCATATTCCTTTCAGAGAGCGAGTAATGGCGCTATAACCATAAGCAAAAATGCTAGGACTAGAGTTAGTACTCAAGTTCCAACCGTAGAAGTTGAAGCGGGTAAAGGCGCTATATCCTTGGTTTCTAAACCCGGACATAAGAAGGAAATACCTATGTTCCATCCCAGGAGATTGGTCAACAAAGGAGTGTCCTTTCTTAGCTTTGTCACTCCCAACGAATTATATTACTTCTTACATACGGATCGGTTGGTACGGATTGTCCCCGTTCTTAGATTATATTGTAATATATTGCACTACACAGTAGGCCTGGCCGTTGACAAGAAAAATGTATGGAAACCATTTTTTTTAACGGAGGATATCATTTTCCAGGGTCCTTTCAAGTACTGGCTGTGTTAGTGTAGACTAGACTAGAAACCCGAAGAAGCTTAAGGCAAGGCAATGGTCTCTCGTGCCTACTGTTTAACATTGCCCTGGAAGGTATCATAAGAAAAGCGGGGATTAACACGAGTGGCACGATATTCCAAAAGTCGGGTCAACTGTTTGGCTTCGTCGACGATACTGGCTGTGTTAGTGTAGACTAGACTAGAAACCCGAAGAAGCTTAAGGCAAGGCAATGGTCTCTCGTGCCTACTGTTTAACATTGCCCTGGAAGGTATCATAAGAAGAGCGGGGATTAACACGAGTGGCACGATATTCCAAAAGTCGGGTCAACTGTTTGGCTTCGTCGACGAAACTGACATTGTGGCTCGGACCTTTGTGAAAATGGCAGATACGTAAGCGGGCGTCACGAGAAGACAGTGCTAATGAAATCGAGGTGGTCGATGAACTCGTGTACCTGGGGTCACTGGTAACTGCCGACAACGATACCAGCAAAGAAATTCCTCGGCGCATTATGGCAGGAAATCGTGCATACTTTGGTCTCCGGAAGACGCTCCGATCGAGTAGAGTTCGTCGCCGCACCATATTAACCATCTACAAAACGCTGATCAGACCGGTAGTCCTCTTCGGGCACGAGACATGGACTATGCTTGTGGAGGACCAACGCGCCCTTGCGGTCTTCGAGTGGAAGGTGTTGCCTACCATCTTCGGTGGACTGCAGATGTAGAACGTAACGTGGAGAAGGCGAATGAACCATGGACTGCAGGAGCTGCTTGGGGAGCCATCTATCGTCCAACACCGCTAAGATTGGCAGGTTGCGGTGGGCTGGGCATGTCGTAAGGATGTCTGACGACAGCCCGGTAAAGATGGTTCTTGAGACCAATCCGTCAGGGACGAGACGGAGAGGTGCACAGTGGGCAAGGTGGATTGATCAGGTGGAAGACGACCTACGAACCCTACACAGACTACAAAGCTGGCGACCCGAAGAGCAACGTCGCGAATTAATCATGCGCAAGCACCCGAAAAATTCTCTCTCATCGGTACATCGGAAAACAACTCGGAATCGTGCAGTCAACGGTGTGTCGTGTGATTAAACGTTATTCGAACGGGAGAACAGTAGCTGCATCGCCACAAAAAAAACAATCATTTCATATTTTCGGAAGCATCACAGTCATCGCGCGACAACACCGTCTACACTACACTCGGACTACACTTTTGACACCGTAAATGTTTTATTTCACTTTACGGACTACACTTTTGACGTAGGAATACGTCTTTGTTTTCCATACTAGATTACATTTTGTGAAAATGAAAATGAAACTGGCAAATGTTGCGTCAGATTTCAAACGATTATAGCAAGCGAACTACTTAATGCATCTTAGTCATTTATATGTCGGTGGATAGATAAAATGTGTAACAATTGTTTGATATAATGTTTAACATTGTTGCTTTACTGCATAATGGTGAAAAAGGTGAAAAGTTCCAAGGTCAAGCATTCCTATACATTTCCCTCGGTATTGGCTTGCTTCCCGAATAAATTCCACTGCCTACATATTTTGACTCAACAAAGTGTTTTGTTCCGATTGTCTTTCTCGAAAATGCGTGGCCACGCCCTAATGGCCAAAATCTAGCCTAGTTTGTCACACAATAGCGAGTGGAGTATAGCTCTTAGAGGTACGCGACATTGAGAAACGAGAGCTACATACGAGTCAACTTCCAGGCACTGCGGAGCATGTTACCTTTATCTTGCATACGGCAGCAACAGTTACCATCGTACGCTGCAGAATATTTTGCAGGCACAGCGGAGAGCAAATTTCATTATGCGCGGTCAAGAAAAATATTCAATGCTATCATCAGCGTTCTGTAGTACGAATTTTATACTGAAGATTATGGAATCGGTTCTTTTCAGAACTATAGATGCTTGAAGATAAGAGTTATGAGAATTTTCGCAACTACTACTAGATTATAATTTTCATGTATTCATGCATCGTTAGTTTTACAATAACGACCATCAAATATAAACGGTAGTGTTGCCTATGAACAGTTTATCGCAGCATATAATATATACATTTAGTCCTACGTCACCATTTCATACAACCCCTAGGTCTCTAGTTTTCCGCCACGTATTGAACGGAGGATGCTACGCTCGAAGACTCCAAGTGCTCGCCATTCGGCGTCATTCATCGACCAACACTCGTGGCCATAGAATACCACCCATGGGCGTAGCCAGAATTTCGATTAGGAGGGGGGGGGGGGCAAGTTCTTCAAAATTTTAGAAGTAAAAAATTGGTATTTTGAAAAATAGAAATAAATACTAGTGGTTAGTGATCAACACGGATTTGCCCAGTACTTTTGCCGCTGCAATGTCCTTAGTGGATCAACTTAAAAACCTGTGCAATTCTACGTCACATAGGCCAAGCATTTCAATCAATTATTTTTGATCTGGCTGATACTTTACACAGATGTTTAAATGGGCTAAAAATGTCGTTTTCTGCTAACGTATGCGTTAAAAAATGTATTTTGTTCGGATGATGGTAAAAAAATGACTAAGACAGATAATTAAGTTTCATAAATTTCCTATGGAAGGTAATTATGTTAGCTTACTTGCGAAAAAAATCTACGATCTTGCGTGCGGCCTTCCGGCAGTTAACCGGAACATTCGCCATGGCGGACGAAAACATGCGTGTAGGCATGTTTTTTAATTCTTTTTTTGTTATATTTATCAATTCCTCCTGAAATTTCGCGACAAAATTGTTGAAGTAGATCTTATGCTTCAGGCTTGCCAGAAACCCAAGATGAGACGCAGCTTGGGAACGTTGGACGGGTTCGCCAACTTGGGTACCACATCGACATTTTACCATTTCATCTCCTCAAATGATCGTCCTTCTCGCTGATTATCAGCCACAGCAGCACCGTCTTGGGAAACTTGGTGTGTGAAAGAAATTTCACCTAAGTGCTTACTTCTTTCGTGGTGGAAGTAAAATACAAAGTGCCCTACCAGTCGTTGCCGATGAACGGGTCTCGTCGTCTATCACCACCGCCACGTCGTGAATTGCCGGGAAATCGATTTGACCATCTTATTCAGGCGCTGCCGCTGCTTCATTGCCTGCAGCTCCAAGACTAGTGAACGGGTATTGGCCGTCCATGTTCGCCTGACATGTATGTGGGTCATTCCATACGAAGTATACATGCCACTTGGACATGACCATCACAGATTTTGTTCAAAGTTGGGGGAATTATTCATCAACTGACTCTTTGGAAAAATCCCCTCTCCAGGACCCCTCTCTTTGGACTCGCAGTTTTTGTAAAAAAATTTTTTTTTTTCTTACAATTCATAGTCCGAGGAAAATAAACCAAGGAATCCAAAACAAATATTGTTTTTGTCCGGAAGTGTTGCCAGATGGATTATTTTTGTATTTTAAAATTGATTTTGCATTTTTCGGCCAATGCAGCCAATTGTATTTTAAATTTGATGGTTTCATCATGTTTCTCAGAAAATTTTTCGTAAGAAGCACTTACCACCCCGTGGTAATATTAGCCAATCTTGAGATATAACATTTTAACGAAAAATAAATTACGAATTTCAGAACTATTTTCGTAAAAATGCTATATCTCGAGATTGGCTCCGATTACCACGGGGTGATAAGTGTTTCTTACGTAAAATTTTCCAAGAAAAAAATTTGAAATAAAATTAGCTGCATTAGCCGAAAAATGCAAATTTAGTTTTAAAATACAGAAACAATTTATCTGGCAACATTTTATTCCGGTCGAAAATAATATTTTTTTCTGGATTCCTTGGTTAATTTTCTTTAAAATTCACCTATCACTATTTTCTGGGTGTCTTACGTTTATAAATTTAAAAAAAAATTTATTACGAAGTTTACAACTTTTTTCGTAAAAATGTTATATCTCGAGATTGGCTCGTATTACCTCGGAATGATAGTTGTTTCTTATGTGAAATTTTCCAAGGAACATGGTGAAATTATCAAATTTAAAATAAAAATAGTTGCATTTGCCGAAAAATGTAAATTTAGTTTTCAAATACAAAAATAATTTATCTGGCAACACTTCCGGTCAAAATTTATATTTTTTCTGGATTCCATGGTTTATTTTCTTCTAAAATCATCTATCAGTATTTTTCGGACATCTTGCGTCTATGAATTGTAAGAAAAAGAAAAAAGAGATTTTGAACAAAAAATGCGTGACTTTGCAATAAACAAAGGGGTCCCACAGAGCGGGTGGTATTCCAGGTTTTTTTTTGGTTTAATATGGTTTATTTGACACGGCACGATGGGGGGGGTATTTTAATCGACACTAAATTTGGGATTTTTCCGAAGTGACAGTAGATAAATAATTCTCCCAACTTTGAGCAAAATCTGTGATGGTCATGTCCAAGTTTGTGCTTTTTCGTGGTCACTTCGTATGGAATGACCCATGTCCATGTTCGCCAAGCACTGTTTGATCGGGTGCACAGACCTCCAGGCCAAGCGCACGCAGCGATGTAGCTACTTTTCCCTTGGTTTTCCTTTGGAGCTTTTTGTCGCTCAGAGTCGTCGGCCATCCGGCTTTCTTTCAATGCTCTGATTCCTCAAATTTCCTATGGAAGGTTTGTTATGTTAGCTTACTTGCGAAAAAAATCTACGATCTTGCGTGCGGCCTTCCGGCAGTTAACCGGAACATTCGCCATGGCGGACGAAAACATGCGTGTAGGCATGTTTTTTAATTCTTTTGTTATATTTATCAATTCCTCATGAAATTTCGCGACAAAATTGTTGAAGTAGATCTTATGCTTCAGGCTTGCCAGAAACCCAAGATGAGACGCAACTTGGGAACGTTGGACGGGTTCGCCAACTTGGGTACCACATCGACATTTTACCATTTCATCTCCTCAAATGATCGTCCTTCTCGCTGATTATCAGCCACAGCAGCACCGTCTTGGGAAACTTGGTGTGTGAAAGAAATTTCACCCAAGTGCTTACTTCTTTCGTGGTGGAAGTAAAATACAAAGTGCCCTATCAGTCGTTGCCGATGAATGGGTCTCGTCGTCCATCACCACCGCCACGTCGTGAATTGCCGGGAAATCGATTTGACCATCTTATTCAGGCGCTGCCGCTGCTTCATTGCCTGCAGCTCCGAGACTAGTGAACGGGTATTGGCCGTCCATGTTCGCCTGACATGTATGTGGGTCATTCCATACGAAGTATACATGCCACTTGGACATGACCATCACAGATTTTGTTTAAAGTTGGGGGAATTATTCATCAACTGACTTTTTGGAAAAATCCCCTCTCCAGGACCCCCCTCTTTGGACTCGCAGTTTTTGTAGAAAAAAATTTTTTCTTTTTCTTACAATTCATAGTCCGAGGAAAATAAACCAAGGAATCCAAAAAAAATATTGTTTTTGTACGGAAGTGTTGCCAGATGGATTATTTTTGTATTTTAAAATTGAATTTGCATTTTTCGGCCAATGCAGCCAATTGTATTTTAAATTTGATGGTTTCATCATGTTTCTCAGAAAATTTTTCGTAAGAAGCACTTACCACCCCGTGGTTATATGAGCCAATCTTGAGATATAACATTTTAACGAAAAATTAATTACGAATTTCAGAACTATTTTCGTAAAAATGCTATATCTCGAGATTGGCTCCGATTACCACGGGGTGATAAGTGTTTCTTACGTAAAACTTTCCAAGAAATACGATGAAACCATCAAATTTGAAATAAAATTAGCTGCATTAGCCGAAAAATGCAAATTTAGTTTTAAAATACAAAAACAATTTATCTGGCAACATTTTATTCCGGTCGAAAATAATATTTTTTTTCTGGATTCCTTGGTTTATTTTCTTTAAAATTCACCTATCACTATTTTCCGGGTGTCTTACGTTTATAAATTGTAAAAAAATTAATTACGAAGTTTACAACTTTTTTCGTAAAAATGTTATATCTCGAGATTGGCTCGTATTACCTCGGAATGATAGTTGTTTCTTATGTGAAATTTTCCAAGGAACATGGTGAAATTATCAAATTTAAAATAAAAATAGTTGCATTTGCCGAAAAATGTAAATTTAGATTTCAAATACAAAAATAATTTATCTGGCAACACTTCCGGTCAAAATTTATATTTTTTCTGGATTCCATTGTTTATTTTCTTCAAAAATCATCTATCAGTATTTTTCGGACATCTTGCGTCTATGAATTGTAAGAAAAAGAAAAAAGAGATTTTGAACAAAAAATGCGTGACTTTGCAATAAACAAAGGGGCCCCACAGAGCGGGTGGTATTCCAGGTTTTTTTTTTGGTTTAATATGGTTTATTTGACACGGCACGATGGGGGGGGGGGGGGTATTTCAATCGATATAAAATTGGGATTTTTCCGAAGTGACAGTAGATAAATAATTCTCCCAACTTTGAGCAAAATCTGTGATGGTCGTGTCCAAGTTTGTGCTTTTTCGTGGTCACTTCGTATGGAATGACCCATGTCCATGCTCGCCAAGCACTGTTTGATCGGTTGCACAGACCTCCAGGCCAAGCGCACGCAGCGATGTAGCCACTTTTCCCTTGGTTTTCCTTTGGAGCTTTTTGTCGCTCAGAGTCGTCGGCCGTCCGGCTTTCTTTCAATGCTCTGATTGGTGTCCAATAGTGCCAAGATATTGTAGATGCCGGAACGGGCGTATCCGGTGTCCACGAACTGGCGCACGATGTCCGTTTTCGACGCGACGGGGTACCGTTATTTGAACGCGCCAATCAAATTTTTTCTGATGACTGATGAGTTAATATGGGTAAGTTATCGCTTACTACCCCAGCTTTCACGGGGCCGATTTACCCGGCGGCGGCGTAGCACTGGGGTACTTTCCCAAAAAGGGGTTAGATTGGGTGGATATTTAATGTAAACAAATAAATAATTGCAAAACACTAAATAAAATAAATTAAATAAATAATAAAACAGAAAACCTAACACTGACCTTCCTTCCTCCTCGCCGACTCTTCGCAATGGCGGGTTTGTGAAAGGAAGCCGTTGGCAGTGAATAATTTTGGCCACTCGCTGCTGGCGTGGCGATCCAGCACTCTTTGTAGCGGCTTTTCCGCACTGACGGGGTGTATTTCACGGGTGGGGGGAGTGGCACACGCACCGTTCGGGTTTTCTCAACACGGCACTTCTCACAGCGTTTCTTTTTTTTTTTTCGCTCACCCACGCACTGAGGACCACACTTCACGCTCCCGTCGCGATTCCTTTTCAGGCGGACCAAGAAACGCGTCCTTTATTGTTGGCGGTTCACTGCGATCTTCCGCCGTCGCATCAAAACAAACCGCTTGACGTTTTTAAGCCATGGTTTCAAACCAACACAACCGCGCTTGGCTTCTTCGCCGTTAATGCACTTCACTTTTTCCGCCGCGGGAGGAGAAACGGGACCTAATTTTAACTCACACGCGATACAATTAACACTGATAATTTTAAACCTAAATACTAGAACATCTATCACAAACTTCTAAATAAAATCTAACGAGAAAACAACGAAATAAAATTACACATGCAGTGGCGAGTATGTTGCTTACCACAACAACAAAAATCAAAACAAAACTCCTACACACTGACAAGCAACATATCTTTACACGCTTGGCATTTATTACCCGAATTTGGATTAATTGCAACCTGTTGCATATGATTGTTGCTGCATGCGTAGTTTCGCCAGTGCGTGCAAAGGTAAACCCATGAAAAATTGGCAATTTTTGTCCATTTTTTAGCGCAAACGTTATTAGAGTTATTGAAAACAAAATTCTGCACCAATTTCAACAATTAGGGGGGGTGGGCAACAGCCCCCCTGCCCCCCTCTGGCTACGCCTTTGATACCACCGAAAGAATCAGCATCCTGCAGAGCGCAAATTTCGTGCGGACATGCATGCTACGGGATCTCAGCTGGCGACGTAAAGCGTCAAAGGTCCTATTCGCAGCTGTTATCCATCTCTTTTTTTTTGCGGCAAACATCGTTGTAACACGTCATGACAGTACCAACACATACATAAGACATACGTAACACTCAGGAAGAAATCTTCCAAAAAAGTTGGTACAAAATATACTACTCGAAAGTACCAACCTCTGTAAAAAAAACCTCTGTTTGAGTAGTTTATGAAGGTTGTGTACCTGCGCAGCCCTGCATTTGTCTCGTTCCCACTCGAAAAATGCAGCGTTGATTTTGTAAACAACTTTTTGACAGTTTCGTGAGGGAATGTGTTGAGGCCTCGAGTAGAGCCGCGATGAAGAAAATTCATTCCGTTCATTTTCGTCGAGCAGTTCATACTGGTGTTGGTATCGGGTGATGTGGGGCAAAGAGTGCCAAAAAAAATCGTCAGTGTTACGTATGTCTAAGTATGTGGTACCAATCTACTTAAATTCGTCAACTACTTCAGAGATACCTCCATCTTTCTACCAGCCACCATGTACTTTGTTTTGGTACAGTTGATGGTAAGTCCGATTCTCTCTACTACCACATACATAAGACATACGTAACACTGGCGTTTTTTTCTGGTACACGTTGCCCCATAGTACTCCGTACCTCGTCCTGTCAAACTGCTCGATAAATAATGAACAAAATGAATTTTCTTTTTGTCGGCTTTATCGAGCCCCAAAGATAATCCCATAAGGAACTGTCAGAAAGTTATTTACAAAATCAATGCAGCTTTTTTCGAGTAGGAACAAGACGAACGAGGGTTGCGCAGGTACACTGCCTTCAAAAACAACTCAAACATTGATTTTATTCAGAGGGTGGTACCATTCGAGTAGTTCATTTTGTACCAACTTTTTTGGAAGATTTCTTCTTGAGTGTTACGTATGTCTTATGTATGTGCTACTACCCTGTTGAAAGGCACGAATACCTTTTTCACTGATATGCGGTTAATACCAACAGTATCATCCGCAACAGCAAGGAGCATATGAGACCTGGAGATAATGGTACAAGCTCGTTGCGCTCAACTGAATCGTATGCCGCCTTGAAGTCTATAAACAGATGATCAGTCTGCAATTTTTTTCTTTAAATTTACTTTTCTGCACTTGTCAAGGATTTGACGCAAGGTGAACATTTGGTCCGTTGCAGATCGCTCTTCCGGGGAACTACTTTCTTTGCCAACCATTAACGCATTCCCAGCGAGTGATGCCGTATGATGGTTGAAACGAAGAGTGCAAATTAATAAGAAAGCGGCAATATTGAAGTTTAGTCAGTTGGCTTGGCCACTGCTGACCAACTAGTTGCCATACTATAGCGAGCGTGCGACGCCACCATGTTCGTTAATCTGGGAATGGGAAATCACCGGTTTACTGGTGGATTGACGCGATAGCGGACCTTCGCAGTGCGTGCCACCATGCAAGTGTGACACCCACAGGATCACCAAGACCAAAGGCGCGCTGGCATTTGTAGAACAATCATTAGCGATGCTGGAACGTATCAGCGAGGGACTCTGTCCTCCCCACGAGCCTGCTTTTACCCATGCTGAGCAACCTTAAGCTGGACAGCTAAAGCCCCTGGTCTCCCTGGGACCGTCGTTAGGCATTACTTCGGGGAGAGGACCAGTCGCGCTTTTTGCACTCACCTCTCTGGGTAGCAGAGCAACCTATTCAGGCCAGTTAGTCAGCTAATTAGCTAGTTGGCTACTGAGCTACTGGCTAGAATATGTCGATGGTTTTCCGTCGATTGGTGCCCTGCAAAACATTTACGATCTGTGATGCAGCCTTGATGACCGCACTCCAGATTTCTTTATTCTCGCACATCCTTCGCACAATATTCTCTGGCGTGGTGTCCGTCCCACTTATTGCCAGCATTTCGTGCTGCTAACTGTTATCCGCTCGAAACGCGGACATGTGAAGAACACATGCTTCGCGTTTTCATTCTCTCCCGTACATACGGGACACGTAGGAGACCCCGAACCTATGCAGGTACTGCCTAAAACAGCCGAATATCCAATCCGTGAGCAACGACCGCCGTGTTGACGTCGAGGAAGAGCTATATGCCTTTCTGCCCACTGGACACTGCGGGTAAGGTGCTCGGGATTATCCTCAACAGACTGGTGAAGTACATGGTGCGTGTAAATGGTCTGGTAAGTAACCAGTTCGGTTTCCGGAAGGGTAGGACTACGCAGGATGCTATCCTTTCCGTCACCAAGACGGCCGGGTAGCACTCCAGCGCAAGAGAAGGGGCATACACTCTTGCTTAATCGTCACGCTTGACATGAAGCATACGTTCAATAGCGCCAATTAGAATTCCATGGCGCTTACGCTCAGGAGCATCCATGTACCGGTGTTGCTGTACAAGACTCTGGGAAATTACTTGGTTGTGCTCGTCGCCTTTGCAGACGACATAACGCTAGAGGTCTACGGCAAGTCGATCGAGGAGGTCGAGTTGATGGCCGCGCACTGTTATCGCAAGGCCGAAGACTGGATACGTCCCAGAAAACTGAAGCTAGCGCATCATAAAACGAAGGTCACGGTTGTGAACGACGGTAATTGGAGCAACAGGCTCACGTTTTAGAGCCACGTCGTGTCTCTAGGAGGGCCTCATCGGCTATTGCAGGAATCTCTCGTATGATGTCCAATAACTTAGCGGTGTATCGCAGAAAGCAAAAACTTCTTACCAGTATGGTTTTGTCCATACTCGGGTATGGTGAGCCAGAGTGGTCCACAGTTCTAGGTACTAACAGTTACCGTGGTAGACTGGAAAGTAACTACAGAGTTCAAGTAAAAGGTCAAGTCCCGAATCGGAATGTAGCAGCAAGGCTTTGCTTTCTTTTTTACCTACAGGCACATGTGCCTGAGGGTTGCGTATCGTACAGTGTCATACGACGCCATCTGTGTCCGGTGCGGCATGATGCCTATCAGCCTCGCCATTAAGGAGGACAAAGAATGCTTCGGTGGTGGGCTAAAACTGACAAATTTTACGTGTGCTTTGAGCAGCAAGTCAATGGTGCTTATTACGGGAGTCACTTCACGGTGAAATCAGAGTGAAGTGAACAAAATCTTATTAAGGGACTCACGTAAGTGAGAAAAACGTCGCAAAGTGACATCTGCCGCGGAATCAGGGTTATTATTGGTGCTAATTACGGGAGTCACTTCACGGTGAAATATATTTCACTCTCACGCTCACTTCACTTTTTTAGACCTATTCCCGATTCCACCTCAAGTGAGGTGACAAAAATCACCTACGTTGAGTGAGATTGACAGTGAAGTGAAATTGAGAATAGGACAAGTGAAATGAGATTGTTTCTTAGCTCGAAAATCTCTAAGCCCCAGAAAGTCGTTTCTTCCGTTTTTTTTTTTTTTTTCAGATAACACCAGATCTTGGCGTGTTGTGCATTTCTAAAACATTCGGCATCAAAAAAAATGTTTTTTTTTTCGGTATCGAAAATTTCCTGAACTAGTTTGCATTTTTTTTATCGGGCAAAAAAAATTAAATTTGACCGCTTTAAGGCACGGATCGAATTCTGATTCGTTTCGTTACTGAAGATATTTACCATTAGACCACAAATCAATCAACTTTAAGACTTATGGCATCTTCGTGGAATCATTTCACCGTTAAAAATGGTCGTGATATAATTCCACGCAAAACGTCGCTTTTTCCGTTTTCACTTCACTCATATGACACTCATAATAACCCAGATTTCACGGCAGATGTCACTTTGCGACGATTTTCTCACTTACGTGAGTCCCGTAATAGGACTTCATTCACTTCACTCTGATTTCACCGTAAAGTGACTCCCGTAATAAGCACCTATGAGTGTCATATCAGTGAAGTGAGAACGGAAAAAGCGACGTTTCGCGTGGAATTATTTCACGACCATTTTGAACGGTGAAATGATTCCACGAAGATGCCATAAATCTTGAAGTTGATTGATTTGTGATCTAATGGTAAATATTGGATTTATTCTTCAGTAACGAAACGAATCAGAATTTGATCCGTGCCTTAAAGCGGTAAAATTTTCTTTTTTTTGGCCGATGCAAAAATGCAAAATTGTTCAGGACATTTTCGATACCGAAAAAAAACATTTTTTTTATGCCGAATGTCTTAGAAATGCAGAACACGTCAAGATCTGGTGTTATCTAAAAAATCGGAGAAAACGACTTTCTGGGACTTAGAGATTTTCGAGCTGGGAAACAATCTTATTTCACTTGTCCTATTCTCAATTTCACTTCACTGTCAATCTCACTCCACGGAGGTGATTTTTGTCACCTCACTTGAGGTGGAATCGGGAATAGGTCTAAAAAGTGAAGTGAGCGTGAGAGTGAAATATATTTCACCGTGAAGTGACTCCCGTAATAAGCACCAATATGGGGTCAAAATCAAGTGAATAAAGAAGGGTTTTGACAGCAGTTAGGTTGGCTCCAGGTCGAAACTAGGTGAGCTGGTGGAATAAAGAAATCCGCTATAAGTGACTCGTGCCATAGAGTAGTATAGGCTGATCATAAAATCGATATTAGATGAGAATTTACGAAATGATGGATGCTGACAGGTGTTTAGATTAGCAATAGTCGAGCTGTATCCTAGCTCGCTGGAAAGGTCTTTGATCGAAGTGATAAAGAAGAGGTTGAAAGCAAAAACAAGAACATGTGATACATCCTACGACAAGGCCAAACACGCTCGAATACAGTCTACCATACGTGGGTATTTAACAATACATATCCTTGAATATAATATTTATCGCATATTTGAATTACCTTGCAAATACATATGTCAAAAACGGCAGGTTACATTCCATCAGTTACGAATCGATTTTTTCGATTTGTAACCAGGTTGACGGCTTTGAATTCTCTCTGTCTCTCTAGATTGTATCAATTTAGTAGCTTATCGATTTTGCAGGCTCTGCAAAATATCAGACCAATAATCTGTTTGTCTATGTATAGGCCTGCAAATTGTTTTGCTTCTAAAATGTTTATAAATTAAACTCCTACAAACTAACAACTATCACCGTTATCTGTATTAAAAATTATGGGTGTTATATGGTTATTCAGAAGTGTGTTTTTATATTGCTATCGTTACTGCACACTACCACATTTGTTTGCAAATAATCGTATTATAAAAGCAGCTCCTCGTGCAACAGTTTAAGGATTAATTTTATGTGGCGTCAACATGTCCAGTGCGCGAGGAATATCACCGTGGACTGACTCCAATAGTTGGGCCAGCCAGCCGCCCTCATTGCTGAAGCCCATAGCCATCATAGCATGTATTGCATGGTTTACGTGGGGACCTAGAATGAGACATTTTTCTATTAGAAACAAAAAACTATGATAAACTATGTTTCAAACATACGCGAACTGTAAACTATTTTCGATGGAGAAGCTTGTTGCGGGCCAGCTGTCGATGCGGGTGGGAGCGGAATTGCGGTGTGAATTGGTTGTGGTTGAGTCGGGGGAGGCGGCAGTGGGATTGCTGTACGAGTCGGCAGCGACACTGGAGAAGTAGAAACCATTGGCGGCGGGGTGGTTTCCTTGGAAGGAGGTTGTGATGCTGTAGCTGCTTTCTTTTCTGCCTTCAAATGCTGCTTAAGAGCTTTACCAAGCTGTTCATAGTCAATTTGTTTTACTGGTTGATGACTAGCTGAGGATGCCGAAGTTGCTTCCGGAACCGACAATGGAGTTGCAAGTGCTGAAGTCTCTTGTTGAACAGTGGAGACAGTTTCTGCTTTTATAGCTGCATCTGATTTAGCCGCCGCAGACATTGCCTCTGGTTGCTTTGTGTAAACTTGCTCCTCATCACAGGGTAAATCAACCAACGTCCATTTCTTTTCTGCTGTTTCTCCATGTTCTGTAGTACCTTCATTATCGCTAAGCAAAGAAACGCTGCTCACCGAAGAATCATCATCATCATCACTGTGCGTTAAGTCGGCCTCAATTGCCTGACTCTTTTGGCCCAATGCCTCGGCCAGAAAAGCAGCTTGTAACTTTTGCTCCAGTTCAGCAATTGGATCGATTTCGGTAGATTTATTACTGGTTACCGCCGTTACAACTGGTGAAGTCTGACTTGGAGTGCTTGTTGTTGGTGTGTTAGCTGTTTCTGTGGTTTTATCTTTTTTCTCTTCAGTTGGAGTTTGAGTCTGCGCAGGTTTCGCAGCAGTTCCGTTACTTCGAATTTCAATATTCATTCCCAATGGATCCAAAATCTTTGAAAAAGTTTGATTTATTTTCTGAATGCTTTCCGGTGTTGGAGCCAACCAGGAAAGATCAAAATCTCTTTGTTGACGCGTTTCTTGGTCCATTGGGGTCGAAGAAGTTGCAGCTTTTTTGGCTTGAGGTTCCTCACTGGTAGGGGAGGGAGCAGAAGCCTCTTCAGAATTTTCAGTACTTACGTGCGTTGCATTCGGCGCAGTGGTGGATGCTGATGCTGAAGCAGAAGTTACGAAAGTCGTACCAGCATTACTTGTTGAAGTTGTCGAAGTGAACAATGGACAATTTGCCATACTAGCACGTGCAGCTTCTTGAGCAGATTCTGCAGCAGCAGCGGCCGCTGCCGCCGCGGCATCAGCAGATAAAAATGCGGATATATTTGCTGGATCAATAACCTGATTGATCAAATGGGAAAAATTGAAATGATGTCCATGGCCGTGGCGTCCACCGCGACGTTCCTCAGCACATTTCGCAGAACGTTCACGACGATGCTTGCGCTCCTTGCGTTCTTTTTCTTCACGGCGTTCCCGGGATTCCTCACGATCTTTGCTATAGAGGAAAAAAAATCTATGTTAGACTGGCAGAATTACGGGGCCTTTCAAGAATAGACGTAAAAAATTGTGTTTTGCTCGTCTTCACAAGTATGTTAAATTTTTGTTTATAACGCTTGCAAAGCGGTGAATTCATGAGCAATCATGCGAGTGTTAGAGTCTTCAAGCAAATATTTTCTATATTCTCTGAAATAAACACTCTTGCATACAAATAATGGCAAGTTGATAATAAGTTTTTTTTTTCGAAATCAACTGATTAACTTATCATTTTCCTATCCAAACTTTGTAATGCACACGGGGAACCACTAATGACTCATGCAGCCGTTATTATTCATATCGCTAATCATTCTCTACCAAAAAAGAAGAATAAAAAAGAATAAAAAAGTATGCTCACCTGTTTCTACGATGGTGCCGCTTGGAGCGTTTGCAATTTTCATAGTCATCGTCGCGTGTATGTGCTGTTGCCGGTGGTGTAACTGGAGCCCCAACATCGGCAACGTAGCTGCGCAACTTTTCAAACAAACGGAATGGTGCCCGACGATCTGCAGCCGGTGTTGGGATGCGAATCATCATGTGGTCCTTGTGCCGATAGCGGCTCTCACAGCGCATACACAAATCATAATTAAAGCACTGCATGCATTTATACCGATGGCCCTTGATTATAGCATCACACACATCGCAAACGATATTGGAATGAACCGGCAGGTTGTCAGGAAGTGATTCCGCAGCCGATTGTTCCACCTTTGCTTCGGAAACTTCTTCAATTGGAGTTTCCTCGAATGAAACCGTAGCCGTCTGCGAGGAAGGTCTTGCTAGGCCCTTAGCGTAAATCCGGCGCTTTTGCCCATTTTGATTACACGAATCCATGTAATCAAAGTAATCCCCATGGTTAATAATGGTAATCTCGTCACCCTCATCGTCTAAAACATAAACAAAACTCGTAATTTATTTACCATCTCATACGAATCGAACTCAAATAGGGACATATAACAAAAACTGATTACTAAAGATAATTTTCGCTCCATCTAGACTCAGTAGTTTATATCATGCTGAGCAACAGTTTTCTAACGGAAAAGATCTAGTTTCACTATAACCATTGTAACAGCTGTAGAATCCAATGTCTCAACAACAAATGTATCTTTAGCTTTCAACTAACTTAAAACTTTTCGAGTGCAAGAGAATTAAATTTTCACTTAATTCATTCCGGTTGTACAGAATGACAAGTTTATGCATGGATTGTTTGTTCTGATGTAAGAATTTCATTCGTTACTCAATCCATCTATTTTTGTCTTGTTGCGGAAGTTACTTCAATTTCAGCCAGCAGAAAATACTAACAATGTTAAAATTTAAGCGGGTCTCGGAGTGCATGCAACGAGTTTTTTTTAATAACTTTGAAAAAAATACTTTTGTATTATGATTAAAGTTATACAGCCTTCAGATAAGTATTATTGATGGCTTTTTTTGGGATAAAAAACGATTCACATTCATTTTGTATATAGATACAGTCAAACCTGTTTTTGTGCGATTTGTTTGTACGACTTCATACTTGTGCAAGCTTTTTTGTGCGGTTTGTAAGAAAGGCCATTCAGTTCTTTCAGTCCGTAATATGTTTTTCTAAAGTAAACTACTTTTTGAACTAGTTGTCTTCAAGATTAACGACTGGTTGAAAAACATGTATATGTAAAATAAGTATTTATGTGAATGAACATTGAACAGTGATATCTATCCGTAGCCTAAAAATTCCAAATATACAGCAAATATTGGCAGCACTGTACAACCATATGATTCATACGGGTGAAAAATGAACTTTCTTCAGCCGACACATCGAAGAGTGTGAAAAACAGAAAATGCGCAGTTACAAAAGGAATTTGTTTAGGCCGTTAAAAAAAGTATCTATGTACTTACCAATCCAGAAAAATTTAATTTCATCCGACTGCAACAAGCCCGGACAGCGAGCTACAATTTCATTTCTCAGGTTCTCAAAACTGTGGCAAACTTCCCTATGGCGAGAGACGACCAGAACAAAATTTTCTTGTCCCGCAGCTTCTCGCAGAACCGTCACCTTCAATGCATCGGGAAACACCATTTTGTTTTTTGCACTTTGGATTCTTTCCAACTTTTAGACAAAATTTAATTCACACTTGTTCTGCAGCACAATCGTTACGTTAATCAAAGTTTGAATAGTATCAATGAAACAATATATATATGTCACGGTTCTATTCGTAGCTGACCTTCAAAAACAACTTTCCAAAAGTCTGCAATCGTCTTTCTTCCACTGTATGTTACGATTTATTAAATCAACGATCAGTACACCATTGGCTTTTATATAAAAGTATTTCACAAGAGCGAATACTTTTTTCAGCAATATAACAGACTGGTCAAGTAAATGATCTAGCACAATTTGGAACAAAACTGTCTAAGCCAGCAGACTACAGCGAAAACAACACTTCCAGACTCTTCCAGCACTTTTACAAGAATGATTCACCGACGAAAAACAACACATCAGAGCTGCAACAAAAATGAATTTTTTATGTTTATGTATTTGATTTTGCTTTGTTTTACTATTTCGGTTGCACGTTACAAGAAAACAAACGCTTCTAGTGTATATTTTACTCAAACGAGTGAACTAATTCATCAGGGGTCTACTTTTGTGTGATTACATTCTGAATGCTTCACGGCTTCTAGAGAGTAGCCCGAAGAAAGTACCATTTATTTTGCAGTGAGAACAGAGAATGGGCATTTTTTTAAGGTAATTTCTTAGAGGCTGTAATTACCGATTCTTAATAGCATCGTCATTTTTCTTTGCGTGTAGCTTTGAGCAATAATTTATTAAATGTGCTTAATTACAAATTTTAATTTACAAATTTTATTCTCTACTTAAGAATTCGGTAATCAATTGACCACATACATAAGACATAAGTAACAATGGTGTTTTTTTCTGGTACACGTTGCCCCGTAGTACTCCGTACCAAGTCCTGTCTAAAGGCCCGTTCAAATATTACATAACGCAGTAGGGGGTGGGGGGTAATCTGTTTTTTGTTACAAATGGTTACGCAAAATTAGTGGGGGTGGGGGTTTTCAGAGTTGACGTTACGTGTAACATGCTGAATTGGAAAAAAAAACTGATTTACAGAAAAAAAATTTGCGCAATTAATTTTTAACATAATTTATTTTCAAATTAACATAACACAATCTTTCAACATCCCCTACCTGCACAGCACTGTTTTGTTTTGTTTTTTCATTTGAGTTGTAAACCGCGGTGGTGGAGAAGGTTTATTTTTTATTCAGCCGTATGATTTATATTCATTTATTACTCGAATACCCCGATTGAAAGTAAGTGATCAATACTACTTATACTGTATTATTCAAGCATAAATTTCTTAAAACCAATTACAGATGAACAAAGAAGAATTATATCAACGTCTGTATGACTTGTTTTGCTCTGCATATCCTACGAAATCGAAAAAGGATTTGCAAATGCAATGCGCCGAACATTGGAGAGAAATCCGGAAAAAAGACAATTTCATAGATCTTTACTCACGCAAGAAGCAAGAGCTATCCGATTAAGTGGCCGAATCAAGGAATAAAAACATGCGATTCTTTACTCAGTCTCCGCAAACCGACTTAAAAACACAGGAGCCAACAACCAGTTCGATTACCAGCGAAAACGATAAAACGAAAACAGTTACCCATCTATTACCAACCGAGATGCCACCAAAAGTTGTTCCCGATTCATCTTCACCAATAAGGCAATCCACGGGTGACGTTTTTTTGCTTGTACGTTTGTTATTGTTGCTGTTTTTCAAGCTGCAAAATCAAAACACGACCAAAACCGAAATCTAATAATGTCGGCAATAATATCAAAAGTGATTTTATATTGTATTTAGGATTTGCACTCGCGATACTAGAGCTACCGATCGGATAACATTTGTTTTTCACGCTTCTGGATCCGGATTGCATCCAAGTTGAGACCGATCGAACGGATCGAACATACATAAAGCTGTCATAAGTTGAAAACAGACTGAAATCGGCTGATCGCAACTGTCTCGTGGATTGCCTTATCTGTGCCACTCCGGAACAAGATTCGCTAAGAAACCAACTGAGTATCGTTGACGCGGATATCGCCAACTTATTTCTGCGTCAGGAAAAGGGAATGATTACTGTAGAACAAGTCACCTAACTGAAAAATCACAGGAAGGTTGTATGCAAAGCCACGACCGCAAGCTAGAATACTTTTACAAGAAAGATAACTCGGCTGCTTGCGTGTCAGTCATTTTTTCTAGTAAATCAACGTTGACCGTTCATTGGCAGTATTGTAATTTCTTTTTGTTTGATATTTTGAATGAAGTTCTATGAATATTTTTAAATTTTGTGCAAATGAGAAGTTGAAGTGCTGCCGAATTGTAATATGCACATTTAATACGACATCATTAAACGGGAACGGAGCAAAGGCTACGGTTATGCAGAACGCGAATGACGGCGCGATGCGATTCGCCTTACCGTGGTGAAATGTACAGCTCTTTTTAAGGCGAAGTAGAGCTATACATTTCAACACATTTCGTCTTGCCGAATCGCATCGCGCCGTTATTTGCGTTCTGCATAACCGTAGCCAAACACTAACCGACGCGCATGTAGATGAAGATAATTAACTTTGGATTATAGCGCAAAACGAGAAAATATTAACTCTTCAAATATTCATTTTTGTTCTTCAAATTTCTGTTGTTCAATTTAATAACCGATGAAATGTCTGTTTATTATCTGATGAAGTTCTTATATAGGCCAAATGATTCATTCCCAATTTACTAGGTCCATAACTCTGCCGACCGTGCTTGGGAAAGCAATCGTATAACGAACAATCAGAGGTCGAATTTTGTGCTTTGACAAGGCTTAAGGATTTTCAATAGTATAATAGTTCGAAAAATAAAATTGCAATTTCATGCAACTGGTAGGAATCTTAGAAGATTTTCTAATCGATTGCTGCAAAAACGAAGGAAATCCATCGAAAACTAACCGATTTATTAGCATTTGAAATTGGACATATATCTCACTTTTTTCAGCTTTAGATTTTCATTTCACATCCCTATGTAGCCGAACTTCCTGAGAGAAGTATTCTACTTCAAAATTTAAAAAAGGATAAAGCAGAACTTGAATTCCGGTTGAAGAAGCTTATTGATGGTCAACTGCGGCAGCAAACTTTCCGTCAGACTTAGAAACGGAAAAAACTCGACTTAATTGAATCCTCCAAAGAAAAATCTCTGAAACTTAACTACCACAGTAGTCGTGGGAGGCCACGAAACGAGGATGAAGCTGATATAATGAGTGCAATCATTGATATCGCTCAATATGGCTCTTCGGCACAAGAAAAGCGACAATATGAACAGCTCCGAACAGTGAAAACGTTAGACGAATTGGATGAATCTTTAAAGTAAGTATGAATACGATAAGGCTGACATCAAAAAGTGATTAATTAGGACAAATTCTATCTCATTTAGGGAACTTAATTTTACGATGTCCAGGACGTACGTTTATTACCGACTAATGCCAAAACGATGTGATTCGATAGAAGCAAAACGTCATATTAAAACCGTGCCAGTCCGGCTGATCCTGGCCAAGAATGATCATCATAAGTTCCACCAAGACACACGATTTTGTGCATCAACTATTAAACGTTTAGATGAAATCGGGAGCTTTCTTGGACCACATGAGGCGGCCAGGCTCAGTCAAGACGATAAAGTTCGAGTTCCCTTGGGTATAACTGCGGCTACACATCAATCACCAATATTGATGCACATGAAGTACAGAGTGCGACTTCCGGACCATGACTGGGTTGTTGCTGAAAAGCATAAACTTATCCCGTCAGTGTATGCTTGTAAGTGTAATAAATTCATATTTACAGTAACCCAATTTTGAATCAGCTGATAATGATTTATGAATCAGTCAATTAACGTGTGAATCGAAACGAGTGATTCGTAAATTGTAGTGATTGAACAATTTTGGGATTATTGTACGTTAATAGAAAAACATATTGAACTTTTCATGTGAATTAATTATCTCTTTTAGAAAATCTATACCGAGCGTCTTAGCAGAGTGATTGAGAAATCAAAGAAATAGTTATCGGTTTCCGTTATACTTTACTAAATTTTTTGGAAATAAATATTGAAATTCAGTCCGCAAATATATATTTCGACTGTTACTAACTTATTGGCTATAAAGAGAGCTTATCGTAGCAATTGAGGATTGCAACGATTTTTGTCGAAAATTGTTAATAATTTTATTTGACATAGCTTCTAATGGTTCAACACCAGTAAGGCTATGTAATTCGAGTGAACCAAACCAAGGAGGACGCTTCAAAATCATTTTCAGAATTTTATTCTGAATCCTTTGGAGCGTTTTCTTCCTTGTTGAACAGCAACTTGACCAGATCGGTACAGCATAAAGCATTGCTGGTCTAAAAATTAATTTGTAAATCAAAAGTTTGTTCTTTAAACAAAGTTTAGAATTCCTGTTAATGAGAGGATATAAACATCTCGTATATTTGATGCACTTGGCTTGTATACTCTCAATGTGCTCTTTGAAAATAAGTTTTTTATCATAAATTAGTCCCAAGTACTTAACCTTGTCGGACCAACTTAAAATAACCCCATTCATCTTGACAACGTGATTATTGTTTGGCTTGAGGAAAGAAGCCCTAGGCTTATGCGGAAAAATTATCATTTGAGTTTTAGAAGCATTGGGAGAGATTTTCCACTTTTGCAAGTAGGAAGAAAAAATATCTAAACTTTTCTGCAATCGACTGCATATGACACGAAGGCTTTTTCCTTTTACGGAAATGCTTGTGTCATCGCAGAACAATGACTTTGTGCATCCTGGAGGCAAATCAGGAAGATCTGAAGTGAATATGTTGTACAGGACTGGACCCAAGACTGAACCTTGAGGTACACCTGCTCTGACAGGAAATCTATCAGATTTTGAATTCTGATAGACAACCTGCAGAGTTCGATCAGTAAGATAATTTTTTAAAATTTTGATTAGGAAAATTGGAAAATTAAAAGTTTGCAATTTCGCAATCAAACCTTTATGCCAAACACTGTCGAATGCTTTTTCTATGTCTAAAAGAGCAGCTCCAGTGGAATAACCTTCAGATTTGTTAGCTCGTATCATATTTGTAACTCTGAGCAATTGATGAGTTGTGGAATGCCCATGGCGAAATCCAAACTGTTCATTTGCAAAAATTGAATTTTCGTTGATGTGTGACATCATTCTGTTAAGAATAATTCTCTCAAACAGTTTACTTATTGAAGAAAGCAAACTGATTGGTCGATAACTTGAAACTTCAGCTGGGTTCTTATCCGGTTTTAAAATGGGAGTAATTTTTGCATTTTTCCATAATTTGGGAAAATATGCAATTTTGAAGCAGCAATTGAAAATTTTCACTAAAAATTCCATTGTGCTCTCAGGGAGATGTTTGATAAGTATATTAAAGATTCCATCGTCACCAGGTGCTTTCATATTTTTGAAATTTTTAATAATTGATTTAATCTCATTCAAGTTAGTTTCAATTATTTCTGCAGGTAAAAAATTCTGGGAAGAAATTAAATCAAATTGACGTGTGACTTCATTTTCAATTGGACTCACAAAATTCAAATTTGAGTTATGAACACTCTCAAACTGCTGAGCAAGTCTTTGAGCCTTTTGTTCATTGGATACAAGAAAACGTTCACCATCTTTTAAAACTGGAATAGGCTTTGAAGGTTTCTTAAGAATCTTCGACAGCTTCCAAAATGGTTTTGAATATGGTTTCAATTTTTCAACTTTAGTCTCAAAATTTTGATTTCTCAGAAGAGTAAATCTATGCTTAATCTCTTTCTGTAAATCTTTATAAATAGTTTTAAAAACAGGGTCACGAGAACGTTGATATTGACGTCTGCGGACATTTTTCAAACGAATTAGAAGTTGAAGATTTTCGTCAATTATTGATGAATCAAATTTCACTTGAGCCTTTGGAACAGAATAATTCCTGGCATCAACAATTGCACATTTTAATGCTTCCAAAGCGGAATCAATATTCACTTCGTTTTGCAAATCAAGCTCATTATTGAAATTTCTCTCAATATGAGTTTTGTATCTTTCCCAATTAGCCTTGTTATAATTAAAAACAGAGCTCATAGGGTTTAAAACTGATTCATGTGATAAAGAAAAAGTTATTGGAAGATGGTCAGAATCAAAGTCAGCATGTGTGATCAAATCACTACATACATGACTTTGATCTGTTAGCACCAAATCAATTGTTGAAGGGTTTCTTAAAGAAGAAAAGCATGTGGGACTATTCGGAGACAAAATAGAATAGTATCCTGAAGAACAATCATTGAATAAAATTTTGCCATTGGAATTACTTTGAGAATTATTCCATGAACGATGTTTAGCGTTAAAATCGCCGATTATGAAAAATTTCGAACGATTTCTGGTGAGTTTTTGTAAATCACCTTTAAAATAATTTTTGAGCTCGCGTGTGCATTGAAATGGTAAATATGCTGCGGCAATAAATAAAATCCCAAGTTCAGTTTGAACTTCAATTCCCAAAGTTTCAATAACTTTCGTCTCAAGATGGGGAAGAGCACGATGTTTGATTCGGCGATGAATAATAATTGCAACTCCACCGCCGGAACCCTGAATCCTATCATATCTATGAACCACGTAATTGGGATCATATTTTAATTTTATGTTAGGTTTCAAAAATGTTTCAGTAATAATTGCAATATGCACATTATTTACTGTTAAAAAATTAAAAAGCTCATTCTCATTGGCCTTCAATGAGCGAGCATTCCAATTTAATATTTTAATTGTTTTATTTAAAATCATTGCTAAATTTTAAATTAGAAACAATTTTAATAGTAAAATTTGTACCTATTTGAATGGCTTCAAACATTGATTTTGCCTGAAACATGGCGTTCATAAGATCGAACATTGCCTGTTGCAAAAAAGAAAGTTTACCTGCCGTAATAGGCCCCAGGCAGTTGACATTAGAAAAAATATTTTCGGTAGCAATATTAGCTGGAGTGATAGGTGTACAATTATTTTCTAGCGTGTTTTGCTTACCCATATTAACGGTTATTTTCGAACTACCAACACTAGGCGGTATAATGTTCGAACTACCTGTAACCTGTGCATAAGTTAAACGGGTATGCAAAGGAGTAGGTAAACTATGCGTCACTGGTACGCTTGGAGAATTTTGTTTTGAAGTTGGTTTTAATTGTGAAATTGAATTTTGTTTACCTTGCCTTGCCTTAACAATTGCTAACCGGACTGGGCATTGATAAAAATTTGACATATGGTTGCCGTTACAATTCGCACAGCGAAAATTTTTACTCTCTTTCACAGGACATGTGTCCTTTTTGTGAGAAGAGTCTCCACAATTAAGACATTTTTGGTCCATGTTACAGAATTTAGAACCATGGCCATAACGTTGGCAAGTACGGCATTGGGTGATATGCTTTTCACCTCCGCCATACTTCCTATAAATTTCCCACTTTACACGCACATTATACAAAGCATGTGCTTTTTCAAAAAAATTTAAGTTGTTAACCTCATTGCGGTTAAAATGAATTAAATAGTTAACAAGGGAAATTCCAGTTCTCTGACTGTTTTCGCCTCGTGATTTTTGTTTCATTAGAATTACTTGGGTAGGGGCTATGCCAAGTAATTCTGTTAAAGTGAGTTTGATCTCATCAACGGTTTGATCGTTGGTGAGACCTTTCAAAACAACCTTGAACGGCTTGGCGTTCTTGGTGTCATATGTAAAAAATTTGTACATCTTGTCAGTTAAATACTGAACAAGACGATCACGACCCTTTACTGAGTCGGCTAATAAGCGGCATTCACCTCTACGACCAATTTGATAGGTAACTTTAACGTCAGAAACAAACGTTGAAAGTTCCTTTTTGAATATATTAAATTCAGAAGAAATAGTTACCACAATAGGTGGAACTTTCTCCTTTTTTAAAGATTTTATATTTTGTATAGTTTCATTATTGGTAACTTCCATTTCACCAGCTTCTTGCTCAGGCAAAATATCAAAAGGATTGTCACTACAGACACTCGATGTGTCAGAAAGAGATGCCTCTCTTTTCCTCCCCGCAGCGATGCGAGGTTTCTTTTTCCGTCCAGCCATTTCAGGTGATACGAAAAAAGTTAAAACAAATGTTAAATTCAAAAGTAGGTAGTCTTGAGAAAGACTGATGGGAAATAACTTTCAGGTAATCTTTAAAAGACACACTGACAAAACACAAACTTTGAAGCTATAGGCAGTCAAAGACCAGTCCACAAGCAACCGAAAAAACGTCTGATCTGTAGGACAGTTCAAGACGCACTGGGACTGTGACTTACAGTCTTCCTCAGTGCTTATGTGGACTGGTCCACATAAGCACGGAAACCGATAACTATTTCTTTGATTTCTTAATTATCTCTTGTTTCATATCGACACGTTCATTGGAGATCTTACTACAATGTTTTTTTTTTTTAATTTGCAGCTCTTCAAATTCGAGAAAACGGATTTGGTGACCCCAGCTTTGTATCTGCTTCAGGACCCACATACATAGCCATACGATCAGCTAAACATGCCAAATCGACTGCTTATGCTCACGCATGGGATTTTGAAAAATTGTCTACTCTGCACACGTTTGATTCGACTTTGAAAACTTCAGACGGAACGATGAAACCTGTTATTATAGTGACAGTTGATGGGAGACCGGACGAGAACCCTCGGTTTGCGAAATCTATTGAAGTTGCTATACATCATTTCTGCTCAAATGACTTGGATGCTTACTTCGTAGCTACCAACGCACCTGGAAGGTCTGCGTTCAATCCCGTAGAAAGACGGATGGCACCACTTAGTCGTGAACTATCAGGACTGATTCTTCCCCACAACGCTTACGGCTCTCATCTGGATTCACAAGGCGAAACTATTGACATGGAACTGGAGAAACGAAACTTTCAAAAAGCTGGCGAGACTCTTGCTGAAGTGTGGAGCAATGTAAATATTGACGGATTTGATGTGTCAGCAGAATATATTTTACCGGAACGATCTGAGATTCAGAAATCTGATATGATTCAGATGGATGAATCGTGGAAAGCGAAACACGTACGGACTTCACAGTATTGCCTGCAAATTGTCAAATGTTTTGACAAGGCCTGTTGCAACGCATTTCGGAGCAAGTATGGAACATACTTTCCACACAGATTTTTGCCACCACCCGTTCCCCTTTGTTACAATCCTAGCATCGATATTACAGAAGACAGATCTGCAAGTGCTGGGAATACTGAATCTAATTTGAAGTTTGCTTCACTTTTTCAGAGCCTAGCATTGTTCGAGAGCAACAAACTAGCATACGATACGTTTTGCCCGAGTACATTGAACAATTTAGACAAACGTATTTGCTCGCATTGTGATATTTATTTTGCATCTTCAACATTACTAAATAGTCATTGTAAACATGTTCATGGAAAACAATATCGGACACCCAAAAGGAAACCACGAAAGGTGTTTTCCAAACGTGAGAATGAGCTCTTAGTCAACTTCGATAGCGATGAAGATTGGGAAGCAGAATGGCTGCAAGAAGATATTCTTGACCTTGATAACCATTCGTTCCAGAATGAAAATGAAACTGATGCAGCTGTTGGAATCCCAGTTATTAACATGAGCCATCATTTTGAGTGTGCATGGGAGAATGTCCGTGAAGATGAATAGATGTTTTTAATTTTTTCCTATGAAAATCAATATACAGAAAAACGATATTCAGGATTTGTTTTTTTTTTGTAAATTCCTTAGTTACACGTTACGGTATAGGGTGGGGATAGTATTTACAAATGTTACGAATTGTTACAAAGGGGTGGGGGGTTCGTGAAAATGGCATTTTATGCGTTACGTAATATTTGAATGGGCCCAACTGCTCAACAAAAAATGAACAAAATGAATTTTCTTTTTCTCAGCTTTATCGAGCCTCAATGAAAATCCCATAAGGAACTGTCAAAACATTTTTACAATATCAATGCAGCATTTTTCGAGTGAGAACGAGACAAATGCAGGGCTGCGCAAATACACCGCCTTCATGAACTACTCAAACAGTGATTTTATTCAGAGCTTGGCACCATTCGAGTGATTCATTTTGTACCAACTTTTTTGGAAGATTTCTTCCTGAGTGTTACTTATGTCTTATGTATGTGGTTAAGGCTGTCAGCTGGATGAAATGTTGCTTTACTGGATAAACCGCAAAATTTATTTCGCTGGATGAATTGCTGGTCTTACAGCTCGGTAAAATCCAACAAAATTTTGCTGGTTTCCAACAAAAATAAATGAGTGTGTATGCATATGTTATTAATTTCTTTTTTCTCGGGTAGATCTGCACTGATCCAATGGAATAGAGAAATTTGCTATAAGCAGGGATACCAAATGTGCAGATTTGTCTGCAAAACGCAGATTTTTGAAGTCCGTGTGCAGATATTTATTGATTAGCAGATATTTGCAGTTTTTCCACGGTTTCTGCAGATTTTTGTCAGAGTCTCCTTAAATTTGGGCAAATTTTCACAGACTTTTGCCTGCGCTAGCGAATTTTTTTTGAATCACGGATAGATTTTTTTCAGATTTCGAGCTCATTTTTTCGGTTTTTCGAGCAATTGCAGACATTTTTCAAAACCATCTGGCATCTCTGGCCAATGAGCATAAAAGAGAGGTGAGGGGGAGAGTGAATTTTTCTAGTATTAGTAAATGCTTCAAATGTAAACAACTAGACGAACTCAATGGTAACCCAAATAGCTACGTCACTATTTGGCATCAACTATGGGGGGAGGGGGGACGAGTCACCCCTTTGGCATCACGCCATGTTTCAAGGGCTAACATCTCAACATATGTGTAAACGAGATAGCACATCACCGCTTCTTTTCATACATCTTTATCTTACTGCTGACAGCGGGCACAAATTAATTTGAGCCCAGGACATAAGTTCATTGTCATTCACTGTTACTCGGTATAGGGATGCCAAAGGCTCGAGGCGAGTAGAGGGACGCGTGCAAGTGTTAGTAAGTTTCCTCCTCACCTCTCTTTTATACTCATTGATCTCTGGCTATAAGTTACCTCATATTCATTTTCTTTGTATGATCTATGATGACAAGAGATACGAAAATATATTCATTATTGTTCATTAATGTGACATTTTATCTTTCCAGTGACAGAAGACAAATTTCTCTAACGAAGAGAAAAGAGTCAAAGGAAACGTTCATTCGACGTTAGTCAAGTCGAGTTTAATTCACAGATCGGTCTGTGAATCCTTAATTCCACAATTTGAAGTTAAATTTCAATTGTTAAGTTACACCCTTAAAACAACTGATTCAATGGTGCAATTTGCGTGATACAAATGCTTACTTATGCTCTATAAATGTACCTTAATGTGTAACAAAGCATCGGAATGCAAGCAGGAGATGCAAAAATTACTGATAAAGAATAGGCAAAAATTGTGCTTGCTGGAGAAAAATAATCGATAATTGTGTTATGTGTGACCTATTCTCCTAGAATTCGAGTGAAAAAGTGTTTTCTCACTGCAAACTTAGAAATTTGCCGTGCTTTCTACCTGGAGAGTTCAAGTCTCGTGTCAATTTGTGAAAGTTCAAAAAGAAAACACCCACTTTGCATTGGGCGGAACGCCAGTGCATAGCATCTAGTGGCAATTTCTCTAATCAGTCAGAACCCTCGACTTGCTAGACGTAGGAAATCAACTGAAAGGAAATCATGAATGCTGCCGACCCATTTGTGATAACTTCACGTGAAAGGTTCAAGTATGACGAACAATTCAAGAGTTTGCAGCCCATCGGCGGAGTAGTCACCGGGGCGCAGGCTAAAGGTTTTTTCCTGCAGAGTCAGCTTCCGCCCATGATCTTGGGACAGATTTGGTGAGTCACGGGAAGTTGGTTTTATGAGTGGAAATTTTTATGCAATTGTTTTAAAAAGGTCAAAACAGATTATAAACACAAAAAATAGTTTGTCAAAAAAAGATCTGACTAAAAGTACTTAAACATATTTGGCTGTTGCTATAATTAACCTTTTTACCTTTTAGTGTTCTAGAAATCAAAAGTATTGAGCACAATAAAGCAGACGAATTTGGTTAGGCAAAAAAGTTATAACAATTTACTATGTGTATACATTATTTTTATATCATAATTAAAACAACACGCATCCTTTGCTGAAACTTTTGACTTTTATCAACAACACATTGGTATAATAAACACTGAGTTAATAATAGAGAAAACGTTGCATTTTGTAACAACTGCAGTACATTTCTTTCCCTAATTTCTAACTAAGTCTCTGCTGAAAAAAATGCTACATGATGTTGTAAATAATACACTTTAACGCAAATTACCGTGTTGAAATCGTTTGAGTATTTAAATAGAAATTTAATAAAATTGGCTCCTTTATACATGAGATAAATTTTTGTTGAAAAGTGATAAAAGATTTACTAAACAAACTAAACATATTTTAAACAACATTTGAAATGTTAAATGCAACTAAACTCGTTCAAATCGGTTGAGCCATTAAGTGTATTTAAAATGCCTAGCATGTATGATGCATTCCCAACTTCTCAACTGAGTTTTTGATTCCAAAAATGTGTTTACATCGGATCATTGGAATTTATGATTATTTTTTTATTAGTTCTCTGTATTAAATATTTATTACTTACAAAAAATGGCGATTACCATATAGTTTCATACCTTGTTAGTTGTGTACAGGCCCGGATTTGAGAGAGGGCAAAGGGGGCAAATGCCCCGGGCCTCCCGATGCAAGGGGCCCCCTAGTCTTTGGGCGCCCTTTTTTTTTGCTCGTCACCTTCCAGAACGTTACCTCCATATGTTCTTAGAAAAAAGGGCCTCACAAATAAATTTGCCCCGGGCCCCCCACCGTCTAAATCCGGCCCTGGTTGTGTAACAAACAAGAAATAAGGGAGCACGAAAAGCAACAAAACCAGTTTCCATGATCTGCTGTATGCGCGTTGTTTGTAGGTAAATTAAACTAGAGGTTTTTTTATTAGTACATAGAGGAACTTACTATCTCAAGAGAAAAGAGTCTTATCGAGTCCTCGTTCCTCTTGCTAATATCTCCAATTGCAATTCCCTGGAAGAGCACTAATATTCTACTGGTTAGTTTTACTGTAAGTAAAACTGTTTTTTTTTTTATTTACAAGAGGAAGGAATCTTGTCGAACTTTGTTCCTCCTGCCAATATATGGCATTCTAGTTACAATTTCCTGAAGAGAACTATTATACCTTTTTTTCTGGCCAGTTTTATAAAATATGGACTTATTTTATCAAGAGGAAAGTCATCAAAGGTACCGTACAATTCATAATGACTGAAGGGTATGTGATGAAGAGCCCGAGCATAAACCCATGTTGAATTCCTTTGAACACTTAATAGTCTGATTCTACTTAGATTCGAACCCATGTAATTCAGAAATTATTAAAAGTCTGTCAAGTCATAAATTCTCATGATTCACACACGATCAAACAAAAGAGGTTCTCTATCTACTCCATTCTTGATTATCTTTAAATTTACTTCCCTTTTACAAAAAATTTTAAACATATTTCCAGCACAATATTTGAAGTCATTATTTACTTACCATTTGGCCAGATAATTTACTAGTGGCCACAGCTTTATTGCAGTGTGTGACTTTTGAGGTCAAATAATCTTTCCAGCAACTCTACTTTCCACTATTCATAAATTACGAACCTTCTGTCTACAATATGTTTCTGCTGCAAGTAGACATCGATCACACATAATTTGGTTTTCCTTCTTGTTCCAGGGCTCTCGCTGATACGGACGCCGACGGAAAAATGACACTGGGTGAATTCAGTATCGCGTGTAAACTGATAAATCTGAAGCTCCGTGGCTTCGAGTTGCCAAAAACATTGCCACCTAGCTTGATAGCATCCCTGACGGCTGTTGGTGGCACACCGACTCTGACCCCTACATCGGGTCTCAGTCCGCTGGATCCGTTGAAATCCCTTGGCAATTCGATTTCCACCATGCCGCCTACAATTCCTCCACAGCCGGCAATCGTGCCACACGCTGTCCCACAAGCCATCGTACCCCCTATGATAAATAATCAAATGCCTACTATGGTCCAGCAGCCATTAATTTCCGGTGCTCCAGCACGGCCAGCCATTCCTCCACAGCCATTGATAGCAGCAGCACAGCCTTCGTTGATTTCGATGCAACCTCTGATTCCAGCTAGTGGTGCGATCCCACCGATGATGCCTGCACAACCTCAGCAACCTCTAATCGGAGGTATAGGAGCACCAGGCATGGTTCAAACAACTGTCCCAATTGCACCGGCACCAGGTGTAGGAATCATAAAACCATTGATCGATCCTATCGGTGGTGTACAACCAATAATCCAACCTGGAATGGGTGGAATTGCACCTGCAATGGCTCCTGGACTAGTTCATCAACCGGTAGCCCCAGCAGTAGTCCCTGCTCCACCAACTCCTCCGCACTCAGGTGGTGGGACACCCCAACGCACAATGTCTATCTCTGAGAGAGCGCCATCCATTGAATCTCCGTAAGTTCACGCTAATAATGTCTCTTTTAATTCATCCCTACGTAAACTCGGACATTTTATTTCCTCCTCAGGCAATCCGAATGGGCCATCAAAGGACCAGCTAAGCTAAAGTACACTCAACTTTTCAACACAACAGATCGCAATCGCTCAGGATTCCTGACTGGGCCTCAAGCTCGTAATATAATGGTTCAAACAAAACTACCACAAGCAATTCTGGCGCAGATTTGGGCCCTCTCGGATATTGATGCTGACGGCCGGCTTGGCTGTGAAGAGTTCGTTCTTGCCATGTATCTTTGCGATCAGGCCTTGCAGGGTGAAAAAATTGCTCCCACACTTCCTGCAGAGCTGATTCCACCATCTTTCCGAAAGGCCACCTCACGGCACGGCTCCGTGGGAGGCTCCAGGCATGGTTCGGTATCCTCGCAAGGAGGAATTCCGGCACATGTAGTCGCTGTCGAAGCTGATCCTCTCTCGGGGCTACCCCAATGTAAGTATTGAGTAAGACATGGACAAATGTCCATGTCAGTTAATATATTTTATTTATTTTGTTTTTGATGTTCGCAGCATCCTTCGAAGATAAACGAAAGGAAAACTTCGACAAAGGTCAAGCTGAACTAGAGAGACGGCGCAAAGCGTTGATGGATATTCAGAAGAAAGAACAAGTAAGTATGCAAAGATTGAGCTTCAAAAGGTTTATTATTAACTGAGATTCCATTAATTTGTCAACTAAAGGAAGAACGTGAGCGGAAAGAGCGCGAGGAACAAGAAAAAATACGCAAGGCAAAAATGGAAGCAGAAATGAAAAAGCAACAAGAGCTGGAACAAGAGCTGCAGCGCCAGCGTGAATTGGAGCAGGAACGTGAGGAGCAGCGCAAACGCGAACTAGAGAAAAAAGAGCTAGCGAGGAAGTATGCTATTGTTAGTCACTGAGTTGTTCTAATTATTTAAATAACGAATTTTTCGTTTATGCAGAGAGATGGAAAAGCAACGCCAGCAGGAGTGGGAGGCACAGAAGATTTCAGAGATGCAGTTGCAGCGTCAGCGAGAACAAGAAAACGTGCTCAAATTGAAAGCTCAAAATCAATCGCTGGGTGTTGAGTTGAGCACCTTTAATGAAAAAATCAAGGAACTTTCTCAAAAGATATGCGACACTCGCGTCGGAGTAACCAACGTCAAGAGCACCATCGATGGAATGCGAACGACCCGAGATACGCAAATGAGTGACATGGCACAGTTGAAGGCTAAAGTTAAGGACCAAAACCAACGGTTGGTTCAGCTTAGCCAAGAAAAGGCGAAAATGGATGCGAAAAATAAAGCTGGTGAAACGGAGACGCAGCTACAGTTCTCGAACAAGCAGGTTAGTAATATGCATTGGAAAACACAATTGAATATCAATGAAATAACTGCCTTCACTTTACCAACCAGATTATTATACAACAGTTGAAAGATAAATTAGAGAACACGAAGCAACATATTGAGAATAAGACAACTGATATAAAGATTAATAGTGAACAACTGAAAGAGCTAAAATCTCAGTTAACCGACTTGATTGATTCGTGCGAAAAACTATATCTTGAATATGATGTACAGCGAATTCAGGTGGGCTTTGAGAAACAATAATTTATATATCAATAATACATACAAATATATTTTTTTTTTTGTAATTTTCTTTGTTGATAACAGATACTTGAAATGAAGAACAATCGTAAAAATGAATCTTATACCAGCGCTTGGGATACCAGCAATTCCTGGCCAGTGGATACGGCTCCAGCAGCAGCGGAACCGGTGTTAACGAATGAAGCTGTTGAAACTCCTCCAGGTTATGTGAAATATCGAGCTATTTACGAGTTCAGTGCGCGAAACGCCGATGAGATTTCATTTCAACCGGGGGATATTGTAATGGTGAGTTGTTAGTGGTGTACACTAAAGTCGCTTTTTACGCGGGGGATACATAAATACGTAAATTCCGGAATCCGCGTAAATTCCGGAATTCGTGTAAAAAAAAACGCGTGAATTCCGGAATCCGCGTAAAAAAACCGCGTAAATTCCGGAATCCGCGTAAAAAAACCATCGTTAATTTTGCATTCCGAGTGAAGGGGAACCGAAATCCAGGCAAAAAAAATATCGCGTAAATTCCGGAATCCGCGTAAAAAAAACCGCGTAAATTCCGGAATCCGCGTAAAAAAACCGCGTAAATTCCGGAATCCGCGTAAAAAAAGCCGCGTAAAAAGCGACCTTAGTGTATTTCGTTATTAGTTTACTTTTTATGAAAGAGTGTATAAAATTTCATGGGTTATGCGATTTTTTTAATGTTTTGATTAATTACAAATTATTTTATATCAAAACTTAGCAACTTTTTTATTGTCAATTTTTTAATACATGTGGTTTACAGGTACCACTGGAACAAAATGCGGAGCCTGGATGGTTAGCAGGCGAGATAGGTGGTCACACTGGGTGGTTCCCCGAGTCATACGTAGAGAAAGTTGACACTAATCTGAACACCGTAGCAGCACCGGCTGCAACAGCGGTTCCTGAAACAATTGCCTACACCGAACCAGTCGCTGCCCCCACCACCTACCCAGACGCCAATGAAGTAGAGTAAGTAACGATGAATCTAGTGATGATGTAGCTTGCGATGTCTAACATCTATCGTTTGCTTTGTTTTTACAGAGGTATGTCAGAAGGAGCAATAAACACTGAATACGTTAGTAGTAACACTGGTAATAATAACGTTGACGAACCATTTGCAGCGACTTACAATGGCGATGTCGAATACTACGTTGCCTGCTATGCCTATCAATCGGCAGAAGTGGGCGACCTGGTGTTCGATGCGGGTGAAGTCATAGCTGTGAGCAAAAAAGATGGCGATTGGTGGACGGGTAACATCGGCACTCGTACTGGTATTTTCCCCTCGAATTATGTACAAAAGCAGGAATCTGTAAGTAGTGCAATAGAAACCAGTAGTAACGCTAGTGTTATAGCAAACGAAAAAAATGTAAATATAAATGTGCACCATTCTTGAGGCGACATGTTAAAGTAAACTATTTTTCTAGGAGGTAATAAACGGAAATCAGACCTTCAATCAACAGCAAGTTCAATCAGAATCGAAGCGAAAGGAATCAACAAGCCAAGACGCCGAAGAGGCGAGGAATCAAGCCGAAGCGGACTCCGAAGTGTCCCAAATCAATACTCAACCTGCTCCACCTCCAGCAGCGAACGAAGAAAATATCCGTTACTCGTCGATGTCATCGGCCACACCAAGTTTGCGAAAGAAGGGTGAAGTTGCACAAGTTATTGCACCATACGAAGCAACCAGTTCAGAGCAATTGTCACTCACTCGTGGTCAGCTTATCATGATCAGAAAGAAGACTGATTCTGGATGGTGGGAGGGCGAATTACAGGTAAACTTCTTTCGAAAATATTTGGATAAATGATCTTCGAATCATGTTAATTTTTATTTTAGGCAAAAGGACGGCGTCGACAGATCGGCTGGTTCCCAGCAACTTATGTTAAAATTTTACAAGGAGGACGTAATAGCGGCCGCAATACTCCAGTATCTGCTAGCAAGGTGGAACTGACAGAGACAATTCTAGGTGAGATTTTCATCTAGCTACAAATCTAGCAAAAAATCTAGCTTACAAGTTTTATAATTTTACTTTCAGATAAAGTAATAGCTTTATATCCGTACAAAGCGCTGAATGACGATGAGCTTTCATTCGAAAAAGATGACATTATTAGTGTGCTCGGAAGGGATGAACCAGAATGGTGGCGCGGTGAGCTGAACGGTACCACTGGACTCTTCCCAAGCAATTACGTGGGCCCGTTCGTGACGTCAGGTAAGAAAGCTTCCGGTATCGGTAGTTAACATCGTCTTGGGACTCCATAATGTTTGGTATGCGACGACTGATTTAGAGAGCCAGAATACGCAACAGAGCTGTAGTTTGCATTTTTGCCTGATTTGCTTCCCACTCCTATCTATACAGGCAGGATCTCTTTTGTTCTGCTAGACATTGTTTATAATTTGATTTGACTGTAGTATGTTTTACAACCGTTTATGTTTGTTGTATAGTACCAGTTTATTCGGTATAAAACATATATTTTGCTGTGTTTATTTGTATATTTAGAAACTATATGTACATTTATGATTTATCAGTTATTATAAATTTATCTTTATTTAATAATATGTATCATTTGTTTGTCATCAAAACGAACTAAAAAGAACAAAAATGTTCATAGGTAAAAATTGAAATAAAAATAACAGAATTCTATAATTATACCTAAGAGAAAATCTAAACGCACTGCTTAGTATAAAACATGTCTTGGAAGGCAGATAGAAATTTTATTTTACAGTATTTATCAGTTACTAGCTGACCCGGCAAACTTCGTCCCGCCTATTTTAGTGTTTAATTTTATAATTTTAAACATTTCAAATTCATTGATTCCTTGCGATTCGATTATATCGTTTAAAAATGATTGGTTTCATCGGAATGACAACATCCTTGACTTTTGGCTTTTGTACATGACCTCTGTTCCGGATATATATTGGGTGCGATTTCAGTTATTTTCGTTGTTTTCCAGAAACTAAAAGTGGTCATCTTCTGATTTAATATGGTGTCCAGAGTCAATGCTTGGCTTCTATACATCATTTCGATTACGGACATATCCATATGTTGTAGTATTCGGTTATTTTCGGCTGTTTCCCAGAAGTTGCCATATTTTAGTATTGTCTAAGGTCAATTTATAGCTCTTTGCATCATTATGGATCCGGTGATACTCATATTGGGAGGTATTTGGTCAATTTCGGCTGTTTTCCAGACACCGGAAGTCGCCATCTTACAATTCAAAATGTTTTCTGAGGTCGATTTGTGGCTTCAGTGCGTCATAACAATTCCGGAAATATTCATATTGGGTGGTATTTGGTCAATTGCCGCTGTTTTTCAGAAACCGGAAGTCTTGGATTTCAAACTGGCATTAGGAGACAATTGGCCTCTGAGCGTCAATCTGGTTGAAGAAACATTCATATTGGGTGGTATTTGATCATTTTCGGCTGTTTTCCAGACACCGGAAGTCGCCTTCTTACAATTTAAAATGTTGTCTGAGGTTGATAGGTCGGTTTGTGGCTTCAGTGCATCATAACAATTCAGGAAATACGCATATTGAGGGGTATTTGGTAATTTGGCGCTGTTTTTCGGAAACCGTAAGTCGCCATCTTGGATTTCAAAATGGCATTTGTAAACAATTTCTGGCCTCTGAGCAGACTTCCCGTGCACGCGCTTATTTTTCAAGCGACGAGAGAAATCTTTCTCTCGCTCGTAGAATTTCCATGCATGTGCGACGAGACGAGTCACGTCACAATTTGCAGGTTGCTCTTTCGCTTCTCTTTCGGTTCGGATTGCGATGCGCAAGGCGATGTTTCATCGCACTACGAACTGAGCAAGACGCCCGTACTGTACATACTTGATACAGCTCGTGCGCTACAGCTCGTGAGACTTTCTCGTGTGCACAGACTTCCTGTACACGCGCTGGAACGACGAGAGGTTTCTTTTCTTTTATTCTTCGGTAAGAGACTGCGGCGCACCACACGTTGTCTTATCGCTTTACGAACTGAGCGAGACGCCCGTACTGTACCTTAGTGAAACTGTATATTAGAGAAAGGACAAAGCACTCACCGTTGAGGAAACTGTCAACATCAAAACGGGCGAGCTGTATAATTTTGCATTGTCGTTATCCGTTTTGATGTTGACAGTTGCCTTAACGGTGAGTGTCTCTGCGTCTCTCTGGTGTAGCGAACCTATACATTAGAGAAATGACAAGACACTCACCGTTAAGGCAACTGTCAACATCAAAACGGATAACGGCAATGCAAATTTATACAGCTCGCCCGTTTCGATGTTGACAGTTGCCTTAACGGTGAGTGTCTTGTCATTTCTCTAATGTATAGGTTCGCTACTCTGGTGTATAGGCTGCCTACCGTACCTACATACGATATATGCCGTCAGACCCTTCTGAAGGTGTATTAATCGGAAGAATTCACAAAACTATATTACTACGATCAGATTATCACGAACCTTCAGAACCTGATTTGCAATATCTATACACTAAGGTCGCTTTTACGCGGTTTTTTTACGTGGATTCCGGAATTTACGCGGTATTTTTTTTTCTTGCGGATTTCGGTTCCTCTTCACTCGGATTGCAGAATTTACGCGGGTTTTTTTTTACGCGGATTCCGGAATTTACGCGTTTTTTACGCGGCATGTATCCCACACATAAAAAGCGACTTTAGTGTACTCAATTCGAAAATTCTATCCAACATCAACATGTACTAGAAAATATAAACAATTTCAATGGTTTTACTATTTTTAACTCCCGAAAAACTTATGTTGTAATTTCAAACCACATTTTTTATCCTTAGAACTACAAAACAGAGTTCTATCATAAGATAGTCAATGACATCTAAACCGACGAAAGGAACACTTCTGTTAACTAACGTAACACTCTGCATCCGGTGCATTTTCGTACCGTTAGCATAATAGGTATAGTAACAAAACGTTCTTAATTCATGTTAACAAAAGTCGGATGAATTAATCATAGAATTTTGAATTGATAAATAAATGAACTAGGTTATATCATTGATAATTCTAACGGTGTTTTGATGCATGCTGCTATAACACGGTAAATGAAAAAAAAAACATAAAATCCCCTGCCTGTTTCCTTCTGCGCAAAATCAAATTCCTTCTCGCACCATTAGCGCAAAGCAACATGCGAGGCAAGCTCGCGAGACGAGCTCACGAGAATTTGCACGCAAGCTGTCTCAAGTACGCGACGCCCATGCACCGCACTCGTTAAGTTGAGAGACGAGATATCTTCGTGTACGTCGCAATAAAAATTCCCATGCGACGAGACGTGGCTCGTACGAATGGTAAGTTTTCTCGCTCGCACGCTGCACACAGCATAAAGCGACTGAATGAGAAACGAGACTTGTAGCGCAAAGCACACTGTCTCTTCTTTGTGCGAGCGAGATTTCAGGGAGTCTGCCTCTGAGCGTCAATCTGGTTAAAGAAACACTCATATTGGATGGTATTTGATCATTTTCGGCTGTTTTCAAGACACCGGAAGTCGCCATCTTACAATTCAAAATGTTGTCTGAGGTCGATTTGTGGCTTCAAAGCATCTTAACAATCCCGGAAATACCCATATTGGGTGGTATTTAGTCATTTGCCGCTATTTTTCAGAAACCGGAAGTCGCCATTTTGGATTTCAAAATAGAAGGGGACAATTTTTTGCCTCTGAGCGTCAATCTGGTTGAAGAAACACTCACATTGGGTGTTATTTGATCATTTTCGGCTGTTTTCCAGACACCGGAAGTCGCCATCTTACAATTCAAAATGTTGTCTAAGGTCGATTTGTGGCTTCAGTGCATCGTAACAATTCCGGAAATACCCATGTTGGGTTATTTGCCGCTATTATTCAGAAACGGTATTTGGAGACATGCCAGAAGAAGGAATGGTGTCAAAACATTATTGACATGTTTGTTACACCTGAAAACATTCACCTGCCAAATTTGGTTATATTTACTTGATTGGTTCTCGAGCTGTGCGTAATTTGAGTTTTATTTGTATGGGACCCCTCCCTTTTAGAAGAGAGAGGGGTGTCAAACCATTATGGATATATTTGTTACCCCTAAAAACAATCACCTGCCAAATTTGGTTCCATTTAGTTGGTTAGTTCTCGAGATAAGCAAAAAATTGTGTTTCATTTGTTATAAACCCCTCCCTCACAGAAGAGGGAGGGGAATCGAACCACTATGGACATACTTGTTACCTCTAAAAACATTCACATACCAAATTTGGTTGTATTTGGTTGATTGGTTCTCGAGCTGTGCGAAATTCGTTTTCCATTTATATGGGACCCCTTCCTTGTAGAAGAGGGAGGGTTGTCAAACCATTATGGATATATTTGTTACCCCTAAAAACATCCACCTACCAAATTTGGTTCTATTTACTTGGTTAGTTCTCGAGATGTGCAGAAATTTGTGTTTCATTTGTATGAGACCCCTCCCTTCCAGAGGAGGAAAGGGTGTCGAACCAACATGGATATATTTGTTGCTCTTAAAAACATCCACTTGCCAAATTTGGTTAAATTTGCTTGGTTGGTTTTCGAGATGTGCAGAAATTTGAGTTTCATTTGTATGAGACCCCTCCCTTCCAGAGGAGGGAAGGGTGTCGAACCAACATGGACGTATTTGTTACTCCTAAAAACATCCACATGCCAAATTTGGTTCCATTTGCTTGGTTAGTTTTCGAGATGTGCAGAAATTTGTGTTTCATTTGTATGGGACCCCTCCCTTGCAGAAGAGGGAGGGGTCTCGAACTATCTTAGTCACCTTTCCCGGCCCCTAAAACCCCTATATACTAAATTTCACGCCGATCGGTTCGGTAATTTCCAAGCCTATATGAATCAGACAGACAGACAGACAGAGCTGCATTTTTATATGTTTAGATGCAGTACACTTAGTTCACTCTCATTGGCGCCTTGAGAGAGTACCAAATCATAATTATGTTGCGCTCAAAGAAAACTAACTATATTCCACCCTGCTGTTTACTATAACCGTCCGGTTCACGCGGCGTGATTGATTGCTGTTTCTCCTTATAGCTAGGGCAGTTCAAAATTGATACGCCTTTTTCATTCCTGCCGTACTGCTGAAAAATGTACTAGAAATCTAGAATCACCGCTAAATGCGATTTTTAATCTCTTTTGCTATGACATCGATTTCCTAGTAGTTAGAAAGAATCGGTAATATTTCCGGTATTTAAGAAAGGTTATAAACGAAATGTTGAAAATTATCCTGGAATCTCATGTTTGTGTGCCTGTTGCAAAGTTTTGGAAGCCGTTATCTATCATCATCTCATGTTGACGTGAAAAACTATACATATTTCTACCTCGGTAGATCTGTATTTATCAATTCATTAAAGTTCAATTTTTTGCCTCCGCCGTATGGACCAGAGCCTTCAGATCTTCTTTTTCTTCTTCTGGTCGAAACTTACAGTTATCAGCTCGATTTGTTTTAGCCCAGTATCTTTGACTATATGGCCAGAGCCTTCAGATCGATACTGTTTATACTAAAAGCCGCTTTTGACCGTGTTGATCATGGGCTACTTTGTGCCAAGCTCGACAAGCTTGAAACTGCAATTGAAATGGTGGAATGGCTAGATTCCTACCTACGTAATCGTAAGATCGCTGTCAAACTGGGCATGCCCCAGTCCACTTGATTTAGTAACAGTTCATGTGTTCCCCAGGGTAGCATACTTGAACAGCTACTTTTTTCGCTGTTCAATTATGTTTACAAAAGTTCTGCCACCTGGCACACGATCGCTGTACGCAGATGATACTAAAATTTTCAAGCTCATCGAAACTCTTGAAGATTGCCATAGGCTTCAATCGCGGATTGACTTGTTTAGTGACCGTTGCCATCGTAATTACATGTTACCAAATATCTTAAATACCAATATAGTTCACTTACGTGAAATTATGAAGACAAATTGAAAATGACAGAAGCGTTAGTCACCTTTTCGACCGCTAGGTGCGCCACTTCTGATTTTGTTCTACACGACATGCGAAATAGAGTAACTTTTGACAATAATATTACCCTAATGGGTACACTGAAAAAAATGCTCATTTTATTGTGAAGTGGAGTCGGCCGAATATTTTATAATAGTAAACTTCGTCAATGTATGAGGCAATCCATGGGTGGTGTTCCACGGTTTGTACGTTTGTCGACCTCCGACAATATTTTGAGTTGTAAAATAGCGACTTCCGGTGACTGGAAAACTGCAGAAAATGACCAAATACTACCTAATATGGGTGTTTTTTTTAACCGGAATGACGCTCAGAGGCCAGAAATTGTCGCCAAATGCCAGTTTGAAACCCAAGATGGCGACTTCCGGTTTCTGAAAAACAGCGGCGAATGACCAAATATGGGTATTTCCGCGATTGTTATGATGCACTGAAGCCACAAATCGACATTTTGAGTTGTAAAATGGCGACTTTTGGTGACTGGAAAACTGCCGAAAATGACCCAAAAACAACCAAATATGGGTGTTTCTTTAACCAGAATGATGCTCAGAGGCCAGAAATTGTCTCCAAATGCCGTTTTGAAATTCAATATGGCGACTTCCGGTTCCTAAACAACAGTGGCAAAAGACCAAATAACACTCATTATGGGTATTTCCGGGATTGTTATGATGCACTAAAGCTACAAATCGACCTCAGACAACATTATGAATTGTAAAATGATGACTTCCGGTGAATGGGAAACTGCCGATTAAACGATGATTGCATCATATTCGTTTCGTTTCCATCACTGCTTGGGATTAGTTTACATTTACACGTCGTGGCCTGATTATTTGAATATTTCTTCTTCGTGCCTCGATAAGCTACATCTATTATATTATCAATATTTAACTCCCGGAATGGCGTTAGTTTTACATACAAACAATATACGCACGAAATCTACAACATATTTTTTTCTGTGAAAGTATAAAATTGAGTCAACTAAATCTAAAATTGAGTAAACTCAGTTTCGTGTGTGAGAATGTCACACGCTCACAGAAATTAAACAACAATGCACAGTGGTACAGTAAGGCAATGTAGGAGGACATGAGTTTTTCGATGCGATTTTGTGGTTTTAGAGTAAAATTTTTTTTCTAAGAACTTGTTTCTTATATTTAGTCTATTTTTTTGTGCAAATGAAAATTAGGGTGTTTCTGAAATCGACTATATAAAAAATCTAACTTTTTTATTTGCAGAAATAAATGTATACATTCATCGGCACAGTTGTTGATCAACTAATTTTAAGCAACTTTCGGTATTTCTTCACAATATTTATACAATATTTGTTCTTTCAAATGATACCAAAAAATATTATTTATGTTTGCCCTAAACGGAGACATTAATATTTTAAAAGGGCCTATTTTTAAAATAGAAGTAGTGAAAACTCTTCATCTGTACAATATATCGACAATGTTTTTTCGTCAAAATTGGCGTATTTTTGATTAAAGTTACCGAAGAAAACTTTGTTTTTAAAATTGAATTGAAAAAATAGAGCGGAAGGAAGGTCTACAAAAAAGTTACTTAGAATTAGTTGATCTACAAGTTTGCCAAAGAATGTTTACAATTATTTATGCAAATAAAAACAAGCTAGTTTGTTTTTATTTCGTTGATTTTAGGACCACCCTAATTTTCATTTGCACATAAATAGAGTACTATGTATAAAAAACAACTTTTTACAAAAACTATGGCTTTAAACCGCAAACCAAAATCGCAACGAAAAGCTTATGTCCGCCTAAAATGCCTTACTGTACCACTGTGCAATAAGTTTAGTTACCTTTTTCACCACAAGAGGGGGTGTTCCCTGTCTGTCTTCACGGAAATATATGGAAAATTCGAGAGTGAACTATATTGTTATTTTAAGATATTTGATGTTACTAAGCATTCCTAAGTGTACTGTGATAAGTTTCCACGGCAAAAAGCAACGTTTGGTGTTCAACTATCGCATTGCTGGCACAAGTTTACAACGTAACGAGAAACTTTCACCGATTTGGGTGTTTTGTTGGACATGTTGGCCATCAGGCTTCGAAACGGTCAGCATTTTCATTCGATCTCGCTTCCTCATCGTGCATCACAGTCGGCTTTCGCTCGTAAATGTAAAACAACCGTCGCCTCTCAAACAAAGAAATGATGGTCATTCGACACTCGCGCATCAAAGAGATTCACACTGCCATTCGTTTGGCGATGTTATTTCGGCCTATTTCTGTCTACTTCATTCTAATTATATTGATAAATATTGTTACAAGCACAATGATATAAAAAATTTCCGAAATATCCGCACCCAACGTGCGTAATTCTCATTTCTAGAAAAAATGTCAAAATACGTTTGAGGAAAAAACCGTCGTGGTGGCGGTGGTCGTTTGACATGTTCGTTCAAGACTGTATTGAGACAGCGAGCCTTGCTAGCGTCAGAGGAAGAAGAAGACGATTATCGCAGTAAAAAGTGGTTCGACCGTGACCATTTCGAAGCCTGTTGGCAATACTTTTCAACGATCATCTCCAAAGCTAATCGCCAATTTGGTCTAATATTTAGAATTGGCCAAGAGTTTACTGATTACGGTAACTTACGGACTCTTCACTGTTCCTTGGAGCGCTCAATTACGTGCGTTGGATGGGACCCGCACTATGATTTGTGGGTTCAAATAATTGAACGAGCTCAAAAACTTTTTGTTAGAAAGATTTGTCGTACATTGCTATGGAGGGATTCCAATCATCTATCACCTTACGAAAACCTTTGCTTGTTGGTTGGAATCTCACCCCTTGAGCAGCGCCACAAGGAAATAATTACCAAAACGACACATAACATTTAGACAGGCCGGTATGATTGTCCAGTTATCCTGACTTTGCTGCAGCTGTATTGTCCCCTTCGTCCTCGAGGAAACCAGAATCTATTGTTAAACGAATGCGTGCCGTACGAACTACGGCCTTCATGAACCTGTTTGCCGAATGGCCCTGCTCTTCAACCGACTCAACGAAAATTTTATTTTTTTGTAATTCATTGTATATTATGAATATTATAAATTGTTTTTATCTATGTTATTTTACGCTTGTACTATGCAATGTATTGTTCTTAAAAGATGCTGGGTTTTTATGCCAGCTTGAAAGTTGCCTTCTCGGCCTTTCAAAGTGCCTTTTTTAATTTATTCATAGGGACTTAAGTCGGATGAATTATTCAATAAATAATAAATACTATAAGGTATAAAGCCCTAGGGTTGTATAAAATGGTGACGTGGGACTAAACACTGTAATAAGAGGAATTTTTAATTACTAAGGCTGTAAAGTCCGTCCGCAGACAGAATCAGTTCGTTTGTTCAGTAACTTAGGTACACTTAAGTCGCTTTTTACGTGGAGGATACGTGCCGCGTGAAAAAAAAAACCGCGTAAATTCCGGAATCCGCGTAAAAAACCGCGTAAATTCCGGAATCCGCATAAAAAAAACAGCGTGTATTCTGCATTTCGAGTGAAGGGAAACCGAAATCCGCACAAAAAAAAAATACCGCGTAAATTCCGGAATCCGCGTCAAAAAACCGCGTAAATCCCGGAATCCGCGTAAAAAAACCGCGTAAATTCCGGAATCCACGTAAAAAAGCCGCGTGAAAAAACCCGCGTAAAAAGCGACCTTAATGTATTTTCATTTTCAGCCTCGCCTTAAATTTTGTTTAAGAAATATATTTAACAACACTCGAAAGAATTTTGTTTACACTTGGCAATATTGTGCCTGTAGTGTTTTTTTTGTGCTAACTAGATGTTGTTTCCAAGGCATGTTGATGTTGACAAGGCACAAGCGTATCGTTGTTGTTGAAGAAGGACCAAAAATTTTTCGTCATGCTACTAAATCATAATTAACTTTATTCCACAAAACACTAATGCAACAATACCTACGTTATCATAATGAATGGTTTTGTCTTATTAAACCCTGATCAAAATAAATTCATTATATGAATCTTGCTCTGAAAATAACGAGAAACCAGCGGCGCTTTGCTCCCCATATACTGTACAGTACTATAGCTTTTACCAGCATGTTTACTTTCAAGACATCAGTTTCTGTTATGCTCTAATAGCAGGTTTAGAAATTGTTCAAGAAAAGGGGCTGCTTAAACTTTTCGAAAAACCTTTACCTTTGAGACATCAAATAAGTCTAAGTTCATGGAAGAAAACATAAATTGACCTATTGGGACGGAGAGACTTATTAATCTGACCCAACATTTGCCAGTTTCATTTTAAATTTTACAGAATGCACACCAGTATAGAAAACAAAGACGTAGTTTCACGTCGATAGTAAAAATTACGATCTTCTATCTACACTGTAGATGGTGCGCAATATCTTGCGTTTGACAGCATCAAGGGCTGGGTATTCACCAGCAGGGATTATGTTTTGACGTGGCAGAGAATTACTGGGATAAATTATAGGGGCCTATTCAGGCCTTACACGGGCCTATGCTTTTGCACTGGGATGTATGTGACATATTTTTGGCTCCATTTCCATTTCGAACCCACCGTGGTTCCATAATGTTGCTTGTTATTCTTCGGTCATGAAAAGATGGCGTCTTTACATAGGCCTAGGCCTATTACAGAAGACGTACACTTTCCGAAGAAACAACCCTAAGTAATTTTCGCTGCCGAAATTCTCTTATTTTGTTACAACGTCTAGAAGTCTCTTCCACAATACTCATGTTGAATCTTAAAAATATTAAAGTTATCCGCAAAACCGACAAGTATGTGGATTTCAGAATTACACAATCATTTTTCGAACGTTTGCTCTTTGTAAATCACCATAAACCAGTGTTGTCGGGGAAACATAATATTTTGCTTGACTCAACCCTACACCGCTTTGAAATCCACAAAGATGTGACTAGTTTGAAAGTTTCCCTGCTGCCAGAGTACAGTATCGCTTATGTAGCTAATGCAATCAAACTGATGCTTAGTAATCAGAGTGAAATTCCTTGCCGAAACCCACCAGAAGATGGTGCAACGGTAGGACAACGGAGATCTTCGCAACAGTCTTGTAACATTTGGTCATCTGCCTTGGCCCGAGCAACAGCTTACTCCTTGTGCTCGTAAATTTCCTCCTAAGCTGGAGCTGCTCTCCTAGATATAGAAAAGCAATCGGCAGTGGTTGGCATAAAACTTCGAATGCGATTAACTTTTAATTTTCCAATTTTTATTAGCGAAATTTAACGTATTCACACAAAATTTTTCGCGCTCAAGAAAGCAAATCAAAGCGCAGCTAGGTACTACGCTCCGATTCAGAATTCGACTTTCTGTTTGTTCTACACAGACTTCACGGCCAACTGTTAATGTACAGGACAATTGCGGGGCTGATGATGATGATGGTCCCGCCACATACCCCTACAAAGGTTTGAGCTGGACGATTTATCTATGGATAATTAATGTAGTCATTATTTTAATCAGTTATACAAAAAACGAACTGGTTCCATTTCCAGATATAAACTTTTTAAAACTGTTTACTTGATTCACATCGGTAAAGACGTGAATAGCTGTAGAGCTACACAAAACTAGCACAGGGTTTTCATGACCTTCAGCCAGACTAACCACAACTACTTCATGTTTTTTCTCTAAGCATTCAAATAACAATTTTTGTTTCAATTGTAAGAGAATTTATTTAGGGTAGGGAACATATTTTGAGCAGCTTTAGGAACCGTTTGTGTATTGAAACGAAATACTCGAAATGTTTTGGGTAAAATTCAAACAGAAGTATATCAATCTGTTCTCTCTCTTTTTATCTGTCAGAACTTGTTTTCAGATTGTAAAACTAAGTTAGCAAACTTTAACAACAATGGGTTGAAGTTACCAATCGAGGGACACTATTCCAATCACCCCGAACCTATTTTAAGCAGTTTCCATCTGTTTTGCAGGCGTTTTTTTTTCAGCACCCGAAGTGGCTCCTGAATGGCTGCAATACAGGTCGATTTGTTTTAATTGCTGTTTGTTCACAGATTTCTTTGTGATTAACGGTATTTCTTATATTCGTAGAACAGCTAGACAATCGAAGTTTACGTTTCTATCATTGAAACTGTCGATATTGATCAAAATTCAGGAGTTTGAGGCCTGTTTTCTTCGACTGATTAAAATAGGCGCCACTGCTTAAGTCGTTCCTTATCCTATATCTGACTTCCGCACGCGAGGCTCAAACTTATGTAGTCACTTTATTCTATTTTTTAAAGCTACAACAACATAAAGGAATAAAATCCATCATCACCACCGTGACGAACACAGTAGTTTTTGTTATTACATGTTCAAAAAAACCCGAAATTAATCCACCTAGCGGTAAGACCCAGACTTTCTCTTTCGAGCTTATTATTTGTTTGAATAGATTTGCATGGAACCTTCAATTAATAGAAAAAATACACCTTAATAATTTTGCAGGAATTATTTTTCACTCTAAATAACGAATTTCTGGTAGCCAAAAGCATAACTATACCGAAAATTTTGGAAGTGAAATAAATATGTTTTAAGTATATGATGCGATTTTTTTTTGTTCCTGGTATAATCGAAACGTCACTGTACTCATATATAGGTCGGATTATATTTCATTTGAAATTCAACTTTTTGTAGTAAGAAAATTTTCCCTGATGAGCAACAGCCTAAACAGACCAAATATCATTCAATATGAGAATTTGTGGAATAGTATGATACCCAGAGGCCAAAAATCAACATCAGACGCCATTTTAAATTTTTGAATAGTAGCTTCCAGTTTCATTACCCAATGTGAGTTTTTCAGGAACCGGGATAATGCTTTGAAGCCAGGAATCAACTCCATACTTAATTTTAAAATCCGATTCTGCGACTTACGGTTTCTGGAAAACAACCTTAAGATGCCAAATTCAATCCAATGAAGGTATATTCACTCTTTGGGTCCTAGAATATTGAAGTTGTATCTGAAGTAATAATTGAAATATAAAACGTAAAATTTGATTTGTAATCACGAGCAATACCGGGAACCGTCAAATAGTACACTATATTTTGATCAATCAAGTTTCTTTTCATAGCTAGATTTCACATTTTTAAACATAACAGGCAAAGTAAGAGTCCGATTACAAGCAAAACAATAGGGTCTTTTGGGACAACAAGGCCTTCCGATTGACACTGATCTTATGAAAATCGGTCCAGCCATCTCTGAGAAGCATGAGTGAGATTAAACAGTCTCCAGAATACGTTTCTTTCCATAACTTTTGAACCACATGTGTTATAAAATTTAAAAGTTAAGGGTTTTTAAGGTAGCCCATTCATTTTAAACCAATTTTGTTCAAATCGGTTGTGTAGTTTCTGAGATAATGATGCTTCGTGATTCTTACATTTTGATACATAAACTCTAAACTAAAAATCCGATAATAATGAAATTTGATAGGGTCTTATGGGACAGCTAGATCTTTCATTTGCAATTAATTTCATGAAAATCAGTCCAGCCATCTCTGAGAAAAATGAGTGAGAATAAAAATCTGCACATGCACACACACATACAGAAAATGCTCAGCTCGTCGAACCGAGTCGAGTGTTATATGCCATTCGGCCCTTTGCAGCACTTTTATATTTCAGTTTTGCAAGTGATTGCTATACTTTTCTAGAAGAAAGGCAAAATGATCTAATATAAAATATAAATAAAATTTTACAACACAATTATATCCGTTCGTAAAAAACTTCGTCAGTTACAGGCTTCAGAAAAACAATCAATAATGAATAGGTTCCTAACGCTACAATCCTACTGACACTAACAGTCTCGTATCTCTAAAACAGCTTTCAGGCGTTAGACGTGATATGGAAAATTATAGAGACATCATAACTAGCTCTCTGTGCTTACTAAAGGTGATAGAAATAATTGTTATTGATGCCCTTTTCGCCAGCAGTAAACAATACATTTTGTGAGATCAACATGATTTTTACCCGAAACGATCGATAACAACTAACTTAGTCATTCTGTGCCGAACACGCATCAGTATCGGACGTGTTTGGTGATCGGTCCGATAGAATATAAAACAAAAGACGTGCGAACAAGTATTGGCATTGTTTGCCTGGTCGAGTGAAATAAATCCGGGTTCAAGGTCGCGCCTTTGTGCAACTGTTTCGCATCGTGACTGCCAGCTGGTGCGTAAGCCGATTTGGCTGCTGGCTGAATTGTGCTACAGCAGTGTACGAGACACAAAAGAGGAAAAAGAAGAAGCCATCAGTTGACAGTTGAGTTGTATCGCTGTGTGGAGTGATCTCACACCTGGCTCGCTGCTGGTGGCTGTTTGGTGCTGCTGTATTGGTGCTGCTGGCTGTAACGGCTGCAACTTCGAACGATCGGACAACCAACCTTACTGGAAGGGAGAAGTAAAAAGGTACGTGCTCTTGTCGGCGCTAGTGCGCTAGACTTAGCGGGATGGATGTAGATCCCTCGCCTCCCGCGCCACCATCCCCGAACCCCTCTGACACTGACCCTTCTGTTACCCCCTCCCCTGTTCATTCTTCAATCCCCCCTCGCCCCAGGCTTTACCCAGACGGAGCCCAGGGCAGCTATACTGTCTATTTTCGGCCAAAGGCGGGACCGAAATCGAAACAGTTGAACCTCTTGCAGATTTCTAAAGACCTGACGAAGGAGTAAAAGGGCGTGACCGAAATTTCCAAGGTCCGGCCTAACAAGCTTCGTGTCGTGGTCAGTAACCTGAAAGAGGCCAACGATATAGCCTGCTCTGAGCTCTTCACACGCGAGTATCGCGTTTACATACCCGCACGAGACGTGGAGATCGACGGTGTCATAACCGATTCGAGTCTGTCCGTCGAGTGTATATTGAAAAGTGCCAAAGGGTGCTTTAAGAACAACACCTGTCCCGATGTAAAGGTGCTCGACTGCAAGCAATTGCGGTCAGCATCGATCATCGGTGGCAAAACAGTATACACTCCGTCAGACTCGTTTCGAGTTACGTTCGCCGGGTCAGCGCTACCAAGCCACGTCTCGATCCACCGGGTTCCTCTCCCTGTGCGATTATATGTGCCTCGCGTCATGAACTGCCTGAATTGTAAGCAGTTAGGCCACACCGCCGCCTATTGCTGCAATAAGGCACGTTGTGGCAAGTGTGGGGAGAATCATGCGGATGCATTCACTGTGGGGAGAGTCAGCATGAGCTCTCGACATGTGCGGTGTACATGCAGCGCAGGAATAAAATAAAGAGGTCTCTCAAAGAGCGTTCGAAGCGTTCTTACGCTGAGATGCTGAAGAAGACCGTTACCACTTCTCCCATTACATCAAACCCTTTTGATCTGTTGTCCTCTGATGAAACCGATTCTGACGATTCACCAGCGGGAACATCTTACGCCAATCCTGGGGAGTCTAGAAAGAGGAAAAAAATTTCCTCTCCTAAACTTCCCAGAAAAGGTCCTAAGATTTCTCAAAATGAAATGAAAGTTACAAACAAACCAAATAGTGCTGCGGAAAAACCGAAGCAAACTCCTCCTGGGCTTGCAAATTTAAAGTCCCAGAAGGAGTTCCCAGCACTGCCAGGAACATCTAAAACCCCAGTTGTTCCTTTTTCACATCCAGTTGATGAAACAAACTCTGGATTAGTGAAATTTTCTGACATTGTGGACTGGATTTTTGATACTTTCAATGTACCCGATCCAATTAAAATTTTTCTTACAGCATTCCTCCCAACAGTTAGATCATTTTTGAAGCAGTTGACTGCCCAATGGCCCCTCCTTGCAGCGATTGTATCCTTCGATGCCTAATTCAACTGCGTATATGAAGGATTCTATCTCTGTCTTACAGTGGAATTGTAGAAGTATTTGACCAAAAATTGATTCGTTTAAAGTTTTGATAAATAAAAACAAATGCGATGCATTTTCCCTTTGTGAAACTTGGCTTACTTCAAATATTGATCTCAACTTTCATGATTTTAATATTATTCGCCTTGATCGAGACACCCCATATGGAGGAGTAATTTTAGGGATTAAAAAGTGCTATTCTTTCTATCGTATTAACCTCCCCTCGATTCCAGGCATCGAAGTTGTCGCATGTCAAATGACAATACAAGGTAAAGAGCTTTGTATTGCCTCAATATATATTCCTCCCAGAGCACAGGTTGGGCAACGGTTGCTCTTTGATTTAATAGAACTTCTTCCCTCGCCACGTTTGATTTTGGGAGACTTCAACTCTCATGGTGTGGCTTGGGGTTCCCCCTACAATGATAACCGCTCCTCTTTAATCTATAACCTTTGCGATGACTTCGACATGACTAATTTAAACAATGGTAAAATGACACGTATCCCGAAACCTCCAGCGCGCCCAAGCGCTTTTGATCTATCCTTATGTTCGACGTCGCTACAGTTGGATTGCACATGGAAGGTAATCCTCGATCCTCACGGTAGCGACCATCTGCCTATTCTTATTTCAATTACTAACGGTTCAACTCGCATGCGACCAATTGACATTCCGTATGATCTCACACGGAATGTCGATTGGAAGTTATACGAGGAAATGATTTCAAAAGCGGTCGATTCGATTAAACATCATCCACCACTTAAAGAATACAACCTCCTCGCGGGCTTGATTCTCGACGCCGCGTTGCAAGCCCAAACGAAGAAATATCCTGGCGTAACGATTAAAGAACGGCCTCCCACTCCGTGGTGGGACCAAGAGTGCTCCGATGTCTACATGCAAAGATCCGACGCGTTTTTGGCCTACCAGAAGGGAGGTATACCTGGCGACTATTTACGGTATTCGGAGCTTGATACCAAGCTTAAAAGCTTGGCTAAAGCAAAGAAACGCGGATATTGGCGTCGGTTCGTGAACGAGACGTCGAGGGAGACATCGATGAGCACTCTTTGGAACACAGCCCGAAGAATGCGGAATCGCGTTACGGTTAACGAAAGCGAGGAGTCTTCAAGTAGGTGGATATTTGATTTTGCCAGGAAAGTATGTCCGGACTCTGTTCCTGAGCAAAATATTGTTCGCGATGCGTCTCCGGGCCACGACGCGATAGAATCACCTTTTACGATGGCAGAATTTTCAGTTGCCCTCCTGTCCTGTAACAATAACGCGCCTGGGTTAGATAGAATCAAAATCAACTTGTTGAAGAATCTACCCGGCAATGCCAAGAGGCGCTTGTTGAACTTGTTCAATAAGTTCCTGGAGCAAAACATTGTACCGCAGGATTGGAGGCAAGTGCAGGTGATCGCCATCCAAAAACCAGGGAAACCAGCTTCTGATCACAACTCTTATAGGCCGATTGCAATGCTATCCTGTATCCGGAAATTGATGGAAAAAATGATACTCCCTCGTTTAGACCATTGGGTCGAATCAAATGGCCTACTATCGGATACTCAATTTGGCTTTCGCCGTGCCAAAGGGACGAATGATTGTCTTGCGTTGCTTTCAACAGATATTCAGCTGACGTATGCTCGCAAAGAACAAATGGCGTCTGCGTTCTTGGTCATTAAGGGGGCTTTTGATTCCGTTTCTATTGACATTCTTTCGGGTAAACTTCACCGACAAGGATTTTCTCCAATTTTAAACAGTTTTTGCACAATTTGTTGTCCGAAAAGCACATGCATTTTACGCACGGCGATTTGGCAACTTTTCGCATTAGCTACATGGGTCTTCCCCAGGGCTCATGTTTAAGCCCCCTTCTTTACAACTTTTATGTAAATGACATCGACGAATGTCTGGCAAATTCATGCACGATAAGACAACTTGCAGACGACAGTGTAATCTCTGTTACAGGAGCCAAAGCTGCCGATTTGCAAGGACCATTGCAAGATACCTTGGACAATTTGTCTGCTTGGGCTTTACAGCTAGGTATCGAATTCTCTCCGGAGAAGACTGAGATAGTAGTTTTTTCTAGGAAGCATGAACCTGCTCAGCTTCAAACACAGTTAATGGGTAAAACGATTTCTCAGGCTTTGGTACACAAATATCTTGGTGTCTGGTTTGACTCTAAAGGCACCTGGGGTTGTCACGTGAGGTATCTGATGAAAAAATGTCAACAATAAGTGAATTATCTTCGTACAATAACCGGACAATGGTGGGGAGCCCATCCAGGAGACCTTATAAGGCTTTACCAAACAACGATATTGTCTGTTATTGAATACGGGTGTTTCTGCTTCCGCTCCGCAGCAAACACACATCTGATCAAACTGGAGCGAATACAATGAACTCGATAATCCTGCTTCTGTTTACGTCGCAGAATTAGCTGCAATTCAGTACACCCTAGGGATTATCGAAAAAATGCCCAAGGACCATTATTTCATCTTTACGGACAGTCTCAGTTCCATTGAGGCTCTCCGATCGATGAAAGATGTTAAGCACTCTCCGTATTTCCTGGGGAAAATACGGGAACATCTGAGTGCTTTATCCGAAAAATCGTTTCAGATTACCTTAGCGTGGGTCCCTTCTCACTGCTCGATACCGGGCAATGAGAAAGCGGACTCTTTGGCTAAGGTGGGCGCAACAAACGGTGATATTTATGAAAGACCAATTGCCTTTAATGAATTTTTCGCATTTGTACGTCAGAATACGATCATCAGTTGGCAAAATGCTTGGACCAGAGGGGAACTGGGAAGGTGGTTACATTCCATAATCCCCAAGGTGTCGACGAACCCGTGGTTCAAGGGGTTGGATGTAGGTCGGGATTTCATTTGCGTGATGTCCCGGCTTATGTCCAATCACTATAGATTTGACGCGCATCTCCGTCGTGTTGGGCTCGGGGAAAGTGGTATCTGTGCCTGTGGTGAAGGTTATCACGACATAGAGCACGTTGTTTGGTCATGCCCTGTACACCGTGACGCCAGGTCTAGATTAATAGCTTCCCTGCAGGCCGAAGGTAGGCAGCCGGCTCAGGTCACGAGGGAGACAACCCAATATGCCAGTCCGTAATATCTTGGCCCAGCAGCGGAACATATTCAATAGGCTGCTTACCTATGGCGATAGAAAACCATCAAACAACAAATCAGTGCTTTTAATGCAAAACATTCTAGCTTTAAGTTAGATTTAGTTTCAGCTCGTAGTCGGCAGCGAGGATAAAAAATTTGCTTTTAGTTATTAAGATACTTTAGAAAGTAAGCTACCAGATATAATTGGCGCCGTTAAACATTAAATTGTATTTGTGCCGTGTCAAATAAATTATAGATGAAGATAAAAAAAACTAACTTAGTCTAATTTTCGTCGAGTAATGGTGCAAAAATATACGGAGTATACACTCATCTTAGAGTGACATTCGATAGAGTAGACCACAGAATACCTTTAGCTATTTTCGAAAAACTTGGTGTTTTTGTGTAATAGTTTGATGAACAACGTAATGTGTAATAGTTCAGATACTATTTGACGAATCGAAAACTCTGTGTGAAGAATCTTCACTGAAGATAGAGATTCAGTTCTCTGCAGAGTTTACAAAGTTGCTCAAACATGTGTGCCGACTCTTTTTTGAAACTACTATTTATATAATTATATTCGAACCAAAATCCATTATCATCAATGAACATAATATATTAATGTACCCAATAAATTGAAGAGATATTAAAATTTTATAATCTTCGTCATTAAATTACAACAAAAAAACTATATAATCTATCAAAATCCATCAAAACAGACTTTATGTGTGAAATACAAAGCCTTTCAAGCTCCGCCATTGTTGCTGAATGTTTTACCTGCCTTGGCATTGAATTGAAAAAGTTAATTCTTTTATACAACAGAGAGTTTTGTGATCTTCTGATTACAAAATGTGGTGTTCTAACATTATCCGCGTTTCTAGTGTTGTACCTATAAAAATCACTTCCCCTATCAACTCGATCACAAATAGTAAGGCAGCAAAAAAATATTTTTAAAACTTTATAAAGAAGCACCATTGTCAAAAAATATACTCTTTGCTTCACAGAAAGCAATTACAAAGCGTCCAGCATAAAACTCGAGTAAGTGAATCTATTACATCTTAATATTAATTGTATGGGCTGCAGTCTCAACATTTGTGTATTGTTTGCAAGAAATAGAATGGATGAACGAAAATCTATATGTGATGAAATTATTGACTTATAAAGACTAATTTCACTACTCACAGTCAATTAATTTTTCAAACGGCGAAAGTTAACTTGTCGTCAATAATCACTCCAAGAAACATTAACTTGTCTACGCGATCAATCGTCTCACCATCAGTTACAATGTTTACTTCTGGTCTGGAGTTGGTAGAAAAAATAATCAAGTACTGTGTTTTAATATTATTTAATTTAAGCTGTTTAAATTTTATTCAATTTCAATTCATTTGAATAATATAAATAAGGACGATACAAATTTCATTTTCATTTTATGTCACCCCCCTCCCCCCCTTCAAAAATGTTAAAAATTGGAAGGGAAAAAAAAAATTTAAGCCGTTTTGTTAATATTATTGACTTTTCGACAGCGTATATGCTTAATTAAGCAACAAATAAGTCCAGTGACAGTGAAAGTGTCATCGAAAGGCAAACCAAATGTTTAATAATGATAATAATGTGATATTCTATCAACATCCATTTTGCATGCAAGTTACAAACGTCGTAACTTGCACACAATTTTTTATGAAAGCAATTCCTTTTTTTTCTTCACATTGTTATTTATTTTTTGCCCTCCCCTCAGCTCACTTTGATAACCGCGGGCATAAAAACTATTCAAAATTTGTGTCAGCCTTATTAACAAATTGGGCCCTAAATATTCTTTGCGATACACCAAGTGTATTAGCAATGGAATTCGATTCGAAATCATTAAAACAAGTCTTCTGAGTTCTGGAAAACAAATAGCTCTCAAATTATTTGTATGCTGTCCAGTGTTTACAACAGGCCTAAAAAGCCTAGAAATTGTTTCAAAACCGCGTTCAAGAAAAATACAGCAAGAATAGTTTCTTTAGTCTTGATTGTTTCTTTTCATTCTGCTAACACCAGATTTAATGTAGACTCACAAGAGTCCCCCCCTCTCGATAACCTGGGATTAGCAAATCATTACTATTCAAGTAATTCATCAGCTGGCCTTTTCAACTAGTTCTGAAATTTTCTCTAATGTGTGTAACAAATTAATGAGTCGGAAATCTTCGGTTTTATACGTCCCAATAATCTTGGGGATAGGAACCACAAGTGATTCCTTTCAAACTTCAGGCATGTGCCCCGTTTTCAATGATTTATTAAAAAGGTCTAGCAGACAATGTCCAATGACATAAAAGCAATACATTTCGAGCTGAAGATTATCGAATCGGTTCTTTTTAGAACTATAAATGCTTGAAAATAGAGTTACGAGAATTTTCACAACTACTCCTAGTGTGAAATGTCCACCTATTTCTCAATAATCATTTTTACAATAACGACCAGGGCGCACCAAAGATAAACGGTAGTGTTGCCTATGAATAGTTTATCACAACAAGACATAACCCTCATTTCAAGAATTTTCACTGCTAAATTGAGTGATTTTCCGGTTTAACTGTTTGTTTGTGTTCACTCGAACACCGTTATCAGTCAAATATCAGCAACGAAAATTAGTTAATCTAAGAACCAGAGTGATTTTCGCATCGGGAAAGCAAAAAGTAGTAGGGTGGTATTCAAGACACGACCGCATGACGTTGGACTACGGTATTCTTATATTCCATTAAAACAAATAATAGAGAGAATTGCAACTCTAGTATTTGCTGCAATTTTATCTAACAGTGCATTTCTGGATGCTGAGACGTTAAAACGTTATAAATAATAATATATACTAAAAGAATGGATATCTTTTATCCATTCAACCGAAAATTTTAAATTTGAAAATTGTTTGACATTTAATCGATAAAACTCATGCTAGGTTAGTTCCAGCCCAGCATATAACTTCATGTATTTGAAAAAAAAAAACGTTTGGTTCAATAGCTCAATATAGCAAGAGCTCAATCACACGTTTTTCGGTAGTTGTTATCAAGGTTGGGGCGAGTGACAGGAAAATATCTTAACTTCTTCAGTTGTGATTTAGAGCATTTCTAATTGTTTTGTTATTTTTCACGATAGCGACAAGTTTGTTTCTTTCTCTGTGTGCGAGAAACAAAATCGAAACCGCGCACCGAGAAACAAAAACGAAAATCTAATGAATGCTCATTGAGAAAACTTGCAACTTTTTTTACCAATAACTTATGATACTCAAAAGAACCCGTTTTGATCTAAATCAAATTTCTAGTAAATAAGTGTTGATCATTCATAGGTAGTAATTTTTCCTCGATGAATAAAGACTGGCTGAAGAAGTTAAAATCGCTGCTGTAAAATCAAATTCACAACTGTGTTCGTTAAGACGTTTTAATATTTTCAATGACAATAATAATCTTCGAAAAACACCCGCTAGTTATTCACACACATGCTATAACTATCTAAACACGCGTTAAAACTATTCATACACACGCTGTAGCTATAGCTATCCATACACACGCTATTCCTTTCCATACATCCGATACAACTATCTATACACACGCATAAGCTATCCAACCATGTGCTATTACTATCCATACATACGCTATAACTAATCATTACACACGCAGCAGCTATCCACACACAAGCTATAACTATCCGTACACACGCTGAAGATATACACGCAATAGCCATAATATGCTACACTTGCTAGTGTCTTACACACGCTATAGCTAGCCATACACACGCAACAGCGCCATCCCTATCATCGCAAATGTCATAGCAATACAGATGCACATACGCTATATGTGCACACTGCACACACACCCAACGTTTTCACCCAACGATATCTGAATTGGATTACCGCTGGTGGGGTCCAACTCAGATCGAAGGAGCACCGAACTGAATGAAGAAATGCAGCTTCCCACTACCTTCGCCGCTGCTGCCTGATACCACCGCTCTGGTTCTGCTGCAGCTCAGTTTGGCCGCTGGAATCAGCCACCGCTGCTGATTATACAAGACCGGCCTGGTGGCCTTTCACTTGTTAACTGAAGACTGCTATGAGACGACACAGGCTATTATATAGCCCAAAGAAAAAATCCATCCGCGAGCAAACAAGAAGCGAGCTTGTGATTGGTTGAATGTGCACGACTTTTAACACAACTTTTAACTAGTTTAGTATCGAAAACATATTTAAATTTTTATATGACAATCTTGCGCAATATTTCCCCTATCAATCAAGCCATTGGTGTTTAGAATCTGTTCAGTGGTAATGATAAAAGAAGCATTTTAAAACGGTGTTGAAACACCTGTTGCAGCTACCGAAAGCGAGCTCGTTATTGGTTGAAAGCTGTGAGACTGTTTACAAAGTCAGATCGGTTGTATCCGTTAGTGTCGACTGTGCTTGTGAAGAGAGGTGGTGATTGGTTGCTCGTTATGATTTAGACAATCGATGTGATTTATCAATTTTTCAATAGTGTATCTCGAACAATAGGTTATTTTTGTTACATAAATTCAACCGTAAAAGAATTTCTGATCGGTTGATGCCAAAACCTCAAAATTCTGAAAAGAAATGACTGATATATAAGCGCTCAAAACCTGACCACTTTTCCCTGGTTTTCCCCGGTTGAATTACTAGATTTTCAAATTCAGGTGCCTAACTTCGATATAGACGTTAGTCCAACGTCAAAACTTTCTTTTGATGCTTATGAAAATCACTCAGTAGTATTGAAGATGTATTGGTTTGTTTCTCTTTCTTTCTATAAGCTACGTAGCCACGCCTTAATGGTAAAATCTACGCTGAACTCGATACATAAGACTGCGTGTGGAAAATTCAGCTTCAGTTTAGTTTGTTCCACAATAGCGAGTGCGGTGCAGCTGTTGAAGCTTTGCGACATTGAGAAACGAGAGCTGCATACGAGTCAACTTCCAGGCACCGCGGAGCATGTTACCTTTATTTTGCATACGGCAGCAACAATAACCATCGTACGCTGCAGGATATTTTGCTGGCACAGTTGCTGGAGGGCACAGCGGAGAGCAAATTTTATGCGCGGCCAACTAAATAATCGATGCTACCGGTGGTGGTGTGATCATCAGCATTCTGTAGCTACATTTGAAGATTATGAAATCGGTTCTTTTCAGAACTATCAGATGATGAAGATAAGAGTTATGAGAATTTTCACAACTACTACTAGTGTGAAATGTTCATCTATTTCTAAATAATCATTTTTACAATAACGACCAGGACGCACCAAAGATAAACGGTAGTGTTACCTATGAATAGTTTGTCACAAGATATAACCCTCATTTCAAGAATTTTCACTGCTAAATTGAGTGATTTTCCGGTTTAATTGTTTGTTTGTGTTCACTCGAACACCGTTATCAGTCAAATACCAGCAACGAAAATTAGTTAATCTAAGAACCAGAGTGATTTTCGCATCGGGAAAGCAAAAACTTTCTTTTGATGCTTATGAAAATCACTCAGTAGTATTGAAGATGTATTGGTTTGTTTCTCTTTCTTTCTATAAGCTACGTGGCCACGCCTTAATGGTAAAAATCTACGCTGAACTCGATACAAAAGACTGCGTGTAGAAAATTCAGCTTCAGTTTAGTTTGTTACACAAAGGCGAGAGCAGTGCAGCTGTTAAAGGTACGCGACATTGAGAAACGAGAGCTGCATACGAGTCAACTTCCAGGCACTGCGGAACTATGTTACACCTTTATTTTGCATACGACAGCAACACTTACCATCGTTCGATGCAGGATATTTTGCTAGCACAGCTACTGGAGGGCACAGCGGAGAGCAAATTTTATGCGCGGCCAACAAAATATTCATGGTGCGATTATCAGCGTTCTGTAGCACGAATTTCTAACTGAATATTATGGAATCGGTTCTTCTCAGAACTATAGATGCTTGAAGATAAGAGTTATGAGAATTTTCGCAACTACTACTAGTGTAAAATTTTCATGTATTCATGCATCGTTAGTTTTAAAATAACGACTATCAAAAATAAACGGTAGTGTTACCTATGAACAGTTTAGCGCAGCATATAATAATATTTAGTTTAGCATATATTATATATTTAGTCCTACGTCACCATTTCATACAACCCCTAGGGCTGTATACCTTGTAGTATTTTCGTTTTCAAAGTAGGTATCTATACTGTGATAGATGTTTCTCAATTCGAAAATCATCATTTGTTATGTACATATCGGATAGTAGCACATTTTCAATAGAATGAATGGAGTTCATGGGTATTCTGTTCCCCATCGATTGCTGTGGTACTGTTTCGAAGAAACCAACATGAAGCGAGTTTGTTAAAAAATATTCAAAAATTGATCAATTTCACCCAACTCCATGGTACTCATCTAGTGAAGACAAAAGTACCAGGCGTCAGGCATTACGATGAAAATTAAACAGTGTTCAAAAAACACATCCTGAAAACGAAAATGCATGCCTTAATTGGTGTACACTATTTTTTGTAAATATTGTGCTTTGTGTTCCATTGCTAATTTTGTGATTCAGCAATGGCCGCTTCGAAAGTTCAAAATTTTGGTGATGGTTAAAGTTTTGCTAATTATTTGAATAAGCAAAAACGTCAATTCGCTTATTAGCAAGTTGAAAACTTGTTCAACACGTTTCCTAAACATGAAGCTTAACAAATTAATTTTTTTCTTGTAAATTTTTTCTTCCACAGGTAATGTATAACGAGAATTTTGGGCAAGTTTCAAGTCATACGGTGTTCGCAACCCGGCCGCAATCAGTTCCACTGAAGATGACATCATCAACAATAATAATAATAATAATCATATTAATATCAAAAACAACTATAACAACAATTTCAACACTAGCAACAGTAACAATGACAACAATAATTATCACGAGATGTTATTGACACAAGTATCGACACGAAATTCCAACTAAAATGTATATTTATGTGTATTAACTATCGGACATCATTCATTAGTAACCAAAGCGAGCGAATCGTGTGCGGAGTTGCTCTTCTATTGCAAGAATAGAGTGCTTAAAAGTAAATCCCGGTTGGTTATAAACCATATGTTACAAACTACAATACAGTTTATCGTTCATAATCTTAATAGGGATAACAAACGCATGAAGTATTTCTATGTTTTGAACTGACTTTTCGACAATCTGAGAAGATGAGGCAACTTGCCGTGCAACAAATGTTATTGTTTTTAGGCGTTTTGCAAAGTGCTCAACTGGTAACTCTGCGCCAGTCGTAAATTTTTAGAACATCACTCCACAGGTGTACTGTTTATAATTGTAGCTGGAATCGCTGTGGATATTCCCTCGAAGTACTGCATTAGGTGATCAATGTGGATCAAAAATACTCTCGTATTTTCAAAAAGTCAGTTAAATTAAGAACTCCATCACGAATCCCGACTATCTCATTTTCATCGTTAGTAAGCAAAAAAAAACTAAAAAGCATCCCATTTATTGTTAGTTTGTGGTTAATGATAATTTAAAAATATATATATCTAAATTAAATGTAATCGTGAAGCACGCATCGGCTTCCAATGATATCGCTTGAAAAACTAGTTGTTTCGTTCGTCCATCATATCGAAGTAGCGCGTATTTGCAGACAAACAATTATTTAGTTGTTACTGGTAGTACGTTAAGTATTTAAACTATAAGTATGTTAGAACGTTCAGTAACTAGTACTGTTGTTTCAGCTACAGACTGCAAACCTAAGGGTAATCGGACGACCAAAATGCGCATTTGCCAGTGGCTAATTCACAAGAAGAAAAAAAAACTGTATGCTACTTTAATAACGATTTCTCGATGAACTAATTGTGTGTTTCTAGTTGAAATAAAACAATCATATTTTCAATCTAAAGCATGCTTTCCGGTTTCCAGACAATAGAGAGTTATAAATTAGCTAGATGAGTGTTTGACAAAATTAACCATTTTAACCTACATTTGCGATACAGTTTGAGTTTGCAATTGTGGAGTGCGCAGTCGAAATTGTACATATTCTCAACTTCATTCATGTTCATTTAAAAACAATTTTTGTTTTCATTTTTGTTAATTAATTCCTCCTTTTTTCTGAAGTCACCGCCACAATGCCCTACGGGATAGTTTTTAACGTAAACATCGTTGGTAATTGTTTGGACAGCTGCAGGTATTACAAATATTACAATACAGGCGCAAACTACAGGCATTCATCAATGTGTTATTGACTAATAATGATATATTAATCAGTATAGTTGTACTCACACATGGCATATGTATAATACGAAAGCAAATTAGTTTAACGCATTAAACAAATGAAGATATATATCAAAAAAAAAAAAGTTGAGTTTCTAAATCGTTAGTAATATCACAATTATTTAGTTTACTTTATTGAATATGTTTAAAATTTTGTGCAAAAGAGGAGTTGAAGTGCTACTGAATTTTAGTTTGCTACCCTGACAGTGGAGATTAATGTACAAAGACAACACAGCGGAAAGCTGTTTTGACTCTGAAAGCTAGACACGGCTTACAGATTAGTTGGCAGCATCCACAAAAAAGGTTGTGTGTTGCCAAAACACGGTAGAGCTTTTCACTGGAGGAAGTGTTGGCCATGCAACTACCGATGATGCTGCCGCTATCGTACAAAGGCAACTTTTTGCTGAGGGAAGTAACACTGCACCTACCGCTGAGGCTGTAACCACCAGTACTGCTACTAACGCTGCTGGTACCCAAAGATGTCAACTCTTCAATTTGTTGTTCAATTTAATATCGGATAGATAATACAATAATAATACAAATAAGGGACCATCCATTAATGATGTCACGCGTTTAGGGGGGGGGAGGGGGTTTCAATTATTGTTACATTTTGTGACATATGGGGGAGGGGGGGTTAGCTTGAAAGTGACATCACATTTAAACTCAAAAAAAATAAATAAATAATAAAATCACATATAGTGCTGTGCGCCGATCAAATCATCGGCGGCGGCGACGTAGAAAACATTTAGCCTCGGCGGCGGTCGGCGCGCCAGCGTGACGCCGTTGGCTTTCATCGGCGGCAGGGGCAGCGGCGTATATCGGCGTGCCTCTAATTACCACCTCTAAAATATTGCGTATAATGTTTGATGCAACTTAATACTCTTGATGTGAAATGCTGTATCGAAAATTCACCATTCAGGATAATTTACACTCATTGGCTGTGATTCGTGGTATCTCTCGAATCATGAAAAAATCCAGTCTGCATGATTATTATCGGCGCGTAAAAAATTTTCTCGGCGGCGCGCCGACTCAAAATCGTCGGCGGCGACGGCGTGCGTAAAAGTGTCTGCGGCGGCGTGGCGCCGGCTAGCATTCCAGAACGTAAGTATGTTGTCAAAATGAGATAACCTTTCATTGGAAGAAATACCGGCTGATGTACCTACTACTGATGCTGCCCGCTACCGCACAAAGGCAGATTTTAAGTAGCGCGAGTGGCGCTGAACCAGCTGGCTTTGCCACTGACACTGCTGCTGCTGGTAGGTTTCCTTTACTACCTGACGTGGTCGCTGTCCAGAACTAAAATGACTAGTTTAGGCTGAAGCAGGCTCTTTTATAGGCCAAATTATACCTTCTCGATTTACTAGGTCTATAATGCTATCGACCGTGGTTGGGGAAGCAAGCATTAAGCGACCAATCAGAGGTCGAATTTTGCGTTTTATCAAGACTTGACAATTTTTAATAGCACAATAGCTCGAATAATTAAATTATAATTTTCTGCATTGTATAGAAATGTTCGATTGCTGCAAGAACAAAGGAAATCCATTGAGAAAAAAAACGACTTATTTGTATTTGAAATTGGGCATATTTTTCACACTTTCCATTTTTAGATTTTCATTTCACATCCCTATGCAGAAGTGGATTAACGCGGGAGTTAAAAAAAATAGAACTCGAATTATAGGATTAATTTGAATGTTTGGTAGTTTCAGTTGAATATTTTTTTTAGAACGCTATTCCTCAAAATTATTAAGTAAATAAAAAAAATGTAGATAACATCGGACTTGGACTTGGACTGATAAATACTCAGACAAACGATAACGAATGAGAAACAGTTTATTGAAAAACAATTCTAGGGATTACACATTTTCATCGGAAATGACTGCAAATTTTCTCCATGAGCACTTGTCACCTTCTCAACGCTTGCTGTTCGTCGCAGGTCTTCGAATCTTCCAACGACCAGCGTCTTCGTGAAGATGTCCGCCAACTGCTTGTCGGTTCAAACAAAGGTTCCACTTGTATGCGTCCAGCTGCGATGTGGTTGCGTATAAAATGGTGTTTGATGTCAGGTTTTGCGCCATCCCTATGCAACTACGGTTGTCCTTATAGATCTCCACCGGTTGCGTAATCTTAACACCAACATCATGCAGAAAACCAGCTAGCCCAGTTATTCCAGCCACATCAGCGCTCGACGTCACATGCTTCTTGCTTGACCAAGATTATGTGGATGTATACTTCGAACGAGGAGCCACTTAGTGATTTGCGAACCACTGTATCTGCCTCAGTGTAAGGGAAACAATCTTCATTGAATTAGACGTCTTTTACAAAGCTTCTATCCATTCGGAGCGTAGCCAATCGTTACCATTTCTCGGTTTTTTGGGTCTTATTTCGTTTCTCTGCAGGTTCGGGATCCGTGTCATAACACATCCGGAAATCTGTATCCTATCATGGTCTAGTTTTACATTAATCCACTTCTCTGTAGGAATTATGTTTCATGCCAAAACCACTGTTAGGATGTGCGTTGCCGTCGGAGCCGCTTTCGACCACAACATCTCCGCAGCTTTTGAATTAGGTAGAACTGATCTTAGCTTAGGGCGTTCTTGGCCACATCGATAATGAAAGCAACTTCAATTTCCCGCATAGTCCGCAGATAATTTGCATCCTTCACGAGGTGATCAATGCATTCTATGTCTAGGCAGCACTGAATCTTCCCGGTTTCAGATTTTTTTCTATTCACCATTGAGCAGGAACGCAACTGGTTTCTTATCGACTGGCGCTATAGCATTTCTTTCTGATTTCTTCGAAGGACATTTCTTCTGCATGAATTCGTGTCTGGCAGAACGATGCCACTTGTTGCTTAACTATTTCTGCTACTTCTTCCTACCCCCGACGAGTCCCGCACCCTTAAATCATCCTGGTGGTTATCCTTATTTTTCTCCCTTCGGTCAACAGCCGCTGTTTGACCGTCCTTCTCCTCTAGATTATCTGGTGCCGTCACCTGGGAATCATAGCTGTCGCGTAAGGTTAAGAATAGTTGAGTTATCAAATTACCTTCTTCGATTCTCACTCCTGCGGTCTTGAATTGCCGGACAAGATCATCAAATACAACGTAATCAAATCGCATGGAAATTCCTTCCTTCGTCCGTTATCGTGTCAACTACTTCTATGGTAACGTTTGGCTTTACAAAGGTTTCTTTAAGAACCTCCTACATTTCAGTTGTCGTTTGCTTTTGCCGAACAATTGTAAAGATTTCATCTGTTGTGAATCCAACAATGAGAATTGACTTAATAAAGCTTGACTCGGAAACACCAACTTTCGAAATTCGGTCCGGTTAGTTGCGGGTTACGATTCTTTGAATTGTACATAACATCTAGGATAACTTCGAACTTTGACAAGAACAGATAAAGACGAACTCAGACAAATGCTACGGAACAAGGAATACTTATTAAAAACGCCACGAGCGCTTATCAAGTTCTCAAGGACTGCTTGGCAGTGCCCACTTCTTCAAAAATGCTCATAATATAAACCTAACAATGATGTGCGGGGGGCACCATATCATTTTTCTCAAGCATCTCAAATCACCCTTCGTCAGCCCCTGTCCCTATGTAGCCGAACTTACTGAGAGACGTATTTCTACGTCAAAAAGTCGACATAAATATAGACAAATAGACGAATAGATTGAAAAAAACTTTGTCGCTGTTCGAGGTTAGAGCCCTCTACAGACTACTTCTTATTTACAGATTGTTCACAAATATGCTCAGAAATTTAACTGGCTGTTATGCACTGTAGAAAAAAAACTGCAATCGACATTAAATGCTCTTCCTCGCAAAAGTCAAAGGTTAAGGTGCTAACATTCCTTCGTCGGAACATTATATTTTTGTTTCATTCTTCGGTTATCCCTGCCCAGCAGAATCCGTACTAGTTGGCATAAAATAGACCCCAGTGTGGTCCAGAGCATATTGTCTAGCAATTCCTATATCTACCCCCGCGTACGAGCAACCAAAGGAAAATCGATAGACAGCTTGGCCGTATGATGACAGGAGAGGGGGAGCTGTTCTCTTTGGAGGCCAGCATTTCTGAGCGTCTGTTTCCAATCTCAGGGTCGGTTCAAACAGCCACTGATCCGGAGCACACGGATGAAAAATGAAATGTGGTGTCTCGCCAGCTGCACCCAAGGCGGCAGCTCCGTTGCGAAAGAGGACGATTGAAAACTCGCCACTTGGCATGTTAGGACTCTTTTCAAAGCGTGGGTCGCGGTAGCATTCAGAGGAATCTGCAATATCCTTTTTGCACACCTCTTGACGCTCCAACGGAGAGGATTGCTTCCAGATCGACCACGTGCTGATCGACGGCCGATACTTTTTAGACGTCATCGATGTGCGGTCTTTTCGATGACTTTCGATTCAGATCATTATCTCGTGGTAGGTAAAATTCAAAACCGGCCGTCCAACGTATTTAAATCGAGATCGCGGGAAAGTTACGTTTGAACATCTAGAGGTTATCAGCGGAAGGAATTCTTGCAGAGTATACCCGGAAAGGTGATAGATGGATCGATGAACCAGTTGAAATGGACCACAATGTTCACTGAAAGCACATCCACGACCAGTTAGTGAAATAGCGCGAAATGTGTTAGGCAGGGTGCTTAGAAGGGAAACTGCCATCAATGGTGACTGGCGGAGAGCGTGGTAGTCCTTCGCTGCCGTAATCTCGTAGACTGACGTAAGTGCCATTTTTTCAAATATGGAGTTCTCATGCCTATTTGTTCGTTATTCGAAGACCCATCCATTGGTATCTTTCTTTTAGTTGTAACTTATTTGTACGTTGCATAAAATCAAGAAAACAAAATGACGTATGCACCATTTCAATACAAAAGTGACAAGTAACCCGTTCGTTTTTGGACCGTATTGAAAAACTGATCAAATGGATGTACGTCATAATGTTATATCACGGCAGTGCGGGCGTTGGTGCGGTGGTGGTGATGGATGGGGATACAGTCATGTTTTCTACACGGTTTTTATGCGCGGATTTTGTTTACGATTCGCGCGAAATCTACAGAACGCTGATCCCACGGTCGATGAATCGGCGAGAGCTTGGGATCTTCGAGCGTAGTACCCTATTGTCAAGTAGAATCCTATTGTCAAGCTGATGAAACACATCAGGTCACAGCAGGCCGACCACGTAGCACGTGAGGAAGATGAGCGACCGACAAAGAGAACATTCAGTAGAGACCCTGATAAAGCCCGACTACTTCGAGGGAAAAACCGCACGCGTTGGGTGTGTTTTTTGGACGAGGCTGCCGAAACAGCGAGTGTGAGAGGTGACTGGACAAGAGCAGCACAAGACGGAATTTGTGGAGAAGAGTATTCTAGCCTCGGCATGGTGTTCCTCGGATCCAGTAGCGTAGCTAGGGGGGTGCGGTTGGTGCGGTCCGCACCAGGCCCACCACTCAAGGGGGCCCCAAAATCTCGCGAACACCAAACCGATCTAACTGGCCATCTGAACTTAACCTCATGTATTGGTAAACACGCCACTCTGCTCTCGTGATCCACAGGGCCGGCGTTTCATGTGGGTAGTATAGGTAGTAGTACCCACTCGGAAAATATCCATGTGGGTACTTACCCACACGGAACTATCAGACAAAACCAAAAAACAAGTACTGTTGCGGACAAAACCAAAAAACAAGTACTGTTGCGAGCGACAGATTTTTTGACGGATATCGTTGAGCGAGAGGTTATAAATCTACAGACTTGTGCACAGTTGTAACGTTACTCAGAGAAAAGGATAATTTTTTTTAATTGTTTTATTTACGATAGAGTTCTAAAGTTTTGTTTTCTCGTAAAAATTTCCCATGCCAAATTGGAGCTCAATCGGACATTGGGAAGTAGAGCCTCAAAGCGGTCAAAGTTACAGAAAGAAATGTACGAGCTGGGAGTGTCTCGTGTGTGTTCTGGTGTAGCTCGAGTCTTCCAACGCAAAAGTTTCCATGTCCCTGAAAATTAATTTTTGTTTTTAAAACAAACTTTTATGAAACAACATCAGTTCTCGACATTGCATGCATTTCTAAGAGATTTGCTATAAAAAAAAATGATTTCTGAAACTTCAAGAACTACTCTTGTGCATTTTTAGGTTGGTCAAAAATGTACAACTTTTACGACTGTAGTGAATGTGAAACCCTCTCAGAAGTTCGATTAAGCTCAAATTTTGGATGGAAACTTTTTCCAGGAAGACAAAATTGGTGAGCCCTAACGTTAGCATTAAAAAAAATGCTCAAAAAAGTCCGATTTTTCATGAGTTTACCTTTACACGCACTCACGAAACTACCCATGCACCATCAATCATAGTAACCCATGAATCAACAGAAAAAAATTTACTCAAACTCTAACCATAATGGCCAAAACAGTGAAGCTACTCCGTTCAGAAGTGTGCGCGATCAAAGAACGTTACCCCGTCGCGTCGAAAACAGACATCGTACGGAGAAGGGACGCCGATTACGCTTGATCCGGTATCTACAACATCTTGGCACTGCTGAACTACAATCAGAGCATCGAAAGAAAGACCGGTTCCGGACGGCCGACGACCTTGAGCGACAAGAAGCTTCAAAGAATGCTGAAGAGGAAAACCGAGAGGAAAGTGGCCACATCGCTCCGTACGCTTGATCGGGAGGTCGGTTCAACCGGCCAAACAGTGGAAAAGTACCTGGCGAACATGGACATCAGAAAGCGGAAGTCCCGTCCATTGATCTCGGAGTTACTCGATGGTCAAGTCGATTTTTCCGGCGATTCGCGACGTGATAATGGTGGTCCACGTCGAGATCTATCTCACCCCGGATGACAACGACTGGCAGTGCACTCCATATTTTACTTCTCCCACGAATGAAGTAACCTCTGAGGTGAAATTCATTTCACACACCAAGTTCCCAAAGAAGGTGCTGCTGCGGCTGACAATCAGCGAGAAGCTCCGTACTGGCCGTGAACGGGAAAATTTATAGTACGAAGTGCCTGCCGGTAGTTGCGTCGTTTATCAAGAAATACACTACTCGAAGCAATCGTTGGAGGAGATAGAGCGGAGATAGGTCGGCCAACCCACCCAACGTTTCCCAGCTGCATCTCATCCAGAGTTTCTGGACAAGCCAGAAGCGTGAGACCTACTTCAACAATCTTGATGTGAAAATTGAGGATGAATTGATAGATAGAACGAAGAAAGAACTCAAAAACATGCCTACACGCATGTCCAACATGGGGAATGCTCCGGTAAACTTTCGGAAAGCCACTCGCAAAGGCGTGGAATTACTTTTGCAAATGAGCCTATATAATTGCCTTCTATGGGAAATTAATGGGAAACATGACTACTGAACGAAATTCGAAAATCTAATTTCTCTTAAACATCCCATTGGCACACTATTGTTGATGAACTGTCGACTTTTCGTAAAATTCTGTTCAGGTACCAGAAGGTCACCCCTCCCCGGCTACGCCTTTGTCACCCATGAACCTTCCCTATTCCTTACTACCCATTCGGAAAAATAATGTGACGCCGGCCCTGATGATCCACACGGACAAATTATACATGATACCGATGTTTATTTTTACCATGATTCGTGATTCGACTGATGCCGAAGTTGAATGTTTTGCGATCGCAGAAAACATTCGATGCAACGTGGAAACACGCAACGAAGGAGCGATTTTTTGCAATCCTGAAAACCAGACTTGGTAAAGCACGCACCGCACTAGAAGCGGAACAAAAATTGAGCAGCAAGAGCTTGCTAGGTATCACGCACTTGAGCGGGGTGCTTCGGTCGATGATTCGGCACGCGAAGAATGAAGAATACCACCACAAAGCGAAAATCTCTTCGTTGGTGTTTTTCTAAAGTTACATAGAGCGCACGGTGTAGCCCCGAATCATTTTGCTTACTTTTTTGCTCCGGCATCTCCGCCTTCTTGTACTCTGCTTCTCTTTGCTACGTATATTACACGTTACAGCTAGTGCAGAGGGTGAGCGCTGACGACGTATGCGGGTGAGTGGGTGACTATATATTTGTGTTGTTTTTGAAATTAAATGTCATGAATTCAATGAAATGAAATTTAATGTAATGAAGCAGCAAAATAATGTTCTGTTTAATAGTAATAGTATTAAGAACATGCCGAGAAAATTTCTCACCTGCAATAGTTGCAATTACTTGGATTTGTTTGTTTCGTTTAAAGAAAGCATGCGTTTCGGTAAATATTTCCTGTAATATGAATATGTAATTGCTTCATATTTTTGAGCCTTCAGCCATAAAATACAGTGTAATATATTGATACTTTCCGTCGTTTCAGGAAGCATAATCATCAATTTATATTACAAAAACGACTTTATATTTTAAAAAATATTACAAAATTCAAGAACTATTTGAGGTCAACGATGAGTAACTTGAGATTAGCAAACCTTGCCATTTTATCAATCGAACGTGAAATCACTGATTCCATAGATTTTGAATCTGTAATTACTGATTTTGCCAACCAAACGGCTCGAAAAGTGAGTATCTAAATACCTAATTATTGATTTTGCGGACATCGGAATAAATAAGTAGAAAAATCTAAGTTTTTGATTGTCTCAATTCCTTTTACGGAAGAAAAAACTTCCCAGTCATTTTCATTGGGGGCCCACATTTTTGTGACCGCACCAGGCCCACCAAACCATAGCTACGCCACTGCTCGGATCTTTCGTCATAAAAGTAAGTAAAGTAAATTGGAGTATGTAAATGTTTGTCGAAGACTCTACATTTATACATAATGGTGCTTATTACGGGAGTCACTTCACGGCGAAATATATTTCACTCTCACGCTTACTTCACATTTTGAGACCTATTCCCGATTCCACCTCAAGTGAAGTGACAAAAATTACCTCCGTGAAATGAGATTGCCAGTGAAGTGAAATTGAGAATAGGACAAGTGGAATGTGAGAGTTTCCCAGCTCAAACATTTCTAGACCCGGAAAGTCGATTAAGCTGAAATTTTGTATGAAGGCATTTTTCGATAAGAAGAAAGTTTTGAGCCCTACCGCTAAAAAATTTGAAGGTAAATTTTTCCCTAGACCGCAGCTCCAAAATCTGCAAGTCCCAGGGAATCGATTTTTTTCAAGAAAAAAAAAAGATTCGCCATGTTACTGGAAAATAAATCCCATATATATATATATATATATATATATATATATATATATATATATATATATATATATATATATATATATATATATATATATATATATATATATATATATATATATATATATATATATATATATATATATATATATATATATATATATATATATATATATATATATATATATATATATATATATATATATATATATATATATATATATATATATATATATATATATATATATATATTATCACTAGATCACATATCAATCGATTTTGAACTTCCCTATTTTCGTGAAATCATTTCACCGTTCAAAATGGTCGTGAAATAATTCCACGTGAAACGTCGTTTTTTCCGTTTTCACTTCACTCATATGACACTCATAACAACCCAGATTCCACGGCAGATGTCACTTTGCGGCGTTTTTCTCACTTACGTGAGTCCCGTAATAGGGCTATATTCACATCACTTTGATTCCACCGTGAAGTGACTCCCATAATAAGCACCAATACCAGTTAACCCAGTAAAGAACGCCTGAGCGCAATAGCAAACTACAGAAATTATTCGTCTTATAGACTGTAAAATGTGATATGATTTCTAATAATATAACCATAACCGGATTTAAGGGGGGTGGGGGTGGTTTCAAGGGGGCAGGGCAGCCATGGCCCCCGTGCCCCCACACTTTGGGGTCCCCCAAAACAATTCACCTCCAATGACTAACGATACTAAAAAATCCTGACATCTTAAAAAAAACATTTTATTTTAATCAAAACTAACACAACCCTTCGATAACCTTCCTTTAGTTTAGATTTCTGTATGACATGTTCCTTAATTTAAATATTGACTATTGAAAAGGGCTTCCCCCACAAGCCTAACCCTGGCCCTGAATATAAATGACCAACGGTATCACAGATCGCATATGCAGGTATCGGAAATTCGGTTATGTTCGGATCGAATACAAGGTTTCGGATTCGCAAAAACTTTACTCTGCAAACTTTTCAAAGCTTTATTAAAAACATTTTTTGTTTCTGCATCATCATCGTCCCAATTTTAGCAACAAGTTTTCTTCTATTAGGAATAATCTATAGCAAACATTGTTCTGTTATTGTATCTTACAATTTGAATTAATTATAATCTCATGTTGGTTTAACTTTGCGTTCTTGATCTTTTTTTTTTTTTTTAGTTCAAAGTATTCATTTGCTGTTCTCATCAAGAAATCACATCAGCATAAACTTTTTTTTAGTTAGAATTTTGTCAGAGATCTCTCGTAAAAGAATGGAATTTCGAATTTTGTTTGAAGAATATACACATGTTTTACATATTTTAATAGCCAATTGGATCATAAGTCATAAACTACGCTGTAAAAAATACGTCACGCATCATCTGTGGTCAAACCATTCGTCCAATCACTCAGTTAGTCGCTTTGCAGTTGAAAAAATATAGTTAGATTTTTAAACTACGTGGGTTAGGTTCTTATTTTTCTCTCTTATTAACTACCAGTCGATTTCAAGTTGCATTTGTTTTCAGTTTCCGTGTTATAATTCACCTCATTCACTTTGTTTTACAACTTCCTAAGGCTTGCACAAAAAATGGACGTCGTTTCGGAGCAGATGTTGTTCATCCAGATGACCGTCCGTCACGTTGGTTCCGATTCATATCGTATCCTTTTTTAGTTAGTGTATGCACTGTCTACACAATGCTTTAGTTTTTTTTCTTTTCTTGCATTTTGGCTGATCTTCCCGATCTCAAGTGTTGCTAGCTGATTCCACGATTCGAGCCACTCCAGCAATTGGTTTTAGCTGATTGACGTATTACAATAAGGTTTCGTTTCAAGTCCTCCTGAAGAATCAGTTTTGTCACATCGTTCACCAGAGACTGTACAGATTTAGGAAAGTCAATGTATGTGCAAAGCACAATTTTACTAGGTGCCTTTAGATTGTCCCGCGATATGGGCTTATCTGGAGCTGGGTTTAATATGCGAAAAATATCAGCACCATAAAAGGAGAAAACAAAACGGAAATACTTACCAGCGATATACTCAAAACCAAAAACAAAAAACTTTTTTTTAAATTTTTTTACTAAATAAAAAATATATAATATGTTCTAGTTAGGCTAATGAAATATACTTTAACTCATTTAAATATTACTGAAAAGTGATACGATCCTATAGGGCCAAATAGTGACTGTCTGACAATGGAACTCTACAGCTAAAGATTGTAATCTGGTACTTTGTCTATTGTTCTGGTAGATGCCTTTTTGCCTTTTTGCTACTTATGATTTATGTTTTTTTTTATTTCATTGAATAATAATACCGCTGGTTGTCCTGCATATCAACTGAAACAAGTGCGTAAAGTTCTGCTCTGTGGTCTATATGTACGTTAATTTGTAACTGTAATGATTTCGTTACGTTCGCTACACTTTTTTTCTAACTAATAATGTCTTTGGGAATAGCAGGTAAATACTACGCCATTTTAGGAAGTCAGCGACAGTCGAATAAACTACAGTCAATAGCTAGCTATAGATAAATGCGTTTGGCTTTCGGTTTATGCTCTAAATTCTGTCATACGTAATGATGCACTTGTAGTTATTGTTTTTTTCCTCTCTATTTTGTTGTTGTTGTTACTGTCTATTGATGTGTTATTTACACCTATTTAAGTACGAACGGCTGGCGAACTCGAACGTAGTGCATGAGATTTAATGCTTCAATTTAGATTTGCGTCAGCCATGCTTAGAAGTTCGAATAAAATTACCTAACAAAGCAGATTAAAGCCATCAAAAAATCTCATGAACTGATCTTTTGGAAAAATATGGAAAATCTTTTGTTAATTTGTCTAGCTTTACTTGTTGTTATATATATATATATATATATATATATATATATATATATATATATATATATATATATATATATATATATATATATATATATATATATATATATATATATATATATATATATATATATATATATATATATATATATATATATATTATCACTAGATCACATATCAATCGATTTTGAACTTCCCTATTTTCGTGAAATCATTTCACCGTTCAAAATGGTCGTGAAATAATTCCACGTGAAACGTCGTTTTTTCCGTTTTCACTTCACTCATATGACACTCATAACAACCCAGATTCCACGGCAGATGTCACTTTGCGGCGTTTTTCTCACTTACGTGAGTCCCGTAATAGGGCTATATTCACATCACTTTGATTCCACCGTGAAGTGACTCCCATAATAAGCACCAATACCAGTTAACCCAGTAAAGAACGCCTGAGCGCAATAGCAAACTACAGAAATTATTCGTCTTATAGACTGTAAAATGTGATATAATTTCTAATAATATAACTATAACCGTATTTAAGGGGGGTGGGGGTGGTTTCAAGGGGGCAGGGCAGCCATGGCCCCCGTGCCCCCACACTTTGGGGTCCCCCAAAACAATTCACCTCCAATGACTAACGATACTAAAAAATCCTGACATCTTAAAAAAACATTTTATTTTAATCAAAACTAACACAACCCTTCTATAACCTTCCTTTAGTTTAGATTTCTGTATGACATGTTCCTTAATTTAAATATTGACTATTGAAAAGGGCTTCCCCCACAAGCCTAACCCTGGCCCTGAATATAAATGACCAACGGTATCACAGATCGCATATGCAGGTATCGGAAATTCGGTTATGTTCGGATCGAATACAAGGTTTCGGATTCGCAAAAACTTTACTCTGCAAACTTTTCAAAGCTTTATTAAAAACATTTTTTGTTTCTGCATCATCATCGTCCCAATTTTAGCAACAAGTTTTCTTCTATTAGGAATAATCTATAGCAAACATTGTTCTGTTATTGTATCTTACAATTTGAATTAATTATAATCTCATGTTGGTTTAACTTTGCGTTCTTGATCTTTTTTTTTTTTTTTAGTTCAAAGTATTCATTTGCTGTTCTCATCAAGAAATCACATCAGCATAAACTTTTTTTTAGTTAGAATTTTGTCAGAGATCTCTCGTAAAAGAATGGAATTTCGAATTTTGTTTGAAGAATATACACATGTTTTACATATTTTAATAGCCAATTGGATCATAAGTCATAAACTACGCTGTAAAAAATACGTCACGCATCATCTGTGGTCAAACCATTCGTCCAATCACTCAGTTAGTCGCTTTGCAGTTGAAAAAATATAGTTAGATTTTTAAACTACGTGGGTTAGGTTCTTATTTTTCTCTCTTATTAACTACCAGTCGATTTCAAGTTGCATTTGTTTTCAGTTTCCGTGTTATAATTCACCTCATTCACTTTGTTTAACAACTTCCTAAGGCTTGCACAAAAAATGGACGTCGTTTCGGAGCAGATGTTGTTCATCCAGATGACCGTCCGTCACGTTGGTTCCGATTCATATCGTATCCTTTTTTAGTTAGTGTATGCACTGTCTACACAATGCTTTAGTTTTTTTTCTTTTCTTGCATTTTGGCTGATCTTCCCGATCTCAAGTGTTGCTAGCTGATTCCACGATTCGAGCCACTCCAGCAATTGGTTTTAGCTGATTGACGTATTACAATAAGGTTTCGTTTCAAGTCCTCCTGAAGAATCAGTTTTGTCACATCGTTCACCAGAGACTGTACAGATTTAGGAAAGTCAATGTATGTGCAAAGCACAATTTTACTAGGTGCCTTTAGATTGTCCCGCGATATGGGCTTATCTGGAGCTGGGTTTAATATGCGAAAAATATCAGCACCATAAAAGGAGAAAACAAAACGGAAATACTTACCAGCGAAATACTCAAAACCAAAAACAAAAAACTTTTTTTTAAATTTTTTTACTAAATAAAAAATATATAATATGTTCTAGTTAGGCTAATGAAATATACTTTAACTCATTTAAATATTACTGAAAAGTGATACGATCCTATAGGGCCAAATAGTGACTGTCTGACAATGGAACTCTACAGCTAAAGATTGTAATCTGGTACTTTGTCTATTGTTCTGGTAGATGCCTTTTTGCCTTTTTGCTACTTATGATTTATGTTTTTTTTTATTTCATTGAATAATAATACCGCTGGTTGTCCTGCATATCAACTGAAACAAGTGCGTAAAGTTCTGCTCTGTGGTCTATATGTACGTTAATTTGTAACTGTAATGATTTCGTTACGTTCGCTACACTTTTTTTCTAACTAATAATGTCTTTGGGAATAGCAGGTAAATACTACGCCATTTTAGGAAGTCAGCGACAGTCGAATAAACTACAGTCAATAGCTAGCTATAGATAAATGCGTTTGGCTTTCGGTTTATGCTCTAAATTCTGTCATACGTAATGATGCACTTGTAGTTATTGTTTTTTTCCTCTCTATTTTGTTGTTGTTGTTACTGTCTATTGATGTGTTATTTACACCTATTTAAGTACGAACGGCTGGCGAACTCGAACGTAGTGCATGAGATTTAATGCTTCAATTTAGATTTGCGTCAGCCATGCTTAGAAGTTCGAATAAAATTACCTAACAAAGCAGATTAAAGCCATCAAAAAATCTCATGAACTGATCTTTTGGAAAAATATGGAAAATCTTTTGTTAATTTGTCTAGCTTTACTTGTTGTTTCAAAATATATTTTACCGCTTATTGAGAATTCAGTCGGTCATTGGTTGATGACAATAAAATGTTGATGAGTTTTTAAAAATTGAATCAAATTCTTTGAATAAGGTCACGATGATTGAATCAGGTCCATGGAAGAATAAATGTACTAAATTCCAGTATTATTATGGCAGAATAATCATTTTCTAGCCTTCAATTAAAAAGATAATTCAGCGTGTGAAATGTGTTCCATATCAGATCTATTCTGTTTTATAACCTCTCTAAAATTTTGATTTTTGCAACTATCATATATGTTTGTTTCGGCGATTATCTCAGTTGTTCCTTAAGTTATTTATTTTAGATTTAGAAATGAGAAATTATAGGTTGGATTTGAATACGAGAGCAACTCTAACATTTTTGCAAGTTAATAACTGTGATGCTTTTTGTTTTCTGTGGCTAATTTCCCTTCTTGTCATCTTACATTAGCCTCAGTTGCAGTCCAGCTGCAGTCAGGCAAAATTCGAACGTTGAATATTGGGCACTGAATTAATTTTGGCCGTCAAAAATCGTAAAAATTGAAGAATTATCTAAGTGCAATCAAAACTTTCTTATGCTTAAGCTAACATTTTTATAGTATATTTACAAATATTTCCGTTCTCTCGAATTATTCGTTTAAGATATCATTGAAACCAACATGACTTAAAGTAGTTTGAATTTGAACAACTATCAAATCGTTCCTCACGTTCACAGTAATTACCTTTAATCCGATAAGAGAGAGCAAGATGTAATTGAAACGTTTGAAAAACAATGGATATTAATTTCCATGTACAAAACACAGTGAGGGTCGGAAAGTTCAATTAGGGATAATATGATTAAATTTCATGATTTTAAATACTGACGGTGCTAAGATCTGAAATGTAGGATCTAAAAACCTCTAACGTGTACTTTGAGAAATACACTTAAAGCCAGCAGTATGATCATATATGGTGTTTACTATTTTTCTCACATATGAAAATGAGCCGCTAATGAATACTTTACAATAAAATTATTCACCACTAATGAATTTTTAAAATCGCGCGTCCAAGCCAATATTTAATTTTAAGTTTCCAATGGAATAACATTCTATTCGCATAATTTAATTTTTTTTTTCGATGGAGCATTGCAGTCATGTTTACTTCAGTTCAGTGCATTTTACACGATAAAAATGATATTGAAAATGAGGCAAACAAACATGCCAAGACTGTCACGGTTTCTTCTTCCTCTAAAGGCTAGCTTGCTTCTAAGCGGATCACATGACTCTTTCAAGGTGGGTGCCTCTCAACTCAAATGTGCAACAAGACTATTCTAATTTTTGTATTATTTTCTGTCTCAAAAATATATCAACACTCTTCTAACTTGATTTGCTGTTAAACAATTGGTCAATAATTTTTACTAAATTCCCAGGAAACATTTGCACAGAAATTAGAATTTGTTGAGATGACTAAAATAATACGTTTCTAAGCACAGCTGACGCAGTATGCTGTGAAGCTGTGAATACGAGCTCTGTTTGTACGAAACGTAAAATGGATTCCTGGTGTATTAAAAAATTTGTGCATTCCAACAAAAATGTTCTAAGTACGGGTTATACTTGTCCTATCACAATAATTGCTTTAACTTTTTTCTCTAAATATTGTTCCCGCATTTAGGTTTACAATTCTAAAACTTTTCTGTGTGACTTCCTAAAATATTAAACACTACACTTCGATAAATAAGTATATGGTTATTCATCTACAATTAGATTAACCTTCTCGGCTCTGGTCAGCCCAACGGAGGCTTGGGTAAAATCAACGAAACATTCAAAAGTACATAACCTAAAAATAACTTTACCGAGTATACTGATTACTGCTGCAGGTTTTTGACGTGGGAACGCAGTGATCGCCACGTTTATCCGATCCACCACCAAACTCACCGTGGGAGGAAGCGCTTGGAAAAAAGTACACCGAAGACCACTTCCCGACTGTTGCTGTTGATCGGCCGGAGAAGCTGTCTGTCGCAATCTGTATCTGTGTATTCGATCTAAGTACATACGTCGACTAAGGCAAAGGTTTGTATAGGCGGCGGGGGATTGCAGCGGAAGCTAAAACCGCGGGAGGAGTAACGACTACCTAGATGAATATTTCTCAAATGGGGTGTTGCTCGTCACCACAGTCCTCATCTTCTTCTTCGTCCTCTTCGGAGTCAGTCGAACTGGATGACAGAAGGGCGGTTGCCTGGGGGTTGCTGGACTTGTGATTGCTGCCGGCCGATCTGGGCGTTCCCGATGCTTTGATTAGAGTTGGTCCTCTACGGGCTCCGTATCTGTCGCGTTCGGGCAGCGATTTGGTGTAGTTTTCTTCTGGGATCGCCTCGCTGCGAAAGTGGTTCGATCCGATTGACGGCCGACGCAACGACAGGCGTGTTTCAAGTTCCCGAATGCCAATAAGAAAACGGAGGGGGAAATATGTTTTCAAATTTTGTATTTATTTGTTGTTAAGTGTATCGGTTTTGTGTGAAAGTGACGGAAGAATACTATGTGTGGAAACAGTTGCCCTCTGGCTGGCAACACGGGTGATTGGCTGACTACGGATGCCTAGGGTTTCACTAAGGAGAATGGCTACCGGGGTGTATATATGAGCAAGAAAAGACTAGATGTTTTGGCGTGGAAAGAAGGTAAGAATAAAAGACGTCAAACTACATATGATAGCAAAAGAGACTACCCTTCTATAATTAACTGAAGCTATTGATTTACTAGGTTAACAAACGCAATCTAATTGTGAAACTAAAAGCATACGTATTTAAAAATAGCGAAGAAAGCAGTGTATAATTTCATTCAGTAGAAAATGTTGTACGATTCTGGTGTATAACTAAAGTTATCCATCTGCGGATTTTGAAAATTAGTTTAAGTTCAAACTCTGACTTATGTTTTTACAAGTTAAACTTAAATAATAAAAAGCGCCTTTAGAATAACACAAAATTCATTCAAGTAATTTTTGGATCATACTATTTCGATTTAGTTTTATTCTGGACATTAAAAAACCGCGTGAATTCCGAATTCCACGGAAAAATACACGTTAAAACATACTTTCTAAAAAATCCAAAAGTAAACGCAAAAACGCGTGAATTCCGAAATCTGCGTAATTCCCTAGGCCGCGTGAAAACATATGATTTCCTGAATTCACGTGAAAACCACTACAATAGTGGCTTTGGTATATTGTTTTCATCGATTTTTAATCTACACTACCTGCTATAGGTTTTTAATTGCTCCATAGGGTATTGTAACACCAAATTTAAATGTTTTAGCACTCCGAAAATTTAAGCATTACCCAAGTAAGAAGACTAATGTCATTTTATCTCGTGATTCTGACAACCAAAAGAGTTATGGTCTCCAGCAAAGTTGTTCGGGATGTCAACAACGTTTAGTAAGTGCAATTTTTTTTCGAAATTTAGCTGAAATTTGGCACACCAGTTTTTGGCATTTTGAACACAATTTATTTCGTGAATTGAGCCACTTATAAATTTGCCGTCTGCAGCAAAGCTTGTTTGTTTTTCGAAATTTGGCAGCTACATGGCGTTAGTTTGCATATAGTTTTGAGTATTTTGAACATAATTTTCGTTAAAATTCGTGGATACCGGTAAAGTCGTTCAGGACAAGGGTTTTTAATTGGTTACAGCTTGGTATGGAAATTAACTTTACGTTGCTCTAGTGTGAATGTAGTTTTGTGTGTTTTGAACTAAATTTATCTCATGAATTCAACTACTTAGGAAACTGCGGTCTTTAAAAAAGTAGTTCAAAAAGTCATGGTCTTTCGGTGGGCTAATGTTTTTTTTTTTGTATTCCTGAAGGACATTACGACTAAGAGAGCCACTGCGACCTTCTCCTTGATTATCTTTTGAGGCTGGCCCCGGTTGCTGTACACAGATTATGTTGTGTATCGATTTGGTATCGCATAGTCAAAGAGACAAGCAACCTTTTTGGGATTGGAATTCCATACCTGATAGGGGTTAGAAGGTAACGTCCGAAAAAGTATTACCTAGCAAACGCTAGGGCTTCACACTGATAAAGCAGGTGAGCTTTCGTTTCAACTGCAAGGTTACAGAAGCGGCAGTTATCGTATGAGACAATACCGATGTTCTCTATGTGGTAGAGAGTAGGGCAGTGTGCGGTGGCTCAGGGCCAATGAACTGCTGTCTGATCCTTGTCTTGCGAGGTAGTAAGCATTTTCATGGCGATATGGCGATTCGTTTCAATCACCTTATATAGAATGTCGAGATTGTAGTCGCATTTTGTTTGACGAAATAAATAAATATATAGATTATTCTGAACCGCCATGCAGTCTGATACTGCGGTGACTAAGGGTGTGAATTTAAACTCTCTTAGTATGCGATGACGAGCCTGATCGCCTTCGAGGATTGTTTTGTTCTGTTGAAGCCTTAGTGCATCAAGCCCTGCCTCTTTATTTACATGAATATCTAGAGGCAGTAGGCAGATCAAATTGCCCTAGCCGCAAACGGAGCCAGTGGAGTACTGGGTACCCTCCACTGTACCTCTACCCTTCTTACGTTAAGTGGGGCTCTGACGGAGCGGACCTTTATTTCCTTAGCTTCTCGTAAGATTCACATGGACAACATAAAAAATTCTAACAATTTCAGCAAAAACAGTCAACAGGAAACAGAGAAAGTGGTCGGACGAACACTTCTTGATCAGGAGCAGGAAGCAGGGTTTAATCTTGATAATGCTTTGCTACAGGAATGCCCATCCGCCCTATCCATGATCCTCGATTTCCTAAAGGAGACAAACGCAGACGCACCTTCTAGTCCGCCTGCTCTCCGTTAGAAGAGAACAAAGCGTCCCTCCAACACGCAAAAGCGCAGGTACGCGGCATATATGAAAGAAGGCCACTCAAGGGATCTCCCTGGGAAGGAGCACAACTGCGTGTTTTCAACTGCGAATACGATTCGGATCGCAGGTTATTTCTCGAACAGTGTGGACACTTCAAACGAGAAGATACTGCGATTCATCCAGAATAAGAACGACGGTATCTCTGCACTGGAGTGGCGCGTAAGGAACCGCAAGGTGACAGAGAAAACCGTCGAACTTCTTCTGGAGAACGATGAACAATCCGCCGACCGAATTACCGAGCAGCGCTTCTTACTAAACTACATGTTAGGTAAGGCTCGCATGCGCCGGGTGAGCAGATCCATGACCAATATTTCGGAAGGAAACTTATGTTGCGACGAGAAGGAAGGTACATGCAGAACATCGCTTACAGCAGGCAAAGCTAGCCGGTGTTAGAACAAAGGCAACCCAAACCAGCAGTTCTGCTTATGGCAATCGTCTGACAGGTACTTGATCCTCCAATCCAACCACAGACGGATCCAACACGCAATGAGCAGCTTTCGCTGCAACCTGGTGAATCTTCATCACGCTAAGGGGTCTCCAAAGTCGTTAGCAGAAGATTCACCAAAGAGCAACTAACCGTTGCTCTGGTCCAGGAACCTCGCGGACTCAAGAGGTATCGCAGCCTAAACCTAGGACTGCAATTCTGTTGAGCAGAGTAATCAAATACACTCCAATTACACAATTTATTCAACGTGACGTCGTTGCCATAATAGCGGAAGTCCTGACTACGAACGGGAAACAAACCATGGTCATCGCAACCGTTCACTTCCACGGTGACCTGGACGATATTCCGCCTCCCGAGGTCTATGCACTCGTGCGGTACTGCAAAGCAGTCAATAAGCCGTTTCTCATCGGATGCGATGCGAATGCTCACCACACGATTTGGGGCAGCTTGGATACCAACAACAGGGGTGCGTATCTTACTTTCAACGAGGTCAATATATACGAAGTGACCACGAAAAAACACAAACTTGGACACGACCATCACAGATTTTGTTCAATGTTGGGAGAACTATTCATCTACTGTCACTTTAGAAAAATCCCAAATTTGGTGTCGATTGGAATACCCCTCGCTCTGTGGGACCCCCTGTTTATTGCAAAGTCACGCATTTTTTGTTCAAAATCTCTTTTTTCTTTTTCTTATAATTCATGGACGTAAGATGTCCAAAAAATACTGATAGATGATTTTTGAAGAAAATAAACCAAGGAATCCAGAAAAAATATAAGTTTTGACTGGAAGTGTGACCAGATAAATAATTTTTGTATTTGAAAACTAAATTGACATTTTTCGGCAAATGCAGCCATTTTTATTTTAGATTTGATAATTTCATCGTGTTCCATGGAAAATTTCACATAAGAAACAGCTATCATCCCGAGGTAATATTAGCCAATATCGAGATATAACATTTATACGAAAAAAGTTGTAAACTTCGTAATTATTTTTTTTACAATTTATAGACGTAAGACACCCGGAAAATAATGATAGGTGAATTTTGAAGAAAATAAACCAAGGAATCCAGAAAAAATATCATTTTTGACCGGAAGTGTTGCCAGATAGATTATTTTTGTATTTTAAAACTAAATTTGCATTTTTCGGCAAATGCAGCTAATTTTATTTTAAATTTGATGGTTTCATCGTGTTTTTCAGAAAATTTCACGTAAGAAGCACTTACCAACCCGTGGTAATATGAGCCAATCTCTAGATGTAGCATATTTACTAAAATAGTTCTGAATTTCGTAATGTAGCACAAACATTGCCGAGAAAGTCAAAAAGTGGCTCATCGAAGCTAGTGTAGGATCACTGATACCTACATGGCCAGGTGTCCTCTAACGGAGAGGTGTGTGTGTCGCGACGTGCCCTGGTGGAATATAACGCTCAATAACCTCCACCGTGAGGCCAGGCCATTGTTCAACAGGGTTAAAAGCGCATCCAACTGGGATGAATACAAAGCGTCACTCAACAAGTAAAACGTTAAGCTACGCAAGGCTAAAAGAATTTGTAGGAACAAGTTCTGCGAGGGCGTCCAACCGATCCCCGAAGCCGCACGACTTCAGAAAGCGAGTTCCATAGACCATACCAACAGTCTAGAGCAGTTAAAAAAGAGGACGGTAGTCTCACCGTCATACCTAAGGAATCACTGCAGGTTGTTATGAACATGGACTTCCCTGGGTCCACATGTATAACCGAACACTGCTCTCGATAGATGTTCATGGAAGCTTCAACCAATTTGGCATTAATCTTGTTTGTACCTATGAAGCCTCCAGGACCAGATGGCATTTTTTTTTGTTCCTTGTATGCCTGAAGGGCACTGGGTACTGAAGTGCCACTGCGACATTCTTGCTGATTGTCTTTTGTGGCGGGCCCCGATTGCTGTGCACAGGTTACGGATTGTTCGTACTCATTGGTATGGAATTATTAAAAGGTAACATCCTAAGAAGTTGTACCTAGAAGAATCAAGCGCTCCGCAAGAGGAAAGCAAATGCTCTGAACTTTCTGGTTTAGATTTACAGAATCGGCAGGTGTCGTTAAACACTACACCGATTTTCTTTAAATGATAAAAAGTGGGGCAGTGTCCGGTAAGGAGTCCCGTGATTATCCGTAGTTCACTACGATTTAGAATAAGTAACTTTCTGGCGGTTCCAGGGTTCGGAGAGATTAACTGTTTAGCTTGTCTACAACACAGTAACTGTTGCCATTATGATGCTATTTCTAGCCTTTCCCAAGTTAGTGGTTCGCTTTTGATAGCGCAATTGGACGTACCCAGAAATGGCTAGGGGACAATAAACCACTGAGCTGATCCCTGTCTTGATAGGTAGTCAGCGTGTTCATTACCCTCGACTCCGCAATGTACGGGCACCCAAAACAGAAAAACTGAGTTCTGCCGGGAAAGTTCCCGTAGAGTTTCAATGCATTTCCAAACAACCAGACCAGATGGCGTTCTACCCATCTTTATACAAAAATCAGATGGGGTTTTACCCTGGGTTATATTCCAGTTAGCTGGCGGAAAGTCAAGGTGAAGGTCATATCGAAAGCAGGAAGAAAATACAAAACACTACCTAAGACCTTCAGGCCCATTACATCTACATTTATGAAGTTAATGGAGAAAATTGCAGATAGCCATATCCACAATGAGTTTCTTAAGAACCCGCCACTACATAAAGATCAGCATGCTTAACAACCTGGTAAATGGACTGCTCTTCATGGCATAGTGACTCTTATCAAAAAGTCGCTGAAGGCGCTCAATACAGCTCTCCTGAATAGGAGAGTTGATAACACTACAATGAGCTGGATTGCTCTCGAGCAGAGAAATCACAGCTACATTGAAAGATGCTTCAATCACCGTCTCAAAAGACTGTCCACAATGGGGAGTCCTCGCTTCCCTGCTTTCGTCGCTGGTGGTCGATGCCCTATTGGGCAAGCTAACCCAGCTTGGCTATACCGATGATGTAGTCCTCATAATTCACGGAAAATGTGACGCAACAATGACTACCACCTTCAGACGGCACTAGACATTACCGTGAGTTGGTGCACACAAGAGGTGCAGAATATAAATCCCGCTGAAAAAAGTTATTGTAGCCTTCACCAAACGGAGGAAACACACTTTGTCTCCTCCTGCACTGAATAAGTGCTTACTGACCTCTTGTAAAGAAGTTAAATACCTGGATATTATTCTGAACAGTAAGCTGTATTGGACGATCCAAATTGACTACGCAGTCAAAAATGCTACAATGGCTATTTTGGGCTTACAGCACACTATTAAGCAAAACCTGGGGCTTGAAACCACAATTGGCGTTTTGGTACTACATAACCATTGCACGACCAAGCATTACTTTCGCCAATCTTGTGCGGTGGCCGATGGTGAATGACTAATGGCCTAATCCGAAGTTCTGCCACGACGTGGTGCTAGTGTGCATAAACTTTTCAGTATTTTCAACTTATTTTATTTCGTAAATTTCACCGCTTTGAAAGTTGCGGTCTTCTGCAAGTTGTTCGTAGTATGCGTTTAGATTTGAGTGTTTTGAATTAAATTTATCACGAGAATCTTACTACTTAGAAAAATCAAAGCGTTTTTCCGCTTTATCGACTAGAGAAGGTATTTTTGACCACAGGTCTAGAAAACTAGCGACTTGCTCTCAAAACTTTGGAAATTTTGAACTCCTCGGTATGAAAACTAATAAGAAGCTCCTTCTGAACAACTTTGCTGAAACCCGCAACATTCTAGAAAATCAGAACCGTAAGATAAGTGAAGGTCAAAACATAAGGTATAGCGTGCACATTAATGCCACGTATCAGTAGAATTCTGTACTCAACTGTTTACCATCCAGAAGACGTTAGAATCGTTAGATAAGCTAAGGTCGACGACGAATTTCATTATCATTAGCGCCACATAGTGGCAGAACTCTGCACTAAGTTGGCCATTACAAAAAATCCTCTACCTTCTGAACATAGCTAGAGACCGCAGCTCTCTAAGAAGTCTGAATCACGAGATAAATCAAGAAAACGAAACATCCACACTAGCGTCACATAACGGTGAAATTCTGTTCTAAACAGTCCACTATCCAGAAGCCCTTAACACTCTGAACAAGTCTGCTGAAGACTGCAACTTTGTATGTCGTCGGAAACACAAGATATCTGCCTATTCCTGGAGACGCTAAACTTTTTAGGGGGTGCTGTTATATTTAAACTGGGTGTTGCATTGTAATACACAATGAAGCTATTCCAGACTTAGTGCGGACAGTGTATATTTATTTGCCTTATATGATAACCACACCAACAATTTGCTGAATGTCGTATCAATAGGTTCCTTAAAAAAATTGTTAATAATATAGTATTGAGGCACGATCGAATAAACTTCAAAGATACCCTAAGCTGTTATTTTCGCCAGTGTAAAAAACTGGGAAAAAAATCTTATATTACAGAGAAAATAATATAACAAAAAAACGACACTCAGCACATTAAGTTTGATGGCCTAAAAAATATTTGACAAAACGTGGATCGAAGATAGATATTTACGTACCCAGAAACGATAGAATACACGAGAAAGTTTTTGTAATCAATCATTAGAATAGTTCAATAGCTTCAGTTAATATATTGTATTATAATAGTATGTAACTAGTAGACCGCACCCATAAAAATTAAGCCCGTTTTTGATGTTGAATTCCCCTCGTGCATCACAGTTGATATGTGTACATGTTGTTTACTATGTAGTATATTGTGAGTAAATTATGTAAACCAATTATTAGCGTTGATTTTCAGAACAAAATAAAGAAAATAAAGCATAGCTTCAACCATTTATTAACCATCAACGAATACTACAGAATGTAAATAAATATGTAAACCTCATTAAGCTATCATAGTTCTATCGCTACTAGTTAATATCTACAACCGAACAGGCAGAAAGTATATTAATATCATTCGTGTTAATTTTCAAAACGCAGGGAATTTAGTTTTACCCTTCCTGACCAATGCAAACATTAATATACTTTACAATGCTAACAAAATAAAACAAACATACGTCTACCGATAAAATAAATCATAACAAAACAAAGGGACACATATCAAGTCACCAACTGCGGTTGTCCGGGCCAGGATGAACTACAGCCAAACCACTGCTAAGCCTTTCTCTAACAGAAGTACGTACAACCAACAGCCAGGGAGGAATGTTATCAAGAATACTTTGTGTTTATTGGAATAGAAGCTAACTTCTTGTAACATTAGGTAAAAGGGATAAGCATTTAAACGATAAATCTTTATAACATGCTTTACAAGCGCTAGTAGCCTCTGTTTAAACGGTTATATTTTTACGCGTACTAAGCCTAACTTATGGAACAGTTCTAGTCCGAAGGATAGTAATTTTGGCAAATATGTGGTGATCTATTAGCTATGAAATTACAGTATGACATTCGCGTTACTTGTATACAATGAGAATCAAATAGGTGGATTTGGCTAGAGTGTCTCACACGTGGGGTACTTCCGTTTGGCTTCAGATTAGATGTTTCCTAGATAACCGTTAGGTACAACTAATTGGGCAACAGTGAATCTAATTGTGCCGTCGTACCCCATTCCGGTGAGGGAGATTTACATGAATGGAATATGTGTTTGAATTGTACTTTTTTTTGTTACAATAGAATCTCTCTAGAATGCTTTGTTTTGCGAGGGAAACGAGCTTCCTATCGGAGAGGAAAAAGTGATGGGAAGTTGTGGTTATTGAATTAGTTAGCAAAAAGTACCAGCATTTCATCGACAAGCGACGGGCTACAATGGTAAAATCGACAAATTCGGATGTGTTGTACCTGTTTCGGGAAAATATACAAGCGATATAAACGGTTAGCTTTATTCGTGGTTACAATAAGGCCGTTTGTCCCTGTACTTGAGAAAGGTCGATTAAGGGGGTAAATATACTTAGTTGGTTTGTACAAATTACTTACTACAAGTGGAGGTTAGTAATTTGTTAGTGGAATAATCTATCTTTGCGTATACTACAGTTAAAGTTAAAACTTTTAATATAGAATTAATCATAAGTACCGTTTGTTACAGTAGTTGCATGCAGTAACAGATTTGCGTTAATACTGAAGCCAATTGGAATACAATATAGATCATTTTTTCGTTGTTGGATAATGGTAACTCCCGTTCGCTTTATAGTACGTAGTGTCCCTGGTATACCTTAACTAAAGGATTATTATGTTCGCCTTAGTGAAAAACCAAGTTCATGCAAAATACCATTTGACGTTCGAACTGACTACTTTTCTCAACGGAATATAGAAATTATTCAATTCAAAACGCAGCATAAAATTCGCATAAGCAGTTCGAACGCCAACAAACCTATGTAAGAAAAGCTTTCAGCCTACTAAGGACATCATCAACGACGCTAGTTGTCTCCTATCCTAACTAAAGTCGTGTTTCGTCCCAACAGAAGCTAGTTTAGCACCGTACCGAGAAACTGCCACGCACACACATTCGCACGCACAATTTCCGTTGGACTTTCGTTGTTCGTTGCTGATTTGTTGGTCAAGTGATTCAGGATGATGATCTGGATTGCCGGAATGCGGAGGTCTCACAGGACATAGTGGAAGGAATGTGAAGCTGTGAATTATACTATTTGCTTGTGCCCTCGGCCTTTTCCTCGTCTACCTCGAGCGGTGGAGCGGGAAAGGGTTCCAGTGAGAAACGGCTGGGTCTCCGTCCGGTCACTAGTAGTCTGCGGATGAACAACATTGGTTTGTTGGAACAGCAACTGACAACTGGCAGGCTTGATCAGAATAACTCAGGTGGGTTCTGGTGTGATAAGTGATAGTTTGTCTATATTGACAGTTTGAGCTCCCAACGGGCAGCAATTTGTCTTGTATTTTGCTGGAGTACTGTCTGTAGCCCGTTCCACATTGGCCATCAACATACGTCGGAGGAATATAATGTCACTTGAGGTACAATATATCAGTCTTTCTATCGTTTATCTGTCAAATTTATGAAACACACCAACAACCGTTTATATATATATATATAATTACTACGCGTACTTGGATGGATGTGTTCACAATGTGGCACACTATTCCGTTGACCGTAGCTGACGGCTAATCCGGGTGGGACTTTAGAGTAAAATCTCGTTAAATGAACATGCTAACCTGCCTTAGTAAGAATTACCGAACGAAAATTTAACGACCTTTCACTGTTCTCACATTCAAATTCCTACAATATAAAGTAAAGTGGAGTGTGCTTACATATTTTGATATTTGAGCTAGATGCTATCAAAAGCTAAATACGAAGTGAAAAAATTTATAAATTTGTATGCAGTATAGAGTCTCTTCGCAATTAAGCAAGTGTCTGAGTAGAACAAATTAATTGGAATAAAAAAAAAGTTAGAAGAAGAGTACAGTGTAAGCCAAGTAGTGAGTTGTTTGTGTTTGTTACGAGAAAAATTCTACTAAGCAAATTGTAGCGATTGAAAAAATTACCCCAGAAAATTGTTAGCTGAGGCCACATTATCTAAAGATGAGGAAAAGAAAAATAAGATAGTGTACAGTTGAAATAGTATAGCATTTTAAGGTTCGGTTTAAAGTCGAACAGATTAAACTGATTGCTTAATACCTTTTTTCAATTCAAATATAACTTCATATAATGTTGTGCTCAAAACGTATGCGCAAGGTTGTAAAAGAAGTCTTATTTTAGTATGTATAAACTGCAACATATTCGATGAAATTGTCGCTTTTCATAGGTTCTATTAGGAATATTATCCGTTTTGAGCACTATCCACGCTAACTGAACGATTGCACCAAAATATGTGAACATACATACTAAATAAAAAACATCTTGCAACTGAACGCCTAAACTTAACTGAGTGCCTCCCTAGTAAAAGTGATTCCGTCTGAGTGTAAATAGTAATCTGAATAGTGTCGTGTGCTGTCCTGAGTAAGATCATTTTACTTTATTGCTAAGCATTTAAAATACTATCACCCACGTATCGGAAGTATTGATAGAATCACCATGTGCGTTAGTCCTATGTTTCTCTTAACAACTAGAACATCAATAAAACCAACTGATACACCACAAAACATACACACATATACATTTAGATACAAAACATGCAAAAACACATCAACATCTAGTTAAATTTATCTATATGCTTTGGGGCTTAAAGCAAAGTCATTCTTCTACCAATAGTGAAGGAACATGAACTTCCTCCGCTTTTGCTTGAGAACGGTTTTGATATTTGATAATTTAATAAGATTCTACCAGGAGCCAATAATTTACACATATTCAAACATAAAATTTCAGGAGAGAAAATCCGCGGACATTCAGGCAACAGTACTTACCCGCTAAGCTCCAGCATCGAGCCACGTCTGTTGTTACGTCTGTGGCTGGCGGTTACCGGAAAAGCATTGGCATGCGGTACGGCTGCGGCAGCCTTTGAAACGCCCAGCGGATCACCGTTGGCGTCCCCGGAGCTGCCATCGAATGTGATGTAGCCCGCGATCGAGGCCGATCGTTTATCCTTTTTGACGCGACCGATCGGCGTCGTCGCCATGACAGGGGTCGATGTCTCGGAATCCGTTACCCCGCCGATCACGATACCACCGGAACCGGAACTCTCCCGCCGGAACAGACCTATTACGGACTTAGCCTGTTTAGGTTGTGTTAGGCCACCTAAATGAAAGTTGGTAGGATGACGGGGACAGTCGCGGATAATGGATAAAAATGCTGTTAGGTGCGAGCTAATGCGGCGTATGCAAATTAATAAAATTAAGGGTGGATTCCGAAAGACTCACGGTGGTGGGGAGCACTGGGGTGAATTTGAGCGGATGTATTCGACAGGCAGATATGAAGGGAAGGAGAATAGAGAAAAGCCAGTAACAAATACGGCTATTTGGAGCAACCTTTCATTGATCGATGGTTGAACATAATTAGTAACAGTTTATTACTTGATCATTACTTCGAAAAAATGCTGGTAGTTTTGAAGAATACTAGAATGTTGTAACCTAATTATTATTGTGTATTGTGCGCCCTAGGAATTGAATTAGAAAGTACTGGCCATACCTTCTTACGAAGGCCTTGTTTGCAATTGCAATGTTTTACTTCTTTCAATGATACTATTTCTCAACGCATACAGTCTGCAAAGTTACAAAGTTTTTTTATTTGGTACAAAAAATAAAAATGTGAAAACGCAGGTTCAACCATCGATCATAGGGAATAAGTTTATCGAAAAAAAGCACACATTGCTCAATTCTCGAAAGGAGACTCAAGTGTGATAAAGCGGAGCTAGCACCATCGAGTGGTTTCAAAACCATGCACAAACACTACTACCAATAACACAGTGCAACAAAAATTGACTTTTTTCTGCCTTGGTTTCTATGCATATTTTTTTGTGTATTTTGATGCAAAACTAAATTTCTCCAGAGATTGAACATATTTCAACTTAAGGTGCAACAACGGCGCCATTTTGAATTTTTGAGAAATTGGAGCTTTTCGATGTTTTTTCGACGTCATTTTGTTTTAAAGCCAAATATTGAAATTCTAAGAGTTCGTCCACATGTTGGTGTCTTCTTACCCATCTTTAAAAAAAAAACAGATCTTTAATCGGACAAAAACTGAGCTCAAAACGGTGCTTCCGCGAAAACGGTTTTGGCATGGATTTAGGATATTTCACAAAGCAAAATAATATCGAGTATGTCTGAGCATTAATGATAATGCGCTAATACCTAAAAGTGGTAGTAACATTATGTCGTGAAAAAAAGCAAAGAATTGGTTCTACATTCCGATTCGGAACTTGACCTTCTGTTTATTTATACACAGACTTCGCAGCCGACTGTTTAGTGTACAGGACGATTGCGGGGCTAGCGCTACTGACACAAACAGTCTCTCCCGAGCCGAGACTCGAACATACGACGACTGGCTTGATAGGCCAGCATCGTACCTCGAGACCAACTGGGTTTATGTCGTATATTGAGTAGAAAAAGTCTCAGGAATCGATAAGTAGGTGTCTGAACCACGTAAAATGTCAGCAACATGTCAATTTTGCCCCAATTCCTCTACAATAATTATCGCATTATCATTAATGCTCAGACATACTCGATATTATTTTGCTTTGTGAAATATACTAAACGCATGCCAAATCCGGTTTCGTAGAATCATCGTTTCGAGCTCAATTTTTGTCCAATTTAAGTCTATTTTTTTAAGATGGGTAAGAAGATGCTAATATGTGGACAAACTCTCAGAATTTTGATATTTGGTCTTAAAACAAAATGGCATTGAAAAAACATCGAAAATTTCCGATTTCTCAAAAATTCAAAATGGTGCCATTGTTGCCCCTTAAGTTGAAATATGTTCAACCTCGAGGAAATTTATTTTCACATCAAACTTCATCAAAAAATCATACATAGTAACCAAAGCAAAAAAAATTGTTGCACTGTGTAATATACGGTTTTCCTTTGAGGTGTGTACGAATGGAAACCAAAACTTCCAAAAGGGTTCAATCCTGCACACTATAATTGGAAAACAAACCACATTTTCGGCAGTGCGCTAAACGAGACGTCACACCTCGCCTGTGCAGTGCTCTTCAATCATGATGAAATGTAAGCAGTTCTTCGAGCGCCCCAATATATTGAGCGTTTTTCGATGGTCCAGTTAAAAAAACATTGAAACGACAGAGATATTTTAGTAGACAACAAAGGTACACAAGTGGAGAGAAAAAGCTTAAGCTGAAGAAACTTTGCTAAAATCTGAGGACTGGTTAAATTTTGATTGTCTTGCATCTCTCAACTTATTTCGGTGAGTTCATCATGCATGCAGTTGTTGGTGATACGAAATTGGATCGAACAACATAACTAATGGGATAATGTGCGCTTGTTTTTTGGTGCAGTATTTTTATATTCACACATACCTAACTATAGTTGAGGTAATTATTATACAAAACTTAGCAGGCGTAGTTGCATTAGTAGTAACTGTTTTTCGAAATGTAAATATGCACCTTAAAAATATATTGCGTTTATCGTGTGTCAAGTAAGTCTTTTCGTAAAAAAATGTTGAATCATGTGAGTCGCTTGACGTAACCAAACACAAGATATCTGACGAAAGTAATATTGAAAAAGTCATGAAAAGTATTGCATAAAAAAGTGTACATGCTAGGAAATAGATGAAGACTTTACATCACTACGTAATTGATAATATATCCTTAGGCACGCCAATAGTTGGAAAAGATCAAATCTAATAGCTTTGTTGCATGAAAGTTGAATGAGAAATGGATTGGGCTGACATTTGAGATGATTGATTTCGTTTTGGGGGAAATTAACGAACAGTAGTTTAGCCTACCAGATTCGTCACATTGCTTTCCCAGGAGTGAGTCATTACACCCACCTACGGGTTCGAAAGGCTTTGTCCCTATCCGTCATACGTACCTAAAAATGTTGCACTTGGTGAATTGTACGCTAGATACTCCTTGTTTGAAGCCCAGGAGGGAAATTCGTTCTGTTTGATAGCACCACTTTCATCGTCTTCCACGTCCCGCTTCCATGGCAGCACTGCTTCTATGGCGGTGGGGGTTGTTACGCGGCTCTCTGTTGAATAATGAGTGTGATTACAGCGAAACGTGATGTTACATAATATGCATTTCGCACTCACCTTCTGCATCCTTCATATCCTTCGACAAACGTTTATCGTTTTTGAGTGGTTGAGAATTTTCGTCAACTACAACAATAGTAAAAAAGTTTAGGTCAGGTGAGGATAAACGAAAGAAACAGATTCGAACAACAGATCGGATTAATCCACAATGATAACACACCTACAGATCACGAAAAAACAATCCAGAGAAGCCGCATCGATTGGGCATGCAAAATCTACTCCAGTGCAACACAAAAACATTGGATTAAAGTTTGTGAGCACTACAACAATCACCTATTAATATCCGATATTTCGAGTGAATTAATCCCAAATTAGAAGATTGAATATAGGTATGAAAATTCGCAGTTTTTTAAATGCAAGCAAAAATATGTTTTGAATGTTTCAAAGGATGTGTTTTGCCTATGTGTTCCTTACACCATGTGCGCTCGGTTGTGAACAGCATGCAGAAAACGGTGATTTAAAACGGCACTCTGGTAAACCGAATCGATTGAGAACAAAGTTGCAACTATAATTTCGAAAACAATTCTAAACAATCAAAATAAATGTAAGCGTTGGAGAATGAAGTTCCACATTGGGATCTAAGAAGAACACAATTAGAAATCAAAGGAAGTCTACAGACCAACTGCGAGGTCACGTACCGAAACTCTGATAGGATTTGTCCCTCCGCCAGGGAAGGAATGTTTCGGCCGCTGTCGGAATGAGTCGATCCGGTCGCTCGGGCGGTCGGACGGATGCGGCGGTAAAAGCAGCGTCCATACTGCTACTGCTATTACCGCCACCGATGTTGTTAGTATTAATCTGGTTGTTGTTGCTGATGGTATTGTTCGAAGAAGAAGAAGTGAATTTGCTAGTAACGTGCTTGACAATGCGTGCCTTGGTCGGATCGAATCCCGGCAGGCTTGTGATTTGTGCGATCAACGAGTTATTCTTGCTACTAGTGGTGGCACAGGCGGTTTCAGCGTTGCTCGACAGGCCATCACCGCCACTGGAGCCACACTCACCGGTTGCCTTGATAAGAGTGGTCGCACTGGTGCTTCTTTGTCGCACGCTAGCCAGCGATTCGGCTACGCATCGGAAGGACAACCCAAAGTGGCCAAAAGTGGAAGAAAATTCACCGAAAATCGAAATTGTAAACGGGTACAAGTTTTCAGAACTGCGATTCAATGGTTCACGGGATGAATTACGATGGAATGTTTTTGATGACAAATCACGACAAAAGATGGATTTAAAGTGAATGGAGACAATTTCATAATAATGAAACTATGGGATAGTGAAAAAATGCAATGTTTCTTTAGATATAAACTTTGTCTAGGTAAAAAGTAACCTGTTCAGGATAGAATAAAAGTACACAATCTTCCGTTGTTTTACGCTCTGATTATGTCTAGTTCCTTCTAATATCTTACTAAGAATTTGTTTCCTTGTTAGGATACAAAATAAAAAGCAATAAACATCAGCGCCATCAGATATGGTAAGTTCAGTTTACCAATAAAAATAGTAACAATTGCATTGTATGAATATTTCAAATATAAATAAGCAAAAAACTTTTTAATACAGCTAATTATTGATTGTTGATATAATAACGATGCATACCGAAAACTCAAAATTTATAACGTAAAATATCAATGATAAATTTGATGTAACAAATCCAAATTATGATTTGAACCAAATAAAACCAGGTACCTAGAGCCTAGAGTACCTAGAGCGCGAGAATATTATGTTTTCTAATACAGAATTGGTCGCCACGATGATGACCGAGATTCTTTTATCTGTGCGTGATGCCGCAATGAAGGTAACAACATCGTTTTTTGAGTTTTGTCATGGAACAAAAAATCTGGCAACATATTTTACGAAAACTAGAAAAATATTTCATTGCATTGTTCAGCCGTCCAACGAAACTTTATACACCCTATTTCTTAATTGAATTTTGATAAAGCTAGTTTGCTTAAAACCTAGACACACTCTTTTAGTGGCAGTTTGATTGACGCAAATATAATCGACTGTCAATATTGCCAAAATTGTAGTTCCAATCAATCTATTCTAAGATTTTTTAAGGTTCTGAAACAAATGTCGATATCCATGCAGAAGATAAAAATCAGTTTAACGAATGTTTTAATCACAATTAAAACAGTCAATTCTAGAACGCTCCTGAAAGTTGTTAAAATAATAAAATATGTTGCTACATTTTTTTTTAATTTTCTTGTTATTCTTCAACAGTTTCGAAACGATGCTTCCAATTACCTGTTGAATAGTAAAAATCGAACAGAACATTCCGATTAAAATTTAATTCTCTTTTCGCAAATCTGCATAGCTGAATTACTTTTACACAAAGGCTTAGACATCAACTTGCGTATATCTTCACAACATTATTGCAAAATAGATTCAACAAAGTTTTTCGAATAAATTAACTTTCAATTTCCAGCAATTACTTTATGGAGTCATAATTTTGAGTTTTATTAATAAGACTGGAAAAAGTTCATATAGACAAATCCATGGCAAAATTTGGGTAGAATCTATAAATTAAAAATAAAAACCAAAATGCAATAAGTTTTGTTTACCTATGGATAGTAATGAGGTGAACAGTGAATGGAAATAGTATTATCCAGAACAAAAAATGGTTCAGTATACCGCCAACCTCGTCGTAGTATTTTAGACCTGGCAAGTTGTGAGTTCATAAAAATGCTTAACTACAGTCGCTACTCGGACACCTATGCCAATTTAGGTTTCGATAATTTTTAATGTTGAACCTGTACTTAACATAACTTATAGTATGAGGAACTACCAATACATAACACAACATTGAAGTGATATAGAGAAAGTTTTTAGTCACAATAGGGTTACATAATGATACCGATAGGCAATGAGTAAGTCGAAAGACAGAAATGTTGGGGGCAAACACAAGTATGTATGAACATTACACTCAACAGCTTTTCTTTCTGATGACTATCCAAATGGTACTTACGCGAAGATTTTGCGGTAAATGTTAAACCACCGCCGTCCCAATCGTCGCCCCCAGCAGTTGCAATCTTGTCTTCGTCCTCGTTGTCCTCGTGCAGAACTTCGTTAATATAATCTGTAATGTCGAAAGGACCAGTTAATTTTGATTGTGTTTGGCAGTTTGAATTCACTCTCGCTCTACTGCGGTTTAATAGTTACAGATTTAATAATCAGTTTTAGACGGTTGAGAGATTTGTTTACACTCAACAATTTGTTCTCATTTTGGAGCAGCAAGATTGATGACGAAATGGGCGGCGTACGTACGAGCTGGGCGTGAAGTAGATTGGATCACAAAAAAAGTAAACGAAAAATGTTTATAGATTGTTTCGGCAGTTGCTGTGTATAAACATAACAAGAGCATGGTGCAATACAGTGTTCGTTACATATACCGACCAGGGCGGTTAGAAAGTTCGAGGGAATATCGCGAATCCTAGTAAAACTCACACAAACACAGGGGAAGGTGCCGATCTCAATGAAAACAAATTTGTTTTGTGATTTTTTTGGCTGTTCTACAGTCTAACACGAATTCTAAGAAGCCTTCATCTTACAATGGAGAACCTCGTTAGCCTATACTATATAAATAAGATTAGGTAAAAAAATTAGACGGGGCAGAAAGATACAAGAAAGAAATTTGCATTATTTTTACAGATATAAGTTGCTTCGTCACATGCATGCAACACTGAATTAAAAATTTAGGTTTTTTTTTAATTTTATCGGATGATAATTAAAGTGAACATTTGATTTAAAGTAGATAAACACCGAAAACTAGTGAGATAGTGAAAGGTATTTAGCAGATAAAACGAAATATTCTAATCTAGCAGGAGAGTATAAATACGGATGAAAATAATTACCATTTAACTATACTAAATTGTAATTTCTTAACTCTGTTAAAATGGTAACCCTTTTCTTTTATACTTTTTAGATACGCAAAAAAAAATTTCGGTTTTACTTTGAAATTTAGAAAAAAAATCTACCGACCTAGTGGGAAAAAGCAATAGTTTTTTTGTGACTGACAGGGATAAATAGCAGAAGAACATAAATAAATATTCTGACGATTCATTACCTATTTCTAATCTACGATATTTGCTAAGATTCTGAGAATATTTTCTTTTACTTTTTTTGCGATTGTAATCGTTAGATGGTGGTTGTGGTGGTGGATGGTGGTTAGTAATCGTAATTGTATCATTAGTCATAACGATATCATTCGTACCGTTAGCAAACTGTTTGGCTGATCCGTTCTGCGCGAACTCCGGGAACGAGACGTGGTTCTGCTGTTTGCCGTCCTAGGGAGGGTAGGTGAAAGTTAGTGATTTTGTAATTTAAGATACTGGCTGTACAGAGCAGGTCACCTTGACTCGCTTGCTCCGCTTGTGGTGTTTTTTCTCACTGATCATGCGTCTGATGTTCATCTGCATTTTATAGTTGACTTGCTGGAAACGAAGAAAAAATTTTAACATATAGCGTAGAGGGTTATAGTATGAAAAAACTACCTGTGTGGATAAATCCCGATCGTCCACTGCATGGCGACTGTAGCTAAGTCTTCGGTGCTGCAACGATAGAAAGACTTATTAGAGACTGTAGCTCAGATCACGAGAAGTTAAAAGAAAACGGTTACAAAAAGCTACGATTGGTTTCCTTATTAAAAATCATTCAACCATCGAATAGAATGATGTATTGCATATTGACTGAAAACGAATTATCTTGAAACATGAAACATATCATTCAAACTGAAAAAAGTTTTCCTCAAAAAAACAAAAGCGTTGTTTGAAAAAGTCATTTTTTAACGTTTTTGTAATATGTGAATTGTAATATGTTACTCTATTATACTCGCTACTATTAGATTATAAGTATTGGAGTCCTAATAACGTCACCTAATAGACTTAAGTCATATCTCACTCATGGCGATTTCGACTGGTAAACAACAATCATATGTGAATCTGTTATTATCCTTTCATGAAGAAACCACTACGTTTTTATATCTAGTTATGTATTATCATGCAATTTATCACTCTATCAGTTTATGAAATAACGTTATTCCAATTTGACATTGCGGTTCATACTACCGATATGAAAAACGTTACGCGAGTAACACAAAAATAGGTTTGATAATCCCACGTTGAAATGTGCATCTGAAGAGGCACATGTTAAGCCTTGGTGCTTGAGAAAATAATTAAATGTCACTGCTTATCATCAATCACGATAATGATTGGCCACATGTGGCGCCGATGCAGAAGCAATTATCGAAACATGTGATCACAACTAATGAAGGTGAACAGTTTGGAAATTGCGGATGCACTGCTATCAATAAATCTATTTATTCACGTGGACACCGATGTCCCTGTTAACAACCAACAAATCGAAGTATATTTGATAAATTTACTAGTTGTTTTATGGGTGGGGAACATTTTATACAAGATGGATAACAATACCACATATGATATTCCCTTTTACGAAAGCACTGAATTTTGTATGTCTACTACAAAAACCCTATAATTGCTTAATAAAATCATTGACTTAATAATTGTTAGAATAAAGTAATGCAATAATGCTTTAGTCAACAAAAAGTTTGTTCAGTTATACAGAAAAAATATGAAGTTACCCGATCGATTTTACCAATTTTTTCAAATAATTTTCAAGTTGTGGTTTTTACAGTATTTTTTGTCAGTACACTTCGTAACGTATCAATGTAATAAAAAATATTGGATAAAAAATCAACTTGTTACTGTTTAATGAAAAAAAATCTATGCTAATTACTGAGTAATATAGGCTATACAACTGCTCCATGTAACCACTTCCAATAAATATTAAGCATTTATCTATCTGTGTGAAACGAATTCGAAACGTGTTTGTCAAACGATTCAAAACAAAATTGGCTTCAACTATTCGCTCTAATAGCTCTACTCACTCCAGTTTTTAGCGGATTCTGCTTTCAGTATGTACCAAGATATGCATATGGGAGTTTAAAAAAGTACAAATTTATTGTGATTTTGAATGGTTCAATCAAGCTGTGCTGAAAGTGTTTTTTTTTTCTCTCATATCATAAAAAGCACGGCGTGATGTGATTGTAGGCCGTGAGTTGGTTTGAAACTTTAGCTAACTATTGGTGTACATAAGCAAGATGACTTTGGGCATGCATTTGCAATTTAGCATTGAATCAATGTAACTTAACCCAAACTATATTATTCACTTTCTTGTGCAATAGAGAAAAAATACGCTAATTTATTGCTTTAAGGTGTAATTTAAGTTTTACTAACATACAAACGAAAACCGGAATTCCCTATCAATTTCCCACTTGCTATAAAAAAATTTTAAAAGTTTTCTGCTACTCGACCAGAATCGGCTTATCCTACTCAAATGTGTGTACTAGAATTTCATCCCACTAGAACAATAAATAATTCAAAATAACATACTACAAGAACGAAGTTTTACAGTAATATATAGGGTTTGGATAAAAAAGAACTTTTAAGATCAAACTTACACAACGAAACGAATCAAACAAAATAATCATGAAACAAGTTGAGTAAGTTGAACCTGAATTGGCTATTTGTTTATCAAATCGACTGTTTAACAGACATGCATACTTCTAGAAAATCATTGAGTAATTCGTTTCAATCTACATCGTCTACCCCTGCTTCGAAGTTACGTTTCATATAGAAAATAACTTTATATAGTGTCAAAGGACCTCGGTTGAATGAATTCAAGAAAAGAGTATTGTAATTGCCTTAGTTAGGTATATGAATTCAAAATCAAATTTCAAATGAACCCCAGAAAAAAATCTTTAAAACATTTTTTGTTAGAAGATGGTGTGGAGGTTTAAAATCTAATTTTAGGATACCGATGCATACAAATATGACAACTGAATACAACACAACATAACAACCATTAATGTGCTTGTTACAAAGTCAAACATTAACAACTTTCCAATGGGTCGCAGCGTTACGTTTAACGGGTTGCGTTTGCTGGATTTTAATTGGAACTAGTAGTAGGCGAAAACAAACATAAAACTTAGTATCGAAAAATTGCTCCCTACCAAATTGGTTGACGTCTTCAGTCGAATAAGTCGCACGCGAGCAACAATGAGCGGGAACATATGGAGCAATATGTGAGCACGAAGCGATGGCCGATTTCACGAGTGAGCAAACGACGGTGAGGCGCGATATAGCGAAAATCGTGAAACGAATTGTGTATTCATGATGATGGCATAGTTGCCAGCCGGATTCAATCATAAACGAAGCGATTCGGCGCGCAGACGTTTTTTTGCATTTTTTATATGAATGATCATAATATTCGAATGACGATGGTAAAGATGCATTCAAGCGAGGGTTTCATTCGCAGCGCGCGGATTTGCGGGAAAATGTAGAAGGGAAAAAAGAAACATAATTATTCGATTTACTGGATACTGTACGTCATGATCAAACCACGTTTTGAAGCAACTTATTTATGATTCATTATCAGATCAAGCTACCGGATCAAGAAAGTAAACTTGTTTTAAATGTTTTATTCTATTGGTATGATGACTAAAAACTTTACGATGGTTGTGATAGCAATTTGATGATGTGATGTATTCTTTGAATTGGATGATGCATGTAAATTACCCAGTTGTCAGATCAACTTTTTGAACCATTTAAGGGTACTGTTCGGTTTCCAATTATACAATTTTATTGAAGATTTGCACTTTCGAACCCAAACCAAAGATAAAAAACTTGCCGATTGGCCGGTCTTTCCAGTTGCTGTTTTCTTCTCCTTATTTGTCCTTGAGAGATCCACATGTTTTTTTTTTCCACCGGTGTCTCACTGGTAATAAAGTTTCCATCCACGTCGTGGCACAAGAAACGCCCTGGAGCTAACATGTAACGTTTTACGCATTTTTAGCATAAAAAACCATAATTCTTTTTCCACGACAGTGCTTGGGTTTCTTCCGTCAATGGTGCATTTCCTTGAACACGCAAAACTCTCCATCAAACTTTGAGCGAGAGTCCCAACTCATCAAGCCGTCGGCAATGAAATTAGGAATTACGCAAATGTCATATCCCTTATGGAATTTACAGCGCGGAATTCTCGTTCATTCACCGTACTTTCTGATTTAAAGCGCGGGAGTTCACTTTCCACTTTTTGACATTTACAGGATCCTTTACAAGAATATTGTACAAGCTTTAAGCTACTAACACGTGAGTTAAGAAACAATCCTTACAAAATTCTCTCATTCGAGACCAATTCCTAGTTTTTACAACAAGTATTGTTACACCCAACAATTAAATATCTCTAACGTCAACGTTAAGTTCTCGATAAGTGCAAACCTTCACTAAAACCGACTAAAAACAAATTTGTGAAATGTTGATACCTCAAAACTAATGACCGCACTGTCAACAGTTTGGAAACCTACTATGCATGCAGAAATGCAGAACTAGACGAAAACTTACCCTTCGATACGGTTTCAGCTCTACCGATAGTAAGTGATGAATTCTGGCATCCGTCAAATCCTTCTTCGACGGATTGTAGTCCAGTTCCTGCATGTCCAAATTACGTGTGGAGTTTTCCAGGTTGGAGAAACTCGGGCTGTCAAAGTAAAACAAATTCTTAGAATGAATCCAAGCTCTAAACTTTAGGTAAATAGTCGCAAAAACCACAACCGATGGGTAAATATTTCCAATAAATTGATGCATGTTATTAAAACCTTTGATAAAACTAATGTCATCAATTGATTTGGAAAAAAGCTGTTTAATATACAAAAGCACTACAGAACTTAGATCTCAAATTCCTAAAACTACAAAAGATATAAGATAAAATAAATAAATCAAACCATTTTGAAAATTGAACTCAAATATAAGAATTAGTTGGCAAAGGTTGTCCTAAAACCTGACTGTCGGTATCCACACCCATGCTAAATACGAAACTATGTAAGTTATTGTTATTATTCGGGAGGCATGCATCGATCTATTGAAGTTTTACCATGTGCCTAGAAATGACGCTCCGCACCTTCCACCGAAGACACCGGTGTAGTTTCGGAACAGAGCACTCATCGATTCGGTTCCAGACATTTGGCCAATAGTGGACGGATTTCGTCTCATGTAATCCATGGCGTCACGCATCGTAAGTTTGGAGTAGGTTTCCAAAATTTTCGGTTCCGGTCCCTAGTGGAAAATAGAATCCGGTTATTTTTTGCTTGAATCAAATCTATGCAACTCCCGCTAACCTGTAAGTTCTTAATTAGGTATGGACGAATAAACCTATTGTCAAATCGTTTAAACTTATCCCTGATGTTGTAATTGCCTGTTTTACCCACAATATCCTCGATACCTGCCATCGTGTGATCCATGAACTGTAAAAAAAAAATTATAATCACTGATTACTTCGTCTTGCTCAGACCCCCGGATTAGGCACACACCCGTTCGTGGATTCGCTCGTTCATCGTTGGTTTCCGTTTACTCGACCGCTTCACGTTCAAAATTCTCACTAGCGGTTTGATCGTAATGCCCTGCAGAAATACTGTGAAGTAAATCACTGCTATGGTTGTGGTCACGAACATCGGCTGCAGCGGAATGTGTTCCTTCGAGACTAGTAATACTAAAGCGAATGCAACTGCACCACGAAGGCCTAAAATTGCACCAAAAAGAAGGTGATCAGTAGAAGAAAGAGTGAATACCTCACATGGGACTTACCTCCATAAGACATAACGAATTGATCTACTTTAGATAATTTGTGTATCCTAAATCGGTTAGCCAGCGCAGATAATATTAAAACTCCTGTAGTGAAGAAAAATAAAACTCGTAAATTAAGTTAAATAATATCATTCAAAGATAAGGACTCACCTATAATCCTAAACACAGAACAGAAAACTATTGTCAATACGACAAACCAGGTATTCCAGTTGTGCTGGTTGTTTATCGTGGCCACACCCAGGAACATAAATATGATCGTTTCCGAAGAAGACGACAGCATTTTCAACGCATACTTTATGGTGGTATGCGATTTGTGCGACACGTTTTGCTCGACGTAGTTTTTCATCGTGATGCCACAAAATGTGATACTAAAAAGATTTGAAGTATTAGATATAGGAACTATTGGAAATAGGAAAAAAGAAAATATTTTGAAGGTGTTATAGTAAAATAGTTATTCTTATCTTATAACTTATCTCTCGGTTCTTTAATAGTTCCAAATTACCAATTTAACGTCGCACTACTTTTGATTTGAGCTTGTGCGCTTTAAGTGGATTTTGAGTAGTTTTGGTAGTGTATAGAGATGAAACCTAAAACCCGCCCCGATTGCAATCGCTACTCATATTACCCATACTTACGCCAATATTCCGCTCATATGGAAAATCTCCGCATTCAAATACGCCAGGTAGGCCATTACGAAGATGAAAATTGGCTCGATGACTCGTACGTGGTCGGTGAAGCGTGTGACGAGGCCGGTTAGGAAGCCCCAGATAACACCTGCGGTAAGAGGGATACGCTTCATGACACACGATGCAACAAGCGACACTTTCGGAATACTTACCGATGACGGTTCCGCCGATGGCAACCACAAAGAATGAGGCAGCACCCGAAATGATGTCTATTGCCTCGATTTTATCTGCGCCGATTTCGTCGTACGATTCAAACATGTGATACATTACAACCTGTTGCATTCCAGTGACGCATGAGAAAAATAAGAGTGTTTATCAATACGGTGAGCTCGTGACCCTTTACTCTGAATAAAAATAATGCAGGCGCCAAACTTCAGTTGCATGGCTGGCACCCACACACTCGCACGCACTATCTTCACCTACAACCATTAAATCTCATTATTTATAATTTCACACTTACGGTGACAGCATCGTTTAGTAACGATTCACCAAACACGACTATGTACAGCACTTCATTGACGTGGATTTCCTCGAACACCGCCAGCACTGCGACAGGGTCGACGGCCGAGATCAGGGAGGAAAACAAAAACACGTGTAGAAATGGAAGATCTACCCCGAAAATACCAGTCAACCCGCACGCCCACAGAGAAACACCTGCCAAGAAGAGGTAGAAGAAAAGAAAGGATAATGTCGGTCAAAACATCGCTATCCACTCTAGTGGACATTTTCCCGCCATAACTTACCTATGGTAGCAATATTGAATATTGTACCGATCACAGCCATTAGTAGGATAGTGCCGATGTTGTCGAAAAACATCCGATTTGGCATAAAATATCCCGCATCGAGGATAATCGGTGGCAACATGTAGAAAAAGAACGTGTTCGGGGTTAGCGGCGAAACGTGCAAGTTGGTGGCGAATCGCAGCAGCACTCCGATGATGACGCCAACGACGATCAGCAGGCAGGATTCTGGGAACATTTTGCTCAGTTTAGGCGTCATGTGGAACCCTGTTGATGGGACGGAAAAAGAACTGTCAATAATAGATACATGTATGTCTGCACGGGAAAACACAGAGCACTACAGGCCATTTAAACCAAAATTGAACTTTGAACTTAAAATGATTTTTTCGAGCTGTTCATCTGACTGCGTTGGCAGATTGGGTCAATTAATAATATTTATATAGACTGCAAAATACAAATCACCTGCTTGCCACTGACGACAATTTTATAATGGCTGTAATTCAGGGGAGTTCGGATAATCAACAAAAGATGTTATTCAAAAGCGATATTTGAACTTCTGAAATGCATTGTTCAATATATGACTGAGATTCCTAATAACATTGGTCGACAAAAGGCACAATTCCTCCACATGTGAGGGGAACGTGCCATTAGAAGCCATGGCCTTTTAGCCGCGCTACCTGATAGCAGTTGATCTGAAAAGTTTTGTCTTCTCGCAAAAAGTTCCCATGCTAAAATTCAACTCAATTGTGCAGCAGCCTCCTATCTAGAAGAGGTGCAGTCACAAAATTCCATTCTCACATACAGACATTTGATGCAACCTTCTGTTTCATAGTCTAAAAAAGTATATTTTCCCGACATTCATTCGCCAGAATAAAGTGCTGATACTAGACACCTTGTTTTCCACAAGAGAAACAGCGACGACCGCGAATAGCGATAGCAAAGAAATAGGAAGCTACAGAAGGACAAGCGTAAAATTAGGGAAAGAAAGTGGTTTGTCTCCGGAGTTTAGATTTTTTTTAATAGAATCAATCTTTACGATTTGTCTCGCATCTTGAACCTGGCCCCGGAAACCCGGATTTGCAGGAACCATATGGGGACCAATGGCTCTTTAGGTCTCGTATACTAAAAATAGACAAATTTTCCATTCTTTTGATGGGTCAAGATTAAAAATCGGTCAAGAATTAAAGAAGTAAGAAGCATTTCATTTTGGTGGGTACCTGGGTACCCTGCCGAGTACATAACGGTTAAGGCGAAATGTTGCATGGGGACTTTTTTCGATGAGACGAAGCGTTTTAACCCTACTGCACTGGAATGCAGAATGCTAACATTCAAAAAATGCTCTTGGGGAAGGGGGTGGTTGAACCCTATATCCTCCCCTTCTTGGCCGCGCTACTGCCGCACAGTAAGTGCTCGCCGGGTTCGTCGCTTCTACGTTGGCTTACGGGAAAACTTGAAACTGAAAAAGTTGTCGTTACTAAGGCCACCAAAGTTCACAGAAATCGTTAAAAGGCTTTATTCTGCCTTTTTTGTCCGGTTTGAGTTCTAGCGCAAAACCTGTGGTTTAGCAGTGTAACGAATACATAACTAAAATTCATAAAAAAGCACCATAGGCGTTCAATATATAATCTAAGGAGTGTTTCCATGCCAAATGACCTGTGATCGAATATCAACTATTTTGGGATAGGTTTTGTTTAAGGCCTTGAGGCTCAAAAACCAATGATTGTACATGGAAACTGTCTGAGAACGGATTTTAAGGAATTAATAGAGCTTTACAAAAAAAATAAATAAAATAAAAATCGAAAAAAAAAATATTTTGACCAAAAAACAAATCTTGATAAACACTTGGTTAAATTTTTTTTAACTTATAAATGTTTTGAAAAATGTTGTGTTTTTTATAAAACTCAATGTTCAATGAAAAATTTGGGTTTTTTATTTCTCCATCAACTTTTTATTAAAAGTTTCGTTGTACTTTTAATAAAAAGTTGATGGAGAAATAAAAAAACCCAAGTTTTTAATTGAACATAAAAAAACCTAAATTAATCCACCTAGCGGTCAGACCCAGCCTTTCTCATTCAAACTTATTATTTGTGAAAATAGATTTACATGAACGCTTCAATCCAATAAATGTATATTCACATTGATGTTGTAATCTATACATATAAAAATGCAGTACGGTCTGTCTGTCTGTCTGATCCATATAGGCTCGAAAACTACCGAACCGATCGACGTGAAAATTTGTATGTAAGGGTTTTTGGTGCCGATAAAGGTTCCTATGATAGTTTGAGACCCTCCCTCTTCTGGAAGGGGAGGGGGGCTCCCATACAAATGAAAATTAAATTTCTGCACAACTCAAGAACAAACCAAGCAAATGAAACCGAGGTGCTTATTACGGGAGTCACTTCACGGTGAAATATATTTCACTCTCACGCTCACTTCACTTTTTCAGACCTATTCCCGATTCCACCTCAAGTGAGGTGACAAAAATCACCTCCGTGGAGTGAGATTGACAGTGAAGTGAAATTGAGAATAGGACAAGTGAAATGAGATTGTTTCCCAGCTCAAAAATCTCTAAGTCCCAGAAAGTCGTTTTTTTCGTTTTTTTTAGATAACACCAGATCTTGACGTGTTCTGCATTTCTAAAACATTCGGCATAAAAAAAATGTTTTTTTCAGTAACGAAAATTTCCTGAACTAGTTTGCATTTTTTTCATCGGGCAAAACAATGAAAATTTTACCGCTTTAAGGCACGGATCAAATTCCGATTTGTTTCGTTACTGAAGAATAAATCCAATATTCACCATTAGATCACAAATCAATCAACTTTAAGGTGCTTATTACGGGAGTCACTTCACGGTGAAATATATTTCACTCTCACGCTCACTTCACTTTTTTAGACCTATGGAGTGAGATTGACAGTGGAGTGAGATTGACAGTGAAGTGAAATTGAGAATAGGACAAGTGAAATGAGATTGTTTCCCAGCTCAAAAATCTCTAAGTCCCAGAAAGTGTTTTTTTTTGTGTTTTTTTAGATAACACCGGATCTTGACGTGTTCTGCATTTCTAAGACATTCGGCATCAAAAAAAATGTTTTTTTTCGGTAACGAAAATTTCCTGAACTAGGTGCATTTTTTTAATCGGGCAAAAAAATAAAAATTTTACCGCTTTAAGGCACGGATCAAATTCTGATTCGTTCCGTTACTGAAGAATAAATCCAATATTTACCATTAGATCACAAATCAATCAACTTTAAGACTTATGGCATCTACGTGGAATCATTTCACCGTTCAAAATGGTCATGAAATAATTCCACGCGAAACGTTGCTTTTTCCGTTCTCACTTCACTGATATGACACCCATAAAAACCTAGATTCCGCGGCAGATGTCACTTTGCGACGTTTTTCTCACTTACGTGAGTCCCGTAATAGAATTTTGCTCACTTCACTCTTATTTCACCGTGAAGTGACTCCCGTAATAAGCACCTAAGACTTATGCATCTTCGTGGAATCATTTCACCGTTCAAAATGGTCGTGAAATAATTCCACGCAAATCGTCGCTTTTTCCGTTCTCACTTCACTGATATGACACTCATAATAACCCAGATTCTACGGCAGATGTCGCTTTGCGACGTTTTTCTCACTTACGTGAGTCCCGTAATAGGATTTTGTTCACTTCACTCTGATTTTACCGTGAAGTGACTCCCGTATTAAGCACCCGAATTCGGCATGTAGATATTTTAGGGGATAACAAATATGTCCATAATGGTTCGACACCCCTCCCTTTTCTGGAAGGGAGGGGTTCCATACAAATGAAACACAAATTTCTGCACATCTCGAGAGCTAAATAGAACCATATTTGGCAGGTGAATGTTTTCAGTGGTAAGAAAGTTGTTCCATAATCGACCTCAGGCAACATTTTGGATTGTAAGATGGCAACTTCCGGTTTCTGGAAAACAGCCAAAATTGGCCGATTTCCACCCAATATAATAATATGCGGATCTAAAATGATACACAGGAGCTAAAATCGATCGAAATTGTCTTCAAATGATTTTAAAATCCAAAATGGCGACTTCGGGTTTTGGAAAAACAGCTCCAAACGACCAAATACCACTCAATATAGGTATTTCCGGAACCGTAATGATGCACTGAAGCCACATCCGGAACCGTAATGAAGCACTGAAGCCAATCAACATTTTGAATTGTAAGATGGCAACTTCCGGTTTCTGGAGAACGGCCTGAAATGACCAAATACCATTTAAAATGAATGTTTTCGGAACCAGAATTACGCCCAGATGACAGAAATTGATTTCACAGGCAATTTTAAAGTTCAAAATGTCGACTTTCGGTTTCTGAAAAACAGCCCAAAGTGACTAAATACCACCCAATATGAGTATCTCCGGAGCCAGAATGTTGCAAGAAGCTAAAAATTGACCTCAGACACCATTATGAATTACAGGATGGCAACTTCTGGTTTCTGGAAAACAGCAAAAAATGGCCGATTTCCTTCTAACATGAGTATCTTCGGATCTAGAATGATACATAGCAGCTGAAATCGACCACAGACCCCATTTTGGATTCTAGGTTGGCGACTTCCGGTTCCTCCCAATACTTCCAATATAGGTACCGTGCTGGATCGAAATCCGTACACCTAAGCACATGATAATCTTCGACGGTCAATATAAAATCAATAAATACATATTGCTTTAAACTGACATGTTTACTTATAGGTCTACTTATATTTTATCACTATTTCCAAGCAAAATGATTAAAATCACTCCAAAAATCAGAAAAACGTGTTTAAATAGAACATGTTTTGAATCGAAATCCGTAAACAGTTTTTTGTCTGAATCAAAACCCGTACACTTTTGAATCGAAATCCGCACACACGCGATATAGACTGGATCAAAGTCCATACAACAATAAATCGAAACCCGTATAGATATAGAAGTACAAAAATGAACATCTTTTATTTATAATTTACCTTTAAATTTACGAATGAATATATTTTGAGGATCAATTGGTTCTTAAAGTTTCACACGGTTTTCTATGAAAGCTGAAATAGTGCAATTTTCGTAGCGTTTCGTTGCGGCACCCCTGATCGTAGTAACAGGAACGCCGGAACCTCTCGAAGCTTCCCGGTACGACTTTCTCTTGTGTACCTCAGTCACAGCTCCTTCGAAATTGTTTGCCGTATATTTATACTTGTTTTCTTCTAAAATATGCTGAAAACAAAAAGAAAGTTCAACAATATATGCATGATACACACGCTGAACGGATATCAATTCAAGCAATTAACAAGAATCAAAATCCGTACGGCACAGTTTTTGTTGAATAAATACAATTTACACTATTTACCAGACAATATACAGCTCGAAAATGACAAAGACTTACCTTTTCCATCAATTTCAAAAAGATTCACAGAGTAAAACACTTATATCCCACTTGAAAATCGTTTTATCTGAAGAACGCAGGGATACCAAATGTGCAGATTTGTCTGCAATACGCAGACTTTTGGAGTCAGTGTGCAGATTTTTATTTATTTGCAGATATTTGCAGTTTGTCCACGGTTTCTGCAGATTTTTGTCAGAGTCTCCTTATATTTGCGCAGATTTTCTTAAAATGTGTGCAGATTTTTGCTCGTTTCAAGATGGCTTGACAAAGTATTTTTTTTAATTCTTTTAGCACCAATATTTAGTGGTTAATTTGTGGTTTCGAAATCCAATTTGTGGTAATTTGTGGTTGAGTAATTTCTGAGAAATTTTCAGAAAACTGAGTCAAGCCATCTCTGAAAATGGTTTCGCTTCAAATGAATCGGACAACGATGATATATACATCAATCGAAAGCTCTTAATTTGTGATTCACGAAAATGTAGTTTTTGTAGGCATACTTCATAATAAAATAATTAAAAAACTATTATTTAAATTTTTGAACATTGTTTGCCTCTTGTTGTCAAAACTGACCGTACGCGGCGCTGGTAGACCATCAAGAGCTAAGAGATCTGGAGCATATCGCAGGGCTAGTAGCGAGTCACTTTTTAGTGACTTTGTCACTATTTTGAGCTTAGTCACCAAAAAGTCACTATTTACGCTAAAAAGTCACTAAAGTTACTAATTTACGACAAAATGGTCACTAAAGTCACTTTTTTAGCTTTAAATGTATAAATCAACTTTTGTTGTATTGCAACATACACTAAAGTCGCTTTTTACGCGGGGGATACGTGCCGCGTAAAAAAGCTGCGTAAATTCCGGAATCCGCGTAAAAAACCGCGTAAATTCCGGAATACGCGTAAAAAAACCGCGTAAATTCCGGGGTCCGCGTAAGAAAAAACCGCGTAAAAACCGACCTTAGTGTACTTTAGAAAGCTTGCTTCTCATTTACAGAATATTTGGACAGTTCGGTTTGTAAGGCATTTTTGTTTACTTATCCTTCATAGAAGTTTCATGCCAGGCAATGCTTTCAAATTTCTCATCGAAGTGAACATTGCAGAATAGTTACGAATGAATTGTCTAAGAGCTGCAAAGGAATGTAAAGGTTTATTCTACAAGCTACTCGCGTCTCTAATCAGTGTTGTGCGTAAAATTACGTTTGTAGTTTGATTTGCTTGCCTCAAATCAACTGTTCCTCTTGGTTGAAGTGGATTCAAAAATTTCGAGCTTATATTGTGCATAGTCGTGTTTAGGTCTCAATTCGTAGGATTTTGCTTTCAATCGTCCGAACCCACCGGTGTTTACCAGATACCATTTCGAAATTCCATAATGATAACCCGTTCTACGCATATTTGTCCCATGCTCCAGATCAAGCAAACGAGTGTTTAGTTGGGACGAATTTGATTAGAAAATGTCAAGTGGGTTAAATATGCGGGGAAAATCATTGATGGGACAAACAGTCTTAGTATTGTTTTTGCAGATTTTCGGAGCGAACAATGCTATTTTTAATATATTTTGAAAAACCCCTCCCTTAGTTAGCTTAACCAACTCCAAACGCTTTTCGAAGCTGTCACAGGCGGCACGGATTCCCAGATTTCATCCCAGATTTTCTGGATAACCGCTTTAACCGCTATACAAGTTGGAGATTTTGTAAAAAAAAAGTTTATTGAGTTGAGATCAGGTGAACTTAACGGCAGTTTATTTCTATTCAAAAAGTCCCTCGAATTGTCCCTATACCAACCTTAAGTCAAGTTCGCAGTATGCGCTGATGCACCGTCTTGCTGGAACATATAGTAATTAGCTCTGAAGAGTTTTCGAAGACACGGGGTAACGTTTTTTTCCAAAACCACCGATTTTTAATGAACAGCATTAAATTCGGCGTCTTTGTAAATGAAAATCAGAGGAAGTTTACTCGCTTGCAAATTGCTCCGGAGACCATCGCTAAAGCTGTACTCTGCAATCGAGGAACACTCCTTTAGAACTCTGAAATGTTGTCTCTTGCTGCTGCCCACATTCGATTGTTTTGTGTAACCAGTCACACTCCAGGACAAATAGTTTCTCATCAGAAACAATGAACTCGCGAACAGCGAGTTGTGAAAGTATCATTTTCACTCTATCGAGCCTCTTTTTCTAAAAGAATCGGCCAAAATATTGTGGACCGATTCAATAGATATAAATAGATATTGCGGCATCCTTGCAGATCGTGACCGACAGAATATTCAACGATCCCCCAAAGAGAATGTCTCCTCGTGTTTTTCGATGGTTTAATAAACGAAATCTCGCCTAGCTTCACACGATTTGAGATGTTTGAATATTGTGCAAGGGCAGTCACTGACCAAAAATCGTTTTACTACGACTTTCCGGATTTGTTACATCGCACATCAAGAACTAAATACAACTGACAGACCACCAAAACACCAATGCGTATTCGAGAGTGCATACATTCGTTCACGTACTTTCATTAACGCTTATAACTCGAAAACTTGTATTCGAATATATTGAACAAGGTGTTATTAAAACCATTTCAACGTGAAATTATGATACGGATTTTAGTTCGACTTTTTTTCTACGAGAACAAATCATTGCACATCCTATGTTCTAAAGACATAAATTTCAGATAAAATTTAATTCATTTATGGTTCAACAATAAGTTTCAAAACCCTCTTTTGTATATTTTTGGTCACTATTTGGTCACTATTGAGTCTCTATTCGGTCATTATTTTAATGAAAAAAGTCACTAAAGTCACTATTATTTTACTCCAAGTTCGCTACTAGCCCTGATATCGAAAACCGGTAAATCTTTGTTTGAATTCTATCATCTACCTGCGCCATCTGCACGTAACGTTTTCCAATTCGTCATTTTCGTGTAGTGCGTATTGTTCGAGTAACGTAAAACAGATGATTTTTTCTCAGAAAGCTTTCGTGTAGCGATGAGTATGGTGAAACTAGAGATACTCAGAGGGAGAGATATGCGGTGAGCCAAACGAACTGTCAAAATTGGAGCCAAACGAACAAGAAAGGTAACACCACATTGGAGGTATTGCAATCAGGTACAAAAAAAAACGTGTTTATTTCTATACGATTTTTTGTTCTATTGCTAATGAATGAATTAAGAATGCTGTGAGTGATTTTCACTCGGAGTTCAACAAACCTAGTGTATAGGTAACAAAATAGGTGAAGGTGTATTAAATTAAACATAAAACCTTAACAGTTTTTGCGAAGCACTTCACTATTCTTAAGGACTTTCACTGTCACCACCGATTATACAAGTCGAATGTTAGTCAACATTGCGCTTTGAGAAGAGATCTGGCACCTCTGACATATGAAACCCAGTTGCCGAATTGGCGATTTTTTCACCGCGAATCGAATGTCCTCTGAGTATTTCTAGGTGAAACAGTATGTAACAGCAGGGATACTAGAAGTGCAGATTTACTGCGAAATGCAAATGTTGATCAATTAGCAGATATTTGTAGTTGACAAGCCTCCGTGTGTTTTACGTAAATTTCCTCAAAATAAGTGCAGTTTTACGTAGAAATGCGAGCGTAATTTTCTCGATCTTCGGTCGAATCATTTCCGGAAATGTAGTTTTGCCGTTTACCGATTGTTTGAAAAAAAAAAACCTAAATTAATACACCTAGGGGTGTGATCTGGTCTTTCTCATACAAAATCTATTATATGTTAAAATCTATTAGCACATACGTTTTAGCTCTTGGAATACATTACAGCCTGATAATAATAAAGAACAATTTTTTTTTCGATAAATATAATAATTATTTCACAACCAACCCAACTGGTCTAGATTCAATCCTAGCCGACACCGGGAGATTTTCTGAGGCGAAAAATCTCTGGGATCACGCCTTCCATCGCATGAGGGAGTAAAGCCGTTGGCGCCGGTCCGTTAATAAACGGGTCGTGAGTTAGGGTCCTGGGTGTGGAGTCGCCTCCCTGGGCGTCGGTGATTGGCCACAACAGTGGCGGAACTAGACCGACGGAAAATAAGCGAGAGTAAAAAAAAAATATAATAATATTTTGGTAACCAACCACGCAACTGTATTCGACTGTTGGGTATTTTAGAAACATCATTTTAATATTTTTATTTCATGGCTTACTGGCGCACAATTTGATTTAACAGAAGGATAACAGCTCAACGGATATGTACATGTAACTATCATATGAATTTTTATTTTTATAATGCTTAAAACTGAAGAAGAACATCAAGGTGTACGGATTTCGATACTGTATCCAGCACGGTATTCCCGGTGTCAGATTGATGCCAGAAAGTCTGTTGAAAATGGCAGAATACCACCCAGTATGAAGGCGATGTACAGAAGCCAAAAGTCGAGGATGTTGTCATTTCGATAAAACCAATCATTTCAAATGATTTGTCATTTAACTTTCAACATATCCTATGGCCGATTCGTCGTGCATTTGCAGACTATAAACACATCGTAAGGAATCAATGAATTTGGAGGTACAAATAGTAAAATACGACATTTAAATTATGTTGAGGCCACATATATCGACAAAGCAGGTATAGTTTTCAATAGTCTTTGAATTTCTTTACTTTCCGTAACTTTTGAGCCACATATCAAATTGTTATGAAGTTTGTTATTTGTAAGTTTGAGAGATGACTCGTTCGTATGACACTAGTTATGTTCAAATAAGTCATGTAATCTTTGAGATAATAGACTTTCGTTGTTTTATTAACAATTTAATACATAACGGTTGCTTAAGTTCGATTATAATCAAATGAAATGGGAACATATAGGGCAGCCAAAATTTGAAACCACGTGTTCAATCATAATTCATCAGTTAACCCTTGACTAGCCCGCTCATCTAATAATAATATTGATCAAATCGGTTGTGTAGTTGCTGAGATAATGAAGTTTCGTGATTTTCACATTTCGGTACATTACAGACGAAGTTACAGTCCGATTACAGTAAAATTCAATAGGGTGTCATGAAGCAGCTAGACTTATTATTTGACACTAATTTTGTGGAAATCGAGTCAGCCATCTCTGAGAAAAGTGAGTGAATCCAAGTAGTCTTCGTGATATGTTCCTTTTCATAGCTGGATTTCACATTTTTAAACATAACTGGCAAAGTAACAGTCCGATTGCAAAACAAATCAATAGGGTCTTATAGGGCAACTAGACCTTCCATTTGACACTGATTTTATGAAAATCGGTCCAGCCAACTCTGAGTAACATGAGTGAGATTAAACAGTCTTCAGAACACGTTTCTTTACATAACTATTGACACACAAGCTCAATCTTCATAAAATTCAAAAGTAAAGGGTATTTTAGGTAGCCCGTTCATTTGAAACCAATTTTGTTCAAATCGGTTGCGTAGTTTCCGAGATAATGATGTTTCATGATTTTTACATTTTGATAAATAACCTCTAAACTAAAAATCCGATTACAATGAAATTTAATAGGGTCTTATGGGGCAACTAGACCTTTCATTTGCAATTAATTTCATCAAAATCGGTCAAGCCATCTCTGAGAAAAGTGAGTGGAAATAAAAATCTGCACACACACACACACACACACACATACAGAAAATGCTCAGCTTGTCGAACTGAGTCAAGTTATATATGCCATTCGGCTCTTTGGAGCAATTTTATACTTTCGGTTTTGCAAGTGATTGCTATACCTTTCTAGGAGAAAGCCAAAAATACAACATTTTTCAAAGTATTTATCATATAAAACGACTGAAAAAATCATTTCCAATCGGAAACCTCATTATTATTTACTTCTTGATTCCATCCGTTATCAAGTTAATTTGGTTTTAATTTAGGAAAACAGAAAATAAACACTAGGCATTAAATTAAAATGAGGGTTAATTTTTGCCTTTCTCCTAGAAAGGTATAGCAATCACTGGAAAAACCAAAGGTATACAAGTGCTCCAGAGGGTCGAATCTCGTATATCAATCGACTTAGTTTGACGAGCTGAGCATTTTCTGTATGTGTGTGTGTGCGTATGTGTGTGTGTGTGCGTATGTGTGTGTGTGTGTATGTGTGTGTGTAACGCTCTCCCAATCTCACTCGATTTTCTTAGAGATGGCTGGACCGATCATCATGAAATTAATTGCAAATGAGAGGTCTAGTTGCCCCATAAGACCCTATTGAATTTCATTGCAATCGGATTTTTAGTTTAGAGGTTATGTTTAAAAATGCGAAAATCATGAAACATCATTATCTCAGAAACCACACAACCGATTTTAACAAAATTGGTTTCAAATGAACGGGCTAATTAAAAAACTCTTAACTTTTGAGTTTCATGAAGATTGAACGTGTGGTTCAGAAGTCATTCAAAGAAACGTGTTCTGGAGAGTGTTTAATCTCACTCATGTTTCTCAGAGCTGGCTGAACCGATTTCCACAAAATCAGTGTCATTTGGAAGGTCTAGTTACCCCATAAGATCCTATTGATTTTTTTTTGCAATCGGACTGTTACTTTGCCTGTTATGTTTAAAAATGTGAAATCCAGCTTTGAAAGGAAACATATTCCGAAGACTACTTAAACTCACTCACTTTTCTCAGAGATGGCTGAACCGATTTCCACGAAATTAGTGTCGAATGAATGGTCTAGCTGCACCCTATTGAATTTCAATGTAATCGGTCTGTTACTTTGTCTGTAATGTATCAAAGTATGAAAATCACGAAACTTCATTATCTCAGAAAGTACACAACCGATTTCAACAATATTGGTACCAAATGAACGGGCTAGTTAAAGGTTAATTGATGAAGTTTATAGTGATTAAACACTCATACTCACTTCATAGCAATTTGATATGTGGTTAAAAAGTTATGAAAAGAAACGAAACTCAAAGACTTTTTAAAACTGTAACTGCTTCGATTAAAACATATGTCATCAACAAAATTTACATTTGGTATTGTGCTATTCGTACGTTCCCGGTAATGCTCGTGATTGAAGTGTACGAAATTCAAAGTCATTTCTTTTATTTCGCTATTTCTTCAGCACGAATATTTTACTCCTAATTAATAATTTTTTTTTAACTTTTTGCCATTCTCTTAGAAAGGTATAGCAATCACTTGCAAACCGTATAAGTATAAAAGTGCTCCAAAGGGCCGAATGGCATATATCACTCGACTCAGTTCGACGAGCTGATTTTCTTAAGCACTAACAATACGTCAAATTATATATTTTATACTTCTATTACAAAATCATTATTTTAGAACCCAAAAAGTGAATACACATTAATTGGATTGAAGCGTTCATGTAAATCTATTTTTACAAATAATAAGTTTGAATGAGAAAGGCTGGGTCTGACCGTTAGGTGGATTAATTTAGGTTTTTTGTGAGTCTTTTGTGGGATTTAATAAAGGTTACAATTGATATAACACAATGTATTCTTTGACATCAAAGAAATTGGCTCAATAATTCAGAAATTATGTTTTGTTCACGTTCACGGAGATGTATTTCTACGGGTTGAATAATTCAAAGGATGGAGACTACGATTCATCCAATCTCTTTGATGTCGACGTATGTATAGTGTAAAATTGATTTTCTTTTCATCGTCCAAAGGGTGTTATGTTAATTTTGATACCGCATCGCGAAAGTTTGCGAAAATTGTTGAATGTGGCCAAATCAACCGACACCAACGTGATAAAAGTGTTCAGAGAACGTTACCTGCCCGTGCGCAATGTCGCAAGCAAGCCGGAGGTGTGGTCTACAACTGTGCATCGAGCTAAAAAACTAGCCGGACTGTCGACTTACAAAAAGGTGGTGACTACAAATCGTGACGATAAGTAAAACAAGTTGGCTAGACAACGATTGCCGAAGCTGCACATGAAGATGCTGACGAAGTTTGATTGCGTGTTACAGAATGATGAAAAGACTTGAAAAATGAAAAAGACTTTAAACCGTTTCCTGAACAGGAATATTATACGGCAACTGAAAGAGGAAAGGTGGCAGAGATTTTCAAACAAATTGAGCTGTCCAAATTTGCGAAGAAATATATCCATCTGATCCATCTGGTTTGAAGAACAATAATTTCATCGCGAAAGGTTCCGTCAACCAGAAAATTTATGTGCAGGAGTGCCTGAGAAAAACGTCAGCAACACAGTTGTTCCGTTCTGTTTTGGTCGGATTTGGCATCTTGCCAGTACAGAAGAAAAGCCATGGAGTGGCAAAAAACTGCCCTACCGACAAGCGGAACCTCAAGAAGACACGAAAGACAGTTGTCAACGAGTCAACGAGACGAGTTCAGGCGTTCTGGGGCGAACAAATTAACCAAGAAGGCTGTACGAAACTTGGTGGTAGAAGTCAAGAGAGAGGTTCGCCAATTCGCAGTCGCTAAAAAGAAAGCTTTAGTCAATATTTTTCCTTTACTCAGTACGAATTGAACTTGATAAAGAAACATGATTTGATTTTTTAATGAAAAAAAAATCGTGAAAGTTCCTCCATCTGTGAAAAATACTCAGTTTGCTTAGCCAAACACGTTTGTAAAGTTTTATTCGAATCAACAAGGTTCAATTATATGTTTGTGAATTTCCAAGTCATCTGGCATGGAAACGCTCTAACAATAACCTTAGAAAAGTAAAAATAAATAAAACGATTTCACGCAAAAAATCTATGCTAAAATAGTTAAAATAGCTTTAAAAAGTTAAGTCTCGTAGGAGCCGGTGTCAGGAGATTTTTGTCTAAGTTTGCACTCGTAAAGATGCAAATATTTTGTCAGTTTTCAGTAGTTCAACCACCAGACTAATTTCTGTCCCTGACCTGACAGCAACCATTTGAACGTGACCGGTTTACCAATAACGGAAAGTTAGATAGCGAGAAGAAGATAGAATGAAGAAGGTCATGCTCCCCCCAAGAGAGTTTCGTTCAGATTTCATGTTTCTAGTCAATCAGGGAGTTCAACGTCGGGTCGTCACGCTTGTATCATCATCAGCATCAACAATATTTCATTAGTAATTAAAGAAAATATGCTTCAGAATTAATTGAAAACGTCAGTGAGCTTTATCATTATTAATTTTTTATTTCAATGAAAAGATACCCTATCTCAATCGTCAAACAGTATAAATTCGTAGGTTTGCTTTTCTCACTAGTGGGAGGCAGTTTGCTCCTACTGTTATAATTCAAGATTAAGATGACGGGTCCAAGCTCCGGGCGATGTTTACTACAAGCTTTGACGTCAGTTAGAAGCTATTGTTTCCGGCTGGATTTGGTTTTACTTTAGGATGAATAAAAAATCGTGAAAAATTTGTTTTTGCTTTGAAATCATTCAATAGGTATTCATTTTCATTTGGAAACGTTTAGGAAAAAGGATTTAAGAGAAACATCAACATTCAAATTATTGCACAAAATAAGATTCACAGTGTACTTTGAAAGGAGAATAATTCCAAATTTTCACTCATATTCACATATAACTGGAAACATAGCAAAATAATTACATTCCTAGTTTTTGCCCCTTTCTCATCTCCACGACCCACAGAAGATTATATTTCGAATATATCTATGTAATATATGGAACCATAGATATCCAGTCTGCCAACCGATTTTTTCAATACATATATAGCTCGTAAATGTGCAATAAAACTTCTAACAAGTTATCGAAGGATGACTGATAAATAGAAGAAGAATCAATTCTGTCATAAATACAACATATGCTTTAGTAGTGGTATCCCACTTTAAAAGAATAATTTAAAGGAAGGATATGGAGCAAAAACACACAACAAAGCATGACAATGCAGTGCAAAATTTTATTGGCATAGCATGGACAACGACCCTGCCTGCATACCAAGCACATCGAGAAAGCTTCAGTGGCAGCTTACTCGACCGAACCATTGGGAAAGAGGAAAACCAACCATGCCTGGTTAATTTGCGACGGTTAATACACGCGTCAAGATTGGTTCGAACCGGTGACTCCCGGCAACCGATTTCAATCGAACTGCACCGGATAAAACCGGTGTGTTCCTATCGGTATTTTTCTTCACAGTTCCATTATTAATTTAGGGCAGAAGAAGCGCGCGCGCGGTTTTTTTTTTGCGTTCCGCTTAAATATTGTAAAGCATGCCAACTTTTGCCCGTGGCGACTGGTCAGACGCAGATTCATCTGATGCATGTTGAGAACGTCGCTTTCTTGATTAAAGATAATCACGTTGAGAGGGCCATTTAGAAGCGTTTCAATTTTCTTGATGATGGTTGTAGATCTTTGACAATTAGCGTTTCATCAAATGAACGATGCCAAACGAAGAAATTAAATTCAGTGAATCCGCTTTCCGTTGAATCACGCAAGGACAGAGTTATAGGTACACTACATTTAGTTGATGGAGTTGTAAACTTTTCTAGTGAAACGTCACTGTTCTATTATTGAAAAGACCTTCCAGGAATTTTGATTTGTATATAATACCGCCAACCTATGATAGAAAAGGATTCGATCGGTCTTTTCCGGCTGTGAATGTACGATGAATATTCGTGCTGAATAATATGAATTCAAGCAAATTGCAGAGGACTGTATACTTTGAAAATCAAGATTTTTTTTTTTAAGTTGTTGATTTTACTCTTCTTTCAATAAATTACCAGTAAAAGTATCAATTGCATGAACAATAACGAATTCGTTGATATTCACCATCGATACATCATTTACGAAGGAATTTTTTTTTCATCAATAAAACATTGAATAAAATGAAACCAGTAACGGCTAGTTTTCAGCCATCCCCAAGCTATCGCCTTTGGATACGAAGCAACAATCTCTCCGACGCAGACTCTCTTTGAATAGCGATTGACATCAACGTTCACTTCAATTATTCAGATCGAAGCTGGGTAAATAACTACAATATTCGTTTGGCATATCGATGCATCATTTTAGCCAATGTGAGAACCCGAGAAGAGAAGTTTAGTACGAAGAAGTAACACTCCAATCAACTCGCATAATGGCGAAACAAACCGAAACATGGTTAAAAGACTCACTTGCATTTCTTTTGATGATGTTATAGGTTTCTTATAACTGTTCGTCTGAAGGGTCTTCGTTGAAGCGCTTCTAGTTGAATTGTAGCGCTAATCAAGGGGACTATGGTTCGATGGTCAGAGGCCCTAGTTTGCTCAGTGAAAATTTACGCGTTTACAGTTAATAATTTTAAATTTCATATGAGTTATAAAAATAATGTTTTTCAGGAATATCTTGTCAGTTCTTAATAGCATCCAAACAAAAGTTAGACAGATTTGTCCTCGAATCCAACTTGTTTTCATTTAGTTTTAACCACATTGCACATTTTCACAGTGTATCCCGCACATGAGACACCCGCATTCAAAATCAGGGTAAACACAAATGGAAATGAATCTCGATTTTACAGTCGTGATCTCTCGGTTAGATCCGTTCGTCATTTCTCGAGCTGGTGTAGATCGTAATTGAATTGGTATCAATCTCAATTGAAAATTGCTGTCGCCTTCGATTAGGCCACTGTCCATACTATACTTGCAGCCCGCTTCGGCAGCAAAACAATTCGATTAGTTCAATTGTGCCAATACTAGCTTTGTCCGTTAGTAGACCAAGCTCGATCGATCACGATATTAGGATATTAAAATGACGTTTCGAATCTTTATTTATCGATTCCGTCGTGAGCAATATCTCCAGCCTGCTCGATAAACGTAACTAAAATTGTGTTTATATTGTTTGGTCCAAATGTGGCAAAAACAATAAAAATTTCACATAAAAAACTGTTATTCTCAACTATGCATTATATATTTCATATGCATAGTAATGCAAACCCAAGATATAGATTTTTGTCAACTTAGGCCATTTGCAGGTTGCAATTTCCATATCGCACAAGCCACGCGACCAGCTTTGCATTATTTTATAAACACTTCGAATAACAATCTAACCGTTCTCCAGCATATTTCTCTCAAATCAGTAGACATGTTTATCTCCAGCGGCCACTTTTTAGTAAACAAATAGTTTCAGGTGTTTATTTTCGCCGCCCTCAATGCGAAGCTAGAATATAAACCGTTTTATGTAATCGAGGAGGAGTCTGCTTCAACTTTTATACATCCGTGTATCGGATTACTCTGCTGCTCCCTTCATTCAGAGCAAAAACTCCCGATGAGGTGTCAATTGCAGTGGGATAAGCTCACTTACCGATTTTCGCTATGCTTGCTGACAGAATCCACACACCGATCACAAACGGTGTCTCGACGCGTGAAAACTCCACTTGTGCCACCGGATACCGGTTGACTTCATGACCCTCACCATGACCATCGTCTTCACTTGCCAATTCACTGTGACCGGAGTCCCGTTTTGGCACGCTGCCAAGACTGTAGCCACCGCCACCGGCAGCGCCTTCCGATGGCACTGTTGACGATACAATAGACGCTAACTCAGCGGAACGCTTCAATTGACTCTCGCTCGGTCCTAAGGACTCGAAATTCATACCCGGATACGGAGTGTTCCTGTCCACAACCAGATGCTCGGAAATCTATAAACAAGAAAAGAAAAAAAGATATTTTAGTCTCTTTTCTCCGATATATCACTAATCATCTTTCAGAGATAACTACATTATTAAAGTTCTAGTTCGGTCACGGCTCAACTGTGTAGTTTGGTATCATAACAAGACATTAGCATACCTTCTCAGATATTTTTCTTTTATGTAAGTGTTCATTTAATGGGTAAATTCAATGAACAAGGCAAAACAACTTGACCAGCTGACCTCTTCTCTATGCCTACTACACACTGTAAACGTAAAAAAATTAAATATCCGGATAAAACCAGCGACGCCTAGGAAATCAATCACCCACTACCGAATAATGACCAAGCCTGTTCATCAAGCCCTCCTGTTTATGATTCATCGTCACCACAGGCATTATCATCATTCCGTTGATTGTAAAATCGCGTGCTGGCGGCACGTGATTAGTGTCTCGCTTCTTTCACCTTTTTCGAGGTCAAGCACACGAAAGGTGAATCGTACAGAATAATAATGTTATTCGGGGGTAAGGAGAATGCGAAGTCACACACTGAATTTCGTTTCGGTATTTTCCATACAGGTATGTACTTAAAGCAGAAGCACTAGCTTTGACCGTGCTGTGTAAATATCGATTTTTATTTGGAAATCATTAGGTATCAACAAAATTAAACGATGATTACACACAATTTTTCAACAAGTTTGGATAAACAAAAACACTATGTTTTGGCCAAGAAAAAGTTTTTTTTTAACGACCACGTTACTCTTGTTCAAATCACATAAATAAGGCAACGCGTGACAGTCATCTTTGGAAACATAAATGAAGTTTTTTTAATGGAGCAACTTTTGTTTTTAATGTTTTTGATAAACTAGTTGAACGTTCCCGGTGCTGCTCGAGATCAAAGAGTTCAAAATTAAGAATCATGTCTCATATTTCACTTTCTTTCTAGAACAACTCACTTCATATTTCATATCTTATATTTTAATTATCACTTCGAATACATTAATACTATTAGAACACACAGAGCAGTTTCCAGAAACCGAAAGTCGTTATTTTGGATTTTAAAATGTCATTAGAGGACATTCTGGTTTCGGAAATATTCGAATTGGGTGGTGCTTATTAATTAATTTTAATTTTAAGCAATTATTTTTTTAATTTTTATTTTCCCGTCCCTAGGCATCATCTCGATTTTAAAAATATTCATATTAGGTGTCCTTTCGTGATTTTTAGCTGTCTTCTAGAAATTGATTGTCGATTTCTGGCCTCTGGGCGCGTATTGGGTGATGTTTTACAGACACTAGAAGAGGATTTAAAACCATCTGGAAAGGATTTCGGGTATCTCTCTGTAAAATAAATGGTTAAAATTTGTTTACTTCCACAATTCAGAGAGAAAGAAAGTTTTCATGTCAATACACAAAAAAGGAACAAAGTATCGGAAAATAATGCATTAACAATCAAACTTGGAGTCGGGATCGAGGAGGTTGAAAGTTAGTTCAACCTATATTTTGGAGAACCGCAGAGAATTCTGCGTGCTATCTTGAAGATATCGATATATTCTATCAAGTATTACCCAAACGAAAGTTAAATTCTTTGATTTTCCCTGATGTACCATGAAATATAACATTAAATTTCCTGATATTTCTCAGCATTCAGCACAAAAAAAAACGCAACGTAGATAAATGCAACTCTGAAATCCCAGTGAAAAAAGTATTCAATTAGATATTAAAAGGAACCGTGGAGGTCCCGACATAGCCTTTTATTCTACAAAATCAGTTTTTGCGCTAAAGAGTCGTTCAAAAAAAATCGCGTCACGGATAAAGAATTTTCCCTGAATATTTTTCATTTTTTTCCGATATTCCCTGACTTCCCTGATCTAAAAAAGAATTCCCTGACATTCTCTGACTTTCCAGGTTTTCCAAGTTTTCGCCACCCTGTAATATGTATAGAGCCTAATTATTGAGATGAATTTTTACAAATTATAAATTCCAACTGAATGTATTCATATATGTTTTTTGCTACGTTTAAGAGAACGCTTAAGAGAAACGAACGAAAAACATTGACCGTAAAGTGAATATAGAAGCATTGAAACATGAATAAAGGAACAGTGATTCAAGTAGCGATATTAACACAGAAACGTTGGCGAAAATGGTTAGTTATACAAAATATCTAATAAACTTCGCAAAGTTTACTTGGCGATTCGATCCTATTGACACTATCAGTGTCGGTAGAATCGTAGCGTTAGCCCCGCAACATTAACATTAACACAGAAACGTTGGCGAAAATGGTTAGTTATACAAAATATCTAATAAACTTCGCAAAGTTTACTTGGCGATTCGATCCTATTGACACTATCAGTGTCGGTAGAATCGTAGCGTTAGCCCCGCAATTGTCCTGTATCCTAACAGTTAGCCGAAAAGCCTGTATATGGCTTTTTCACAGTCAATCAAAAAAAATAAAAATATTAATTGGTTAGCACGTGCTACGCTACATCTGTAGCGTGCAAACTCTATATATATTCCGACTTAAATACACCACGGGTTTTTATTCACCTAACGTTACTTCAGGGTGTAAGCTTTCAAATGAAAGTTGTTTGAAGGCATTCTATCGGAGACAACTTGAATAAAATTAGTTTGAAATTTTTCCGTCGTTTTTGCCCATTTATGGAGACGCTAGGTATATTGAAAAATATGGTGTAGTAGCGATATGAACAATGTGTGTGAGTAGTCAGCCTATGCACCAGAGAAACGTCGAGACACTCACCGTTAAGGCAACTGTCAACATCAAAACGGGCGAGTTGTATCATTTTGCATTGCCGTTATCCGTTTTGATGTTGACAGTTGCCTTAACGGTGAGTGTCTTGTCATTTCTATAATGTATAGGTTCCCTATGTGTGAGAGAGGAAATGAAAGAAAGATACTGTATATTGTATTGTAGGGGAACTGCTCCATTATTCATCTCAGCCCATATATTCATCTCATACAACATGAAAACACAATTGAAAGCAGGAAAAAACGCATATTTTCTAACTTAATCAATCTGCTTATCCATGGAATGGATTCTCCTTAGTTCACTTTAGATTCCTCATAAAGTAAAATCCTCAAAAACTAATATAAAAGCACTATATTTGATAATATAGTCGAACATCTGCACTCGAAAACTCATTTGATTCAATCACCTACCTTAGAAAACAAAATCCGCGCATCGTTCTATACGGCCACAACGGGACTCGTTCAGCAGCCAACTAAAGTTTTTTTCATCACTAGCGGACCATTTTTTATGGTAATCACTAAACAAAAACATTCACTACACTAAGAAACCTTTAATCTTTGAAATATTCACCTCAAATTTCCTAAAACAAGCTTGAATTAGCAGAAATATATGAGATGAATTTCCTAAATTTCAACTGCATGTATTTTCATTTGTTTTCACTGCCTTGAAGAAAATCAAAAGTTGCCAAATCAGTTTCTGATAATACGAAAAATCATACTGAAAATGTTGAATAATGCCGACATAATTGACATAAATGGACAGCACTGGAGTGGTTACCTAGGTTACCATATTTGCAAGTAAACAACTACAGCGGATATCTTGGTAACCTACTACGACGGGCTGCGGCTACGTTCATTCATGATAATGTGATTCATTCATGATTAACAGTGTGATGAATATGATATGGGGGCGTCGTGAGATGAAAAATTGAGCAGTGATTTATGTTTTGAGATGGATATGGGAGCGTTGTGAAAAATGGTTTGTTTTACAAAATTCAGGATAAATCTAGCTAAGTTTACTAAATATACAATGCTGAACGATTCCATAAGAGCACGTAAGCGTTTTTTGTTTATTTGTTCAATGATTTCGTGAAAATTTGGTGTTCAATCCGTGTATTCTCCATGAATCCTGCTAATCCATGAATAATGGAGCAGTTCCCCTATTTTTTTATTGTGGTTTTAGCAGTCACCCCTTTCCCCCTGAGTGTCACTCCCGCCAGGTTGCAGTAAAAACATCTTGTTATCAAAAACTGTGAGAGTTAGCACGTGCGTTTTCATTGCACTAAATCTACCCATTTTCGAAAAATTGGTTGAGATTATTTATACTCTTAGGAGCAAATCTATACAATTTTCGAGGGTTTCAGCTCGACCTACACCTAATTGATAATTAATCTTACGGATGTCACCCTTTTGAAAATTTTATTTAATTTTATGAAAAAAAATCCTCATGGGTGTCACCCCCTAGAGGGTGACACTCGGGGCGGATCGCCCCCTCTCCCTACGCTACGCCAGTGGGTTTTAGGATAGAAATACTTCGGGTGGATCACTTCCATCAGTGGACCACTCTGACGAAAAACTGTTTATTTTCTTGATATAGGGTATAACTACCTTGGATGAACCACGTTCTGTAGTGGACCACCGGTCAGATTAACTCAATATATGCGAAAACTCGAGGGATTTTCAGAAAACTTCCATCGGTAAACATCTTATCCTGCTAATCTGCATGAGAATAACGAGAAACATTTGTAAATTACAATTTATATCAAGAGAATGAACAGTTTACGATCGGGGTGATCCACTAAAGAAACAGATTCATCCAAGGTAGTTCTACCCTAAATTTGAATTTACAAATGTTTCTCTTGATTCTGATACAGAACGACTCAATTTCATCTACCCCACCGGCATCATGTGCTGCATCGTTCACCAAGCGCTGCGCTACGAAGCTTTCCTCTTTGAGATTCACGACTAGGCACTCCTTGTTCACGGAAAAATCTCGCACCAACGTTACATTGCCATGGGATATAATCCAAATCTTCTTAATGAACATAGTCAAGTTAGGAAGGTGCCTGAACCGGCTATCAGATCTCTCCAAAAAGTATCAAGGCGCTTCTCACTACAGCGCACATAAGACAGTCCCCATACAAAGGAGCGGCCAAAATTACCAAAATGCGAATTTCATATTCAGGATGTTTTGAGTACATCGTTTTGTAGTTTTTGATTTATATTTTCATAATTGCACAATGAAACCTTAATACATAGCACGGTTCATGTTGAAAAATGCCTCTAATGTTGCCCTTCTCAAAAAGGGAGGCAAATAGTTTTTCTGAATATGTTGGAATACATGAAATAATAATTGATACATGAAAGAATAACTGATTTTGACCCTACAGAATCTAGTGCAGGCCACATAGAACATATGCGAAATTTTTCTGATTTTGACCTTCACAACCATTAAATGTAAGCACGTGTAAGCACAGTTACTGATAGTATGCCTGAAAGCCCTGCTTGTACTCTTCAAGAATCAATGTTAAAAGTTTGCGGAAAATTTGCGTTTTTGTAGAAAAAGATGATTGAAAATTTTTCATTTTTTATGTAAATTTTCAATTTTTGGGTGATTTATCAATGAAATTTATCATATATTGTACCAATTTGGTCCAAAACACATCGAGCAAACATAAAACTACTATATTTATTTGTTTGTATACACTGACGACTTTTTTATTGTTTAGAAAAATAATAAGATTTACCTCATTTCACGTAGTTTATGGGCAGCCCCTCGTCACTACAACACTTTTCTCGAATGATGAAATCATCTACAGTAGAAAACTAACCATTTGACACAAAAAAATGAATTTTGGCCGTAAATCTTAATTTTCCGACCATTGTGAGGCGGTCGGAAGTCAGCAATGTCTTCGTCGAGCGCATACTCAATATTTGTGAATATTCTTGGCGACACCTGTCAGTTACAGTTCTCGCAAGATGATCTTTGTGAACCATATGCTCTAGGCAAAGTTCGAGCCGTTTGACTGCTACTTCCAGGAAGCTTACCATGGCCACCAAAACTGGTATATGCCCTGTAAGAAATGAGTTGAATATACTCAAGTGATGTAATATTCAATGAAATCCAGTGTCCACCCTGATGAAAAATTGTTTATTCTCTCGATATAGGGAGAATTAACCTATAGTGGACCACCAATCAGATTAACTCAATTTCTCTCAACATAAACTGGAACTTAAAATTGTTTGTGATGCAGATTCGTTGCCTCCAGTTTTCGCATAAATTAAGTTATCCACTATAGGAAAGGGATCTGTAGGTTAATTTACCCTACCCCTGTTTCTCGTGATTCTGGATTTCTGGATTCTCGATTTATGGGAATTCCTCGCAAAATTGAGTTATTTTGACCGGTGTTCCCTAGAGAACGTGGGCCATTAAACCCTAATATGGAACTTCGGTGTTATTGGATATCCTGGACTGGATGCCTTCTAATATGTGTATTTCCAGAATCAGTATGATGCCCAGAGATCTGAAATCTACATTAGACGCTATTTTAAATTCCATGATGGCAACTTCCGGTTTCTCAAAATCAAGCTTAAATGAACAAATACTTTTCAATATGGCCATTTTAAAATTCAAGATGGGGTTTTTTCAAGATTCAGGTTTCTCGGAAACAGCGTGGAGTTGTCAAAAACCATATATGTAGTATGAGTATTTCCGGAGCCGGGATGGTATTCGATTGTAGACAAGCAACTCCAGATACCATTTTGAAATAATGAAAAATTGATACTTTATTTATTTATGATTTATTGTCATAAACTTGAGCGTAGATAAATTTCGACAGGAACGTCCAATTTTGTTAGTTCTGATTACAGTTGCAAGGCATGTTTGGTATTTTTCGAACTATGGTAGAAAGTATTCTGTTACTTTTGAGAAATTTGCATGTTTCTATTTCGATCAGTTAATGTGGGATTCACAATAGTACTAATTTCCGGTCAGATGCGTTTCCGTTGCACCACCGTAGCACGTATAACTCGGCCTTTCTAATTAGCTGTTTGTATCGTTCGCACACTACTCACACATCATGCATTTACTCAGCAGAGAGTATTGTTTGGTGGTAACGCATCTGACCGGACATCAGAAGTCGTTGGTTCGAATGCCACTTACTAGATCATATTTTTCGAAATTTTTTTATTTATTCATTTCCCCAGTTAGTAGATCATTTTATCATGAACCCAACATTCACTGCTGGGAATAAAAAAATAGATTGACTCACATTATAGTCAATAAAAAAAATGATATTCAAAGTAAAACAAAGCCTTAGTGCTACATTCCGATTCAGAACTTGACCTACTGTTATTAATACATAGACTTCGCAGCCGACTGTTTAGTGTACAGGACAATTGCGGGGCTAGCGCTACGATCCTACTGACACTAACAGTCTCTCCCGAGCCGAGACTCGAACCTACGACGACTGACTTGTTAGACCAGTATCGTACCTCGAGACCAACTGGGAGAAATAGATATTCGCATGTTTTAAAAAATGCTTTTTCATCACGTTTTTTTCTTCATTTTTTGACCCACAAATGTAATCTTCGTGAATTTCATCAGTTAAGGGTTTAAAGGGCAGGCCATTTTTTTAAACTTTTCACTAATTTTGTTGAAATCAGTTACGTCTCTGAGATATTGGAATTTCGCGGGGTAACTAGACTTTTCATTTGATAATAAAATTGTGAGAATCGATCCAGCAATCTCTGAGAAAAGTTAGTGAGTTTGAGAAGTTGTATATACATACACACACATACAGAAAATGCTCAGCTGGTCGAAATAAGTGGAATGGTAGTACATTCGACCCTTTCGACCACTTTTGCATCTTCATTTGTATTAGTGATTGCAACACTTTTCTAGGAAGAAGGAAAACGCTGCTTATTCGACGAATTCTGTGGTCGGTTCCCGCCGATCGGTTTCGCCTCGCCTACCCAAATATCTGTTTCATAAAGACTGTTTGTTTGATATAGATATCTATGGCATTCTTGCCAAAACAAAAAAGTAAAACCACAACAATTCAGAGCACGCTATTTGTTCTTGCCTCGCCGCAGCAGTAACGCGTAGCATTGCACCCATATCAGAAGCTCGTTTGTCATTGTAGAAACTCAATTATGTCAGGTATCGTGCTACCAAGATGAATGGTACACCGGTCATCACTCAATTACGTTCCGGTAATCCAGTTCGAAATACAGGCGGTACTTTAACCATTCAGAGATTGTCACGGTTAACGATTATTGCGAAGCGTGCGCTCGATAAGCGAGAGGTAAACTTTTTCGATATTGCTTATGTGTAGTAGTATTGGTTAAGTTTGAGCGGGAGGAGATACATCTGTATTTTAGTGAACTTACCACAGCTGCTACGCTTTCTTCACCCGTTGCCACATTGCTTCGATTGGGCCTAGCTAACACCAAACCACCGCCGTCTCCCAACAGTATACTGACTACAATCACGCACATATACACTTTACCTAGCCCTCTGATAAAACTACTACGGCTTCTGCCGGAACTGGCCAACCGGCCAAGATTACAGATCGAGTTCATAACTAAATTTTTAACTAACAATAAAATTTGCGCAATAAAATCACAACTGAATACTAGCCGGTAACTGTCGGAACTCTTCACTTTTTCATTCACTGCTCGCGTTTCGCTATAAGAGAACATGGAATTACCCGTAAGTATAAGATCTTCACTAGTCGCTACTGTGCTACTGGCCATCTCACTATTTACAATGCGTTGTTGATTAAAAACATTTTCTTGGGTCGATTTTTCAGGCGTTGGGTTATTAGCACCAGTGGGTAGTGGGTTTACATCGTGGTGGTTGTGGTTATCCTCTGGGAGTCTCCTACATGCACGGCGAGATAGATTGACCTCCTGTTGGAGAAACGATGCTACCATTCTGGATGTTCTGACCTGCTAAGGAACCGGTGCTTGACAGTGCGGTGGCGGATGGCCGCAATTAATGGATAGCACTAATTGGGGTTCGGTTGGTAACAACCTTGTCCCCACCTCGGTTCAGCTCTGCCAGACTGCCAATGTGTCGGTTTTAGTCAGCACTGTTAGCCAACGATCGATGATGGTGTCACAATAGACCGGGTTACTATGGGTGTTGCTTTCGGGTAGTTTCCGGTTCGCTTTGATCTGCTCGTTGTCCGTTTCATTGAACAATCATTCCGAAATTGATTGAGTTTATGTGTCCCGCTCTTGCTACTCGGTGTCTCGTGTAGAAAATGATTCGTTTCGTGCCAAAACAAATATTTGATTTCGCTCGACCACGCGATGAGGATTGGCCGTTCTGCGAATGATAAGAAAATGAAATGGGAATTAATATCGCAGCGAGAGGAAAGTAGCGATGGCAGTGGTGCTGCATTTGTATACTCAAGCATTTAAAGAGTTTCATTCTCGAAACATAATTTGATCATTAAAGGTGTTTATATCAGTTTTTCATAAATTTGTTGAACAGTCGATTCAGGGATTTTTTTCAAGTTTTTTTTTGATAATAAATGAATGTGCAATAAATCAGTTTTTGTTCTACTATATCCAAATTTTTTTGATAACATAAGAAAAAAACGAATTTTTATTTGTCAATCGTTAGAAACTTTAGTCCCAATTAACAGTAACGATGAAAAAAATGAGAAACGAAAAATTGTGCTGGCCGTTGGCGTGTTGGAAAAGTTTAGAAGGTTTGAATTGGTTGAATTGGAGTAAACGAACGGTGCTTGGAAAATAAAACTTTGTTGATTTTTGTAACCCAACTTAAATCCAACAGTATTTTTTTTCAGGAGCAATAAAACAAGGGAAGGCTGTGTCGTTAAATTGAGAGAACAAATTACAAATACATTTCCACTAATGAATCATATATTAGATTCTCATTTTGTTAAAAATTTCTATGTCAACATTGTGAAATTTCAAACTAGTGCATGTACTCAATATCTAGTATCGAGGATTTCAAAAAATGTTGGCTTGATTTAATTTAGCAAAAAAAAAAACATTCAAATCGAAGTTAGAATAACAGTTCGCAGAACTTTTTGTAACACATTGTTTTAAAAATCGACACGAACCCAAATTTTCCATTAATTTTATCGACTCGTAAAAAATGGACTGACGCATTTAACAGTGGAAGAATAAAAATTGAACAAGAGTCGAAAAGTAATTATTGAACAGTTTATTTAATTAGTAGAAATGACCACGATTGCAGCTGTACATCTATTAGAGCCTGGCTAAATGTAAACCTAGACGCGTGAAACGTAATTGAAATGATTTAATGATAAAGATAAAAAAAATGGCAATCCCAGTAATTCATCCAACTCATAATTCATTACTACAAGCGCCAGTTTCAGGTTTTACAAACACTGTAAATAAAACGAGTATATTTCAGATGGATATTTATGCCAAAGTATCATCTGACCACATTGCGGGTAGAATTACAAGAGTGAGATTCATGGTCAAGGGTACCACACGAGATTAAGACTACTCCGTAGCAGTCTAAGCCAAGAAAACCAGCAGTGGCCTAACATGAGACCGCGGACAACATTTGCTTCGCATACCCTTGCGCTAAGCACAGGCCAGTTGTATGCGCCTGTGGGTTTGCAATATAGATGCCATAATTACAGTTGGATTTCATTTCTTTCGGTGGTTTTCATACACCGTACTGAACAAGTATGCTAAGAATTACTCAACTCGAGTTGGTGTGAACAAGTGCAAGCAAATTGAAATAAACATACACTGCTCGTCCTTCGTAGAAGCGTGAACAATACACCGTGGAAGGATTCTCGTTCTAGCATCTAGAAACGCACTAGCAATGTGTGAGACAATTTTGATTCACATCGAGTGAAAATCTTTATTGCCTAAGGTAGCCAACGTTATAAAGCAAGGATCAATAAATCATTAGAAAATTCTTGGCCTAGATGCTGGTCAATTTAAATAGGTACTCGTATCACCTTTTGTAACTGTGTCGACGATAAGGCAAATCGTGAATACCAACTTCCAGAGCGTATCAGTTTCCAATTTCAATTTTGAAGGTGATCCTCATCATAACAACATGCCGCCGATAGCAAACGATATCATTCAATCCAACAGGGAGAAAGACTGATTGCATGCATTCGAGCAGGAAACAAGAAACTGTTTTGATTTGTCTTATCATAAATTGTAATGTACTATCTACTGCCGAATACAAGGGTGCCGGCAGTGCATGTGACAAGGCACAGTCACGCGCCTGTCTGTTGTTCCCAGTTGGTGGGCTGAAGCGTAGAAAAACTGTTATACATTGTGCAATTGCAGACCACCATCGTCAGATAAACCCATCCCTTTGGTTGCGCGAGTGTGGGCACTACACCCGTTCTCCATATCGGCAGCTGCTTCAAGCGGTTAATGGGCACTCTAGGACTGTGTTTATCGCTGTTGTTGTTCAGTTGTTTCGAGGAATTTGTTTGAACTGCGGACAAGTCAATATTGAAGCATGAAGCTAGGAGGTATGCTTTCAGACGGAAGCGAGCAGCGGATGAATTTAAAATGTTTTTGCTGTTTTTTCCCCTTTTTACACTAAACTGCTTTCAATGAAAGACGAGTAGAACGTTAATTGATGTTACTGATTGATATCTAAAGCATTTTAAGGTTGCACATCGATAAGTATCGTCTTTTTGATTCAATGGGGTTTCTACCGCCCCTTTCCGCTTACAATATACAGCAAAAAAGTTATATAAAACAAAACAAAACCATTCTGTAATTCGTACGTATTCGATGCGTAGTGTATTATCAACGAAATAAAAGAGATTATCGCTGCCCATACAACAGCACAACTAATCCACCGTTAAACTTAGTAGAAGGCCAATCATCACCATCAAACGATGCTGGTTGTAAGCTTGCCATTAAAGGCTATACCAAAACATGATAACCCTCAGATTTTTTCACTATGAGAATTCACGCTCGAACTAAGTTAGGTCCCCTCTGTGGGGAGAAAGCTTAGTTGCTTTTATGCTTATGTGCAGATGTAAAGAGAATCTAGTCTGTTTGGCGCCAGTTGGTAAAGCATATGACCTTTTTCTTCTCTTTGCTAAATGCCAACTTATGTAGCTGTTACTAAAGGAAGGGCCATTGCACGAAATACGGACTCGACTACGGTCGAAAGAAAAATCCACTCCCAGTGGTCGAGTGCTTAGGTTAGGATTTCTAGCTTTTATCCTTGCGGTTTGAAGTTGAGACAAACTTTTATTTCTTCTGCGCTAACATAAAGCGAACACGAAACTGCAAATAGTTCTAGTCGAATTGGTTATCTTACCTTAAATTATTCTGAGTTGATTGATTTCGAAAGAAGTATATAAACTTTGTTGACGCTTCATTGTGCGATTGAAGTTGGAAAAAGTTAGTACTCTTATTGTTTATTCCCGAAACAGAGATGCACAATTTTATATATTCGAAACAAGTTTATAACAGAACTCGAATTTCGGTCCAGGAGAGACTGTAAGTGATTGTTGGATCGTTCTGTACACTAAAATTTAGCCGCGAATTCTGTGTCTAAATAGTCAAGCTTCGATAGCTAAATGTAGCTCCTAGGCATTTAGTATTAGAGCATGGATCCAATTTATCGCTCATCAATAATAACGAAAAACGATATGATGCACTTCTTACCAACTATGCATCACCAAATTCACGGTTGTTTTTGTACTGTTCAGTCTTTATCATTTCCTGCAAAAACAAATATTTATCTCCTTTCCACTTACGATAATAATAAATTTTATCACGGGGTTTTGAGCGCAGATTTTGTTGTTTTTTTTTTTTGTATTCCAGAAATTGAAGCAACTCATCACTGGAAGTGGTACATCAATGGACAGAAAAAATCGTATAATGAACTATAACAATAAATTAATTTTCAAATACTCTTTTCTATACTATATGTGTGTATCGACGATAGCAAATTGATTAAACAAAAAAAAGGTCTGAGAGAATGGTAGGGAACAAATGTAATCTTTTAAAAAAATATATATACACGCTGTGCAAATTTCTAATTAAACACTAAATTTTGATTTACAGAAAAAAGAGTTGACTTTTTTTCATTTTATTTTTTTCAAGAAACCTGAAGTTATAACAAAACTTTTTGTGAAAAGTCCAGAATGTAGAAATGGAAACCAATTTTTTGGTTGAAATTCGGGTTTTAGTACAAGTGATCAATTTCGTCATTTTTCACAGTAATTATATTCTAATGATGCTCAATGATATAAAAATTTATTTAAAATCAAAAAGCTCATCATGATTTACCTTGTAAGCTCATTTGTTTTCAAATTATAAAGGTGTTCCAAATCATTCGATGAAAAGACCTGGATGGAGAAATAAAAACCTAAATTCCAATTATATAGAGATAAATCAAATTCCAATGATGCAGTAGGATTTTGATAGTAATTTCAAATTATAAAGCTGTTGGAAAATTCTCTAAATGCATATGTTTTTGAGATATTTTAAACCTAAGTTTTAAAATTTCCAGTTTTCTATGAAAATACGCTTTTTTGTGAATCTTTCGCCGTTCTTTAGCAGCAAACGGCAATTTTTTTAAAAGTACCGTCAATATTAGAGGTGGGAAAAATGGTTCACTACGGTGGGCGGATCAGGGCGCTCTCTTCGTTCTAATTTCTTTTTTTTCCGATCAGTATAGTTTAATATTGTCGAATTCGTTTTTACGGCGGGACTTCACCATAACTATACTGCCCATAATCGCATATTTGTAACATTCGCAAAATTGGTTGTTCGAGCAAATCGCACTTTTATATTTTGACCTTAAATGCATTGTTCCTAATACATTCTCGCAAATAGACACTTTAACTAAACTTAGTATCATGAAGAGAGCACTACTTTACACTATGTATGCATTGAATATTACTTTTGAAGTCAAATTGGTTGAAATTTTTGCAATGATACATTTATGCCGTCACTTTCAAGCTACTTTTGGAATATATCACAGAGAAAATAAAGTTTTTCATGTATTCAACAAGCATGAGCTGAACATCAGAAACGGATTACCGGTGGTTGGTTACCGGACCAGAATAACTTCCGAATTCCAAAGGATGCAGATGTGGATTTGGATGGAACCTTTTTTAACAAAAAAGTTGAAAAAGTTAACCAGTGTGACAATTATGAGGTTATTTGCGCTAAGTGACAAAACAACTTGGTATTTTCTACGACATTTTTCAAACAAACATAAGCAATTTTTTTCAGATGTGGAAAGTACGTACTATTTTAAGCATTTCCCAATAAAAAGCGCGAAATCCATAAAATGTCGAATGTTACAATTATGCGATTACAGGCAGTATACCCCTCGTATTATAACTGTCAAATCGTATATAAAAAATAACAGTAGCACGTGGGATGTAGTTTTGATGCAATCCCGCGCAAAAACGAATTCGACATATAGGACACCGAAAGCGAAGAAATATGAAAGCTTTACACCCCTCTTACCAAGCGCGAAACCGCGCGTAACTGCAATAGAACTCCCAGCAACCAGGTGCCACCGACTGTCCTCTTTTGCTATACATAACCCATCCACCAGCCGTGAGAGCAAGCAAAAAATCACTTGCCACTGTTCACCAACAAGCATAGGACCACACGAATGGATAGCAAAAGTGGAAAAAAGAGCGAAAGAACTGGTTCACTGATCTTTGAAGGTGTATAGATGCAGGCAATCGCGAGCTGATCAAAAAGAGCTAGCTCATCGCAAGAGTCAGTTCTTTTGAGAGCGATCAAAATAGCGATCTTTCAAAGAACTGACTCTTCTAATCAGCTCGCTAATGGATTGCCTGCAAGGTGATCAAAAAAGCCAATTCATCGGAAGAACCAGTTCTTCTGAGAGCGATTAAGATTCCGTTCTTTCAAAGAACTCTTCTGATCAGCCCAATCTTTTCATGTCTATAAAACATTTTCAACATAAAACAGTAAAGGACATGGAAAAGTTTTAGTTAGTGATACTTTTTTTTCTTAAGAATGCCCACTTTGATTTGTTTAGATGAGTTTTAATCAACTAAATTGTCTATCCAAAACCTTATTTTGGATTAAAAAAAAAACATTTTGTTTTTAAAATGAGATCAGTGTAGGATCTCAAATTCAATTTTTTTTAAATATTTTTCAATGAGAGCTCATACAATTCCTTAAAAGTCATCCTTTGACAACTTCTCAATAACTCTTGTCACTACTGTATGTCTAGGAGATGCATGAGCGTCCAAAAGCACAAAACGTGAAATATAGTGAACATGAAAAAAAATGTTAAAAAAAACTTTTTTACATAAGAGTACCCACTCCATACTACTACCTATGCTATACTATGCTATAAAAGTACCCACTTCAAACTGTCCAGGTTACTTTTAGGTTACTAAATTGTCTATCTAAAAGCTTATTTCGAAAAAAATCTGAGACGTTTGATTTTTTAAAAATCTAAAGTATTTTTAAAATCATTTTTTTTTTTAACGCAAGACTTCCAATTCATTTTTTCCAATAATCGTAAATGCACCTTCAGACTAGTCCGTAGAAGTCATCCATTGACAACTTTTGTCTATCTCTAGTGATTATTCAAATATATCGATTCATAGAAAAACTTTAACCCTTTCCAAATGTTGGTCTAGATAATATTTTGGAAAAAGTATGCAACGTTACTCACAGCTGGTCTCTAGGTACGATGCTGGGCTGACAAGCCAGTCATCGTATGTTCGAGTCCCGGTTCGGGAGAGACTGTTGTGGTAGTAGGATCGTAGCGCTGGCCCCACAATTGTTCTGTACACTTGACAGATGACTGTGAAGTCCGTGTATAATAAAACAAAAGGTCGATACGAAAAGTAGCACCAAGGCCCTACTTTGCTTTTTATGCAAATTCACTTGGTTTAGTCCAGAACGTCCTTTGGTAGTGGCACGATGTCGAATTCGAACAGAAGATCATTGGATTGTTATGAGCCTTCAGGAGAGAGATAAATAGAAAAGCCGATTTTAGAGACAATCTTCTAAATACATTTATCCATAACAGTGCTTGAAGCAACAAAAGGTATATTTCGCTTTTCGCAGGATAAATCTTTTGCTAAATTAAAAACTTCTTGGAGAACTTGGACATCTTTTGTGTTTCGAGGTTCTCTGGAACATTAAACTTATCCTTGGCAATGAAATTCCGTCAGCTTTCGAATAACTTCCGTATACGGTTTTTTTGCGACCGTATTCTGCGTCTCGTCACAGTTTGGGGCCTTTTCAAATTTAAACGTACGTAATCCAGCTTGAGCTTTTGCACCCTGCTCGAAAGTCTTGTTCAAATACTGTTTTTTTGCCAAGGTTGCATATTCAATTTTGGGGTGTCAATTCCATTCAAAAGTACGATAAACTTGCAGTCCTTAAGTTATGTTTATTTATTTATTTATTTACTGGTCTTCGATAAAATCGTACAGACAGTCTTTAATATTAACCTATTCAGATCTAAAAGCAGTCCTGGTTATACCAAAGTCATAAAATTCAGACACAACAATAAATGCACGACAACATAGTTCAATTGGATCGTTCTGGCCAAATAAAGTGCGAACCATAGGTAGTCTCAAAAAATCCGATCGTCTAGTAATTCTAGCTGGTACATTGAAATGGACTCGTTCTAGTAGCTTAGTGCTGTCAATATTGTTTCCCAGAAGATCGAAAGTAAATAAACGTTGCAGCAAACTTCTCCTATTCGCCAGAGTGGGCAGCTGTATGAGGGCACATCGGTGTTCATAGGGCGGTAGACGGATTCAAGATGGATTCAAGACGGATGGGTCGAAGTACTCAGAAGTCTTGAAGAAGATGAGGGGGGAAACCCAGCTCAAGGATCTGGGGGCGGATGTGCGGAGTATCCGCCGATCTCGCACTGGCGAGATGATACTTGAGCTCCGGAAGGACGCCAAGAACAAGGGGGCTACCTACAAAACGGTAGCTGAAAAGGTCCTAGGGAAGGAGGTGCAAGTGCGGGCACTCACCTCAGAAGTGACTCTCCAGCTTAAAAAACCTGGACGAAATCACTGAGGGGTGCGACATTGCACAAGCCCTAAAAGCGAAGTGCGGGGTGGAGGTGGCTAAGGAGTCAATCCGCCTCCGCAAAGGTCCGGCGGGGACCCAGATAGCTACCTTCCGACTACCGTCGGCGGACGCTAACCTGGCCCTGAAAGAGGGCAAGTTGAAGGTCGGCTGGTCTGTATGTCCTCTGGGCATACTACAGCAACCAGACATTTGCTTCCGGTGCTTTGAGGGCGGACATAAGTCCTGGACCTGCAAGGGGCCCGATAGGAGCCAGCTGTGCAGGCGATGTGGAGGTGCAGGCCATAAAGCAAAGGACTGTGTGGAGTCTCCCAAGTGCATGGTATGTTCCGGGAAACGGGACGCCAAACACCTTATGGGAGGCCCCAGGTGCCCAGCCGGTAAGCCGGCTGCGAAACCACGGGCGTAAGGGTGACGCAACTGAACCTGAACCATTGCTTCGCGGCTCAGCAGCTGCTACACCAAGCAGCCACTGAGTCGTTGTCGGACATCGCCATCATATCGGATCCCTACCGCATCCCTCCCGGAAACGGTAACTGGGTTGCGGATAAGTCCAGTTTGGCGGCCATATGTACGACGAGCAAGTTCCCGGTTCAGGAGGTTGTCTCAACCTCAGAAGAAGGATACGTAGTTGCTAAGGTAAACGGAGTGTTCTACTGCAGTTGCTATGCTCCGCCACGTTGGTCTACCGAAAGGTTCACCAGGTTCACCAGTCGACCTCCTATCCATGGAGCTAACGGGCCTAACGCCGTTGGTGGTGGCGGGCGACTTCAACGCTTGGGCTGTTGAGTGGGGAAGTCGCTTCACGAACCAGAGGGGCCAGATCCTGTTGGGGGCTTTTGCAAAGCTCAACCTAGATCTGGCCAACGTTGGGAACAAAAGTACATTTAGCAGAAATGGTGCGGAGTCGATCATCGACGTGACGTTCTCCAGCCCAGGACTGATCAAGAACTGGAGGGTAGACGATGGCTACACTAATAGCGACCACCAGGCGGTCTGTTATAGTGTAGACAACAACGAGAGGCGGCAAGCGACGGGTAGAGCCAACACTCCGACCGTTCGCGGGTGGAAGACATCGCACTTTGATGCCGAGGTATTCGAAGAGGCAATGAGAAGGGAGCGCGAGGGGGGCAGTTGGATCCGCCCGACTGCTGACCAACTAGTTGCTATGCTATCGCGGGCGTGCGACGCCACCATGCCTAGGACTCGCCAACCTAGGAATGGAAAGCCACCGGTTTACTGGTGGACGGACGCGATAGCCGACCTTCGCAGTGCGTGCCTCCGTGCAAGACGGAGGATGCAGCGTGCACGAAACGAAGAAGAGAGGACAGAGCGCCGCGCAGCATTCAGTTCGGCAAGATCGATGCTAAAGAGTGCGATAAAGGCCAGCAAGAGGGCCTGCTTCGATAGGCTATGTGCGAGTGCCAATACAAATCCGTGGGGTGACGCCTACAGGATCGTAATGGCCAAGACTAAAGGCGCGCTGGCGCCTGCAGAGCGATCACCAGCGATGCTGGAGCGTATCATCGAGGGACTCTTTCCACGCCACGAGCCAAGTCCTTGGCCTCCGGCAGTCGAGTCTCACGTCCGACGTTCCAGTATCTCAGACATAGACCAGAGATGGTCGGCCAACCTGCCGAGCATCCAATCCGTGAGCGACGACAGCCGTGTCGAGGCAGGGGAGGAGGCAAGGGTTACGAATGAGGAACTCATCATGATCGCCAAATCCCTAAAGGTGAGCAAGGCACCGGGACCGGATGGTATCCCTAACCTGGCGATCAGGCTGGCGATAAAAACGGCCCCCGGGCTGTTCAGGGCAGTCATGCAGAGGTGCCTGGATGACTGTCTCTTTCCGGACAGGTGGAAGCGGCAGAGACTGGTCTTATTGCCGAAGGCTGGGAAACCGCCAGGGGACCCATCGGCATATAGGCCTATCTGCCTGCTGGACACCGCGGGCAAGGTGCTTGAGAGGATCATTCTCAACAGACTGGTGAGGTACACGGAGGGTGTACACGGTCTGGCAAGTAACCAGTTCGGCTTCCGGAAGGGCAGGTCCACGCTGGACGCAATCTCTTCCGTCATCAAGACGGCGGAGGTAGCAATCCAGCGCAAGAGAAGGGGAATACGCTACTGCGCAATCGTCACGCTCGACGTGAAGAATGCGTTCAATAGTGCCAGTTGGGACTCTATAGCGCTCGCGCTCAGGAGCATCCATGTACCGGTGTCGCTGTACAAGATTCTGGAAAATTATTTCCAGAATCGAGTACTTGTTTACGACACGGAGGAGGGTCAGAAGTGCGTCCCAATTACCGCAGGAGTTCCGCAAGGTTCTATCCTGGGCCCGGTGTTGTGGAATGTCATGTATGACGGAGTGTTGAAACTCAAGTTCCCTGTAGGGGTTGTGATCGTCGGCTTTGCAGACGACATAACGCTGGAGGTTTACGGCGAGTCTATCGAGGAGGTCGAGTTGACCGCCGCGCACTGTATACGCAAGGTCGAGGACTGGATGCGCTCCAGGAAACTGGAGCTCGCGCATCATAAGACGGAGGTCACGGTTGTGAACAACCGTAAATCGGAGCAACAGGCGGTGGTCAGAGTCGGAGACTGCACCATCACCTCGAAGCGATCCCTGAAGCTCTTGGGGGTTATGGTGGACGACAAGCTCACGTTCGGGAGTCACGTCGACTATGCCTGTAAGAGGGCCTCATCGGCTATTGCAGCACTATCTCGTATGATGTCCAATAGCTCAGCGGTTTATGGCAGCAAGCGAAGACTTCTTGCCAGCGTAGTTTCGTCCATACTTAGGTATGGTGGGCCAGTGTGGTCCAGAGCGTTAGGTACTAACAGTTACCGCGGTAAACTGGAAAGTACCTACAGGCTCATGTGCCTGAGAGTTGCGAGTGCGTATCGTACGGTGTCATACGATGCAATCTGTGTCTTGTCCGGCATGATGCCTATCAGCATCGTCATCAAGGAGGACAGAGAGTGTTTCGACCAACGTGACACAAGGGGCATACGAGGTACCAGAAGGTCATTCTCGATGCTCCGCTGGCAGCGGGAATGGTCCAACTCCACAAAGGGCAGATGGACGCACCGACTCATACCGGAGATATCCGGCTGGGTCGGGAGACGACATGGTGAAGTGAACTTCCACCTGACACAAATCCTGTCAGGCCATGGTTGTTTCAGGCAATATCTGCACAGGTTCGGACACGCGGTGTCCCCCATGTGTCCCGAGTGCGTGGAGGAGGAGGAGACTGCTGAGCATGTCTTCTTCGTATGCCCCCGTTTCGCAAGAGCGAGGAGCAACATGATGGCTGTGAGCGGGCCTGGCACTACTCCGGACAATCTAGTCCGGAGGATGTGCGACGACCCGGACATCTGGAACGCGGTCTGTGCGGCCGCCTCTCAGATTGTTCTGGAGCTGCAACGTGTGTGGCGGGTCAACCACCAACACGCCAGTGGTAGCTAATTACCAGTCTCCAGGTAGTTAGCTAGGAGGTTATAAGAGTAAAGAGGGTGCATCACGCACAAAAGCCACTCCCCGACGTAATACTTAACCGTCGTTCCGGGAAGACCAGAGCTGGAGACTGGAGGGGTTTTAGTGGGTCGGGACAGGGATCAGTAGGTGTCTGGGCGAGTGTAACTACCCCAGCATCTCTCCCCTAGTCTCATCCCCACACCCTGAGCTCTCTTCTCAGGTGTCTGTTTGCAGATTTCCCCGCCACCTTTAAAAAAAAAAAAAAAAGGGCGGTAGACGTATTGGATCCTCCCAAAGCAACATTCTCAATGCGTACCGTACAAACCTGCGCTGGATTCGTTCGATCCTGTTGATCTGAACAGCGTGGTAAGGTGACCAAACAAGTACTCCGTACTCGAGTATACTGCGAACTAGCGCACAGTAGAGGGACTTCAGACAATAAATATCATCAAACTGCTGCGTGTTCCTTTTGATGAAACCTAATACAGCATATGCTTTAGCAGTAGTAACTGCAACATGCTGAGCGAAACACAGTTTGTAGTCCAGGAGAATACCCAAATCATTTACGGTGCTTACTCGAGTAATACTGACTATTTCCATCATATAATCAAACAGAGTAGTTTGCCTATTTCTGCAAAATGAGATGACGTTACACTTCTGCACATTCACATCCATTCCGTTCAACGTACACCAATTCAGCAGCGAATCTATGTCGGATTGTATAGCACAACAGTCAACTCTCGATGATATTACACGATAAAACTTAAGATCATCCGCGAACATGTACTTTGGAGGTTTTATAGTTGAACACAGATCGTTTGCAAAAAGAATGAAAAGCAGTGGGCCCAGGTGGCTTCCTTGGGACAGACCTGATCGAATTTCAAATGGAAGTGAATTTGTACCATGCACGCGTACAAAAGCATTGCGATCGGTTAGATACGACAGTATCCACTGTGTCAGCCATGAAGGAAATCCCATTTTTTGCAGCTTGGTAACCATCAGAAGATGCGGCACTCTATCGAAAGCTTTAGCAAAATCAACGTAAACGGCGTCAACTTGCTGGCGCTTTTCGAGCGCTCTCGTCAAGGCAGAAACATAGGCAATCATGTTGGTAACTGTCGAGCGTTTTTTTAACAAATCCGTGCTGGTACTCCGAAATCATATGATGTACCTTCGGGTAAAGCGAGTCGTGGATAAGACTTTCGAAAACCTTTGGCAAACAACTCAAAATCGAAATTCCTCGGTAGTTTGTGACGTCGTTCATACTACCTGCTTTATGTACAGGTGTAATAGCAGCAGTCTTCCACACACTCGGGAAATTTCCTTCCGACATCGATAAGTTGAAAATAACCGATGCAGGAATAGCGAGCGTCGCAGCACATTTCTAAAAAAGTAGAGGTGGCAGTCTGTCCGGTCCGGCGCTTTTCGATCCGTCAATAGATCGCAGCTTCGACGTCACATCATTCAGCGAAAAGTTGAAAAGCGGCATGTTCAAGTCGAACAGCGGCAAACTGCTCAAATACTCTTCAGACGAAGGTGGTAAGTTTGTACTTTGCACAGTTCGAAAGAAGGATGAGAACAGGTTTGCTGCCTCTAGCGGGGTTTCGGCTGCAGTGTTACAAGTTTGTCGAAGAAATCAATGCTCTAACTCTCATGCCTAAAGTGTGAGAGCCCATATTCACTGGGCTACTAAGCCAATATTCGCGGTGAATATCATAATATTCACCGCGAATATTGGCTGATTGTTGCACTGAATATGGGCTCTCACACTTCAGGTATAGGAGTTAGAGCATTGCATTATTCGACAAATTTGTAGTACTACTTAGAACCAAAAGGTTTGTCAAACATCGTTTCTCAAAATTATACTTGTGGAATGAGTTATCGGCAAGCGGCGAAAAAGCACCCTTAAATTGAATTTGCAACCTTGTTTTTGGCACATCTCGAACGGATGCGTTCGGTTAACGGTTGAACGCCCCAACTACGCGGTCGGGATCCTTGTCAATATACGGAAGACTTTTTAACGTAATAAATAACTAAGCATTCACGTACTAAATACTTAACTTGATCAGTCCACAATGTTCATCTTAGTGGATTTAAGAAATTAAACTCTTGAATTTTGAGGAAATAGAATAATTTAGTGGATTAGATCCGCTAATCACATTGTTTAGTCCTATGTCACCATTTCATACACCCTCTAGGGCTGTATACCTTGCAGTATTTTTCGAGCCTTGGCTTCCGATCGGTAGTCAGACATTCTTTGAACCGTTTTATAATACCAGACTGTAGAATTCGCGGTTCCCAACTCTCTTCTAATGTCACAAAGCGACAGATTCTTATTCTCGGTATGCTCATGCAGAATTTTTTCGCGAATTCGACATTCTTTCAACGACATTTGCTGACTTTTGGAAGCAAACTGTCAAAAATGTACGCTAAACTAACTCCAGTCAAAATTTCCATGAATTTTTCTCAGCGGATCAAAAGGTAGAGCAATTTGAATTTGTGCAGATTTTAACCCGTACAACCTTTATTAGTATTTCCTTTTTTTGACAAATAGGATAAGCCTTGATTGTGGAAGCAAACAAATCATAACAGTTCCAATTACATATCTCTAAAAGTGTTTAGAAAATTCACAATGGACTATATTGCAATATTCCAGGAATGGTCGAAAGTACGCAATGTACAATGATTTGATTTGATGCACTTTTCTGTTAGCTTACAAATTTTACAGATACACAATATAGAGTGTTTGTCTAACAATTTTACAAATAGCTTACATACAGCCTAGCCTAACAATTTTACAAGTAGCTTACATAGTATGAAAACACTTGAAACGATCTGGTGAACTAAAAACGGTGGAACATCTGCATTCATCTATCGTCCTCGGCATAAAAAGTATAACGACATCGCTAATACTGCAGCTGCAGAACGCTCGATTTAACCAAAAGTGCTTGCGAGAGCGGCTGACAGAAGCAGATTAATTCAATAAAACTGCAAATGAAATTGCATTTCTAGGATGCGTGCTCCCGGGGTTGCCCGCCGCGTTGCCCATGCTTGGTGTTGGCGTTTTGTCTCGTCCACCGCTACGTTGGCATGCACACTGCGCATTGTGTGTCGAAGTAAATTGAAAAATTATCTTACGAAGCCTTCCTGCGCATTTCTCGAAGCAGCAGGTACCGTCTCGAGAGTGTACAGAGAATGCATCCAACGGGGTGGTTTAGTCGCTAAAGAATCACCCACTGGAAACAGACAGAGTGATCGCAACGACAGCTACTGTTCGGAAAAAATGATGGAACCTGACACAATGCAATCATTAGTGCAGATGAATGGCAATTGCGCAACTACTATTCACGTGCCATTTCAGCGCCGCTGCTGAGGCGATAAACGACTTTCGTCAGCCTTCGCCGCTATTGCGGTGGTGTAGTAAGCTGATTGGTGAGTAATCTATATTGGTCGATAATCATTGTTTATTTAATAGTATTTTTGATTTAGGTATAGCCAACGAAATGATAAACATCGTGTGAATTGAATTCGGTTGGAGCGATTCAATTATTATAATAGAGCCGACAACTATCATTAGTGATTTTCTATTCCATGTACATTATAAACTGAGGAAACGTTAAATTGGTTACTAATTGCTTTAATTTTTCGTATCAATCTAATGCAACCAAAACAGTTATTTAAATTTAGATTTTCACTTGCTAATAGGTATTTCCGAACGCCTTAATGCCGGTATCTCCATCGTCATAAACCCGTCATGACTGCCTTGACCGTCCTCAATGGTAACCTTGCAGGCCACCATAAAGTAATAACTGAAGAGAGCTGAACCGGCAAAAAAAACCTGTGCAAATTATCATACACACTCTACTGCACGGTATTCAATTACGGATTACTGATGAAAATGTCTTCATTGGATATACAAGTAGGGCACCCGTAATATAATATTAATATGCAGATTGGAAGCAAAGAAAGAATGCCAAGAATCTTATAATCCGACCGTGAAGATCTTCGAACTTCTGCATGAGTTAACAGGAAATGCGCGGAAGTTGAGTCGGTAGAGAAATTTAAAATTCAGATAGAACCGTACGCTCGAACTGCTTCGGTTTTGTCACGATAAAATGTGAAAATTATGACGATATCATGTTACGTGTTTGTTCAGGCGGCACACTGCCACTTTACCACCTTCCGTCTAGCCATTCAGTCGCCACTATCAGCGCTGGTACAATGTTTTTCGTTCAACTGGAAAGTGAATTTTGTGATACTGGTAAACACTCGAACCTGCAGTAGGACCGGAGGCAGCAAGGCTGATAAGCGAAATTAATCGATAAAATCACCACTTGAATCGATGGAGTGATGGATTCGGAAAAAATATGTCAAATATTAACTTTTGAGTTTGATTGATATACTCTGTAGATCAAACTGTTATGCTTTGGAAGCTTAATTCTTAAGGTTTTTTGAGATGTATTAATATATATATATATATATATATATATATATATATATATATATATATATATATATATATATATATATATATATATATATATATATATATATATATATATATATATATATATATATATGTATATATATATGAATATATATATATATATATATATATATATATATATATATATATATATATATATATATATATATATATATATATATATATATATATATATATATATATATATATATATATATTAGATGATACGGAATTAGTGTTCACGAATTTGTCAGTTACGTTTTCCAGACATTGCACACTGGTTACGTTTCGCATTACACGAACAATTTAATCTGAACAAATAGACGGATACCGTTATCGTTCCCAACCTCAAGATGACTACGTTTTGAGTCTTTTACAGATCTAAAGAGGTTCAACAATTTGATTGTCAAAGAAAATAAATTCATATAATATGCTGAGTTCACTCAAATTTTACATTAAACGCTTTAATTTAAATTGCACACATGTATAATCTTGTGTCTAGTTTTTTAAAACGGTTTCAATTTGCAACTGATAGTATGAATCTTTAGCAAAAGTCATGCATTGAAAACCACTCCTGAATTAGAATCTCGTAATCTGATATGTCGATTATCTAATTTTATAACAAAAAAAAAGAATGTGTAGTATCCATTTTCACCGCACAAATCCACACCCAGAGAATCACAATCGACACCTGTCGGCGTCAAGTCCATCAATCAACATTCAGCTCACAGAGCGCTAATCAAACGATAATTAGCTGAACGCCACTTTGCCGTAAATTGTCGCGTTCAACAAACGCTTCGCCTCTCTCTTTCTCTCTATACACAAACACCCTAATCTGTACCACGCTTCCCGTGATGGGCGCCCTATTTAGCAACCCGATAGGCTTTGCTCGCGTTGCGGCTCAAGTTTGAGGAACAAATTTGTACGCGTTTGACAAGCTAATAATAATTGTGTATTCGTTTCTAATGATTCTACTCATAGTAAAATGGAATATAATTACTGTGCGAGCTACAATTAGTATCCGAAACTTTATTGTTAACCCTGTATGGGTCGTGGAATTTCCAAGGGACAAGCTATTTTAGTTCTTTCAAACAACAATGTTAAAAACCCGCATGAAGCAACAAATCAGTTGAATTTGGTGCAGACATAAATTATCTTTAAAATCTTAAATATTGTAGTGTCCCGTTGCTTGGATTTATTTCATGCCATTTGAGTCCCGAAATAAATACTTCAGCGTATTTTGGCAAAAATGAGAAATTGAAAGCCCTTCTCTGATTTGAAAGAAACATTATATTCAAAGACTTAGTGTTTTCTTCACCGAATAATTTGAAGCAACGAAAATTAACGTAATATTTAAAGTAAACAAAACTGGCTGTTTCTGTGTTCTTTTGGTGAGTAAAAAAAACATAAATAAATATAAGTAAATAGTCATTTCTTGAGTCCTGAACTATTCGCGAGAATTTAAATATTGTTTTTTAATGTAGTATTGATATATAAAACTTAACATAAAAATAATTGTGAGTGGATTAGAATAAAATATAATAATAGATAAAAAGAAATATATACGCAATTGTTCAAAAAAATAGTAAAAAAATGCATATAAAATATTTTTGTCTTCTAAAATTTAAATGTTAAAAAGCGATGTAATTTTGATCGTATGATGAGAAATTTAACTAAATAGTAATATAATCTCTCCTGCATACGTTTGTTTCAATACACGTAATTACTGATGATTCTTATACAATAATTAGTTTTTTTTTTCATTTTGTAAGATTTGCACCACTGCAATCATTATTGTTTTCATCTTAAGCCTAGATACTCTTGGCAGACATATCTATATTGATAAAATTAATCCTTGTTGCCCTATCGCACCTTTTCTCCTAGCGTGACATTGAATTTCAAAAGTATGTTTTATTCGAAAAAGTCAGAAAAAAATATGAGTCAAATTGTCCCATCTCAAAAATAATCGCATATCATACTAAATGTTTTTCCTGAGTATGGCCATGTTTTTTTAATCCATACAACAAACATTTGGTGTTGTTGTTTAAGCTTTTAACTGTTAAAAATTATCAGATAATTGATGAATGTGAAAATGTTCCCAATAAATCCATACAAAAGTTTCTTGGTTTTGTAAATCAGAGGGATAATAGTCTCGTGCAATGCTTCTTTCTGTAAGGTGTTAACTTCCTGTAGATGATCTGCTCACTTCAAATGATCATTCAAGTTGAAATTGTCAGAACTCAGAAGAAATCGTTTTTGGTTTCTTAGCTAGAAACAGCTTGAAACTCTTTCCATTGCCGTCGTCTTCCAAGTCACTGTTGTAATAAAATTGAAAATTTCCCTATTCAATCCATTTTTCCAATCTACTAAATGCACGGGGTAATGCGGAATATTTTTATTCAGGACGTATTGCGAAAAACTGAAGACGTAAGGAAAAAAAGTAGGAAATTGTACCCAAAACTCGACCGCATAACTGACGTAGAACTACGCACACTATTAACAAATGCATTGTTGTAAGTGTGTCATTAACGAGTAATAAAGTCTACTAATGCTTGCTTTGTGCTGCCTCAACAGTGGGGGAATAAGGACACTGAAAACACGAGCTGTAAAAGCTGTAAATTCAGTAAATTAGACGGCCGCTACAGATTTAAATTGCTAGTATCCAGCACAGATTGCTCGTTTGAGTTGTCAAAAAATTATTAACCTTCAAATTGTTCATTTGCCTTGAGAAAGGCATTTTGCTGCTCAAAATTGGATTTGCTGATGGCAACCTTTGTGCTGCCTCAGTAGTGGGGCAATAACGGCAGTCTGACGACACACGCTGAGAAGTGAGAAGAACCGCGCTGCTCCTGAGACATGTTGACCAACCACTGGGCAAGTGAATTGTTTGATTCAAAGGCAGCCATAGGCGCAACCCGCTGCTATCCGCTGCAATCCGCTGTTACTGCTGAGTGCTGATATCTGCTGCTACTGCTGCCAACGTTGTGCACGGTCTAGCCAGCTTACCTTCCGACTAATGAATGTAGCTGATTCTACCAGAAACACTCTTTTATAGCCGAAGGTTGGTACGAAATAGGCCACGCCTTTCTGTTCAGTTGTCCCATTCTCTAATGTTCTTTAGACGAATTATTCCACAATTCGCATTTGATTTTTGTATACAGCGAATAAACACCGATGGTGCTCTCACACACGCAACGATTTTAACCCGTATCGTGTTGCGGTTTGTAACATTAAGCGATTTCGTTTGCTCGCTGTTGCGTGTTGCATCATGTTGCAACTGAGCAGCTGAACGACGAAATTCTGTTCATGTTGATTGATTGAATCGACTTCAATTTATTCCTGTGAAGTCGAATTAATCACCTTTTTCAAGGCGTTCTAACAGAACAGGGCAGTTTGTTGTTCTAGCCTCTGTGCTGCCCCAACAATATTAGGTAATTAAATAAAGTAAATTGTTTGATCGCGAAGGAATTTGACTGCTAGGAGAATGCTGGTGTTATTGCCAAAAAGTTATTAACCTTCAATTACTTGTTTATGTGTCTTGAGAAAGGCATTTTGCTGTTCATAATCTGTAAAAACTGTTTTCGCATCCAGTAAATAAGACGGCCGCGACAGATTATGTTTTCTTGGATTCAGCACAGAATGTGTTGTTGCCAAGATAAAGCAAAATTTTATTGCGGGAAGAAGGCCGAAGCTCTTAACTGGCATATCGAGACGTTTGGTGCTACCTCGCTGCTGCTTAGATACGTGATGTGATTCGTTTACTGGCGCAAGCCGCCGCTGCTACTTCCGCAATTCGCTACGATGCGGCTAACTAGGTATACTATTTTGTCGACCGTTTTAGAGAAAGGCAGCAAGCGACCAATCAGAGGACGTAATTTTCGTTTCAACAAGTCTTGACAATTTTCAATAGTACAATAGTTCGCCTAATCAATCAACACTTTTCTACATTTGGGTGGATGCGTGTATAAATTTCCAATCAATTGCTGCAAGAATCAAGGAAATCGGTTGAAAACAAACCGATTTATAAGCATTTAAAAAGGGGACATTTTTCGTCCCCTTTTCGTTAATAGTTTTCCTATTTACATCCATATGTGGTAGGCTAAAGAAAAACGTAGTTCTACGTCAAAATTGTCCAGCAGCGTATCCAAGATTTTAGATTTTGCTTTTTTAACGCCGACCTTAAAGTCGGGGTAAGTAATGGGTGGACGTCTTCTCCATTCTCCATGTAGCATAGAAACAGCCTGCGGTCAGAAACGTGTGCTCATGTTCAAAATACTTTAGAAAATATGACAATTCCTACACAAAACGGTTGAGAGTGAGACTGGTATGCGATTATTTTGCTACTCGATGGCCTGTATAATCACATATCAGCCTCTACCTTGTTTTTCATTGCAATTTTCACGAAAAAAAGCAATTCTTTAAATTAAAGTTATGATAAAAGTCCATTTCATTATATTATGTCGAAAAAATGAGATTAACTCACCTCAAACAGGTGAAATGCCCGAAATAAGAAAAAATATCTTCAAGCGCTGGTTCCTCAACTCGATGATTTTTCAGATGGGACTGATATGCGATTATAGGCAGTGTAACTGTGCTTAGTTCCTTTTTTGTTTAAACTGGGCAGCTACTGGTTTTTTTCACGATTAGTGTTATGATACGTTTTGACTGAGGTAGCTCTCTAGAGCATATCCAGTTCTCTTGTGTTGTTCGATGTTTCTAGGTTTTCAATTATTATTTTAGGTTGCTTGATGACACCCCACAGAATTGTCCTGGGCCAATAAAATCGAAACATGACTCCTGTCTGGCTAGCGTATTGGCTTTTTCACAGTGTTGCAAAACGAGCGAGAAGCAAAACTTCTCCTTTCTGCTTGAGAACGAGACATATGCTACGCTTCTCAAGTCTTTGGCACACACGCTTTCGAGATACTATTTATTCTTCATGCATTCTTCTGAGTAGCAGCAAGCACGCACCGACACGCAAAAATTCTTTTGTATTGCTACTCAGCGACTGTAAAAGAGTACGCGAGTTCCTGTTTGCGAGTAGGAATACTCGACCAAAATTGCTCGACTAGGAGGAGTGCTTGGAAAACTGTGCTCGAAAACGAAAATGCTTTCTTCATCTACCCGGTTTTACTTCATATACCGACAGCCGACAGTGGGGCGAAGAATATGTAAAATATCGCAACGTGTAGAGTATCGAACTGCTTTGGTAAATTTTTTTCAGCAGTCTAATGCAAAACCAGCCGAGACGAGAGTGTGTGCATATTTATTTATATTACCTTCAACTGACATGGTCTCAAATATGATCTCGGGAGCGAATGCGAGCAAGAAAGAAAGCGAAAAAGAACGAGAAATAGCTTGAATGGAGAATTCTCCACTTCGTGTGTGATAGCGCTAGCAACGAGTACCTCACATGAAGTGTTGCATGCTGTCTACGAGCGAGACTAACAACACTGCTTTTCCATTGACTTCCACTCCGCAGCTTAGTTTCTTTCTGCCAGTTATTTTAGTGAAAGATGCACTCCCATACTACCTTAGAGGTAGATGTAATGGCTTTTACTGCGCTAAGTGCTGCTAGGCTATCGGAGATATGCATATTCTATATTCCCTAGCCTAACAGGCTTGTGCACATTCAAAAAGAGCATATATATCGGCTTGAACCCTTCGGTATCGAAATACTAATTAGTGGACCATTTTAGCTGTATGGGCTGTAGTTCATATTAACTTTCTCCCCAGAAGCTGATGCAACACGTGGTTCATTCGTCGTCTCTATGTCCCATCTTCCATTTCACCGTAAATCTTACGCAGCAGTTTCCTTAAGAAAATCTCAACGGCACACTGGTCCACAACGAACAAAGTCCATGTTCCGTGGCTATAGCGGTCTGACCTTTGTGGAGCGACGAGTTTTGTTCGACCGAAATTTTAACCCCCTGCTAAAGTCTTTGTCGGCGGTCATAAGTGAACCCAAATACACAAAATTCAACTACCACATGGATTTCGTCACCGTCAATCCGTGGTGGAAGGCTAACATAGTCTTTCCTCGAGCCTCTACTTCTCATGTATTTAGTCTTCGACATGTTTATGGCTAGTCCGACCCGATTGGTCTCTACCTTAAGTCTGCTGTACGATTCCGTCAACTTCGCAAAATTGGGTGCCATAATGTCAATGTCGTCGGCGAATCCAAGTAACTGGCCGGACTTCCTGAAGATTGTACCACTCGTGTCTAAAAACAACTTTCTAATAACACCTTTCATGGCAATGTTGAACAGCAGACATTGAAGCCCACTCTGCCGCAACTCTCTTAGAGTTTCTAAAGGACTCGAGAGCGCCCCCGGAGCTCACACTGTACACATCACTCTATCCATCGTTGCTCTGACCAATCGCGTAAGTTTTTTTCGAGAACCCATGTTCGTGCATGATTTCCCAAAGCTGATCTCGTTCGATTGTGTCATCGATGAGTGGTGCGTGGTAACGTTAAACTCGCGGCATTTCTGGAGAACTTGCAGCAGTGCACAAATCTGCGCCGTGGTGGATCCGTAGTGAATTCAGCCTGCCATTGCCTCAATTCCTTTGCTCTAGATGATAGGAAACGGCATAAAAGTTGGGAGAGTACCTTGCAGGCGGCGCTTAGCAGTGTGAATCCACGACAGTTACTAAAATTCAGCTCTTCGCCTTTCTTGTAGATGGGACATACACCAGTACTTACCCGCCGTGTTTCAGAAGCTCGCTTGGTAGTTGGTCACTGCCAGAGGTTTTCTTGTTTTTCAATCTCCTGGAGGCTTAGGGCCGGGAACCTGTCATCTGCACATACTTCTAGAATAATTAGCGTATCCTCGTCTGCTGTAATATCGCCGTTAAGATGCTCGTAGAACACTGTTTCCACCTTCCGATCACCTCACACTCGCTAGTCAGGAGATTTATTTCTAGGTCCCGGCACTCATCGGCTTGTAGAACGTAGCCCCTGCGCAATCTGTTCAGTTTCTCGTAGAACTTGCGGGTGTCGCTAACGCAGTACAGGTGTTCCATCCAGTTCCTACTGTTGGCACTTTTCCTACGAAGGACCGAGTTCTGCCTGTTCCGCGCATGTTTGTATCGTTCCACATTCGCTCTTGTACTAATGAAAACTTAATGGTTTAAATTACCTAAAGTATTATTGGGCTTTAGTTATTTCGTCTCTGTATACTACTTTGAATAATTCCTTTTATTGGTTCCATGAACAAATGGATATTCCAATAATAGAACCTGTATGTGCTTCCTTCCCTTGCTATGAAAAGTGATAAGATCAAATTTAATGTATCAATTTACATTCACCCAATAATAGAAACATTACGCGAATAAATGTGTTACATATGCGAACAAACATCTACCATTTTTCATGGAAAACTAAAATTACATTAGTTGTCTGCCAAATAACGGTAACGACGCGCGGTCTGTAATGCATCTCTTGTGTGTGGGTGGAAATGGCTCAATTTGATAAACATGTCTTGCTTGTAGTAGCTTAGTTATAGTTATACACATCTAGTAGTTGGAAAAGACCTAAAACACTCGCAAACACTAACACTTTCCAACAAGACGTCCAAATTGAGCTGGTGGAAAACTTTTCTCTTTCTAATAGTGTAGCGTTCAAGGCTTGCGTCGTGGTGAACTGTGTCAAAACCAGAATCTACTTGCATTACTCTTCCACCTCTGACATGGCAAAGTTTGCAGGAAGCATACGAAATTACATTCAATGTTATGATTTGCATGATGACGTGCAGAACAACAATTCGAATATAACAGTTTTCCTTCAAGTTTGCGGCAAACTGTTCGTCACTAAAAATGTATTTTTATTATATTGATTTATAATCCACGACCTGACATGCAAAATACCTTTATGTGTCGTGACAATAATCTTCCTAGTCTCAAATATGCATGTAATCTGGAAAACGACACGTGTTTTTAGTTTTAGTTAAGTGTGTTCAGAAGAGAATTGAGCAAGTATTTTTTTAAATATTATCACTGCTTATCAGAGCACTAAGGATGCGATGAACGTTATACACTACGATGCTGTATCTGTAATTGAAATTGACTATGATAGTATATAAATTACAGTCCAATGTTAACAATGGCATTCTAATTTGAAACAAACCGACCATTATGATGCATGCCCTGGTATTGTACCACACAGCAACAAACAGAGCACATGTTTGTATTAAAGTGCTCGAAAGTATGACACCATTATATGCAAATTATCGTTAAAGCGAATAGAGCGCAGAGGTAAAACCGCAATGTTGGTTTGTCATGAAATGAAACAAAAAAAAGGCAAACATACAAAACGTGAAGTTCAGTGGCATGGGCCTTGACCTCGGGGAAAGCCGGAAAGGTGAAACAATATTCATTCAAATGTTGTATTTGATAGTGGTCAATTCTAAAAAATATCAATTTTTAAACCTTTTTTCAAATTTTCTTTATTTTCTGATACTCAACTTTTTTAGCTAATTTCAGCTGATTATTTCTCAAATGATCTTCTTCAGGATGTAGCCTCGGTCTCAAGAATCAATTGTGTACTATACTAACTTTACAACAGCGCAATTATAGGTCGTTTCAACTCAAACAATCAAACAACTAATCGGATGCATAATTGAGTACTATTATTTGCATCAGGTGACAATAAACATCATTATACAAGCACGTCATTTGCCCGATGAAGTCGTGACAATTTATCATTCAATCGTGAGAAAAGCAGAACTTTTTGCCGGTAACAATTTAAAAGTCACTTATTCTCAAAGTCATTAGGCTCATTTCATTTCGTTATTTCGTTAGGTTATTTAAAATTCGAAAAAATCTAAAAAGTTAACACATTTTTCAAATTGGTAAACCGATTACGATTTTTTTTGAGGAATATAAAAGAAGTAATCTCCAGCTTCATAAATTCAAATTGTACAACTATGTATAATTTCGGTGGATGTATATGTTTCACACCATTGCTAATCCAATTTTCTCTTGATATTTCCAAAAATAGTACGCCTTATACATGGTACAGATCATGTGATAGAAATCTAATCTAATGTTTTCTCGATCTTTAAACTCTGAAGTAATTAAACTTGGAATGTTAATGACCGACGCCTATAAAACACAAATTATTCATTTAACTCATCGTATCAGGTTTTATTGGTAATAAAAGTTTACCACAGTGACAATTGAGAAAGTCATGTGGCAATAGGCTGAGAAAATTGAATCCTCCGGATGGTAAATCATCATCATACAGTTAAATAATAGAAGTGCAAAAATCCCCTTGTTTTATCATCGAATCTCTTCCATCGAAGAAAACCCATGTAGGCTATCTAAAATTTAAGACGCTGCTCGAGTTTCGAATATACGAATGCAGATACGCGAGGCTTTGGATGGAGTTTCTTCTCGATTGCATTTTCGGAAACACCACCGACAAATTAATATGAATTCAAATTAGAAAGGTTCATCTTGAATTAGTGTTGGTTTCCGTAACTTTGAAAATGGCAATGTGACTTTGAACTAGTGCAAAAATCATTACCTTTGTAATTTATATGCTTGTAAATGCCTATTTTGAATTATAAATTTTCAATGTAGATTATCCCAAAGAAAAAAAAATCACCTATGATATGAATTAAGAAACTTTCATCGTGTGAAATTATACCATTGTACACATTTGTGAGTCACTCTAACCTTCATGCATGCAGATAGTTTCCTACCTGTTTCTTAAGATACAAAGGAGCACGCCAAAAATGTGTTACTGGCTGGCTGCTTTAAAATACCGAGGCACGCAGACGGCTGAGCAATGGAATTTAAAATGAATCACGCAAGTGAAACGTGGAAATTTTAAGATGAGAGGATCCAATAATAAGTAGAAATTGCACAGCAAATGTCACGGAGTTTACAACAACCGAAATAAATTGTTTTAGTTCCGTTCTATGTTGAAACTATCTTTCCCAGCATCTTCTCTTAAATCAGATATAACAAAAACTTAAAACATTCAATTTCAATGCCAACAGGTCAATTAAATAATTTGCACATAGTATCAGAAGAATTTCTTTCGCGTAACCTACTCTCAAGGTTTCCGAAGTATTTTACCCCATTCCGCCACGCACGTGAGAAGCATGAAGAAATAGAACAGAATGGCAAGCAGCACAAAATCGGACGAAGACATTTGAGCAACCATAAACCGTAACACTAACACCACCGCACCACTTTACAACAAACCGTCGGCAGCGGATACGCAAACCAAAGGTAACGGCCGGCGTATTCTATGCTTATGTTTGCAATGATTCATAACTGATAGGCTACACGCATGGAGTGTGAAAACTTTACCTTTTCCGAGAATTTCTCTGGGAATCCCGCACTGAGGCAAATCTGTCGGATCCTAGTGTTTAAATAAGACGTCACAAGCTATATGGTAATATCGAATGCTCGTGCGAGGTCTCCCACACTTGCGGTGAGCGTCAAATGACTTGCACGTGGATATGTAACGACACTGCAGCGAACTACGAACACCAAAATCACACTATATTTCCGGCAAACATTTCACGTCACCCAATGCTTTTGCAGCTCACGCCAATAAACCGTTGCCATCTATTTCCAACCGGCAAAGAGTGATTTATAAAAACTCAGTTTTCTCAAGCACAGCAAAACAGTGCACCCGACAATGACACCTTTCACAACAAACGGAAATTTCTTTAATCTAAGTACAAATCAAGTTTTTACACAATCACAACGTACACATAATGGATGTTTGAAGCGATTGTCGAATCCGCAAACCACAATCACACGAGTAGTGTACATACAAAACATCCGGCGACGCGCCAACTCCAACCATCTGGGAAGACAGCTGAATGAAAACTACACTCCGAGCAAACGGCGGCTAAGAAATAGCGCAAGCAGGCAGTCGACCGTCCGCTTAAGCACATACGGAGGGAAATGAATGAAACATGCATAGGTGGAGGCTGCCGCCGGCTTGTGAAAATGAACTGAAACACAAAAAAAGCAAACCTATACACTGCTGCGTAGTGGCTAATGAACGTACGACTAATACCGTTGCAACCAGGGTTGCCAGAGTTGCTTCGACTTTGTTGAAAGTGTGGTTTTTATAGGAAAGCATATGGAGATGCTAACAAGACTTAGGCTGAATAGTGAAGAATTTAATAACAATAGCACAAGTAGAGTTCCCGCAGCGATGTTTTGATTTTTAAGTTGGTTTGATGCCCGTTCAACTCATCTAATTGATTTCATTTTCTTTATTATATTGTGTTTATTTCATAATCTGTTTTGCAACTGGACAGTAAAATTACTAATTCGTTAAGGTTTTTTTAAGCTATTCAAAGGGGAATTGAGTTGAGACTCATAGCCTTGATAATCTCTTAGACCATAAGTTTTTTCGGACGGTCATACCGTATGAATATATTTTAACGGTCAATTTTACTAGTGGATTACGGTTTCTAGGGAAATGATTAAAAAATCAAATGATTAAAAAATCGCTTTGAGGATCAAGAACAGATTCTTCAAATACAGCCTTATCAACGTATACACAACACCAAACGACAAACGAGCTCTACGAGCTTCTTGAGAAAAAGTATGGAGAGACCCACAATACGACGTTAAGATCGTCATCGGAGATATAAACGCACTTCTCGGACGGAAGGCATTCTTTTGTCCCATTTTTGAGGCAGGGAAACCTCCACTCTACCACCAACGACAACGTCTCGAAGCGGCCAGGTCATCTCTAGTAGAGATGTTACAGATATCCACATCCGTAAAGCGAAGCATCTACACGAAAATTTACACCCGCATCCACATCATGTATCAAGAGATATCATGCAGATGTAAAAAAAATCGCTTCATAAAATTTTCCTTGGTATATTTGCTGCTCAATGCAATAGCCTTTGCACTGGGGTGCATAAAGTCATGCGAAATAAAATACCAGGGATGCTGCGTATACCCGCATCCGCATCCGTCTATGATTCTTTAGTAGGACTTGATGGCAAATATTGTTATATTTCTTTCACAGAATCGTTGCCCAGGTTGTTTTCTACAAGATATGAAAGCTTTCAGTACTTTCAAACTGTTATTTTACAAGGAATAGTGAAATTTTGAAACCAAGATAAAAACGACGTTTAGCAACCAGTGCGGGTGAAACCGGCACCCCTTGGGGGTAACACCGGCACCTAAGTTTATTCATGAATTTACTTGAATTAACTGAACCAATTTGAATCCGGAAACCGCCAAATGAGAGATCTTACATTTCTATATGTTACTGTTGAATTTGGTTGTTGTCGATTAGCTGGTTCTGGGGAGATTGCCGGAACAAGTTCCAGTAAAAATTATGTATAAACAATGAAAGAATTTGATACTTGGCAAGCCTATCATGTGGCAGTTTAAATCATATTATTAACTAGTTTTATCGAAGCCAGGATCACATTAACCAAACATATTCCAAATACCACCGGGCAAGCGGTCAGTTCTGTGACTTGATTCAGTACATTTGACACCTCTAATAACCCTTGGGATCATTCATAAATCACAGAATTACTTGAGTGCATGGTTTTAAGTCGATTAATTAATTTATTTAGCAGCGAGATATCGGTAATAGATGAGAAATATGTGTCAGTAACATCCAACTAGCCTCGGACCATGTCGGGCTTACCCCACTCACTGGGTGACGGTGTTACCCCGACAGCACACAATTTTTTAAAAAGAGTATTTTTACAAATTTATCGCTTCAATTTATCTCAGATCGGATTCCTGTGATTGATAACAACGCAGGCAATAAATTTTAGAGCAACGAAAAATTATTTTAGTCTTTTCAAATAAATAAAAGCTTAAGTTCCACTGACAAAAAATTACATCCGTTTACGCATCAGCTGCAGTAGCGTATGTTTTGTCTATTATTTTGACGTTTGACGTTTCACGGTGGCTTCGATGTATCTTAAAATGTATAAAATATTAAATACCAACACTTCACATATTCCAAAACACAGTTAATTAGCGTTTTCTAGTTAAATTCTTGGGGTGACGGTCTTACCCTCAGTGCCGAGCTTACCCCCAGTACCCCTATAGGTGTGGCAGCCTAGAGATCCGCACGAAATATTTGCTTTGAAAGACGCTTATCCTCTCGATGGCAAGCCAGAAAACAGGGTGAGGCGCAAGCGCATGAATCACGAGCTGTACGTAATATACAAACACGTTGGTTTTGCCAAGCTGGTTAAACACAGTAGGTTACAGTGGTTTGACCACATAGTACATATGGCTGATGAGCGACCGGCGAAGATAATATTCAGTAGAGACCCCAATAGAGGCCGAAGATTTCGAAGCGGACCCAGTACGCGTTGGATGGGTGCTGTCGACAAGTATAAACGAGCAGTGAGAGTAAGAAGCGACTGGAAAGGAACAACCCAAGACCGAATTTTATGAAGACGTATTCTGGATTCATCATAGGATCTCTATGATCTGTTGCCTGAGAAGTAATTTAGGGTAGGAATTTCATACTTAAGTTTTTAAACGGTTTTGGATTGATGTAAGTCGATAGTAATGACAGAGTTAGCATACAGTGCTTCAAGAAAGGAATTTTCAGCAGCCAAACAAAGAAACGTAACAAAACATTATTTCCAGAAGTTTTGCTTTACTCATCGCTCAAACTAAAGTATTGTTAGACAGGTTACAAATAAGTATGCTTTTTAGAACCCTTAATCAAAAATTCATACATATTTGTTCCTGCGAACTTCTTGCTAAATGCTCAATCGTTCAATTATGATGTGAGGCAACAAATGAATAATGCTAATCGCGTAATATCCGGATTGCGTAAAAAAAATCTTGCTCAAATGGAGAAAAAATATTTAGTTTGTGCTACTGTCTACACATCTGGAGGCATAGTGGTTTAATTAAAGACTAATCATATTGATTTAATCCAGCTATTTGTATTAGAAGCTGAAGATTCTTTAAGAAACTTGCTTTTCTTTTGTACCGTCGCAACTCACTGATCTAACCATTTTCCAGTGAGGTTAAATTAAACGAGTTTGTATGATGCAGGTTCGATTCTGGACCGGAAAAGAAACTGTTAATATCAGGAGGATCATAAAAAAAGCAAAGTCCACATTCCATTTCGGAATTTGACCTTCTGCTTATTCGTGTACAGGACAATTCCAGGGCTAACGCTCGACACCAACGAATTTACAGCAGCAATTTTTAATTGTTGTTCTAATTATAGAGAGAGCAGAAATAAACTTCCCGCCTCCCAGCTGGTCTCGAAGTACGATGCTGATGTAAATAAGATAGATTAAGCTCCGAAACCGGAATGTTAGCACCTATGCTATGCTTTTTTGCCTATATCTTCAAAACATTTCTTTCAAAGATATTTAGTTTCAGCAACAAAGATAAATTCATTGCATTGCGCAAACGCCTCAAAAAATTGCTTTATTTTATGCTTTTTTGTAACGGGGGGATGACTCACTGTTCTTCAATATTATGAAATGCTACTGATGGACACGTCATTTCAACCCTCCTTTCATTAAACGCATTCCGTTAACTCACTAACAGCAGTGTATTTACTAGCGATTTAGCTATCAGTTCATTCATAAAATAGAATCATATGTTCCAACAACACAGTTCATACTGATTACACTGTAAGATGCCCCCACACGTGCGCTCCTGCATGGTTAGTGATTCCGAAAAGTTTAGCTGTGTTAGCTCGACCGTAAAGTTGTGTAGCGAATCCGATACCACGGTTCGATGTTTCGCTCAATGAAATCCGTGACCTTAACCGAGACGCCAATCATATAATCAGTTTGTTAACAAAAAAACGCAAATGAGTTAACAAAAAATATTTCTAAATGATTGCCATTAGTAGTCGTTTAATGGTTGACTATATCAGCTCTAACGAAGATTTGTATAACTGTTGGTTTTCGCTCCTCTCAATATTTGAACAACTTAGTTGATAATGGTAATGATGGGTTTTTGACATTTTAGCGATATTTTCAGACTATGAATGACCTTTAAAAACGTTTTGAGTCAGTTAAACCAGGATACTTTATAATGGTAAGCACACTTATTCAAAGTTCCGTCCTTTAAATCTCCCCATAAAAGTATATCGATTATATGAGTTAGGAAACCTATTAATATATAATTTTGATTATAATGAAAGTACTGGTCATATACAAATTAGCGCTATAAAATTAAGACCTGAAAGTCTTTTACTTTCATTCAAAACAAAAATACATAGATTTGCGGGCAAATATATCGCTGCTACCAAATAAAGTTATTTGAGCGTAATTCGATTTCAATCAGAAAACTAAATTGGATTTTCAACTTTAGCTCTGTTCGAATCTCAATCATAATTTTTATCATTACCATACGGCTGATAAATTCGGTGCCTTTATTTCAAAGTTCCGTCCTTCAAATCTCCCCATAAAAGTATATCGATTATATGAGTTAGGAAACCTATTAATATATAATTTTGATTATAATGAAAGTACTGGTCATATACAAATTAGCGCTATAAAATTAAGACCTGAAAGTCTTTTACTTTCATTCAAAACAAAAATACATAGATTTGCGGGCAAATATATCGCTGCTACCAAATAAAGTTATTTGAGCGTAATTCGATTTCAATCAGAAAACTAAATTGGATTTTCAACTTTAGCTCTGTTCGAATCTCAATCATAATTTTTATCATTACCATACGGCTGATGAATTCGGTGCCTTTATGTGGAGGAAGATGGCACACCAACTATACTATAGGAGCTCAAATCTATGGCTTATCCTAACTCTCTACAAAAGCGATATACTTACAGGATGGTGCTATAAACTGTACGGCACCACAAAACCACTCAGCTTTTGAGTGGTTCACAGTTTTTGTTTAGCTTCCTTTAATTCTTCTCTACCCCCTTCCAGTTCGATTCAATTTCATGCTATACGCTTAAGTATGTATACCATACAGGAAGTTCTTAACTATGCAGTAGATGATCCTGACCTAGCGTGAACAAAGAGAAGAAATTCTTGACCGCTTGAACCCAGCACTTGAGCTTTCCCAGCCAAATCAAAAGAGTGCGAAAAATCGAACAAATAATGCATAGAAAAACTATGTTGCCACATCCTATTCTCGCATGGATAAGTGATGAGGAAAACAGGATGCTGTGCAACTTCACCAGCAAATTCGAACTTTTGTGGTAAGCCCGGCCATTCTCAAGCTATGATGAAAATTAAATATTGAGGTTTGCATTTTTTTAAAAAGGAGGATTGTATACCCTGGATAACATGGTTCGGCAAGGCTCAACGGTATTGCTTACAGAATATAATTTTCCTGACATTTAAGTGACACTAATTGCATTATGTGCTTGCAAATTTACTTCAATAGTTGTCTGTTTAACTTCATTGTGGACTGAATCCTGCCAATTTGTACAATCTTTCAGACCACCGCGGCAGTGAAAGCAATGAAAAGATAGACAAATTAGCTTCATAAGTTCTAACTCACAGTTACTGCCGTAAAACGCATATCAGTCCCATCTGCATTTTCGTCGATTTTGAGTTATGATCTTCAGTTATGATAGTCCCATCTGAAAATTAATTGAGTTATGATAGTCCCATCTGAAAATTATTTGCATAGTTATCGGTCCGGAACCCAAACTGAATAATAATAATAATAATGCTGGATTTCTTTCAATTTAGACAAGCAGTTTGTTTAAAGCTACCTTGGGATTCCATTCCGTTGATCAATGATTATCAAATGTTTCGAATTTTCATTGTTTTGGATAAAAAAAATAATTCTTTATTGTAGCAAAAGAAATGGTAGCGTGGATGTTTTTGCTTTCAACCTGGGTACGATCTCTATTCCAAGTCACGACAACAAAGACACACTTCGATTCGAAGCAAGACAAAGTGTGGCAGAAAGCGCATCGACTGCCGAAGCTATATCTTCAACAGACAAGAAACCAAAAACCATTTCCACCAAACTGCATCGCATTGGGATGCTACTAGCCAAAGAAAAGGCCATCCAGCTTCTAGCTGCCGTTCAAAAACATGTTGTCCTGCACGGTCATTGCAGCGCAAGACTGTAGGTCAAAGAAAATCGATAGAGCCGCCTGGTAAATTTCAGCTACGGGCCAACAGAAGCAAGCTTCGCCGTTTGATAACCACCGTAATATATAGAACGAGTTTGGCAACAGTTTGATTATGCTAATAAAATCGATTTTTATCTACTAGCTGGAATATTACCTTGACAGTCTCCTTTGCTGCTACCAATGTCTGATGGTGCGTAAACGGAGAAATTGAAGGTTACAAATTATATAACCTCTAGTTGTCAAAACTTCCAGTGGATTGTTTTTGGTATATTACGTTAGGTGAATTGCCCGTACACTATTTACTTGTTTAAAAACATGACAAGAAATGGTTCCATTTCTTTTGTTCATTTAATACGCATCAACGAAACCCATTCCGCTCATTAGCATTTATTATTTTCCTATTTTCTTTTTTATACACCACCTTCATAGCAAAACCATCGCACACAGAATTTTCTCCAGCAAATGCCAAAAACACTTATGTAACCAAATTTTCCATTCGCCCACAAGAAAGAGAACATGTAACCACAAAATAACACCTTACACTTATCACTGATTGAGAACCTTCTTCATACCAAAACCACATCTGCTATCACGACAAATGTCTGCTTCGAACCAAAAACTGCCCGGATTTCACTGACTTGCGTTGGTTGCAGTGGAAACCTTCCAGCAAATAGCGTTTTCACGAACAGCGTATGCAATGCGGCCGCCATTTCTAGGTTCTGCGACTGAAATGATCACAGCCTGGCTCGTTTTCCCAGCGAATAGCTGTAAATTTTCTCTCTCTCGAACAGTCCCTGGTTGGTAAACTTGGCACATTGCATCTAAAATAACAGGGCAAACGTTCGCCGGAGCATACTAGGTTACGAATCGAGCGATACTAAAAACGATGCTCTCGGAAAATGAGGAAATCGAGGATGCAAGAGAGTTGCCTGCTGGTACAGGAGAAAAGTTACCATGTGACTTGTCGGCATTGTTATCAAACAAATGGGAGTCAAAACAGAAACGAAATAATTTTTACGAACACATGCGAGGTGAAGTTTTCTTTCCGACCAATGTTTGAGCTACAAATAATAAGTCATTTTTACCCACATCGACCACATCAGACTTACAATATGACAAAATTTAAGTTCGTTATAAGATTAAACTACTAAAAGGTTGTTTGTTCAGAAGATTGAGAAAAAACAAACCCATTTCCTCTGCCATTCCGAAATGTTTCTATTCTGTTTATCAACAGCTGACTTTGACAGGCTTCAAGACGCAAGCGCAGAGGTTCTTGTTTCTGTTTAGTTTCATTATTCTCCTCGCTTTTGTCCGCTACATTTGTGTACAATTCGAATTTCACTCTTGTTTATACCCGAAAAACAACTGAAGTGCAAGTGAAGTAATAGATTAGTCGCGCGTGCCCACTGATATCAATCTGACAATGGAACTTTTGAAATTTAGTACAATTCTTTGATTTGGCTGTTTTTGGGAACTAATAACTTAAAAATGAAAACAATATCGCGAAACTACGCTTTAACATTCACGTGATCTCGCAGAAAGTGAACCTCATTTCAGTTGCTCTTATCTTTATGATTGAAGGTTTGTCTAGCGTGTACCGTATAATCTAGTCTAGTCCATCTCGGGCAAAACAATGATACAGTTGGTGATATTCCAGATATTGTGCAAACAGTTTACTCTAGCGGTTTTGTGATTATATTATTGATCAAGCTACTTAAACACTGACGAGTAGCTACTGCTAGAGTGACCTTTAAGCCAGATGTAAGTCAGTGTGTTTGACTTGATGATATCGGGCTTATCAGTACTGATGCTCCAATTGGCTAGGCTAGAAAAGGTTATCTTTTAGAGGCTTACACGTTGGGCACTAGCTTTGAACATGTGCTAGATTTCAAGTTCTTGTTTGATTTGGCATTAAGCAGACAGGCACTTCGTAATACTTGCTTCGGAGGTTCTAATACTGACATTCTGTTGAATACTGGTTGGAAATAAGTAAGAAGCTTAGCATATTCAATACCTCTAATTATGATAAAAAAGCAGTTTGCACCACTTAGTATACAATTTAAACAAAAGGGCTCATTTAGTGGCGCATGGAGTTTTTTCAATGTCTCAATAATTACTCCGCGGCCATCAGTATAATTTTGTTCAAAATTGCATTGAACTTGAAAGCCGACACTTGCCTTTACAAGTGAACAAGTTAGCCATGCTGCAAGGTTTTTGTTTGTGATTAAGTTTGATTCGATTATATCTTGATACTTCCTTGATACTTCCACATTTAATTATCTCTTTCCTTAGTTGACTTATCTTTAAAAACAGTTGCATGCGATTATATTTATTTCTTTAGACATCTTCCATTTATTGCATGTTCCTTAAAACTATTCTAATCTCCACCTACCTTTTAGTAGTTATTATCTTTTCTTTGCTTCACACATGAACTTATGAAAAATTTCTTCGAACCAGATTTCTCGTTCCACTGCTGTTGGGCAGAAATTACCGGATCGCAGAACATCGGCCGACCAACTGAACGACATGATAAGTGTTCCCTCTCGAGGAAGCTCTCCCCAGTCATTCATAGGAATAGAGAAATGAACATTTTATCAGTTAATTAAAAGCCTTTATACCGTCAGTATACCTCTTCTTTGCCAGCCGACAGGTGATTTTCTAGAAATCAAAACTGTTTACGTATCAAACGTCCCTGATTTCAAACGGATTATTATGCATTTTATTCAGAAAATTTTAGACATAATAATATAATTGTGTTTGATATGAAAGCTAAAAAAAGCGAATGTCTGTCTGTTTCTAATCTTTACAAAGACAACAACTATTGAATCGATAACGGTGAAAATTTGAATGTAGCTAGCCATTTTTTTTGAGTGACGCGCGTTTCTTTGTTATGCAGTTTCCCTTATGTTAGTCTAGTTAACAGTAGGGAAGTATTCTTCCCCTAAATCTTTATAAATTTGAAAACTATTAAATCAATTCATATATTTAATGAGATTTTAGGTTTTTCAGTTTACAGTTCTAACGAAAATAAAAAAAAATGGTGAATTTGTTATAGTAAAATTAAAAACAACATTAAATAAACACGACAAGTATTAATTTTTGAAATGATCTATGCCATAGAATTAGATTACATTCTATGACATAGATCATGTGTCAATGATCAAGTGATCAATTGTCAGCGGTATTGGAAATGTGGAGTGTGACAAAATCGGTGTATAGTTTCGTACAGTCCAATAATTACTAATAAGATACATACAAAATTCCATATCTTCACTAATTTTGATCCATTTACATTAAAATTTCTATTTGATAGTTATGGAAACAACTCTTCCAGAATCTAAAAGTTAAACGATTGGGAGTTAGTAGAATAAAATATAATTGTGGATCAAAAACTAATCTGAGGCTTACGAGAATTTAACCAAACAGTTTTGACTCAAGAAACTATGGAGTATTTTTTGTGATTAATCATTTGGATATGATTTTCAAAAAATAAATCATTTGGATATGGTTTTTAAAAAGATAATTTTGGTTAGTTCAATGTAACTAATTAGAATTATTAGAGTTGACCAAGCATAATAACAACGAAGCTTAATGTATTCTTTTCGACGTACTTTTCCGTACCACGAACAACTGACCTTTATTATTGAAACACCCGAACCTTATTCATTTGTTCGTTTAGGTGTCAAATATTAGAGTCCAACTTCCATTCTGTACTGTTCATTAAACACAAACTTTGCGGCCCGAGGTTTTTTTTTTATTCTCGCTTATTTTCCGTCGGTCTAGTTCCGCCACTGTTATGGCCAATCACCGACGCCCAGGGAGGCGACTCCACACCCAGGACCCTGACTCACGACCCGTTTATTAACGGACCGGCGCCAACGGATTTACTGCCTCATGCGATGGAAGGCGTGATCCCAGAAGTTTTTCGCCTCAGAAAATCTCCCGGTGTCGGCTAGGATTGAATCTAGACCAGTTGGGTTGGTTGTGAGTGGATCACGCCACCTCACAACCATCAACACCTATGTCGGCGGTGGGATTCGAACCCAGGCGTCGAGCGTGGTTGGCGGAGACGTTACCAACCACGCTAGGCCCCCGCCCTTGCGGCCCACAGTTAATACACACGATAATTGTGAAGTTGGCATTGCAATCCTACCAAGTCGCACCTGAGCCAGGATTCCAACAAATGACGTCTGGCTTGTTATTAGACCAGCATTTTAACCTAAAAACCAGATGATATCCTGAAATATATATGTTTCACATATACAATCACATAAACATATAGATGAATTTATTGTTATCTTTAACCTGTTTTTACTATTCATACATGAAAATCTTAACAGCAGACAAAAACAAAAATGAAATTTCCAGTTACGTTTTTCTTATATCATTTATTTTGGACATCCCAAGCAGACGAGTACAAAAATTAAACACGGATAGTCTACACAGAGGCGTAAACAAAGCTATTGATGCAACAACGGCAGTGCATAAGTACTTGTAACAGTACGGCAGTGGTATAAAAATTCGCTGAATGTTAATGCTTGTCTCATGAAGAATTGAGTGAAAAGTTACCAATTTAGACTCTACAACTCTCAAAATATTATAACATAGGCAATTCTACAATCACGGGACATTGAATGTTTTAATTCTTGATAAGTGTAAAGCGAGCATGCAAAGAAAACAGTATAGTTGTGTTACAGTATAAATTTTTGCTCAAAACTTTTGAGTTTAACAATTAATAAAACCAAAATTAATCCACCTAGCGGTCAGACCCAGCCTTTCTCATTCAAACTTTTATTTGTTTCAATAGATTTACATGAACGCTTCAATCCAATAAATGTATATTCACTCTTAAGGTTCTAAAATATTGATGTTGTAATCTATACATATAAAAATGCAGTCCGGTCTGTCTGCCTGTCTGTCTATCTGATCCATATAGGCTCGAAAACTACCGAACCGATCGACGTGAAAAATTGTATGTAGGGGTTTTTGGTGCCGATAAAGGTTCCTATAATAGTTTAAAACCCCTCCCTTTTCTGGAAGAGAGGGGTCCCATACAAATGAAACATACATTTCTGCACAACTCAAGAACAAACCAAGCAAATGAAACCGAATTTAGCATGTGGATGTTTTGAGGGGTAACAAATATGTCCATAATGGTTCGACACCCCTACCTTTTCGGGAAGGGAGGGGTTCCATACAAATGAAACACAAATTTCTGCACATCTCGAGAACTAACCAACTAAATAGAACCATATTTGGCAAGTGATTGTTTTTAGTGGTAACAAATTTGTTCCGTAATCGACCTTAGGCAACATTTTGGATTGTAAGATGGCAACTTCCGGTTTCTGGAAAACAAAAAAAAATGGCCGATTTCCACCCAATATAACAATATACGGATCTAGAATGATACTCAGGAGCTAAAATCGATCGGAATGTCATTATGAAATCCAAAATGGCGACTTCCGGTTTCGGAAAAACAGCGGCAAACGAGCAAATACCACCCAATATGGGTATTTCCGGAACCGTAATGATGCACTGGAGCCACAAATCGACTTCAGACAACATTTTGAATAGGAAGATGGCAACTTCCGGTTTCTGGAAAATGGTCTGAAATGGACGATTCCCATTAAATATGAGTATCTCCGGAACCAGAAAGATGGACAGAAGCTAAGAATTGATCACAGACACAATCTTGAATTTTAAGATGGTGACCTCCGGTGTCTGGCAAACAGCCGGAAATGAACAAATACCATTCAATATGAGTGTTTTCGGAACCAGAATTACGCCCAGATAACAGAAATTGATTTCACAGGCAATTTCAAAGTCCAAAATGACGACTTTCGGTTTCTGAAAAACAGCCCAAAGTGACCAAATACCACCCAATATGAGTATCTCCGGAGCCAGAATGTTGCAAGAAGCTAAAAATTGACCTCGGACACCATTATGAATTGAAGGATGGCAAATTTTGGTTTCTGGAAAACAGCCAGAAATGGCCGATTCCCGTCAAACATGAGTATCTCTGGATAGAATGATACACAGCAGCTGAAATCGACCACAGGCCCCATATTGGATTCTAGGTTAGCGACTTCCGGTTTCTGGGAAACAGCCGAAAATGATCGAATAACACCCAAAATGGGTTTTCTTCAACCAGAATGACGCTCAGATGCTAGAAATTATCTTAAATACCATTTTGAAATCCAAGATGGCGACTACCGGTTTGGGAAAAACAGCCTAAAATAAACAAATACTACCCAATATGAGTATCTCTGAAACCAGAATGATGCATGTAGCTAACAATTGACCTCAGGCACCATTTTAAATTGCTAAATGGCAACTTCTAGGAAACAGTCGAAAATGACCGAATAATGCTCAATATGGATATTTCCGTAATCGAGATGATGCATAGAAACCAAACATTGACCTTGGACAACATTTTGAATTTAAAAGCGACCACTTTTAGTTTCTGGAAAACAACCAAAATAACTAAATACCTCCCAATATGGGTATTTCCGGTGTCAGATCGATGCCAGAAAATCTACTGAAAATGACCGAATACCACCGAATATGAATATATTCAGAATTAAGGCGATGTACAGAAACCAAAAGTCGAGAATGTTGTCATTTAGATAAAACCGATCATTTTAAACGATTTGTTATTTGACTTTGATTATATCTTATGGCCGATTCGTCGTGCATTTGCAGAATTAAAAACACATCGCAAGGAATCAATGAATTTGAAACGTTAAAATAGTAGGATACCACATTTAAATTATGTTGAGGCCACATATATCGATCAAAGCAGGTATAGTTTTAAATAGTCTTTGAATTTCTTTTTTTTTTCATAACTTTTGAGCCACATATCAAATTGTTATGAAGTTTGTTATTTGTAAGTTTGAGAGATGACTCGTTCGTATGACACTAGTTATGTTCCAATAAGTCATGTAATCTTTGAGATAATAGACTTTCGTTGTTTTATTAACAATTTAATACATAACGGTTGCTTGAGTTCGATTATAATCAAATGAAATGGAAACGTATAGGGCAGCAAAACTGTTCAAACATAATTCATCAGTTAACCCTGAATTAGCCCGCTTATCTGATAATATTATTGATCAAATCGGTTGTGTAGTTCCAGAGATAATGAAGTTACGTGGTTTTCACATTTCGGTACATTTTAGACGAAGTTACAGTTCGATTACAGTAAAATCAATAGGGTGTTATGAGCAGCTAGACTTATTATTTGACACTAGTTTTGTGGAAATTGGGTCAGCCATTTCTGAGAAAAGTGAGTGAGTCCAAGTAGTCTTCGGAATATGTTCCTTTTCATAGCTGGATTTCACATTTTTGAACATAACAGGCAAAGTAATAGTCCGATTGCAAAACAAATCAATAGGGTCTTATGGGGCAACTAGACCTTCCATTTGACACTGATTTTATGAAAATCGGTTCAGCCATCTCTGAGAAACATGAGTGAGATTAAACAGTCTTCAGAACACGTTTCTTTTCATAACTTTTGAACCACAAGTTCAATCTTTATAAAATTCAAAAGTAAATGGTTTTCCAGGTAGTTTCATGATTTTTACATTTTGATACATAACCTCCAAACTAAGAATCTGATTACAATGAAATATAATAGGGTTTTATGGGGCAACTAAACCTTTCATTTGCAATTAATTTCATGAAAATCGGTCCAGCCATTTCTGAGAAAAGTGAGTGAGAATAAAAATCTGCACATACACACACATACACACACACACACACACACATACTCGCAGAAAATGCTCAGCTCGTCGAGCTGAGTCGAATGATATATACCATTCGACCCTTTGGAGCACTTTTATTCTTTCGGTTTTGCAAGTGATTGCTATACCTTTCTAGGAGAAAGGCAAAAATGTTCGATGTAATTACACTCAGAAAAATCTTCCAAATGCAATTAAAAATGTTCAATCCTGTTTACTAATTATATTGCCACTTAAACATTGCAGTTATAAGACTACCGTTTTATTCCATTCATTCAGGCATGACTAACCGAAAAGTGTGGGTAATCACGAAACTGTTGTTAATATTTTATTTGGTTTTCGATAAAAACCACTTCGAGCCGAGCGCACGTGGCCAACGAGTTTATTTTTATACTTACACCATTCATCACTTCAGCAGATTCTTGCGGTAGTCTCCGTAGTTTGAGTTGGTAGATATGAAAATGCATTCATTCAATGGTTGACATGTGGGTGTGATCAACACTAGGAAAAGCACCCGAAACCAAGTAGGTCCATAGAAAAGTCATTACTCTGCAATGAGTAGCTTCATATTTCGTTCGAATTTATTCGGAACATGATAAAAGGTACACTGCACATATTAAAGTTTTTTATATTAAAAACCATGAAGTTTTAACTATCTAACTAACCATTAGACAATTGACAAAAAATGCCATTCATTCGTCTAGGTCAGTTCTAATTTTGTCTATGGAGTCTATAGAGTTCACGTTTCATGATGCCACTGAGCAAAATCGTGCCAAATGACCTATGGTCGAATATCGATAATATTTTATTTGAATGAAACTTTGCACACGTTTTTGTCTTAGCAAAATAAGTCTTTTTCACAGATGAAGTGATTTTTATGCTCATGAATTATTTTCTAAACGAACGTATGCATTTTTTTCCCCAACCCAATATTAGCTTAGTTGCCAAAAAAATTCCGGCAGTTACCGAAACAATCGCCATGGTGGACAAAAACATGTGTGTAGGCATGTTTTCGAGGTCTTTCCTCATTTCATTTTTCAATTTTTCGACAATTTTCGCAACAAAATTGTTGGGGAAATTTGACGCTTCAGGTTTGCACAGAAATTCTCGATGGGACGCAGCTGAGGGACGATGAGCGATTTCGCCGACTTGTGCCGCTCCATCTCTTTCGCTTTTGGCTTCGAGTAGTCCACATCCGGCCAGAACATCGCGCCTTCGCCCTTTTAGTATTTCTTGATGAACGACGCAGTTTCCAGCAAGCACTTCGTACTATGAATTTCCCCGTTCACGGCTAACCGGAGCGAAAGCATAGCGGCTTTGACATTTTCTTCTCACTGCGTGTCAGCCACAGCAGCACCTTTTTGGGAAACTTGGTGTGTAAAATGAGCTTCACCTCGTAGCTCACTTCCTTCGTGAGAGAAGTAAAATACGAAGTGCCCTGCCAGTCATTGCCATCCAGGGTGAGATAGGTCTCGTTGTCCGTCACCTACCATTGACCTACCGACCAAGCGCACACAGCGATGCAGCCAGTTTTGCCTCGGTCTTCCTTTTCAGCACCTTTAGAGCTTCTCGCCGCTCAGGGTCGCCGACCGTCCTGAACCGGACCTTCTTTGGATGTTCTGATTGTAAAATTGTATGTAATTGATTGTAAAATACGAAGTGCCCTGCCAGTCATTGCCATCCAGGGTGAGATAGGTCTCGTTGTCCGTCACCTACCATTGACCTACCGACCAAGCGCACACAGCGATGCAGCCAGTTTTGCCTCGGTCTTCTTTTTCAGCACCTTTAGAGCTTCTCGCCGCTCAGGGTCGCCGACCGTCCTGAACCGGACCTTCTTTGGATGTTCTGATTGATTGTTGCCAAGATATTGTAAATGCCGGAACGGGCATATTTGTCCTTCACAAAATGCCGCATGATGTCCATTTTCGACGCGGCGAAATACTGTTCATTGAACACGCACACTTATGATTGGAGTAGCTTTACTGTTTTTGTCATCACGGTTAAAGATTGACTGATAGAGCTATAAATTGGGGTACTGACTCATAGACTCTTGATATGGGATTTTTTTTTTCATTTAGAAAAAAGGTTACGAAAAATGAAATAAATGACAAACAAAAGCGAAAATTAACAGCGTCACTATCACCTGACGATTTCCAATGGATGACTTTTTCATCCTGTTCGTAATGATAGGTCGGTTGGAGATGTTCTGTTCTATGCAGAATATCATGTGTTACAGCAATTTCAACGAGGTTATTTTTAACGAAAAATGAAACGGTCGAATCGAGCATGGTTCGATAATTTTAATATAATTCTTGTTTAGGACAACATACATCTCTAATTTTGACATATTATATGTAAAAAAATATGAGCTTTCGAATTAAATAAAAAAAATTTGAGAGGTAGATGGACACCTATTAATAATATCAATTTTTCTGAAAAAAAAAACGATATGAAGGATAAATTCAATATGGCGACCACCCACTTCAATATTTGCAAAAGAAGGCCCTATATTTTCCCTTCCAAATTATATGTTGGTTAAGATGATTCCATAGAGAAATTCAAGAGCTAGACCAATTTTGGTGAGCCAAGTTATAATGATGGGTCTAAAAATAGTGTTGATTTCCAGTTAACGAAGGGTTCATCAATTTGATCAACCAGTTTTTCACTCACTCAAGGTGGGCTTTCAAAAATATACAATTGGAATCGTTTTCAATACCATCATGTAAATAGTGAGCCGGTCTCAGCGGGAATTGCTTATCTATTTTATTGACGTAGAATACGTCTTACGGCAACAATTACAGGGACCCAATTTCAATACAGGGATCCAATTTCAAAACCGAAAACATCGAGAGCGTCACAAAAATTGTCCAATTTCAAACGTTTTAAACCCAGTCAGTTTCCAACCGATTACTATCATTTTTGCAGCAATCGATTGGAAAATCATTTAAGCACCCGTCCAAATGCAAAAAATTGTAATCTGATTGTTCAAACTATTGTTATATTGAAAATTGTTGAACAATGTCGAAACGCAAATGTCGATTTTTGATTGGTCGCTTGCTGCCTTTCCCTAAATAGGACGACAGAATGGAGTATCTAGTTAACCGGGAATGCACTCTTTGGGCTATATAAGAGACTGTTTCTCCTCAAGCGAATCAGTTGATTAGCAGCAGGCAGCAGCATCGGACATCAACACCGATGGCAGTAGGCGAAGGCAGCGTGGATCAGCAGCGAGCAACAGCGGCGGTGGTAGTGGTTAGCTGCAGTCCTACCTCTTTCAGTTCGGCTCCCCTTCGATCTGAGTTGGACCCCACCAGCGGTAATCCGATTCAGATAACGTTGGGCAAATACAACCCGAAACTGAAAGAGACTCGCACCGCCAGGTGGATTGAGAAGCCACCATCATCCAGCGTATGTATATACAGGGTATATGCACATAACGTGTGAATATTTGAAGCGTGTGTCCCTAATATATAAGGTGTGGGTGGCTTGCTTTAAAGCGTGTGTGTATGTTTATGGCGTGTATGCATACCTATAGCGCGAGTGTGCATCTTTATAGCGCGAGCGGCACCGCCACCACCACCGCCACCGCCATCACCACCGCCACCACCACCGCTACCGCCGCCACCACCGCCACCGCCGGCACCATCACCACCAACGCCACCATCACCACCACCGCCACCACCACCAGCTATATAAGAGACTTTCTCCTCAAGCAAAACAGTTTACTAGCAGCAGGCAACAACAGCGAACATCAACACCGATGGCAGTAGGCGAAGTGGATCAGAAGCGGGCAACAGCGGCGGTGGTAGTGGTTAGCTGCAGTTCTTACCTCTTACAGTTCGGCTACCCTTCGATCTGAGTTGGACCCCACCAGCGGTAATCCGATTCAGATATCGTTGGGCAAATACAACCCGAAACTGAAAGAGACTCGCACCGCCAGGTGGATTGAGAAGCCACCATCATCCAGCGTATGTATATACAGGGTGTATGCACATAACGTGTGAATATTTGAAGCGTGTGTCCCTAATATATAAGGTGTGTGTGGCTTGCTTTAAAGCGTGTGTGTATGTTTATGGCGTGTATGCATACCTATAGCGCGAGTGTGCATCTTTATAGCGCGTGCGGCACCGCCACCACCACCGCCACCGCCATCACCACCGCCACCACCACCGCTACCGCCGCCACCATCACCACCACCGCCACCGCCGCCACCATCACCACCAACGCCACCATCACCACCACCGCCACCACCACCAGCTATATAAGAGACTTTCTCCTCAAGCAAAACAGTTTACTAGCAGCAGGCAACAACAGCGAACATCAACACCGATGGCAGTAGGCGAAGTGGATCAGAAGCGGGCAACAGCGGCGGTGGTAGTGGTTAGCTGCAGTTCTTACCTCTTTCATTTCGGCTACCCTTCGATCTGAAGTGGACCCCACCAGCGGTAATCCGATTCAGATATCGTTGGGCAAATACAACCCGAAACTGAAAGAGACTCGCACCGCCAGGTGGATTGATAAGCCACCATCATCCAGCGTATGTATATACAGGGTGTATGCACATAACGTGTGAATATTTGAAGCGTGTGTCCCTAATATATAAGGTGTGTGTGGCTTGCTTTAAAGCGTGTGTGTATGTTTATGGCGTGTATGCATGCCTGTAGCGCGAGTGTGCATCTTTATAGCGCGTGCGGCACCGCCACCACCACCGCCACCGCCATCAACACCGCCACCACCACCACTTTCTGGCAGGTCGGAATCGAGAGATTAGTTAAGTTCAAAATACGACTCATTGTGTGCTCACTAGCACCACATAGCGGTAAAATTTCACACTGAATTGGCCACCATACAGTAGCCTTTGGCCTTCGGAACAAGTTTGCTGAAAACCGAAACTTTCTAGGTTGTCAAAAACACGAGATATCCGCCTATTCCAGGTGATGCTAAACTTTTCGGGAGGCGTTGCAATATTCAAACTGGGTGTTGCAATACTCAGTAAGGGGCCATCCACATACCACGTGGACAGATTTTTAACGATTTTGACCCCCCCCTCCCCCTTCGTGGACAACTGCCCATATAAATTTTGAAAAAATTGTATGTACCGTGGACATTACCCAACCCCCCCCCCCCCCCCCTCAAAGCTGTCCACGTGGTATGTGGATGGCCCCTAAAGCGATTCCAAACTTATGACAGGTAGTGTAATTGCTAACAAATCACCTCATGTAGAATTTGATTATCACTGTGAATCATTCAAAACTAAAAAAAAAATTTGCCATGTTGAAAAAATATTCACTTGTCAATAAATGGCATTGACAAACACAATTAACCTCAAAGTTTATCTGAAGAATTAACCCCAATTCAGTGTATTCCCAAACCTATTCCAAGTAATTGCTAACAAATCACCTCATGTAGAATTTGATTATCACTGTGAATCATTCAAAACAAAAAAAAAAATTTGCCATGTTGAAAAAATATTCACTTGTCAATAAATGGCAATGACAAACACAATTAACCTCAAAGTTTATCTGAAGAATTAACCCCAATTCAGTGTATTCCCAAACCTATTCCAAGAAATACATTGGCATAAGACAGGCTGTCGTATTCTACGTTACCTCTGCGGTCGTGTCTTATAAACAACCTCTTCAACTTTTTTATATATTTTTTCGTTAATCAGGGTAGACTAAATACAGCTTTGATTTAGATGAACGAAAGAAATCGTACTCGTAGTTGATTTATCATCTCAAAAATCATTTAATATCATTAGAAAATAATAATTCTCTGGAACTGAATCTTCATGAAAAATACTTAAAAAGTTGTTTATAAGACATGATCGCAAAATTAACGTAGAACTACGACAGCTTGTCTTAAAATAGGTTTGAGAATACAAATTAAGATTTTTCTTTCACTCGCACGTATTGTTATATTCTGTTGCCTATCTGCTAGCTGTTATAAACAACTGAGTAGCTGATAAAGTTCTGAAAATGGTAGAAAATTTACCGAGATAACAACAGAACGAGAATCATCCCACAAGTCATGTAAAAGGCAATCTGCAATAAAGAGGAATTAGTTTTTTTTGATTGGTTTCAGCAGAAGGAGGCTTTCATATAGCCCAAAAGTACATTACCGATTAACTAGGTATAATCAGAGGTCGAAATCGGTGTTTCAACAAGGCTTGACAATTTTCAATAGTACAATAGTTCAAATAATCAAACTACAGGTTTCTGAATTTAAGCGGGTACATAGATGATTTTCCAATCGATTGCTGTGAGAATGAAGGAAATCGGTGGAAACTAACTGAGTTCGATGTTTTAGGTTTTTGAATTTGTACCCCAATAATGCCGTAAGACGTAACTCTACGTCAAAAATGACAATTTTTAAAATAAAAAAAATGTGAATGCTGAAAAAAAATTTATAGAAAAAATATATTTCAGCGTATCTTTCTTACAAGGCATGATTGTTTTCTCTCAGACAGTTATTTATACAACCAAAGGTTTCTGAGCTGCAACACTTCAAATAATGCCTGTGCAAAAATCCATATATCCTTTTAGAAAATTACTCTTAAGGGCTCCACCCGTAAAAAATATTTTGCTTGCTAAGCCAAGCACGTGTGCAAATTTTACTCGAATGAAAAAATATGGTCGATAAGAATATAGTTTTATTTTCAGGTCATCTTACAAAAAGAAATGAAAAATAACTTTACTCGACTCACATTGTTTCTCTAAATTATCCAATTCACTCATCCTTAACTGCAATGGAATACATATCTCGATAGTCTCTACTAACTAAATGTGCTTTCCATTCTAAAACGGAGAGAAAACGTTTCCACACTCTCACCAGCTCTGGGGCTTGCCGTTACGTGACACTGCTGAGCAGTGATTGCCATATCTCACCCTCAGTGTTGATCGTGTCATCGATTGCGGTGGTTTTAAAAACCGTTGGGCGCGAACAGAGACAAACCGCGATCCAATCGGCCATATGGAAAAACATATTCGAGACGGGTATCCCGATTTTCCTACAAAATTTTTGGTGCATGTGCTGAGTGCAGTCTTACAGAGTGACTTACCGCGTCCTAAGGAAAACAATTAATTTTATCCCGCTGTACGTTCGGTAATTATAGGCTGTAAAAAGAGCATTCAGAGACAGCAGTAACGGCAATGGCCGGCGTTTTATTCATAGTGCAGATACCTACGGCCAAGTACGAGGTTATCTTACGCCAGAAAGAAAAGGAAAAAACTAAATCGAATTCGGCTGAGGTAACCAATGAAAAGCGCGACAACAAGGATGGAACCGAGGAAACTATACCATTTCTCACGCCACAACCACGGAAACACGTTCTGACGGTAATCATCGGAGCTATATTTCTTCTGACAAAATAACCTCTCACAATGGTTTTCTTCACCACGCGTTGTTGTGCATTGTAATTTTCAACTAGTTTACTAAGCAAAGTGTTCAACTGGTTTAGTGTACACAAGTTACGCCGTTAACAACTATGAAAGGCAGAGCAGGCGTCGTGCCATTTCAGCCCGATTAAATGATTGTTGTGTGATTGATTTGTCTAGTCTAGTTAAAATCTCAGATAAGAGAAAGAAAATACAATATTCACATCTCAGGCGGCAATTTCACCTTTGAACCTTTGTGAAAGGTTATCCTGGAATGGAATTTTCGAAATGATGTCATACAACTATTTCAATTACTAGGAATTCGACGGCGTTGATCGGTTAGCAACCAACAGCGATGTCAGGCAGAGTACTAATGCATAATATGGGAAATGTGTCAAAAAGAATTTTTGTTCAACTACTTTTCTTTCCTACTTGAAATTTGTATTCGTAAGCACAAAAAGCTTGACACTATTTCCACAACTTTCATGCTCAACTTTTATTGATTTTGGCATTAGGTACGATAAGATCTTATCGTGTATGCAAATAAATAGCGGCCATCAACGGTGGCTCAGCATTTTGACGTGTAATTAGTCACCAATTATCATCTCAAGCATACGCGCAGTGAACAAGTTTAGGGGAATTGTGGGTAAAATGAACAGGGGTGGTAAAATGGACACCCGTTCAAATCTCGACTATTACGTTGAAAAATAGTACAAACTTCTTTGGCACCTTATCTTAGAGGCACTAGAAGCTATTTGAGACAAAGTATGCGACATGATACAGTCAAACAGTCAAAATAATAAACAAAAACAAAAACACGTGTACATTCGTGGTGGTGATGTTATTTTTGGCCTACAAAAAACAAGGTTTTTTCTAGTGTAAAACAATATTTTATAACGTTTTTTCTGCAAATATCTGTACTCAGACAACTAACCAGCAGAAATCATCAAAGGTTAGTAATTGTTCAAATGATTTTCTCAATACATTGAGGTATTTTCAATAATATGTATGTGCGGGTAAAATGGACAGCCCATGGTGATGGGGAAAAAACTGTGTTAATTTCCGTTGAAAAATCTAGATGCTTCGTGTTTATATAAGAAAAACGCAAAGGAAAACTCGGACCGATGAACAGATGACCGCGGCCAAACGTACCGTTGAATACGGAATGTCCGTAAAAAACCTTCCACCATTTCTAAGTTTCTTGCGGATAAGGTCATATATTGTTTTTAATTCTACGACAAACGGTGAAAATTGAACTGTTGGTGAATGCATAAATGTATTACGTGCTATGGAACAACATTTTACTATCTGTGAAAGGATAATTAATGTTCACGCCCAAGGTGTCCATATTACCACCGCCATATGTTCATTTTACCCACACGTGTCCATTTTACCCCCAAAAAACTGCTTTCGAAAATGCTCATGAAAACTACGAAAAATACTATATTTGAGTACTTCTTCTTATTTTTTGTATTAACCCTTAGTGGCTCAGTTAATGTACGCTATCGACTCGTAGTTGTAGTGTTAAACTGTGGAGGAAATCGGGAAATGGCCTAGGGTGTCCATTTTATCACCCCTTCCCCTATATCAAAAATGTGACATTCACTACTAAACTAATGAGCACATTAACACGGTTTTAGTATGAAAAGTTTAGCTGTTATACGAACTTCAGTTCGCAACATATGATTTAATTTGTTGTTATTACTTTGATCAACATATATTTTCGATCCAAAAGCTTCCTATTACATCTCCAGTCACAGCCGATCTGACACACCTGGAACAAACAAGACCAAGACTGTAATTTTTGCAGTGCAGCTCATTATGTGACACAGATTTCAATCTATGTACCACTTGTGTATACCCTCTTTTTTAACAAGTATGGGATGTTTGAATTTCTAATTGAAAATTTGTTTTACATTATTGGATTTTTTGTGGTCCCCGTGGCTTTGTGCAGGGCCGGATTTAGACGGTGGGGGGCCCGGGGCAAATTTGTTTGTGAGGCCCTCTTTTCTAAAAACAAACAAAGGTAACGTTCTGGAAGGTGACGAGCAAAAAAAAAAGGTCGCCTAAGGACTAGGGGGGCCCCTTGAATCGGGAGGCCCGGGGCATTTGCCCCTCTTGGCCCCCCCTTAAATACGGGCCTGGCTCTGTGGTTAGCGATGTCGGTCGGCTAGCTCTCCCACACGGTTGTGATATCGGGTTCGATTCCCCATCGAGTCGAGGATCTTTTCGAGCTGGAAATTTTCTCGACTCAGCACTGGGGCACGGTGTATCGTTGTATTTATCCTACACATGCAAAATGTGCCAAAAAAACAATATCGATAACGGATTCTCTCAACTAATCTAGTTGATCGAGACCGCTATAGCCCCAAGGCTAAGCGTGCGATATTGAATATATTATTGGATTTTTATATTTCTTTCAACTTTAATTCGATTTCCCCTGTTTCCTTTTTTAATTTTTTTCTCACTTTCTATGTTTCCAACAAGACATAGACTATTAATGCATTTGCTTTTCTAATTAACAAAAATATTTAGCGTCTAGTTAGTGTATAGACAAAACACAACAAAAACCAGCTGAGTTCACTCCAGCTGCTGAGTGAAATCATGCTAAATATAAATCGACTAACTGAGAGAGCATGAAACCAAAATAACTGTGACTGCCATCAGCCCCACATGTGTACGAGCAGGTACATACCAGTACAATTTTCTGGCTGATCGCCACCTTGTTAATTACTTGAACACAAGCGCACCTGCCGGTTTAAGTGAATACGGCAGATCAATATTTTTTGATTTCATCTACAGATTTATTTATTTATATTCAACTTGTCACAGGATAAAGACCCGCTTCCCAGTTTCGATGATCGAGAACAAAAAGAACCAAATCTGAAAGAGGGTGGCGACGCTCCACAGCCACCGCCTCCTAGTTTAGTTGTTCCGACCATCAACCTGCCGGATGATGATGCCTCGAACGATCCGGAAACACCACAGAATAATGAAGATGATGTACAGCAATCGCTTGCGGTAGGTTTTCTGTAGCTCAGGCCTTCTAAAACACAATGATTCATGTGAATCGAACTTTTCATCAAAGGTACCATTCGATCGAACCTCGGCACTGCGGAAGTCCTGGGAAGGGTTCAAAGATATCCTGAGTTCGGCCAGAAAGGATAAGGAAAAGAACTCTCGTGAGGCAGCGGCCGAGAAATTCAACCTTAATGCCGACTCGCCGTTGGAAACCGTAATGAAAGACATTCTCCAGGATCAGAAAATTACCTCCGCCGCCTGGATCGAAACCAACAGGGGCAAAGGATATCAGGTAGTGGAAAATAAGATCAAATATTATTTGTAATTAGTTATATGACCTATGTTTTAGATAACATTTTCTATGGAATCCGGCAGTAAATGTGATGATGTTATCTATTTGCTCAATTCTTGGGGTATTGGAGAGCGGTTCAACTCGACGATTACGATTACCTCATGTACGCTGTTTACTGAACAACCACCGGAGGATGACATTGCTTCGGAGTGAGTATCACGTGCATTACTAGATACTTTGATTTTATCGTAGATCAATATTATTATAGTACTTTCTATTACACCTTCAAAAATCACAAGAATAAGTTGAGGAAAGGATGGACAGAACCAACAACAAAAAATTGTTGTTGTGTTTAAACTTACTAGTCTAATTCAAGGATGTAAATTATCACTCGCGCTCATTTTTTCACAAGCCGATAGCTCATTTAATAAGCGTATTTTGGTATAACTTTGTGTGACGCACTTGATGTCTTCAAGTAGTACTACAACTTTGTCGAAGAAGGTATTACTCGTAGTCAAACCCCGGAGCCGTTAGAGCACATTTGAGAAAATAGCCGCGATCGTGATAACTATCGCGATAATTTGCAAGCATGTGCTCTCACAGCTCCGGTGTTTTAGTACGAGTAATACTCTCTTCAACAATGCTGTAGTACTACTTGAGAACTGGAAGTTCTTCATACAAAGTTGTTCAGAATTAGGCTTATTAAATGAGCTATCGACTTGCGAAAAAATGAGCGTGAGTGATAATTTACATCTTTAGTCTGATTATCAAACTATTTTTATTCAATCGATATTATGAAGAAAATTGTACGTGTAAGACTTACGAGATTTGAGAGCATCTCTTTTATTTATCAACAAAACTTCGCACAACAAACCGTTCTTTTAAAATTCGTCTGTAATAGTTTTTTTTTGTAAAAATTGCTTTCTAGAATTTGGATTTTTTCCAAATTTAAAAAAAAGGAAAATTTGACTCAACACATTAAATATCGTGATAATTATCACCATTGATGCAATGGTTATCATCTGTAAGTCCTATACGATGGATATGACCATTGAAGGATTAGACATGAACTGGGAGATCACACAAATATAATCATGTTTGTTTGTTTGTTTGTTTGTTTATTTAGGACATTTTACACCAAGTATTTTGGTGCATTCGTGTCTTTTAAAAATGTTAACAATTTTCGTTTACAGTAGTTTGTACAAATCTGTTTCTTTTAAGCAATTTAATAATTTTGTCTCGTTTTCGTCGATGTTTTGAAGAATTGGTTGGAGATTCGTCGCGGTTATTCCATGTTTTTGTCTCGTGACCTCATATTTTCTACAGTGCAACAGAATGTGACGGACGTCGAGTACTGTTCCACAAGTTTCACCAGTGGGTGGGGATTCTTTTTCCATCAAGAAGGTGTGAGTTAGTCGTGTATGCCCAATTCGAAGTCTGGTAAGAACTCGTTGATCTGCAGCGTTGTCTCGGTCGGTCCATCGATATGTATCGGGTTTAACTTCGCGCAGTTTCACGTCACGTTCAGTGAACCACCGTCTTGCCCAATGTTCTCGCAGTTCTCTTTTGGCGGTTCTCAGTGCTGGAATCGGTATATTTTTTGGTGATTGTCTCCTCGCATCATTTGCGAGTCGATCTGCCGCTTCGTTACCCGATACTCCCGCGTGGCTCGGGATCCAACAAAACTGAATGTTTTTGATACGAGCTGCTGCTTCGATTGCATGGATCCAGGGGTGTTTTGTTTGTCCAGATTCAAGTGCAGATAGGCTGCTTGCAGAGTCTGTCATGATCACTGGATTATTAGTGTTGCGTATTTTTAATGCTGTTTTAATCGCGTATGCCTCGGCCGAGAACACGCTACACTGTTGTGGCAGTCCAACTGACTTCGCATAACCACTGCCAAAAGTGCCGGCGCCTACAGTTTCATCCAGTTTTGAACCATCGGTATACATTATTACCGATTCGCTGAATCGACGGGTGAGCACTTCTTGTACGATCGGTAGAACTATCTCTGGAGGATCACCTGCTTTCACGTGTTTTTTTACATCCCAGTTAACAATAGGCTTGCTAAGGTACCAGGGCCGATTTTTGTGTCGCAATTGCTGGCAGAGGAGTCCCGGTTAGTTGTTGTTTTAAAGCGGATGCACGATGTGTGAGTGGAAGATTGATATTGCTGCTATTTTTTTCTAGTTGTTGAATTGCGATTCGAATTAGGCGCTGAGCCGCAAGTATGTCAAAGGGTAGCATTCCGGATTCAGCCATTACTGCGACGATTGGGCTGGTAACAAATGCACCAGAAGCAAAGCGTATCATATGGTTGTAAGCGGACGCAAGGTTTTGTAATGTTGTTTGACCTCTACTAGTGAGGCTTATTCCATATAAAAGTTTTGAGGTAACAATTGCAGATCCCACTTGAAGCAAAGATGTCCGGTGCCCACGTGGGAGTTTAGCCCCGATCATTTTGAGTATTCGAAGCCTCGACTCGCATGATTTTTTTGTAAGTTTGCAGTGGGTCTTGAAATTAAGGGTTCGATCTACAGAGATGCCAAGGATTTTCAGCAGATTGGTCTTGGGGACGGTGGCATTATCGATGGTGATGCTTCTTACAGGGTCTCGGCGTGTATTGGGGCTGCAATAGAAAGTCCAAGATTTCGCTGCCGAGATACTAAAGCCGACGTTTTTGGACCATTTAGCAACTGCCTTTACAGCTTGCTGCATTTTACGGTATAACGGCTGATTTTTGGCCCGCCGTAGCACGAGCAGAATATCGTCTGCATAGACCAGTATATCTATTCCAGGAGGGATCACTCTGAAGATGGGTTGCATTGCCACAAGAAAAAGAGTGACAGACAGAACAGAGCCTTGAGGGACTCCGTTTTCCAGGGGGTGTGGTTGAGATAAATGTTCTCCTACATTCACCTGGAACATACGCTCAGATAAAAAACTTCGAAGTATGTTGAACATTCGACCAAGTATTCGCCAGTTTTTTAGTGTACGCAGAATACCGTATCGCCAACTTGTGTCGTACGCTTTTGACAAGTCTAGTGATGCGATGAGGCAGTGCTCATCAGTCGTTGGAAGTGATTTTTCTAGTTCGGCAAAGTATAAATCCGTTATTCTTTGAAACTCACGCGGGTAGCTGGATGTCGCTGATTTTTCACTGTAATACTCTGCTAGTTTTTCGGCTACTTCAGTTGGGTCGCTTGTGAATTCATCCGCTTGTTTAAGAGTTATCTTTCGCTGTTGTCGTCTGCCGCGCAGGATGTTCACTGTTCGCCAGAGGGCAGTCGATGTGTTACATGGGGAAATTTTGGCCACAAAATTTTCCCAAGATTGTTGCTTTGCTTGTTGTATGACTTTTCTTACTGTTTGCCGTGCCTTTTGAAATTGCCTCAGAGCTTCATTTTTGTTCGGATCCGTACTTGGTAAGCGCCGTAGTATTCTAAGCTGCTTTCTTCGAGCTTTGATTGCCGTTTTAACTTCAGGACACCACCATGGAACAGCTTTTGGTCCAACCCTTCCGCTGGTTCGTGGTATACTTGCGTTAGCTGCTGTCAGGATTTGTTCAGTGAATTCTTCCACGCTCCATTCATGCTCTGGGCGGATTGCTTCGGTAACTATACTCTCGAATTTATCCCAGTCGGCATGATCGTATAGCCATTTCCGTCGAGTTGTACGTGTTTTTGACCACCCTGGGATGCAGACAAGAATTGGAAAGTGATCACTATTGTGTGTGTCTGATAGCGGTTGCCACATCAGTTTGCGTGCTAGGTTTTCGGAGCGGATAGTAATGTGTATAGCTGAAGTGTTACCTGTGGCTGGGTCGACGCGAGTGGGGGAGCCATTGTTGAGGACGATGAGTCGTTTTGATAATGTCTCTTCTGCTATAAAGCGCCCGAGAGCGTTAGAGGTATGAGATCCCCATGCAAGATGGTGAGCATTGAAATCTCCCATCATTAGCACTGGCCCCGAAATTGTTCGAAGATGCCATTCAATGCTTGTTGACTCTGTTGCTCGCTTATATTAGGCTGGGGAATCGTTATATGAAAAAAACGACACTTGATAGCAGAAAGCCAGAACCAAGTTTTTTTTGTTCTATTTGGGGCCCCAAACAATCCTGAATTTATTGGAAGTCGATTGGTTTTGTCTCCGCTTGGCGCATTGCATTTTAAATTTATATGGAGATTTGTATAAAAAAACCAACTCTTTTGCATTTTCCATTCTAAAAAGCTCAAAATGGCTCAAACCATAGGTTTCATGACATCAAATGGTAGGTTTTTTGTTGCCTAACGACTTGGCCGAAGACATTGAATAGCTAGGGTGTGCCAATAAAATACTACAGCTGTTCAAAGTTGAGTATGTCGAAATTTATGTTGCAAATCATTTTTTCTGCCAACACTGCAAGTGTACCGGTGTCAGTCAGATTTCCATCAGAAGTAATCTCTGAAACACGTTGTAGATTCTACCTACGCCTAGAATAATGACCAAAATTTGTTTGCTTGGTCCAGCTGAGTGTATAAACTCGTTACGACAGATTACTTCTGATGGGAATCCTACTGATGCCGGTACATTAGTAATGTTGGCAGAAAACAAGATTTTCTGCATTTAAATCGACATACTCCACTTTGAACAGCTATAGGTCTTCTTAGGGACATTCTAGCTCTTCAGTGTCTTCTGCAAAGTTGTTGGGCATCTAAAATACTATACTTTAACATAATGTAGTGCATTATTAGAGCATTATTGAGCTCTCTAGAAAGGTAAATGCAAAAAAGTTGGTTTTCCCATATGCATTTTCATACAAATTTGAAATGCAATGCGCCAAGCGGAGACAGAACCAATCGACTTCAGGTAAGTTCAATGTTGTTTGGGATGCCAAAAGGAACCAAAAAAACTAGGTTCTGGAAAATCGATCACTTTTCCCCACCCTAATGTATATAGATAAAATCGTTACCTGCAATGGTTGCTGGATCCGTATTGCGATGGATGGCAGGCTGGATTCTAGCTGAATACGCTCGAATGGTATACCTTCGTGAATCGCTAGGCCGACTCCATGTTGCCAATAGTGACGGCTGTTAGATTGTAGTAACAAAGTATAGTGCCTACCGATAAAGTCAGATGGAACAGTTTGTTGGTTTACTTTGGTTTCTTGTAAGGCAATAATGGCAGGCTCGTGTTGAGTGATCAGTTGTTTGAGTTCACCAATGTTAGCGCGAAGTCCGCGCATATTACACTGCAATGCGAAGCAGTTGGTGGCTTTGTCGTTTGTTGTAGTTGATGCTGCGAGTGTTGAACGAGAGTCAGTTGATTGTCTGTGTTCTGTTATTCGTCGATAGGTGTTGTCAGCCGCAGATGGGGAGTCGTCATCAACAGGGTGGGGTGGGACGTCCTGGATAAGTCTTCCTGCCTGCTGCGCTTCCACATAAGGGAGTGAAAGGGGTACTGCACTTTCCCTCATTTCAAACTGATTTTTGCTGTTGTTCATGTCCATGCGGGGGTCAGTAGTAGGGTAATGTATCATGATCCGACCAATTTAGACTATTTTCAAGGTACATCGCTTTTCATGTCACATTTTCACCATCAATATTACATGGAATCCTGAATAAAATATATTTATCGGAGAAGTCTATCTGTCTAGCTTACAAAAATAACAATTTATAGCAAATCTGACGTAAATTCATTGAATTATATCGTTTTTCCTGATCATAGATTTTGTACCATGATTGGACCAGGGTGAATCATGATCGGACCAAAAAATGTATCATAATCGGACCAGTGTGCTTCTGAAACTTCAAGCGATTTTTCGCTCCGCGTGCTGGACTTTACTTGCATGGTGTTTGGTTTGGGCTTAATAAATTAGATTTTATCAATTTTGTTCGAGATTCTTAAACTATTTTCGAACTTTTTTCATATTATTTCGAAAACGTTATGAACTATATTTCAGTTTCAAATACGGCAAGTTTGCCTTTTCAATTTCTGGGTGTTTTTTCGGTTGTCGTTTCGTTTAACCGATAGCTTACTCCACCACTACAATTTTGAGAAACGATGTATGACAAATTTGTAGTCCCCAAATAGTACTACAAATTTGCCGAATATTGCAATGCTCTAAGTTTTCTGCCTGAAGTGTGATAGTTCATATTCAGTGCGATATTCAGCCAATGTTACTTATTACGGGAATTACTTCACGGTGAAATATAAATTTCACTCCCACGCTCACTGCACTTTTTGAGACCTATTCCCGATTCCATCTAAAGTGAGGTGACAAAAATTAGCTCTGTGAAGTGAGATTGACAGTGAAGTGAAAATGAGGATAAGACAAGTGAAATGAATTTCCCAGCACAAAAATTTCTATGTCCACGTTTTTCAAAATCGATAAAAATAATCTGTCCCCGTGGTATGTGGATGGCCCCTTACTGGAAAATAAAATTGCTATATATTATCATTAGATCACAAATCAATCGGTTTTTAAACCTTCCTCATATTCTTGAAATCACTTCGTTCAAAATGGTCGTGAAAAAAATCAACGCAAAACGTCACTATTCTCATTTTCATTTCAGTGATATGAAACTCATAATAACCCAGATTTCACAGCAGTTGTCACTTTGCGACGTTTTGTTAACCTACGTGACTCCCGTAATAGGATTGTGTTCACTTCACTCTGATTTCACCGTAAACTCTCCCGTAATAAGCACCAATGATCACGGTGAATAGCATATTGAATAGTATATTATATAAATTTCACTCAAATCTTAAAACGTTCATTAACATTTTACTAACTCGAGCCAAACTTTCTCACTAAATTGTTAGAATAGTGTATGTTGACATGTATGTATTTATTGAAAAATAATTGGCATCCATTCTGTTAAAGCACTCAGAAGCTTTACTTTGTTTAATTTTTTTTTCTAATTTTTTCATACTGATTTGTTAGTCGCTATCGTATCTATTTGATAAAGTTGTTTAAAAGAATAAAAGCTATTATTTCATACTGCTTGAAAGTCCAGTCACAGTTTAAGGTTTATTGAAAGAAGTTATCGGTGCTATGTCATCAATCTTTTCGAAGAAACCTCAGTCATATTCGTCATTGTATTTGGTATCTCCGAGTGTTTTTACAAAGCTGAGACAGATGCCTCGATGAAAGCTATGACAACCAATCATTCACAAATATAAACTTTCATATATTTTAATATATGATTCTCTCGTAAACTGGTCGAAACTTTGCGGAAAAAAGTGCTTCTTAAATTAGGTTGACACTGAGTTATATTTTTCCTGCTTGAAGTATAATGGGCTGTTTGTAGTGACGTGTAGTGTAGTGTAGTGTAGTGTAGTGTAGTGTAGTTTAGTGTAGTGTAGTGTAGTGAACCTTACGTCGTTTTTGTGAGATTTCATTCCATAGAAAATAAGCTTCATCATTTACATTCTGTTCCAATGCATTAAACGTGAAATCCTTCATTGGGTAAATCAAGCATAAGCAAAGTGAAACGGTGATGTCTCAGAAGTAGGCTGGTCCGATCATGGTTCAATGCTGGTCCGATCATGATACAAAACAGGCCTTCGCGTTTCACCAATAATTCCAATTTTAGAGCAAATATTTCATATAAAAAGTGTTCCTACATTGAATTGAGATGTTGCAGAAACATATTACTGGAAAATATACTGCAATATTTAAATATCTGATTCTTAAATCACTGCTTGAAAACAAGCCCTGATAACAATAAAAGGGCAATTGGTGCTCGAAAATAGTTCATTTTTTAAAACATTTTTAATAGTAGTAATACTTAAGCAATCTGGATGAAACCTTCTGAACATCATCAAAAGAAGTTATTTGATGGTGCTGCTACATATTTGACACATTTTTTTGTTCAAAAGTTAAGAAATCTCGCATATATAAAAATGGTCCGATCATGGTACATTTCCTGACTGGTTCGATCATGATACAACACCCTATAGAAGATTGAACTCTTAGATGTGTTCGGATTATCGAAGAGCATGATTAGAATGGATATCCAATATTTCCATGTCGTCGTCAGAGTTGTGTTCGTCTGTGTTCGCGGTGTTTCTCTTCAGTGGGCTTTGTCTATCCGGGGAAGATATAGGTTCTTTGGTGGTTTGTCGTTTCGATTTTGCACTTCTTGGATTGGTTCTAGATCGTGTGTTTGGTCCTGATTGCTGACTGGTTTGTATTGGTTGCTGATTGGTTTGTGTTGACATTTGGTCTGATTTACTTTGTGTAACTTCTATCATTTTTTGCTTCATCTTTCCCATTTGTACGAACATCTGTTTTAGTTTTTTATCCTTTTTTCTAGCGATCTCTACGAGTTTTTCTATTTGTTCATTTTTTTTTCATTTAATTTTGCCTCCATCTCTTTTATCAGAGCGTTGGTATTTTGTTGTGCTGCTGCTTCGGCATATCTACTGTTTTGTTGTTGTTCTGCAGCTCGTTTGCGTGCTTCAGGGTATGTTATATTATCATGTATTTTAATTTTGATTAGCTCCTTCTCAAATGCGTAGGCTAGGCATTCGCGGCTCGTTGGGCGGTGAGTTCCTTTGCAGTTTCGACAGTACGGATCTGCATTACATTCATTAGTTTGATGCTTGTCGGAGCAGTTATAGCATTGTTGTGGGCCAGGGCAACGGGCGCGAGGGTGGCCAAATTTGGAAATGAGAGGATTTGGAAAATAGGGGCGAGTTGTCACACGCAGGAGACCGATCTTTAGATACTGTGGGTACGTTGATTTATTGAACGTTATTGTATTTGTTCGGTTGCCGCTTATATTTTTCGTAATTCGTTGTACTCGGATTACACCTTGGTTTTTTATTTCTTCGAGGATATCGTTTTCTTCTAGATTAGTTAGATCAAAGCACGAAATGACACACCTACTGACATTCAGACTCGGGTGGGGTCTAATAGTAACTTTGGTGCCATCGATAAGTTCCGACATTTTCAGCAGTTTTTCTACCTGTGACGGATTTCTAATTTTAAGCGTATAGCGGGTTCCTTGCGCTTCGGTGTTTGCTCCTTCGATTGCACCTCCAGCAACCATTTCAACAGATTTCCCAATTAAGAAGGGGTTTTTCGGCAGTGGTGATTCGAAGCCAATCAGCTGTAGATACGTCAGTGCACCAAATTCGTTCGTTGGGTCCATAAAAACTGGAAGTCTTCTTCCAATGAATGACCCATCAGGGTCGCCGCTGCTTGAAGCAGCCATCACCTTTTATTTCCAACCGCACGAAGCTTGTTTGTGTAGCAACAGTCACCCGTTGCTCACCCCAATTGAACTGAAGGGAGAGTGCCCCTCAGGTTTCACTACATAGATGCTTGATTAGCGTACAATTTATCCAAATCTTCGTTCGCGAAATAAATATCACCAGATTTGTTATGATATATACACTCTCTCTTCACTTTGTTTTGGTATTAACGCGAGGTTATGTCAGAATAGCCACACACGTTCTGCAACTTTGCAGCAAGTCGATCAAAACAATAGCGTTCCTTTGTTGTTATTAACCGAATGTATCTTTTTCGTTTTTCGCGGTTTATTGGCCGATTTTTGACCGATCTTCACTGACTGGTACGTAGGAATTATTGAATTTCTTGCTGGAGAAATTTCACTATTGAGTATTCGCGATTTACTGAGAAAACGATAATATTTAATTCAAGCGCGCGCGTTACTGTTCCTGACTGGCACAGTGGGCTCAACTCGAATGACAAATATAATCATGAATTACATCCAATCTCTTGAACGAAGGTCTCAACGGAATTTTAGAAATAATAAAATCCTCCTAATCCTCTATCGTCCCAAGAGTTTTACCAGTTTTTGAGTGGCTGAACGAATGTGGCTGAACGAACGAATGTTCAAAGAAAGCTTCGATTTCATTACTGTAAAAACACCTTACCGATAGAAGGTAAGTGTTTCGGCTAAAGAGAAACACCATCACATTCTACCAAAAAAAAACACAAACGTTCCTGAACAACCACTCCACCCCATTTGTACCCTGAAAACGCGACCCAAAGAATCTGCCTCAGTGTCATCCAATTGAAGATTTCTTTGGAATTTTGAGTTTTTTGGTGTCGAGTGCAAAGAACTGCAAACAGTTGAATGCTCAAAGAATCAAAAGATACATTCGAAAAGTTTTATTCCGGCATCATGAAAAAACCTCGATCGGTTACGGACCTTTCGCAAATGGGCATTACTTTTTAATTAAAAATAAACGTATGTTCATGAGAAATAAACTAGTTTGTCTTTGAATATATCTACCTTATTTTGACAGCAGTTGGTAAAAATTTATAATTTTTATTTGTCACCCGTTTCTTAATGTGGCTTTCGAGTTTATATGCGATGGATAAACTATTGTTATGAACATTGGTGGGTGAATTCATTGAGAACAGATCCATCAGTATAAAATAAACTATTATAATTGATATCAATCGTGAAATAGATTTACAATCTATTGTATACGTACACACTTAATTCATCTCGGCAAACTTCTCAACAGCTGATCGAACTCGGCGAATATTTTGCGGATGCCAGAAATACATTTCGATGAACATTCGGCAAATATAACAATCTTCGTAAACAAGCAAGCATTAACATTTCATTTGCCGATGTTTTTGAAAATTTAACCGAAAGATTGTAGAATATTTCGCTGAATGATTCAGCTGTTGGGTTCTCGGAAATTCCATTGCATCATTATTTTTCTGAAAGTACAGTTTATCAACAACAACAAAATAAGTTTGTTTTTGAGATATGCCAATTATTACTGAGTAATGGCCGTTTCCCCGAAACGCTATTTTTTTGCAGAGGCTTACGGTGATCACGATAGAGACTCAGCGGGTCAACCGAAATCAAAAAACTCATATTATTTCATTAGTTTAGAAGTGTGCCGTGTCCTTGAACGATCGCTTTTATGAGTATTTTGTTTTCAGTGCAAACGGGAACGTTTTTCCCAAAAAATGCACGTTTTTAGCGCTCAAAATTGCATTAAAAATTTTTTTGCGGCAAAATGTAACTGTATGTTGCAAAAAGCGATCGTTCAAGGACCGGCGAATTTAATAACGAAAATAAAAAAAAGATGAAGGAAATCGGTTCAGTAGTTTTCCCGCAATCAGGATCACGGCAAAGTCATTTTTCGGAAAACACTATTCCGAGATAATCGCGTATAAAGTTTTAAGTTTAGCTTATGCGGCCGTGGCGAGGCGCGCTGCAAATCGCTCTAACTTTCTTCCTATTGCTCAGATCTTTATGAAAATTTGTGAGAATGTTCTCAAGATGTTGTATTTGAAGATAATGCAATAATTTTTTTCGGTTTTTCGAAAACTAAAAAGGTATATAACCCCTTAAAAAAATATCGTTCGAAGCATATGATGAAGGATTAATGTTTTGAGACACGTAACTGAAATATACAGTCATGAAACGAGATTGTAATTCAAGTTCCATATGTATTTGAAAATTATTTATGAAATTTTCACTTCTCACAAGAATGCAAGAAGTGATAATCCAGCAATTTTTTGAGAGGAGAATGCCCGCTAACATTTATTTCGGAACAGCATTGTATGAGTTAAGTGCATACAACCTAAAGTAATGCGTAAACAGCGGTACTGTATACGCTCTATTTTATGATATGAGTTGTTGCCGCATAACGGAAACAAAGACGCCTCTAGTCGAGAACTGATATTGTAGTTTGATAAAGTTTATTAAAAGCAAAAAAAAACGTAAAGCCTTAGTGCTACATTCCGAATTGGAACTCGACATTCTGTTTATTTTATTACACACAGACTTCGCAGCCAACTGTTAAGTATACAGGACACAATTGCGGGGCTAGCGCTACGATCCTACTGACACTAACAGTCTCTCCCGGGCCGAGACTTCGAACCTACGACGACTGGCTTGTTAGGCCAGCATCGTACCTCGAGACCAGCTGGAAGGGTGGGTTTAATAAAATCCCCTCAATGCACTCTCCACCATGATCCAATTGCTGTAAAAAAATTAACGCTTTGTTAACATTTCTGTATTAAAAAATGAATATGACTTTCTCAAGCACTTTAAGAATCAAACACGAAGATATTTAAATAAAATCCATTCCTGACTAAACGTCCCAAGTTCCAGCAAAAGTAACCAGATCGCTTTTTAAAAGACATTTAAGGTGAAACGGCGCTCAATTTAGAACATTTTTTTCCATTTAGATTTTTTCTGTTTTTATTGAATGGGGTGAAATTGATCACGTTTTACAATATTTTAACCGCTGGTGTTATGACTGAAATTTGTTTCCTTTATGTCATGAAACAAATTCGTGAATTCTCGGAGTTCCTATGAGATTAGTCGAGATTAAATTGAGCACCCTTGAAACCTATGCCTTCTATTAGAAATGTGCTATTGTTCGATATGTACGTGGTGAATGTTGATGTTTGAACTGGAACTAACAATCACAAACCTTTAAATATTTAAACGATAGTTTTTGGCAAGATCTGTTTATTGGGACTCTCGGGATGAGATTTACTAATTTTGCTTTCATTTTACCATCCTTCGACCGATTTCGGCTTGTACAAAATGTATAAGGTAAAAATTAAAATAAGGGATTCAAGTGGTACATTTATAAAACTTTAGTCATCAAAGTTTAATTTGATAAATTTTTAAAATTATGAAACTTGTTCAATCAAATTCGATTAAGTTTTGAGGAAGTTAGAGAAATTCTACGAAAATATATAAAACTACCCCGTCGACCTAACGGTTATGTTTGGCAAGTACATGATTCTCGCAAATATTGTAAAATCAGTATCTTTTGATCAATTATTTTGTTCTGAATTTAATGTAATCAATTTTAACCCTAATTCACCACATTCCACGGTTCGATTTTGGAAGCTCATGTTTTACACAGTTTGGTATGGTTACCATGACAACATTACGCGTTGCTACTGTAGTTCGCTCCACTACCTATCGCTATCAACAGTTGTATGGTATCAATCACAATTTTAGTTTTCAAATTTGTCAGTACGCGATAACACAATTTGAAATAAATACGCTTTTTTTCACATACTTAAAGGAGGTAAATCTTCGATCGGAATACTAAAAATCCCGTGAACATTTTTTTTAGTTTTTTTAAATGCTTAGTAAAGCCCTATTTAGAGTTCCAAGCGAAGTGAAAATCTTCTCGTGAAAAATGCAACTGTGAAAAATTTCACTTCGCTTGGAACTGTGGACAAATTCGATCCAGCGAAATTGAAGGTTGTGGATCTCATCTTTTTCACTTCGGTTTACTTTCTTCACGCATGCAAACGCTAGTGAAAAACCTAAATTAATCCACCTAGCGGTCAGACCCAACCTTTCTCATTCAAACTTATTATTTGTTAAAATAGATTTACATGAACGCTTCAATCCAATTAATGTATATTCACTCTTTAGGTTCTAAAAAATTGATGTTGTAATCTATACATATAAAAATGCAGTCCGATCTGTCTGTCTGTCTGTCAGATCCATATAGGCTCGAAAACTACAGACCCGATCGACGTGAAAATTTGTATGTTGGGGTTTTTGGTGCCGATAAAGGTTCCTATGATAGTTTGAGACCTCTCCCTCTTCTGGAAGGGAGGGGTCCCATACAACTGAAACATAAATTTCTGTACAACTCAAGAACAAACCAAGCAAGTGAAACCGAATTTAGCATGTGGATGTTTTAAGGGGTAACAAATTTGTCCATGATAGTTGGACGTCCTTCTCTTTTCTGGAAGGGAGGGGTTCCATACAAATGAAACACAAATTTCTGCACATCTCGAGAACTAATCAACTGAATGGTACCAAATTTGGCAGGTGAATATTTTCAGATGTAACAAATATGTGCATAATGGTTTGACACCCCTCCCTTTTCTATAAGGGAGGGGTCCCATACAAATGAAACACAAATTTCCCACAGCTGAAGAGCCAATCAAGAAAATACAACCAAATTTGGTATGAGAGTGTTTTTAGAGGTAAAAAATATGTTCCATAATCAATCTCAGGCAACATTTTGGATTGTAAGATGGCAACATCCGGTTTTTGGAAAACAGCCAAAAATGGCCGATTTTCACCCAATATAATAATATCCGGATCTATAATAATATACAGGACCTCAAATCGATCACAGATACCATTTTGAATTCTAAGATGGCGACTTCCGGTTTCTGAAAAACAGCTGAAAATGACCAAATATCACCCAATATGAGTATCTCCGGAGCCAGAATGTTGCAAAAAGCCAAAAATTGACCTCAGACGCCATCATGAATTGTAGGATGGCAACTTCTGGTTTTTGGGAAACAGCCAAAAATGGCCGATTTCCGTCTAACATGAGTATCTCCGGATCTAGAATGATACACAGCAGCTGAAATCGACCACAGACCCCATTTTGGATTCTAGGTTGGCGACTTCTGGTTCCTGGGAAACACACTAGTTATGTTCACATAAGTCATGTAATCTTTGAGATAATAGACTTTCGTTGTTTTATTAACAATTTAATACATAACGGTTGCTTAAGCTCGATTATAATGAAATGAAATGGGAACGTATAGGGCAGTCAAAATTTGAAACCTCGTGTTCAATCATAATTTATCAGTTAACCCTTAACAAGCCCGCTCATCTGATAATAATATTGATCAAATCGGTTGTGTAGTTTCTGAGATAATGAATTTTCGTGAAATTCGTTACATTACAGACGAAGTTACAGTTCGATTACAGTAAAATTCAATTGGATGTTATGAGGCAGCTAGACCTTTCATTTGACACTAATTTTGTGGAAATCGGGTCAGCCATCTCTGAGAAAAGTGAGTGAGTCCAAGTAGTCTTCGGAATATGTTCCTTTTCATAGCTGGATTTCACATTTTTGAACATAACAGGCAAAGTAATAGTCCGATTGCAAAACAAATCAATAGGGTCTTATGGGGCAACTAGGCCTTCCATTTGACACTGATTTTATGAAAATCGGTTCAGCCATCTCTGAGAAACATGAGTGAGATTAAACAGTCTTCAGAACACGTTTCTTTTCATAATTTTTGAACCACAAGTTCAATCTTCATAAAATTCAAAAGTTAAAGGTTTTCTGGGTAGCCTGTTCATTTGAAATCAAATTTGTTGAAACCGGTCGTGTAGTTTGCGAGATAATGATGTTTCATTATTTTTACATTTTGATACATAACCTCTAAACTAAAAATCCAATTACCATAAAATTGAATAGGGTCTTATGGGACAACAAGACCTTTCTCTGTCGTTTTTTTCGTTTTTTTTTTTTTTTTTTGATAACACCCGATCTTCACGTGTTCTGCATTTCTAAGACATTCGGCAGCAAAAAAAATGTTTTTTTCGGTATCGAAAATTTCCTTAACTAGTTTGCATTTTTACCGCTTTAAAGCACGGATCAAATTCTGATTCGTTTCGTTACTGAAGAATAAATCCAATTTTTGCCATTAGATCACAAATCAATCAATTTTAAGCTTATGGCATCTTCGTGGAATTATTTTACCGTTCAAAATGGTCGTGGAATAATTCCACGCGAAAAGTCGCTTTTTCCGTTCTCACTTCACTGATATGACACTCATAATAACCCAGATTCCGCGACAGATGTCACTTTGCGACGTTTTTCTCACTTACGTGAGTCCCGTAACAGGATTTTGTTTACTTCACTCTGATTTCACCGTGAAGTGACTCCCGTAATAAGCACCATAACCAATCTTCATCAATTTTCACTTCCAATGAACGCAGTACCATTTCAGATAGGTACAGTAGATTTTCATCTTTGTAATGAGCTGTCATCAATACTCTTACAGTCAATATCAATACAATCATACTCTGATGAAATATTTTACGCGTATCTTTCACAGTCACGCAACAACATTTTCTGAAAATCTAACCAAAAGATCTTCAAAGTTTCTTCGGTAAAGCGAAAATGAGAATCCAACAGCAAGCGTTATCAAAATGAAACATCGAAATTAATTCGGATTCCGGAAATGGTTTCTTTCGGGGTAGTATTTTTCAATCCATTCACTAGTCGTGAAATGAAAATGTCCAGTACACAGAACGAATTTACATAAATACAGTTAAAACAACAAGACTATTACTCTGAGTTTTGTTTTGTTTTCAAACGGTGACAATCAAACGAACACGTTTTCTGGCTTGACTTTCTTTTTTCATGAAAAATGAAAAACCCTAGAAAGAGAATAAACATTGCATAATAGTAAAACATCTCTTTGCCATAGTAACATTCCAAGTATAAATAATAGTTCTTTGAAGGTATGCTATTCAAGTCGATGCATTATTGTTAGTAAGCGTTATTAACTTTTTCCAACTATTGTATGGGATTTGAAATTATTTTGCATTTCACACTAAACTTTCAGGACATACTCTCCTGGAAATTTATAGAAATGACTAGCTGTCAAACACTTGAAATTGATTTCACCTAAATCCAAAGATTTAACTTCCGATTTGTTTGAAGTCTGCAAATTCATAATGAATCGGACATTGGATACGTTCAAACTCAAAAGAAATATCGTCTGAAATGATTGGTTTTATCGAAATGAGAACATCCTTGCCTTTCAGCTTTTGTACATAACCTTGATTCTAAAACGACCCATATTGTCCAAACGAAGTCGTCAACTTGAATTTCAAAATGGAGTGTGGAATCAATTTCTAGCCTCACCATTCTAGGTTTCAAAATGGAGTCTGAGATGGATTTTTATTATCTGTGCATCATCATGATTACAGAAATACCATATTTGGTCACTTTCGGCTGTTTTCCAGAAACCGGAAGTCGTCAATTAGAATTTCAATGTGAAGTTAATTTCTGGCCTCTGAGCTGGTTCCGGATGTACCCATATTGGTATTCGGCCATTTTTAGCTGTTTTCCAGAAACCAGAAATCGCTATCTTGGATTTCAAAAAAACATGTGGAGTTCTTTTGTGGCCTCTAAACATCATTCTGGTTCCGAAGATAACCAATTTGGGTTGTAATCGCCCTTTGGGCCGTATGCCACTATCTCAAGCGTGGTACGCAGTTGAAAAGAAAAGAGGTCCACGAAATTTTGCCCTTTTTACCAAACGGAATTTTGACAGCTGAGAACTTAACAGTAACGATATCTAACGTCAGCGAGCGCATGATTTTTGCTTTTTTAATCACACTTGAACACACTCGTTTACCAAAACGCGACGATCTTGTGTGAGACGATCGACGACCAACTATTTAACTGCCTGACTCTTTCAGTACCTGAATGATGGCAATGTTCATTATTCCGCGCAAGAACAAATGACATTTCGCTTCACAGCAGTGTTCACACCAGGTGAACTTTGTTTTCCATATCGGTTTATGATTTCTTTTTAGCTGCGCACTGCCCGTGAGAAGAAATTTCATTGCCTGATTCTGTACCTGAATTTTACATGTGATTGAGATAGAAAAATGAATTTTTTTTTGAACTGCATACTGCGCTTCACAATTTAAAATGGTGTCTAAGGCCGATTTTTGCTTCTGTGCAATTACGAGAATAGCCGTATTGTGTAGTATTTGGCCGCTTTTAGCTGTTTCCCTGAAACCGGAAGTAACTATTTTGGAATTAAAAATGGTGTCGATTTTTGACATCTGTGCATCATCATGATTACGGAAATACCCATATTTGCTGGTATTTGGTCACTTTCGGTTGTTTTCCAGCCCCCCTTCCTTCTTCCAAAGTAGAGAGGTGTGTCAAACTATGAGAGAAACATTTTTCACCTCCAAAACCTTCACATGCCAAATTTGGTTCCATTTGCTCGATTAGTTCTCGAATTGTGCATAAATTTGTGTTATGTATGGTACCCCTCCCTTACTGAAGAAGGAGAAGTGTCGAACCATCATGAAACTATTTGTTGCCCCCAAAGCCAAGGTTGGTTCCATTTGCTTGGTTAATTCTTGAATTGTGCAGAAATGTTTGTTTTATTAGTATGGGATCGCTCCCTTCCAGAAGAGTGAGGGGCGTCAAATCACCATTGATATATTTTTTGCCCCTAAAAATTTTCACATGCAAATTTTGGTTCCATTTGCTTGATTAGTTCTGGATTCATGCAAAAATTTGTGTTTCATTTGTATGGAAGCCCTCCCCTTCGAGGAAAGGGAGGGGTGTCGATCTACCACATGAATATTTCTTGCTCTCGTGAACGCCAAATTTGGTTTTATTTGCCTGATTAAATCTCGAATTATTCAGATATTTATATTTCGTTTGTATGGGAGCCCTCCCTTCCAGACCAGGGAGGATGGAGGAGTTCTTTGGTAGCAGAAATATGTCTTGCTTCTCATCACATTAACGTGCCAAATTTGGCTTCATTTACTCGATTAGTTCTCGAGTTATGCAAAAATTTGCTATTATTTCAACATTTGCATTGGAGCGCCTTTTTCCAAAGGAAGGAGGGGTCTCAAACTATCATGAGAACCTTTCCCGGCCCCAAAAACTCCTATATACAAATTTTTATGTCGAGCGGTTTAGTAGTTTCCAAGTATATATCAGACAGACAGACAGAACTCCCTTTTTATATGTACAGATGTTGAAAAATGTTTCCTCTATGAAAAAACACAAACGTTTTGTGGTTTAAGCAAAATATGCTGTTTTCAATAATTTTGTCGGTAGCCTAATCGCACTTTTTGTACTTCAATAGCTAGCACTACTGTGTAAAACAACTTGTGTTTCTTACAGTACCAAAAGTTTCATGCTATGACAATGACTGTGAATAAACTTATCCAATAGATATGTAGCATTTTTATATTTTGTGAATGGCTAGTGTTTTTAGGCTGGAGATTCACTCGCTAATTAAAAAACTGAATATAAAACAATATAAAAACTGAAATCCCTAAAATTGTATAAATAAGCCTTCTTCTTAGCTTTTAGTTAGCTCAGTTTTATTTGTTTCGATACTCTGTGGCTTATTTGATTTGTAATACAATAATCCAAAGAAAAAACAAATAATGAACAAATTAAAGGGTGTTACGGTCAAAAATTGGTCAACTTCAATATGTCGTATTATTTTTATGGTGTATCAAAAAACCTGAACACCCCTCATCTTATATCTTATGTTTCATTTTGACATTTGCACTGCAATTGTGAAAATGGCTTCGAAGCAAGAGAAGCAACGTATTCAAATTTTGCTCTCGCATCGCTAAAATTCGAACCACTCGCACGCCAAGTTGGTAAAATTGTGGTCAAATCAACCGTCGCCAACGTAATAAAAGTGTTTGGAAAACGTTTGTCGACTGCAAGGAAGACAGGATCCGCGAGGCAATCGAAATGCGAAGGCCGCAAAAACGACGAAAAGCAGTTTCAAGCGAAATCTGTCCTTTCCGTTCGAGATGTCGCGAGTGTCTTCTACAACTGTGACGGACTGTCGACTTAGAAAAAGGTGGTGACTCCAAATCATGACGATAAGCAAAACAAGTTCGACAATTGGATGTTATGAGGCAGCTAGACCTTTCATTTGACACTAATTTTGTGGAAATCGGGTCAGCCATCTCTGAGAAAAGTGAGTGAAAATGAAAATCTGCACATACACACACACACACACACACACACACACACACACACACACACACATACAGAAAATGCTCAGCTCGTCGAGCTGAGTCGAGTGATATATGCCATTCGGCCCTTTGGAGCACTTTTATACTTTCGGTTTTGCAAGTGATTGCTATACCTTTCTAGGAGAAAGGCAAAAAGTAGCAGCAAGCGGAAACTTGCGTGCGTTTATATTCTGTCAGTTGTGGCCAATTTTCACTTCGCTCGGAGTGTAAACACGTGAATTTCGCTTCACTTGAACTGTAAACTGTAGGCTGGTGAAATACCTGCGTGTTCCACAAACGGGTTTTCACGACAGATTTCGCAAGCGAAAATTTACGCTTTTTCACTTGTCAAATTTTTCACTTCGCTTGGAACTGTAAACTATGCTTAAGGCGTAATAAATAATACTGTGCTACAGCGATTTAGAGCTTCTAACGGCACCTAGTGTAGGTTGTAGGTCTTGTTGAGTGTAACATTCGCTCATACTAAAGGCTGTCCACGATGAAATTGCCACACCATGAAATTGCTTTAACTTTTTAACCGTCGGGTAGAATTTAATGAAAATTTGGGTGGATTTAGTTCATAGTGCATTATTCACATCCTGCAAGTTTTAAAGTCCTGTGATCAAAACTCGCGGAAATGGAGTCGAAAAAACAGCTCGTGCGTGATAAAATCTTGCGCATTCATCACGAGAACAAGGATCTCTCGCATCGTTCCATCGCTAAAACGTTGGGAATTGCGAATTCCACGGTGTCGCGAGTGATTAAGCGGTTTGAGGAACGATTGACCACCGTCGGAAGCCCAGAAGTGAAGGAAAAAGTATTCCGTACAACACCAAAAATCACGACCGCGTAGTTGGGGCCTTCAACCGAAACCCGAACGCCTCCGTTCGGGATGTGGCTAAGAAGCTGCACTTAATCCGAAGTTTTGTCCAGAAGGCTAAAACTAAGGCTGGGTTTCGAACGTTCAAGGTACAAAAGGCCCCTAATCGCGACGAGAAGCAGAACAAGTTCGCCAAAACCCGTGCCAGGAAGTTGTACCTCAACATGCTGACAAAAGTTGAATGCTGCATCATGGACGACGAAACATATGTGAAGGCCGACTTCAAACAGATTCCCGGCAACCTGTTTTTCACTGCCAAGGATAAGTTCAACGTTCCGGAGCATGTCCGCACTCAGAAGAAGTCCTAATTTGCGAAGAAATTCCTGGTTTGGCAAACCATCTGCACGTGCGGGAAGCGGAGTGCACCTTTCGTGACCCAGGACACGATGAACGGACAGGTGTACATGAAAGAGTGCCTCCAGAAGCGGCTGCTTCCTCTCCTGAAGGCCCACAACGTTTCAACAATCTTCTGGCCGAATTTGGTCTCATGCCACTACTCCAAGGACGTGCTGAAGTGGTATGCGGACAATAAGGTAAATTTCGTGCCGAAAATGTTCAACCCTCCCAACACTCCGGAGCTCCGCCCCATCGAAAAGTACTGGGCGATTATGAAGCAGCACCTTCTTAAACAACCTAAGATAGTGAAGACAGTCGAGAAACTGAAGAAAGTATGGGTTTACATGCAAAAAACGGTTGATTCACAGGTTGTGCACAATCTTATGGCCGGGGTTAAGGCCAAGGTGCGGGCATTTGCATATGGACTGTAAATAAAATACGAGTAAAATAGTAAAATGAAGTTTAATAGTTATTTTTCAATCCCTGAAAATTTGATGGCAATCGGATGAAAACTCGAATTTTGCGAATCAATTTTGTGTGTGGCAATTTCATCGTGAACACCCTTTAGAAATTTTCCAAACACCCCCAAAATCTGAAGTTATGGTCAAAATACGGGGCACTGAGGTCCAAAGTGCATACAACTTTTTTTAACTCAATCATTTCTTGGCCGATTTTCAATATTCTAGCAATTTTGGAAAAACCGTATTTTGACCATAACTTCAGATTTTGGGGGTGTTTGAAAAATTTATAGTATGAGCGAATGTTATACTCAACAAGACCTACAACCTACACTAGGCCACTTTAGAAGTTCTTGCCTTTTTTTTTTCATTTGTATCACAATAATTTGAAAATAGAGTGAAAAATAAAATAAAGCGTTATCAACTACGTGAAGTAGTTTTTTCATCGATATATCTAAGGTTTGTGGTAAAAATAGCTTAGTTTAGTGAACTGTGTCGAATTTTGGCGTGTACAGGTGTTAGAATACGGGGTGAGAAATGATTCCATTTACGCTGCCAGAATTGTACTTTGGGCTGTGCGTCCTTTATGGATAAGCGTCGATTCCCATATTTCGCACAAGAACATAAATATGATATTTTCTAGTATACAAATCGGATGCAGCATTTTTTTGTTGGCTTGAATAAGGTCCTTAATGACAGCTCTTAACTTGTTTGATCTGACTTTATTAATTTCAGTCATCTGAATAAAACTCAATGGGATCATGTTTTAGGCCGGAAATAAAAAATAAATAAACCTGACGATCCATCTGAGTAGAGGTATTCATTTAGTAGAGGTATACATTTCAATTGTTCGCAAAATTGAGTTGTTTAGCTATATCAGTTTTTTATATCATCTGAAAGATATACATTTTCTAAGTAAAACGTGATTTAAAAAACTTTTCTATCGTTGTCCTTCGCTTTTTAAATCACGAATTAAAACTGCTCGAAATCTGCTCGAAATCGCTACAATGACAGCTCGCCCATATACCAACTGTCATTGTAGCGATTTAGAGCGAATTTTTATTCTTCATTTAAAAATCGAAGGATAATGATATAATGTTTTAAAAAATTACGTTTTATTCAGAAAATTACACTCTTTCAGATGATATATAAAAATCGGAAATCCGTGAATAGCTAAACATCCCAATTGCACACTATGGCCGGGTAACAAATTAGGAAATTTATAATAATAAATCAAATTGAATCTTATCCTAAGTAACTGAGAACAAATGAAAAACAACGGAAAAAGAAAATGTCTCGATACCTTGATGTTTTGACATTCCTGAGCTGTTTAAGATCAACCTCTTGAAAACTTCGGATTCGGTATGCTGCAGTAAAATTATCTCGTAACCAATGATTGTAATTGATTCTATTTTATAATAAAAAATATTTTCAAAAAAAATCAGTAGAGTTAACAATCAAAATCAGTAGAGTTAGCAACTGTGAATAGTTTCAGCGAAATCGGAAATGACATGGTCTAAAAAAATTTATTTACCTGTTTCCCATGGAATGCCTCAGTAGAATTTCTTATGTCTTTTCGCAAATATATGAGGGAAACTAACATTTGATAATATTTTTCGTAAAAAATTTTAATATGCATTGTCAAACTGTAATTATATTTTTGACCAGTTCAATTACTAAAAAGTGTATACCAAAATTTTGTATCTGAATGATTTTCGTTAAAACAAATGTGCGAATATTCTTGACTCCTAACTCAAGATTCTTGACTCCAATATTGCTCAAACTTCTTAACTCTAACCTTCCTGTTCTGCCTTTTATTATTCTGTGTTAATACATTTCCACGTAAAGTGAATCAATAAATTTAGTATTTTTTAAATAAAACAACTGAAAATATGCAAACTTTAAATTGAAATCAATATTTTTCTAGGGCCAACGGAAGCAAGGATGGTGGCTGGAACAACTTTCTGTCATCTGTTCGAGCACGGCTGAACGTAGCACAAATCGTTGAAGAAGTGAAGCATGACGCGTCCATTACCTTTGATTTTGTCTCCATGTTGGTAGTCGCAAGGTATGTTGATTGCATGATAATCACACTCTCTTCAAACTAATCAATCAACAACTGCACTAATGCATGTTTTCCTTCACCCAGCATCTTAGCAGCGTTCGGATTGGTTGAGGATAGTACGTTGTTTTTAATTGCCAGTATGCTTATCTCTCCCTTAATGGTAAGCTGAAGCAAATTTAATGCGCCTGAATGTCGACATTTGACTGCCTCTTTTTCTCTATGCTATGTTCAGGGTCCAATTATTGCTGGCATTTTCGGAACTGTTATCAAAGAAAGAAGTCTACAACTTATGGGTCTGAAGAATGAAATGATTGGAATCTCACTAACCATATCGGTTGGCTTTATTTTTGGGCTGATCGTGTGCAGCTTAGACGAACGGTACGGCGTGGGTGAAGGAATTACCAACGAAATGCTCAGTCGATGCGAAGTTCACTCATTGGCAATAGGAGTGGCGATCGCATTACCTTCAGGAGCAGCCGTGGCCATTGCAATTTTAGGCGAAAATATAGGTTCCCTCGTCGGTGTTGCCATTTCAGCGTCCCTCTTACCTCCAGCGGTTAACGCGGTAAGGTTTATTCAACAAAAACGAACAATTTGTAAAATAATTCATGTTTTTGACTCATGGTAGGGTGTTTTATGGGCGCTCTCAGTATTGTGTTTAGTACTAGGATCCACAAGTGAACGATATAGCGCTGTTGTGAAGACCAATATTTATTCAGATAACCAAACCATTGAACTTTTTACACTTGGATGCATGAGTATGTGCTTAACGCTTCTCAATGTCGTTTGTATCTATCTGATGGGTGTTATATTCCTCAAGGTAATCGTAGTTTCCGTGTCAGCTATCAATGGTACTGAATTTTGATTCAATTTCCAGATCAAAGAAGTTGCTCCAATTGTTCCTCAAGACCAGAAACAGTTCTGGAAGCATGACATTAAGATCGCTAGAGACTACAACAGAACACTGCACTCCACAGACGGAATGTCCATGAGCAAGCAGTTAATTCACGACTTGACCGCTCTGCATAACCAAGATCCAGAAAGTCGCGGATTTGGTTCAGAACTGTTACTCAACACCATAGGTAGAAATCAGCACACCTGGTCACCAACACACAATTACCACCAACGAGAACACAGGCCATCGATTCAAGAACTGGAAGCTCTGTATTTGAGTTTATCGAATGGCAACGAAGGGCAATACCACTACCCCAATCATCCTTACAGACCACGCACCTCAAAACCATGGTCACCACCTCAACATAGCGAAGACGTAATTAATCTTAATACTATCTCTTTCTATTTTTGTTGATAACTATCATCCCATTTTACAGGGTCAACCATCGTCCCCAACCGGCCATAAACGCTCGAACCCAATGGACATAGGACATCATCGGCATCACCGATTCACGGAGTCGATTCGTAGTACATCGGCGCCGCTATCCAAAATACTCGAAAATGTTGCTCACGATGTACCACCCAGTAGTATGCGGCAAGGAGGAGGAGTTTTCGGGGAAGGAACATCTCGCCGTAATTCCATTATGGGTCGGCCCTTCAAGTATAGCTTGAAAAAATCAAACAAGTTCACCGTTACTCCTGCTAACGATCCTGTCGCTAAAAAGTGAGCCATTTTCAAGTTCGAATGACTCTACTGTAGAGATTTGTCTTTCTGTGTATTATTTTATTAAATGTACATATTATTCGTATTTGTTTGTCAATTGCGTTTGATAAACCAAATAGTAGTAAATGTACATTGTAGGGTTGTAAATTTACTAATCGGTTAGGAATTCTTTCATGTATGATATGTTTAAATGAATGTTAAATCAGAATTTTTTTCGAAAACATAAGGCCTGTATGCATTACACAAAAAAGTTTCGTGATTTATTCTCCCTGGGTCATTGTTGACTTTTTTGCAAGCAACTGCGGAACTTTAGTCTGAAGTCTGAGTTCAACGCTAAATGACAAGTTGGCCCTCCGTTGATATGTAGCATAGCGTAATCGACACAATCCACCAGCCCATCATTATTACAATCTTTTCCATATTTCTCCATGTATTGTGTTATTATATTGGTAGCGCAAGCATACTGATTGGCGCAATCTTCGTACGAGCCCCAACGATTGGGATCGTCATCAGCCTTGACCACCTTCCCAGCATCGATCCAATAGGCTCGAGAAATAGAAAACGGCCCACAATACTAAAATTTAGAAGAAAAGAAACACTAAGCCTTCAACGATCATCAAAGCACTAAACTTTGAATAAACCCAATCTGCCTTCCGCCAATAAATTGTGTCTACTAACCCCTTGTCCGCACTGTAATCGATTGCTGCAACCTGTTGAAGCTTCGCAAATACAACGGAAGCACGTAGAATTGAGATTGGAGAGAAAGATTCCGTTCGCCATAAAAATGAAACCGAATAAGGTCAACAATTTGAAATGAATCATTTCGCTAATATAAATGGCACCGACAGCGAGTACGGCAATCACTCTGACCGAGATCTGCGGGAACAACCACAACAATATGATTCCAATAGTCTAGCCGTCGGTATAAATGATGAAAATGCTCTTATCATCAATCGATCGAAGTCACACTCTGATTGTATAAATACGGTAAAAGATCTAATGTTGTTTTATTAGTTTTCTTAAACATAAAGCAGGAATGTCACGAATACAAGTATAATTGCTGTTACTAGTCGAATACTAGTTTATTGTTTTTATAAACATGTTTCTCGTTTGAACAATACGAATCAAACTAATTGGAAAACGATGTTTTTTTATTGATTGCGACCCAATCGTAAGATCATTGGCGTTACTGAGAGAGGAAGGCTACAGAGTTATCTGGAATTTATATAGCCTCTCTTCTTCTGAAAATTATACTTAGATATTTTTTCGAAAAAAATGCACGTTTCAGTTGTTAAATTGGCATTTACATTCCGGATAATCCGTTTCTTTTATTATTTTTTTTTAATTAACAAATCTGGGAACAATATAACTCTCACATTTTGTTCATAGACACTCCACACAATTAACCCAAGAATAAATTGCGGTTACTGTGTCTTTTCCTGATTAGGATTCTTTTTTTTTGGGCATTGTTTGGCACCAGAATCGTGCTTCAGTGTCATTGACATCAATTTAGGAAGCAAAAAAAAATATTTATTTAAAACTTATAAAAACTAAAGTAAAAGCTTTTAGTGCTAATGAATAAAATGTATTTTGTAGGATTTTTTTGACAGCCTATACAGGAATTTTACTAGCTACAACATTACCGAAGACGTCATTTATTTCAAACGCACAAGTCTTTGAGCATATATTTCATTCATAAGTGCCAATCATCTTCCAGATGGTCTCGAGGTACGATGCTGGCCTAACAAGCCAGTTGTCGTAGGTTCGTAGGTTGTTAGTGTCAGTAGGATCGTAGCGCTAGCCCCGCAATTGTCCTGTACACTAAATAGTCGGCTGCGAAGTCTGTGTATAAATAAACAGAAGGTCAAGTTCCAAATCGGAATGTAGCACCAAGGCTTTGCTTTTAGGTGTCAAAATCCATCCGAATAAGTGTGTTTCTACTATCGGACTTCCTACATGAAAACAATGCTTTTTTTTGTCAAAGCTAAACTTTGCGCAAAAATCATCCATAATGTAAAGTTCGACTTCGTCAGTGTGAGAGCGAGCGTTGTCAAGTAGCAGAATCACTTTCTCCTACCTCTAGTCGTATTGTGGTCGCGCAGTGCTCGGTTTAATTAAAGTCGATACTGTTTCCCAGAAATGGTTTCGTTCGGTTCCAACAGCTCACAATGGTTCACAGGCAAAAAGCGGTTATTAGTTTTAATTCGATCGTGTGCTCGTTTGTAAACGATATTGTCGCGTTAGTCTGGTAATTTTATAATTTAAAATTTTTTGTCATGTTTGTGATTCGTGAATTAATTATTAAACCAAAAAAAAAATTCTTGTCATTTTTTTATTGGCCTAAAACATGCTTAAACTATCCTAGAATCAAAATCTATATCGCCCAAATACTGATCTATACTCAAAATTTGTTTAAACCAATTTTTACCAAACAACTTTTATGCTTCAAAATAACATTTTTCGTTTATTTTGGCGATGCTCGTTTTTCTTTTATTTCGAGGCTGGTTTTTCACTGCTGTGTTTTAACAGTTTGTGTCGTATGAATGCGAAGTTTTTTCCGCTTTTCGTGTTAGTCCAATAAAAGTTGCCCCATTGGCGCGTGGATTGAGTGCTATTGTTTGTATTCGTTCGCCGGATTGGGCTAGCGATTGGCTTTTATTGGCTGCCCCCGGCTAAACAACAAGGAGCAGGAGAACACCGCCCCGCCAAGGATTGTCGCTGCTGTTGGTGGAGACCGTGAGCTGCAGGAGCAGTTGTAAAGCCGCCACAGATGACCACTCCAGGAATCACCACTAACGACAGCTGGAGAAAATAAAATATGAGCCGATAAGCTTTTGTTTTGTTTATTTTGTTTGTTTTTTCTTTAGTGTTCAGCCCCCCCCCCCTAGAAAGTGTTTAGCCCCCCCTAGAATTTCCCAGAGAATGATTGTATTCAATATAATTACATTCCATACTACTTATCAGAGCATCAAAATCAACACAAATTGAAATGTCATCATTCATCGGCTAAGAACTAGTTCTGCACCTGGGATCGATTCTCAAAACTAGCTCTCTTACTCATCTTACCAGTCAGACAAGAGCTGTAGTAACTCGTGATGTATCAAGAAGTTGTAGCCATTTTACTCGGTTTTGGGCTGTGTTTCACCAGTTCCCCAGACGTCTCATCACTCGCAAGTCTCTTTCGATCTGGTCGAGCCATCATCCGTCGTCCGTTTGTACTCCACCGTAGATAGTCCACATCCCCTTCCGTTCGAAAACACAAAGAGGACTTCCGTAGAGGACTACCGGTTATATCAGGGTTTCGTAATTTTTTGTATCGAAGTGGTCATGTCCGGTCAGCACTGTGATTGGTGCGTACGTATGTAATGACGATGAGAACGTGGACAATTGTTTTGCTGGACGTTGGTCGAGGAAGGAAGGGACTTTGGACTGCCAGCTCGCGGGAAGCTGCGAAATTGGTGCATTGCTGGCCGTTGTCGTTCGTCACGGTGTGCAGGCTGTGCGGGCCGATCACCGGCTTATATAAGTCTTTCCTTCCGTTCATGTCCCCAATGACGATCTTGATGTCTTCACGCGAGCAGCTATCGTAAAGTTTCTCCAGCTGTGCGTAGAACGTTTCTTTCTCTGCATCAGGTCTTCCTTCGTGAGGGCAGTGAACATTGAGAATAATGTAGTTGTAGCTAATAAGCCCAGCACTATAAAACCGCTACCAAGCTCATTGGTTGTGCCACCGCTTTGGTGGTACTGTGCCATGCGGTCACAAATCCACCGTACCTTCTCTCCTTTCAGGCAAAGCTCCTGGAGCGCGACGATGTCGAAGTGGCGGAATTCTAGCTGATCCAGCAGAATCCAGTCGACATCTGGGGCGTTGAGCGATCTACTGTTACATGTACTGAGCTTCTAATCGTCGTCCTTATTTCGTCGGCTGGGTCATTGCCTATTGTTCCGGTTCGTTTTGAATTCTTGATTCTTCGTAGTATGTTTATTTTAGTATGCTGCCTTACTAGGGCTGCGATGCCTTATCTCGCGACGGCCATCATAGGTGTAGCTGCCGAGACACCGCATATTATAATTCAGCCGTTCGGTCCGGATCAGTCGCTGTTTGAGCCGCCCCTAGCCTGTGGGGTTCAGACAAGCTGCTCTCTAAGGAGAACAACTACCCCTTTCCTGTCAGCATACGACCAAGTTCCCACCAGTTCACCGGTTCTCCCTTGGTTTCTCGTATCCCAGTCGATAACACGTGGAGGTAGGAATAGGGCATTATGCCTTGAACCACACTGGGGTCTATTTTATTCCAGCTAGTACGGGTGTGCTGTTTAAAAGCACTGCCCAGCCATTTATCAAACCTGGCTCTCCTCAATATCAAATCAGTGTTGCTGAAAGAGGTTGGCGTTGACACTGTGTTCAAAATATTCAGTACATCTTCGGAGATTCTATCCCGAAGTGATTTTTTCTGCTGTTACGACACTATTTTAAGCGTTATTAAATAAGCATATTAAAACTCCTTTTTCTGTTTTTTAAAATTACATACATGAAAACTACCCCCCCCTGGAAAATTTCCTTAGTTGCGCCCATGCATTTACTGCTTAAAATAAGAATTATAACTTTTAATACCGAAGCAAGCTGTTCCTGCGTTTGGCATGAATACTTATCGAACAATCCTTCCATTTCAGCGCCTTCGAAGGTTTTTGACCTTCCTTCACAAAAATTGCCGAAATTGCCGTCTCTAAAGCGACGGAACCAATCATTGCACGTTGTTTCACTTGGAGTAGCACTTCTGTAAACTTTTTTTTAACTCTCGATGTGCTTCAGCCACTGTTTTCTTTAAGAATGAAATTAGCAAAGTAACACTTCCAGCCAATGGCATTTGACAAACAAATAAATATTTTTACACAGCTAAAATCATATGACGCCCCATTAAAAACACTAACGTATCAAGGCGGTTTGTTTACCATATGTTTCAACTTGATTCATTTCGTTTTAGATTTGTCAAAACCGACCAGCACTTATACTACAGACGCTATCTTTTGACAAATAGCGATTTTCGCACAAGCAATTTCCCAAATCTAATTACTTTTAGTAGCTAGCAAAGTGTTCTCTAGCATTTCTCCGTTCATATTTCTAGAAAGCACTCGTGAATCCGGTCACACAATTTTTGCGAACACTAATTTACACCGACACTTACGTTTTGCGACGTGTTCAACCAAGCGAGGCAAAGCACTTCGTCTTCCGGGGCCGACCAATAACGTCCGCGTTTCTTTTTTTTTTTTCTTCACATAAACGTCCGCGTTTCAAAGCACACGTTATTTTCCGTAATATTATCACAAACCAAGATTCCTTGTATTATCAAAATGAAAATCCCAACCATTTATGAAGTAAATTTAAAACAAAACGTAAGTAAACGAAATAATAGTTTGACATTTGATCGAGTAGCAACGTTTCGGCTCGTTGCTACTGCGCTGTAAAATTTATTAGCTCGCTGCTACCCAAGGTGAGGGTTGGAATTTCCCAAACCAAATTAGCAACGCCCGCGTTGCGGTGAAAGCTATCAAACTAGCTCTAAGAACCCAAATTTGGCCATTGGCGCAATTGCTTCTGAATAGAGCCTAATCAGATCATCGATCATCGGAAATAGATATCGATGAAAAGTAAACTAGAATGAAAACAAATAAAATATAGAATAGAAGATTTCACTCTGCTGCTGCCGTAGGACTCACACTAGAAAAGTGAAGTAATCTTCTTCAATTTATACATTTAAATGTCTCACTTCAAAAAGGTTTATCGGATGCTTATAAATATGTATAATACGCCATCACCTTACAATCGTTGTAACGACTTTCTTCTTGTGCTACAACCAATGTCAATAAATTGGCCATTAAAACATGTGTGTTCCTTTGAATTACATTCGCCGATGGTATTCCTTTCAAAGTCTAGTTGCGAGGTGAGTGCGAGTTGAGGTAGCCGGCCTACGATCGCTCGAGTAGCAACACACGACGTTGATTCCAACAGCCACAACAATACACGAGATCCGAAGAGATCGGTAACGGTTGAGCGGGTTGATTCATTGTTCCCTCCTCTATATTTTTCCAGTTGTATCGGTGTTTATTTTTGTCATCGCCACCTGACCACAACAAAGCGGTCCCTGAAGCCTCCGAGGCTCTACGAAATTCGCGTCGCTTTGGTTGAACATTTCCCGATCAATTTAGTCGTGTGCCGTTCGGCGTTGAAAACGCCCCGCGTAAATCAGTGGCAATCACAGTGTGACGAAACGATATCGTTGGTTCGGAATCGGTTGCAATAATAAATAAAACACTCAAGCTAGTATTGATGATTCGGAAAATAAATAATCAATACACAATAAAGATCATCCGGTTGGTTATTTCCCAAAATCAAAGATGCAAATTTCTTCAACGATTTTATTATGCCTGGTTTTGATCTCATTGACGACTTTTGCATCTGCTGAAAGCGCAAATGGAGTGAATATCGTTGCAAAAGTGAAACAGCCTCCGGACCTTGGAAGAGATATAGACAAGCAAGCGGATGACGAAGCGGACGTAATGTATGACGAGAGGCAAACAGATGGCGAAACAAATATTCGGTTGCATGTTAAAAATTTCCAGATCCAAGTCCCGGAGTCTTCGCTGGCCATGCTGAAGGGTAGCACGATGGCAACCATGATTCGTAACTCAATACTGAAGCTGTTTGGAATTCCATTCGAAGAAAGTGAACAGTCAGCAACTCCAGAAGAGCAAGTTTTGACGGAACAGGAACAACAGCAGCAATCAGCTGCTGATTCGATGCTGCAAATTAATGGTAACAATTTGCCGGCCAAGTTTTTCTTAGAGATAAGCGATTTTTTAATGAACAATCAGGACAATGATGCGGTCGATGATCAACGGGTGGAATCTAATCATAAAATGAACGCCGAAAACTATGCGACCGAAGAAATAAAAATCGAGCGCTTGGAGAATTTCAATAATGTGAAGAACGAAACAATAACTATTAGCAAGAAACGCTATACTAATGGGGCAAAGGACGCCACCAATCCAACCGTCTTTGAGACGACCAATAAAGAGAACAAGTTTAGTAACAATGTGACGCACAATCACACCAACAAGGAGGATCGATTCCAGCAGACGCGTCCCATCCGGTTGGATACCGTAATGATGCAGGTCAAACCGAGTGTTGGGGGGAAGCCATCAACGTTACGCGAGAAAGTTATTTGGAGGATGGAAGATGCAAATTAAAAAACAATCAAGTGTGAAATAATTTAACGGTAAATTTGTACCTAGACAACTGCCTCTCTGCTAGCCAAGCAAATAACTACTCTTTCACAAATAATCGATTTTTACCGTTTTCGTCAATATCGGAATAGATGATGTTTTTTTGCATTGCCACTAGTCGTTTATAAGCGCGAAGAAAATCTCGATTTTATGCTTTGGATAGACCATGATATGAAATACATTCTGTACTAGAAAGCTGCTTAAGTAAAATTTGCCAAATTAAAATGAGTCCCACGAAACGGAAAAGGGAAATTTTATAGTCTTTGTAGAATGTGAATATAAATATATGTTTGCTCAATTTCATGAACTTCAATACCGTTCGTAATACGTTATAACTATTGTACGTAATCATGTAAACTCAAGTAGGGCATCGAAAAACTATTTCAATAATTCAGGGGGAATATCACCGTTGCAGTTTCGAAAAAATCATTTTTTATCTTGACTCAAAAAATGGTTACTCTAGGACGAAGTGAACTCCAGTTATGCTGCACGCCGTTTGTATCGATATGTTAAAGGCGTTATTTTCTACAATTCTTGCACATAGACTTATAAACTACAAAAGTTGTTCGCTTTTAATATAGGAAAATCCGAAAAAAACCTATTACAAATGACTTTTCAAGGTTCTCCCTTAAGTTGGTAAAATTAGTGTTATCTATTTTCAATGAACTCAGACTCATATCATACGTACCACGCGCTGATCGTTGATGTTTCAAGCTCGCAATCATACTCAAATCAGTTAGGGATAGAAGCTAGAATCTCATTTTCATAAGACCTGAATGAAATTGAATCAAACTCCGTATACAACAGCAACGATTCCGAGAGAAGCCTCATATTTAACGAGGCATTGGCGAATGAAACAGCCCCGAGTAACATAACATTATTGTAAAAGTAAAATGTATGACACCTAAGTACTTTAGGGGCCATCCACATACCACGTGGACACATTTTTAACGATTTTGACCCCCCCCCCCTCCCCCTCCGTGGACAACTGCCCTTATAAATTCTAAAAAAAATGTATGGACCGTGGACATTAACCACCCCCCCCCCCCCTAAAGCTGTCCACGTGGTATGTGGATGGCCCCTTAGCAAGATAAATGCAAGGTGAAAAACTTTGATTAAGATGGAGAGCACTGTTAGAATAATTTGTAACTTATGTTTACAATATTTGTTTCTGGTTGGTAAATAAAATGATGAACAAAAAATAACTATTTAATGAGCTAGCAATTCTCAGCTCAATCCTTTTTAAAAGTGATTTCATGTAACTTAAGTACTTCATGTTAGCTAATTATTTCGTGTGACTAATCACAAATGCGGTGTATTTTGAACACTGGTAAAGATGTGTGATAACAACCTTGTTGAGATATGTTAGCTCTCCCAATTGAGGCTTATCATTTGTAGGGATTGTAGACTTGTCAAGAAAAAAAATAGCTTAGTTATTCACTATACTATGAACTACTATAAAGAGAGCTTTTTGTTGCAATTGAAAATTGCACCGATTTTTGGTAATGCGCAAAGTCGCCCCAAATGACCTATGTTCGAATATCGACCATTTTTTAATTGAAAGAAAACTTTGCACACGTATTCGGCTTAGCATTTTTCACAGATAGGAGATTTTCTAGACCCATTCTGGCATAGATTTTATTCAAAGTATTGTAGCTCAGAAACCATTGGTTGTATGTATAAAACAACTGTCCGAGAATGAATTGTAGGGAATTGATAATGCCTCATAAAAAAATAAACATCGTGAAAAAAAAACATTTTGACTAAAAAATTTTAAATAAACACTAAACTTTAATTTAAAAATACGAGTTGTTTTCACCAAAGAAACTTGGAGTTATTACGGAACTTTAAAAAAAGTCCATTTCTTTTTAAAGTCTAATTTCAACATTTTTCAAAATATTTATGTTCTAATGATTTTAAAAGATTCAGACTGTCATTTCAAATCGAAAATTTCTTGGTAATTAACATTCTAAATAGTCAACATTCTAAATAATCATCGAGTCATTTTGAATTTTGGTTCGAAAAACTTTTAATATGGGGGAAAACACACGTTTTTCTTAATTTGTCCGGGATTCTCCAGCAATGGAGCAATATTTTCAAACAATCAAAAATAATGACCGATACACCGGTCTTTTGTTACGATTTCAGAAAATAAGATACAAGCGAGGCTGTTTTCAAAATATGAGGTATCAGCAGGCCCGGATTTTAGGGGGGGGGGGTAAAGGGGCCCCCCCTAGGCCTGGGCCAGACGTGAAAACAGAGTGGAGACCCTTTTTTTGCTCGTCACCACCAGCGAAGGAAAAAAATCACCTCTAGCGATTAATGAATACATATAAAACAAGCCTAGGATGCGTTGACATCGTCGTCAGTATGCGAAAAACAAAGTATCGGTGCTGGTGCACTCTTTTTGCTTTCCTCTTTAGGATATATTTCTATTCATTAGTGTACACCACAATACGTGGTTCTCAATGTGCACAACTCGGTATATGAAGTTATTCGTCTCTGTTACACAGAGCGATCAGAACTTGTTATATCCTTATTCTTTTGACTCATGAATATGATTTTTTGTCAGAAAAAGAAAGAAAATGACAGTGTATGCTCTCCTACTCTCGCTTAAACTCAACCGCTGCCGAAGTAGTTCCTTCCCCCACACATTCCCTCTCACCGCACCACACCTCTGCTGCTGTTCAGGCGGCATGATTTTCTCCTGTTGCTATCCTTTCTTCCCGTAACTACCGGCCTATGGAGAGACAAACGCAACGATCGAATCGCTTCACAGAGCTGATGTAGTCTAGTCATGTGTTTGTTTTCTCCCTGAAACCTATGCACCCTATCATCATTTCATTATGGGTTGAGAGGATTCGAGTTTAGTCCCGGCCTGTACACATCGTGAAGTGAACATATGATGAATAAACGACGATTGCATCATATTCGTTTCGTTTCCATCACTGGTCACCACCCAACGAAGCGATCACTCTAGCCTTCTAAATGAAAACCACGGTTGGGAGAGTAACTGAAACTGAACCATTACCAAAATGGAAAGGCGCTCCGGAAAAACGATGAAAGCAGATAGGACCTTTTGAAATGTTTATCTAGAATTGTATATCAACACTGGTAGGCAAAAGCGAAAAAATTACCCCAGAGCTCAAACATGAAAAAAAGAAAGATTATGTATAGCTTTTCGACCATTCCTGTGTATTTTGGTACCTTTAACCACCTCGGAGGTGCGAGAAAAGGCTGCAGACCATATGATCGCCGGGTTCGTCCTTTCTCTGTTTGCTTAGGGGAAAAACTTTATTCAGATCTTTTTGACACCCTTCCGAGTCGGCCCAAGAATAGTTCTGAATTTCGTAATTAATTTTTCGTAATAATGTTATATCTCAAGATTGGCTCATATTACCACGGGATGATAAGTGTTTCTTACGTAAAATTTTCAAAGAAATACGATGAAACCATCAAATTTGAAATAAAATTAACTGCATTTGCCGAAAAATGCAAATTTAATTCCAAAATACAAAAATAATCTATCTGGCAACACTTCTGGTCAAAAATATTATTTTTTCTGGACTTCGTATGGAATGACCCATATTTTAAGCAGCTTTAGGAACCGCCTGTGTATTGAGACGAATTAGTCGAAATGTGTAAGATGAAATACAAACATGAATAAATCAGTTTGTTCGTAATCTTTTACTCTGTGAGCACTCAATTTCAGATTAAAAAGTGATTTAGCAAACTTTAACAATAATCATCTAAGTTTTCAATTGAGGGACACTATTCCAATCACTCCGAACCTATTCTAAGCAGTTTGCATCTGTTTTGCAGAGGATTTTCTTCTATAGCCGAAATGGCGCCTGAATGGCGGCAATTTTGCTTGATTTTTTTCGATTGATGTTTATTCAAAGATTTTTCTGTGTTGAACGGTATTTCATGTAATTCGTAAGACAGCTAGTTTATCGAAGTGTTAGTTCTAGTCATTGAAATTGTCGATAATGATCAAAATTCAGGAGTTTGAGGGCCATTTTCTTCGACTGATTATAGGTGCCACTGCTTAAGTCGTTCTTACCCTAACTACATTTTTAAATAAAGTTTTTCTGTAGATTATTTCTTTCCAGCCCCATTGTTTTTAATTCGGTTTCTGGACCATTATGCAGTGGTCAACATACGTTTTGCCCTAAAGCTCGAATTGGAAAAAAGATAGAAAATTTCAGGACAGAACCTGTGTTGACCAGTGTAATCTATGATATTGTGATAGATTGTTTTTTTTTATTTCTGGTAACAAGCCCAGACGATCCACAACATTTTCACAAAACCAAAACTAAAATACGCAAAGAAAAGAGAATGGCGAACAATCATAGTGATAAACAATACTGCCAACAATTTAATATTTATTTACTGAACTACGGTTGCAACTTATGTCACTAATTGAGCAATATCTATTATGTCGAGCAGTAAATATAGTGATTTTAGTGATATTGATGGTTTTTCGAAAAAAAAACTTCTAGGGCCGTTTTACCCCATTTGGCACACTTGGCTTATACATGCAATTAAAGCTCTTGAGTTGCTCTACAAAACGCTATATTCAGATATTTTTTCTAGCGATGTTGAGAAGAGTAGGAAAATGACAATTTTTAAAAGAAAAATGCATTTTTTTTTCGTCATGCTACGTCTTTGCCATATATTGTGACCATGCGTTTTGAAGTACTCTTAGTGTAGAATAATACCACAAATTTTTAGAAAAATCCAGCGAGTCTAGCAGGAGTTATTGCACTTTTTTGTATTTGGACGTTTTTGGACATATCATTTTCAAGGGCCGTTTTACCCCACTAACCTCAATGAAAAAAATTGAAATTTTGCAAAACTTTCTACCTTGAATAGATAAACAAACGCTGAAAATTTCAGCCCAATCGGAGAACATCAACACAACGTCCCTCAGAAAGGTGGTTGAGGTTCTCGCGAATTGGCTCTTAAGAGATAGAGAAATGGTTCACTTGGAAAAAATCTAACACTTATTAAATTATGGAACTTCGCTAAATGAACGAAATTCCTATCTTTATTGCGTACAAAGTTATGGAGTATTTTATGTGGAACAAAAATTATTTTATGTGGAAAAAATTACCTTTCTGTATATAAATATCACCATTATCCCTCATTTGCCCCTTTTTAGGAAAAGTCCTAAAGATGAGTGGGTTTTGGAGAGAGAAAACGTGTGTTTGGTGTGCCTTATGGTTATAGTCTTAGACGTCGTACGCAAATTACGTAACGCATGAAGGGGGGAGGGGGGTTCGGTCTGCGTTACTTATTGTTACATAGGGGGGAGGGGAGTTGAGACCGTTACGTAACTGTGATGTTTGTTCGAAATTATAAATTTGGAGGTGGGCAGGTCTGTCCAGCGATATGTAATTTTAGGGGGGTCATATCGAACGTTACTTATCGTTACATAGGGAGGGAGGTGAAGAGGGGGTCTGAAATCTAGGTTTTTAGCGTTATGTAATTTATGTACGACGTCTCACAAGTAACTTAATTTACTATGAAGAACGTTTTTTTCAATTCACTTTTAATTTTTTTTTATTTAAAAACAAAATTAAGCTTACAAATTTTATTACAATAAAATACTTTATGTATGGAGGTCCATTTCCATTTTTGTCAATATTTGGAATTTCTCATTGAACGCATAGAGAAATTATACTTGCTTTATCCAGTAGGTACCAAACCTACTTTTATCGAAAAAAATGTGTGGAATTTTAACGCCATCAGTTCCGCTTTTTAGTAGGTAATCTAGTTGTATTGTCTGTAGATAAACGAGACGAACTTTTTCATATAATGATTTGTCATATAATACATAATTTGGTATTTCAGAAAGTTTCATTTAGGTTTGGCAATTACTAACATGCTTTGCGGAATATTCTTACGACGATATTAGAAAAACAAAACATGTAAAATTTTTAGAACTTGCTTCGTTATGATGTTAAATTTTTGACCCCATTATCATAATTTGCAATAGTCACACTACGAGAAGATGTCAAAATGGGCTACATCGAGATCCACTACTCGATGATTCATGGAAACCTTGATTGAATTTTCATTGACCCACTGGTAACTTCTGTGAACGAAGCATCAACCAAATACCAACAACCCATCAGAATCAATATTGTTTGACCTTATTTTGGAGTTTTGGGTGTTTACCTGCTGTCGAAACTGATAGCATACAATATGCTACCCCACAGCAGACCGGCTAAACTGGTTTCAAACCGTTGCAACCTAATTCAAAAAATGCGAAAAAATAATCCGGTATTTTGATCATCACAAAGAAAACCCGGTGAAAGTAGAAGATTGAGTAGAAGTAGAAGAAAGATACCCATTGAACAAATTATGCAATGATTGTCGAATGAATGGCGAATATATAACTAACAAAATAATTTATTACTCAGTATTATACCTTAATCTATCACATATTATGTTCAGTCCCTGCGATTTAAGCCAAATAAGTTCTTTGCAATAAAGGTTTTAGGAGATTGGCCGTCTTCAGCTTGTATCTGTAAAAGTCGGAAACAAAAATAAATTATGAAGCTTAACTGAATAACTACAAATCACCTTCGCTTAGGTTTCGATGCCTTCTTTGGCACATTAGAAACGGGCTTCACCGGTTCAGGATCTACATATTCTTCGTCATCACTTTCTTCACCTTTTTTGATCACCATAAATGCTGGCTTGCCCGTTCTTAGTGGTTTCAGCTCGGATGCTATTTTGATTGGAATTTCAACGCCTTTATTGAATAAAAACGACAAACTTTGGCCAAGAAAATTCGAAGGAATCAACTGATCATGATAAATTGGTGACGCGGTAGTCGTAGTTGTCGTAGTAGTGGACGTCGTTGTAGTACTAGGACTCTCTTCATCCGAGCTATCGCTATCCATAGCAGCAAGCTGCGCATTGAGAATTTCTACGAATGCTGCTCCAGCTAAAGTGCTAATATCCGTATGGACCGGGGGTGCGGGAACAGCAACAACAACTCCGTCTACGGAAATGCGCACGTTCTCGGTTCCGTTTTGACGCTGGTCAAATATCACATCATAGTCGTCGTCACCATCGGTATAATCATCATCATAAGTTAGTACCGGTAGCCCACTGACCAGTTTGATTCCTAACACCACCAACATCCAAAACGATCTGCAGGATACCTTGGACATTGCGATAAACAGTACACTTCAAAACTTTTAAACAAAATTATTCCGAACTGTCTCCCAGCAACGACCCAACGCGGTGCAGAAGTAACACCAGAATGAATTATAAGACCCAGCATCCCGATCGCAAGCCGGGAGTTGACCGCTATCCCGCTCTAATCGTCATTCAGGTATTCATCGTTTTGCCGCTGTTATTTTACCTTTTCTTTCTTTTGCAGGAGCTGTCGCGGTGCAGCAAAACACTGGAATGATGGTTTGCTTTCTTTTGGATTTCTCTTATGTATCTCTGCTTCGGCAGCATAAACGATCGATGAGTGGTACGTTGGATTATGATTATTTGCAGCTAGCCCGTTATAGCAGTTCGAATTCCACCAAACTGGGGACAAAAATAGTTTGATCGAGTGGAACTTGACGGAGTGACGGTTTTCATTATTATTGGGATTCTCGATAGAGAAAACCAATAGAACATTGACCTAGTTCGCAAAGAAAATATGAAACATAGTTTTTGAATTTTATCAGTTCATAATGGGTGAATATATCATCATATATTATAATAATATGTGGATTATGTATGAAAATCTTCTAACGTTACAATACAATAGCAGCATTGTCAGAGTTTGACTTTCAAACATGTTTCCACTTCTGCATGAATCAATCAAGTTAATTTAAATTAAGTAAACGCAAACGCATATGTATTAGGGTAGGAAAAAATAAATGTTAGCTTGCATGCACTTTTCGTGTTCCTTATGGGTCTTTTAACAACATTGTAACTTTTCAGATCGATCGGTGGAACTGTAAGTTTCCATATGAGTTTAAATAGAAAAATCCACCTTTTCAAAACTTATGCTCCAGAGATCTTTAGTTGGCTTCTAAAAATATATCAATGCATGATATTTGCGGAAAATTTCCCTGGGAAAAACTTTTCTGAAGACCGTAAGGCGCTACGATGTTTGTAGAAAAGTTATTCATTCCCAACCTGATTGAATGTCGTAGGGTGAGGAACGGCATCAGCAGTGATGCTTATTTTGATCAGTTGAAGAAAACGGGCCTCAAACTCCTGAATTTTGATAATTATCGAATTCCAATGACTAAAACGAAAGCTCTGTGTGACTACTAGCTGTCTTACGAATACATAAAAAATTCCGTTCAAAACAAAAACATCTTTGAACAAACATCAATCGAAGAAAATCTCCCGAAAAACAGATGTATTCTGCTTGAAATAGGTTCGGGGTGATTGGAATAGTGTCCCTCGATTGGGAACTTTATTTGATTATTGTTGAAGTTTGCTAAATCAGTTTTGCATTCTGAAAACAAGTGATAACAGTGAAAAACTCAATAAACTCAATACTCAATAAACTCAATAAACAGTTCCGGGAAATATTCATGCAAACCCCGGAATCCAGGAAAATATTTTCCCGGATGAAAAATCGATTCAAAAAGTAGAGCCTCAAAGAGAAGTAGAGCCTCAAAGCGTTCAGAATTTTACATTTTTGACGACAAAAATTGCACAGGTTGTACACTAAAGTCGCTTTTTACGTAAAAAGAAACCGCGTAAAAAAACCGCGAAAAAAAACCGCGTAAATTTCGGAATCCGCGTAAAAAAGTACCGCGTAAATTCCGGAATCCGCGTAAAAAAAAACGCGTAAATTCCAGAATCCGCGTAAAAAAACCGCGTGAATTCCGGAATCCGCGTAAAAAAAGCCGCGTGAAAATAACCGCGTAAAAAGCGACCTTAGTGTATAGTACATGAAATGTAGAAATTGTTTTTGATGCCATATGTCTTAGAAATGTAAACGTCAAGATCTAGTGTTATCTCAAACTATTATTTTTGAGAAAAAAAAACTACTTTCTAAGATCGAAAAAAAAAATTCGAGCTTGAGTCTTCTAGTCCCAAGTCCCAAGTTAAAAAAAAAAATTTGGTACACGAAATCTCTACGTTTTATGTATTTTTAACACATTTTGCATAAAAAAATCGATTTTGATCTGTTAATTTTTTCCACATTTTGCGTGGGGACTTTTTTCGAGAGGACGAAATTTTGAAACCCTCCTGTTCGCTTCCGCTTTTTGACATTGGAAAATAATTATCACTTTGTTTTCGAAACTCGTTCATTCTTTTTGCCTTTCTCCTAGAAAGGTATAGCAATCACTTGCGAAACCGAAAGTATAAAAGTGCTCCAAAGGGCCGAATGGCATATATCACTCGACTCAGCTCGACGAGCTGAGCATTTTCTGTATGTATGTGTGTGTGTGTATGCAGATTTTTATTCTCACTCACTTTTCTCAGAGATGGCTGGACCGATTTTCATTAAATTATTCGCAAATGAAAGGTCTTGTTGTCCCATAAAACCTTATTGAATTTCATTGTAATCGGATTTTTAGTTTAGAGGTTATGTATCAAAATGTAAAAATCATGAAACAACATTATCTCAAAAACTACACAACCGATTTGAACAAAATTGATTTCAAATGAACTGGCTACCTTAAAAACCCTTAACTTTTGAATTTTATAAAGATTGAACTACGGGTTCAGAAGTTATGAAAAGAAACGTGTTCTGAAGACTGTTTAATCTCACTCATGTTTCTCAGAGATGGCTGAACCGATTTTCATAAAATCAGTGTCAAATGGAAGGTCTAGTTGCCCCATAAGACCCTATTGATTTGTTTTGCAATCGGACTCTTCGTTTGCCTGTTATGTTTAAAAATGTAAAATCCAGCTATGAAAAGGAACATATTCCGAAGACTACTTGGACTCACTCACTTTTCTCAGAGATGGCTGACCCGATTTCCACAAAATAAGTGTCAATTAATAAGTCTAGCTACCTCATAACACCCTATTGAATTTTACTGTAATCGAACTGTAACTTCGTCTGTAATGTACCGAAATGTGAAAATCACGTAACTTCATTATCTCAGAAACTACACAACCAATTTGATCAATATTATTATCAGATGAGTGGGCTAGTTAAGGGTTAACTGATGAATTAGGATTAAACACGTGGTTTCAAAGTTTGCCTGCCCTATACGTTCCCAACAACCGTTATGTATTAAATTGTCAATAAAACAACGAAAGTCTATTATCTCAAAGATTACATGACTTATTTGAACATAACTAGTGTCATACGAACGAGTCATCTCTCAAACTTACAAATAACAAACTTCATAACAATTTGATATGTGGCTCAAAAGTTATGGAAAGAAAAGAAATTCAAAGACTATTTAAAACTATACTTGCTTTGATCGATATATGTGGCCTTAACATAATTTAAATGTGGTATCGTACTTTTTAAACGTTCCAAATTTATTGATTCCTTGCGATGTGTTTAAAGTCTGCAAATGCACGACGAATCGGCCATAGGATATGATCAAAGTCAAATAACAAATCGTTCAAAATGATTGGTTTTATCGAAATGACAACATCCTCGACTATTGGCTTCTGTACATCGCCTTAATTCTGAGTATATATATTGGGTGGTTTTCGGCCATTTTCAGCAGATTTTCTGGCATCAATCTCGGAAATACCCATATTGGGAGTTATTTAGTTATTTTGGTTGTTTTCCAGAAACTAAAAGTGGTCGTCTTTAAATTCAAAAATGGTGTCCATGGTCAATGTTTGGTTTCTATTCATCATCTCGATTACGTAAATATCCATATTGAGTATTATTCGGTCATTTTCGACTGTTTCCTAGAAGTTGCCATTTAGCAATTTAAAATGGTGCCTGAGGTAAATTGTTAGGTCATTGCATAATTCTGGTTCCAGCGATACACAGATTGAATGGTATTTGGCTATTTTTGGCTGTTTTTCACAAACCGGAAGTCGCCATCTTGGATTTCAAAATGGTGAGTAAGATAATTTCTAGCCTCTGAGCGTCATTCTGGTTGAAGAAACACCCATATTGGATGTTATTCGATCATTTTCGGCTGTTTCCCAGGAACCGGAAGTCGCCAAATCAAATTCCGAAATTGGGTCTGTGGTCGATTACAGACACTCATGTAAGACAGAAATCGGCAATTTTTGGCTGTTTTTTAGAAACCGGAAGTCGCCATTTTGGATTTCATAATGGCATTTGGAGACAATTTCTGGATTTTGAACGTCATTTTCAGCTGTTTTCAGAAGCCGGAAGTCGCCATCTTAGAATTCAAAATGCTATCTGAGGTCGAGTTTAGCTCCTGTGTATCATTCTAGATCCGGATATTATTATATTGGGTGGAAATCGGCCATTTTCGGCTGTTTTCCAGAAACCGGAAGTTGCCATCTAACAATGCAAAATGTTGCCTAAGGTCGATTATGGAACATATTTGTTACCACTAAAAGATTCACCTGCCAAATATGGTTCCATTTAGTTGATTAGTTCGCAAGATGTGCAGAAATTCGTGCAGAAACATGTGCTTCCAGAAGAGGGAGGGGCGTCGAACCATTATGGACATATTTGTTATTTCTAAAAACATTCACATACCAAATTTGGTTGCATTTTCTTGATTGGTTCATGAGCTGCGCAAAATTTGTGTTTCATTTGTATGGGACCCCTCCATTTCAAAAGAGAGAGGGGTGTTAAAACATTATGGACATATTTTTTACCACTAAAAACATTCCTCTGCCAAATTTGGTTCCATTTGCATGGAACCCCTCCCTTTTAGAAAAGGAAGGGGCGTCTAACTATTAGGGACATATTAGTTAGTGTTTTAGGTTTCTAACGAAGAATCATTGGCTGATCATAGATTTATATTCTTTGAGCATCTAAATGATTGTTTAGAGGTAACTCGTTTCAGGAATCCAAAAAATACAGTTTGGGACGCCTATGTCGACGCTCTAGCGTCGAAATTTCACGGGTATGAATCTGTTTTGGAAAGCCCACATGATCTAGACGATGCTGTTGAAATCACAACATCCTACATCATGGAGGCTTATGAAGAAAGTTGTCCCTTACGAACAATTAAATCAACACGAGGCACGTCCTGGTGGAATACTGAACTTGCAAAGTTACGCAAGAATTGCAGAAGGGCTTGGAACAGACGCCGTACAGAGGGAATCATTGCTTTTGAAACAGCTCAGAGAGCCTATAAAAAAGCTCTGAAATCCTCTGAACGACGGGGTTGGAAAAACCTCTGCACAAACATTTCTAGTGTGAATGAAACTAGCAGACTTAATAAAGCAGATTTTTACTTGCAGCCTTGCTACAGAATACATTCCAAAATGCTGAGAAAAATAAATGTCAAATTTACTCCAAAGGGGGGACGTGCTTCATATGATGAAGCAAAAAGCTTTAGGCCAATCAGCTTGAGCTCGTTCTTCCTCAAATGTTTGGAGAGAATTGTCGATCATAACATTCGCAATGAAATTTTGTCCAGACGACCTCTTCATGAAATGCAACATGCGTATCAAAGAGGAAAGTCTACAATTATTCTCTTACACCGTGTTATCCATGATATAGAAAAGGCCTTTTCACGGAAGCAATCCTGTTTAGGAGTTTTCTTAGATATTGAGGGAGCTTTCAATGCTATAGTTGATGCGGCACACTTTCATGAAATACCCTCATTTATCGTGACGTGGATACATGAGATGCTGAAAAATCGTTATTTGAACTCATCGCTAAGAGGAACGTACATAAGAAAACAATGCATCAAAGGATGTCCCCAGGGAGGCGTTTTGTCACCTCTGCTGTGGAATCTCGTAGCGGACGGTCTGTTACGAAAACTAAATAACTTAGGATTTCCTTCTTATGGCTTCGCTGATGATTATCTTGTTATGATTACTGGAATGTGTATAAGCACAATTTTTAACCTGATGCAACAGGCTCTAAAGGAAACTGAAAAGTGGTGTCGTGAAGTTGGGTTCTCTGTAAATCCCAATAAAACATCACTTGTATTGTTCATTAAAAAAAGGAGAATCACTGAAGTTCGTCCACTTCGTTTCTTTGACTCTGAGGTCTGTGTGACAGATCAAGTTAAACACCTTGGAGTAATACTAGACTCTAAACTTAACTGGTCTGCTCACATCGATTTTAGAATCAGAAAGGCATGCATGGCCTTTGGACAATGTAGACGAACAATTGAATTGGACAATGTAGACGAACAATTGAATTGAATTGGTAAAAGCTGGGGTCTTAAACCTAAATACATTTACTGGATTTATACTGCAATAATAAGACCAATACTAGCGTACGGATGTCTCGTATGGTGGCAAAAAGGAGAGCTTAGTAGCATTCAGACAAAGTTAAATCATCTACAGCGGATGTGTCTAATGTCATTGTCTGGTGCATTCTCTACAACACCCACTGCTGCTTTAGAAGCTCTTTTTGGTATAAAACCTTTGCAAATTTTCTTGAAACAGGAAGCCTACTCATGTGCATACCGGTTACAAGCAAATGGATTTTGGCACTATGATATCTATAATAACAATTCCCATTCACGTGTGTGGTCACACATGCTCTCGTGGGACCAACTTATAGTTGCTCCAAGTGATATGACTTTTCCTGTGAGTTTTCCTTATGGTGATTTCAGTACCTCTTTACCTGTGCGTAATGATTGGATATCAGGCCGCATAGAAAGAGAAATTTCGGATCATATTGTTATTTATACGGATGGATCTCTGCTTGAAGGAAAAGCTGGAGCCGGAGTTTACTCGAGTGAACTAAGATTGCAACAATCTTTTTCATTAGGTATCTACTGCACAGTCTTCCAAGCTGAAATCTTTGCTATTATTTGTGGAGTGCTGGCAGCCCTCCAACAAAAGGTAATTGGGCAAATAATCTATATTTGTTCTGATAGTCAAGCTGCTGTCAAAGCACTTGGTTCTCACAACTCTAGGTCGAAGCTAGTCATTGCGTGTCGCACTTGTCTAGAAGAACTTAGCATCATAATTACTGTTAATCTTCTTTGGGTCTCTGGACACTCTAACATTGCTGGCAATGAAAGGGTAGACGAGCTTGCCCGAAGTGGTGCATCTAACAATTGTGGGTCCTGAGCCCGCGGTACCTATTCCTGAGTCTTGGATAAAACAAAAGATCTGATTTTGGGCTTTATCTGAGCATAACAGGTTGTGGACAAATCTTGACTCCTGTCGCCAAACAAAATTGTATTTACCAAGCTTATCTGTAAAAGTTAGTAACTATCTTTTGAATCTATCAAAAAAGAACTGCAGTGTGCTGATGATAGTTCTAACTGGCCACTGTAGTTTGAACTATCATTTAGCAAGCATGCATCGTTCGAATACTTTTGGTTGCGACCTCTGTGAAGGCGATTATGGGTCTTCTTTTCATTTAGTATGTAGTTGTCCCAGACTTGCCCAACTGCGTTACAGGATTTTCGGTCGTCATCTCATAAATGAATCTGAATATTGATCTCTTTATTTGAAAAATATCCTTCAGTTCATTCTCAATTGCGGGAAAGAACTCTAGAGCTTTCTAAATTTTTGCTGGGACTAGGACTAGGAAGACGAACTTCATGGTTTGTCACTAATTATTCCTAGAACACAAATATCCCATGCTTTTTCTATGTTTCCAATCCTTTCTTTATCCTTTTCCTCTCCCACTCTTAATAATTCCTTCTTCTTCTATCTCTTCTTTCCCTTTTTGTCAGGTAAATGATGAGAAGGTTGCTACGGTTAGGCACAAATCCTTCACATGTGAGGGGAACGTGCCGTTATAAGCCATGGCTTTTAGCCGACCTACCTGATACCTGATACCCCTTAATACATCCACATGCCAAATTCGGTTTCATTTGCTTGGCTTGTTCTTGAGTTGTGCAAAAATGTATGTTTCATTTGTATGGGACCCCTCCCTTCCAGAAGAGGGAAGGGTCTCAAACTATCATAGGAACCTTTATCGACACCAGAAACCCCAACATACAAATTTTCACGTCGATCGGTTCGGTAGTTTTCGAGCCTATATGGATCAGACAGACAGACAGACCGGAACAGGGATGTTACGGATGTGATTTTTCAGACATCTGCAGATGCGGTTGCGGATGCGGATATGTGATTACGGATGCAGATGTTGATGCGGATGTCAATTTTCATGCGGATGTTCCGCATTCGCGGATGCGGATGTTCCGCATTCGCGGATGCGGATGCGGATATCCGTTACATCCCTACTTTATAAGTGTAGTGGTTTGGAGTGTAGTGGTATTATGCTGCATACATTTAAAATCAGTGGTGGGCACCGCTAATTGAAAATTTAGCTATGCTAATAGCTAATCCGCTAACTGGAAAATTTAGCTCGATAATCGCTAAACGCTAAACGCTTAATCCATATTAGCGGAACTTTCGCTAATCGCTAATCGCTAACTTATTAATACGTAGATTGTCATATAGTTATGTTTATTGCTGATAAAAACAAACGAAAATGCTTACTTTTGAGTGATATTTACAATAAGAGGTTCAAAATTCAAGAAACGGTGTTCGTACTTGAGAATTTTATGAAAACAAGGAGCAACATAAGTGGTTCTGCCTTTATGTGAAATGAATACTTCAAGGAATGTTTTTACAAAAACATAAATATTATTTAAATCAAAAAAGTAGAACCGAAGTTGTCATAATTTCAGGTGTATTGCAATTGCAGCTTGTTCTTTAGAATTTTCCTATGACTTGTGCGATAATTGAAACCCCATTCTAGGGTAAAAAGACTGACATGCACTTGTGTCGTGAAGAGAGGAATTCTAGACAAATAAGTCAATTGAACGTTGTGTATTTGAAACATATGTTCCAAAAGTAACTTTCACAGTAAAGTATGTCCATCATTCGGAGCAATTTATGTACGCCATCAGCGACTAACCGTTTTCGTAAATAGTTTGTCGCTTCACTATAAAATTAGCGAATTAGCGATTAGCGCTTCGAAGGCCAATATTTTAGCGACGCTAACAGTCCGCTAACCAGCTCAGAAATTAGCGAAATCGCTTAATCGCTAACCAAATTTTAGCGTCGCTAATAAGCGATTAGCGAATTAGCGGAACGGTGCCCACCACTGTTTAAAATACGTCTGTCTGTGATTCAACTTTTGCGTGAATCAGTTTATTCATCAATTCCAATGAGACTGATCTCTTTTATATCTGGAAATCGCAATTTGAGTTACACAACTTGAAAAAATGACTTCCCGCATAATCAATAAACATAAAACAAGCTTAACAACATATTAAGAGTATAATCCCGGGTTTTCGTTAAGCATATGGATTACACTGGTCGAAAACAACAAAAAAAGCAAATGCAGAAATACGTCAAAAGGCAGCTCGGCGGGTTCGTCGCTCCCACGTTTGCTTACAAGAAAACTCATTAGAATCTCTAAAGATCTTTGGGCACCAAAATTCACAAGCCTGGTTAAAAAGCTACAATCTTTCATTTTTTCCAGTTTAAGCTGTTAAATTTGAACATGTATTGAAAATTTCAGAAATGTGGACCTGTAACATAGTCAAGTGACAACCGACTCCAACCTCTAGTACACATAGCAACATAACACTAACCAGACGAGAATTCTACCATCACAGTATTGTGTCATCAATGAAACCGTAGCTTAAGTAATCGAATGTCCCGCCTTTCCGCGCTGCATTCGAAGGTGCATACCTGCGATTAAATATGCGCAACGGATGACGCAAGAGAACGGTACAAAACATACCACAGTGTCTTCGGGCGTTTTCCTGAAGAAGTCCCCTGAACACATGCACAAGGCTGAAAATCTATGCAATCTCCAGTATCAACTGGTGGATGCTGCAGGCGATCGGGCACGCAGCATCCGAAGTGACGAGCGAGCTATTATTTAAACAGTTTAATGATATAGTAAATAGACACGAATCGAGCCGATGGCCACTCTCCGCCCAAGCGCTCTTGAAACCGGGACAAGCGCGATCCCGATACATCCAGAAAGGGTCAACGAAACTAACAGTACTTTGCTTTTTTTAGATTTATTATTGCCGCTTTGTGGCACACGCTACTGCTCCCGTGAAGAAATGCGAAAGAGCATCCGAAGAAGTTACAAATGTGAAAGAATATATCTTTTTAAGGGCAGTAATTTTAATTGCAGTGGAAAATTGAAATTAAGAACAAAAACTCGTAAGCAACTATGCTGAGAGCCTCGGGAATCAAATCGTGATGCAAAGATTATAAGAAGATAATTGTAGACTACCAGCAATTGAAGTAGAAAATTTACGATTCTGTGTACCTTCGGTGCAATAAACATTAACAACATAAGTATTCACCGTTCGCAGGAATACAAGTTTTTATATAGTATGTAATTCGTTGCATTGCAAATTGCATCAATGGGTTATAACTATAACTTATACACATATGTCTTCACTAATAATAGCAAACTGGGTGTTTTTTCGGTATGTTATTAAAACTTTAATAAAAAAGAACATGTTTTCGTGTGCCTCACAATTTTTTAAGGTCTCAAAAGCTCAGTCTGTCGACCCGGAAAAATAAGTTTTCGAAAGAATCGAACATTCCGTAGTCATTGATAACCGCTCAAGCTCAGCTCCTACATTAGGCTTTAGAGTGCCTCAAGGTACGATACTAGGCCCGTTGCAACATGATGGAAACCTTCCATTTTATCCAATTACTCGAAAATAACAGGTGACAATTGAAATTTTGGAATATTTTTGAGGTTCTCTTACTCAATAACAAACACACTCAGAGAGAAATGAGAGTATGTATATAAGCTCTATCTCTCTCATGTAAGTATGACACAAGCGCATTGTACAGTTATAATTAAACTGCACAAAAATCTCAGCAAACAATTTTAAAAGCAAAAATGTGCCGGTTTTGACTGTGTGTAATATACTGCAAGATTCAACAATAATTTACAAGAAAGGTACACAGTAAAAAATTCTGAATTGTACTTGTCACGTAAAATATTTTCTAATTTAAATTTCAGTTGTTTTTGACGTAAACCACGATTTTGTTCGAAAATTATGTGCAATATCATTTGAATTTGCGTGATATATTATAATGTTTTCTATCATAAGCAATGGAGACAATTCTTTATATGCGATTCGACATAAAGTTTAATTACTGTGTATTGGAAGACCGGCTAAAATAATTAACAAAAGGGGACCTTATTCTTATTGTCTAAAGCATAGGGCAAGCCCAGTTTTTAGTTATCAATTAAAATTTGCCCTAGAAAGAATGTTTGAACAAAATTTAGATCCCATTTCTTCAAAAACACCATTCCGATGAAAGGTATGTGTTTTGGCCAGATGAATCATAATCTCATTACACGAAAAATAAAAAATACCGAGAAAAAAAGGGAACACCAAGAAGAAAAAAATGGAATATCTCAATGGCAATTTGTAGTTACGATGTTTGTAACTGGGATTCGAGGAATGTTGAAAACTAACACTTTATCTTCATTATTAATTATTTGGCTTCCTTTTTAACGACACTCTCACTGTCACTAAGCAGCAAAAAATTCTGAATTTTACACGTCACGTAAAATATTGTCCAATTTGAATTTTAGTTGCTTTTAACGTAAACCACGATTTTGTTCACAGTTCCATGCAAATTTAAATGATTTTGCACATAATTTTCAAATCAAATTGTGGTTTACGTCGGAATCAAGTAAAATTTAAATGATATTGCACATACTTTTGAAACAAAATCGTGGTTTACGTCAGAAGCAACTGAAATTTGAATGAGAAGATGTTTTACTTGTCCGTAATATTTAGAATTATTTACTGTGTTGCTAAATTGAGCATATACGCTGTCGGAAAACCGCTAATGTTAACAAATCGGCTTGAACTTTTACATTTTTGAAGGGGGAAGTTAACTTAAATGAAATATCGGTCTAATAAATGCATTTTCACTTGAAATTTAACAGCTTTTGTTCAGGTACATCATCCTTGCAACAGTACATCATCCTTACAACAGTATAACCAAATTCCAAAATATTCGGTGTCTTTCGTTAGACCTAGGTATCTAAAAATGTTGAAATCAACAAAATTTCCAACCTGAATAATTAAGAGCCGCATGGAAATTTAACGTAGAAGGTCAATCGAAGGTGTCATAGTAGTCTCGCGTAATCTAGCGCATCTCGTGTGACTTCAACGCAGTTTCACCTCAAACAGCTTTGTTTTGAAGGCAAAAAAAATCGTGCGTAATTTTGAACAAGTCGCGTAAAAAAATCGCGTAATTCGGAACAAATCGTGCAAAAAAAACAACGCGTCATTTTGACAAAATCTTTCGGTATGTGGTAACTGCGTATGTTTGAGTATGTATGCGTATTTATGTGTATGTATGTGTGTGTTATGTGTTGGTTCATATACAAATGTATCCCATGTCACAAATCGCGTAAAAAAATCGCGTTATTTGGAGCAAATCGCGTTAAAAAAAATCGTGTAAAATAAAATCACGTGAAGATCGCGTAATAACAGAATTCAGTGTATATAGTTCTATTCTTAATGTACTAATCTGCCGGTACCCGCATAGCTGTCCCATACTGATTTTTGTCACTTTTGAGTTATCATCGGGAATCGACTTAATTGTTATCATATTTTCCGAAAAAAATCAGAATTTGATACTTTTGTATGGAAAAACATTGGAAAAATACCAAGTTGTGTTTGTCCCATATTGAAAGTACCCGCATTACAATCCCACTGCATAGTGGAACAAACTGCGAACATATAATGTTGCTCCAGATTAGTGTATATCGGATAAATTTAGGCATATAGAAGTATGTCATTCAATTGACTAGACTAATGTTGTTTTTCTGTAGTACAATTTACATTGCCAGTGATACTGCCGGTTGCTGGTTGAATTTATATGTCATGGGACAAAATATGCGAGTACTTTTGAAATGTACCCACATATTTTGTCCCATATTGTTTTTTTTTACAAGTTATATAACGTAAAACCAATACCACCCATGGTTTTTTGTTCTTAACGTTATACTTGTGGTGCCATGAAATTGTTCTGGTCATTGGTTTTGGATGTAATTGCTCAAAATAGCTGGAAATCAGAAAATTCACGGATAATGTTAAATCGCCGTTTTCTCAACATGTTGTTTTTCATTATGGGACAGTTATCCGGGTACCGGCAGAACGTACTGTACTAGATAACATGCACTATTACCGAGTCTTGAGTCTTTAAAAATTCGAAGTGGTAGAAGGAATCGGTTATTTGGGGCTTCAACACCGTTCATCTTAATTATGAATATTAGGGTGGGACAAAGTGATCTCTTTTCCACAACCAAGTTTTGTTTTGGTTCCATTTGGGGCCTCCAACTAGAGTTTGCAATCCCGGGAACGATTATTGATATCCTGGGATTCCGATTATTGATATTCCGAAATTCCCGAGTTCCTTGAAAAATTGTGCATGATTTACTTTCCTTTACAATTTTATATCAAATTTCTCATGATTTGCTTTCCTATACAATAGTGTAGAACCAAATTTTTGCTGTCTTATTCAGTAAACGAAAAATTAGGTATTCTTTCAATTCGTCTAATGTCGTTCTTTGCTAGTTCGTTTCCTAGTTGCTTGATTTTTTCTTTGCTCATTCATAATTTTTTTTTCTGTAAATTGATAAAAAATGTTGAAACTCGTAAATCAATGCGACCTTAAATAAACGAATGAACGAATAAACGGGAATATTGCAAACCCTACCTCCAACAACCTAAAACTTACCGGAAGTCGATCGGTTATGTCTCCGTTTGGCGCATAACATTTCAAACCAATCGACGTCCGATAAACTTGGGATTGTTTGTTGACACATTCCTACACTGTAAAGGCCCAAGCACAATGCACAGTGGTCCAATAAGGCAAAAAGTGGAACTTAATTCCATAGCGCCTTTTACCTTCATCCTAGCTTAAAAGTGTCTTCGGAACAATTGTTGGTATGAATGACCCGCATAATCGCAAATTGTCATAAAGTATGAAAAGTTTACTATACTAAAAATAAAAAAATTAACTTTTTTGTGTTAAGAGATAGAAGAATAGTTTGTTCAGCAAAGTTGTAGAAGATTCAAAAATATGAAACTTTGTTGAACAAATAAAAATCCTATCAAAGCTATAAAATATATTACATGGAACTTACTTAAAAGTTAGTTTTACGTACTTAACTTTTGTTAGTTGCATTTTACACGAAAGTATAGTTCGGAGGAATTGTTAGGGCACACAAAACACACATTCTTGCCAAAGGTCATATATCTCCAGGACTTTTCCTTACAAAGGTATGTCATATTTTAACTTATTTTTTCGATAACTTCAAGAACGTATAAGTTGAAAAGGGGCAAGTGGAATCATGATGTTAATACTTTTCCTTGAAGTTAAGCAGAAGTACTATAAACTCCTTTAGGTTCCATTTGTCCCAATCCACCCATATTAGAGTACGGCGAGCATATGTTACAGTAGGTTTTCATATATCCAATATACTAACTTTTTTGTGTTAAGAGAAAGAGGAATGGTTAATTCGGCAAAGTTTTAGAACGTGCAAAAATATGAATCTTTGCTGAACAAACATAATTGCTATCTTCATTGGGTACAGAGTTACAGAGTATTTTCTGTAAAAGTTACTTAAAAGTTAATTTCACAAGAAAATGGTGTTTTAAAGAAGCATTTAGGCATACAAAACACACGTTTTTGTTGAAGACCACACATCTCCAGGACTTTTCCTTACAAAGTTATAGCATGATTTCGATAAATTTAAGAACGTATAAAGTAAATAGGGGCAAGTAGAATCAGGATGTCAATACTTTTTCTCGAAGTTTAGCTCGAGTGCTCGAACCTGTTATAAGCTCCATCTGTCCCAATCCACCTAATCTTAATTCTATACGTTGTTAAAGTTATCGAGAAAATATGCAGAAATGTGCAATAACTTTGTAAGGAAAAGTCCTGGAATTGTGAGGTCTTCAACAAAAACGTGTGTTTTGTATGCCCAAATGCTTCTTTAGAACACCTTTTTTTTGTAAAATGTAACTAACAAAAGTTATGTGCAAAAAATTAACTTTTAAGTAACTTTTACAGAAAATACTCTTTAACTCTGTACCCAATGAAGATAGCAATTTTGTTTGTTCAGCAAAGATTCATATTTTTGCACGTTCTAAAACCTTGCCGAATTAACCATTACTCTATCTCTTAACACAAAAAAGTTAGTATTTTTGATATATGAAAACCTACTGTAACATATGCTCGCCGTACTCTAATATAGGTGGATTGGGACAAATGGAACCTAAAGGAGTTTATAGTACTTCAGCCTAACTTCAAAGTAAAGAGGAGAGTTGGCAGCACGGCTGATTGATGGTACGTGCTCTGAAACCTCTCCGTTAAATTATCGAATTTTAAGTGATTTATGCAGGCAAGTTTGCTGAAAAGTGAAGAAAAGTTATCAGTGATGTTTTTGTTGCGCGATAATAATGAAGTATAAGTGAAAATGCGAGTGTTTCTAGCGTTGGAATGACCAATTTATCCACGCTCAAAAATTGCCAAATTGCCAAGCCAGGAAAGTTGTGCAAGTGTTAGTGCTAACTCGGTGTATCGCACTGGCTAGCGGTGTGTTATGCACGTACAAAAGATTGCGTGGTGATCAGCGAAGGAAAAAAATCACCTCTAGCGATTAATGAATACATATAAAACAAGCCTAGGATGCGTTGACATCGTCGTCAGTATGCGAAAAACAAAGTATCGGTGCTGGTGCACTCTTTTTGCTTTCCTCTTTAGGATATATTTCTATTCATTAGTGTACACCACAATACGTGGTTCTCAATGTGCACAACTCGGTATATGAAGTTATTCGTCTCTGTTACACAGAGCGATCAGAACTTGTTATATCCTTATTCTTTTGACTCATGAATATGATTTTTTGTCAGAAAAAGAAAGAAAATGACAGTGTATGCTCTCCTACTCTCGCTTAAACTCAACCGCTGCCGAAGTAGTTCCTTCCCCCACACATTCCCTCTCACCGCACCACACCTCTGCTGCTGTTCAGGCGGCATGATTTTCTCCTGTTGCTATCCTTTCTTCCCGTAACTACCGGCCTATGGAGAGACAAACGCAACGATCGAATCGCTTCACAGAGCTGATGTAGTCTAGTCATGTGTTTGTTTTCTCCCTGAAACCTATGCACCCTATCATCATTTCATTATGGGTTGAGAGGATTCGAGTTTAGTCCCGGCCTGTACACATCGTGAAGTGAACATATGATGAATAAACGACGATTGCATCATATTCGTTTCGTTTCCATCACTGGTGGTGATGTGAGCGAAGAGGATGGCAGTTGGATAGCGTTGTGCTATGGTGTCGCTTGGTGCTGCTCGGTGTGCGTACCATCACTACCAAAGCGCCATCCAGATGAGTATAAGTTTTGTGTCTCATATTTTTTTTAAGAATGCATAGACACTCGGTTTTGTGTGGTGGCTGATAGCGGGTTTCGGTTTGCCCTTTTGGCAAGAGTATGAATGTGTGAATGATCTGTTTTGCGTACGAAGTTATTTTATGTCGAATTCGTTTTTGCGGCAGGACTATCCCGTCCCGGACTACGCTTTGCAGCTGAAAAAAAAAACACTTTCCGAGCAGTTGCAATGGTGTGCGTAATACCAGAGGTAACTGTCACTTTTGTTTTGGTCATTATCGCCATTGTCTTTTATCGCATTTGTGCTACTGTACAAAAAATTTGCCAATTTACTGAAAAATAACAAAATAACAAAACAAAATAAATAAAATTCAACCTGATGTTTGACACGCGAAGAACAATAATCAAAGCAAATCGATTTTGCCACATTTTTTTTTTTTTGATTTTGACACATACGTGTTAATGTGTTGGTGTCTTCAAAACTTCACTCTATTTCTTGCGCGGACTGTCCGGGACAGAAAAAGGATAGTCCGGAAAATGTAAAAAAAACAGTGCTAGGACAAAGTGTAGTCCGCGGGGTAGCTACACCGCAAAAACGAAAACGACATTAGGCATGTAGAACATTTTTTATTGCCAAGCTACCCAGCTGGGTTGCCGGGTGCGATATGTCTCCTTTTTTCGTTTTCAATTATGCGCTGCGCGTTTGTTTCTAGTAATCGACAAGTGCGTTTTTTGTTAATGTGTTGAGATTTTGTTTCAATTCGTGTTTTAGGCGCGAGACGCAACACAAAATAACACTTTTGACATTTTGTAGAATTGTATTGAATAACACCATTTACTTTAAATTCCTATTTGTGTGTTTGTGATATATGTTTTGAACTGTTTTACCGCGCATGGCGGGTCGGTCCCGTTAGTATTTTGAGCAAACCGAGAAAAATTTGATTTAATGTATAATTTCATACCATTGCTCATTACGATATGGGACAATATGTTTGGATGCTTTCCCGAAGTTTTTCAGAACAAAATTTTTGAATTTATTAATTGTTATGAAATCATACATATTTAACCACCACTTCCGTCAAATATTTTAGTTTTGATGGGGGTTCAAATGGGTCGGACTCACTATGCGCAGCAGTATTATGCTTTTAAGCTTTTTATGACTTTTTTAGCTTTTAAATAAATTTTATTGCTCCCAAGCGAGTTTTCAAGAATTGAGTTTTGTTTTCAATTATTAAACACGCTGGCTTTGATGGAATCGGGAGCATTACAATTTAGGAATTTATCGTTCGTGTTATGACCAGACGGTTACGAACATTTTGCTTAGTTTTATGTACTTGTTTTATGATTTTTCGAGCTTTTGAATAAATGTTGAAACAATTTTATTTATTATATTTAATCACGTTGAAATCTTGTCGGTCGGCATAGTAACTAACTCCTGATTGCGATTGTTTTGGCATTTTATAAACCAACTCTCTCTTGTTCGATATGCATGTTTGCATTTTTGTAAAATTTCGAGCTATGAATGCATGGAACTTTGCCAGTTTTTATACTCAGTAGGTATCTTAGCTTAATTATTCGAGAAGTAAGAAATAATCAGCGCGAAACTCCGTGTCTCTGTGCGTCTGCGTCAGTTAGAGGGAATAGAGATGTCGTTCATAATGCTCCGGTGTAAACAAGTCTTCGGCCCGGTATTTTCAGTGTGTTGTGACTTCCGAGGTGTATCAAATCATTTATTTGAAGACTGCCCACCAGTTGGTTCTATTCCAGCACGTTGCGATTCAGAGTAGGTTTCGTTCAGTAAATATAGCAATAATATATACGCGAGGTATACCCCTACTGAAGTGCGCTTGTTTTCTTGCAGGTATTTGAGTTTGGTAATATACATTTATTTGAATACGTTGATGCTTCGTATAGTTAATGATTTTCGCGCCCGTCATTCGCATAGGATCGCGGGGTTGATAAGAAAGATACACACCGTTGGTATTCGTAATACGCGAGCCTAGCGCGAATCATCATTCGATTCCATCACTTGCCACGGAAACATAATCACACAGACCATTCTCTCCGTCGCAGAGTAGAAATGCGGGATAAGCTCAGTCTTGGTATGACCGTTCAACCAAAGATTTCCTGCCCGTTGCTTTTATATAAGCGTGTCGCAAATCGAGTTCGATTGATAAATATCGTGATTGATCTAATAACTACGTAATGAATACCTATCAAAGAATCGCGTCCTCCGAAGAGTATTCGCTTTCTTGAGAGTATACGGGATTGGACATAAACAAATGTATGAAAATTTGGATTCTTCGGGTGGTGGATGGTTTACGCGCGCGCCGCTCCTAAATATTGCCGATGTTTGACATTAAAGACACTTCTTTCGCCTTCGTAATAAACTAACTTCGCACGCAGCATTTTCTCTTGGTCTAAACTGGTACCAAATATAAATCTAGAGAAACATTTCAAAAGGTCCTATCTGCTTTGATTGATTTTTTTATCGATCACTTTCATTCAACCATCACAACTTATTAAAAACCTTTTATAACACGTTATTTGCACAAGTTGATAGCGGAGGGATCACTCTAGCCTCCTGAATGGAAACCAAGCTTGGGAGAGTTAATAAAGCTGTACCATTACCAAAATAAAAAGGCGCTTCAGAAAAACGAGGAAAGCAGATAGGACCTTTTGAAATGTTTATCTAGAAATAAGCTAAGTGTGCTTCTCTAGTCAGCCGGCTGAATATAGAATAAACCGAAAATAGCTAAATAGAGACAGGTAGGAGTTACGATGTAGGAGTTACATGTGAATCCTGATCCAACGAGCCCTCCTCTACTAACAAAAACCTCCTTCCTGTGACCTTTGTTGAGATGCAGAGGTAAACACGGTCTCCGAATAGCAAGGGTCACACTAACATCCCTTCCCTCTCCCCACCTGATTGCAAGGACGTGGCCGGTGTCGTTATTGATCCTTCTAAGTATTGAATCACTAAAACTTGTACAATGAGAATGGTCAGTCACTCCCAACCCCATTCAGTTGATTCACTGTGCAATTTTACTGATTCAGATCAATCACGGAGTGCAACCATTGATATGTGCAGTAGGTCAAGCTAAGCTAAGCTAAGCTTCAGCCTAACTTCAAAGGAAAGTATTGACATCATGATTCCACTTGCCCCTTTTAAACTTAAACGTTCTTGAAGTTATCGAAAAAAAAGCTAAAATATGATATAACTTTGTAAGGAAAAGTCCTGGAGATATATGACGTTTGGCAAAAATGTGTGTTTTGTGTGCCCTAACAATTCCTCCGAACAATGCTTTCGTGTAAAATGCAACTAACAAAAATTAAGTACAAAAAACTAACTTTTAAGTTAGGTCCATGTAATATACTTTATAACTTTGTACCGAAAGAAGATAGGATTTTCATTTGTCCAACAAAGTTTCATATTTTTGAATTTTCTACAACTTTGCTGAACAAACTATTCTACTATCTCTTAACATAAAAAAGTTATTTTTTTTATTTTTAGTATAGTAAACTTTTCATACTTTTCGACAATTTGCGATTATGCGGGTCATTCATACCAACAATTGTTCCGAAGACACTTTTGAGCTACGATAAAGGTAAATGGGTCTATGGAATTAAGTTCCACTTTTTGCCTTATTGGACCACTGCGCAATGGCTACGTTGCGGCTGCGTTTGCGGTAATTTGACAGTTAGCCCATACTTTTTCTGTCAAATGAACGTCAACGCAACGCAAACGTATCCATTGTATTTGAGTCTCAAGTTGACGCATTTCTACACTGGCTAAAGGTACCAAATTTCACTGGAATGGTGGTCCCCGTGGTTCTGTGGTTAGCGATGTTTGTCGACTAGCTCTCCCACACGGGATATCGTGTGTTTGTGATATATGTTTTGGGGATATCGGGTTCGATTCCCGATCGAGTCGAGCATCTTTTCGAGCTGGAAGTTTTCTCGACTCAGCACTGGGGCACGGTGTATCGTTGTACTTATCCTACACATGCAAAATGTGTCAAAAACAATATCGATAACGAGTTCTCTCAACTAATCTAGTTGATCGAGACCGCTATTAGTCCCAAGGCTAAGCGTGCGATATTGTATATATTGGTTGAATAGCTATTGTCTTTCTATGGCAACTATTTTGAGTTTTAGGGCAGCATTTTTTCAGCTTTCGAACAGTGTAATTCAGAAGATATCTCGAGCACTCATGTTGTTTATAACTTTAAAATGTAATGTGTTTGAAATATCTATTGAACAATTGGCATAACAATGAAGCCATCAGCAATCCCTCTGGTTTTACAATTCAGAATCTGTGATATTCAAACATATCAGTTCTATCGTAATGGGAAGTACCTTACCATGGTACCATTGCAATTTGTGATTGGGCTAACGAGAAAAGTAATATAGAAGTAAATAAATTGTCAGAGTACACTTCTTATAGAACAGCGGTTCTCAACCTTTCTTTATTCGCGTACCCCTTGACGATATTTTCCAAATCAATTGTACCCCCTGGGTTGGAATGTTCTCGCAGAGTGAGAGGGAGTAGTGGTAAATTATGTTGTGGTAGTCTAGTTCAGGTTTCAAATTGAACTATGGTTTGTTTGATTGATACAGTCATGTTTCAAAAGCAAGTTTGAACAACAAATGGAATATTATAGAAAAATGCTTTGGCCGCCATTACCGATTTTTCTTTCGCGTACTCCCTGAAGGCTTTCGCGTACTCCTAGGGGTACGCGTACCCCAGGTTGAGAACCGCTGTTATAGAACATCATTTTAATGATGACTATAGTTCCTTACAACTTATATTCGGATGGTTTTTCTATACAACCAAAGGTTTCTGAGCAGAATTTTTTTTGCATACATTGTATGCTGAAATACATACACCTTTTAAAAATATTTGTTGAGCCTGAAAAATTTTCCCACCCGTGGAAAATACCTAGTTTGCTGAACGAAACACTTGTGCAAAATTTTATTCATATGTTCCACTTGAATTTGATCGATAGGTCATTTGGCCCGAAAACTCTCACTAGTGGAAGCAATTAAGATTTTGTTTTGTTGTTGTTACGAATCGTTTCAGACTTCTGCTTGGAATCAACAAAAAATATTACTCGTGAATGTAGAAACACCGTGCGAAACTTGTTTACATTCGCATATACCAATGACTTATTTTTCGACCGGATAGAATCGACATAAACAGTGCAACTAATATTGAGTCCCGCGTGCCGAGATCGACCTATATTGAGTTGAGCCCGTTGTGACGTCCGGTTGAGTGCGGCTCATCTGGTCGAGGTTATAAAACACAGTCTCGAAACGCCATCGGTCGCGATAATATCGAATGTAGGTCGGACGGCGTATAACGGAACAAACATATAAGCTGATATTTTAGCATCCACGTCGTGTTCTTTTTTATTTACCCCTTTCTCCGTCACCAGGCCCATCGGATAGAGTTCATTCACGTCACATGTCTTCCCGCATCATGCAATGAACACTACAGACCAAACGGTATGCGGAGAAAGCAATCGTCTTACTGTTTACATATGGCGGAATATCAGAACTGCTTGCACTCAAACCTATCTCCTTCCTTTGATGACCCACTCAACACAACGGAATCAGCCGATTCGCAAATCCCAGCAAAAATGAATAAGGCCACTTGTGGTAATTAAATGCAGTGCCGTTTTCGTACCTACTTTTGCAGCATTTTTATCGAACAAATCAAACCGTTACATTACGCATGATATTCTTCATTTATTTGGCACTTATGTTGTCTATAATAAATTAAGCAATTAATAAATATACCTTAAACGCTAACCGTTTTGAGAAAAAGCGGTACACCTTACGGTGTGACGAATTGACACACGCCATAGCTGTCACGTTTGCGATCGGGACCGCACTGCTCCTGGGCACCGATCAACTTCAATTCCCATCCATCACCGTTCCCTTCGTTGTCCTCTTGCAGTTGCAGTTTCGTCATGTCGACATCGGACAGGGGGTACTCTAGGCTAACGAACGAAGAATCAGGAGAAGCAGGTAAATCAAGATATGTCCGTTGCCCCATCATCAGGTAATTATTATGATCGTCATCATCATCAGTAGCCTCGATAGGATCGATCCCACCATCACCATTGTTGTTATTTGTTAGTATAGCGAATACGGTATTAGTTCTAATTTCGTCATCGAATGGTGTCGCCGACATCACAGGCAACGATTTGGCCTCTCTTATGGAATTAACATAATTACCTGACGACGCGGGGAAACGAATCATGTTTGACGAAGTTGGCTGTTCTACGTTGACGGTGAATGGTCGTACGACGCGATAGATCGTCGATGGAAGCTCTGAGTTACTGCTGCGACCAGTACTAGAAATGTCCACTTTGTACGGGGTGCGTCCTTCGATGAACTCCTCATTAACTACCCGTGCCTGTGATTGAACATCATCCAACACGACCACCTCTGGGGTCACATTCTGCACTTTTTTCTGGCCGGAATGATGTTTGACTCCCTTGCGATGAGCCGACTTTTTCTGCTGCTGTTTTTTCTGACCAGAACGATTGAGCAAATCTAAAAGTGAAATTCCGGCTGACGAAGACGATGGTACGACAACGATAACGAAATTCTCCAAATCAGCTCGAATGTTGAACTTGCCCTCCTGTCGCTGATCAAAAGTTACGGTTTTACGCGGCTTAGCAGGCGTCACTGCCGTTGAAGAAGGCTGAGGAACTGCACTGGAGGTTTGCACTGCAGCGAGCGTAGTTACCGCGGCATCTGTTGATACTTCTACTGCAACACTCGACGTTTCCGGGCTAGTTTCTGCCGCATGCACCGGCAGTGTAGTATCTGGAACTGAAGTGGTACTAGCTTCCGGAGTTGCACTGCTTTCTAAATCACCTCTATTTAAACGTTTATCATCGCGAATTACCGGTCCTGCCAGAACCGCAGAACCCAGCATCAACAGCATCAAAAACGATCGCAACATATTTTCCGCAAAGCGCGCTTAAGAACAATTCCTCCAATAACGTCCGAATATCACTGCTTTCTGGTTCAAGTTCAACAAGCGACTGGTCGCAAAGATATATTTTATTTACGCCAACCAGGTTCATTGAAGACGACGGCACGCAACAGGAAAGAAGCAAAATATAAAAACAGAAAATTGAAAATGCCGTTCCCTCTGATATGTGCACAGCGATGATCATGGTCGACTCCCGTCTCTGTCTAACACTTCAAACAGTCCCCCGTAATCCCTCAATCTGAAAGCAGTATTAGATATAAGCGAATCTGGTGCCTTTTCCTGGAGTGATCGCGTGCTGCAACCTTGTGCGGTAAGGTAATCTACAGTATGGGCCGCGCAAACAATATCAAAACTTGGTTTGGAATCCGTTAGCTGTAAGTGAAAATTGAGACTGCTGAACGACATAATCGAATCGAGCTTCAATTATTTTCGAATTGACAGATTCGCACTTGAAACAACATGTATAATTAGCATGAAAAAATCTTGTGCTACTGACTATCGGCTGGAACTATCATTAACTGTTATGTACCTGCATGTACACGCCATTATTCTATATATTTTTTATTTAACATCCACCCAACGCAATAAGCACGGTACAGAGCGCACTTGCTATCTTTTTCTTCTTCTTTGAAGTTCACAGACAGAGTTAAACCAATTATTTATCTACAGTTTAGTATCGTGTTGAGAAAGCATAGATAAATAAATTAAAGATAAATTAAAAAAAAAATATGGGAAGCTATATTATTTGTCTATTATTAAGTAATGACTAATTCCAGGCGTGATTTGAGTGTAACAAACATAGAATAGCATCAAAAACTGTTGACACCATTTGATTTGTGATTAACATAGTATTGGAAGCACAGAAAAGTTCAACAAAATTGATTGTTGGCGGTCATTTTTTGATACACGAAATAACAGTTTCCAAAAAAAAAAAAATAATATACCTACTTTCTAGAAAATTGGATTTTCGGTAAAAACGTTCCCGTTTGTAATGAAAACAAAATATTTATAAAAATGTTCGCGAACTGAAATGTAATACAAAAATTGCCACACACCTTAAAAAATCAAACTTTACTAGTTTTCTCGAGCAAAATTGAATTGCATCATTTTTATCGTTATTTTAATATTTAGAATCATAATGCAAGAAATAAAACGATCAATTTAGGAGCTCACAATAATTTCTGGATAAAAGATAGAAACACTGTTCGTGCAAAAATAATTCTTCATTCTTCATTTCCGCTTTGCGAATGGCGATACACGACTTGCTTTTCCTGAGAAAAAGTACAAGATTATCAGGAAGAGAGTAGGGTTACATGCCTATGTCCGTCATAACTACAACAAATTCATCACTTTGGTTATTTATTTTATAAGAAATGTTTTCTTAACATATAGTAATTAAAAAACTCGTTCCATTTTCTCAGCTGGATCTTTGCAGATACTTTACTTCACTTCACTTTATTTTGTTGGCCGTTTGAGCAGCCGTTCTCCAGTCACCTCGTACACCAGCAGATCGTGCATCTTCTTCCACCGCGCACATCCACCGAGTGCGAGGCCTACCACGGAGTCAACGGCCTCTTTCCGGTTCTCTGCTGAATATAGTGTTGGCGGCTCAGGCATTTTGGCCGCATGTCCAGCCCACCGCCCCGCTGTATTGCCTTCACTATATCAGCATGTTTGTATACCTGATGCAACTCGCGATTCATGCGTCTGCGCCACACTCCATATTCCAATTTGCCGCTAAGTAACGATCGCAGAACTTTACGCTCAAATATTCCGAGCACTCGTCGATCAGCCTCCTTCAGCGTCTATGCTGCATGTCCGTAACGGGCAACCGGGAGGATCAGCGTCCTAGACAGCGCTATTTTGGTGCGAGTTTGCAAACTACGATGAAATTTATGTCGTCCGCAAAACCAAGGATCACATGAGATTTCATGATGATCCTACCGTTTCTTCACACGTTTGCTCTTCGTACTTCGATGTTAAACAGTATGTTGGAGAGCGTACACCCCTGCTTCAGTCCATCTAACGTTACGAACGTGGCTGATGTCTCGCCAGCCATGCGCACGCATGATCAGCGTCACATGACTCAGCCTAATTAGTTCCGGTAGGAAACCGTGTTCCAGCATTATCAGACAGAGCCCGTTTTTTTTTTTCACTGAGTCGTATGTCGCCTTAAAAGTCACAAACAGATAGACTTACTATCTGTTATATTCCCAAGTTATATTCCCGAAACTTATTGAAACTTATATGAAAATTTAATCCGTCGTGAAACGCCACTGTCGAAAACCAGTCTAGTGTTCGCCGACGAAGGATTCCGTTAAGGATCTCAATCTGAAGAACAGGATACGGGAGAGCACTTTATAAACGAAGTAGAGCAACGTTACGCCTCGATAGTTGCACTAATCCAGTCGATGGCCCTTCTTATAGATTGGGTATATGGGGCCTTCCAGCCTGTCGTTCGGCATTTGTTCATACACCCAGATCCTCAGCATGATCTGTTGAATAGCACGGTGCAGCCGCTCGCTTCCCGCTTTCAGAAACTTGACTGGGATACCATCCTCTTCAGCGACCGTGCCGTTTTCAGCTCGCTTACCGCCTTTTTAACCTCCTCCTGTGTTATTGGCTCTACAGCTTGTTCGTCGCTCATAATCCTCATCCTGTTCCTGTTTTGCCCCTCTCGCACTTCACCGTTTAATAGCGCCTGAAAATGCTCCTTCCACCTGGCTGCATCCGTCGGTTTATCCGTGAGCAGGTTGCCGTCCTTGACATTGCACATGACTGGCACACGGAACATTCCTGCCTGCTTCTATTTCTGTTGACTCTATGGAAGCTCCGCACTTCGTTCCTAGCAAAGTTGTTCTCTGCACTGGCGAGCACTTGCTTCTTGTACTCACACTTCTTCCGACTATATTTTCGGCAGCTCTTGTCTCCCTATATCTCTCTCTGTTTTGACGTTTAGTCACAGTGAGCATGCGGCTCCTGGCAGAGTTCTTCGCGTCCGTCACTCTCTGGCACTCAGCATCAAACCAGCTGTTACGCTGTCTTCCACGCGTCGTACCTACCACCTCTCCCGCAGTCGTTTCAATGGTACTGTAAATATTACTCCACAGCCCATTTATGTCTTCCACTCGTACTTCTTGCTGTTCTGCGATCTGTTGATCCAGCTCTCTGGCGAATTCCTCCACCACGCCATCAGTTTTCAACCGCTGTTCTCTGTGCGAGATTTCAGCACGTTAAAAAACCATGCGCGGACTTACAAACGACGAGATAGGGGTCCAAATAGATGTTCGGTCCTCTAAAAGACCTAACATCCAAAGAGTGCCGACCGTCAATCAGGGCCGGCGTTTCATGTGGGTAGTATGGGTAGTAATACCCACTCGGAAAATATCCATGTGGGTACTTACCCACACGGAACTATCGGACAAAACCAAAAGAAAGTACTGTTGCGAGCGACAGATTTTTTGATGGATATCGTTGAGCGAGAGGTTATAAATCTACAGACTTAGGGCATCCTTAACGGTGCGCTTTTATACCCCGTTTGGCAGCGCTCTATCATCACTTCACACCGTACCGATCGCTGCTAAACGCGCTAGAGAAATAGTAGCCGAGCTTCCGGGAAGCATGGCGCTCTCAAATTTAGCAGCCCGATAACAGCGCTGCTAAAGGTTTATGCTGGATGAAACGTCAAACTGAAACGATAGCAGCGACCGGTGTGAAAACGGATGAGTGAGCAAAATAGCCGCGCTGTACACAGCCGCCATAACAACTTAAATGGTACCGCACTGTTAAGGATGCCCTTATGTACAGTTGTAACGTTACTCAGAGAAAAGGATTTTTTTTTTATTGTTTCATTTACGATAGTGTTTCCTGCGCCCTTCAAGGAACTAGGAAGACTCCCGTACCTTTGACTGACGGTCTTGACGACTGATCGCAAACACCACACCCGTGTCCACTCGAGGGAACGTTGTGTGTCATTGTACGCCAGCGGACATGGCATCACATGAAGAGAACAAAAGACCGTTTATTCAGTGAGCGGATGACACGTTTGCCGATACTCGAAATAGAAAGTTCCAATTGATTTTCTAAATATTTTTCCTATAATTATTGTTACTAAGTTAATTTAAATTACTAAGCAAGGAACAAATTATATTCACTTATACTCATCAAGGTAGCTATATTGCAAACATCTTATATTTAAAAAAAGTTTTTACAATTATCACATGTGGTGCTATGAGGCCTAAAAAGCGCCGCAATTTATTTCGTTGCCACAGTTTGGAATACTAAAGGTAATTAATTTTGTCAAGCAAATCGCCTTTTCTAATATTTGTCCTAATTTCCCAATTAGGAATTTATAATTAAACTCTTGCTACTGAACAAGTGGGAGTCTTCTTATTAAACCGAAACTTCTTCTACACTGCGGACAATAATAGAGTTCTAAAGTTTTGCTCAAATTTTAGATGGAAATTTTTTTTCGAGAAGACAAAATTGTTGAGTCCTAACGCTAGTATTGAAAAAAATGCCCAAAAAGGCCGATTTTTCATGAGTTTACCTTTACACGCACTGACGAAACTACCCATGCAGCATCAATCATAGTAACCCATGAGTCAGAAGAAAAAAATTTGACTCAAACTCTAACCATAATGGCGAAAACAGTGCCCGCATAAACAAATACTATACACGAATTGTTTACCGTATAGTATCTTAACCATTTATAAAACCGTCACATAACCATTTACATACCATATCAGCTTCAGTTTTGACCATCTAGTTTATAGTAAACTGAGAAAAAACCATTTGGTAGCTAGGCGTTAGGTATGGTTACCGTTCAAAAACAGCGATTTTCCCGAACATATTTTTTTCGATATTATACACGATATGGTAAACTGATAATCCAAAATTTTGTACTAAAACTTTTCTTCAAATAGTATAAATATGTTATTTTGCAGTAGTTTCCAGTTGTTCAGGTATCATTTCATGAATGGTATATTTATATTGATTTATATTCTGATAATCGTTCGTGGAATAGTCGTGATATTGTTTTGAATATAAAGACTGTTAGTGGCGATTTCTTTATTTCTTGCAAAATCATGTTTTTGTTTTTCAGCTGCAGATATCATCACTTGTCAGCCATCTTGCGCATTTCTTTTTGTGAATGGTCATATTTGTATTCTTCCAGGCTGCGAGGGGCGCTGTTTTGCATTCGTCGTCGTGCAATGTGGACTTCAACATCGTTCTGCTCGGAGATACTGGATAGAAAAAAGGATTGTATAAATACTAAAGCCGAAAGATTTGTGACCAATTTGATTACCTTTCATTATAGTTTGACAAACACCTGCGACTACACCGTTCACTGGATCTCTTCGTTTTTCGATGGAGCTTCAACCGTTGAAGGTGTGGCGGACAAACAGTGCTCACTATCCTATGTGGGGATACTGAATATAAATAGTTTAAGTCATTCAGTTTAGTACAGTAATAACTGATGAGGGACATTATCACGAACAGTTACCATACTACATTAAGTACAGATAAAATCCTTACCGCTTCAGCAATGGTTTTTGATTATGCGGGTGAAGCTACTCCATTCAGAAGTGTGCGCGATCAAAGAACGTTACCCCGTCGCGTCGAAAACAAACATCGTACGGAAAAGGGACCCCGGTTACGCTTGTTCCGGTATCTACAACATCTTGGCACTGCAGAACTACAATCAGAGCATCGAAAGAAAGACCGGTTCCGGACGGCCGACGACCCTGAGCGACAAGAAGCTCCAAAGAATGCTGAAGAGGAGAACCGAAAGGGTAGTGGCTACATCGCTGCGTACGCTTGATCGGGAGGTCGGTTCAACCGGCCAAACAGTGGAAAAGTACCTGGCGAACATGGACATCAGAAAGCAGAAGTCCCGTCCATTGGTCTCGGAGTTGCTCGATGGTCGAGTCGAGTTTTCCGGCGAATCGCGACTTGATGATGGTGGTCCACGCCGAGACCTATCGCACCCTGGATGACAACGACTGGCAGGGCACTCCATATTTTACTTTCCCCACGAAGGAAGTGACCTCTGAGGTGAAATTCATTTCACACACCAAGTTCCCAAATAAGGTGCTGCTGTGGCTGACAATCAGCGAGAAGCTTCGTACTGGCCGTGAACGGGGAAATTTATAGTACGAAGTACCTGCCGGAAGTTGCGTCGTTTATCAAGAAATACCGTAGGGGCGAAGACGCGGTGCTCTGGCCGGATCTGGTGTCTGCCCACTACTCGAAGCAATCGTTGGAGGAGATGGAGCGGCTGAAAATCGATGCGGTACCCATTTCGGCCAACCCACCCAACGTTCCGCAGCTGCTTCCCATCCCGAGTTTCTGGACAAACCAGAAGCGTGAGACCTACTTTGAAAATCTTGACGCGAAAATTGAGGAGGAATTGATAAATAGAAAGAACTCAAATACATGCCTACACGCATGTCAACCATCGCGAATGTTCCGGTAAACTCTCTGAAAGCCACTCGCAAGGGTGTGGAATTACTTTTGCAAATGAGCCTATATTTTTTTTTTTCTTCACATAAAAATGAGCCTATATAATTGCCTTCCATTGGAAATTAATGGAAAACATGAATACTGAACGAAATTCGAAAATCTAATTTCTCTTAAACATTTATCTACTTTTCTAAAAATTTTGTTCAGGTATCAGAAGGTGAAAAATCCTCAATAAATTTCGAGGATTTAACTTGCAAACTCACCATCCGTTCATAGATTTCAGGGCAGCGTACGACTGAGAGAACTGAGAGAAGTTATGGCAGATTATGCTCGAACATGGTTTTCCAACAAAACTAATCTGGCTGATTCGTGCCACCTTCGACGGTTCCACATCATGCATCAGGGTAGCCGCTGAGTTATCGGGCACTTTTGTGACTTTAGATGGTTTGGAACAAGGTAATGGGCTGTCAAACTTAATGTTCAACACCGCTGGCGTGCAGAGAAGTACATACTCCTAAGCTGTGCAGTCTTTGGACCTCTCAAGAGGGAAGCTGCAAAGATAGGACTTGTCATTAACGATGCCAAAACGAAGTAGATGGTGGCGGGTAGAGAGCGTGGTAGCCTGTCGGATGTTGCTGCTGTGGTAGTGATAGATGAGGAATCATTTGAAATAGTTGACGAATTTATTTACCAAGGTACAATGGTGACGTGTGACAATCAGGTTAGTCGTGAGATAAAGCGGCGGATAGTGGCTGCAAACAGGCCTTCTACGGATTTTGTAACCAGTCGAGGTCCCGCAGCCTGCAAACCCGTACAAAACTAGCACTGTATAAAACACTGACGCTCTCGGTGGTCCTCTATGACCATGCAGCATTGACACTAAAAGAGGCTGATCGGTGAGCATTCAATCCTTAACGACAAATTAGAAAATGACATTCAACTGCAGGCTTCAGTGAGCTGGGCATGTAGCTAGAATGCCGGAGAAATTACCAGCAGAGACTATGTTTGAATTTCTCTAAAAAAAACTTACCAATTATAAGATACTGACCATTCATTTAATTTTTTATCATTGTATGATTTACATGAATTGACGTACACTAATTTGAAGTAATACGGACTTTTACTGTGTCATGAATACAATATTGCTGCCTTTTGTTCACAATCTGCTGTCTTTCTATTACATTAAGCTATTACATAGAATGCATGGCAGCAACCTCCAGATGCTTTGGCAAAATTATACACAGTAAACTACAACTTCTACATTCTTTTAACAGAAAAATACTATTACACAGCAAAGCGAAATCTAGCGATTTGTGTAATAAGCGCACTCTACTTAAACCTGGAAAATTTTGTCAATTCCCGGAGTGTTTGAGGATATTTTTGTGAGGAAGAATCATTTATGCATCTGATGACACAATGAATGTATGTACAGTTAGTTGTTAGTTCAACCTCTACTAATAAAATGATCATTTTTCTTAAGCTGAATATGTTGCATCACAGTTATCCGCCTTGTACCAGGACAAGACGGTTAGTAGTAAGTAAAATAAAACCAAATACTGCATAAAACGTTATAATAACGGTGGAAACTAAAATTCTTGCATAAGAAATGACAGAACTAGTCAAGTTGCTATTATTACTGTTACTGTTATTCGAAGCATAAATAGTACTTCAGTTATAACGATGTTGCTATCTATGTTATTGTCATGATGTTAAATATTGACAATTCTATCAAAGGTTTGTTGTCGGGTAAATGCTGCTCAGCTACCAAATCTTGTTTAAAAATACAACGGTGTAAGCATTTTATTTGTCGAGAACCTTTGCAAACCTGACACTCCTTGGAACATTATAATTACTTACTTTAGTAGGATAAATGCTAAAAGAATAAAATTAAAAAAATGCATTTAATTTCGAGGACGTTAAGCTGGCACGATCATTATTCTATGGCAGAACAATGCGATAAAAATAAATAATCCGATGATGCAATTTCGTAAATGAATACTAAGAAATAATTACAAAAATAGAATAAATTATTAAAACAAATTAAGGTGGTCTCTCTTCCTTGTATACGCGTCCTATCTATAAACGAATACTATTCATCTCCATTTTACATGTGATGCAATGCTGATTCTTCCAGTCCGTTTGAGTTTACAGAATACGCTGCACACTTATCTCATTAAGTTTTGTGTCTCATTGGTCGATCTCTTTTGGTTTAGTAACTTTGAAACATGTCCTGTTAAAGTGCTTGCACATCTGCTGAACCTTAAAATAAATGAGATACGAAATAATCATATCAAATGAAAAAGCTTAAAAAAGTACTGCAATCTTACCACGATTGTTCCGTAATGCCAATGTGCTGATGAAGAACCAATGACTAAAAGATAAAGAAGTGGGCGCTCAATAGCAGGAATTGTAAAACTCAACAAAACCGCCACGCCAAGAACACCCGTCATCCAATTGAACGTTTCACTTATCGTATTAGACATTTGGGATACTATCAGTCGACACTGCAAAAAATCGACCACAATTTATGACGCACAACCAAATTATTAGCTTACTTACGCTTATATTACTGAAGATGGTTCCGCTAAGAATATAAACGGCTCTTGGGTCCTTGTTCATAATATCATTCGGTGATAAGAACACCCACAGTAGTGAGAATAACATGAATGTTCCATATGTGAAAAGCGGTCTCAAAGCCTCTTTCGCTGTCCGCATTTTACCCGTGCGATCCTTGTAGGATCGATACATATTATACACAACCATTGGTAGATTAGACATGGCACTAATATGTAGGCAAATCTCCATCATTTGACCGGCCGAAACACCGCCAGGCAACTCAGTCTTCCACATTTGGTATCCGAACATCCAAGTGGCAAGATACATCAGCACCGATCCCTTCGTATTAATAATAATATACGAATAAAAACACGTACAAAGAAATCTATCATGTAAACTACTTACCCACATTCCAAGGTCATAGCCCCACGGCAAGTACAAAACGCCAGTATTGTATTTTTCCCAATGCGACAAATAAAAACTGAAAAATATCGTCCACATTATGTAGTACATCCGGATTGGTGGTACCGAAAGTTCGCCTCTTCCGAAAATACTATATAAACAGGCTGGAATAAAGAACGCCGTGTAGGAATCCAACCCGTGATCGAAGAGTTCTCCCAACGGTCCGGAAAGACCAATCCGTCGCGCCTGTTTCCCATCGATTCCATCCAATGTGTAAGCTAGGAAAATGTTCACTGCCGCTAGTACCCAGAACCAGTTGGGGATCGGACTGTAGCCAGGAAGATCGGTACTAGCCCAAAAATTCCAATCGTACCACGACAGCATCACGAAATTCAGAACCGTAAATAAGAAACCGGCAAAGGTCATCAAATTCGGTGCAACCCATTTTGGAAAGTACTGAAATATTGGAACGAGGAATGTAAAAATTTTAGTTGTTGCCTAGAATGTTCTTTACACTTGCAGATTGCTGAACTTTTTACACTGAGTCAAACGCTTCGTGACCTAAGTCTCAATGCATCACATTTTCAGATTGAATTAAAGAATATTAGGTATGTACTTTATATGAAACTGTTGACATAATTGTAATAGGAAGATTGCGCAATTCTAAAGCTCTGTGACGAACTCTAGATTACAGATGAATTTAGAAGACCTTTATAGCATTCGTTAATTTAAGTAACAAGTTGTTTTAGTGACATTTACTCACCTCCACGAGCCAATTCCAAAATGGGTGCATTAAATAGATACTCAAGGGTGACGTGTCCCGTGCGCTGTACTGAAATGAAAATATTGCATATTTTATTTAAATATTTAAAAGCTTCCAAATTGTAGAATAGTGATTTGGGTAACTGGTAGTTTCAAATCGAAAAGCCTACATAATCGAGAACACAAATTCAACATATTTTGTTCAAAGGTTGTTATTAACTAAAGCATCAATGTTTAATAAATTTCGAAGATTGTTTCAATTTAAAAAAAAATTCAAATAGGCTATACCGGTACTAACGAAGAAGCGTTGAATCCACCCACAGAAATTTGTTTGGTATTGTAAACTAGATGAAGTGACGTTATTCTGCGAGCTTCTGTGCAAAATTTCATGTGCAAACATTTTACATGCAGTTTGTCTAATCGATAGCCATTCAAGGTCTAATAACTATCAACTATAGAGATAGATATTTTAGCGTTAACTTGCAGCTATAATTAGCAACGGTAATATAATAAACTATAATACGTGGCATAGTTAAATATAAATTCAAAATTTTTAACATGTAACATGGTTAGTGTTAGCTGGTTATGAGCACGGTATACAAACACAAACCAACCTCTAAGCAATTAATGCAGCTACCAGAAACAGAATTCTAACTTATTTAGTTACTAAACAGCTTTCGATGCACGTTTCTGGTTTGAATATAAAATACGATTAACACAGGCATTGCTTACATAACGATTGATTCTTTTCAAAGCTGTCGAAGTTACACGCCTTGCAACCAAATTTTATCGTGGTTTACCTTATAGTTATCAAATCCGGCAAGATGTTCTTTGGTTAGGTAGCCGACTGTCATGTTTACGTTTTTGTCCTTTCTCATTGTGGGTATTTTCGGTGGTGGTACAAAACGGAGGAATTTCTTCGACTATGATAATTATTAAGCGGCACCAGAAATTCTGCAGAATTCTGACCGGAGCAATATCGACTAACAATGATTTACCGGGTCGGAAAAACAGCTTGAAACTTTGTTAGCATTTAGTGAAACGTATCGTATCCTATCATAAAGCGAATTTAGCTTATTTATATTATAAACTAACGCTTGAAAACTTTGATTACTTTACTTTTAATATTCATTAAACTGTTTTACCAATTATTTGAAAATAACATCACACACTATCGAATTTTCAGCATTTTCTGCATTGACAAACTCAACTGTCAGTTTACTCATGCATTTTTGTTGTCTCAACGCAAATAGACAGTTTGTTAAGGTATGATACTTCATGAGGAAATTTTGATATGAGATTTCAGATGCATCATGTGAAAAGGTCGTAAGTAATGAATGTAAGCGGGTTCATGTCACTGCCCGAAAAAAAAATTACGATGTATTTTGCGGTAGGAACAGTAAACGGACAATGTTTTTTATTGTAACCATAAAAAACACAGTATTTTTAATGTAAGCTTGCAAACGATTGTTGTCATTTTTTTTTTTTTTGTAAAAAGTTTAGTTTATTTTCTTGATTTTAAAATATTATTTACAAATAGTTAACTTTCACATTGAAAATGGAAACATAGTGCTTCAACATCGATTCTATCGTTAACTTGACTAACATAGGTGATGTATAATATCAACACTTGCAAAATTTTATTTCGCTTCACGGGTCCAATATTCAATAATGTCGGTCGCAGCAAATCTTCGAAGGATAGTCTTCGCCATCCACCGAGAATCAAAGTCAACTTCTCCTGTACAAAATGCCACGCGTGTGCCACTCGAGGGCATTCACTAAATTTATGTTGCAGCGTCTCCACCTGAGCATTACAATGTAAACAGCTCTCCGCATCTGCACGGTGAATGGTTCTCATCAGTTTCCTATGCTCAGTCTTTTCGTTGATGAGCAAAAACAAATTACTCCATATTTCTGACCTAAGTTTTTTCGTTGCAATGTTCGTCCAGATGCGTCTCCAGTTCAAGTTCGGATGTTCTTTTTCTACTCGTGGTATTTCCGTTCGTTCCAGAAAAAGCCCATGTATCTGGCTACTCGTGGGATGCTCCCGTATGAGTGGGGGGAGGAGAGGGATTTGTTGGGATAATAGTTTAAGGCAGGGAAGATCTGCGGGGGGAGGAGTTGCTTCGTTTAGAAGAAGCTGATAGAACGGCAGGGAATTTCTTGCCTGCATGTGCCGATTGATCAGCAATGCTTTGCATTTCAGTGCCGGTTACTGCAGATTCATTCCACCAGAGTTTCTGTCGCGCGCCATTTGTTGCATTGGAACGCGTGCAGGAAGTCCGCGCCATATAAACGAACCCATAGTGGCCGTGATTTTGGCTGTATGCACGCAATACGCTGGTAGAACTGATGCAACATACCAAATTTTCGCCGTGATAAATGTGTTTAATAGTACCACCTTTTGTTGGAGATTTAAATTTCTCAGTGAGTGTATCCATAGTTCTGAGTGAATTTTGTTACCAGTGTGTCCCAATTAATTTTTATCATGGCTCGTATTGAATTTACAAAATACATACCCAGAACCTTAACCTTTTCTACTGTTTGCAGCCAAGGTACAACTAATGGGTCTCCATCACTGAGCCCGACATCAATCGCAACAGTTTTATTACGATTCAATTTTGCGCCAGTAGTCTGTTCAAACCGATCAAATAGTTCATTGATTCCTTCAATTACCTGTGTATTGGTGACGATCACTGAGATATCATCAGCGTATGCTACCACCAGATCGGTACCGATACGCCGCTCCAGCTGTTGGAGAAGTGGGTGAAGATAGATGACGAAAAGCAGCATCGATATCGGGTCTCCCTGTCGAACCGAACGTTCAATAGAGAAACGTTCGGAGAGATGCCCGTTTACCAACAGTCGAGAAGACGATCGCTCTGCTATTCGTTTCAACACATTTACGAAAGCCGGGTTTATTCCCAGCTGGCGCATAGTTTCGTGCAGGGAAGACAGGGACACTCGATCAAAAGCGTGGTCCAAATCGTAGCTTATCAGTTTCCCTCTCCTCTTTCGCGCCCGCAGCTCAGCGATTCGATCTTTCAGAGAAAGAGTGGCTTCGAAAATTGAGTGCCCGTCGTTGCAACACTATTGGGCATCACTCAGTATTCGTCGCGATTTTATTATCAGTTCAAGTCGTGCCTTTAGGATTCGGCTAAGAATTTTGAAATCTGCATTTTGCAGACTGATCGGGCGATATCCTCGTGCAGTGTTTGTCGTTCCACTTTTTCGCACTAGCACGATCACGCCGTTGGCAAAATCTTGTGGGAAGTCGGTTGTCATCGCCTCGTTCAGTACATGGTTCAGCTCTCGGTGTATCACGTCAAATGTACGTTGGTAAAATTCGACAGGCATCTCATCGCTGCCAGCAGCTTTCCTTTTGGCCGACGATCGTATGGATCCCAGGATTTCTGCTGTTGTTATTTCAGCCATGCAAGCCTCATTGGGGATATCATTTTCAGGTACGACTCGGTTGCATTGGAAGGGTTGCCTCGCGTCCTCGTGTACCGCTGACGCCGTGTAGAGGTCCTTGAAGTATTGAAACAAATGATTTTCGATTGCTTCAGAGGTGTTTAATATTTCGTCGTTTTCCCCGTGTAGCTCCGTAATGACGTTTTTTTTCTTCTGCCGTTCTCCCAGCTGGAATGTGCTGATGCATTCTCCGGCGATATAGGTGTCGTTGATGCGCATGAAGTTTTGCGAAAATTTTCGCTGATGCGCGAGCATTTGTGCTTTCACACGATTGATGGTAGTTAATATTGCTGGATTCTGGTAATAATCATCGTACGCTCGCTGCAGCTGAGCGTATAGCCGTTGATGTACTGCGCGGAACTCGCTGAAAGCCTCGTGAGATTTCCATCGAAAGAACGATTTTATTTTTGGCTTAGCACAAGAAAGCCACCACGTCATCCAGTTTGGAAAATTTCGCCGCTGCCATCGAACTTGGAATTCTTCGATGTTTTCTGTTGTCAGAAGGTGGGGACGCAAGGACCAGTATCCGCGACCAGGTGCGCGCCCGAGGCTGGGGAGGCATAATCGGGCAGTAAGCGCTTTGTGGTTTGTGAAGGAGTATACATGAGTGGCTGCGTTCCGCAGATGCGCACAGAGACCATGACTGACATACATTCTGTCGAGCCTGGAGACAGAGTTGTGTGTAATGTATGTAGGTGCGGGGGCTGAGGGGTACAATTTTATCCAGACATCGCTGAGCCTGAGCTGCTGGATGATGATGATGATGATGATGATGGTCCCGCAACATACCCCAACAAAGGATTGAGCTGGACGATTTATCTATAGATAATTAATGTAGTCACAATTAAATCAGTTATACAAAAAAAAACGAACTGATTTACCTCCAGATATAAACTTCTTCAAAAACTGTTTACTTGATTCACATCGGTAAAAATGTGAAGAGCTATAGAGCTACACAAAACTAGCACAGGGTTTTCATGACCTTCAGCCAGACTAACCACAACTACTTCATAATTTTTCTCTAAGCATTGTTAAAGAATCCATTTATATCTGAATTCCGCGCGCGAGGCTCAAACTTATGTAGTCACTTTCTATTATTTTTTTAAAGCTACAACAACATAAAGGAAAAAATCCATCATCACTACCGTGACGAACACAGTAGTTTTTGTTATTACATTACATATTAAAAAAGATTTAATAAATAATATTTTAAACAACACAATCAGATCCGTTCGTAAAAACTTCGTCAGTTACATGCTTCAATAAAACAATAAATAAATAGATAGGTTCCAAAAATAAATAGTTCATTCAAAATAAATCCGTTGTTTAAACTTCGTCAGATAAACTCTCGTCATTTTATAAAAGTTTTAATTTTCGTTCTGTACAACAGAAACTTTCACGTGTGAAATACATTGTCTCTTGAACTCCGCAAGCGTTGGTGCACGTTTAACATGTCTTGGCATCGAATTGAAAAAAATTATACCTTTATAAAACAATGAATTTTGTGAAGCTCTTGTTAGAAAGAAAGGTGTTCTTATTTCATCCGCGTTTCTAGTGTTATATCTATGAAAATCTCTTCCTCTTTCAATTCGATCACACAAATGATGAGGTAGCTGTATCGTCTTAGGGATCGTTTCCAACAGAGCGTATCGCAAGACCAACTGGTTGCTTCGGTGTCCGAACTAAAACTGAGCTCTCCCCGCAGTACGACATCCGAACCTCATCATCGCATACACACTGACAGACATATCACTCATTCTACTATCACAGACATTTACAGACGGTACATCTCTCCCTTTTTTAGAAATGAGAAATATTTTACATGTTGAACACTAGTTTATATTTACCAATATTTACCTCATTTATATTTTTGTTTACTTCCCCATAAATGGGTTCTTTAGATCCATTTCATTTCTAAGGTTTCCCCAACACAAAATCTCTGAACCTTTCCGGTTTCTTAACCTTTCTACGATATCTATCTAGTTCTTCAATTATCGGATCACTGACTCTATCCTTATCACTTGCGATTATTTCTCTATCAGTCACCATATCATTATCTGAGTTTTCCTGTTTTCCATTGTCTTCCTCCGTTACATCTTCTTCACTGGTTTGTAGCTTTTTTAGATGAGCACTGTTCCTAAAATAGGTTTTTCCCGATTGCTTGGACCTGACAGTTATCTTACTTCCATTGACCTCGGCAACATTAAACTCTTCTGCTGTAAACGTCGGTTGCAAAGATCCTGTCTGCTGATTGCGCATAATAACCGTATCACCTTCTTTCAATTGATGAGATGTCGCGTGACGCCGTTCGTCTGATCTGGCCTTGTTTTTTTCCTTCAGCATCATATCCCTGTCGCGCATTGGTTCCAATTCGAGGTTGTTACACTTGTTGATTGAGGGCATTGTAGTTAGTAGCTCCCGACCAAGCATCATCTTACTTGGAGCAACTCCTGTTGTTTCTTGGGGTGTGGCATGATACATGAGTAGGTAACTCATTAAATCATGTTCCCAATCTGTTCCTTGAATTGTACTGATTTTGATTCTTCGTCCGATGTTCCTCATTTGTCTTTCCACCGCTCCATTTTGTTCTGGCCAATACGGGGTGGAAAGATTCAAATGTATGCCATAACTGGTGCAAAACTGTTTAAGTTCCGATGACCTAAACTGAGGACCGTTATCCGCTGTGATCGAACGTGGTACGCCAAATAACGCGAACATTCTCAAAAGCGCACTGATCACTTTTTGGGTAGTAGCTGGTTTCATGGCTTCAACTTGAATGAACCTGCTTGTGTAACACACTACCACGAGTAAAGATTTCCCCAACGGTAAACCTTCCTTGAAATCCATTGCGAGATCTTGCCACGGCTGTGTAGGAAACCGACGAATGATCGGGTTTGGACTGTCGGGAATAGACGTTATCTGACAGGGTTTACATCTTTTTACCACTTGTTCTACTAGTTTATCCATCCCTGGAAACCAAACTTTGAATCTCAGAAGAGCTTTGACCCCTGTGCTGCCCTGGTGCTCAGAGTGAGCTAGTTGTACAACCTTTTCTCTCATTGATGAAGGAATAACTATCCAATCACCCCTGAGAACCAGTTCTCCATACACCGCCAAGTCATTTTTGATTGTTGAGACTGCGTACTGCAAGGAAATGCCATCCCAATCTCCTGTCTCGATGGCCTCTCTTACCTTGCAAAGCTCTTCGTCTTCAGTTGTCGCTTTACAAATATCTTCAACACGTATAGCAACAGGTTTCGATTCTTGGACTATCCATTGTACGATATCTCCTTCTACATCTGTCTTTTCAGCAGAATCCAAGTCCTTTACACTTAACCTTGAAAACGAATCAGCCAGGTTTTTGTCTCCAGGTTCATATCTAACCTCAAAATCGAAAGATTGTATTCTCAGGATCCATCTTTCTATTCAAATATTGCAACGGCTTGCAGTCGGTAATCAGAGTAAAATGGTGTCCATATAAATACATATAAAACTTTTCCATAGCCCATACCATCGCGTAGCAATCTTTCTCTGTCTGACAATACTTTTTTTCGTGAATAGATAGACTCTTGGAGGCACAGTATATTGTTCTTGATATACCGTCTTTGACCTGTACCATGATGGCTCCAACCCCAACAGGACTAGCATCCGTAATAAGTAATGTCTCGTCAACAGGGTTGAAAAACCCAAGTGACTCGACCTTCCCTAGTGTAGCCTTTATCTCTATATGCTCTTGGTCGTGTTTATCCCGCCAAAGGAACGGTGTATCCTTAATGAGAAGCTCTCCCATGCAGGCTGTCATTGATGCTAAGTTAGGAATAAATTTACCGACAAAGTTTATCGTTCCCATCAAAGATTTAAGCTCTGTCATAAAGCTTGGAGGCTGTAAATCCAAAATTGCCTGTATCTTGTCATTTGTTGGTCTAATTCCATGTACCGAAACTACATGTCCCAAGAAAATTGCCTCTTTAACACCAAAAACTGACTTTGCCTTGTTAATCTTTAAATTATTTGCTTCTGCTCGTTTCATAAACTCATCCAGCCTTTCGTCATGTTCTTTCTCTGTACTGCCGTGAATAAGAGCATCATGGAGAAAAACAATAAGACCATCGATTCCGCGAAACAAATTCTCCATTTCTCGCTGGAATAGTTCTGGTGCCGATTTGATACCGAACATCAATCGTCGAAACCGATATACACCACTCCGACATGCGAATGTAGTTATTTTTCTACTATCAGGTTCCAATTCAAGATGGTAATACGCAGACTCTAGATCAACTTTGGATAGTTTGGCAACTTTGGGGATCGATGCCATCGCGGAATCTATGTTTGGCATAGGATAATGTTCTCGAATAACCGCTTGATTAGCTACACGCATATCAATACAAACTCGTATTTTGCCATCACTCTTTCTAACAGGAACTATTGGTGAAACCCATGACTGGGGGCCTTCAACACGCTCAATGATCTTCTTGTCGATAAGATCGCGAATCTCTTCTACTGCAGCTTCCATTGCGATAGGAAGTCTCCTTGGAGCTTGAATTGCTGGCCTGACTGATTCATCAATATGAATTTTGAGTGAGACTCCGGGAATCTTAGGAAACTCAGTCTCCGTATTTTTTGTATTGGAAGTACCAGTAATCATATTGACACTATATCCAATTCGTAAAACTCCAAGTGCAAATGCAGTTGCTTTGCTTAGCAAATCAGTTTGACCTTTAGGTGCAACGAGAAAATGAGCCCAGATCCTATTTTCCTCTTCTGGTGTTCTGATTTCTGCTTCAAAGGCCATACTGAACTGAATTTTTTCGTTCGACGCAAAAGCTTCCAAGCTTAACGTTCTATCTGCTTTCCGTTCGTTGACGATTTTTGCTCCACTTCGTTGAAGTATTTGATACGTACTGTCTCGAATTATATTCGCTGGTGATCCAGAGTCAACTACCAACGAAATTGGTACATCCCCGACGATAAATTTCAAAATCTCAGAAGGACCGTTATCATTCACGAAGAAAACACCGCTTCCTGCTTTATCATCATTGGATTCGATAACTGCATATACCCTCTTCTTATTTTCATTTCGTAAAGAAGGTTCTTCCGCTTTTCTTTTACGACAACAGACTTTGAAGTGTCCCTTGTTTCCGCAGTTGAAACATGTAACGTTTCTAGCGACGCACTTAGAAATATCCTTCGCAATATGGCCGACCCGATTACAATTGCAGCACTTCCGATTATTTCTATCTATCATCAGGTTTCCCGAAATTTTATTCACATTTCCTAGTATTGCTACATTCGAATTCCTTTATTCCATTGTGTGTTTCTGTACTTCTTCAATGGTCTTGCCCAACTGCATTACATCCGTTAACGTTTTCTCTTCTGTCAACAGTTTCTTCCTTAACTCCACTGAGGTACATCCTTCGATCACTTGATCAACTATCATATCATCAGGGTCAATAAACTTGCAGCGACTAGCCTGTCCTTTTAATCGAAAAACAAAATCTTCGAAGGTTTCGCTTTGTTCTTGCTTCAACGCACGGAATTGATGCCTTTCAAACTGTTTGTTCAACTGCGGGGCAAAATTAGTGTCCAAAGCGTATATCGCTGACTCATATTTTAAAATTTGCAAATTGGCGTTATCACCCTCGATAGGGACTCCAATCTGAGCTTGATCAACTTTATCAAAATAACTCTGCAACTCAATACCACCAATCACTAGCAACAGGTTATATTTTTCCTCATCATCAGTTACTCCGTTGGCGGCAATGAATCTCTCAAAAGCTTTTTTCCACCTCATCCAATCGTTCCTCGGATCGGATCCGACCGCGAACGCGGGCATTACAGCTGCATCTAATAAAATTAAGCAAAATAAAAAAAATACGATAAACTCTACCATAAACTAGGAAAACAGTCATCGACATCATCTGAACCAGAACAAACTCTGAACCATAAAATTCTCCAAATTTACAATCAAATTTCCCCTTTTTGCACGTAGCACGTTCCCTTCTCCGTAGCACGAAGCATGTACTCTCATAGCACAAAGTAGTGATGGGAAACTTATCGATACTTATCGATAATATCGATAGATGCTGGACATCGATATTATCGTTAATTTTTTGACGCTAGCGATAATTATCGATATTATAAGAGTGAGCACAAGTCAGTGCGGCTTGTTACTGGAGGAGACCCAAAAGAAGGAGACCTCACCTACCCTACCCCAGGAGTTGCTTTTGCCGCTAGGTATTTGTTGGGTGCTGCTATTCGACAAGATTTAGCATTGTTGGAGGTTGTGTAAAGGTTCGCCCCGGGTGTCACTGAGTTTCTGAGAAAAAATGGTAACTAAAAAGGTATTTATAGTTTTAGTTTCCTAAGAACAGATGAATTCGACAAATTAATACTGGAGAACTTTAATTATATCCCAACTTTTTGCACCATCTCATAAAAAGCAATGATACCAAATTGTAATAAAATGCATTTTCTCTGGCTTGCCAACTCTTATAATATGATGGACATGCATAGCGGCAGTGTATTGGTAATTTTCTGGTAGTTGTTTAGTTCAACTTGGAACTGTTTAAGTTTAAAGTATCTGTTACCCAACAAACAATTTTTAGTTCCACTAAACTAAACCGGGGTAGACAAAATAATTGAGATAAATAAAACTCTCTCAAATTTTAAGTGGCCAGAACTTTACGAAAAATGAATCAATTTTGATGACCGGTTTCATTTCACTGGAAAACTATCCTAGTTTCCTAGTATTACTTGTGAACTTGGCGTGACCAACCTACACCGAAAATGTTTCGGATTTCAAAAGGGTGTGTCAAAGTGTACATTTTTGCAACGCATAGAACGTTCTATGCAACTAAATTGTCTATCTAAAATACTTCATTTAAAAAAATCTGAGATCACCGATATTATCTAAAATCATTTTTTTTTGTTTTTAAAATTATATTTTTTTCAGAGTAGGATCTTTAACTTATTTTTTTATATTTGTAAAGGAAAGTTCAGATAATTTTAACTAAGATATATTGATTCATAAGAAAAAGGTTCAAATACAGTTAGGTTTTCTTACGCGGGGTAAACCCAAGTGAAAAAGATAATATCCACATACAGTTCCAAGCGAAGTGAAATTTTTGCAGGTTGCATTTTTCACGGGCGTGAAAAAATGAACATTTTGTATGAGATTTTCACTTTGATTGGAACTCTAAATAGGGCTTTAGAGAAAATCCGCGTGAAAATAATCTGACCTTTTTAAATGTTAATCCAGATAGATTTTCAAATGCAAGTTTGCAAAGTTGCTTGGTTTAATAAGACCTACACACCCACAATGTTCGATTGAATTCTGCTAGAGTGCTGCAAGCTTAAAGAAAATTAGTACCCAACAGGGAAAAAACCGTCAAAATCAACACCCATACTTAATAAATTCATACCTCGATGATTCCTTGGCGAATTTTCAATCTTTGGCTACCAATGAACTCGAAATAAATTCTGATTTATTGACAATATATGAACCTAAGTGAAACAGAATGTCAGAAAAAGTTTTACGCGTTGCAAAAATGTACACTTTGGCACACACTTCGCACACATCTGAAACATTTCCAGTGACCCTTGGTCACGTCCAGTTCTCAAGTAGTACTAGGAAACTAGGACAGTTTTCCAGTAAAATGAAACCTGCTTTGTCAAAATTGATTCATTTTTCGTAAAGATTTGGCCATTTAAAAATTGACAGAATTTTGCCTGCTTCAATTATTTCCCTTATTATACAACCTTCAAAACAAACTTCGGCTTGAAACTACTCCGTAGAAAGCACCCCGGCGTAAAACCCGAACTTTCCAAAACAAACTGTTTAACTCGTCCGGTTGTTCGAATTTTCATTCGCAGTATCGTAAGATTTGTCATTCAAGGCCATACATTTACTGTCAATTTAACGTCAACGCAACGCAAACGTATCCATTCTGTTTGGGCAATCACTGACTCATTTTTTAACAGATTTACATAGCAAAATTGCATTTGTCGAATAACGTTTTCGGTGAAAAAATAGACAAAAATTACCAATTTTTCATGGGTTTACCTTTAATCGCACTGACGAAACTACTCATGCATCATCAATCATAGTAATCTATGACTTAGCAAAAAAAAATTGACAGCTTTATCAGTCAAACTCTAACTTTTATAGCGAAAAAAGTGAAGCTACTTCGTTCAGAAGTGTGCGCGTTCAAAAAACGGTACCCCGCCGCGTCAAAAACGGACATCGTGCGGCACTTTATGGACACTGGGTATGCCCGTTCTGACATCTACAACATCTTGACACTATTGGACAACGATCAGAGCATCGAAAGAAAGCCCGGTTCCGGACGGAAAACGACCCCGAGCGACAAGAAGCTTCAAAGGATGCTGAAGAGGAAAACCGAGAGAGAAGTGGCTAAATCACTGCGTGCACTTGGCCGGGAGGTTGGTGCATGCGCTAAAACAGTGAAAAGTAAAAGAGAACATGGACATACATGTCAGGAAGCGGCAGTCCTGTCCACTGGTCTCGGAGCTGCAGGCAATGACGCAGCGACAGCGGTTGAATAAGATGGTCAAATAGATTTTCCCGGCGAATCGCGACGTGGCAGTGGTGATGGACGACTAGACCTATCTCACCCTGGATGGAAACGACTAGCAGGACTCTTCGTATTTTACCTCCCCCACGAAGGAAGTGAGTACCGAGCTTAAGTTTATTTCACAGACCAAGCTCCCCAAGAAGGTGCGGCTGTGGCTGACAATCAGCGAGAACGAGATGTCAAAGTTGCTCTTCTTTCGCTCCGGGCTGGCCGTGAACGGGGAAATTTAAAGTACGAAGTGCCTTCCAGAAGTTGCGTCGTTCATGAAGAAATACCATTAGCGCGAAGACACGGTGTTCTGGCCAGATTTGACGTCGGCCAACTACTCGAAGCGATCGTTGTAGGAGATGGAGCGGCTGAATATCGATGTGGTACCGAATTCGGCGAATCCCCCAAGTGTCCCCTAGTTGCTTCTCATCGAGAATTTCTGGGAAAACTTGAAGCGCAAGATCTTTTTTTTGTAAGGGAATTAGGATTACGTTGTCCATTGATGTGAACTTTTGTAATAAAGCGCAAGATCTATTCCAACCATTTTGTCGCGAAAACGGAGGATGAAATTATAAAAATGAAAACGAAGAAAGAGCTTGAAAACATGGCTACACGCATGTTTTCGTCCGCCATGGCGAATGTTCCGGTTAACTGTCGGAAGGCCGCACGTAATATTTTTTCGCGAGGAAGCTAACATGATTACCTTTCATTGGAAATTTATCTAACTCAATTATCTGTCTTAGTTTTTTTTCATTACCATCTGAAAAAAGTCCATTTTTTTACCGCAAACGTTAGCCGCCAGATTATCGATACTTATCGATAATATCGATAAAGAACCCGAAATTATCGGTTGTTATCGATGTCTTTTTTGGGCGATATTTTCCATCACTAGCACAAAGCAGTTTATCTCTTAGCACGAAGCATGTAGTCTCATAGCACAAAGCTCTTGCATTTCGCATCATAGCACACAGCTCACTTCTCCACGTCGATTTTTTTTGTTCCCACCTCTACTAACGCAACCGAACTGACTAGCATTACGCTCCCCCGTAGCACCGAGCACTACTACTTCCAGTTTCTCTCATTCTCATACTCAGCTATCGCGTTAGTCACTCGCCATCTTTCCTAAAATCGCCAAGAGAAGAAAAAACGGTCTCATGATTTTTTTTTCTGTCTGCTCTGCGCCATCTTTAAAAAATAATTATTACGAGCTTTCAACAGTTGTCTCCCCAGAAATACATCAATTCACTTTGGTACCTCTCATCAGTACCTTCCTCGCTCTAAACACATAAATTCCTTTTCACAAATGTAATGGGCATTACTCCAATAAAACTCACATACCTATTTTCATCCTCGTCGCCATTGTATCGTCTTAGGGATCGTTTCCAACAGAGCGTATCGCAAGACCAACTGGTTGCCTCGGTGTCCGAACTAAAACTGAGCTCTCCCCGCAGTACGACATCCGAACCTCATCATCGCATACACACTGACAGACATATCACTCATTCTACTATCACAGACATTTACAGACGGTACAGTAGCAAACCATTAATTATTTTAAAAATGAACACCATAGACAAATAAACAATTCGTTGCTTCACGGATAACCATTGCATTGCGTCCAACATAAAGGTAGAGGAAGTTAATCTATCACAATTTAAAATCAAACGCATTATTCTATTCTGCAAACGCTGTAACCTCAATAATTGTGTGTTATTGGCCAAAAACAAAAAGGTAGGGCAAAAATCCAAATGTGGAGAGATGATTGACTTGTATAGCTGTATTTTACTACTAATCGTTAATTCGTTTTTCAAACGGCATAGAATTCCATACTTTTTGGCAATTTTCTTGCTGACATTGTCAATGTGAGCGTTGAACTTTAGGTTGTCATCAATAATCACGCCAAGATATTTAATCTCCCGAAAGCGACCAATTGCCTCATCATCAATCAAAACAGAGACATCGTCATTTACAACGGTGCGCGAGAAAATCATATATTTAGTTTTTTCTATATTTAATTTCAATTGCTTATACTTCAACCATCTGTTTAGAGAACGTAAATCTTCGTTCAAGTGTGAAACGGCTTCTTCTACATTCTTAGCTGCAATGAATAATACGGTGTCGTCGGCAAAAAGATTGATATCACAAAAACGTAAAACTCGTCGCATGCATTATATACATAATGAACAAAAGGGGCCCTAATACACTTCCCTGTGGAACTCCAAGATCATTCTCCACGGGACTAGATACCGAATCATTAAAAACAGTCCGTTGAGTTCTGTCAGACAAATAGCTCTCAAACCGTCTGAGTGCAGTACTCGAAATTCCAAAGCGCTTGATTGTATTCAACAATAAAGGCCTAGAAATTGTCTCAAAAGCGCGTTTTAGATCCAAAAAACAGCAAATATTGTGTCTCTATTCTCTAAGTTGTCTTTCCATTTTGCTAGTACTAAGTTCAACGCGGTTTCACACGAATGGCCTTCCCGGTAGCCAGATTGTTCCGGAATTAATAACGAGTTACTATTTAAATATTCTAACAGCTGACCTTTAACAACAAGTTCTAATATCTTTTCTAACGTGTGTAACATGTTGATGGGACGAAACTCTTCGGCTTTAATCGTTCCAGCAACCTTTTGAATCGGAACAACCAACGATTCTTTCCACACTTTAGGCACGTGCCCAGTTAGCAATGATTCATTAATAAGGTTCAGCAGAGTGTGACCAATAACATTGAAGCAATCTTGAATGACCCTAGCATTTACATTGTCTACTCCAGCCGTTTTACCTAATGAAAAACAAAAATTTTTAAGGTCATCCATTCAGGGCTGCTGAATATCACTTCGTTGCATTCGTATTCATTCATTATTGCCGAAGCACAACAACACGTGGCAACAGTGTATTCACTCAGCAATGGAAACAACGCCTATAGTGAACTGAACTGTTATGAGTGGCTTGTGGGCGATGAATAGTTATTAAAACGTAATATGATTACCTTCGTGTTTGATTCGTATTGGCTACGATTTACTCAAGTCATCCGAAGCGATATTGAGCGATCGGATGGGAATACATCGTTTCAGAAGCCTTTGTGACTCAGATCAATGCCGATGAATATTCACCGTGAATGGTATTACCAATCGCAATGATGCTTCGGTGCGAATCAAAACGAAAAATGAAAATTGCCGAGGAAGAAGCTCATACTGCCGTGGGCTAGGATTTTGACGTAAGCGCCAAAAGCACAAAATCGCTACAGATCTAAATCGTTTGCAAATTAACAGAAGCGCTTTATTACGCAAACTAATCTGATAGAATCTGAGTAAATATGATGAAAAACATACCCCATTGCTTTAACACGTTTATTTATGTAAACGCATTGAGTTTTAATGCCAACGTCACTTCTCTTGCAAAACAGCAAAACCATTTCAAAGTTTTGCACTAAAAGTGACGTTGGTACGCCTGAATAGTCTAGTTTGCCATGCGTACTGGTCGGTAGCCAGCGGCAAGGATATAAATAAAATTATGCACTCCACAAGCATGATACACTATCGTATTCGTACCTCAACGTCACTTCTATGTAAAGTGGCGCTAACGTCACTTCTTATTTTTGATATTTCTCAGTTATTTATCAAAATTTTTGGAAACGGCAACAAGAATCTTGAGGGTTTTTTTATATTATAGTAATATGTAAAAAAATGAAATTTGAAAATTTGGCGCTTACGTAAAAATGCAAGCCCACGGCATATATAAATAAATTAATAAATAAATATATAAATAAATAAATATATATGAATATATATATATATATATATATATATATATATATATATATATATATATATATATATATATATATATATATATATATATATATATATATAATATTATATATATATATATATATATATATATATATATATATATATATATATATATATATATATATATATATATATATATATATATATATATATATATATATATATATATATATATATATATATATATATATATATATATATATATATATATATGACTATGTCCGGCGGGTTGCTTCTGATTGAATAAGTAGTATGTTCACGGCCTTAGTCATTTGCTTTGATCCGTAGCTTATCTAGTTGGCTCTTGTTAAGCCAGGACGCGGAAACAGTCTCTAAGAAGATACAGGTAGAGGTTATCAAATTGTTCCGTTTAAATAAATAGAAAAGATTTTTACTTTTGAGAAAGGGTTTCTTCTTTTGATTTTTTTTTAAATGTTTTCAAGCGACACAAAGAAACACATTTGTATTTATTTGAACGTAACTTAAGAGTTAAGAAAAAAATATCGACAAAAGAAACATACAAAATGGCGGACATATTCACAATTTCGTAATCATGCAATTCATAATCATTGTGAAAATCTGTCTGTCTACTATGCTATTGCTACTATGTAGCAATAGAAGTATTGAACATTGTAATATTTTTTTTTCTTAACTGTGGTAAAATTAATTGTCTTCCCGGTCAGAAGAGCACAACTAAAACATTACAAAATTCTATCAACGTGAGAAACAAATAACATATTTTGATACAATTTTGTATTTTTCCATATAATTTTGACTAAAAATTGAATCTGAATATATATATATATATATATATATATATATATATATATATATATATATATATATATATATATATATATATATATATATATATATATATATATATATATATATATATATATATATATATATATATATATATATATAATAACAAAACGTGTAATGAAGTAGTTCTGAAACAAGTCTAACTAACTTTTCGTTTTTATCAAAACCTGTTGTTTCTAACAACAATATATCATCTTATTTTGTTAGAAAGCTAATATGTTAGTAACAAATTTTAATATGTGTTTGATACTAGTAGAATCATTTCTGTTATTTTAACACCTAACGGGACCAAATTGAAAACACAGCCTGGAAGGTTTTTCCCGTAACAAACTAACAACTTCTGTTACATTTTTTTTTATCTTTCTGATCGGGTTTGCAACAAATGTAAATTTGTATAAAAAACTTAAGTAATTGTTGTATACACTAAAGTCGCTTTTTACGCGAGGGATACGTGTCGCGTAAAAAAAACCGCGTAAAATCCGGAATTCGCGTAAAAAAACCCGCGTTAAAAAAACCCCTATGAAGCAACCTTAGTTTATTTATGCACGCCAACCCAGCACACAAGATTGTTATAATATGCCATTTTGCGTTATTCTTAATCAACATTCATTTTCCTATGCCCAAACCTATCTTTAAGTGTATGCAAAAGATTATTTCGCTGTATCGCATTTTTCACCCAGAAAATGAAACTAAGAAAAACCACCTCCGAGCAATGAGAACACTTTGAAGAAAGCGCTATACCTTTTAAATAAAATCTGTTGGTTGCAAATTCGTTTTTTCATCTCCAAGATAAATAAATTAACCCTCTAGTACCCAGTGCCGCCTTTAGACGGTCTTCAGTTGAACCTCTAAAAAGTTTCAATCAATACTTAAAAAATGTTTATAAAGTTTCAAAGTGATTTTTTCGAAGTCCGTCTGAAAATTAATTTGGGCACTAGAGGGTTAAAGCTGCAATTTAATTATTTACCGTATATTGCAAACATCGATTAAAAAATAATTTTTAAATATTTATGTAACCATATTTACCGAGTACAAGAATTATTAGTAAGCACACTAACTGTTCGAATATTTCAAAAATTTGGTTATTCGGATTGAAATATTCCTCAAAATTCTTGATAAATGAGACAGACCTCGCAAATTAAGTAAATGATTAGTTGTATTAATTTACAATTAATTAATTTACAACTAACACGGTGCTGCCATGCATCTTCAAAAACCGAGAAAAATATGAACAATATGTTCCCCGTCGTCAATCATAATAAATTCAACTAAATTTTGTATGATTTCCAACATTAATTGTTTTCTTAAGAAACTATGCTCGCTGTTTTATTGAATCCTCACGACATAGATACAAAAATAAAAGCTTTTTTGATCCCGGCCGTATGAACAAAAAAGTTTGTCCTGCTTGTCTCGTAGTATTTGCAGCGGCGAATAAAGCCAACGCTTTAAGGCCGTGAACATACTAGCGCCGTAGGCTAATGTACAGCCCTAAGTAAAGCCCTGCCGCAGGTTAATGTACAGCTAACCCACGGCAAGGCGAACCGTCTCCGCAGTGCAAGACGCGCCAGTATATTTTCGGCCTAACTCATACGGCCTATTGTCTCATAGCACCAGCAAATGTATGAACAAGCTCAGAAATTCTGGTAAGCTTCAGTGAACGATTCGATGCGAATGCTATTTTGTCTTCGTCCCGATTTTATTTGCCATGATGAATCTATCAAAGCCACGGTGAACCGATACAAATTTTTACTGAGTTGCATCGATGTGATTTTGAACCGTATCCAATCGGCAAATAATGAGAAACAGCAGGAAAAAGGAAAGACACGAATCGATCGTTTCAGTTCATCCGAACACATGTACGCGCCCGATGAAGTATGCGTTCGTGTTACATTGACATTAGTCCACAGCGAACGGTTCACGAAGCGAATGAAGATTCAATGCAGGAATCAGGAGCCCTGCATCCATTGTGATTGGGTGAAAACCATCAAATCTACTATTAACGTTAGTCGGCTGTTTTATTTTATCCGGTTCATCGACCAGTTCAATTGATTGATTGATCAATGAAACACTATTGATGAAATAATCATTGAACTTACTAGCAATTACTTGTTCTGTTTGTTCTAATGTGCCATCAAAAGTTATGGACCGCGGTTTATTATTACTAGGTTTTAATAAAGATTTCAAAATTTTCCTTAACTCTTTGCTGTTGTATTGCTGCTGAATAATCTTCCTCTGTATATATTCACAACGCGTCTTTTTTAACGTTTGTGAATACTTATTACGCGCGATCGTGTACTCCTTCCAATGATCCTGCCTGTTAGACCTACAAAACTTTTTGTACAATTTATCCCTCTTGCGTTTAAGGCGCAAAAGATCAAAATTGTACCAGCTGTTCGAGTTTTTCAGAGAAACTTATTTGTGTTCAACTAATTGATTCGTACACGTTTTCAAGATGTTTGTAAGAACAGCTGCCAAATCATCTAAATTACGGCCCGCGATTGGAAAATCCAAGCTTCTTTCAACAAGATTCGAAACAGTCTGTTTCGAATATTTTCTCCAGCATTTCAATTTTATTAAATCATTGTAATCATTCATTATATCTAATACATTAATCATTAATGTCTCATGATCGGTTATTTTCATATCGGAAGTCGTAACTGAACGAATAGAATCAAAATTGGAATAAACATGATCAATCAAAGTTCTACTTCGCTGGGAAATGCGCGTATATTCGTCAACACTTTGTTTTAAATTGAAAGATTCAACTAAGCGCTTCAAATGATTCGAATTTGCATCATCTCGCCAGTTAATATTGAAATCACCAGCCAATATGTTCAATTTACTAAAATCAAGAAATTCCTCAAGCCAGTTTTCCAATATTTCAAGGAAACGCTGGTCACTGGTATTAGGAGAATGATATAAAACACCAAAATAACCCAACTTCATGCCACGAATTACTGTAATGCCCAAGAACCAGTTACCATCCTTAGCTTCGTTTCGGCAAAGCTCGAACTGAACCGATTCTATGACATAAATAGCAACACCGCCAGTTTGTCTAGAGTGTGATAAGCAAGCAGCAATGTTATATCCCGGAATACTGTATTGATCAAATGCTTCAATATCGACAATATGTGTCTCTGATAAAAACACTAAAAGTGGACGTTTATCTTCAACAACCTGACGTAATGCAACGTAGTTTGTTGTCAACCCTGCAATATTAAAATACAGAAAATCAATGTGATTCACACTCTTCTTGGAACTTGTTTGCTATTTATTGAAACGCAAGCTGCTTTTCTTTTGATTAAAAAGTCTTTTATAAATCACGCACTCTGAACTGAATGCGGCATGGTTGACGTCCAAGTTCATTTTACGCTCTCTATTCATTTTTAAACAATTAACGCATTTCAATACAGTAGACGTGCACTCAGATGTCTTGTGCTTTTGGCTACACCTAGAGCATGTATCACAATTTTTGCAATCCATGCTTTTGTGTCCAAATTCTCCACATTTGAAGCATCTCAACACGTTTATCGCGGGAAGTACTAAGCATCGATCAAACTCTACATTTACTTGCTTAGCAGCTAATAAGCTATTGTACGCTTCTAAATCAACTTCTATTACCGCGCTATACTTGTTATAAGTGAAGCGTGGATTTTCAAAGGTATTTACTACTTTTATATTATTTATTGTGATGCCTTCATTTTGACTCTTTAAATAATCAATGAAAACATCAGGAGAAAGATTCTCGCTCATGCCCACTATTTTCAATCTTGGCACCGATGTGGGTACAACAGCGCTGTAATTTTCACCCAGATTATTTTCAATGCCATTTTTCACATTCTCAACATTTTCGCCAATAGCGCATTCAACAATAATGGAACCATCTTTACCGTTCCTAAAATTACTAACTTTTGTGTTTTTGGATCTAAGTTAGTTTTCAAAAACTTCCGAGTTTCCTCGCAAGCTTGTTTGGACTCTTTAGGTTTAATCACAATAACCGGACGAGTCTTAGGTTTGGCCGGTTTAAAACCATTATTATTATTACTATTACTAATCATTTGACTTGTACTCGTTTTTTTACTTTTACTGTGTCTTTTAACGACTTCCGCAAATGTTGCGTCGTCATCAGAAACATCATTTTGATCGTTGTTATCATATTCAATTTTACGCTTTTTGCCGATTTGGTCCGATTCAGAAGGAACCGGCCCATTCCGCGCGCGAGCATCGTTCATCGCAGCTATATTCTGACGCGTATTTAATTCCAAAACCGAGTTATTCAATTTTTCAAATTGCTCACAAAATAATTTTTCAAGAGACTCATTAACATTTAATCTCAACTGTTCAACACCCGCACTCAACGCGTTGTTTATCTGGGCCGATATTTGGTCTCGCATTGCAATGACCGAATCAGTGAGAGAAGATAATTTCTTCATCTCTTCTTCGATACGCTTGACGTCCGAAACCAAATGCTGCCCCCCCACAACACTGGTTTGATAAACATTCATCACACTTGAAGCAAAGATTATCGTTATCTGTTATAATCTTTGCCGTTGCCTTGGTGAGTCCAGTGCACTTGTAGTGAAACAAACGTGCACAGTTGAAGCCCACACATTTCAACGGCAAATCCGATAGGACAATTGCCGTTCCACAGCCAGAACAAATCATCGCACACAACACACGTTAACACGGGACGCTATACCAACAGACATGCAGGGAAACAAGAGATAGGCAAAAAAAATGATCACCACCGCAGCTAATGCGCTGGGGGGATTTTATTCAAACAAACTTTAATGCGAACAAGCTGCCTAAGCAACTGTTCTTGGACTTAGCCTTGTGTAGATTCACTACCGAAACACGTTAGAATATATCTACCGTGAATCACTTCACTATTTCACACGTAAAATAACGATTAAATATCACCACAAAATAACACGAACTACTCTGTTCGCCATCAAACGAATTTGTCGGATTTGTGGATTGCAGGGCAGGGCTGTTGTTGCAGCCCGACGCATCACATGGCCGCACGCATCACATCATCACATGGTCATTGCTATTGCCGTCCCTCTTCTGCTTTCATCGACATTCGTGACAATATTGTAGCCTGGTATGGTGAATTGCGCATTCTCCACTTCTTGTAGAAACACGATGTCGAGCTCCATCGTTCTACAAAACGTTCGGAGAGCGTTGAGTTTCGTTTCGTTTGTAATCGTGTTGATATTTATAGTGGCAACGTTGTAACTGGCGAGCTGTTCCATTTCAGAGTTCTAACACCTGCACTTCGTCGTCACTATTGTTTCCGTTGCCGCCGTCGTCAATTTCGTCCCAGCTTTGAACACCACTGCGTCGTTTCTTGTGTTTGCGCTTTTTCAATATTTTGCTGTTCACCGAAAGTGATGATTCGTCTGTCTCGTTGCCATCGGGCTCAGTGCTATCGGATCTTGGCTCTATTTCACCGCTAGCTGGAGGTTGTTGACCAGTGGTAGAGGGCAATAACCTGCTGTCAGATGATCGCACCGATCTCGATTTGGGGATTATTGGTACATCAAGTGAGGGAAACTGCTGCTCCGATTGCATGTCGAGAGGCATCCAATTCTTTTGGTGTTGATTTTGCTGCTGCTGTGGTTGCTTTTTCTTCTTTGCTGGGGGACGACCAAGACCCACCAGAGACCTGGCTGCGTTGGTATTGAGACCTGCTTCGTGTTAGTTTTGGCTGGAGCTGCAGCTGGCTGTTTCGTAGCATCGGCATACGATTTTTGCACAAGCAGTTTTTTGTTCTGCACGCAGGACGTCCCGGTATGCATGTATTCCCGGCAGTGTCGGCAGGTTTGACGTTTGCCATTGTAGGATAGGTATGTCCATTCGCCATCTACGAAGACCCATGACTCGATGTTGCGCTTTACAACCATTCTTGCAACCCAAACTCCAGTCGAAATATCCAGGAACTCGAGCTGCTCATCAGCACCGCACATCTGTTCGCGTACCGATATGACGTCACCGTATTGAGATAGGAACTTGGTGATGGATTTGTCCGAAACAGCCTCTGACAGATCGAACAGTTTCACCTCCACGGCTCCGTCTTCCATCGTTATACGTAGGGGAATCTTCTTGCCCTCTTCCACTGTCACTTTGTGTTTTCCATCATGTTCGTCGCACACTTTTTGTGCCAGCGCATGGTCAACAACCTTCACGAAGGCACTACCGAGAGTACGGCTACACTGGATTCTCGTCACTTCACCTGGCTTGAGGCCAGCACAGTTTTTACGAAACTTTGCACCTTCACATAGTCTGGTTTTTCGGCAAGGCCGCATGATCTATGCGGAAAGTATTTCACGGCGTAACATCGCCGAGTCGTTGTACACTGAAGCATACAACGGTTCGATGATGAACTTTCGCGGCGAAACTAAACGATAAAGCTTTAAAACGACTTTCAAGATTTCCTTCGCGTAAACACGTCGGCTCGGCTTGGAAGTTGAGTGCTATCTGATGTCATTACCATGTTTTAACAATGTTTTTTGTTGTTGAATCTACCACCGACAATAATTTTACCATGAATAACATTGTCAGTGACTTCTAAATGTATGGGAAAAATGCCTGAAAAAATGCTGTTAAGATACATAACGACCCCCCTTTTTTATGGTTAAAATGGCAAAAACGATGTTTTTTTTTTTGTTCTGGACAATGATATTTAATGTAAAATTGATGTATTTACAGAGCCGGATTTATGGGGGGGCCCAGGGGGCCCGGGCCCCGGGCCCCCACATTTTTAGGGCCCCCACAAATCGACAAAAAGATTTTTCTTTTTAAAAATGAGATTTAATCAAAAGTTCGATTTACAGTAAGAAAATTTGAACAGACCACAATCACAACTACATCCATAAGAGTTCACCTTGGATTCTCTTGGAATGACACACATTAACACACCATTTGAATCGAACCAGCGCGCATTAAACGCCTAGAGTTAAAGTTTAGCCGACTGTCACTAAAAGCGCCAATCGAACTGTCAAAACTCGTTCCAATCGAACATCAGCAATGTTAAAACTATGATGAAAAAACTGTTGACTGTTTGATTGGAACTTTTCAGTGACAGTCGGCCAAACTTTAACTCTAGAGCTTTAGCGCGCATGGGAGGTAAAGCAAAGAAAGAAAATAATCCACAAGTTTTTTTAATGCATTGCTTTTGCTTACTTGTCCGAATCAGGGATACCAGATGTGCTTTTCAAAATGCAGATTTTCTGAGCTCGTGTGCATATTTTATTGACCTGCAGATGTGTGTAGTTTTTTCCTAGTTTCTATTATTGTCAGAGTCGTCTTATATTTGCGCCGTCTTTCTCAAATTGTGTGCAAATTTTTGCCTGTGTTTCGCATTTTTTTCTCAAATTGCGGTAGTTTTTTTTTTCAGGTATCAAGAAAAAAACTTGAAGACGAAACTTATTAAAAATAGGTTGCGTGCGACTGTGAAGAATGAAAGGCAGTCAAACTTAGCATTATTAAGTTTCGAGTACGAGTATACTGAAGAAGATGAATGTTGATTATTTAATTAATAAGTTTTCTGCAAAAAAACTCGTAAAGCATAGTTTACAGTTCCAAGCGAAGTGAAAAATTTGACAAGTGAAAAAGCGTAAATTTTCGCTTGCGAAATCTGTCGCGAAAACCCGTTTGTGGAACACGCAGGTATTTCACCACCCTGCAGTTTACAGTTTAAGTGGAGTGAAACTCACGAGTTTACATCCCGAGCGAAGTGAAAATTGGCTGCAGCTGACAGAATAGAAACGCACGCAAGTTTTCGCTTGCTGCTCCTTTTTTCACTAGCGCTTGCATGCGTGAAAGAAATAAACCCAAGTGAAAAAGATGAGATCCACAACCATCGATTTCGCTGGATCGAATTTGTTTACAGTTCCAAGCGAAGTGAAATTTTTTGCAGGTTGCATTTTTCACGAGCGTGAAAAAATGAACATGTTGTATGAGATTTTCACTTCGCTTGGAACTCTAAATAGAGCTTAAGAAAAAATTCTAACAAATTTTTGGTAATTTTTCAATAGCAAATAAATGCTTTTAACTCGTACGATGAAAAACAGTTTTGTTTTAATTTGGGCCCCCCACTATAACTGGGCCCCGGGCCCCCACAATCGTAAATCCGGCCCTGTGTATTTACAATGAAAAACATAGTTAAATTGTGGTATAACTGTGTACAATTACAGCAACATTTAAGGTTTTATAAATGTTATGTTTTTTCGGGTGTATATTCAACAATCAGGCATTCCACGAGACAGCTCATTTCAGTTTGTTGTAAAATGTTAACAATTTCTATTTTGCCTGACCATACTTGACCTGTTCCATTGTCGAAAAGTGACAGTAGTAATTGTAATATCCAGCTTTTTACGCGCCATAATGGTGTTCGCTATAACGGGTGTTCGTAATGTGTCTCTCTGCTTACGTCAGTTTGGGATTTCTGGAGAATTGGTAACATAAATATTGACAGGTAAATTTTTCTTTTGGTAATAAATACTGTAACCTGTGCGGTTACAAGTTTAGCATCGAGTGGAAAATTTACTTAATTATGTGTAACGCTGCAAGAACGTGTACGCGTAAAAATAACCCTAATTTTGGGTGCCGCTGCGAGAGTGTTTAAGTGAAAATTACCCACATTTGGACACTCCCGCAGCAGCGTGTACTTGTTATGACAGTTCTCGCCACTTGCGCTGAATATCGTTCACGTAAATTTGTTTAAACTCGTTCGTTTTTTCGTTTGTGAACGATATTGTCGCGTTTAGTAGGGCCGATAATTTTTATTTTATATTTGTGAACTAATGTTTAGAGTTAGATAGGCCGGAATTTCCCTCTAGCTGCGGAAAAGTGGTGTGCTGAGTGCTGACTAAGACGTCAAGGCGGGTTTGTTGCACGCTCGTGAAAAGTAACACGGCGAATGAATTAGTTTTAATTCAATTTCATAAGTTGCATGGAAACGTCAAAAAATGAATACCGCATTTGGTGATTCTGTGTAATTTTTACACTGATTTTAGATTAATCTAGAATAACTCATTTTTGAATTTACCACTATAACTCAATTTTGAGTAGCAAGCATGAAAAAACGACACCATTATTTGACACGAGTGAAAAGGCGGCACCATGATTCAACATTTGTGCGCCATTATTTAGCCTTTGCGGCCGTGTTATCTATTCTTGTGGCTGTTTGAGTGATTCCAAAAAATGAGAAAATCGCTGGGAAGGTGGTCACGGACATTTTAAAAAGCTTTAAGGTACACATATAAACTTTTTCCATTATTCATTCTAAAGAACCAAAAGTTTTCAGGTTGTTCGTGTCATCAGGAAAATTGTGGGAGAGTAAAATATCAAGTGATTATGCATCACAAAAAAAGAGCAAAATATACTTAAAAAATAAATATAATTAGACACCGTTCAGATTTTGTTTGTTTTGTTCTGACTGTTACCGGCACAAACCTCCCTCTCTACGCTAACATCGCATTTCAAACTGAGTGGTTTTCAATTCTTAAACTGAGTACTTTTAAATTCTGAAAATGGTTAGTTTTAAATTCAAAAATGAATATTTTTCGATTCAAAAATTTGATAGTTTCAAAATCTAAATCTGTGTAGGTTTCAATTTTAAAACTGAGTAGTTTTAAATTCAATAAATGGATAATTTTGTACACATAAACTGATATTTTTTAAGAACTAAATGAGTTTTATTAAACACAAAAAATGAGTTCAATTGTATACATCATTCTGAATAATAAATACACAGTATTTGCCCATACTATGGTTACACAATTTTGAATAACAACAGAGTTACTCAATTTTCGTGTTGTTCCACTTTTTATGAAAATGAATTGTTTTCTAATCATTTTTGAATTCATTTTAGGGAGCGTGTGTGGTCGGCAACATAGGCAGCCATCGCGGGATGATCAGTTTAGCCTCGACCACGGTAGGACACACACGTCGCGTTTTGTGTTAATTTTTGTGCGCGTTTTAACTGCTGTTTTTTTTTTTTTGCAGTCCGTGTCCTGTGTGTCTCGCGAAGGTTGTTCCGCGGATTCGTGTAAGACCAGCGAAGGTTGTTCCGCTGGCCCGTGAGTGCGAGTGCTACTACAGGTGTTTGCTCGCCGGATAGGGCAAGCTGCGCTATTGGCTACCCCCGGCTAAGTGCCAAGGAGCAGAAGAACATCAGCCCCGCCGACGACTGCTGCATGAGCAGCTTGGAAGCAACACCAGACGACCACAACTGGAGATTCCCGCCACCAACAGCTAGAGGAAAACGGAAAATCGATGTTTTTATTTTATTTATTTGTTTTCTTTGTTTTTTTTTTTTTGTGTTCTAGCAAGAGTCTGATAGTGTATAGAGGTACACACTAATAATTGGCGCACAGCGCAAAAACCACACTGAAAAAAATATTTTTCCTAAAAAAATATTTTTTTTCGAGTGTGGTTTCTGGTGTGGTTTCTATCAAAAATTGGATTTTGGCTAGAATTTTTGTTACGCAAGTGGTGAGGTTTCTTCCGCAATATTGTTCGCGGTCGTATTGTTTATTTATTTTCCAGTGTTATTTATATTATTTATTAAATATTTATTGTATATATTTATTTATTTCTGTTTTCTGAATCGGTGATTTTGCATTGGTTTTGGTGGAACTGCCAGACGAGTTGTGGAAAGCTCTTTTCCAATCAAGGTGGTTGCCAACCATAAAATATTCCGATCCGTTTCGAAACATTTTTCAATTCCACTCAAATTCCTGAAATAAAAGGGAATCGTTAGTGGGCGAAATAAATACAATGTTTCTTACCGTGTCAATACTTAATGCTTTGTGCTTTTGAGTTATTTTCCAAGAACATTGAGAAAATGACGATGATTGTGGAAGAGCTCAACAGAGCTTATTGGTTGATGCGGGTCGACCATTTGCATTTCGACGAGCTAGATTTTGAGTTGAGCTCGCGGAATGTTGTCATCTCGGCTGATTCGGATCCATCTGAGGTTCAGCGGCAGTGTCGTTTACGGGGATTGTTGGCCGAAGAACGGTCTTCTCCGGTGGAACGCTTGCGCGTGTTTCATGGGGATGCTGCTGAAGAAATGGAGATCTGCCTTGGGAAGTTGAGTTCCATTAAGGAAGATCTCCGTTATAGATGCCCAAACAAGGAGGTTTACCGAACAAGGTTACTCCATCTGGGGTCTCGACTCCAGATTATCCAAAAATATACAGCAGGGGAGGTCAACCAGGAAATTTCGGGTTTGTTGGCGGAAGTTGCTGCTACATATCAAGAACATTTTGATATGTCAGCAGTACTTCCCCCAATTGAAAATACTGGGGAAGGTGGAGCAGGTTTGGGAGATTTACTGGGCACTATCGTGCCACCAACACAAACGGCACCCATTTCCCCGCAAAGTGTAGGATCTGGTCCGCTCGTAGGAGAAGATGTTGGGTCTGTCGACGAGATTCGACTTTTACGTCAGATTCGACTTTTACGTCAACAATCCCAACGAGATAAAACTCTAGCGGCTGAGAGGTCTGATAGCCTTTTGGAAGCTACTCAGACGCTAATGGGCGGGATTGCTTCACTGAACACTATTGCTTCAGTTTTGCGATAGACGGTTCAAGGAGTTGTCTCACTTCGGAATCCGTCAGTGACTGCGGGCGCTGGTACATTCTAAACCAGCTGGCGTTCCCGAGATTGATCTGCAGACCGATCTGGACGAAATACGTGAGACGGACGAAATTGACGAGCCAGTAGAACCGGAAGTACATGATCCACCACTGGGGCCCACATTGAACCAAACCGTGGTGGAAAAGTTACTCCTGGACTTGCTGAAAGATCGATGTCCGTCACTTCCGATTGAGAACACGAAACCAGCTTCACCAGTCATTCAGTCCCAGGCCTCAAAACACCATGAGAATGGAAGGTCAAGCCCGGCAGGTGGACGTTTTCCTTTGCCCAAACATATGGGTAATGAAATACCATCCTGCTCGGGCTACCATTACAATCGTCGACCACAGCGGGTTTCCGATTGGAAAATCGAGAAATACGCTGGGACAGATGATGGGCTAGGACTGAATGAATTTCTGGACTCCGTTGAAAATTATGCTCAGTGCGAGCAAATTTCAGAGGAGGAGCTGTTCAATTTTGCAATGCACCTACTCATTGACAATGCTCTTACTTGGTATCGGGCTATGAGATCGCGGAACAGGCTTTACAACTGGAACCATTTGGTTCGTGAGCTTAAGGCAAATTTCGTTCATCTGGAACTTGACGCCGCTCTCAAATTAAAGGTTTCCCAGCGCCTGCAGATGCGAAACGAGTGTTTCCTGGATTATTTCCAGGAAATGGAAAAAATATTCCGTGCTATGACGATTCCCATGACACCGAGCGAAAAACTCGACGTGCTCAAGCGGAACCTCAGGCCGGACTATGAGCAAGTTTTAATTTCAAAGCCAGTGAGTACGCTTGCAGAATTGATGACTTTAGGTAAATCGATTGATGCGTACAAAACACCGATTCATCGAAAAGTGTTCGGTTCTCAAAAGAAAGTCGCTGCTTATTCGGTAAATTCACCAGTTAACACCTCGAAAAAGGACCAACCAAACAGAAAGGGAGGTGGTTCGAATAACAGCCACGTTGAAACCAAAACATTTTGGAGCGAAAATTCCCAGAAGGATGATTTTGCTTCCAAAACGCCGTCTGAAAACACGAAGAAAAAGCCAGGTGTTCAGACGGAAAAGAATCTTGTCGAAAGAAATTCGAAACCGGAATCCAAACAAAAGCCGGTGATCTGTCTCGACTATCTTGTGGAGCAGCATCGACCTCCTAGTCTCAGAGTCTGTTACATTGCGGTGGTACTGGACACGAGCATGAGGCGTGCAGAAACCCTAGACGAGTCTTCTGTATTTTGTGTGGATTCAAGGGTTCCGATGTCTCTCGCTATCCCTACTGCTTGAAAAACGGGATTCGTACCAACTAAAGTCGCAGTTGTGTAAGGATGTGCGCCCCATAGAAAGCCTAAAATTAGACCCCCAAATTTACAACAGTTTTCGACCAGCTCATGGTGAGGATTATCGTGATCCGTTGTTTGTTGAAACCATCATCCTCGATGATCCGTCCGATAATCGTCCTTTCGTTTTTGTCGCAGTATATGGCCATTCCTTCAAGGCTTTGCTCGACAGTGGTAGTAATGTCACCATTATCACCAAAAAGTTGTACCGAAAGTTTTCCAAAAGTCCATTGAAAGGTTTGGAAAGGCCAGTTGAACTTCGTTTAGCAAATGGACAGACCTTACCGATCCTTGGACAAATATATCTTCCGTACACTTTCCAAAACAAGACAAAGGTTATTTGCACCCTTGTAGTGGAGAAATTAACAGTTTCTTCAATACTCGGTATGGACTTTTGGCGCGCCTTTGGAATAACACCCGAGTTGCAAACTTGTGCTCTGTTGAACTCAGGTTCGGAACGGGACGAAGAAGTAGAGATTGATGCTCCGAGTGAGTCTATACTTACTCCGGAACAGATGGCCTGTATCGCACAGGTTACGATCGTTTTCAGGCTGTAGTGCCCGGAAAATTGAATACGACCTCGCTAACAGAGCACAGGATCGTAATTAAGGAAGAATTCCAAAGTGCCGCGCCTGTTTGCCGATAACCTTATAAAATGAGCCCAATAAAACTGTCTAAAGTCTGGGAAGAAGTCGACCGTTGGCGTTCTATGGGTATTATTGAAGAGTCAGATTCCGATTGGTCTTTGAATATTGTCGTTGTGACCAAACCAGACGACTCCATTCGGCTTTGTCTAGATGCCCGGCCTCTTAATGAGCGTACAGTACGAGATGCATACCCTCTGCCCCATCCCGGGCGCATTTTAGGAAGCCTGCCTAAAGCCAAGTACCTGTCTACAATAGACTTAAAGGAGGCTTTTCTCCAGGTTCCGTTGGCTAAGGGCAGTCGTAAGTTTACGGCTTTCAGTGTGCCCGGCAGGGGTATGTTTCAATTTACTCGTCTACCCTTCGGTCTCGTTAACAGCCCTGCCACTTTGGCACATTTGATGGACCAGGTGTTAGGACGAGGAAAACTGGAACCGTACGTCTTCGTTTACCTCGATGATATCATCGTGGTAAGCGAAACGTTCGAGCATCACCTACAATTACTCAAAGAGGTGGCCAAATATCTATCCAAAGCCAATCTGACGATAAACCTGGCTAAATCCCGTTTTGGGGTTCCAGAGTGAAAATTTCTTGGCTATTTGTTGAATCAGGAAGGTCTAAAGGTCAATCCTGACAAAATTCAGCCGATACTCGATTACGAGCAGCCGGTGACGGTTACTAAACTGCGCCGATTCCTTGTAATGTGCGGTTACTACCGGCGTTTCATTGATCGGTTTAGTGAGGTAACCGCACCTTTGACCGACCTATTGAAAACAAAGGCCAAGAATTTTGGCTAGAACTCCGAAGCAGAACTCGCGTTCCTGAAGGTAAAGGAACTTTTAGTCACTCCTCCAGTGCTTGTCCCGCCAAATTTTTCAAAGGAATTCATTTTGCAGACAGATGCCAGCGACACTGCTGTCGCGGCTGTTTTGGTGCAAGAACATCCAGAGGGGGAAAACGTGGTAGCTTATTTTTCAAATAAGCTAACCACTCCCCAACGGAATTACCACGCTACCGAAAAGGAAGGTCTGGCGGTGATTATGGCGATTGAACACTTTAGAGGTTACTTGGAAGGTTATCATTTTCGACTTGTCACTGATTCATCAGCCATTACCTAGATACTGAAGACCAAATGGAAGACCAGTTCGCGCCTGAGTCGGTGGAGTTTGGAACTACAACTCTACGACATGTCCATTGAGCACCGGAAAGGTAAGTCGTTCCGGATGCCTTATCCCGGGCTGTAGCAGCCATTTCGGCATTGTCCACTTCAGACTGGTATTGTTCCATGAAGTCTAAAGTTTCAGATAATCCTGATGATTACCCTGACTTTAAAGTTGAAGATGGTAAACTTTTCAAATACGTGGCCTCGAAAAGTGTACCATTCGACTCTCGGTTTAGTTGGAAATTGGTCCCAACTCCCGAGTGTCGAGATGAAATCGTGCAACGTACCCACGATGAATTGCTTCATGTAGGGTACGATAAAACGATTCACGAGGTTTCAAAAACGCTATTTTTGGCCTCGTATGGGACCAGAAGTTCGCGAATATATTCGTCAATGTGGGACCTGCAAAGAGATAAAAGCACCATTTACCTCAGTCCAACCAGAAATGGGTCAGTCACGCACGACCGTTGCACCGTGGCAGATGATTTCGGTGGACTACATAGGCCCACTTCCTCGAAGCAAGCGGGGCAATCAACACTTGCTAGTCGACGTCTTCAGCAAGCACGTAATGTTGACCCCCGTTCGCAAAATTTGCAGCGCCTCACTTTGTGCGACCCTTCGCGAACAATGGTTCAACCGCCATGGAAGTTCGGAAATCCTGTTGAGCGATAATGGTTCGACGTTCATCTCCAGAGAATTCAGCCGATTCCTAAAAGAAACAAATGTTACACATTGGCTGAATTCGAGATATCATTCGCAGGCCAACCCGGTAGAACGAACGAATCGTTCTATAAATACGGCAATTCGCGCGTACGCCCGCACGGACCAGCGCAACTGGGATGCCCGCATTTCTGATGTGGAGCGCATCCTAAATACTACGGTTCATTCTTCTACCGGGTTTAGTCCTCATTTCGTCGTCCATGGTTGCGAAACGGCATCAGGGGATGACTACTCCAGGATTTCCGGGGAGGGTGATCTGAAATCTAGACAGGACCAATTAGAGACAATCCGGGGTATTGTGGTTAAAAATCTTAGTAAGGCCTCAGAGGGTGCTCGACAGCAATACAACAGGCGACATCGCAAATTTGCGAACCCATTCGCAGTCGGTCAAATCGTGTACCGACGAAACATGAAATTGTCGAACGCTCTCGAGCCTTATAACGCTAAAATTGGACCACAATACTTACTGGTGAAAGTTCTCGCCAAAAAGGGGTCTTCGTCTTACGAGCTCGTTGATCCTACCGGAAAAAATCTTGGTGTCTGGCCAGCTAATCTTCTCAAACCAGCATAAACTGGTACAATTTTGTACCGGCGGCCTGCCTTTAAACGGATTGTCCATTTGGGAACTTTTCAAAGGCGACCGCCGGATTACATTTGGACTGTCGGTCCATTTATGCGTTGCTCTACCTTCTTCTAGTGAATAGTAAAAAGGGAGACTTACACTGCTGTTAGAAGGTTCTTCATTACCTTCGTTAACGTTTTGCGTGCTTCGCACTAGTGGCGGAGTAATAAATCGTTCTGCTGAAGTTTTGCTTTCTGTTCCAAAATCAGTCGTGACGGTGTAAATTTTAATTTTTTGCCGGACGCACTGGCACTTGGAAACAGAAGGCAAACAACCGAAAACACATCACTTCACCTTGTTCGGTGCCATTGATTTGATTTTCACCCCTCTTCAGCGGGGACTTTTTACAAATTTTTGCCTTGTTTGGGCGTTTCTTTTTCGCACAAAACACTTTTCCCCTTTTTTATGGGGATGAACACGCACGCGCAACGTACTTTCGCCGCGAGAAACCGTCGCGAAACCCAAAAATAACAGGAGGGTTGTGTGCAAAGCCACGACCGCAAGAATGAAGTAGAATACTTTTACAAGAAAGATAACCCGGCTTGCGTGTCAGTATTTTTTTCATTTGTTGTTCAATATCGAATAAGATACCGATCACATCTTGGCGTTATCACTGACAGTACGAATAAAGTATTCCTTGTGATAAAATAAACAGTGAAAAGCTGATTTAACACTCAAAACTAGACGGCTCATGTGTTGTCGAAATGAGTCAACTTTTCATTAAATGCATTCACGCCCGCTATCGCGCAGAAACTGGATTTCACTAAAGTGCCTCACTGCATCAGCTGCTATCGATGCTGATACCCGCTGCAACTGCTACGCTATCCGTAGCCATGCCAATGTTTTGGCCGCTATACGCTGCTATTGGTATCCGCTGTCCCTGCATCAGCTGGCCCAGCTGCTGTCGATGTTGAAATTCGCTGCAACTAGTGCGCTATCCATTGCTATGCCACAGATGTGGCCGCTTTCCGCCTGGTATCCACTGCACTGCTACTGCTGTTGCTAAGGGAGGACTGCTGTTATCGCTGTCTAGAACTATTATGAGCGGCTTCGACTGAAACAGGCTCTTATATAGTTATCGATAGTGGTAGGAAATCATTGATAACTATTGATAGCCATTTCAGTCGATATTTCCCATCCTGACTCTTATACAGACAAACAGCACATTCAAATTGCAAGGCCTAGGTTTCTGTCGACTGTGCTTGGGAAGCAATCATAGTAACGACCAATCAGATCAATCGAATTTTGCACTTCAACAAGGATTGACCATTTTCAATAACATAGTAAGTTGCTTGTCATGATTTGGACTTGAAAATTTTTGAATTTTGATTATGCGAAAAATTAATTTTTATGCTGATAATGGAAGCTTTCTGGTTGTTGTGCTCATGACTGAAGAAAAGATAATTCAGTACGTTCTGATACACGTAGATGAAGCCAAATAAATATCTGCTCCATATTTCGCCAGGTTTCCAGAACGTTATTTTTATTGGATGCATTTACTAGTGTGCCCTCAATCGCTCAGAGACAGCATTTCATTAAAATGCCTCATTGAAAAGGACAATTTGTTGTTTAATTCAATATCTGATAAGATGCCGATCACATCTTTGCGTTATCACTGGCAGTGCGAATAAAGTATTCCTTGGGAAAAAAAAACACTGAAAAGCTTGACACTCAAAACTAGACGACTCATGTGTTTTGAACGCCAGCTTTCCAGATCGTTCTTTTTATTGGATGCATTTACTAGTGTGCACGTTGTTCAGAGACAGCATTTCACTAAAACGCTCCACTGCATCAGCTGGCCCTGCTGCTATCGATGGTGATATCCGTTGCCACAGCTGTGGTCGCTATTCGCTGCCATTGGTATCCGCTGCCCTGCATCAGCTGGCACTGCTATCGATGCTGAGACGCGCTGCGCTTTTCGTTGCCATACCACAGCTGTGACCGCTATCCGCTGCTATCGTTGCTGATACTACTGCTGTATCCACTGCACTGCTACTGCTGCTGCTAAGGGAGGACTGCTGTTGTCGCAGTCTTGTATTATAATGAGCGGCTTCGGGTGAAACAGGCTCTTATATAGGCCAAATTGCACATTTCAAATGGCAAGGTCTATGATTCTGTCGACCGTGCTTGGGAAGTAATCGTATAACGCCTAATCAGAGGCCGAATTTTTCGTTTTGACAAGGCTTGACTATTTTCGATAGTACAATAGCTTGAATAATAAAATTACAATTATCTGCATTTGGGAAGAATCTTAGAAGATTTTCCAATCTATTGCCGCAAGAACGAAGGAAATCCATCGAATACTAACCGATTTATTAGCATTTGAAATTGGACATATTTTTCACTTTTTCGGTTTTAGATTTTCATTTCAAACTCTATGTAGCCGAACTTCCTGAGAGAAGCATTCTACTTCAAAAAATCGCGATAACCGGAATGTGAACGGCGAGTTCCCATTCCGGTTTGTTTACATAAAATATTCATTGATTATTCATAGGAATGACGTCATCGCCGGTTGACGTCTCCAAACGATGCCGTGCTGCCAGAAACGATAAGATGGATTCGGATTAGAAATTGATCGTTTGTGGTAAGGCAATGTAATGTATGTACCGTGCGGCCGAATGTGGATATGTATGAATGTGCGTCATCGGAACCGAATGTTGTGTATTCGGAGTCTTGCATAATACTGAGGTTTCAGATTTTAACCACCAGGGTGATAAAATTGAATTCCTTGGGGAATATTGTTATTATTCACCGCATTATGCGAGAGACATTCTTTGGTCCCTCTCAAACGTCTCAGTATGAGAGATGCTCTTGAGATAGACAGGGACAGAAAGACATTTCGTCCGGAATGTCGACGATGACGTGGGATGGGTGCCAGAAAGGGTGCGTGAATGAATGATTGGATATGCATGAGCAAACGAATAAAAGTTGGTGTGGTTGAATGAGAAGCAATGTTCTAGAGTTAATTCAAAATGTGAGTCGAATTGCAAATGGCGATTGGAATGAAAGGGTATGTATGAAAGAGAGAATAGAATGAGTGGTTCGGAAATTAACTCTAGCTCAGGTATCGAGTGTTGGCACCGTAAGAACACGAAAGTTGGACAGTCGATAAAAAACCGACAACCGTTCCCCTGCAAGTCAGAACCGTACAAAATTTGTACTGGGACTTGCAGTATTTTGGGAAGATGAGTTGTCTTGAAGAATGGATTAGAATTGGATTTCAAGTTCAGGCCTAGATTGGGTCAGATGATAGCTGACTGCTTCTCGCTTTGCGAATGCTTTCAGAAATAACACTTCACACCAAGACCAAACAATTTCAACGATTCGGAACTCCGGTCGATTAGTTTTTGGAATTGTTTGATAGGGATAACTTGGAATTCAATGATAGGGATAGCTTATTTATTAATTTATTAATTTATTAATTTATTTGTTCATTAACTTATTCATTCCCCGTTTATTATTGTTATCGGTGTTAGGTGTTAGGTTAGTAAAAAAATTGCTGTCAATTTTTTTTCCACTCGGTGTGGGCGAGATTGTAACCTGTGTGGTTACAAGTTTAGCATCGAGTGGAAAATTTACTTAGTTATGTGTAACGCTGCAAGAACGTGTACGCGTAAAAATAACCCTAATTTTGGGTGCCGCTGCGAGAGAGTGTATAAGTTAAAATTACCCACATTTGGACACTCCCGCAGCAGCGTGTACTTGTTATGACAGTTCTCGCCACTTGCGCTGAATATCGTTCACGTAAATTTGTTTAAATTCGTTCGCTTTTTTGTTTGTGAACGATATTGTCGCGTTTAGTAGGGCCGATAATTTTCATTTTATATTTGTGAATTGATGTTCAGGGTTAGATAGGCCGGAATTTCCCTCTAGCTGCGGAAAAGTGGTGTGCTGAGTGCTGATTAATGTCGTTTTCGTTTTTGCGGTGTGGCTACCCCGCGGACTACACTTTGTCCTATCACTGTTTTTTTACATTTTCCGGAGTATCCCGGACTATCCTTTTACTGTCCCGGACAGTCCGCGCAAGAAACAGAGTGCAATTTTGAAGACACCAACACATTCACACGTATGTGTCAAAATCAAAAACAAAATGTGTCAAAATCGGTTTGCTTTGATTATCGTTCTTCGCGTGTCAAACATCATTTTTGTGCGCGTTTTAACTGCTGTTTTTTTGCAGTCTGTGTCCTGTGTGTCTCGCGAAGGTTGTTCCGCGGATACGTGTAAGACCAGCGAAGGTTGTTCCGCTGGCCCGTGAGTGCGAGTGCTACTACAGGTGTTTGCTCGCCGGATAGGGTAAGCTGCGCTATTGGCTACCCCCGGCTAAGTGCCAAGGAGCAGGAAAACACCGCCCCGCCGAGGACCATTGCAGCAGAAGTGATCGAAGGATACTTCGAGCTGCAGGAGCAGCAGAAAGCAGCCCCGGACGGCCACCATCGGCAACTCACCGCAACTGACAGCTAGAGGAACCGGAATAAACGGATGAGTTTTTGTTTATTTTGTTTGTTTTTTTTCCTGTGTTCTAGCAAGAGTCCGAAATCCGATAGAGGTATCTGGCCGCCCTGTAAGGGTTTCGCCGGGGGGTGACAGGGTGACCCCCTGTTACAATACAAAGACTTCAAATTTATGTAAGCCGAGTTGTCAAAAAGTGGGTAATTTATTACAAAATTTGCACTATAGTGTTCGCCATTATAGTGCGTAAAAAGCTGGATACTCGCTCTAATCGTGATTTCAACGATGCCCATACAGTCGTGACGATATCCCAAACTAGTTGTTAAACATGGTTCATGGATATTGATTATGTGCGTGATTGCAGCGATATTCTTATATCTCAAACACCAAAGTCATTCCCATAATATATATGACTTGAAACGTATGTGGCGATTTCACTAATGAAGAATTGAGTTTTTTCTGAAATATTTCAGTTTTGCTCAAAACTGAAATAATTGAACTCTGAAACGGAAAAATATTCTTTTCATTATTAACCCAACATGACGCTCGGTACTGGAGGACCAACGCGCCCTTGCGGTGTTCGAGCGGAAGGTACTGCGTACCATTTTAGGTGGACTGCAGATGGAAAACGGAGTGTGGAGAAGGTGAATGAACCACGAACTGCAGGAGCTGCTTGGGGAGCCATCTATCGTCCACACCGCTAAGATAGGCAGGCTGCGGTGGGCTGGGCATGTTGTAAGGATGTCAGACGACAGCCCGGTAAAGATGGTTCTTGAAACCAATCCGTCAGGGACGAGACGGAGAGGTGCACAGCGGGCAAGGTGGATCGATCAGGTGGAAGACGACCTGCGGACCCTACGCAGACTGCAGGGCTGGCGAGCTGCAGCCATGGACCGAGTGGAATGGAGACGACTCTTACGTACAGCAAAAGCCACACCACGGCTTGGGACTGTTTGAGTGAGTGAGTGACGCTCGGTACTACAATATGTAGAGTGGTTAGAAGACATCGTTCGAGTTAGTAATAGCAGAAAGATAGTTGCAAGCTTGGGGCAAGACACTATTGATATATTGCGAAATATTTCCAATATTCAATATTACACAGTATTTATCGTTGCATTTTTTGGGCATTCCTCTATACAATACAATCTAAAGATTTTTTTGCAATACATTCTAATACATTTTTGAACGAACATGTCAAACGAACACCACCACCACGACGGTTTTTTCCTCAAACGTGTTTTTACATTTTTTCTAGAAATGAGAATTACGCACGTTTGGTGCGGATATTTCGGAAATTATTTATATCATCGTTCTTGTAATAATATTTCTCAAAATAAATAAACCGAAATAACATCGCCAAACAAATGACAGTGTGAGGCCTCTGCCAGGCTGAACGCCAACGCGAGCGATCGGGCGAGGTTTTTGCCGTACGAGCGGAAGCCGACTGTGATGCACGATAAGGAAGCGAGATCAATTGAAAATGCTGACCGTTTCGAAGCCTGCTCATATGTTTTTGTCAATGTAAGTATCTGTTACCACTAGCAAACCAATGGTAGCATCAAAGTAACCGCGTCTGCGGTGACAAGTGGGCAGATGTGAAAAATCTATTTCATTAATGAATTACCTTCCAATCTAACAAGTTCATATTTAATAGAGCTCCTAGAAATAGTTTGTTAGTCTTTTCAATTATCCTGAATGTAATTCGGATGTAACAATTTGGCGACGAGAATATAAGAACCCAACCTATACCTCCTTGGAACCTGCAAGATCGAAATAATGTCATCTGGCGAAGACGAAACTTCAAGCGGTGCTGAAAATCAAGGCATTCTTAAGCTTATTCTCAAGCAGAACAAACAGATGGCGGAACAAAATGCTCGTCTCATGGCCATGATGGAACGTTTCAACAATCAAAAAGCACCGGCCCGGCCATCGAGCAGCCCCGAATTCATCATCGAATCGTTGGCGTCCAATATCCGTGAGTTTTGTTACGACCCCGAGAATGGCAATGTGTTCGACCGATGGTTCCAGAAATATGAAGACCTTTACATCAAGGATGGTGCAAAGCTGGACGATGCAGCTAAGGTCCGTCTCCTACTACGAAGCCTCAGTGTGACCGTGCACGATAAGTACGTAAATTTCGTTTTGCCGACGCATCCCCGGGATTTTTCTTTCGAGGATACCGTGAAAAAATTGAAGCAGCTGTTTGGAATGAGGACTACCTTGTTCAGCAAACGGTACCAGTGCTTCCAACTTTCAAAATGCACTGAGGAGGACTACGTAACGTATGCAGCGGCAGTGAACAAGCGATGTGAGGATTTCGAGTTGAACCGTATCACATCCGATCAATTCAAGTCTCTCATCTTCATCTGTAGGCTGCGTTCACCTAAAGAAGCTGACGTTCGAACCAGACTACTGGCCAAGCTAGAATCCGAAGGAGAAGGTGAATGCAAATTGAAAACACTAATCAACGAATGTCAACGTGTTCAGAATTTAAAACATGACACTGCCTTGGTAGAACAGAAATCATCGATAAATGCATCAGTCTGTGCAATCAAACAGAAAAAGCAAGTCTCGAATCCAACTGTTCCACAGTCAAAGGATAACAAGCTGTCAAGCGTTCCGAAGACACCATGCTGGCAGTGCGGTGGCATGCACTACGTTCGTGAATGTCCTTTTGCGAATCATACATGTAAATCCTGCAACAACATAGGGCACAAGGAAGGTTATTGCAACTGCAACTCTGTGAAGCCCAACGTTGGAGGAACCAAAAATAAAAAAAGAAGTCCACAGTGAACGGCGTTTTTGCAGTAAATCAGGTGAGCAGTGACCGCAGGAAGTTTCTGAATGTCATAATCGGCGGAGTAAAGATTCGGCTGCAGTTCGACACAGCATCCGACATAACCGTCATTTCAAGACAGACATGGGAAAACCTCGGATCACCGAAGCTGCAACCAACCACCAATCAGGCAAAAACAGCGTCTGGCAAACCCTTGCATCTCATTGCAGAACTAAGCTGCCCCATCACTCTGGGAAAAATCATCAAAAATGGCACCTGCTATGTAACCACACATCCAAATCTCAATTTGTTCGGTCTCGACTGGATTGAACTTTTCGAGCTGTGGTCACATCCTCTTTCGGCGATCTGCAATCATGTACGTTCCATCTCCATTCAACCTCCGATTGAACAGTACAAGGCGGCGTTTCCGAACGTATTCAAGGAATCGCTCGGACTTTGCAAGAAAACGAGAGTCAAGCTGTTTCTTAAACAAGACGCACGCCCCGTGTTCAAGCCGAAGCGTCCAGTTCCATTCACATCTGTAGTGAAAGTTGATGCCGAGATCGATCGTCTGGAGTGACTAGGACTCATCACACCGGTGAATTTTTCTCAGTAGGCCGCTCCAATCGTTACTGTGAAAAAGCCAAACGGAAAAGTACGCATCTGCGCCGACTACTCCACTGGACTGAACGCTGCTCTGGAGCCAAACAATTACCCGTTACCGGTTCCGGATGATATTTTCACCAAGCTCAACGGTTGCAAGTTTTTCAGCATCATCGACTTGTCGGATGCGTACCTTCAAGTTGAAGTAGATGACGAGTCGAAGCAGCTGTTAACAATCAACACCCATCGAGGACTTTACCGCTTCAACAGATTGCACCAGGTGTAAAGTCTGCCCCTGGAGCTTTCCAACAGCTGATGAACGGCATGATAGCTGACCTCGATGGCGTTGAATCATTCCTGGATGATATTATTGTATACAGCAGAACTGAGTTGGAGCATCATCGACGTCTTACGGCACTTTTCAAGAGACTAGAAGAGTACGGGTTCCATCTTCGGAAAGAGAAATGCAGCATTCTTCAACGGCAAATCAAATATCTGGGGCACATCGTCGACGCCAATGGCTTGCGCCCAGATCCAGCAAAAGTTGAAGCAATTTCCAAGATGCCTGCACCAATCGATGTCACCAGCCTTCGTTCTTTTCTGGGCGCTGTAAACTTTTACTCAAAGTTTGTTCGGCAAATGCATCAGCTTCGACATCCATTAGATGCACTCTTAAAGAAGGACGTCCGTTTCCATTGGTCCTCAACATGTCAACTGTCGTTTGAAAAAATCAAGCAAATGCTACAATCAGACTTGCTGCTCACGCACTATGACCCAAATCTGGAAATCATCATCGCGGCAGACGCATCAAAGACTGGTATTGGTGTAGTCGCATTACATCGGTTTCCTGATGGTTCCATGAAAGCAATCGCACATGCATCTCGTTCGTTGACTCAAGCTGAAGTTGGATATAGCCAAGTGAAAAAGGAAGGTTTGGCGCTGGTGTTTGGAGTCACAAAGTTCCACCGCATGATCCCCGGCCGGAAATTCACGCTGCAAACCGACAACCAACCCTTGATGCGAATCTTTGGTTCGAAAGAGGGTATTCCGCCGCATACAGCAAACCGCTTGCAACGGTGGGCGCTAACTCTCCTGTGCTACGACTTCGAAATCGAATACATCTCCACCACCCAGTTTGGTTATGCGGATGTACTATCACGCTTGATCGACAGTCATACGAAATCGGATGAAGATTTCATCATCGCTACTATCCAGTTAGAGGAAGACGTTGAAGTTTCACTGAATGAAGCTGTCAGTTCGTTACCAGTCACATTCAACATGATTCGGAAAGCTACACTGAAATGCCCGTTCCTACAGCTAGTGATTCAGTACAACCAGAAAGGTTGGCCTTCCTCCGCAAGCAGCATCGAAGACGATTCAGTACGTCAATTCTATCCTTACCGTGAATCTGTTGCTGTTGTGAAAGGCTGTTTAATGATGTCGGATCGGTTAGTAATTCCGTCTAACTTTCGCCAACGAATTCTGAAGCAACTCCATCGAGGTCATCCCGGAATCTAGAGGATGAAAGCTATCGCTCGCAGTTATGTTTTCTGGCCAAAAATCGACCACGCCATCGAAATTTTTTTCAAGAAATGCAACAACTGTGCCACCCACTCGAAACACCAACAAAGGTTCCACTGCAATCATGGCCGCAACCAACCAAACCATGGGAACGAATTCATATTGATTTCGCTGGGCCGGTTTTCGACCAATATTTCTTGGTAGTTGTCGATGCGCATTCAAAATGGCCGGAAGTAAAGATCGTACAATCTCCAACCACACCAGCAGTTACTGAATTCCTGGATGAGCTGTTTTCACGATTTGGAGATCCAGAAACTGTAGTATCAGACAACGGTTCGTAGTTTACCTCGGATCACTTTGCGGCATTCTGCAAGGAGCATGAAATCCAGCATTTACGAACAGCGCCGTATCACCCACAATCGAACGGCCAAGCAAAGAGGTTCGTCGATACGCTGAAACGTTCGCTGATGAAAATTAATGAGGGGGAGAAGATTGCCAAGACGCTACAAGTATTCCTTCAGACGTACCGTTCAACACCAAGCCGTACACTACAAGGAAAATCGCCAACAGAACTGATGCTGGGTCGGAAGATGCGGACAATCCTCAGCCTACTTAAACCCACACAACGCCAGCCAGCCACCGTGAACCAGAAACAGAATGAGCAATTCAACAGAAAACATGGCACAGTTTCCCGTTCGTTTCAAACTGGAGACAAAGTCTATGCCAAGGTATACACTGCCAATAAGTGGATCTGGTCAGCAGGAGAAGTTATCGAAGCTATTGGTAACGTCAACTACAACGTGTTGCTGAAAGTTCAGCATAAAAGGCGTAAGCTTATTCGATCGCATGCAAACCAGCTCAAGCACCGTGAAGCAGATGGCACTAGCAAACCAATGGTAGCATCAAAGTAACCGCGTCTGCGGTGACAAGTGGGCAGATGTGAAAAATCTATTTCATTCCTGAATTACCTTCCAATCTAACAAGTTCATATTTAATAAAGCTCCTAGAAATAGTTTGTTAGTCTTTTCAATTATCCTGAATGTAATTCGGATGTAACAGTATCCCGCATGATCAATAACCATAAACGGATGATTATCCATATGGTTTATCGATAACCCATGTAATCGGGACTATATCCCGAACTAGTTGTTAACCACGTTTTATGGTTATTAATTATGCGGGATGCGTGATGACAAAAGCAAAAATATTTTCTTCCTTGTTTTTCGCATGAAGACATTGAAAAATATGTGAAGACATTTGCAATTTGCAGAGATGGTGACCTTGTTGCTCAGCATCTTCCGGTTCGACGGTAAATTTTAAGCCTCCGGGCAATTTTCGCCTGGAATCTCGGGTGGGAACACATGTGACAATATTTTGTTGCGGAACGTTAAGACATTTGAAAAATTTACCTGGCATCCCTGCTGCGAACCTTGATTGCCCGCGTGACTTTCGCTTTTCAGATCAGGGTTGCCAATGTTCCAGTTTAAACTGGATTCCTCCAGTTTTTTTCAAGTGGTCCAGTCAAACAGTTTATTCCCAAAATCTTCCAGTTTTTTCAGATATTTGCCAGTTTCATCCAGTTTTTTATTCACTCTAGCTCCGATTGGTTCTCGGAAATATTTTTAAAACGGAAATTTTGTAGATTGATAAATTATTACGACAATTCTTAACATAGGGTGGGGAAAAAAATTTTCAAAATAAGATTCCCTGATTTTTCCTGAAATTTAACATCAATTTCTCTGATATTTTTCAGCATTCGGCACAAAAAAGTACAACGCAAATCCGAAATCACAGTGAATAAAGTATTCAATCGGATATGAAACCCAACAGTAGATGTCCCGTATTAACCTTTTGCGCTGAAAAAATCAGTTTTTGCACTAAAGAGCCGCTTAAAAAATCGCTTTTTGGTTTGAAAAATTTTCCCTGAATATTTGTTAGTTCCCTGACCGAAAAATGAATTCCCTGATATTCCTTGATTTTTAAGGTTTTTCCAGGTTTTCGACACCCTGTAACAGCATTTTCAGTATACCATCTTCTCGCATGAAACACTGTCAAATGGTTGAGATAAAACCAAACAAATAGATTTTACCAGACCATGAAAAAAATGTCCTATTTATTTTCTGTTGCGTAGCAGTTAAAAAATGTTAGAGGACTTAAATACCAAAAAAAAGCGAAGTCAGAAATAATTGAAATTTAAACTTCACTTACGTAACGGAAGGAAATGTTGCGTTAATACTTTTGTTAAATATAAAAGTAAATGGAAAAGCTGTATATCTTAATTTTGAGATAGATTGATTGCGTAATTTTGAATTTTGCTGCTGTTCGAGGAAATTTTTCAGTCCATAATTTTAACAAAATGTAAGCCCAAAATAAAACAGTTCTGATTAAAATGAGTAATTTTTTGCGAAGAGTTATCGCTTTAGTTGCTGTATCCAAAACTGACATTGGATTCAATCCCCGTAACAGAAAAGCTCTTTCACAATCTTTATTTTCCTTTTTTCTAAATTTAGTTGGGATCCAGTTTTTTCCAGTTTTTTCTTTTGCCTTTTCTGCTTTTCCAGGTAAATCGAAAATTTTATTGGCAACTCTGCTTCAGATGATTCACTTCAATTTCTGAAGCAAAATACCCGCCTGACAGCGTGCGCTGTTTACATTTTTTGTAAATTGTCAAGACAAAACACGCGACTTTCGTTTTAATTTGTTCACTGCGTTCACTGTAGAAATCAACGTTATTGTCGTCGAGATACTTGGGAAAAATAAAAATTTACCAACATAGATTGAATATATAAATCAATTTTGTTCTTGGAGTATTTAAAATTCTTGTAAATATGACTAAAATGGTCAGTAAAGTTAAGGCCAATAAAAAAGGGCTGAAAGGGTTACTCAAAAAGTTTCATGAGCAGACTAAGAATCCAGAATGTTTCTTAAGGTAAAGTGAATGTTTTATTCTGTATTGTTCTTGAGATTCTAACCTATTTTAAAAAAATATTTTTTCATAGCGCACAACCTAAACATACGGAGAATATAAAAGAATTATTGAAATCTCTGTACGATTATGGACAAAAATTAAACGATGAAGAAACTCCTCTTAAGCCTTATCTTGAAGAGTTAGTTGTAGATGAAATGGATGATGAACAGATTTGGCAACAATTAGAGTTAAAAAATGAGCAATTACTCAGTGAAGATTTGTCTAAAACCTCCCAAGTTCTATCATTTAGTTCTAAGCGGATAAAGCTTGCATTCAAGAAAAACGACAAGGATAGTCAACGATCTGAGGAAAAGAATAACGAAAATGACACGGAGGACTTGGAAAAAGAAACTGCAAATATTCAACGAACAAGCAAAAAGAAACTGTCCACAACGAAAGAAAAAAGAATCGTGAAACGATCCGTAGTGGATGACGAATTTTTCCGATTGGAGGACATGGCCCGCTTTTTAGATGAAGAAGATAAACGAGAAACCAGAAGGCAAGCTGGAAAGCCGGAACAGAATCCATTGATCGAAATTGATTATTTCGATGAACATGCAGGAGAGGTAAGTGCTAAAAAAATTCAAACCAGTTTAATGTTACCCTATTTTTATAATCTCATTGAAGGATGACAACGATAATGAAGAAGGCATAAAATATTCAGACTTTTTCGATGATAACGATGAAAATGACAGCGATGAACATTCAGGTGAAGGTGAGAACAACGAAGACGAACCAAGTAGTTCTGAAAACGATAATACGAAAAGCCAGCCGGATTCAGAAGATTCCGCAGATGAAGTAGAACGTAATCGAAGACTACGTTATGAGTTGTATGCGCACTCTGGAGAATTTATAGAAAAGAAAGAAAGAAAACGTGACCCAAGTCCCCAGATAGAAAACAGCGATTCCGAATCAGAAAGCAAAAGAAACAATCTAGAAGATAATCAACCCAAGTCGTCTTTTGAACTAAGACAAGAAAAGCTACAGCAAAGAATTCAAAAAATGGAAGATCAGATGCTGCAAGAAAAGCCCTGGCAGCTTAAAGGAGAAATATCCGCCGATACACGACCTCAAAATTCTCTCTTAGAAGAACTTCTAGAATTCGAATCAACTACTAGGCCGGCCCCTGCTATCACAGAAGAAACTACAATGCGACTGGAAGATATTATCAAACAACGTATACGAAACAAAGCATTTGATGATGTAGAGCGAAAAGTCCGTCCACCAGAAAACCCTCGAGAATATCGTAAACAGTTAGTATTGGATGCTGAAAAAAGCAAACAATCGTTGGCAGAAATCTATGAACAAGATTATCTAAAGCAGTTGGAGAAGGCTAATCCGAACTCGGGTAAGACATTTTTTGTTTTCATATGTTATCAGCATACTTGTTTTTTTGTACGAGTTACCCTAATTCAAAATTATTGTGAGATGAATTTATATGCGTTATGTTATGTTGGTGAAAGACGTAACTTTTCAGCGATTGCCACACGTCAAGTACAGAATGATATGTGGTTCAACATTTTTCAGATCTAGTTGAAGAGGAGGAACCGAAGGAGCACAAACAAATCCGTTCTATGATGAAAACACTGATCGCGCAGTTAGATGCCCTTTCCAACTTCCATTACACACCTCGGCCAGCCGTACCAGAGTTGAAGATCATTACTAATACACCGGCAATCAACATGGAGGAAGTGGCACCGGTCGCAACGTCGGATGCTGCACTTCTTGCTCCAGAAGAGGTTCATAACCGACCTAAAGGTGACGTGATGAGCAAGGATGAGCGTAGCAAAGCCGACAAGAATCGCGAACGCCGGCTGAAGAAGCGGTTCCAGCGAGATAAATTTGCAAAGCAAGCGGAAAAGGAGCGCCGCTTATTAGAGAAAGGTGCGCCTATAAAAGCGAAGGCTACGCAGGAGAAACTACTCAAAAAGGTTACAAAAGCAAAAAATGTAGTCGCGTTGAAAGAAACAAAAGGGGTTTCCAAGTCGTCGGCAGCGTTCTTTTCGCAGTTGCAGGATGCAGTTAGCACGCAAGTAAAACGAAAACTTAACCCAGATCTAAACCAAAGTAAGAAAACTGTTTCAACGCTACAGGCTACGCATATTAAATTATAGATTGGTCTTAGCACAAAGTATATCAATTGCAAATCGACATTTCTATTTTTATTTGTCCGCAAGTACCATATTTGAAATTACTGATTTACGCTATTTAAATATCCGCTTTCATCTGTGTATCCGATAGTAGAATCTTCTCTCCCGGTTTGAAAGCTGGCATTCCCAAGTAAGGACATGACGCGCAACGGAACGCGTCGCCCAGGTAGCACTTTAAATTATAGAAAAAAAACTACAATCAAATTTACAATAGCTTGATTTGTAATACTTACACTTCCGCAAGATGACTTTATACCAGTATTCTGAACAATAGATTTTTTTGTTTCGGCCTCTAACTCTTCTGCTAAACCACAAGAACAGTCTTTACAAGCTTTGCGCTTTCCAGTTGTTTCACAAACTTTAAAGGAACAATATTGTTTCCGAAGTATGCTCACATATTTGAAAATATTCACGGACACTCACCTCTTAGCGATTCTGCCGTCGGTTTAATTTTGTCCTCGTCATCCAGCAGCTCATCGGCATCGATTTGTTCATCTTCGTCATCAACATTTAGCTTCCAAACAGCAGCAACTTTTTCTTTGTTCGAACCAAAAGATAGCTTAGCAGCGGATCCTATTTCATAGTTTGGTTTCTCAGCAACGACCACTGAAAAATTATTTTTCCTCATATCAATGCATTACGTGACTAGATAAGCAATACAAACTGTGGGTTTCTAATGGAGTGATATTGATGAACCCAGATAACAGTAAATCGGAGCAAGCTGTCTCAGCCTGGATTGAGTCATCTTTGAAAACTACTTTTCCTTTTGGTTTGACCAATTTTAGCAAATGTGAAATAAGATCTGTGTTTCCAGTTGATACGTTTGCGAGAATAACATCAAACTGTGAATTGCCGTAATTAGCTAAAGTAAAAAAAAAAATCCAAAATTGATATGAATTTTATTGTTATAGATGATTGAAACTACGTACCGAGAAAAACACGATCAGTATTTTCAACATTAATCTTCACATTGGGAATGGCTTTTAGCTGATTCACTTCCTGTTCTATTTCGCTATTGACTGTTCCTCCCCATATGTAAAGAATTGTATTGTTCTCTTGGACGAAATTCATTATTGCTTTCGTGATACCAGTTTCAAATGAATAAAACGTTTTAGAAATTTTGTTTTTCGAAACATTCAGTATAACCAAAAACAAAAATATGACTTTTATAATGCAGGGTTGTGTTACAGGGTAGTATCGGTAGTAGAGATGCAATGAGTGTATACAGGTGAGGAAGAAGAAGACATTTTTGCATTAGTAGCGAAAATTGGGTAAAAAAAGTTGTGACGTTCAATGTTATTCAGTTTTGTTTAATGAAGCAGCATTTTGAGCTTAAAACTTTCAAAAGTTGTAAAAAATTTACAGAACATAAAGTTTTTCCTACAATGTTTTTGAAGTTCTGCGTCACCACTGTTAACAAAAAAGAAACCCTTTAAATCTGAGACTTAAACCATCTCCGTACCTTTCTATTTTCCATTACAACAGATGCGCTAACCAGCGATGCCAGGCTGGAAGACAGTTCTTCAAATTGAAGACATTTACCCTGCGAAAAAAACATCCTTGTTTCTGAAGGCAAATGGAAAACATTGGAAAATATGTGATTACGACACGCATGTTGAAGAGGTTTATTTATTTGCTTGATAATTTTGCGGTAATTCCAGCCTTCGGTCGGTTTTTACGAGTCGTCTCGGTTTGGAAGACATGTGAAGACATTTTTCTCGGAACGTGAAGACATTTGAAAAAATGACCTGGCTTTCCTGGCGCTAACGCTTCGCTGAATTTGAGAAAACTGTATATATTAGAGAAATGATATGGCACTCACCGTTGAGGCAACTGTCAACATCAAAACGGGTGAGCTGTACGATTTTGCATTGCCGTTATTCGTTTTGGTGTGGCAGTTGCCTCAATTCGCGTTGACGGTGTTGCTGATATTTCTAGACATGCGAAAAAGAAGGAAGGAAATATTTTTGCTTTTGTCATCACGCACATTTTAACAACTACATATGAGTGTTCACGTAGGTGCGAACAGCCTTCAAAATCTCTTTCAACGCGAATAACCCGAATATAAAGTTTTCTCTGCGCTGAATACATCTCCCCTGAGCTCGTTACGTAATATACGAATGTTCCCTTATAGCCAAACTCATAGCGAATTTTTTTATTCCACCAGCTCACCTCGTTTTGACCTGGAAGCGCACTAACTGCTGTCAAAACCCTTCTTTATTCGCTTGATTTTGACCCAGTTTTGACCTGCCGTGCTGCTCGAAGCGCACTGTAAAATTTGTCAGCTTCAACCCACCACCGCACGTGCTAATAGCGAATTTCTTTATTCCACGGGGTTAGTGCCAACTTTCGGGTGGAATTAAAAAACGATCTCGATCTACGATCTAAAGCCTTGCGTTGGTGTGCGTGAGACCATGTGCAATGTAAACATAAATAAGGCAAACCACGAGACAGTTGCGATCAGCTGATTTCAGTCTGTTTTCAACTTATGACAGCTTTACGTATAGACCATCGCACGGTGACGTCACGCACCTGAGTTTGACAGCTACTGGTAACTTTGTTTACCTTCGGGTGCTACAGTTTTGTTCTTAATTACAGTACATCATTTCAATTGTGATCAAAATGACCTTTAAATGTTGTGCTTGAGGTGCCAGTACACTATTAACAATTAAAAATTGAGCAGCATTCCCACTACGCGCGCGATTGATCCATTAGAAAAAAGCAAAAATTCAAAAACGTAAACAAAGTTACCACTAACTATCAGAAAAGTGAGGTTAAAGAGAATCGGTGAGATAGTCTATATTCGATCGGTCGCAACTTGGATGCAACTCGGATCCAGAAGCGTGAAAAACAAATGTTATCCGGTCGGTAGCTTTTGTATTGCGGATGTCACTCCTAAATACAACAATAACAAATCATTTTTGATATTATTGCCGACATTAAAAGATTTCTGTTTTGATCGTGTTTTAATTTGCAGCTTGAAAAACAGCAACAATAATAAAAGTACAAGCATTGATAGGCCACCCGTGGACTGCCTTATGCTGTCAAAATACTTTTTTCCATCCCGCCATCTCTGCTGCATCCCGCCAATACCTTTGCTGCAGCAATTATGCGTTCCATGATTTCACAGCACAGACGACAGCACATTTTTCTTTTGTTTTCAGCATCACGGCATCACCCGCGTGTTTTGACCGTTTTGACAGATACGATGTAATAGTATTGGTGAACCCACTCGCAAAACTGACAAAAATCACAGTGCGAACCTGTCTGTTTTGCAGGCGCCTCCAGGTCAAAACTGGGTCAACATCGAGCGAATAAAAAAGGATTTTGACGATTTTGACAGCAGTTAGTGCGCTTCCAGGTCCAAACGAGGTGAGCTGGTGGAATAAAGAAATTAGCTAAGTTTGTGAACAATTATCTGGCATCTCTTTCTTACTTGCGTCTTAAATGGCGATGACGTTTCATTATTCCTCGGCAGTTTTGCTCACACACAGTGGAATAAAGAAATTCGCTATCAGAATTTGCTGAAACTTGACATTGCCGTCACCGTTGTCATCGTTGTCATAATCAGGGATACCACATGTACAGATTAATCTGTATTTTACAGATTTTTGGCCGAAGTAACGATACAGAATCTGTATAAACAGATATACAGATTTTTGTCGAAGAGTACAGATTTACAGATTTTTCGAAATTGACATTAATTTTTAAAAACAATCCAAATTTTATTTCATTAAATATTAAGCAAATTGAACATATTTTCAACTCCTCACACGTTTCAAGCTAAAAATTTTGTTTATGTACCATAAAAACTTAAAAAATACAAAGTTCTTTATGTTTGAACAATACAGATTTTTTTACAGATATTTTTGTTCCAGATACAGATGCTCAGATTTTTTCAAGGGAAAACACAGATTTAAATGTGGCAACCCTGGTCATAATACGGGCACGCCACTTCGAAGTATTTTTCTTCTGCGAGATCGATATCAAAACACTAAAACTCAAGGTGGCTGTTCTTTTAACTGATTTTGCGGCTTGATATTCCCAAAAAATGTTAGTCCTGTAATCATAATAATGCATTGCGTCGTGGTGAATAGCCACATGTGGTGCGAGTGGGCCCGGCGTATGACCTTTCGCAGTCCGCGGTCCCAGCCGACGCTGCAAGGACACCTACGAACCGTCCGATTGGTAAGTGATTACACAACAACTTTCAACAATTGAGATTTTGTTGAAGCTTTTATACTATAGAAATTTGAATAATATTTAGTACATTTTATCTAGAGCTATGTGTGTAATTGTTTATATAACACGGTGTCTTAATTATTTCATTTAGTATATGAGCAAAGCGTCCATAAACCGCTTTAGTTCTTCTACGTCCAATCCCACATCTAACGATGAAAGAGGAAGTCCAAGAAAAGCACCACAGGCAGTTCCCGTTACGATACAATTGGCGGATCCGAAAGCCTTAATTGAAGAAATTAGTCAATCTGTTCATTTAGTAAAAGATACGGTTACAGCAACAAAGAGGAAGGAAACTGATGTTGAAGTCGGTACCTCTGTACCCAATTTCAGTCGTTTGATGTATCATTACTTGATGCTATCAAAGTTTCGGTTAACTTGTAAGTTATGTAAAATAAAACAATCTACGTTTCTAATCTTTTCTAATATTTTTAGCTCTGGTGGTAATGACAACAATGGCTGGCTACGCTATGGCACCAGCATCATTCGAACTGTCAACATTTCTGTTGTGTTCGTTAGGAACGACTCTTGTTTCCGGTGCGGCAAACTCCATTAATCAAGTTATCGAAACCTCGTTTGATGCACAAATGGCACGTACAAAAAACCGAGTTCTAGTCAAGGGTCACTTATCGTATGTGTAAATGGAAATACGTTTTAGAACATACGTTGAATAGAAATTTTCTTCCAGGCGTTTACATGCAGTTGGTTTTGCACTAGGTGCCAGTACTGTCGGAATCGGAATGCTACATTTTGGTGTAAATGACCTAACGGCTGTTTTAGGTGCAGCCAATTTAATTCTTTACACGAGCATCTACACCCCGATGAAGCGATACAGCATACTGAATACCTGGGTTGGATCGATCGTTGGTGCCATTCCACCATTGATGGGTTGGGCAGCTTGCACTGGAGATATTGGAGCAGGAGCATGGATACTCGCCGGTTTATTGTATTGTTGGCAATTTCCTCACTTCAACGCTCTTTCCTGGAACATTAGACCGGAGTATTTGAAAGCGGGCTACAAAATGATGGCCAACTCTCATCCACGGCTGTGTACTCTAGTTTCACTGCGGCACACCGGTTACATCACGGCTCTTTCTCTTTTGGCACCAGCATTAGATGTAACGAATGTCTGGTTTGCAATTGAAAGCCTGCCATTGAACGCTTACTTTGGCTATCTTGCCTGGGAGTTCCACCAGAAGGCTGATAGCAAAAGCTCACGGAAGCTTTTCCGTTTTTCTTTACTACACTTGCCGCTACTGATGGCTTTGTTCCTGCTCAATAAAAAATACTGGGTCTTCTCCCAAGAAAAACCGAATGAAGACAACACGCCTATCGCTGTGATGGAGGATGAGGAAAAGGAGCCTTTCAGATCGCAGAAACAAGAGAAGAAAGTGGACGTTTATCTAGTACCAAATACTGTTGCTGAAGTGGGGAACCTGAGCTGCACCCAAAGTAAGATTAAAGCTATCGAGGATAATTTGCTAACAAATGTTGCTGTAGCTTTACCTACGACGGTTTCCGGAAAACAAAACCTGTAGTAATCATTTAGAAAATCCTACCCCACACCAAAATGTACATTGAGACGCTACAAATATATGAAACGATCCTTGTTATCATAACTGCTTCCTTGATTTAATTCGTTAGAAAATTTCCATACCTTCAACAAAATAGAAATTTTATCGGATTTTTTCCGCTTTTTATGACTCGCCCATGGATTGCAAATGGGACGAGATGCTCGTCGAAGCTTTCCAATGATGGTTTCAAATTTGAAACTGGTGGTTGCGAACTTGCTCAAAACCATGTTTTCCTAATACAATAATCCTAATACAAGATGGTGGCGAGATCCAGGCTGGCAATTTTTTCTGCTTCAAGTGAAAGTTTTATCACTCCTCTTAAAAACGACATGCTGGTTGTAGGGGATTCAATTACAAATTCAAGAGAAATAGATCAATAAAAAAATCAAGAATTGCTCAAAATACAACTTATACAAAAACCATTCGACCCCTTGGTGTCCGAGGGGTTCATCAATATGAACTAAGCAAAGTGGTTTTCTTATTTTCTCATCAATTCAAAGACCTCGTGTCCGCAGAGTTGGGCGGTTTCAGCGAGAATTGCTCAACTAATTATAACAACCGCACAGTTAGAGAGTTAACTTCTTGCATGCCATCTGTTAGAATACAAGAAGCTAACAATGAATCTTCTCTATAGACGCCACGATTCAGTCACATCTGCATAAGTGTCTGTGAGTATGTACACTAAGGTCGCTTTTTACGCGTTTTTTTACGCGGATTCCGGAATTTACGCGATATTTTTTTTTGCGCGGATTTCGGTTTTCCTTCACTCGGAATGCAGAATTAACGCTGGTTTTTTTACGCGAATTCCGGTATTTCACTTCACGGTGAGAACGAAGTGAAAAAATCTCACAAGTGAGAAAATCTCAAATCAAATGGGAATTACTTTCACCGTGCCTATTACGGTTGTCACTTCACCGTGAAGTGACTCCCTTGATAAGCCCCAATGACTTACTTTTAATAGTTCTACACGTTTTACTGATGATTCCCGCGCTACCGTTCGCTTATATGGATTTTGATTATTTTGCAAAACAGTGGGTAATTTCTTTTACGTAAAATAATACAAAGCAAAACAAATGGAACATTAGGTACGATCTACGTGAGATAGTAAATGATTCTGGTTTTATTTACTGATCCGAATTCTATTTTTGCGTTTTTGCAATTTGTCAAAAAACGTACCACTTCGTTTGCACGCAACTAAATCTCAGTTTTCGCCATCATTGTGATCTGCTAAAAAACAGCTTAATTTGCATTCCAGCTAATGCTAGTATTGTGTCTAGATAAACCTGTCGCAAATAGTTCACTCCGAGTTAGGTGGCACACAAACATACAAACACGCATACATTTTTGTAATAACTCTTCGCGATTCTACATTTTACTTTGAAGTGGCTTCATATTTTGCAATGAAATTTTTCGATTCTTTTTTTCTTGTTTCCGGCAATATATTCCGGTTTGTGTTCACCTGTTGCTCAACTGTTTTTGCTACACCCTTAGACGATGTGTCCACTACTAGTATTCAAATCTTACCTCTTATAAATTATTAGTGCTTACTTTTTTTCTTTTTTTTCGATTCTCGTATTGTGTCCTCTACTGATAAACTTCAATCACTACATTCAGCGTAAAATCCCTCCTGTTATTCTCGCCCTGTAAAATACATTCTCTTCTTCGCTGCCACTGTGCTCGACTTTTGTTTGTTCATCTCATCCCTCCAACTGTTTCTTGCCATACGATCAATCCGTAAACTGAATCCAAATGTTCAAAATATAATGCAAAAATGTAGTAACTATTCTGTTTCTTCGCTTCTCACACATCGGCTTACGAGCCGTTCCAATTCAAACTTTTCCGAAACGAGTTCTGGCAGCATAATCGCTTCTCTATACCGCGTAGTAAACTTGAGTAGTTTGAAAAAAATCATGAACAATAAATCAACAAATTTCATACATACCAACACGCGTTAATCCGTAAAATAGATATTAATGTAATATTCTGCGTCTTATAAATTAGTAGTAAAAAGTAGGTAATAAAAAGGGGACACCGTTTTACGTTTTTATAAAATAATCGCACACGAATTCATGCCAATAGGATTGTTTGCTGAATCTTTTCAAAAGCAATCATCAACGCAAAACGACAATCAAACATTCTCTGGATGCCTAAAAACTTTAATGATAGATTTTTCTGTAACTGGGATTTTCTAAATGTTTTCAGTTTATTTTCAGCTGCATATGGCTGTATTGATTTTGGTTCATTTTCTTATTCGGTGTCTTGGTTTTTTTCTTCTGTTAATGACACATGTGATCGAGTGTTTCGCGCTATGTGTGTTATCTAGAAATTTACTGTTATGCAGCATGAATCATTAGTGTGTATGTATATTTTGAACGTATTCCATGTTTATTGTAGTTAAGAAAGCAAAAATAAATTCTTTTAAATGGAAAGAAGCTAAATTCAAAATGCTACCTCTTCGCAAACTACTCTGCTGCTTTCGAAACGCCTTGTTGCAACTCTAACTTTTTTTATTTATGATCTCACGACAACAACTCATATTCAGTAACCTTACTCATCCTGCATTTCTTCCGGCAGTTCGTGTGGATTGATCATACCAGGCACCGTCATCAGAATTCGCCTCTTTTCCTCCTGGGCCTTTTTCAGTTCGGTCTCTCGTTCCTCCAAGTATAGGTCGGAATCATCATCGCCGGTAACCTCCTGCAAAATACAAACCAAAAATATGTACTATAATATTGCTACCTAAGTCATACATCAATTTCCGAGAAAACGTGAGTGAGTTATTCTTTGACAAATCTTGAACAGTGCTCCGAGCAAATCGTGCAATCACATACAACGAAACGTTACCTTAATCTGGATAAGGAAATCCCTTAAATGCTCTTTAAATGCGTGCACATCCTGATCAAGGTTGAACAAGCCGGTGACAAAGATTTTGATCTGGTTATCGGTAAGGTGACTGAAGGCGGACTTGAGCAGGGTAGCAACATATTCCTGAATGTTCAGCACGTTGTCGGTTGACGGACCAAGGCTGGCAGTGATGCGGCCGGCTTCAACTAGTGAGAACATGTACGCCAGAATGGTCGCATGGTTCTGTAAACTGGCCGTATGCGAGGTGTCCGTCACTACCGAGAAAATCTGCATCAAGATGTCGGTGAAGTACGTCTGGTAGAAGCTCTGCGCCGCTTGGGGGTGCTGCTCCAAATTCTGTAGCATCTGTAATAATTTTCAAATTGAAACGTTTTTATCAGACCTGGGTATAGAATTAAAATATAACAAGCCTATCACTATACTGCTATTTAGTTCTAGGTTCATGACAGCCTAGTGTTGGACTTAAGTGTCACCGTCACACAAGTTACTAAACAATCTTTATCAAGCAGACTTGCCAAGCCAAGTGAAGCCTGGTGCTATATTCCGTATCGGAACTAGACCTTCTGTTTTACTATACACAGACTTCGCAGCCGATTGTTAGGTGTACAGGATAATTGCGGGGCTAGCGCTACGATCCTACACTAACTGTCTCTCCCGAGCCGGTACTCGAACATACGACGATTGGCGTATTAGGCCATAATCGTACTTCGACACCAGCTGGGAGACTTGCAGTCGGTCTGTTCGTTCAAATATAATTTACTTAGCAACTCAAGCTTCTGCGCAACATTCGATCAATTTTCCAACCTGTTAGTTATTCTCTTGAGCTGGTGATAAAATATATGTTGATCAGTGTTTACTGTCAAATATGTACTTCCATAATATAAAAAGATGGGGTAGGAGTCAAAAGTTATTCTAAAAAAAATCTTTAAATATTGCAAAAACTGGTTGAAGAAACAGGTCAAGAACTCTAATTAGAATGATGCACCCTAACTTTACAGCAGATGTCATTTTCTACATTACAAAAGCGACACATATAACTCTGAACCCGGCCAGTATTATTCAAATGATATTTGCTCGAGTGCCTAATTACTAGGCCAACGTATGTATAAAGTGCTCTGTTGGATGATTTACATTTGCCGTTATGAATTTCTTAGTTTGGGCAAACTTTTTGACAGCTAAAGGGACCTAACTAGTAGTTAGGTCCTTGTTTTGCAAGCGCGTTAGCCCTTACAGTTCCAACAATGCCATAATGTCCTGGAAACCAAACCTGGAAATTGGATAAGCTCGTTTGATACAGCTGACGCAATGTGAGACTGCATTCCAAGACAGTTAGAGATGCACAGTTGTTCGCACTAAGTGCTTTCTTTCTATGCAGCCTGACTGCCAGGGAAAATACAAATATTTACATGACTGTATTTTCTAGTAATTATACATCTGCATTCAATTGTTGCAAAAATCTCTGCTTGAAACACTGCTGGTCGATGTGCTATTCCCACTGATATTATCTTACTTAGAATTTACTCGAGTGGCACCAATTAGTGCTCGGTTAAAAAAGGCAGCTGTCAAACTTAACTGGAAGTTCAACGCAAAATATCCGAAATCTCGGTAGTATTACTGAATCATGGTTTTCATCATTTCTTTTACTGAATTCTCAGTAAGTTAATATTGAACCATAATGACTCAAGAATCATTTTTGAGTGTGACGATTGCAGGACCGAAGATTCCTGTCCCAGCTAAGGTATCTATTTTTGAGCCATCCACAAAAAATATCGCTGAGTCGGGACGAACATTAGAAACGAATATATTCAATGTTAAAGCCGACATAAAAAACAAATTTGAGATCTTGCCAACTTTGCTTTTATTATCACAAGTTGGTTAGCTGGATTAACTGACGGAAAAAAATGTTGAAAGCTGTTAATACTTTAATAAAGGATCACGGTTTACTTATTAGATTCAATCCCATAAATGAAACCAGTTTCGAAAACTCTCTAAAAAACTCTTTACGGAATATTTAGATGATTTGTACAACATAATCGAAAGTATACCATTTAACATTGGATTCTTAGTATGTGGGAATAGTAATTAAAAGTAAATTTAACTACATTCGCTTAATTCATGTAGGAAGGTAAGATCAGTTACTAAGCCCTAGAAGATTATTTTATCGTCCAGGTTTTTGTTGAAAGATCCCAAGACTGCAAGCAATAATCCTATCGGAAAGTGAAACGTAGAAAAAAGAAAAAAAAATCAAACCTCTCCACACAAAAACAAACGGACGAATAGCTTGGCACTTAAAATTAATATCCGCCAAGGACGAAAATAACACACCACATAAAAATTCATCATTCTAATCAATCAATCGCTGTCATTCTCTAACGGTTACCCAATTCATGCTCACCAAACAAATGGAATCACACTCAAGACCATCCGCAAGCACGCTCGACACTCTCTACTTCGCAGATATTCCTATTCTCAGATTCCACAAGACATCTACAGTAGTGCTGCACACTCTAGGCAGAAACTAAATCGCAAAAGTAATCTTCATATATTGATCCATTCTTGCAGACAGCATTTTTGTTGGTGCATACTGAAAAAAGAAGGAATCGAATCATTGGGAACTAGCTAAAACTACTAGCTATTCCTTTACATTCGACCATGTACACGAGAAGATGACGTCATTGTCCTACCTGCATTAGTATGTTCAATCCCGTGTCGGCTACGTTGCGCATCGTGTGCTTGAAAGCCCAAACTATAGAGTCGAATACCAGCTTAAATTGATTCGGCGGAATGCTCAAGAATGCCTTGAAGCAGTGTGTATTGACGGCCTGCAGAAGCTCGTAAAAGTTAGTGCGATGCTGCGGATAATCCTCAAAGTTCTTATTGATCATGTCCAAAGTGCAGTCGAAAACGGCGTCGAAAATTTTGGGAATCTCTGGAGTTATGACAGCCTGCAGTTTGTTCACGATTGAAGCCATCGTGCTCAGCACCAGCGGTTCTCGGGCATTCGGCACTTTCGTACGCTATTATAGAAAAATATTACATAATAAGCAAAGGTATTACCAAGCTATTACATCACCGTACCTGATAATCAAATAACACAGTTTCTAACAATGGTGGAATGAAATTCTCCATTACCATTTGTGAATCATTCGACTTGGACACCCACTCGGAGATCAGCGTTAACGTTTCCTTTTTGACAACGTGCATCGCTTTGATCAACGGCTGGTTGTTGATGGCTAACCCATTCAAAGCAATCGCCTGAGTAATATTCTCCGACATGATTTTGTACACATTTAGCATATCAAGATAGATGCGACCAAGCTGCGAAACGTAAGCATGTCCCAGAGCTTTGCATGCTCTTACGTTGGTTTTTAATATGCTTCCGAGCTGTTTGACAGCAGCCATGTCTTTCAGAATGTCAACATTTTTCGTAGCCTGTGAAATGATTTCATCCCATACCTGAAACATTTGGTTTAGTATTAAATTATTCAGAAATATAACTGTTTTTTTTTTTCTATTTTACTTGGTTAGGCAGCATCATATACTTTTCGATCAAAATATTCTGCTGAACCTGATCGACTTGGGCGGAAATCATGTATCCGACGGCTTCGTAGAAAGTGTGTACCTGGAAAGAAGCGATAATAATTTATCCACGTTTAAGAGAGACGAAAATCGAAACCTACTTGCTGCGGTTGCAGATCGCAAATAATCGTGCTCATGGTAGCAAGGATTTCCTCAATAAATGTGCACGACTCATTGGGTTGTAGCTGGACAAAGTGACGCCGGCATTTTAGAGCAATTTTAATGAAGGTGTCACACGCCATATCCTGTACACCATCATGCGTCTCGTGCATAAACTCAAACAGCTTGTTTACAACCGTTTTAAGGAATTTCCAATGGGCTCGAAGAAAGCGAGGATACTGGCCAACCACATACATGATGTTCGATGCTATGATAGCTTTGTTGTCCTTACCTGAATAGTTATGGATTTTTGTGTTATTTTAAAGGCATGCAAAATTACCTGATTCAAACTACTCTTACCTTTCTTATGTTCGCAGAGCCCCAGCAACTCCTTAATCACGGTTACTAGAAACCGCTTTTCGTCGTCTTCGAAAAAGGCACCGGAAATAGATCCGATCGCCCAGCAGAGCGTATTCAAATTCTTCCATGTAAACTCGCTCCCATTGACCTGGTGGCATAGCTTCTCCGTCATGATACGCTCGGTGTCGGCGTAATCCAGATGTGTCAAATAGACAAGCGTCTCGCGCATATTCTTGTACAAATTAATACTATTAGTATCCTTCATGAACTCTCGCACTACTTCCCCGTTTTCATTCTCAACGACAAGCACCTCCTCCGGTTTCGCCATTCGAGATATCATGATGTAGCGAACCTTGGACAGAATTTTGGCGTAGAACGTACGACGTTGGCTTGAACTATACGATTCTTTGTACAGCTCGGAAGCAAGGCTATTCCAATACTCTAAGCAAATTTTGAATATTTCAACATCATCCACTTCAGAAATCATAACCAGATAACCGAGCGCTTTAAGCACCGTGTCCATCGTTTCTCTTTTTTCCACCAAAGCCGAATGTACCCTTAAGAAAGTGCACAAAAACATGGCTAAGTTTTGAACGAAACACTGTTCGTCATCGGAGCCATTCATGTAGATCTGATTCATGTTGGTGCAGGCTGGTATCATGATATCGAACTGTTCCATAGTTTGCTTGAACATTGCTACGAAAATGTGTCCGTAGTTAGCCAGCTGCAGACCAGCAATCTCAGAGAGACATTTTAGCGTGATGTTACGGAACATCGGTATCGTCAGAAAGCGGCAGACCAGCATGTCGATCAACTTTGTCTCAAATATGTATCCCAGTGGAATCCAGTTCAAAAATTTCAGAAGGGTTTCCAGCGTGGCTGAAATCAGTGGAGCGTTTAATGAGTTTTCTAACACGAACTGACATAACTGGAAAACTTGAGAAAATTCCGAGCACATGGTATCTTTCAGATGTTTTGCCTTTGTCTGGGTGATTTGACCTGAACAGAAATCAAAAACTTCCTCGCTCAGTAACTTTAAAATGATCATGTTGTTTTGGCAGAGGGTTTCGTTTGTTTTCGATGCACCCACGATGTCACTGATGAAAGTTTCCCAATTGTTCGGCCATTCGCGTTTTAAAATCTGCACCAGAATAATGTTGAGTTTGTTCAGGTAAACTTTGTTCGCTTCCATTACAGTGGCATCTTGCGAAGTTTTGATAATCAATCCGACCACATATTTCTTTATTCCTTCGCATTGATTTCTGGGCAGGATTTTCCAGCGGGTTTTGATGACCTCTTCGAGAATTTGCAGAGCGTAAAATTTAGTCTGCTGATTTTGAGAAAATTCTAGTATACTATCGACTCTAGTCCACGCATCCGGATGTTCCTTCAGTGTGGTCAACACATTCTGAGCCAATCGTAGTTGTTCCCCAGTACTGTTATACAGACACTCAACGACGCTGTCCAGCAAGCCAATATCAAGCTTTTGGGAAAAATCCAACAACTTGTTGGCTTCCTCCATACGAATCATTACCATGGACATCTCGTTCCGACTTTAGGTACAGTAGTCAGTAGCTTATATCTCATGCACGCACTCGGTTCCTTGTTTACAAACTAGATGGTATTATAAAACAATACAATTATAATCGGCTTTTTACTCTTTTTCGCTTTTGACTCGTCGCACTCGTTCGATTCTACCGTTCGTGCCCGTTTATTCCATCTCTCACAACACTCGCACGCTCGCAGACGTTGTTTCGTTGATGGCGTTCACTCACATTGATTGTCCTTTCAGCTTAACACGTTCGCTTCTACGATGGCAACAACGTTCTGTGATAGATGCGCACGACCCGCGAATATCAGCACACTTCGCACTTTCTAGCTTATATTCACCCCAAAGAAACGGAAATATTTGCAACCCTTCTCAAATTCTAGCCACACTCTCGCAAACTCACACTCCCGTTTTCTCTATCAGCACACAGTGCCACACTTGCGATGTTGATCCTTCTTCCGTATCCTTTCCAACGTCCGTTTCTCCTTGATCAATGGGGATGTTTAAAGATGAATCTCGTTGCACCTAACACAGTTCCAGCAGATTGCCTCAGTTATACCAAACGCATCAACATTCAACAGTCCTGGAAATAATGTATGTTTTTATTCGGGCAAAGCACTAAATTCCTCGAAACTTGATATTAGATATTCATTCGTGGCAAACAATATGATACTATTCTGTTTCAATGTCTGTTTGTATCCGGCGCTCGATATTAAAATTCGTTATACCATGGCTTCTGTCCCCTCTAGTACTGTGTTTCAAAATCAACTTGATGGGTAATCAACATAATACAGGTAAGAGCTTTGTTCGATAAGCAAGCTAAATGTAATTTAATTTTAAAGTCATTTTAAGCTGTAAAAATAAATTTACAAATTATACCGTCATCGAGTGTATATGCAACACTGGACTCAAAGCAACATTCTAAACTGTAATCCAAACCCTCCAAACATTTTTTAGGAAATGTTTTTTGAAGTAGAATACTTCTCTCAGGAAGTTCGGCTACATAGGGATGTGAAATGAAAATCTAAAACCGAAAAAAGTGAAAAATATGTCCAATTTCAAATGCTAATAAATCGGTCAGTATCCGATGGATTTCCTTCGTTCTTGCAGCCATAGATAGGAAAATCTTCTAAGATTCTTCCCAAAATAAGATAATTGTAATTTTATTATTCACACTATTGTACTATTGAAAATAGTCAAGCCTTGTCAAAACGAAAAATTCGACCTCTGATTGGTCGTTATATGATTGCTTCCCAAGCACGGTCGACAGAATCATATACCTTGCAATTGAAAACATGCTATTTGGCCTATATAAGAGCCTGTTTCAGCCGAAGCCGCTCATAATAGTTCTAGACAGCGATAACAGCAGTCATCCTTCCTTAGCAGCAGCACTAACCCTGTAGTTGGTCACCACGTCTCAGGAGCAGCGCGGTTTTTCTCAGCATGTGTCGCCAGACTGCCATTATTCCCCCCGTGTTGGGGCAGCATGAAGATTGCCATCAGGAAACCCAATTTTGTAAATCAAAATGCCTTTTTCAAGGCAAATAAACAAGTCATTGGAAGTTAATATTTTTTGACAACGCAAGCAAGCATTATGTGTTGGATCCTAGCAATTTAAATCTGTCGCACCCGTCGAATTTACTGAATGTGAAATAGCTTCCACAGTGCGTGTTATCCGTGTATCCTAATTCCCCCACTGTTAGGGCAGCTCAAAGGTTGTGATCAGCAACTGATTTTGAACCGCAAAATGCCTTTTTCAAGGCAAATAAACAAATAATTGAAGGTTAATAACTTTCTGGCATTAACACAAGCAGATATTCTGTGCTGGATGCAATCAAATTCTGTTGTAGTTGTCTAATTTTTACTTTTACTTCATTTAGTAAAGCCCCCCCCCCCCCCACTGTAGGGGCAGCGCAAAGGCTGCGATACGCATAACCGACTTTGAATAACAAACTGCCCTGTTAGAAGACAGTTAGGCCTCTGCCATGGTGAACGCGAACGCGAGGGATGGGGCGAGAAACTTGCCGTAGGTGAATAAACAGCTCTCTTTACGGCTGTTCGGATTTCTGGATTTTGGCAATCAAAACTTCTGCTGGCTGTCTGATTTTCAGTGTGAAAACAGCCTTCAACTTTGTTGTCAAAGTGCCTGACTACGATTTGGTAATTTTTTTCTTCATCTATAGTTTATTTGACACGGCACAAATACAATTTAATGTTTAACGGCGCCAATTATATCTGGTAGCTTACTTTCTAAAGTATCTTAATAACTAAAAGCAAATTTTTTATCCTCGCTGCCGACTACAAGCTGAAACTAAATCTAACTTAAAGCTATAATATTTTGCATTAAAAGCACTGGTTTACTGTATGATGGTTATCATTGCCATGGGTAAGCAGCATATTAAATTTGTTCCGCTGCAGGGCCAAGACATTACGGACTGGCATATTGGGTTGTCTCCCTCGGGCCTTGAGAGTATCGTGCGGGTCTGATCGCTGTTTCCGGATCCGGGGTCTTAACGTGTTCTTGTCGTTAGGTTGGATGTAGGCGGAAGGGGATAGGACTAAACTGGGGCGTGGATGGATTTCAGGAAAACGTATATAAGGGACATGTAGGATAGGTCACGGCTCGCCAAGACATCACGAACAGGAACAGCGTACAGGGCATGACCAAACAACGTGCTCTATGTCGTGATAACCTTCACCACAGGCACAGACACCACTCTCTCCGAGCCCAACACGACGGAGATGCGCGTCAAATCTATAGTGATTGGACATAAGCCGGGACATCACGCAAATGAAATCCCGACCAACATCCAACCCCTTGAACCACGGATTCGTCGACACCTTAGGGATTATGGAATGTAACCACCTTCCCAGTTTCCCTCTGGTCCAAGCATTTTGCCAACTGATGATCGTATTCTGACGTACAAATGCGAAAAATTCATTAAAGGCAATTGGTCTTTCATAAATATCACCGTTTGTTGCGCCCACCTTAGCCAAAGAGTCCGCTTTCTCATTACCCGGTATCGAGCAGTGAGAAGGGACCCACGCTAAGGTAATCTGAGTAGATTTTCGGATAAAGCACTCAGATGTTCCCGTATTTTCCCCAGGAAATACGGAGAGTGCTTAACATCTTTCATCGATCGGAGAGCCTCAATGGAACTGAGACTGTCCGTAAAGATGAAATAATGGTCCGTGGGCATTTTTTCGATAATCCCTAGGGTGTACTGAATTGCAGCTAATTCTGCGACGTAAACAGAAGCAGGATTATCGAGCTTATGGGAGACGGTTTAAATGTTATTGAAGATACCGAAGCCAGTGGACCCATCAAGAAGTGATCCGTCAGTGTAGTACATATTGTCGCAGTTGATGTTTCGATATTTATTGGAAAAATTTTTAGGGATCTGCTGCACGCGTAAATGATCCGGGATTCCACGAGTTTCTTCTATCATGGATGTATCGAAAAACACAGTAGAATCAGAAGTATTTAATAAGTCGACACGATTTGGAATATTCGAAGAAGGGTTAATATTTTGGGACATGTGATTGAAATACAATGTCATAAAACGGGTTTGAGAATTAAGTTCGATTAACCTTTCAAAACTTTCAATCACGGGACGGGTCAAGACCTCACATTTGATTAGAATACGAGAAGACAGGCTCCAGAAGCGGTTTTTCAATGGTAGTACTCCAGCTAAGATCTCCAAACTCATCGTATGGGTCGATTGCATGCAACCCAAGGCGATACGCAAACAACGATATTGTATTCGCTCCAGTTTGATCAAATGTGTGTTTGCTGCGGAGCGGAAGCAGAAACACCCGTACTCAATAACAGACAGTATCGTTGTTTGGTAAAGCCTTATAAGGTCTCCTGGGTGGGCTCCCCACCATTGGCCGGTTATTGTACGAAGAAAATTCACTCTTTGTTGACATTTTTTCATCAGATACTTCACGTGACAACCCCAGGTGCCTTTAGAGTCGAACCAGACACCAAGATATTTGTGTACCAAAACCTGAGAAATCGTTTTACCCATTAATTGTGTTTGAAGCTGAGCAGGTTCATGCTTCCTAGAAAAAACTACTATCTCAGTCTTCTCCGGAGAGAATTCGATACCTAGCTGTAAAGCCCAAGCAGACAAATTGTCCAAGGTATCTTGCAATGGTCCTTGCAAATCGGCAGCTTTGGCTCCTGTAACAGAGATTACACTGTCGTCTGCAAGTTGTCTTATCGTGCATGAATTTGCCAGACATTCGTCGATGTCATTTACATAAAAGTTGTAAAGAAGGGGGCTTAAACATGAGCCCTGGGGAAGACTCATGTAGCTAATGCGAAAAGTTGCCAAATCGCCGTGCGTAAAATGCATGTGCTTTTCGGACAACAAATTGTGCAAAAAATTGTTCAAAATTGGAGAAAATCCTTGTCGGTGAAGTTTACCCGAAAGAATGTCAATAGAAACGAAATCAAAAGCCCCCTTCATGTCCAAGAACGCAGACGCCATTTGTTCTTTGCGAGCATACGCCAGCTGAATATCTGTTGAAAGCAACGCAAGACAATCATTCGTCCCTTTGGCACGGCGGAAGCCGAATTGAGTATCTGATAGTAGACCATTTGATTCGACCCAATGGTCTAAACGACGGAGTATCATTTTTTCCATCAATTTCCGGATACAGGATAGCATTGCAATCGGCCTATAAGAGTTGTGATCAGAAGCTGGTTTCCCTGGTTTTTGGATGGCGATCACCTTCACTTGCCTCCAATCCTGCGGTACAATGTTTTGCTCCAGGAACTTATTGAACAAGTTCAACAAGCGCCTCTTGGCATTGCCGGGTAGATTCTTCAACAAGTTGAATTTGATTCTATCTAACCCTGGCGCGTTATTGTTACAGGACAGGAGGGCAACTGAAAATTCTGCCATCGTAAAAGGTGATTCTATCGCGTCGTGGCCCGGAGACGCATCGCGAACAATGTTTTGCTCAGGAACAGAGTCCGGACATACTTTCCTGGCAAAATCAAATATCCACCGACTTGAAGACTCCTCGCTTTCGTTGACCGTTACGCGATTCCGCATTCTTCGGGCTGTGTTCCAAAGAGTGCTAATCGATGTCTCCCTCGACGTCTCGTTCACGAACTGACGCCAATATCCGCGTTTCTTTGCTTTAGCCAAACTTTTAAGCTTGGTATCAAGCTCCGAATACCGTAAATAGTCGCCAGGGATACCTCCCTTCTGGAAGGCCAAAAACGCGTCGGATCTTTGCGTGTAGACATCGGAGCACTCTTGGTCCCACCACGGAGTGGGAGGCCGTTCTTTGATCGTTACGCCGGGATATTTCTTCGTTTGGGCTTGCAACGCGGCGTCGAGAATCAAGCCCGCGAGGAGGCTGTATTCTTCAAGTGGTGGATAATGTTGAATCGACTCGACCGCTTTTGAAATCATTTCCTCGTATAACTTCCAATCGACATGTGAGGTCATACGGAATGTCAATTGGTCGCATGCGAGTTGACCCGTTTGTAATTGAAATAAGAATAGGCAGATGGTCGCTACCGTGAGGATCGAGGATTACCTTCCATGTGCAATCCAACCGTAGCGACGTCGAACATAAGGATAGATCCAAAGCGCTTGGGCGCGCTGGAGGTTTCGGGATACGTGTCATTTCACCGTTGTTTAAAATAGTCATGTCGAAGTCATCGCAAAGGTTATAGATTAAAGAGGAGCGGGTATCATTGTAAGGGAAACCCCAAGCCACACCATGAGAGTTGAAGTCTCCCAAAATCAAACGTGGCGAGGGAAGAAGTTCTATTAAATCAAAGAGCAGCCGTTGCCCAACCTGTGCTCTGGGAGGAATATATATTAAGGCAATACAAAGCTCTTTACCTTGTATTGTCATTTGACATGCGACAACTTCGATGCCTGGAATCGAGGGGAGGTTAATACGATAGAAAGAATAGCACTTTTTAATCCCTAAAAGTACTCCTCCATATGGGGTGTCTCGATCAAGGCGAATAATATTAAAATCATGGAAGTTGAGATCAATATTTGAAGTAAGCCAAGTTTCACAAAGGGAAAATGCATCGCATTTGTTTTTATTTATCAAAACTTTAAACGAATCAATTTTTGGTAAAATACTTCTACAATTCCACTGTAAGACAGAGATAGAATCCTTCATATACGCAGTTGAATTAGGCATCGAAGGATACAATCGCTGCAAGGAGGGGCCATTGGGCAGTCAACTGCTTCAAAAATGATCTAACTGTTGGGAGGAATGCTGTAAGAAAAATTTTAATTGGATCGGGTACATTGAAATTTTCAAAAATCCAGTCCACAATGTCAGAAAATTTCACTAATCCAGAGTTTGTTTCATCAACTGGATGTGCAAAAGGAACAACTGGGGTTTTAGATGTTCCTGGCAGTGCTGGGAACTCCTCCTGGGACTTTAAATTTGCAAGCCCAGGAGGAGTTTGCTTCGGTTTTTCCGCAGCACTGTTTGGTTTGTTCGTACTTTTCATTACACTTTGGGAAATCTTAGGACCTTTACGGGGAAGTTTAGGAGAAGAAACATTTTTCCTCTTCCTAGACTCCCCAGGATTGGCATAAGATGTTCCCGCTGATGAATCGTCAGAATCGGTTTCATCAGAGGACAACAGATCAAAGGGGTTCGATATTATGGTAGAAGTGGTCACGGTCTTCTTCAGCATCTCAGCATAAGAACGCTTTGAACGCTCCTTAAGTGACCGCTTGATTTTATCTCTGCGCTGCATGTACACCGGGCATGTGGAGAGCTCATGCTGGTTTTCCCCACTGTGAATACATTTTTCAGCATTAACACTGCAAGAATCTTCCACATGAGTCTCCCCCACACTTGCTACATCGTGCCTTATTGCAGCAGTAGGCGGCTGTGTGGCCTAACTGCTTGCAATTGGTGCAATTCATAACACGGGGTACATACAATCGCACAGGCAGACGAACCCGGTCGATCGAGACGTGGCTAGGGAGTGCAGATCCGGCAAACGTAACGCGAAACGAGTCTGACGGAGTGTAAACTTTTTTACCGCCGACGAGAGACATGGACCGCAATTGCTTACAATCCAAAATCTTCGCCTGTGTTACGGTATTTTTGAAGCAACCGGTTGCACTTTTTAGGATACACTCGACAGACAGACTCGAATCGGTTATGACACCGTTGATCTCCACGTCTCGTGCGGGTATGTAAACGCGATACTCGCGTGTGAAGAGCTCAGAGCAAGCGATAGCATTGGCCTGTGCCAGATCACTGACCACGACACGGAGCTTGTTAGGTCGGACCTTGGAAATTTCGGTCACGGCCTTGTACCCCTTCGTCAGGTCTTTAGAAATTTGCAGTATGTTTAATCGCTTTGAATTCACTCCTGCCTTTGGACGAAAATAAACAATAGCTGCCCTGTTGAGATCCGTCCGGGTAAAGCCTGGGGCGAGGGGGGACTGGAGAATGAACAGGGGAGGGGGTAACAGAAGGGTCAGTGTCAGGGGGTTCGGGGATGGTGGCACGGGAGGCGAGGGATCTATATCCATCGCGCTAAATGTAGCGCACTAGCGCCGACAAGAACACGTACCTATTTACTTCTTCCTTCCAGCAGTGGTTGTCCGATCGTTCGAAGCTGCACCCAAAGCAGCCAGCAGCACCAGTACAGCAGCACCAATACAGCCACCAGCAGTGAGCCGGGTGTGAGATCACTCAGCACAGCGATACGACTCGACTGTCAACTGATGGCCTTGAATTAGAAAGATCTATTCACTGTGCACAGATCAAAACTGCAGCTGGTATTTTGCACCAATACAGCCAAAGTTGCGAGCCGGGTACAGAACGTAGCGACACAACTCACAATCTAGTTGGCCTTTAGCGCGAATAATACACTCTTTTGTTTGGCTATTCGTACACACGGACCGGATTGAAATAAAACGACCACTTTGCACGTCCGTTTCTGTCGAGTGTTCGACGCGGAATGACGATTTGGTAATATTGTTTGAGTTAAATGTTTACAAAATTTTACAATATTCCTCTTTCTCTCATTCAATAAAATAGGTAATACGATGCCTTCGTCATACGTAAGTTCACCATAACTCCCGATATCGGCGTAACACAGAGATGCAATCAGCGTCATATCCGATTTTAAATTCAACAACAAACTGTTCTTTCTAGGACAACGAAACAAATGAATTGAAGATTTAATATTTTCTCGTTCTGAGCTTCAACCAAAAGTTATATATCTTAATTTGAATTCACATGTACATATACTCCGACTGTTGAAACTTGTTTGCGCCGCAGAGTTTGTTCTTTTCCTGTTCAGTGAGGTCGTATTTATATGTGCAAACTGAAATTGAGTAGTACTTCAACTTCATTTGCACAGAATTTTCAATACTGCCAATGAGCGGTCAACATTTATTTGCTAGGAAAAATGACTGACACGCAAGCAGCCGGGTTATCTTTCTTCTAAAAGTATTCTACTTCAACCTTGCGGTCGTGGCTTTGCACACAACCCTCCTGTGATTTTTTCAACTCCGGGACTCGAACATACGACTGGCTGTTAGGTCAACTTCGTACCTCGAGACCAGCTGGGAGATTTCTTTAATCTGCTTCTACCGTTTCATGCTATGTTCTAATCTGTAATCTGTGTAGAACTGCCGTTTTACGCTATGTTATGTTATTTTGAATCGATTTTATTCTGTCATTCAACAGTTTATTGCATGTTTCGAAAATGTTTGTCCCATTGATGATTTACCACGCATATGTGACCCTCTACTGATTTTCAATTCAAATTCGTCCCTCTAAGCGCATGGCAATATTCACTATTGCAGAATTCGCATGGAACACTATAGAGCTCTCTTTACAATGTTTGGCAACAATATAATTTTCCAGAAATCCAATACCGAGAATTACTTAAATAAAATAAAAATATTTGGCTAATTTCTCAGCATTACGGTATTTTTTAAGAAAATAAGTAAATCAAAAAATAATCAACTAAGTTGATTGAGAACAGTATATTGCATTTTGGAACTGAACAAATCCTTCTAAACTCATCTAGGGAGGGTTTGAAGGCTTGGTAAATTTGACAGGTGATTAAAATTTCATTCTGCATACCTCTATGAAAGCAGATTTCCAACCATTCTGCAAATAAAACCAAGACATGAAATAAATTGGACATGCAGGACGATATGAGACCGACAAACATAGCCTCGAATTGCAAAACTTGTATTTGGCATTTTTGAGGAGACCGCGAAGCTTCGCAAAAGGAGTCGCGAAGCTTTGCGAAGGAAGCCGCGAAGACAAAAAAGTTGGGAACTAATGGTCCAACATTAATTTTTTTAAATGCATCTCGTAAAACGCCTTATTTAAGTTTTGCGAAAAAATGTCTTCAAATGTCTTCCCACCCGAGATACCAGGTAAAACCGCCCGGAGGCTGAAATCATTACCGGCGAACCGGAAGATGACGAGTAAAAAAATCTATCTAAAGCTATCTCTGCAAATTGCGGATTTTTTCCCATATTTTTCAATTTTTAAACATTTTCATCGCGAATCCCAAACCTAGATTACTCGTTAAATTTCTTCAAATTTAAGACCTGTCTTCCGTGCCCCGCACAGGGGTCACAAGTAGACACCAAACGCCGAATGATGTCACATCTATTTCTCTGCAAGTAAAAAACCCTCGAAAATTAACTGCTAGTTGGCTCGATTAAAATGCAATAAATGTTCCAAAAGCTGAAAGTTATAGACTGATTGGTAACGAAAGTTCTTGGTTATAAATTACCCGGAAGCAGAGAAATTTGGTTTATTCAAACGTGTATGAACAATCATTTCTAACAAACTACTTGGTCAAGCTTTTAATCTGAAGGAATCTTCTGACATCTGCTCTAAGCATGGGTCGATGAGGTGTCAAACCGCCAATCCCGATCTCTTTGTAACCCTTTATAAGGCCTTAGAAACTACGCAAGGAATCGATATAAACTTCAGTAAACGTATTCTATATAGGAGGAACATCACAATCCATTTCAAAAGAAAGCTTGTTATTGCTGCTAACCACAAAAAGGCGTATTACAAATGTAAATTAAGGTTGTTTTGGCACAGACCTCGCGACGGACAATACTGATTGTCTGCTAACACTAAATCTCGAACAAGGATTTGAACATACGACAGCTGACTTTTTTTTGAAAAATCATAAAATTAATATTTGTCAAAAATACGAAAGTGCCATTTCATGGAATAAAAATTTATATAACGTTAGTTCTTACTAACAGACAAATCCAAAATTGAATCGCACTTTTTATTACAATATTAACAAACATATATTAGTTAGATGTCGTGATAAATCGTTCTAAACTATGTTAAAACGTCTAAAAATGTAATAAAACTATAAAATATCATGCTGCCAGATGAAACAAAATAACTCAGGTAACAGCATTGTCTCTAACAATACTGTCTCGTTACAGATGAGAGAATGTGTACTGGATAGATTTTTTTTTTTTTGCTCACTTTGCCAGTCAAATGCCGTTGATCCCATTCGCTATGACTATATGCTCATAGATGTGCACAAAGCAATAAACAGACCAAAAACAAACTAAGCTATCGCTTTTTGTGAAAGCTCAATACTAAAACATTCACCATACATTCGATCAAATCATTCTTACGGCATTTAGTTACTGGTGAGAATTAAAAAGCAATTAAATACTTTTGCAGCTGTCACCAATGCGATAGCATTGGAAAAAACAAATTTTGAAAATGTAGTTTAAAATTTCAACAGATGATTATATTTTATGAATTTTACCTATCGTTAAACGAAATAATATTTAGACCTAGTATTCAAAAATGTTCAGAATCTACGAGCCGAATAATTTTCTCACGTTTTGAAGATTTTGAATCGCACAAGAGCAGCTTCTATGTTAAGTGACCTAACCTACATTCAAGCGGACGCAATCCAACGACAAAACGGATGACAAATGATGAGCAGTGAGAAAATAGTAGTGAGCAACAAGGAGCAAATCCAAAGGAAAAAAAAACGACGTCAAAAGGACGCAATTACGTATTACATGCCAATGCAGATGTCCATTTTTCTGTTTCCCTCCAGCGCTCGAGATGTTTCCACTAGAATCGAATTTTTCGCAATGAATTTGCACACACATTTTTGCGTCTTAATTGGCATTCCCTGCTTGGCATTTTGTTTGTGATGAAATTCCACACCCGCGAAGATGTTCCGCATCAGCCGAGACAGACATTGAACCAGCAGTAGCACATTTTTTCAAAACACATTTCTTGCACCGTAAACGAATCGTTTTCAGAAAACTTCACTATCCCTAACATGTTTGATGGCAAGCGTGCTTCGAGATCATGTTTTTTCTTATTTCTAATCTGAAATAACTCGTAAAATACTAAAAATTTTCCTTACTTTTCCAATCGTGACAAAGTCAACAAGAACGCATTCACTCACACATAGCAATCGTTCACTTCTCTTCGGGAGTTCACATCACAAGATCGCTGTGATGCTTTCCAGCTTAATGTCTCTATTTGACTCTGTGTTCGCAAACGCACTCGTCTTTCGACCGTCGTTTCACCCGTCGGCTGAACAAAAAATCAAAGAAACGCGAAACTACGCCAAATTTGCTTATGGCCGACGCGGCTAAAGACACCCACAGGTAGCATCAAAAAAGCAAGATGGAATCTTTTCTATCTCACTTTGCCCAATACAAAAGATATACTATAATGACGTCGGAGAAATCGTTCAATACTAATGCAACTGTTTTTGAAGTGAACTATTGAAATAGGCCTTGTTCTGACAATTTCAGCGCGAATGTAACAACGAGGGGTGCGTTGATACTGCTTATTACATAGCACAGGTATTCGACATCGACATACAAAGAAGAGGTATCTTATTTCATTCAATTTGATGAATAAAACTAGAATAATACCATGAATTATTATTCATTTGGAAAAATATTTCCATTCTCTTCCGCAGTTCCTCCATAAATTTAAATACATCATGCTTTCAAATAAATCATACTAGCTGAAACACCGCCCGCATAGCTGCGCTCTCGAATTTACGCGATGACCTCGAAAATGTGTTATAAGGGATCATTCATATAATACATAACGCGCTCAGGGGTGGGGGGGTTTTAGCGAAGTGTTACTTTGCGTGTGTCAAACATGTAAAATTGCGTTACGTGGGGGTGGTTGGATATTGAAAATTGTCAAATTTCGCGTTATGTAATATTTGAATGGTTCCTAACGGCAGAAAAATGTTTATGTCGAAATCTTATATTCATGATACTATCGATAAAAAAAGGTTTAAGAAATGTGATTTCAAAAAAGAACCAATTTACAGTAAAACATTAACTGATACGTTTGAGAGAATATCAATAGGCAGAACAAGTAGGAACTTGACAGAATACTCCAATATCAAACCACAGATAGCAGACATCCAAACTAATTTTGCTTAATGTGTAAAAAGACGCAACGGTTTTTTAGCATGTCGCATTACGCAGTATGGTGGCGCTAAGAACGCTTAGTGGTCAATAATTCGATAAAATCGATAGTTTTCCAGCTCTTATCGATATTATTGCAATAAGAAGCGTTGTCGTTTTTTAATGTAGAAATTTTTAGCAGTCGTAATTTGTACATAATCGACAATTTTATTTTATCCCAGTTTATATTTGCGATAAATTTGTTTGTTCTAGTGTTAATATGAAAAAAAAAATACATAAACCTCACAAAAACAATGTTATATCGTTGCAAAAACAGCGACTCTACTATTTGTGAGAATTTTCATGCGTCTGGCAGCTTTGACTAAAAACCAGCGCAGCCATCACTAAAGTGGTTAAAGTCGCAAGTTGCAGAAAGATGTCGTTAGTATTCCAAACGAGTAAGAATTTGAAATCTTACACGCGATTTGTGGAGTTTTTTGTTCTAGCTTGGATATCTGTTATCTGTGATTAAACTTATTTAGGCTGGCCAGACATTGTCCGGCATTGTCTTAATTTTTAATCTAAAAAAGCGCTAAAAACACGACACTATTGATACATTGCGAAATATTTCCAATATTTAAGGCTGTAGTATGTTCTTTAACCAATGGTAAAATATTTGACGTTTTTCTGAAAAAATATTTGACCGTTAGTGTAAAAGTCAAATTTATTTGACATTGAACACTGCTGTCAAATATTTTGCTTCTTTTTAACCAAACATGTTTGATGTGTTTGTCAGGCAGTGTAATGTCGTTTGTCAAATATTTTGGACAATTTTTTGCGTGATTATTGTTTGTTCGTGTTTGCCGCATTTAAAAAAATGAAAGTGACGAACAGACCAAATTTCTCTTGGTGAACGTCAACGCAAGCAAGTTTTAACGCGACCATTGCTTCTGAATTTTCTTATAATCTACCGAGATATCAACAAGCGAACTTTCGAAACCCGAAACACAGACAGACGTTCAAGCAAGAACAACATTGATCAAAAATTCCGTGTAAATTTTTGAAAGAGAATTCATTTTAAATCACCTGTACACTAGCGCCGCCTGATGACCTTATCGCTACAATACTTTTTTTTCTGGTGTGCGAGGCTGGCGTCACTGGTAGCGCTATCTAGTTATGAATTGCTACTACAAAAAAACTGGACGTCTGTCTGCGCCCGAACTTATCCGGACAGCGACTGAAAAAGTCGCGAGTCAAACATGAACTGATCAAAAACAGTTTGACAAACAATTATCTTAGACCAAAATGTCATCTGTCAAAAAGTGACATATATTTGACGCTTGGTCAAAGAGTGTACTAGTAGTTATAGTATTACAAAGTATTTATACAGTGGTGATTCGCTCGTTGGGTGTTCGTTAGTTGGGAGTTCGTTAGAGAGGTATTCGCTAGTTGGGCCGTCACCCAACTAAAAAGCACTCTAATGTCAGAATTCAACTTCATTAAAATACGTTTTAGGGGTCCGAAAAGTAATAAAAATATTACTAGAATAAAATTATTTATTATTTATTGTTGTGAAAACTTCATTAACATGTTAGTTCCGGAATACTTCGGAATACTAAGGGCGAATCTAACAAACTGTAAACAAAATGAGATTATACCGAAAACGAATGAAGTGAACTACTATCTACCTTTAAACTTCGTGAAAATTATGCATCTCTTTTGTAACTATTAAAAAGTTCGATGTTTGTTAAGGGCGAAAACTACTTTACATCAAAATTAAATAGAATGAAGAATAAGCCCTTTTTGCTGTTTACGTTAGTGAAAGGCGAAACTTGACTTCATCTTGATGAATAAGCGAAATCAAAATTATCAACAAAATAAACATCAAAAGCAAAGGGCGTACTCCGATACAATAACGTAAACACGGCGCATAGTAAGGGGCGATACTGTCGAGCAGATGAAAACAAGGCGCATAGTGAAGGGCGATACTGTCGAGCAAATCAAAATAAGGCGCATAGTAAAGGGCGATACTGTCGAGCAGATCAAAATAAGGCGCAGAGTATAGGGCGATACTGTCGAGCAGATCAAAATAAGGCATATAGTAAAGGGCGAAACAATCAATTCTTGAATATACCATGTAAAGCGACTGAAATTCAAGTTTTAGGTTTACTATATACAAAGCTAGAGCAGTTTTGCTTTTATTAGAATATTTGGATGACAAACATATTGTTCAATAGTTATTTAGGATTTGAATTAGTGATTGAAAACTTTGTTTGCCTTTTTTGAGTTTTGTTGTCACTGTAAGATTCGCCCTAATCACGAAGAAGTCCGGAGTTATTACGCTTATTCCATTCAGCATTGAGAAGTTTGTTGCTCAGCACTATCATCTGGACAATTCGATCTGCAATCTGCATCTCTGACATAATCAATCGCGTAATATACAAAGTACATGTCATAAATCTACAACCTTTAAAAAAAAAAAAAAAAAAAGTTTATTGTTCGGTTGTTTGTTCTTTTATTTCTTCAACACTTTCACCGGAAATATCCAGCGTCGCAATTCGCCATTTTTTAGGCAAGAAGCAGAGTGATGTGCTTGCGCTCTATCACTTTGCTTCTCGTTGGAAGGTCCATTTTTTGTATAAAAAAGTATTTACCAAATACATTAATCATTTACCGCAGCAGTAAGGCAGAAGAGCCAAGTGGATTTCTTTTGACATATTTTTACCGCTATGAAATTTTTTCAAAGCATATAGAAAACAAACAATCGGCGCTCCCCTGTGAAAAATTTGCCCAGCTGTCAGTTCACCCAACTATCGAACACGATTCGCTAGTTGGGTGGCAGTCGTGTTCTAACCAACGAATTCCGGCTGTAGTTGTATTTTGGGACACCCCTCTATCCACACAGAAAATAAATCGCACGCTTATTCCTTATGCTCTTTGCCTATGAAAGCCAGTAAACGATCCTAATCATTCTATCATGTCGACCCATGTCGATTTTTTATTGGAATCCACGGTAATTTAACGTGTTTTGGCATTTGACGTGTTCAAGTATTGAAATCTGAGTGTAAAAGATTGATTTCAGTATGCATGACACAGTAAAGTTAAGTATAAAACACTTGATTTTGTGCTGTGAACTGAAACGCAAATGTATTCCACGTAGATATGAAATGTTTCATCTATTAGCACAGATGTAAGTGGATTCCACTTCGCAGTAACGTGTCGATTGTTTACAGTGATTTTTTTTTACTCTGTCAAAAGAGTAGGTAATTTATTACGAACTTTGCATTATAGCGTCCGCCATTATGGCTCATAAAAAGCTTGATACATCTTCATGTAAGTACTGCACTGTTTATTCAGATGGTCGAGAAAAACAATGTTGCTTAGTAAACAAATAACGCCATATTACATTTAATCAAACGTCTCAATCGTTTCACCGGGCGCCACTGAGTGCCCGGTTAGAAAATGAATGACAGCTGTCACATTTTTCGTAAATCTCGGTAAACCTAACTGAAATTTCAGCACAAAATATTACCGAGCTATCACTACCGAGATGTCGGATATTTTGTGCCGAAATTACAGTTGGGTGAACCAAGATTTACGAAAACTTATTGCCGCCCAAGTAGAAAGTCGAATTTTGCGACTAGCGACATTCGATTTTTCTCTCATACCGTACATTATACTTAACGTCGGAAGTACCGCGCTGTATAGCAAATCAGATGCGCATATACACCGCACTACTTCCGACGTTAAGTATAATGTACGGTATGAGAGTATAATCGAATGTCGCTAGTCGACAATTACAATTTTCAACTTTATACATAATATGACAGCTGTTTTTTCAACTGAGCACTCAGTGGTGCCATTCTTGATAATAGATTCCGGGTCTCGGTAATTTTTAAGTGTGCAGATGAGGAAAAAAAGGACATCCAGCTATTTACCAGGACTATACTATCGCTATTCCAACCTGGCAACACTTCCAAACTTTAAACCCGGTGTAAACAATCGCGCGATTTAAGAGCCGAATTTAAAGAGTTCAATCACGGAAAAATTTCTCGCGAGTGATAATTAAAGGGAAACAAAGTGTCACGGTACGCGAATAAAAAGAAATTTGAGTGATTAGTGTTGTGTCTTGCCTCGAAAAAGAATTGTTTGCGGCGCCCTTTCCCAAACAAAGAACAATCAAGCGGCTGATAGCTTACGGGCGGTGCTTGTGTGTGAGTGACGTTGGCAAGTGGCCAAGTATGATGACAGTTCTACAAGGTATGCTATTCACGTCAATGCATTAGTATTAGTGATCGTTATGAACTTTTTCCAATTTTGTATGAAATTTGAAATGATTTTGCATTTTAAACTAAACTTATAAAACATACTTTCCTGAAAAGTTATAGAAATGATGTTGAAACATGTTTTATTTGTGGGGAATACATAAACATGCTGCGGTTTAGGTAAAATATGCTGGTTTTCATCAATTTGCCGGTAACCTTTTTGCACTTTTCGTTTTTTTCTTGTACTCTAATAGCGCTTCTAAATAGAGTCGCTTATGTTTCATACAGTAACAAAAGTCATGAGCTATGACAATGACTAAGATTATGCTCCAACTATTAGAAATATAGCATTTTTATATATTTTATTTCGACATATTGTCGCAATTTTTCACACTAAATCTAAATTAATATAAATTTCTAGTGTGTTTCAACTGGAGATTCACTCTCAAACCAAAAAAGTCAGATATAAAACAACATAAAACGAGAAATTTCCAAAAATGTTCTGAATTCCATACAAAACGCGAAATTTTTCATAACGAGATTTATTTGTGTGCGTGGATAGACAAAAATGTAGCATACCTTGTAGAACTGTCATCATACTTGGGGCAAGTGGTATAGAAAAAGTTAAACATTACGTGGTTGTACAATCGCCACAGGTCTGAGCATCTAAGCTCATCGTATGCAGGTTACATTATTAAAGGTATGTGGAATAATGTGAGTTGCATGTGATAATAATATTAAAAATATGCTTGGCTATATGTCTGCACTGGGCATTGTTTTTAATAGCTTACGGACATAAATGCTTGTTTCCCCTGCCTGCCAACGGAATCTCACATACAAACTCCGATCATACTGGGCATACACATATTGAGCGATACTAAAGATCGATATATGTGAATCGATATTTAGGTTTTGATATTTAATCGATAACCTTTAATCGTTTTACAGATAACGAAAGTTCGATGTGTCGCAATCAATTTAATGTGTGCCACTTTAAATATTTTTGGTTTCTGTCTATTCCAGTGCTACCAGAATGACTGAAAATATGGAGATCAGAAACGAAGTTGACCAACTCCAAAGCCGTTCGCTAGAAGACGTTGCATCATGCTCGTCTTCGATATTGAACTCACCGGAGGTCAACGATGGTGTATCTACTGCTGTGGAGGATACAGCGATGGAAAGCCATGAAGCGTCGGCGCAAGTCCAAGGGGCTCTTCATGGCAAGAAATTTCCCAGAAGACTGTGTGGCTCGGAAAGGAAGCGGCATGAAGTTGCTTGAAGATGGGCACGATAGAGACGAGGCCCGTCTTCTCGCAATTAACCCTTCGAAAACGAGCCAAAATCAGACAGTCAAGAGACCGAGACAGATCGACTCCTCTAATTGCAGTGAAAGCAATCCTCTTCCAAAAAGGAAGAAGGAATGCCAGACTTCTACTGCTACTCGGAAGGAGTCAGTGAATAGGCGGATGGAGGTGATCAGAGGTAATACCCCTGGGACTGCAAATAGCCCGGTCGGTAAACCTAAAGCGCCTCCTACCTTTACTGAAGTCCTTAGCCAGTTCAAGGTTGGACTGATGCCTAAGGACTATCCGATGTCTCGGCTCTCGACTACCATGATGGAACTAGTAGAAGAGTCCATCCTGGCTATAGTCGTTGATAAGAGAAAGGAACAATTCAAGCCCAAATTCACCAACTGCAGGTTTAGGTCCGGGTTTATGGTAATAGAGTGCCAGAACCAGGAATCTGCAGACTGGCTGAAAGGAATTGTTCCGAGTATCAAGCCATGGGAAACAGCTGATCTGATGGTTGTTGATAGTGAATCTATCCCGAGACCAGAAATTTTAGCTGTCTTCTTTCCCAAAAGTGAGAAAAACGACAATGAAACCATATTGGCTCTGGTTGAAGGCCATAACGACATTGCCACTGATTTTTGGAGTGTGTTAAAGCGCAAGCCCATCAAGAATCATGTGCAGCTTATCCTGTCAGTAGACGAAGCGTCAGCGAAAAAAATCGCTGATTGGAACTACAAACTGAATTATAAATTCGGAATTATATACCCGCGGAAAACCAGGGCTGGTCGAAATTTCAAAAGCGCCAGGCCTGAATCCACAAATAATGCTGTAATCGCCGAAAAAGTTCTGCCTTCACTACCGAGTGATAGCAAAAACCGGTGTAAGCAGCCTGTTCAAGGGAGCACACCTGAGGGAGAGCAAAACGAGCACTCAATGGTACCCTTGAATAATCACCGTACGCAGGGGGAGCGAAAGAAGCCCCCGGGAGCAAAGCTGTACCGAGATGGACGACAAGAACATTAAGTTCATCCAGGTGAACCTGCATCATGCAAAAGGGGCAAGCGGAATCCTTTGTCGCAGGTTCACCAAAGAGAACATCAACGTGGCTATTGTCCAAGAGCCATGGGTGAACAAAAATAAAGTCTTAGGACTTTCAACAAATAAGGGTAAGCTCCTTTATGATGATTCTGCGCATGCACCAAGAGCAGCGCTTTTGGTAAGTAGTAATACCAACTATACGCCAATTACAGAATTCATCGGACGGGATATAGTTGCTGTGCAAGTGGAACTGCCAACGACACGGGGAAAAGCAGAAATCACACAATATGGCGACAGGTGAGTGCCTTTTTGAATATATACTAACAAATAATATTGATATATGCAATCGAGGTAATAATCCAACTTCGACCTAACCTTATCGAGCGCTAAACTATCGGAAAAAATCGTCAACTGGCATGTATCTGATGAGATTTCTCTACCGGATCACAAGCAAATTTTGTTTGACTATAACGCAGGGGACTTAGTAACGGAAGTTTATAGAAACCCTAGAAAAACCAACTGGGAGCTTTTTCATTCAAAAATAGTTCGTGATGAATCTACCTTCGAAGGGCAAATCCAGACAATAAAAGAACTGGAGGATTCATCACAAAAATTTACGAATAAAATCATAGCCCTTTATAACCAAAGCTGTCCAACCAAGACGCGAGTATCCAACGAAGACGCGCCTTGGTGGAACAAAAATGTAGAAAAACTGAGGAAGTTAACTAGAAGGTTGTTCAACAGAGCCAAGTTAACCTCAAATTGGGATGCTTATAGAGAGTCCCTTACGCAATACAATAAAGAAATTAGGAAATCACGCAGGAGGGGATGGAGATTAATGTGTGAACAAATTGAAAGCACCCCTGCAGCTGCAAGAGTACACAAAGCCCTTTCCAAAGATCACACGAATGGCTTGGGCAGAATAAAGAAGGACGACGGTACTTTTACTACCGATTCTCTTGAAACACTCAATGTTATGATGGAGAAACATTTCCCAGGATCACGATCCATTCTAGAAGAAGAAACTCAGGACTCAAATGCGCCATGTGCTGGTTCGACTATCGCTAGGACAAATGCGCATTACATAGCCTGCGATATCTTCACAGAATCGTAAGTGGAATGGGCAATCAACTCATTCGAGCCCTATAAGTCCCCGGGATTGGATGGATTATTACCAATAATGCTTCAACGGTGTGGAAGGGTTATAATTCCATTCATAACCGAGATATTTAGGGCAAGCCTGACACTTAATTACATACCCACCAACTGGAGAAAAACGAGAGTGATTTTCATACCAAAGGCTGGGAAGCGCGACAAAACACTTCCAAAAGCCTTCAGACCAATTAGTCTAACCTCCATTATGTTAAAAATTATGGAAAAACTAATTGACTATCACATTAAATCAACGTACCTAAAAACCTCTCCGCTGAGTAGGTATCAGTTTGCATATCGAAGCAACATGTCAACAGTGGATGCAATACATATGCTAACGACAAAAAAAGCGAAATCTATAGATGTCAACAGTGGATGCAATACATATGCTAACGACAAAAATAGCGAAATCTATAGATACAAAAGACAGGATTTGAATTAGTGATTGAAAACTTTGTTTGCCTTTTTTGAGTTTTGTTGTCACTGTAAGATTCGCCCTAATCACGAAGAAGTCCGGAGTTATTACGCTTATTCCATTCAGCATTGAGAAGTTTGTTGCTCAGCACTATCATCTGGACAATTCGATCTGCAATCTGCATCTCTGACATAATCAATCGCGTAATATACAAAGTACATGTCATAAATCTACAACCTTTAAAAAAAAAAAAAAAAAAAGTTTATTGTTCGGTTGTTTGTTCTTTTATTTCTTCAACACTTTCACCGGAAATATCCAGCGTCGCAATTCGCCATTTTTTAGGCAAGAAGCAGAGTGATGTGCTTGCGCTCTATCACTTTGCTTCTCGTTGGAAGGTCCATTTTTTGTACAAAAAAGTATTTACCAAATACATCAATCATTTACCGCAGCAGTAGGGCAGAAGAGCCAAGTGGATTTCTTTTGACATATTTTTACCGCTATGAATTTTTTTCAAAGCATATAGAAAACAAACAATCGGCGCTCCCCTGTGAAAAATTTGCCCAGCTGTCAGTTCACCCAACTATCGAACACGATTCGCTAGTTGGGTGGCAGTCGTGTTCTAACCAACGAATTCCGGCAGTAGTTGTATTTTGGGACACCCCTCTATCCACACAGAAAATAAATCGCACGCTTATTCCTTATGCTCTTTGCCTATGAAAGCCAGTAAACGATCCTAATCATTCTATCATGTCGACCCATGTCGATTTTTTATTGGAATCCACGGTAATTTAACGTGTTTTGGCATTTGACGTGTTCAAGTATTGAAATCTGAGTGTAAAAGATTGATTTCAGTATGCATGACACAGTAAAGTTGTGTATAAAACACTTGATTTTGTGCTGTGAACTGAAACGCAAATGTATTCCACGTAGATATGAAATGTTTCATCTATTAGCACAGATGTAAGTGGATTCCACTTCGCAGTAACGTGTCGATTGTTTACAGTGATTTTTTTTACTCTGTCAAAAGAGTAGGTAATTTATTACGAACTTTGCATTATAGCGTCCGCCATTATGGCTCATAAAAAGCTTGATACATCTTCATGTAAGTACTGCACTGTTTATTCAGATGGTCGAGAAAAACAATGTTGCTTAGTAAACAAATAACGCCATATTACATTTAATCAAACGTCTCAATCGTTTCACCGGGCGCCACTGAGTGCCCGGTTAGAAAATGAATGACAGCTGTCACATTTTTCGTAAATCTCGGTAAACCTAACTGAAATTTCAGCACAAAATATTACCGAGCTATCACTACCGAGATGTCGGATATTTTGTGCCGAAATTACAGTTGGGTGAACCAAGATTTACGAAAACTTATTGCCGCCCAAGTAGAAAGTCGAATTTTGCGACTAGCGACATTCGATTTTTCTCTCATACCGTACATTATACTTAACGTCGGAAGTACCGCGCTGTATAGCAAATCAGATGCGCATATACACCGCACTACTTCCGACGTTAAGTATAATGTACGTTATGAGAGTTTAATCGAATGTCGCTAGTCGACAATTACAATTTTCAACTTAATACATAATATGACAGCTGTATTTTCAACTGAGCACTCAGTGGTGCCATTCTTGATAATAGATTCCGGGTCTCGGTAATTTTTAAGTGTGCAGATGAGGAAAAAAAGGACATCCAGCTATTTACCAGGACTATTCTATCGCTATTCTAACCTGGCAACACTTCCAAACTTTAAACCCGGTGTAAACAATCGCGCGATTTAAGAGCCGAATTTAAAGAGTTCAATCACGGAAAAATTTCTCGCGAGTGATAATTAAAGGGAAACAAAGTGTCACGGTACGCGAATAAAAAGAAATTTGAGTGATTAGTGTTGTGTCTTGCCTCGAAAAAGAATTGTTTGCGGCGCCCTTTCCCAAACAAAGAACAATCAAGCGGCTGATAGCTTACGGGCGGTGCTTGTGTGTGAGTGACGTTGGCAAGTGGCCAAGTATGATGACAGTTCTACAAGGTATGCTATTCACGTCAATGCATTAGTATTAGTGATCGTTATGAACTTTTTCCAATTTTGTATGAAATTTGAAATGATTTTGCATTTTAAACTAAACTTATAAAACATACTTTCCTGAAAAGTTATAGAAATGATGTTGAAACATGTTTTATTTGTGGGGAATACATAAACATGCTGCGGTTTAGGTAAAATATGCTGGTTTTCATCAATTTGCCGGTAACCTTTTTGCACTTTTCGTTTTTTTCTTGTACTCTAATAGCGCTTCTAAATAGAGTCGCTTATGTTTCATACAGTAACAAAAGTCATGAGCTATGACAATGACTAAGATTATGCTCCAACTATTAGAAATATAGCATTTTTATATATTTTATTTCGACATATTGTCGCAGTTTTTCACACTAAATCTAAATTAATATAAATTTCTAATGTGTTTCAACTGAAGATTCACTCTCAAACCAAAAAAGTCAGATATAAAACAACATAAAACGAGAAATTTCCAAAAATGTTCTGAATTCCATACAAAACGCGAAATTTTTCATAACGAGATTTATTTATGTGCGTGGATAGACAAAAATGTAGCATACCTTGTAGAACTGTCATCATACTTGGGGCAAGTGGTATAGAAAAAGTTAAACATTACGTGGTTGTACAATCGCCACGGTCTGAGCATCTAAGCTCATCGTATGCAGGATACATTATTAAAGGTATGTGGAATAATGTGAGTTGCATGTGATAATAATATTAAAAATATGCTTGGCTATATGTCTGCACTGGGCATTGTTTTTAATAGCTTACGGACATAAATGCTTGTTTCCCCTGCTTGCCAACGGAATCTCACATACAAACTCCGATCATACTGGGCATACACATATTGAGCGATACTAAAGATCGATATATGTGAATCGATATTTAGGTTTTGATATTTAATCGATAACCTTTAATCGTTTTACAGATAACGAAAGTTCGATGTGTCGCAATCAATTTAATGTGTGCCACTTTAAATATTTTTGGTTTCTGTCTATTCCAGTGCTACCAGAATGACTGAAAATATGGAGATCGGAAACGAAGTTGACCAACTCCAAAGCCGTTCGCTAGAAGACGTTGCATCATGCTCGTCTTCGATATTGAACTCACCGGAGGTCAACGATGGTGTATCTACTGCTGTGGAGGATACAGCGATGGAAAGCCATGAAGAGTCGGCGCAAGTCCAAGGGGCTCTTCATGGCAAGAAATTTCCCAGAAGACTGTGTGGCTCGGAAAGGAAGCGGCATGAAGTTGCTTGAAGATGGGCACGATAGAGACGAGGCCCGTCTTCTCGCAATTAACCCTTCGAAAACGAGCCAAAATCAGACAGTCAAGAGACCGAGACAGATCGACTCCTCTAATTGCAGTGAAAGCAATTCTCTTCCAAAAAGGAAGAAGGAATGCCAGACTTCTACTGCTACTCGGAAGGAGTCAGTGAATAGGCGGATGGAGGTGATCAGAGGTAATACCCCTGGGACTGCAAATAGCCCGGTCGGTAAACCTAAAGCGCCTCCTACCTACACTGAAGTCCTTAGCCAGTTCAAGTTTGGACTGATGCCTAAGGACTATCCGATGTCTCGGCTCTCGACTACCATGATGGAACTAGTAGAAGAGTCCATCCTGGCTATAGTCGTTGATAAGAGAAAGGAACAATTCAAGCCCAAATTCACCAACTGCAGGTTTAGGTCCGGGTTTATGGTAATAGAGTGCCAGAACCAGGAATCTGCAGACTGGCTGAAAGGAATTGTTCCGAGTATCAAGCCATGGGAAACAGCTGATCTGATGGTTGTTGATAGTGAATCTATCCCGAGACCAGAAATTTTAGCTGTCTTCTTTCCCAAAAGTGAGAAAAACGACAATGAAACCATATTGGCTCTGGTTGAAGGCCATAACGACATTGCCACTGATTTTTGGAGTGTGTTAAAGCGCAAGCCCATCAAGAATCATGTGCAGCTTATCCTGTCAGTAGACGAAGCGTCAGCGAAAAAAATCGCTGATTGGAACTACAAACTGAATTATAAATTCGGAATTATATACCCGCGGAAAACCAGGGCTGGTCGAAATTTCAAAAGCGCCAGGCCTGAATCCACAAATAATGCTGTAATCGCCGAAAAAGTTCTGCCTTCACTACCGAGTGATAGCAAAAACCGGTGTAAGCAGCCTGTTCAAGGGAGCACACCTGAGGGAGAGCAAAACGAGCACTCAATGGTACCCTTGAATAATCACCGTACGCAGGGGGAGCGAAAGAAGCCCCCGGGAGCAAAGCTGTACCGAGATGGACGACAAGAACATTAAGTTCATCCAGGTGAACCTGCATCATGCAAAAGGGGCAAGCGGAATCCTTTGTCGCAGGTTCACCAAAGAGAACATCAACGTGGCTATTGTCCAAGAGCCATGGGTGAACAAAAATAAAGTCTTAGGACTTTCAACAAATAAGGGTAAGCTCCTTTATGATGATTCTGCGCATGCACCAAGAGCAGCGCTTTTGGTAAGTAGTAATACCAACTATACGCCAATTACAGAATTCATCGGACGGGATATAGTTGCTGTGCAAGTGGAACTATATATTGATATATGCAATCGAGGTAATAATCCAACTTTTGTAAATGCAATTCGACAAGAAGTGCTCGACCTAACCTTATCGAGCGCTAAACTATCGGAAAAAATCGTCAACTGGCATGTATCTGATGAGATTTCTCTACCGGATCACAAGCAAATTTTGTTTGACTATAACGCAGGGGACTTAGTAACGGAAGTTTATAGAAGCCCTAGAAAAACCAACTGGGAGCTTTTTCATTCAAAAATAGTTCGTGATGAATCTACCTTCGAAGGGCAAATCCAGACAATAAAAGAACTGGAGGATTCATTACAAAAATTTACGAATAAAATCATAGCCCTTTATAACCAAAGCTGTCCAACCAAGACGCGAGTATCCAACGAAGACGCGCCTTGGTGGAACAAAAATCTAGAAAAACTGAGGAAGTTAACTAGAAGGTTGTTCAACAGAGCCAAGTTAACCTCAAATTGGGATGCTTATAGAGAGTCCCTTACGCAATACAATAAAGAAATTAGGAAATCACGCAGGAGGGGATGGAGATTAATGTGTGAACAAATTGAAAGCACCCCTGCAGCTGCAAGAGTACACAAAGCCCTTTCCAAAGATCACACGAATGGCTTGGGCAGAATAAAGAAGGACGACGGTACTTTTACTACCGATTCTCTTGAAACACTCAATGTTATGATGGAGAAACATTTCCCAGGATCACGATCCATTCTAGAAGAAGAAACGCAGGACTCAAATGCGCCATGTGCTGGTTCGACTATCGCTAGGACAAATGCGCATTACATAGCCTGCGATATCTTCACAGAATCGAAAGTGGAATGGGCAATCAACTCATTCGAGCCCTATAAGTCCCCGGGATTGGATGGATTATTACCAATAATGCTTCAACGGTGTGGAAGGGTTATAATTCCATTCATAACCGAGATATTTAGGGCAAGCCTGACACTTAATTACATACCCACCAACTGGAGAAAAACGAGAGTGATTTTCATACCAAAGGCTGGGAAGCGCGACAAAACACTTCCAAAAGCCTTCAGACCAATTAGTCTAACCTCCATTATGTTAAAAACTATGGAAAAACTAATTGACTATCACATTAAATCAACGTACCTAAAAACCTCTCCGCTGAGTAGGTATCAGTTTGCATATCGAAGCAACATGTCAACAGTGGATGCAATACATATGCTAACGACAAAAATAGCGAAATCTATAGATACAAAAGAAATCGCACTCGCTGCGTTCTTAGGCATAGAGGGAGCTTTTGATAATGTATCCCATCACTCCCAATGTTGAACGCAATGGGACACCATGGGTTTGATACATATACCTCAAAATGGATTGAAACCATGCTGAATAATCGTGAGATGACTGCAGTATTGGGTAATACTACCCTTACAAGGAACACAACTAAGGGATGCCCGCAAGGTGGAGTTCTATCGCCTTTGCTGTGGTCATTGGTTGTAGACCAGCTACTTAGAAACCTAACTGAGCTAGGTTTCGAAGTTGTCGGATTCGCCGATGATGTTGTGATTCTTGTGAGGGGAAAATTCGACAGTACAGTATCGGAGAGAATGCAGTTAGCTCTTAACTATACTTTAGAATGCTGCAGACAAGAGGGGCTGACCATTAACCCCTCTAAAACAACCATTATTCCTTTTACCCGGAAAAGAAGGTACAACTTGGAGAGCCTGAAGCTGGGCGAGACTACACTGCAGCTTTCCACTGAGACTAAACATCTTGGAGTAGTTTTAGATCAGAAACTCAGCTGGAATGCACATATTGAATATGTCATCGGTAAAGCTACGAGTGCCCTCTGGGCATGTAGCAAAGCTATTGGCAGAACATGGCGTCTAAGGCCAAGTATGATCTATTGGTTGTACCAGGCAATAATAAGACCAAAAATAACGTATGCCTCGCTAGTGTGGTGGCCTAAAACAAAAGAAAGGTCAACGCAGAACAAGCTTGGCAAGTTGCAAAGGCTAATTTGTAATGCAATTACAGGAGTAATGAAAAGTGCTCCGTCGAAAGCCTTAGATGCAATTCTGCATCTATTACCACTCCACCAGGTAGTACAACTAGAGGCGGAAAAAAGTGCATTGAGACTAACACGCCTTAAAAAAGTACCTGATGGAGATCAGACAGGCCAGCTGGCAATCCTCAAACATTTTCAGCTGAGCAAACATATACCAGGTATCGAAGATTGGATGAATACAGAAGCAAACTTCGAAATGCCTTTCAAAATCATAGAGACCGAACGGGAAGTTTGGGAACAAGGTGGCCCAAACATCCAACAAGGCTCTGTCGTCTTTTACACAGATGGCTCAAAAATGAATGATTCAACCGGAGCAGGTATAAATGGTCCTGGGATAAGTATCTCGATACCAATGGGCCGTTGGCCTACAGTGTTTCAGGCCGAAATATTTGCAATTTATGAATGTGCACAAGTCTGTTTGGCTAGGAAATACAGGCATGCTAACATATGCATTTTTTCTGATAGCCAAGCAGCACTTAAAGGACTAAAAGCCTTCACATGTACCTCTAAGCTAGTATGGGAGTGCATCCTTTCACTGAAACAACTGGCAGAAAGGAACCAAGTATGTTTATACTGGGTTCCTGGTCACTGCGGAGTGGAAGGCAATGAAAAAGCCGATACGTTAGCTAGACAGGGGTCATGTACCGATTTCATTGGCCCAGAACCGTTCTGTGGGGTGTCATCAAGCGCCTTGAAAGCAGAATTGAAAACCTGGGAACATAGGACAATACAAGAGAACTGGAGATGCTCAGTAGGGCTACGCCAGTCTAAACGCTTTATAAAACCAAGCGTCAAGAAAAGCCAGCAATTGCTTAGTTTAAATAAAAAGGGACTAAGGACAATTACCGGACTGTTTACAGGACACTGTAAACTAATAAATAATAAACACCAATAAAGCGCAGAATAAGAGCCTTTGGAAAAGGAACTTTGGAGCCTTTTGAGGTCTGGTCTGCGAATCCTAATGAGGTAATACATTTCATACGAAATACAGTGCCTAATTGGGAGAAAGGGTGCGATAGGACAACGACGATCACTTCCATCAATAGTGATATGTCTGCCACGAGTACCTAGACTAAAGAAGAGGTATACCACAAAAGATCAAAATAATGGTCGCAGTGGTCCAAATCTTACAAAAAAAAAATTCTATCGCTGTCAAGTCTCATATATTTGCTGCGTATTCAACATTTTCGTGCTCCACTCCTGACAGATATGAAAACAGTCCAGCAAAAATTCCATTTAATTTAAAATAGTTGGTCATCCCTCATGTCAGTTTAAACTATTCGTGTATTTTAACCGAGCCATTGGCATCCCTATACCGAGTAACAGTGAATGACATTGAAAGCATGTCCTGGGCTCAAATTAATTTGTGCCCGCTGTCAGCAGTAGATAAAGATGTATGAAAAGAGGCGGTGATATGCTATCTCGTTTACACATATGTTGAGATGTTAGCCCTTGAAACATGGCCCGATGCCATAGGGGTGATTTTAACAAAAGAAAAATATATCTGGCAACATTAGTGTTGCCAATTCTGCATAAATTCCAAAACTGACGTAAACAGAGAGGTTAGCTTATTATTACCTAGGACAGGGCGTGACAAGAGAAACCAAAAATCACCCAAAGCTCTGTCAAAGTGAAAGCAATCTGATTTGTCGATTTTATTTGGTGCACTGTTAAATTTTATTATTAGTCGGTACGGTTGGCCGTGCTGCGGAAACTATCCATATTTTTTGTTTACACTGTTTCTGCTTACTAAATGAATGAACAGCGTATGGTTCAACGATTTTTCGAATCTTTTTCATACCCTGTGTAATGTCTATAAAAATCAACATTCGAAATGTTATTCATGTTTTTGAAACTACGTATGATGAACAATAGCAGATTCATTTCATGAAAAGCAAGAGGAATCCGAAATGAGTTAAAATTATGATTAGTTCAAATAAATTTAACATGTATCTTTAAATCAATTGAAGATTTAATAAGCTAGCTTTATCAAATGAATTAATTAAATTTGAAATCCAGAACTTGGAAAATCCTTGATTTTGATTTTTTTATTAAACATTTTTGGAAACACTGGCAAGCGTCGTGCCGCAAAATCTCAATGTTTCATGAGGACAATTTTTAACGAAAAGAAGAATAACTAGAAGCCACTTGTCACATCCTGTCCTAGATTATTACGAACACGCGTTTTAGCGACCACCAGTCTAGTGCGTAAAAAGCTGGATACACTTTCACTTATTTTTCCCCAGAACTTGTTTTTGTTCATTGCAAATAATAATATTAAAAGCAAATGATGATTTCTTTATTCTTTCCTTATTTTATTGTTTATCGACTCGCTTTGCAGGATAAGAAGCTGCAAGTGACAATCAATATCTGGAAATTTTATTTTGCACAAAATTTTACGTGAACGAGAAAATCTGCTCGAATTGTTGAACCAAACGCAAGTTCATGCGTTTCGTAAGCAGAATCCATATTTGAATCAAAATACTTTAAAACACTTACGACATCTGTCTAGTGGTGCCCCAGTTGCACGCGAGCGACACATAGCGAAAAGCATTACCACCAGGGATTGGTATGGCTATCTGCTTACATTGTCCATCTACCACTCATTGATTCAGGTACCCACTTTTTAGTTGGTTTGCCCTGCAACTGGAATGGAGTAAACGTTCCATAATTGCCATTGACTTATTTTCGAATGAATATGTTCATAAATGAAAAAAAAAAAACAAGATTTAACGTTTGTTTTCAGTACAATATGCACTTTCAATGAATATCTTATATTGTGTGTAAGCATTTTCACCTAAATTTCGATTCCATGATGATTTTATGATTGGTTGGCGAAATTTTGCCGGCAGTACTCCCCAGATTACCACTTACAGTCATGTAGAAAATAATAAATACACTTGCAGTTTTGGTTAATTTTCCACACTCAAAATATTTTTCACGTTATAATTACCGGAAAAGTTATGTGAATATACTGTCATTTTCATATAGATTTTACGTGATTGTCATTTGAGTTCATCATGAACTGGTGAGATGATTTATCCTGTTAATCTTATTCAGTAGACATATGCATTTCATGTGACTTCCACGTAGAGTTTAACTATCGGCAAAGTGGTCCCCGTGGCACTGTGGTTAGCGATGTCGGTCGGCTAGCTCTCCCACACGGTTGTGATATCGAGTTCGAATCCCGATCGAGTTGAGGAACTTTTCGAGCTGGAAATTTTCTCGACTTAGCACTGGGGCACGGTGTATCGTTGTACTTATCCTACACATGCAAAATGTGCCAAAAACAATATCGATAACGAATGCTCTCAACTAATCTAGTTGATCGAGACCGCTAATAGCCCCAAGGCTAAGCGTGCGATATTGTTAAGTGAAAAGCATTTGATTGTCTGATAGGTTCTACGTTTTATACAACGTATAATTTTCAATTGTGGTTTCCCAAATTCTTGAGACTAGGAATAGTTTTCAGAAATTATCCAAATATGTTGCTTGATAAGTCGCACGGGCATGCAAAATCGCCAATTCGTAAATGAATTAAACGACATACAAAATGGCAAAATTATATTGAGACATTCGCTGGCGATAATCACTGTTAGCTGCAACTGTTTATGTTCAGGAAATTCCTCGCAATTTGAACTGAATCTGTGTGAAATCTCGGCGCCGGGTTCTTATGGTTTTTCTAAAGGTCACTTATTGGGAAGTCGTCAAGGATTTCCTTTCATGTTCAAAGACAACATCAGACAACTGTTCGATTTCTGTGTACCTATTTTCGCATGGAGAGTTCACGCGATACTTCTTTCTGTTTGACGTTGCCAAGTTGACGTAGATGCTACGTGATAAAACATAGTATGCATGTGATTTTCACGTAGATGTTATGTTTGTCACATGAATCATGAAAAATGACAGGAAATGAATAAGTACAGTAAATTTCACGTAACAATAACGTTAAAAATATTTTGAGTGGCATATTTTGGGCACTGATTTTAGTTGTTAGGGGCCGTTCCTTAACCACGCATAAAGAGGAACGAAGATTGAATATGGGTTTACAAAACAAAGGGCAAGCCACGAAATATTAAAAGTAAGTTTTGTAACGTGAAAGGTCACTTTGCTAACGCTAAGTAGAGAAATAAAGCTTATTTGGAATGTTTTGTATATACATTTTAATAGTGTATTTATTTTTTTCGCCACCTTAAAAACAATAACTCACGCAAAAAATTTTCGAAATCACCGACACAGAAAATTCCAGTTATTTTTCCGTTCCTCTTTGAAAGGGAGTGTCTGCAGATCGTGATGACGTATCATAACATCATATAACAACTAAAATCAGTGCCTAAAATATGGAAAATTAACCAAAACTGCAAGTGTATTTATTATTTTCTCCATGACTGTTTGCTTTGTTCAAACTACGCCGCATATCACCTGATATCGCCATATGATATCGAATATCACTTCGAGTGTTCACACTACAGCGAGATGATATGGTTTAACATTTGCTTTGGTAATTGAAAAGAGAAGAAAACGATAACAGATCTGATAACCTCTATGCTTGCTCAGTGGGTGTTGGGTGAGGGAAGAGTCATGCAACGTTTGGAAACGAGCCCACAGCTTGCCTTCATTCACCACTTTATAGTTCATTCGACACAAAACACATCGGGAAACAAACCAACTTACAGGGGTGAACCACCAGGCCAATATGCTGCCACACGACTCCGACAAACTGAGAGACTTTTGTAAAACACCTAAGCGACGACTAAATTTGAAAACGTCGAAACGAAATAAAAAACCAGGTGTGAAACCAAGAGAAATCGCACTTTAAAACAATAGATAGATAGCTTACATTACTAATTTATTTCCCCTGTCCCGACAAGTTGTTTCTTAACCTGAGTTACTTGGTTTACTGTTCCTGTTCCTCCGGATCCGTATAACTAAACACGAGTCGGCGTCCCGAACATCGTGGCGGTTGACGATTTTCCGTTCAATGGCAGTGCTCGATCGTTGTGCCGGGCCAATAGCGTCCAGACAGCACCTTCGAAGGTATATATGCGATGAATTGGCGTTCCATAAAATGGCGGATTCAGACTCTTTGTCCTCTGACAATGGATGGCACCGCCTCAAGCGTAGAGCTAGAACCAAGAATAAAAGGCCCCTCGAGGACCTATTCGACGGAAATTAGCCATCTTGTTGTAAGAACTAGTGATCCCTAAGTCACTCTTAATCGCCTTAATTTCTAATCGTAATAGCTAAATAATTTGCTTTACCTTTTTTCCCTTGTTTTAATAGATATACGTATAGTTTTTCTGTCGATCTTGTCTTCTGACCTTTTTAAACCGTTTAGCACTATAATAGTAAGTTTGACATCAGTTAGGTCTTTTTTACAAATTCACATTTTTGACATCTTCAGTATTTTAACAACTTGACAATAACAATTTTAAAACATTTTAATCACCTAATAGTACAATTTTCTAATTAATCACTGCGAAAACTCCCCGTATTTCACACATAGCGTAAACCTTAAGTACGATAAAAAACTTTATACGCGCACTTCTGAATCGTTAGCTGTTTTAGCCGAAAGAGAACCCCCTTAGAATTGCCTCGTCGTTTATATGTGAACTGTCATTTCCGAATCGGGAGTGCCACGAACACTCCCGAGTCGTAATGAACTGTTCAGTAGGCCACTCATTCCTTTTGACCCACCCTGTGGATCCGAATACCTAGGTTGTCTCCTCAATGCATCTGTGAACGAACCCTTATGAGTGACCCCTCCGTCCCAGATAGCGAACCTATACATTAGAGAAATGACAAGACACTCACCGTTAAGACAACTGTCAACATCAAAACGGGCGAGTTGTATCATTTTGCATTGCCGTTATCCGTTTTGATGTTGACAGTTGCCTTAACGGTGAGTGTCTTGTCATTTCTCTAATGTATAGGTTCGCTAGTCCCAGACGCGACGCGACAGACTTGGAGGGATATCACTCAACCCTGTTGAAGTAGTAATGGTGATACTATTGACAAGCTTTCCCATATGGGTGACCCCTCCGTCCTAGACGTTAAACGACAGACTTGGAGGGATATCACTCATGTAGATGTGCTCTGAATCCAGGGTAGGATCTGGGAGGTGGGGATTTTAACCGGGCAAGTCTGGATGAAGTTTCAATTGTGGCGGAGCCAGCACACGCAATGTAACCGAAGGTTACAGATCAAGGCAGAAACAAGACAACAAGAGCAATGCAATTAGGGTAGAGATGTCAGCTAGTTGGCTCGCCAACGCGAAATCTCATATACAATCGTCGACATGCGCGGGATGACAAAAGCAAAAATATTTCCTTTCTTCTTTTTTGCATGCAACGTGAATTTCGAAAATGTCTTTGGTTCGTTTTGCCAACTACTACAAATCTGGTTTTTATTGGTTTTTGGACATGATATATTATCTATCCATATCAGGTGATATGGATGGTGATATGGCCTCCATAGCACAAATCGCCTTATATTAGGAGATATGCGGTGTAGTGTATAGAGGGTATTACGATTGAATAACGATTTCAAGTTCTCTGTGGAAACAGCGTAAACGAAAAATATTGATAGTTTTTGCCAGGGGGGATCTATCTGTCAAACATCATGTAACCAACATATTCGGCAACATGGCGTTTGTTATGGTTTTTTTTTTCTTTTGAAGTAGAATACTTCTCTCAGGAAGCTCGGCTACATAGGGATGTGAAATGAAAATCTAAAACCGAAAAAAGTGAAAAATATGTCCAATTTCAAATGCCAATAAATCGGTTAGTATTCGATGGATTTCCTTCGTTCTTTCAGTAATAGATTGGAAAATCTTCTAAGATTCTTTCCAAATGAAGATAATTGTAATTATATTATTCAAACTATTGTACTATTGACAACAGTCAAGCCTTGTCAAAACGAAAAATTCGAACTCTGATTGGTCGTTATATGATTGCTTCACAAGCTCGGTCGACAGGATCATATACCTTGCAATTTAAAATGCTATTTGGCCTATATATGAGCCTGTTTCAGCCGAAGCCGCTCATAATAGTTCTAAACAGCGACAACAGCAGTCCTCCCTTAGCAGCAGAATGACCGTTTGGGGTTTAAGTCCCTTCAAAAGAAATCAATCACAAAAACCTTAGCAGCAGCAGTAGCAGTGCAGTGGATACCAGCGATAGTGGATAGCGGACACAGCTGTGTCATAGCAATGGATAGCGCCTAGTTGCAGCGGGTCTCAGCGCAGCATCAATAGCAGCTGGGCCAGCTGGTGCAGGGACAGCGGATACCAATGGCAGCGTATAGCGCCCACAACTGTGGCATGGCTACGGATAGTGTAGCAGTTGCAGCGGGTATCAGCATCGATAGCAGCTGATGCAGTGAGGCACTTTAGTGAAATGCAGTCTCTGTGCGATAGCGGGCACCAGTAAATGCATTCAATGAAAAGTTGACTCATTTTGACAACACATGAGCCGTCTAGTTTTGAGTGTTAAATCAGTTTTCCACTGTTATTTTATCACAAGGAATACTTTATTCGCACTGTCAGTGATAAAGCCAAGATGTGATCGGTATCTTATCCGATATTAAATTGAACAACAAATTGTCCTTTTCAGGATAAAATAAAAACCTGATGATTGAAGAAGTGATATTTTCTCTTGAGTTAATTTACATTTTTAAATTAGTAAAAGTTATAAATTTTACTTTATCTCCGTGTCTCAGAACGTACTGAATTATCTTTTCCTTCAGTCATGAGCACGACATCCGAAAAACTATCATTATATGCATAAAAATTAATTTTTCGCATAACCAAAATTAAAAATTGTCAAGCCTCAATCATGACCAGCAACTTACTATATTATTGAAAATGGTCAATCCCTGTTACAGCGCAAAATTCGATTGATCTGAATAAATAGTCGACGTTTATTTATTGGAAAAAATGACTGACATGCAAGCAGCCGGATTATCTTCCTTGTATTCTACTTCAACCTCGCGGTCGAGGCTTTGCACACAACCCTCCTATGATTTTTGGTCATTAAATCTCCCAGATGGTCTTGAGGTACGATGCTGGCCTAACAAGCCAGTCGTCGTAGGTTCGAGTCTCGGCTCGGGAGAGACTGTTAGTGTCAGTAGGATCGTAGCGCTAGCCCCGCAATTGCCCTGTGTACTAAACAGTCGGCTGCGAAGTTTGTGTATAAATAAACAGAAGGTCAAGTTCCGAATCGGAATGTAACACCAAGGCTTTGCTTTGCTTTGGTCATTTAATTAATCGATGTGAAATATTATAGAATTGGAACGTTTTTTATCAAAACTCGAGAAACCGCGGAAAACTTTCATGAATGTGTTGTGTAGTGATTTTTCCCCCATTATTGTTCCTAGTTACAAACATCATGGACCAACAAACGATAACGCACACATATATGAAATTTGACAGCAATGAATCCCCTCTGGTTTTTGCGCATAATCAATAACCATAACAACATGCTTAACAGCCTATTCAGGGTATAGAACTGTCTGGGTTATCGTTAAACCAAATAGATTATCGTCCGTTTATGGCTCCTATTTATTAGGGTTTGCAGCACGACCAACCGTACCCACTAATAATAATCAAATTCAACGGTACGCAAAACAAAATCGACCAATAAGAGAAGACTGGGTGCTTTTCGGTTACTCTTGGCGCGTCCTATCCTATAGAATAGGCTATATAGCTACTGAGATATAGAAAAGGCTCACGTGACACAATAACGTCACTAAAACTCATCATACTTTATGACATCATAATGATTCATAGGCGTAGCTAATAGGGGTCATAGCGGGACGGGGCGATAGTCTTACACTAGTGCAGGATGTTGGTGATTTGATTCAACAACATATTCTTTTCCTTACACTTTTGAAAAACTATCCTAGTTCTAGATATTCGTTATATATAAAACTAGATATTTTTCATTTTTCGTTGTCCCTCTAAGTCAAATCTTGGCGAGTGTTGGCTATCCCTATGCTCCAAATACTACAAACAGAAAACCACGTCTTAAAACCTAATTTTACGTGAAATTGTTTCTAATCACGTGAGTGAGTTTGAAACAGTTCGAGGTAAATAACTTTTTCTACAAGCCTTGTAGCACCTTAGGTCTTCAGAAGTTTTTTTTTTCAGAAAAAATTCCTTCAAATGTCATAGGGTATCGAACGTCTTCAGCAGTGGTTTTCTTCAGCAGGTTTGTTGCAGCAGTCTTAAGCAAAAGGCTCCATAAGGAACATGAAAAATGCATTGCAGTTCAGCTGACATTTAGTTCTTGTCCCACCGTATGGGCCATGTTGTAGGTTCGTTGGCTATGGCTCAATAACAATTTTTCACTCCTTAGTACTGTTCAGCTGCTAAAAACATTTAAGTTGAGCACTGTAATATTTCGGACAAAGGTAAAAAGCAGTGATATAATAAACTATTATATTTATTTAGTCTCAAACTTATTTTGTGGTGACCTTACATGTAATCCTGCATTCCGCTTTCTAATGCTTATACCTATTTTTGGCAATTATTTTACAATCGGATTTCTATAACAAAACTTTTACTTTCCTCGTGTTTAAACTTCAACTTACAATACACGGCACATGCTATACGCTCGCAAATGTACGTTCAATTTGGTAAGTAACATCATTTTTCTATGCTTTGGTATATCTTTCATAGCCGATGTGGTACATATACATGTTTAAACAAATAATCTATCAGCATATGTGCCTAGACTGATAAATTGAGTATTTAATATCAAAGGGCAAAGAAATTAAAAAAACAACGCGTAAGCTTGAATTAAAAATGTTGGGAAGTTGTTGAAACACTGACATAATTGTTGCTAAACTATTTTGATTAGTTATTATAATATCATCAAACCCCATCATTAATTCTCTTTTTCCAACTAAATGAATATAAAGTGGGCAAGCTCTAAAAAAGATTACTTTAACGTGGAAATTTTCGTGAGTCATTGCTTCTAGAGTGCCTATATATAACTAGAGTGGCGCCGTGTCATCCAAAGTAACGCTGGTAACACTGAACATCCTTTCTCTTTTCCCCACACGTGTTTAATAGGTTGTTTGCTCAATTGGAATGACACTGACAGATAATTTTTATTCCAATTTTGACAGTGTCGCCACTCTATATATTTACAGGCACTCTAATTGCTTCCTGCCCATAAGAGAACTACACACAAAGAAAATATTACCAGGTGAACATGTAAAAACAACGTAAAACTACGTAAACCTGAACGTTTTCACTGGTTTAGGTAAATAATACGCATACAAATTGGTGGAAACAACGCAACAGCTCAATAAAATGCGAATACCTAATTTTGGGTACAAATTTGTATGAAGTTTTTGATATCAATATTGATGTTTCAAGGCATAAAATTTTACCTAAATGATGACTTCCGTGCATGTACTCAATAGAAGGTAAATCCTTTTTACCTAAAAGTACCTTCCCGCACAAAAGGGCTGATTTGCGTCAAAAATACGCATATTTGGATAGTTTTATTTTTCTGTGTAGAACATATGGCAAAGATGATAATGTCGCATGTTTTTTATTTAGATTTTCGGACAATTGCGGGGCAAACGCTATGAACCTACTAATACTAAAAGTCACTCCTGAGCCGGGTCAGCATAGTACTTCAAGACCAACCGGACTCTAATGTCAAATATTCAATTAAGAGCTTTCAAATCATACTTGCATTAGTGCATTTCACACGGTGTAAATCAGCCTGAAATCAGGTAAACAAAATACTATCGAAATTTCCGTAACCATTTCATTCGCTTGCTTAAAAGTTAGTCTATTATTGATCGAATAGAGGTGTAACTTCAAACATTTTTTCATCGGCGATTTTTTTTCAATTTTTAACTGATTCCAATTTATTTTAGGATTGATTTCTTTTAGGATTGCAACTTTTGGAAAAAAAAGAACTGAAAAATGCATATTTTACCTCATCGCTTCGAAACACAAATTTGGTGTGTTTCACTCTTATCCTCACAAATCTTTATTATTTAAGCTATTCGTGGTGGATTTCTTTCAGTGAGGATAATATAAGGCAATCCACGGGTGACGTTTTACTGCTTGTATACGTTTGTTATTGTTGTTGGTTTATAAGTTGCAAAACCAAATCATAACCGAACACGAAATTTTTTGATGTCGCAAAAAACCTTAAGTGATATTTCATTGTTGTGTAAAGGATTGCCACTCGTAATACTAGAACAACCGATTGAACAATGTTTGTTTTTCAAGTTTTTTCATCCGGATCGATCCCAGTTGCGACCGTTCGAACATACCTGAAGCTGTCAAAAGTTGAAAACAAACTAAAATCAGCTGATCGCAACTGTGTCGTGGATTGCCTAATGGGTGAGGAAGTGTTTAGGCTGCAAACAATAACAAATCATACAGAATTAGCCTTGAAACACTTGAAAGAAGAACCGTATTGATCGATTCACATTTTTTTTTTTTTTGAGTATGAAGTTGCTAAGGATTTGCTGTTTTATGCAGACGAACTTTTCCTTCTTCTTATCGAATTTCGTCGTTATCACGTTTCTTTACATTGACAGTATACGTGTCAAAAAGACGATGTTGCCGAAAAAATGTTTTTTAGAGTTAGAACGTAGGCTTAAAAACTCAATATTTGTGCAATGTCATAGAAATATTTAATATGCATGTAATTTTCAATTGTTCAAAAATATAGTACAGTAAAAACGGTGTAGAATCGATTCGTTTATTATTTTCAACCACGAAGTCACACGAAAGCACGAAGCAGTGAAAGTGAATTATAAAAAAATGTTAAATTTCTAAACCGGCTTGCAAACAAAAAAAAACATTTGCTTGCTTTAAGCCAGTAAAATGCATGTGTAGTAAAATTGCTAATCAGTGGCGCAAAGCGAATGGGATGGCGCAAGGCGATTGAAATTTGTCCTTTAGAGATCCGAAAAATCACCCGAAGATTTTTTTCAGATGATGACCTATCTCAATATTTCATGCATTTTTGTGTCATCTGGGATCAAAAAATTTTCGAAAACCGAAATTTAATGTATCTTCGGTGAATTTTTGGATTTCTAGGAGGCAAACTTCAATCGCTTTCCGACATCTCATTTTAGGTCTGATTGAGCTGAAATTTTGACAGGGTGTTTTTCGAGCAGGTGAGCATTTTGTACAGGGATATTGAAACTGATCGTTTTGGCTGGAATTAGATTTGCATAATTTCGGTATTTTCCAAACCTCGTTCGAACATAACTTTCACAGCGACAGCGATGCTGTGGTCATCGGAACATTTCCATGCCACCTGGCGCGTTAGGTGTATCAAAACATTAAATCAAATTTATTATTTCTGTTTTTGTTTGCTCAATATGATAAATAATCGAGAAAAATATTATTGCTGGGAAAGTTATACAATTTACTTTTTCAGTTTTCGAGCAATTTCTGCATCTTCTGTTATATGCTGCATACAAACATTCTCGATTTGAGAAATTCGATCTTTTTTGATATGCATAGTCAATATTCGAGCATTTTCTGTTTATTGTTGCCAATGCAAAATTATTTTGCATAATATAAAAAATAATTTCACAAATAGCAATTTCTATCAGATTGCTCTTTACCGAAGAGATTACAGGTAATTACCGAAAATGATCGAATTATTTCAAATATTGGTGTTAAGTTAGCCACTTTATTAGTTAGACAACGCGGCGAGGACGGAACATCTCAACCGAGTAACTGAAGTTACGTACTGTATAATTTTTTGCCAGAAATTGGGATGTATATTCATTGATATGGGATTCAAGTAGTTGGAAAAAGATTGTTAATGTTGGCTTTCGCAGTTTAATCTTTTGTGCTAACAGTTTTGTTTTCTTACTCAGCAACTTAAACTGAAACAAAAGTGCTGCTCGGATAGCAAATGATAATACTCATTATGTTTGTCTATTATACATAATGTTGCGTAAAACTATACTAGACATCTTACCCAGTTCCATCGAAGCAGAACGGCTCCGCACCCGGCTCTAGTCGCTAACCGAGTTGCTCTGCCGAGTCAGCGGCGTTACGGTGGAATTGTGGCGTGTTTTGCGTGAGCCTTCGCTGTCTAGTTCCGACGAAGGTGTGGTTGAATTGCTGAGGGCGAAGGTTTTATCGAAGTCGATCGTTGCATACCCTGCTTTTTTCGGACTTTCCGGTGGAAGTAATCCACTGGACACTGGACTTTGTGAATGTGGCGTGCCGGTGGTAGTAGTGTCGTTCGGATTGTTTAAATTCACGGCAGCTGGATTATTGTTATTGTTGTTAGTCGTTGTTGGGGCTGAGCCTGCTGTCGGTGAAGTAACCGGAGCCGGAAGGTTGATATTGTGCGACGAATTTGCCTGATCCAAATCCAGCACTATGTAGTGCACTTTCCGATTGGCTGTGGTAGGTGTACATGGTTCTGAACTATCCAACGGGAGTTCAACATTTGCAAATATATCCGGTTTTGAGTAACGACCGCGAAGCAGAACAGATTTGATCTCGCCAGGTTCCAAGTTTTCATAGAAACGAGTTGGATCGATTGAATGACTTGAAATCATACGAATATGTGTAAACATGCTTGCTCCACCTATCGAAGTTGGTGTTCTTACATTTTGATACTGATTTTCATCAAACGATCCGGTATTATTGTTGATTGAAATTAGACTAGAATTACTTTTACTAGATGACTTTACACTTTTCGTCTTTGCAACACTCTCCGTCATGCAAGCAATATTAACATTCATGTACATTCGTGTAGGGTCACTTTCTGGTGTTATTTGTGGCAAACCTGGCTGCATTGTAGGGAGTTCCTGCTGCTTTAAAACAGTGGAAACCAATTCATTTTCAGCAGATGGAGCCGATTCCAGGGGTGTTATATCTAAAGACATGCGGTTTACGGAATGTCCAATACCAGTCACCATACTATCTTTCATGGGAAATTCTTGGTACAGATTACTGACCCCGTGGTGTGTACTGTTCGATGTAATGTTTGTAGGTAGTGGATTTAACGTTGTCACTTCCAAAATATTTGTTACACTATTAGGTGATCCTGGTGAAGTTACATCTGGACTAATAGGCCCACTGCTTACTGAACTCAACCGCAGTCCCTGTTGAAATCGAGTAGTAATGGTTTGAGGTTGTCCTCCTGGTCGACCAGAAGTTGGTTCTAGATAGCTGGCTTCAATTGGAAGTGTATCCGTGCTTCGACTTTGATTGGAATTCGAATGAATAGTGCCATTGGGACTCAACGATTGACTAGTTGCTATTCCAGTACGATTTATGATGTAACTGCCAGTTCCGGTGACATTCTGCTGCTGCCCACTTCTTGTGGCAGTGTTGTTTTGTGATACACTTCTTGCAGCTACTGAAGGCCCAGAAGAAGCCACCGGAATTGGATATGGATCGTTTGGATTTGTGCTCTCATCGTTGTAAATTCGTCCTTGTATATATGATTGCACCGTGTAAAACAACGTTTCAGCCCGTCTACACTTAAATGCGTAAATACCTTCTCCTGTTGTGCATCTTCGCCCGGCCTCGAAGCTAAACTGGTCTATATTGTATCCGTATGTTCTTATACATCTGAGTGGCCACGTCGTAGGTTCTTTTCCTTTTCTGTACAATGTTAAATCAGTGCGTGATACTTCTAATTGGCCGCTCCATAATGGAGTTCCATCTTCATCTATGTTGATCACGTAGAATTTATTCGGATGCACGTCGTTTATGTCTTTCTTCGAATTGATGCAACCCATTTTGGATTCACGCTTTTATACGAATTTCATACCATTTGTTCCTTCAGTTGGCCAATTAAGTCGCCCTTGAAACTTTTAATCGGCCCTTACGATTGTGGTGTGGACTAGTAACCAGATCTCGAGAAACGGATCTTCTCTCTTGGAAAGTATAATCATTCTACAGGCAGAAGCCGTAGTGGCACTATTCTATCAGTTTACTTCCACAACAACCTACATTGATTAACTTTGGACTATTAAGCGAACACTTATCGTTTACTCAACACGATATATATTCAGAATTTTGCTTAATTGCAATTTTTATCATGCGGGCTGCAGAGATGGAAAATTTTATTTTCATGAATTCATTTTGACATTCCTTTATACTCTGCATATTATTCAGAAGATCCACTTGAATGAAAGAGTTGGAGCTTGCACGCAACATTGAGCATACACCGAGGTTAAAGCACCCAAGAGTTATGTTAGGTTTCGTTTTTGCGGTGCAGCTGATGTAGCCACAAATTCACATATTCATTCACTAAACTATATTTAGAAATTTTTCAACTTTTGCAATTTTTTGATAATTTTCTTTGCGATATGTTTTGTTATTTTTAGATTAGTAAGGGGCCATTCACATTGTTCACATTGTTGTTCACGGAGGGGAAGGGGGGGGGGGGCGGTGTTCAAAATTGTTGAACGTCTGCCCACTAAGCCTATGTAGTTTTGTCGTGTTTAACTTCGAAGTCATTTTCGAAAGCTAACTTCAAATCCTTGATAGCATATCTTTCCTGATTAGCATGTCCACATATATACAATATATAACATTGCTGCTCTAAACAATTGTTAGTCATATTATAAATTAGTCCTGCGTATTTAACTTGATCGGACTATAGACGGTGTTATAAACTATACTATAGTATACTATAGATACATCGAAATTTGTTGAGCGCAGGCAAAGATGACTAGAACAAAATACCTGACTCTTGCAGAATTCATCGGACATGATTGTCACTGCGCGTGAGCAAAAGTCGAACTAATTCATACACTGTCAATATGATGTATACTTAACGCAAAATTAACTGACGACAAGGCCAAGACATGACTGCTGAAAGGTGAAACAATTTTTTCAGTATCCATGTGGACGACTGTACGGTGCTGCCATCCGAAAAATGATAATAATGTATACGAATGTTTAGTTCTCAAACATGAAACTTTCCGGAAGAATCAAAATTAGTCGTACCATCAGAACTTCCTGATAACCGCTATGAGCACGCTCTACATCCAAGTTTTCCACTCTTGCCGAGGTTAATAAAGCAAAAATCGGGTGCCCCGATGAACCTGACCATATGCACAATGGTTCTGAAACCTGGCTTGCGACAATCAAACTTTAAGTTTTAGTAGATTCAGGGGCGGATTAACGCGAAGGTGAAGCAGGCGGTCGCCTGCTCGTCAATCATCGAATGACGCCAAATGAGTGAGCGAAAAATTTAAAAAAATAAAACTCTAATGATAATAATAATTTGAATGTTCGGCAGGTTATCGACTTCTCAAAAACTGCCTGGTAGTGCCTACTTCTTTAAAAATGCTTATAACATAAACTTAACAATAGGGCGCCGAATCAGTTTTCGCCTGCAGCTCAAATTACTCTTCGTCCGCCCCTGGGTAGATTTTGACCTGAAAATAAATATAACGCCCACTCTGACAGTCAAATTCACACTTTTCTTTCGTACTTTGAAGTGCAAAAATATGCCAATAGCAAAGCAAAGCAAAGCCTTGGTGCTACATTCCGATTCGGAACTTGACCTTCTGTTTGTTATACACAGACTTCGCAGCCAACTGTTTAGTGTACAGGACAATTGCATGGCTAGCGCTACGATCCTACTGACACTAATAGTCTCTCCCGAGCCGAGACTCGAACCTACGACGACTGGCTTGTTAGGCCAGCATCGTATCTTGAGACCATCTGGAAGACAATAGCATTGAGTGCAAAAAATGACAATATCATTAATCTGCATGTTATCTTAAGCGTCGAACTGACCAAACTGCTACACCTTTTTCATATACAACCTAGAACAGCTCAACGATCGATGACGGACTATGTACGATAAATCGGTTTTGCTCATAGTGACAATTTTATAATAATTTAAGTCATCAGATGGCAGCACTAACCGTCGGAAATCGGTCGTGTTCAAAATGTATGGAAAATATGAAAGCTAGGTATCTTGTCCTAGTTATCTTTGGCGCAATCAAAGATAATAACATTGCCACTTTGCAATAGAAGGTTACGATACGATTGATATTTATGATGTACGTTAATTCGATAATTTTACTAAAGAAGAGATGATTTTTACAAAAAAAAAAAAACGTGATTAAATAATGCAACCCTGGGATGCAACCTAATTAGTATTCATAAATTAAAAGACATAATCATTGATGGAAATAATCAACCAATTATAATATATTCTAGTGTACATTCCCGTACACAAGAAGACGGGACGATTTAGACTAAGTAGCTTTCTAGCGGTTCCAGGGTTCGGATAGGTTAACTGTTTAGCTTGTCTACAACCCTGTATCTGTTGCCATTGGGATGCTATTTCGAACCTTTCCAAAGTTAGTAGTTCGCTTTTGATAGCGGAATTGGACGTATCCAGAAACGGCTCGGGGCCAATAAACCGCTGAACTGAGTTCTGTCGGGAAAGTTCCCGTAGAGTTTCAATGCATTCCTAAACAAGTTTGAAAGCGCATTTGACGGGCTTAAGTGCTAGTAGTGCTGCTTGACTGTCCGAGAATATACCGGTTTTGGCATGTCTCTAGTTGCGTTTCAGACATATTTTTGTGCAGATATAAATGGCATATACCTCTGCTTGAAAAACGGTGAGCCATTTGCCCAGGGAAAACGTTTCCCTGATACCGGGTCCGTATATACAAGATCCCGTTAGGGATCCCATTTACGAGCCATTCGTATAAAAACTGACGATGCGAGGTGGAGGGTTAGGCCCTCCATTGTTCCACATAGAGCGGTTTGTTTCCTTCACTCTATACGGAATATCCATGTTGGTCATAACGTCCAATCCTTACAAAGTTTCGAAATTTCATTACACTATAGGTTGTTATTATTGTAGATTTCTGATGTTTCAAACTTATTTGGTATGTATGGCGTGAGCGTTATTTTCACTGTAGGCTGTACAAGTTGTAGTATTTAATATCTAGCATCACTGTATTGCGTGATATTCAAAATAATGTTCAATGCACGAAATATTGCAAGAAAACGAAAAGCTGATCAAAATAAAACAGGTAATACCTATTGGAATGACAGCTTGCGTAACAAAAATTTATTTTAGCCTGTGTAAAAAATAATATTGCTGAAATTTTGTAAGTATTTTCGATCAATGTAAAAGTAAGTATCTCGAAAAAATTACTTCATTTGGTAGCATTATAGGAAATGATGCGTTCAGCACTAGTTCCGGTGCTCTCCAAAGGCTGGAAAGCCTCTGTTCCTCGCATCACTGCAGCTGCGGTTCCTTCCCAAAATCGCGAAAAAAGTACTTTACCAGTGGTAGAGAAGGACAAACCGGAAAAGTTGCCGTATTCACCTTTTGGAACTAAGCAATCTAATTGGGCCGAATGGGGCGTAGCACGTTTAGATGATCTTTTGAATTGGGGTCGCAAGGGCTCAATTTGGCCTCTCACCTTTGGATTAGCTTGCTGTGCCGTCGAGATGATGCATATTGCCGCGCCACGTTACGACATGAATCGTTTTGGAGTTACTTTCCGTGCTTCACCACGGCAGGCGGATTGCATTATAGTTGCCGGAACACTGACCAATAAAATGGCACCGGCTCTCAGGAAAGTTTACGATCAAATGCCGGAACCACGATGGGTCATATCGATGGGAAGCTGCGCCAATGGTGGTGGATATTATCATTATTCTTATTCGGTAGTACGCGGCTGCGATCGTATTATTCCGGTGGACATCTACGTGCCTGGCTGTCCACCAACCGCTGAGGCTCTACTGTATGGAGTTTTGCAATTGCAGAAAAAAATCAAGCGAATGAAAACGCTTCAGATGTGGTACAGAAAGTAAATCAAGTGATAATCTGAATTGGATTTTGTAGCGCAAGCTATCCAGTTGTAATAATGTAAATGCGCAATAAAACGTTTGCTCTACGTAATTTGTTCACTCTAACCGTATATTATATCAATTATGTCAAATAGACTGTTATAGATTACGTTTTGCATATATCTACAGTACATCCCACATCAAACAATTTCCGCTTTTGTACTGCTAGATTCACAGAATTAAAATAGTACAGAACCTAAATTGCATAAAACGTGTATGTCTACCCTATAGGCCCTTCTAGTATGTCTCGAGGTACGATGCTGGGCAAACAAACCAGTCCTCATACGTTCGTATCGCGACTCAAGAGATTCTATATTAGAATCGGAGCCCTAGCCTAAAAATTGTCCCGTTTATTAATAGTTAGCTGCAAAATCTGCGTCCACTAAACAAAAGGGTCCAGTTTCAATAACGTAATGTAGGTGCCCTTAGGTACTTCACTGTACAGTATACGGGAGCATAAAAAATATGCAAATATAAAAGCTTTGGCAGAGTTCACCAACAAATTTTATTTGAAGATCTACTAAATGCACCAACGGAGTTACTACCACGGATTGAGCCATTTGAGTCGAGAATCTTTTCTTAGTGTTTCTCCATCCATTCTTTTCTCAACCTTGGTGAACTTGACGGCTGCATCCATTCGCTCATCGCGGATGTTGCGTGTTTGTAGTTCCTTGATGACAACACAGTTACCATCTTCCTTGAGAAATGTATAATTTATATCGGCCGCCGTGGGTTCACCGTGCGGGAATTTTATCGGTAACACTTCAATCAAATGTTTTACCTTCCAGAGGCGAGCGTTGTTCTCTGGAATGTTCTTAACTACTGCCACTGCATTGGACTATAGACGGAAAGGCTTTTTAGTTCAGCACAGGTACTTATAAAGGTATCCAAAAACCTACCTCATAAAGACCAAGATCACGAAGTATTCGTTTCTCCCAATAGGGGCACCCTTTAACAGGTTTTGTTCGACGAACCCTAAATAACTTCGACGGCTCTTCAATATTTGGAAGATCAGGTCCGTTTTCCCTAGAACAATTATTTTCACATATAGATATGAAGTAATTACATAAGCTCAAATAGAATACCTTGGATAGTAGAATATATTGTTTATTTTGACACCATCCTTGTACAGAAATTTTTTGTTGTGCTTGCCATAATTTCTGATAAACACAACTTGTCTATTTCCGTTGATATAGGATGAAAGTATACTTCTAAACATGTTTGTAGTATAAAGACAATATCTACATAAATAAGCTCAATTTTTAAGTTAGCAAGACTCCTTTTCTGCGTTCGTAAACACTCTAGACATTAAACACCGCATGGTTGCATTGCTGAGTATCGATATCGATACTTGTGGCCAGGGTTGTCAATACTTATAATATCGAATTTATTTGTTCCACTGTCGAGCGATGAATAAAGAAACGAAAATGCGATTGGCCCTGACCTGACACAAGTAAGAGATTTTTAAAGCTGTCCGCACCTATACGCGAATTCTCATATGCAATTGTCAATTTATGTGTGAAAAGGAAAACAAAAGCAAAAATATTTCCCTCCTACACTTTCACAAGTAAAAACCAAACCAATATCAACAGAGTTGTCGGGGCCAATTTACGACGCAAGTAAACAAGAGATGCCAGATAATTGTTTACGAACTAAGCACGAGCGGCGGTTGGGTTGAAGCTGACAAATTATACGGTGCGCTCCGGGCAGCATGCCAGGTCAATACTGGGTTAACTTCGAGAAAAACGGAGAACTTCGAGAAAAAACGGGAAAACAAAGGAAAACAGTGGTTAATGAATAATCACTTGATTCAGTATCTTTAGGTGTCTTTAGTACGCATTGTAAATTTAAAGGTATGCCGTGCTGGTGAGATTTATTAGCATGTTGTTGGAAAGATTGTGAGATTGTCGTCAAATAAAAAGTCACGAAATGATCAACAAAAATACACTGAAGTGTATTTTTTTATAAAAAGATTGATTTTGGTATGCATGGCATGGCAACCCGAAATGTAACCCGCATAATTAATAACCATAAACGGATGATAATCCATAATGGTTTAACGATACCCCATACAGTCGAAACTATATCCCGAACTAGTTGTTGTTGTTAGGCACGTTTAAAGGTTATTGATTATGCGGGAAGACACTTGATTTTGTGCTGTGAACTGAAACGCAAGTGCATTCCACATAGATATGAAATGTTTCATCTGTTAGCAATGTTAGCATAGAAGTAAGTGGAATCCACTTGGCAGTAACGTGTGGATTTCTTATAGTGTAGTATAATGAGTTAAGGCCCAAGCACAATGGATACGTTTTCGTTGCGTTGACGTTGATTTGACAGAAAATGTATGGACTAACTGTCAAATTGCCGCAAACGTATCCATTCGGGTTATTCGCGTTGAAAGAGATTTTGAAGGCTGTTCGCACCTACGTGAACACTCATATGTAATTGTCAAAATGTGCGTGATAACAAAAGCAAAAATATTTCCTTCCTTCTTTTTCGCATGCAAAAACCGAACAAATATCAGCAACACCGTCAACGCGAATTGTGTTTGGACCTTTAGGAATCATCATACATTACGTAACGTGCTCAGGGAAGGGAAGGGGGTCTTCAGCGAAGCGTCACCATCAGACCCGGATTAAGAAGGGGGGGAAGGGGGGCGGATAATGGAGGCAATTGCCCCGGGCCCCCACCCTAGTCCTCGGCCAGACATGACAGACGAGATGACGGAATGAAGACCTTTTATTACTCCTTACCTTCCAGTGGACCGTGCAGTAATTTCCTCTAAGAAAAGAGGGCCCCACGAAAATATATCTGCCCCAGGCAATTTCGTACTTTTTTGTCGTACTTATAAAGACAATCTACACTGAAATTGACAATAAGCGATAAAACTACTTCGCGACTTTTCCATGATTGCATTCTATTGAATGATTGGACATTTGAAATTTGATTAATCGATAAGATCATATTTTCGCGTAGTGTGAACAAAAAAGAAGTCTAATGTCAAAACCGGTGCTGAATTCGAAAATCTTGCTTTCAAAATGTAATAAATCTGCAGAAAATTTCATTAAAATTACATTCATTGCGTTGAATTAGAAGCAGGTATAAGGCAGAACATTACTCATCTAGTATAAAACTATGCTTATTAACACAGTTCAGGATAGGCATGTGATAGTAATAATGAGAACCGAATAGCTACATATTTTATAAGCATGTTTCGAAATTCATCAAGAAATTGTGCCAAACAATTAGGCGAATATTTTTTCTTCTCTCCGTTTCTTGGTGACAACAGTGCCAGGCTTGTGCTGTGCATCGGCGTGGTTCATCAGTTCTGGAGGACACACGGACACCGGGCTGGCCATGATAATTTGTTTCAAATCGTAGAATAAATGGCTATCGTCCTTTGTACAGAAAGAAATAGCACAGCCAGTTTTTCCGGCACGACCTGTACGACCAATACGATGGGTGTAGTCTTCAATCGTCTTAGCCATATCGTAATTAATGACCAGTGAGACATCTTTAATATCAATACCTCGCCCAGCAACATCTGTTGCAACCAAAATGTCTTTGGAACCGTTCTTGAGAGAGGCCAAAGCATACTCTCGTTGTTCTTGACCTTTACCACCGTGCAATGTACACGCATTGTAACCGAGTTTCTCCAGACCTTTAGCCAGAACATCGGCTCCTTTTTTCTGGTTGACAAAAATGATGCAAGGAGGTTCGACACCCCGAGAAAGAATTTCCATCAGCTTTTTGCGCTTCTCGTTCTCGGTCATGATATGAACTATCTGCTCTGTTCTTTCTGTAGGTCGACCAACGGAACCGATGTATACCGTAGCTGGTCTACGCAAGTATGTCCTAGCTAACCGTTCTACAGCTGGTGGCATAGTAGCAGTAAACATGACCGTTTGTCGGTACTTCTTTTTTGTATTAAAATTAGCCATTAACTTAGACGCATCTTCGGCTTCTTCGGTGTCTGGTTTTAAGTTTGTGACCGGCATGTATTCAAGAATTTTTTGTACGTCCGGCTCGAAACCCATGTCAATCATACGATCTGCTTCGTCTAATACAATGTACGTACACTGGTTGAGCACTAGATAGCGATTTTCCAAAACATCAATCAATCGACCAGGAGTAGCAATAACAATTTCGCAACCTAAGCGAAGTCGAAAGCCTTGCTCTTCTCGAGACAAACCACCGACCACGACAACGGTTCTTATGCCAAGCGGCTGACCAAACTTCTGCGTCTCTTCTTCAATCTGCTGAGCCAACTCGCGCGTTGGTGCTAAAATAATTGCATAGGGTCCTTGATCAGCTGTTTCTAGTCGGTCGATTTTAGGTAGAGATTGAATCCAAGTTAACAGCGGAATCAAAAACGCCAAAGTTTTACCGGAACCGGTCTCCGCAATACCAATAATGTCCCTATTTTGCAAACCGATTGGAATGGCTTGTCTCTGAATAGGTGTTGGCTCCTTATAATCAACTTTGTCGATAATATCCAAAATTTCTTTTGGAAAGCCTGATTCCTTCCAGTTTCGGAACGGATTCGGGATTTTTCCACCTTTTATAGTGATATTATAATCTTCGCGGAAAATACGCCAATCTCGCTCCGTCATCTCATCGCAGTCTTTTTCCGACCAGTGGCGGTCATCCCATTTTTGCTTTTCCTCCTTCTTTTTGACCTTCTTTAGACGAACCTTCTCTTGCTCTTTTTCAGCATCAGTTCGACGTTTTTCTAAAAGATCCCCATAAAATTTGCTTTGCTTCTTTTTTTGATCTTTGATGTCGATACCAGCAATGTTTCCACGTCCGAAAAATTGAACATGATGTCTCTCTTTATAAAGGTTATTATAATCCACCGAGGTATCTTCAGCTGCATCCCAATCAAACACAAATTTTCTATCGTTCAACCGCCGCACTCGTCGTTTCTTTTTGATAATACCTAAATAGCGTTCGCGAATTGCTTCCTGTTCCTTTTCTTTATCTTTAACTGTTGGATCTTCTGCAGTCGACCGTCTTTTGTCATCATCCTGTCCACGATCCTTATCCTTTCCGTCCCTATCCCTGTCTCTAGCCTTTTCACGTTCTCGTTCGCGTTCCCTCTCTCTGCGATCATACTTCTCTAGAACGTCTTTTTTTTCTCTGTTCAATAAAACAGTGACTGGGACATCTCCGAACTTTGCAACGGAGTTGGCATTGGCCGCTCGCATTGCAGCAACCTCTTCCTGGCGTCTTTTTAATGCTTCAGCAGCACGCTGCTCTTTTGAAATAAACACTGGTTTACTTCGGGCTTTTTCCTCTGCTTTCTTTTTCGCTAAAAGCTCCTCAAGTGACAGTGGTTCCTTCTTATTAACAGTCGGTTCCTTTTTCACATCCGGTTTGACTTCTTCCACTTCATCTGACGGTTCCTTTCGGTCAGTATCATCCTTTTTCTTCTTTTTCTCTCGATTCCACTCATCCGACGGTCGCCGTTTGGACAAGTTGTCTACTGGTCGATCCCGATTACTACCGGATATCCCTCCTCGATCTCGATCCCGATCCCTATCCCGGTCTCGTTCCCGCTCACGGTCATATCGATCTCGATCACGTTCCCGATCATTCTGATATTCACGTTCTCGATATCTATCGCGGTCTCGAGGTCGATCTCTATCAAGATCAATTACTCGATCTCGTGGAGACCGCGAACGACGTTTTTTATCACCGGCCATCAATGAGGTTTTGCAATCTGCAAGAAAAAAAACAAGTAATGTGAACTTGTTAAGCCGTGTCCAAACAATTATAATCGTATTGACGTAAACATATAGAAATAGTGCTAAAACGTTCAACCACTAAACTAGTCAAAATACTTTGCAGTTAATTATTGTGCTGATATACGAACTAGTGCCATGCTTCACTGAATTAGTAGTATTTTTCACCTTTTCTTTACAAAAATTGAAAATTCGTAACTATCACACAGCAGTAAAGACAAAAACAAAGCATAAAAAGTCAGTTAATAAGAGTTGCCAGTTTTCCAATCCTATCCTTGTTTGACACAAGTTTTAATATTCAAGCCTTTTGAAAGGGTCCAAATGCTGAAATACAATCTGTGCTACTCCTGAAGGGTTTCCATGCTAGCGCATACACATTTGAGTTTAATTGCATTTTTCTTTAGACCAACTTAACGAAATATTTCAAAAAAACACACCAGACGAAGCTAGAGCCAAGCTATTTTTGATATATAGTGACATGTTTATAACATTCTATATTATTAAATATTTATCATTGCATTTTTGAGAACCCTCTATCTATACACTCTAAAATATAGGCACGTAAAATCCACCTGAAAAATCACGTAAGTGACTGACTTCAGAAAATCTGCCATTTTACGTGACATTAGTAACTTTCACCTAAATTTCACGTACGATTCACCACAGTGAACAGACACTCATGTTTATATAAAAAAATTGAAAATCGTGTGTAAAAATTTGGATCAAAATGCGTTAATACACTAACGACATCTGTCTTAAGGTGCCCTAGTTGCACTGCGGAACACCTTCTGCCGGTTAAACGGACGACATCTTTCCGGTCATTCCTGTTTTTTTCGTGTGAGATTCCGACACGATTTTAAACAAGTATTTATTTTTTAGTATTTGAAAATAAATTATATTTTTTATATGCGCTGTCTAGTCTATTTACTTCGAGCCTTTGGCATCCCTATACCGAGAAACAGTGAATGACTATGAACTCATGTCCTGGGCTCAAATTAATTTGTGCCCGCTGTCAGCAGTAAGATAAGATGTATGAAAATAAGCGGTGATATGCTATCTCGTTTACACATATGTTGAGATGTTAGCCCTTGAAACATGGCACGATGCCAAAGGGGTGATTTACTTCAAATTCACATAGACTCCATCTGAATAACACGTAAAAAGTACGTGAATATCATGTGGGGTTTATGCATTCTGTTTATGGTTTCACCTAAATATCACGTAAAAAAGTACGTGAAAATCAGGTTATAATTACTTGACCAACACGTAGACCAGCGGTTCTCAACCTTTTTTTGTCCGCGTACTCCTTGGCAATATTTTTCATATCGATTGTACCCCCTAACTTGGAATGTTCTCGCAGAGTGGGAGAGAGTAGTGGTAGATCATGTTGTGGAAGTCTAGTTAAGGTTCAAATTGAACTCTGGTCAAACAATGATTGCTACAGTCTTGTTTTAAGAGCAAGATTGAACAACAAAGTATTATAAAGAAAAATTTCTTTGTCCGCTATTACTGATTTTTCTTCCGCGTACCCCCTGAAGGCTTTCAAGTACCCCCAGGGGTACGCGTACCCCAGGTTGAGAACCGCTGACGTAGACGATTGACACTGAAGTTGACACTAACACACTAACACATGAACGGCCTTCGAGAAATCGGCAAAAGTTACGTGAAACGAAGGTGGAAGCCACTTTTCCCGGTAAATTTTACGTGCATTTTTTTCAGAGTGTAGATTTACGCCTCCCAATCGAACAAAATAATAGAGAAGCCCAATTATGCTTGATAGAAAAAAAGATAGAGAAGAGGAAAGAAATGAGAAGGGAGGCAGTAGGCAGATGGTGTGAAGAACAAGTCGGATAAAATTGTACACTGCATTATCAATGTTGATTAACCCGCAAATTTTAACTTTTGTCATCATTCACATTTCCACAATTACATATGAAAGTTGGTGTAGGTGCAAACAGTCTGTTTAATCTTTTTAAAGCTTTTCGTTAAAGCGAATACACTGAATAATACTGATTAATACCAAATTCGAAATTGAGTAATTTTTATTTAGTTATGCTAAAAATCAACGAGCGTGTAAAATTCAACTTATTCGCCCTTCAGATTCATACAAATTAACGGCCATTATTTGCATCGGCAAGTTTGAAAAAATGTCAAAAAAGTGAAGCTGTTGTGCATTCTGCTTTCACTATACTTCGTTCGTTTGTTAGCGATACTTTGGTGAAGAATGTTTTGCTTGTTGAATTGATAGCTGTATCAGTAAAATTAGTGTAGCTAATTAAAAAAAAAAAACAAAAACTTGCTTAACATATAAAACATGAGTAAAAACAAACGCCGTTCGGGTGGCCCTTCCCCTAAAATTGCTCGGCAAGCAGCGCCTCCGGTTGCAGAACCGATGGAAGTGGACGTTGAAGATGACGCTAATCTTTCGGAGGACGAAGAAGGTTGGTTTAGAAGCTTTAAAATGTTACATTACGATTCAATAACATTAAATTTTAGGTGGAACTCGTGTCGGAGGTATATACATTCCACCACCTGTGCCACCATACTGTTCCACGGAGTGCAAGGGTCCTCGGCTGATAATAACCAATATTTCGAACTATAATTTCAAAAGCTATGCGGGGCACGTAATGTTGGGCCCATTTCATCAACGTTTCTCTGCTATTATTGGACCGAATGGTAGCGGTAAAAGCAACGTAATTGATTCTATGCTTTTTGTTTTTGGTTATCGCGCCCAGAAAATTCGATCTAAAAAGCTATCTGTGCTATTACATAGTTCTTCAAAGCATCCTAATACAAACAGTTGCACCGTGGGGGTTCACTTCCAACAGATTTTGGACCGAGATGATGGGTCGTTCGAGGTTGTGCCGAATTCGGAGTTCGTCGTAGCGAGAACTGCATCCCGTGATAATTCATCCTTTTACACAATAGATAACAAGCGTGTGCACTTCCGTGAGGTTTCAAAATTATTGAAACAACATGGAATCGATTTAGATCATAATCGTTTCCTGATCCTGCAAGGTGAAGTAGAATCGATTTCAATGATGAAACCGAAAGCTTTAACGGAAGCAGATTGCGGTTTGCTGGAATATTTGGAAGATATTGTTGGGACTACACGGTATAAGCAGCCTCTGGTTAAAATTAACGAACGCGTTGAATCGTTGAATGAAGAGCGAACTGAAAAACATAATCGGTGTAAATTGGCCGAGAGAGAAATGAAAGACCTGGAGAAGCCGATGACGGAAGCTGTTGAGTACTTGAAGCTGGAAAACGCACTCACAAGAACAAAAAACCAACAGATCCAAAAGTATCTTAGCGACCAGCGAAAAAAGATTGCAGAGCTAGACGGTGAACGTGAGCAAGCTAACGATATTTTAAAAAAACATGACGATACGTATGAGGCTCTGAAGAAAGAACGAATAGAAAAAGAAAATTTGGTTAAAGAGGAAATTAAACAATATGAAGGTTTAGTAAAACAAAAAGAAGACAAGGAATCAAGCCTGAAAGCTTCTTTAGATAAATACACCAAGATTCAGGCCAACATGAAGGCAACGAATGAACGTCGGAAAAAGACAAAAAATCAAATTGAAACAGAGAAAACCAAGTTAAATGAACTTAAACAAATTCCGGAGAAAAATGCCAAAGAAATTACCGAATCAGAGAAGAAAATTGAATCATTGACCAGGCAGAAAACGGACATCGAAGCGAAACTCGCTGAAAACTTAGTTACGCTAAAGGATGAGACAAAAGGTTTGCTGGATGAAAAAGAAAAACTTCAAACGGAACTGGTTGACCTTAAACGAGTTGTTGACGAAAGCAAATCGGCCTTATCCTTGGCAGAATCCGAACTCAAAATTTGTCAGCATAACGAGACAACCGAAAAGCGAAAGCTAGAAACATTAAAATATTCATATGAAGATTCAAACAAATCTCACGAGGAAAAACGCGTCCGTTTGCAGGAACTGGAACAAGGTTTGCCACAGCTGCGAGTCGATCTACAAACGGCTCAAGGTAAACTACAGGAAAATGTGACAGAAGAAAAAGAATTGCGCCAGCAGTTACGTACGGTGCAGGCTAAATTGCAGGAATCGATGCAGGCAATGCAGGCAACCCGTTCGCAGGGCAAAGTGCTGGATGCTTTGATGAAACAAAAAGCAGAGGGCCGTATTCCTGGTATTCTTGGTCGACTGGGTAACCTGGGCGGTATCGATACCAAGTATGATGTAGCCATTTCAACCTGCTGCGGACAGCTGGATTTCATTGTCGTTGAGAAGGTTAATGACGCTCAGGCTTGCATAGATTTTCTCAAAAAGCACGACATAGGTCGCGCATCCTTCATTGCGTTGGAAAAGATTCAACAGTACGAGCAGTATTGCCATAATCGGATTCAAACGTAAGTAAAAATCAACTGTTAAAAATGATTATTTACAATGCTAATGATTCGTGATAGTTAAAATGTTCTAACCATTTCAACTCTTCAACAGACCTGAAAACGTACCGCGTTTGTTTGACTTAGTTCGCGTCGAGGACGAACGCGTCCTGCCTGCGTTTTATTTCGCTCTTCGGGATACTCTGGTTGCAGATAATCTCGACCAGGGCCAACGCATTGCTTATGGTGCGAAGCGCTATCGGGTAGTGACCCTCAATGGTGATGTCATAGAAACGTCCGGCACAATGTCTGGAGGTGGTCGGTCAATGCAACGTGGCCGCATGGGCACCAAAGTGCAGACAAAAACATCCGCTTCTGACACACCGAAGTCAAACAAAGAAGTTGAACAACTTCAGGTGAAAGCGGAAGAAATTCAATCACAAATCAACTTTCTTCAGGAACAGCAAGGTACACTAGAGCACGATATTCAGAAACTTACGGCTCAACTCAAAAATCAGGAGAACGAGATCAAACGGTTACGGATGGATGTGACCAGTCTGGCAGAACAGTTACCGCGCCTGAAAGAACAGGTCGAACGGCAGGAGGCTCGTGTCGCCCAAACTCACTCTGACCCAGAAAAGGTGCGAGATCTTGAAGCAAAGGTGAAACAATGTAAAGATGCTCACAAAACCTCAAGTGATGCTGCAAACTCTATCCAGAAAAAAGTGGACTTGGTAACTGCTAGAATAACAGATATCACCAATAGCAAGGTCAAAGACCTGCAAACCAAGATTACCAACTTGACGAAGCAAATCGATAAATTGACGACAAATATTTCCAAGCTGACGGTAGAAATTAAAACGTCGGAGCGCAATGTGAAAAAGACGGAGGACAAAATCCAAAGCATGGAAGAAGAAGTAATCGCAGCAGAAACTGCTATACGCCAGGGTAACGAAGAGCGGGAGAAATCGGAAGAGTGGTCTACGCAATTGAAGCAGCAAATCGACGAACTGCGGGTGGAAATCGAAAAAGCCCACGAGGGATCCTCTAGTATTAAGAAAGAGATTGTTGCGATACAGAAAAAAGAATCCGAAGGCAAAATGAAACGGCTAGAGTTTGAGCAGATAGTGCAGTCAATCGAGAAGAAGTTAAACGAAGCTAAGGATACCATTCCGCACTGGAAAAATAAGGTAGGTTCTTTCTTATCATGTTTATGGAACACCTTTGTTTCAATATTACTTGTATGTACTAGATACCTGTCATGAAACTAACAACAAACTATTCAAGTTGCTTTATAAATTTTCCCTAATCCTCTTCAGTTCAGTTTACATTGATACTTGATTAATACGTTAAAACCTGTTTCACAGATACAAATATGGGCGAGGGTTTAATTTTATTTGACTAACAATTTGTTTATCTATCAAATACCTTCAACGGACTCAGAGAAGTATAAAGCACAAAGGTTATTGTATTGTGGTATAACTTTTATGGCCTTTCTGGAATTACACATAACAACAGCTGTGTATTCGTACGAGATTGTAGAAAAATAAATTAGAGGTTACAGATTTATTTTCTGTTGCGATTGATATTATCAAGTATTATTTGTTCGAAGCGAAAATCTGATAACATGAAATTTTAATTTAAAGAGTTATTGATGGACATTACTTTATGTGATAGGCGGCATGATTAATAGGAATGTATTGTTGAGAAAACTTGCGGTCTCGTGAACCGAGCAGTAAAAACATTGTTTCTATTGTAAGTTTTGCGTGCAGTTTCGTGTAACACTGTTGTGCGACAAAGATGTCCTACAATTTGTGATTATGTGATTGGTTTACATACATGAGCAGTCACTACTTACTGTAGTGTTGGGTGTCATTGTGTTAGCTGCATGCTTATAGCTGATGTGGATGCAAGCGAATCTTATCATCATTCTCCATCCGAGCAGAATCAATTTCCGATACCGTAGGCAGCCCACTGGGCCATTCGAGCAATTCGGGCTCGTGTTGCATTATCATTTCAGCTTCGGCTGAAGAAAAAAAAATACATGTATTATTAATTCAACATTTCGTCATTTTCTGTTTCGCAACACAAACCTATTATCCGATGTACTTTAGTTCCGTACGCTAGGTCCGCATAATATGCCACCAGGAATGTGAGTGGTACGACCGGTGCTAAAACGGCGACCCTTTTAGTAGAGTTGTACCGTCCGATCAAACCAACTGTTGCAACACAGTAAAATGATCCCAGCCAATAGAATAGTTCTCTTGCTCTGGATATCTGCATTGCTGCTTCTCGTTCTTTGATCTGATAGTGCATTTGGATCCAGCGTTCCATCTAAAGTAAAAAATAGATCATATGTCTAGACAATGAAGTAAACGGCATATATGAAATCAGCCGTATCCTAAGCATTGATTCACTTTTATTTTGTTCATTTCTGAAATATACTCCTGGTTCTTTTTCAGGACTTCTGCTCCAGTTGGGTGTGAGAAAAAGTTCCCCATGTTTTTATTTCGTATATAATGTTAACTTGCTTGCACTAAATCACAGTGGTGAAACTCGCTGGAAACCGTATCGATTTTTATTTCTAATAGTACTAAGATGCAACTGCTATGATATTCAGTTTATTCACCTACGATAAACTATTACGACACGCATTTAGATCAATGTTCTTAGAGAAACTATTAGGAGCTGTAGTTCTCATATATACATGAGCTGGATTCTCTTGTTCTACTTTCGACGTTGGCATATGTTTTGCAGAGAATGCGCAGGCGCTGGTTTCCGGTATCAGTTTCTGTGCTTCCTTTTTGTACTGTTATCACTCTTACAGTTTACTATTGCTAATACGTTTGTTTAGATTGAGAAATAAAATGCATTATGCATCAAGGTTGTCAAAAATGAGAGAAGATTACGAAATTGTGCTCAAATACCATTCTCATACTGCTGGTGGCTTATACTATAATATAACGCAATCTGAACTACATTCCAAAGTTTTCGTCCCTTTTACATCACTTTTTATAGTTTCCCCGTAGATTCCAATGTTTGATTGTTTTAAAACAAGTACCCATTGTTGCCGAGTTTACTAAAACTTATTCCGACATTGAAGTCTACATTAAACTTCGAAAACTTTACTTGTTATGTCCCGTGGCATGCACCTTTTTTTCAAATCGTTCATTCCGAATCGAATGTCTAGATAGTTTCCAATATTGAATTCAACTAATTCTAAAAAATGTTCCCTATTTTTTCCTGTTCTTGTTCATTTTTTTACCATAGTTTCGCAAGTGGAATTAATTTTTGATGTTATTTGAAGCGGATCCCAGAAATTACGCAGTTTTTTGAGGGGCGCGTATCTCCCGCGTAAAAGTTTATAAAATTTATGTGCTTTTTATAATATTTGGTGATCTTTGAAATGTGCTGGGAAGGCTGATCATGCAACATTGAAGTTGCTCTTATGTTTAAATTTATGGAAACATATTTTCATGAGTTTGTCTGTTTTAACAAAAAAGTCGTCTGTTGAACGTTCAAAGTAGAGAATAAAAGAATTTCTTTGAATTATTTATAGCGGATGACTGTTTAAATAAAGAGTTTCTTTACAGTTCGGGCTATGTTAATAACATCTAGAAAATATATATATCTGACTACCTATTTAAAAACTAACTACTGTGTTTATTTTATAAATCACTGGAGAATCAACTAATTTTTCGGAAGAGAAAGGGGAGAAAGAATATTAAAATCAACGTACGAATCGCATTTTCTTTTTCAGTTGAAACCGCTTAAACTTCACGAGATTCCAGGAGAACCTGTTCCGGAACCACTAAAGGAATATTCTGAAGAAGAATTAGACGGTTACAAGCTCACTGATCTGCAGTATCAACTTTCCCTTCAGGATGAAAAGCTTAACTCTAGCAAGCCAAACCTCTCGGTTATCGATGAGTTTCTTAAAAAACAGGAAGCATATTTGCATCGCGTTGCCATTCTAGAAGAAATTACGGCCAAGCGAAACGAGATGCGTCAGCTGTACGACGACGTGAGGAAAAAGCGATTCACGGAGTTCATGCAGGGTTTCCACATCATAACCAAGAAACTAAAAGAAATGTACCAGATGATCACGCTGGGGGGTGATGCAGAGCTCGAACTGGTCGATTCGATGGATCCTTTCAATGAAGGTATCGTGTTTAGTGTGCGGCCGCCGAAAAAATCGTGGAAAATGATCTCAAATCTGTCCGGAGGAGAAAAGACACTTTCCTCACTGGCTTTAGTGTTTGCTCTGCATTACTACAAACCTTCTCCGCTGTACGTGATGGACGAAATCGATGCTGCGCTCGATTTCAAAAATGTGTCCATTGTGGCTCATTACATTAAGGTAAATTTAAATATCTAATAGATAATGGATAAGAAATGTTTCTTGCTGTTTTCATCAGGAGCGAACGAAAAATGCCCAGTTCATCATCATTTCGCTACGGTCAAATATGTTCGAACTGTCGGACTATCTGGTTGGCATTTACAAGGTAACGGACTGTACTAATTCGGTAACGATCAAGAATGATCCGCCGAAATTTCTTCATTCCGCTTCGCAACAGCAGCATCAGACGTTTTCGTTCAACCCCAATTTAAGCCTGCAATCGGATCCTGGGGCAGAGCAGGCTGTCGGTGAAAAATCTATGGAGGTTTCGGTCGATGCCAATTAAAAAAGTATGAAGTGAATGTATTCATTTGTGTGTATTTAATTTTCATTTTGCTTATTGACTACAACATATTATTATAGCTGTAAAGTTAAATGTTCACATATCTTTGACAATAAGTACTTTTTGTATGACGAATAATAGTATGAGACTAGCCTATCGGTGCCAAGAAAGAAAAGACCTTTAAACACGGAACTAATTCTTGCGAGACTTGCCTTGAACTTTAACCAGAATTACTCACGACGAGAAAGAATGACAGTGAATAAATGTGCGTCTGAAAATAATCCGTCGATTTGTCTAATTATAGCATTGGAGTGCTGGTAAGGTCAGTTGCGTGACGTGATGGTAAGTACATCGACATATGCTAAAATTGTCAAAAACAGTCCATATTTGTGTGAATAAAATTTGTTGGAAGTTTATATGAAACACGTTTAATCAATTAACATAAGATAAATATATAAGATATATCTAATTTGATGTAATTATTCTAGCTGTAAACCAAATCATTATGGACAATATTTTAAAATTGCAAAGAAAATAAAAGAAAAATGTTAAAACAGTCAATATCCATATCTAGATATAAGAGCTAAAATTATAACTGAGAAATTTGAAAATATATCGTTCATTTTGTTATGATAATTTGTAATATCCAATTGCTACGTTAGGAAGACAATAGTGTTTTGTATGTTAGGCTGTGAGCAATGGCTGCAAGCATGCGCAGAAACGGCTTTAAACAGTTATGACAGAGCCGAACCTTGTATATTTGTATGACCTACTCCAGCTCGATTTAATTTAGTTAATAGTTATTGTTTTTTTTTTTCATTATTTTATTCTCATGCATTGAGATACAGATGAATTTTAATTTATTTGAAACTATTCATAATAACCGAACAAAGAAGAGGTTGTTTACAATGAGCATAAAAGATCTTATACTCATTGGATTGTTAATATACACGCTCCTTTAATTTCTCTCTCAATTAACTCTAAATTGAGCAACTTTGACTCAGTTTTACATAGTCTATTAAAACGTCAAAAATTGAGTAAGTTTCGTTTACCGAACTGAGTAACAGTTACTCAGATTGTCATAATTTTCTGCTTTACTCTTTTTTTTGAGTGGTATTGAAAACATTTAAAAACGTTTCGCTAAAAATAAGTTGTTGTTTGGAAAAACGTGTTGTATTGTTGTTTGAAAAAAAGTGTTTTTTATTTGTGTATTAGAGTTCCTCCAGATATGAGAATGGTTATGGATTTTTTGGCTTGTGTACTATTTAAAACCTCAAGTCACAGTTCCCGGGTAACAGTGAGCCGTATTGCTGCGGTTTTAATGAAGCTGCTAAGGCAGAAGATACACTAATGATTTAATAAGGTTTGCTTTTTTATTACATATATGTATATGCAAAATACAAAGATTTGAAAAAAAAAAATGTGATTTTGTTATAATTGTATGCAACAATCCTCTGGCAGTTTCATTCATCAAAGGGATCAAAAGTCAAAACGAGCAAACTGAGTAGCTTTTACTCAGTTTAATTTTTAAGCGGTTTTCTAAGAAGAGGGTAATTCGTACTCAATTTCTGACACATGGTGACTCTACCCATAAATGAGTAATATCATAAAAACTCTGTTCAGAGCTTAGAGAAGAGTGGCCAAGTGGCTTCTTTCTCTTCTTTGCTATGAAACATATCCCCGGTTGAACATTATTTTCGTCTGCCTTACGTAAAATCCAGTGCAACCAGAAAAATTTATTTATTTGATATTTTTATTTAACAAAAAACACAACAATGAAAATTGGATAACAAACAACATATAAAACAAAACAACAAAACTTCGTCCATATTTATATCATCATACTACCACTGCCAAACTTTTTTTTTTGTTATTCTGACTTCTCCGGACTTTTTATAGAGAACAGAATGAAAAATATTTGGCTTAATTCCTTAATTCCTGTTGCAAAATCAAGGGGAAAATTGCTTGTTTTCAAGAAAAGCTTGATTTCACGTAACCACGAACAACTAAATAAACAACATAATAATAAAAAGAAATACCTTCACTGCATATTTGACTATGGCGTGAGATTTTAAAATTTGGAATTTTTTTTTCAGATTTTTCGCATATTTTTAGCCACTGTCGATAAGGTTCTGCATTCTTGGGAAATCGATAAAATTTTACGACCAAACTCTTGGCACTTAATTCGAATTCCTTTTTTGCTTTTTTTGTCGCAACGAAAACAAAATTGTGTCCACAATATTTCACTTTTACTTACTCAATGATTGAGTTGAAAACCAGTTGTTTAGCAACACGGCAAGCTGAACCCCTTTTGAATATTGTCACACGCGTGCTGTCAAAATCAACCAATCACGTTTGGAGCAAAAAACCTGGAGCAAACCGTGGTATCATCTTGGCCACTCTTCTCTTAGGTTCAGAGTAGGTTCACTTTTAACACCCCTTTGGCATCACGCCATGTTTCAAGGGCTAACATCTCAACTTATGTAAAAACGAGATAGCATATCACCGCTTCTTTTCATACATCTTCATCTTACTGCTGACAGCGGGCACAAATTAATTTGAGCCCACACGCTCCCTAAAATGAATTCAAAAATAATTAGAAAACAATTCATTTCCATAAAAAGTGGAACAACACGAAAATTGAGTAACTCTGTTGTTATTCAAAATTGTGTAACCATAGTATGGGCAAATACTGTGTATTTATTATTCAGAACGATGTATACAATTGAACTCATTTTTTGTGTTTAATAAAACTCATTTAGTTCTTAAAAAATATCAGTTTATGTGTACAAAATTATCCATTTATTGAATTTAAAACTACTCAGTTTTAAAATTAAAACCTACACCGATTTAGATTTTGAAACTATCAATAGAAAAATATTCATTTTTGAATTTAAGACTAACCATTTTCAGAATTTAAAAGTACTCAGTTTAAGAATGGAAAACCACTCAGTTTTAAATGTGATGTTAGCGTAGAAAGGGAGGTTTGTGCCAGTAACAGTCAGAACAAAACAAAACTTAGGTTACATTCTATCTGAACGGTATCTAATTATATTTATTTTTTAAGTATATTTTGCTCTTTTTTTGTGATGCATAATCACTTGATATTTTACTCTCCCACAAATTTCCTGATGACACGAATAACCTGAAAACTTTTGGTTCCTTAGAATGAATAATGAAAAAAGTTTATATGTGTACCCTAAAGCTTTTTAAAATGTCCGTGACCACCTTCTCAGCGATTTTATCATTTTTTGGAATCACTCAAACAGCCACAAGAACTGATTACACGGCCGCAACGGCTAAATAATGGCGCACAAATGTTGAATCATGGTGCCGCCTTTTCACTCGTGTCAAATAATGGCGTCGTTTTTTCATGCTTAGTACTCAAAATTGAGTTATAGTGGTAAATTCAAAAATGAGTTATTCTAGATTAATCTAAAATCAGTGTAAAAATTACACAGAATCACCAAATGCGGTATTCATTTTTTGACGTTTCCATGCAACTTATGAAATTGAATTAAAACTAATTCATTCGCCGTGTTACTTTTCACGAGCGTGCAGGACATGAGTTCATTGTCATTCACTGTTACTCGGTATAGGGATGCCAAAGGCTCGACTTTTAACGAAAGTGAGTGACATCTCACTCAGTTTTAGGGAACCTGTATATTAGAGAAATGACAAGACACTCACCGTTAAGGCAACTGTCAACATCAAAACGGATAACGGCAATGCAAAATTTTACAGCTCGTCCGTTTTGATGTTGACAGTTGCCTTAACGGTGAGCGTCTCGGCGTCTCTCTGGTGTATAGGCTGACTACTCAGTTTAGAGTTAAATTTGACGAGCGCAAGGCTACAGAGCTGCCAGATTTTATTTTGAAAAATCTATATGTTCCCGTAAAAAAATCTCTATTTTTCTGTATTTTGCTCGTGTGCCTGAAAGTGCTCGGGTTTGGGGTTACTGGGCTTGGAATCCGACCTGAAATCGTAAAAAAGTTGGGTAAAATTCCTGAAAGAAAACTCTGGTCTATAGCCGGGTTTTTTTTTCTATGAAAGCAATCAAATAAGGTATTTTTGTTCCAAAGTTTTCCCTCTTAGCCAAATGTCGGGTGTCAAAAAGAAATCAAAGAAAAGCAATTAGTTAAATGCTAGACGCCCAGCAGAAGTCAAACAGAAGCAATAAAAGGGAAAAAGGAGAGCGTGATTGTCGGCAAAAGAAGAGCGTTGGTTGTCGTCAACGCAAATACAACATAAATACAATCAGCCGCAAATATGCCGCATTAAACGAGGAAACAGCCCAACAAACAGTTTTGTTGGATAATTGCTTGTTAAGCTATAGTTTAGTTGAAATCCACTGAATAATAGTTTATTAAGCTGTAAATCAACAAAATTGTTTGTTGGGCGATTTTAAAGCCCAAATCAAAGCAAAAATATTGCTCTCTTTTTCTCTCATACAACATTATTCGCAACAACACTGCGTACGGTGGATGAGGTAATCCACGAGACAATTGCGATCGTCGAACCAAAAATACTCTTGCCGAGATTTCGAAAAATAGAACTGTTAAAATAACGAAAGCTTCAATATCAGTTTTGCTCGTGTTTCGGTTCAGATGTAAAAGTAGCAGGTGTTGCAGTTAATTATCATTATGGAGAAGTCTGCACTGCCGTAATCTCGAAGATTTAAGCGCCAAAGTGGCCGATTTGTGTTTTTTGCGATTAAACGATAGAACACATCAGGCCGGACCTATAGGCACCGAAATTTAATCAAAAGTGCAAAAAATAGCGTCATTATTTCACGAAAACGCAATGACGTAACCGCCATTTCTACTCAACGTGACGTAAATCCAACCCAACTACGTTTGTGATGCATTCAACGACTTGCAAATAAACCAAGTTTGGCATGTAGATTTGGGAGCAGGAAATATTTCTATGGTGGTACGACATCTCTCTCTTCTCTTCTCTGCAAGAGAAGGGTTCCATCCAAGTAAAACACATATTTAAAACAATATTTCCGGAAAATAGCTTAAAATTATCGAAATGATGCCCAGGAGCCAAGAATTGCCCCCAGAGACTATTTTGAATTCTAAGATGGCAAATTCTGATTTCTTGATAGCAGACCAAAATGGCCAAATACCACCCAATATGAGAATTTCCGGAATCAGAATGATACCCAGAGGCCAGAAATTAAGCTTTTTTAAAACCCAAAATGCCGACTTCTGTCTCTGGAAAACATCCCAAAATTATCGAATACCACTCAATATGGATATTTCCTTAAACGGGATGATGAACAGAAGCCTACAATTGACCCCAGAGAAGACCGTGTTAATCTCCGACCACGGATTCAGCTTAGCGGGGATGAAATTGACGTAGTTGGCAAGTGCGTGCACCTAGGCTAACTGCAGTGGTGGGCACCGCTAACCGAAAATTTAGCGACGCTAATCGCTAAGCCGCTAACCGGAAAATTTAGCTCGATAATCGCTAAACGCTAAACCCACATTAGCGAAACTTTCGCTAATCGCTAACTTCCCAAGCAGCAAAATTTGTTTCGATTTTAGCTTTGTGCATCACAGCAACAAATTACTACGCGAAACTAAGTTGCAGCTACATCTCAGTTTCTTATACAATGACAAAAAAGCGCAGGAGGTAGAGCCAATTCATTTTCGTTGTTTCATCACAAGTTTCAAGAATGAAACAACAATGTGTATGAACTTATGCGTGGAATTTGATAACAACATGGTGAGTGCAGCATGGCCAAATTGCAGCAACAAAGGTGTATCGTAGCAGCAACTAGGGTGATATAGCAACTACATAGTGTTGTAATAAGATTGTCAAATGGCAAATGGTCAGAATGGAAAAATATTGTCTGTATAGCGATTTATCTTTGATTATATCCAGAAATTTGATGAGGATTCAACCCCAGTTATCAATGTTTATTCAATTTTCACGATTTTACTATCTATGTCATTTGCTGTAGAAACACTTGCAAGTTTATGGCTCAGTTTTTAATTTTGCTTCCCTTATAATGCTCATGCTCATTCTCAGTTTTAAATTTTGCTTCTTCAAAGCAATTTATTTCATTTCGTTTTAGAGACCCTCACTGTTTGGACAGCTTCTAATCCCAGTATCCAAAAGTTACAACGCAGTGAATATGTGAATAGTCATATCGCTATTTTTATTGCTCGTGTTTTGTAAAATTTTGACCACTTTGATCTTCTGTGGTAAAACAAACGAAAACAAATACTGTTTAGAGCTATTCACAATAAGAGAGTTCTTGGTGTGCCGAAAATTCAATCTAGACCTTGAGCTTGTTCTTCAAAATGCTCAAGTGGCTTGTACGATAACTGGACTCCATTCTAGAGTAAAAAGACTGACTTGCCCTTGTGTCGTGAAGAGAGGAACTCTAGATAATTAAAATAATTAAACGTTGTTTGAATGAAATATACGTTACAAAAGCAACTTTCGCAGTAAATTATGTTCATCTTTCGAAGCAATTTACGTACGCCATCAGCAATTCACAGTTTTTCTAAGTAGTTTTATTGTCGCTTCTCAACAAAACTTAGCGAATTAGCGATTAGCGTTTCGAAGGCCAAAATTTTAGCGTCGCTAACAGTTTCGCTAACCTTCTCAAAAATTAGCGAAATCGCTAAACCGCTAATTGAATATTAGCGTCGCTAATTAGCGATTAGCGAATTGGCGGAATGGTGCCCACCACTGGCTAACTGGTGATTACCGAGAACGACATTAGCAGAGAAATTCGTCGAGGTCCTATGGCGGAAAATCGGACCTTTTTTGGACTCCGAAGGATGCACTGCTCGAATAAAACTCGTTGCGGAACGCAGTTGACTATCTCCAAAACTTTGATCATACTGTAGCCCTCTAAGGCCACGAAGCTTGGTCCATGCTCGTGGACAACTAAAGCGCACTTGATTTTTGTACGGAAGAAGAGCGACTTGTCGCATACTACGATGGATGTACGTCAATCGGTTGTAGAAACAGTAAAAGAAGAATCGCTGTTTCTATAACAAAATGACTTTGGTAACATAACTTCAGTTAATAAACCGTTTTCCACAAAACATATGTTCGGCTATGTTTTGTGATTATATTAATGCATTATGTACAGATCAGATTGTTGAAATTCGTCCTAACACTCATTATACAAACGTTTTTGGAAAAAGCTTCGTACTGAAAATTTTACTCGCTGTCGCATACGTCAGCCTGCGAGATTACGGCAGTGCAGTTGTGAGCACCATTTCGCTAATTCTCTAATCGCTAATTAGCGACGCTAATATTCAGTTAGCGGTTTAGTGATTTCACTAATTTTTGAGCTGGTTAGCGAAACTGTTAGCGTTTGGCCTTCGAAACGCTAATCGCTAATTCGCTAAATTTCGTAGAGAAACGATAATAGAACTGTTTAGAAAAATTGTGAATTGCTGATGGCGTACGTAAATTGCTTCTTCTACTTTACTGCGAAAGTTACTTTTGGAACGTATGTTTCATTGAAAAGACGTTCAATTGTCTTAATTGTCTGGAGTTCCTTTCTTTTCGACACAAGTGAAAGTTAGTCTTGTTACCCTAGAATGGAGTTCCAGTTATCGTACAAGTCACAGCTGCATTTTGAAGAACAAGCTCAAGGTCTAGATTGAATTTTCGGCACTCCAAGAACTTTTGTAAATTGCAATGCGCTTGAAATTATGACAACTTTCATTCTACTTTTTCGATCCAGATAATTGAATTTTTATGAAAACATTCTTAAAAGTATTTATTTATAATGCAAGCTAAATAACTTTTGTTACTCCTTATTTTTCCTTATTTTTACAAAATTGAAATTACCTCTCATTATAAATAGCTCTAAAGATTATTTGTTTTCGTTTGTTTTACCACAAAAGATCAATGTGGCTCAAAACATACAAAACACGAGTAATAAATCGAGTGTGTGAGAGAAGTGAGTAAATTTGGGGTATTCCGAGTTTTTCTGAGAAAACCTGAAAAATAAAGAGCAAATCTGAGTAACTCTCGTGTCTCTGAATATCCATCCCTAAACTTTTTCCCACCGCAAACATACACATGAATGTTGTTCGGTCCCACCGTTCATATATATTTCTTGCTCTCAAGGTAATCAAAGAGTGAATCATCTGAGAATTTCGGAGTAATATTGAGTAAATTAGAGGAATTCCCAAGCATAAAAGTAACTCAGATAAAAGTGAGTAAATTTGAGATTTATGGGGAAAAGGTAAAAAATAAAGAGCAAATCTGACTAACTCTCGTGTCTCTAAACATCCATCCTTAAACCTTTTCCCCACCGCGAATATATTATCGATTGCGGGAGAATTTATCTCGCAAGATGCATGAAAAACGCCGGAGAAGTGCGCGGTTATAACCAATCATGTTGGTGTCTTCTACAAAAAGTGCGCAAATCCAATTTCCGCACTTTTTGTAAAAGATATTACCGCGATTGGACGTACCCGAGCACTTCTACAAGAATTTTTTGCGAGAAAATTTGTCGCAGTCAACAATAAATATGAATATGGTCTCACCGTCCATATATTTTTCTTGTTCTCAAGGTAGTTGAAGATGTGAATTATCTGGATATTTCGGAGTAATGTTGAGTAAATTAAAGTAACTTTCAAGCATGAAGCCTGTAGTACACTCTTTGACCGAACGTCAAATATTTGTCTCTTTTTGACAGATAAAAATTTGGTCAAAGATAATTATTTGTCACTCTCCGATTTTAACAAGGGACAAACAACAACCATGATGTCAAATAAATTTGACCATTATGTCAGAAGGTCAAATATTTGACCATTAGACAAAGAGTGTACTACAGGCCTAAAAGTATCTCAGATAAAAGCTGTCTTGCCCCTCGGCCTTTACAGAATCTCGGTATAGATCATTTCGGCACCAACAATGCAAAGGGGCGTATCTAACAAATGAGCATGAGCATGAGCATGATTGACCGCCCGCGGTTGCTACTCCGTTATTGCCAGATTAGCTGTAATTACACAAAGAACCAACAGATGATGTCTGGGACCAACATGCATCCTCAATGTGTAAAAACAGGTGACCTAAATCTTTATATTAGGCAATACCAGCGCCGGCCGCATCCGAATGCAGGTCAAAGGAGGAGTTTGTATAGGAATATGTTGACGTGATACTCGCTTTATTGGAAGCCGAGAACACCTCTGCACTTCCACGAGAAATCACTGGGATATTGGATAAAGGGGAAGGTATACAGCAGGGTTCGTTTTGGTAAACGATGCGCTAATGCGCTAATGTCGGGTTCTTCAGAACAAGTGCCGCGTCTACAAGTTTATTACAGCCGCCACGATATTCATAATGTGATTCAAACTTATTTAGTTTGACAATGTAACACCGCAACAATAAAACGTACGCGAGGACACAGGATTTTTGACTAAACCGAGACAACTTGAAATTACCGTATATCTCCTCGTAAGGTGATGCTCTTTATACCTAAAACTATTGCGCGTTGTTGATCCATCTGTAGATAATACGACCTCATGGAAGGTACCGACGCGGGGGTTGAAAGGATATTTATCGACTGAACGAAATCGACTTCGATTTCCGATGTAATAATTTAGATGCAACGCGCGAGCAGTCTCCGACTTAACGTTGATGAAGATGAAAAAGATATGATGAAATATCTGGGTTCACTTCGCGAAATCACCACACGCCGGAAGTCCATATATCCGCAAAACTCGCCCGGGCTGAACACGCGTTTACACCGAAGCGTTACGAACAACCGCTTTAATCCCCCCGGCCGACACATACGCGCAGGAACTCGGCGTTTACGTCGATTATCTCTTAACAATGTACGCCTAATACGCCTAATAAATATGAAAATTGGCAATGTTCCATGCATCCAAAGCCTCAACAATTTAATAAAAGCAAATAAACATATAAGCCTGAGTATATTTTTAAATTTATTGACAAAGTGCCGAACTAGTCATAAATATAACAAATTATGTAAAACAACTGGTCAAAAGCTAAAACAATCAAAAAATCAAAGCATATGATTCCTGAGAAACACATACTCCAAACTCCACAAACCACACTAACACTTTGTGGACAAAAATAAAACTTGTTACTGAAACCCTGCGGAAAAAAATACCGCGCACACAATTTCAACGATGAAATCAAAATCACTCTGTATCTGTTTTCTCACTTAAAGTAAAACTAGAAACAAGCATCAAAATATCACTTTATAATACAGACAAGACAAAACGTATACTTAGCTTTCATCTCTTCATTTTCCAGTTGTTTTCATCGTTTTTGGACTTTTCTTTAAATGGAAGTACAGTGGCAACATGCATGTATGCCTTCACACACTCGTTTAATCCATACAACATTTCATTCGTTGAAAAGAGATAGCACATAAACACTGTAAACGGCGATGCATGGTTTTGATCTTATTGGCAAATTTTCACTTCAAGTTTAATTAGATACAAGCCAAATATAATTTGCACTATGCCAATGAATAAATCCCTCAATGCAAAGGGGCGTATCTAACAAATATAAACAAACTGCTTTTTTCATTGAAACAGATACTCGATACTCCAACAGATTGTATAGCTCCATCAAATTTCATGAACAACAATTTTTAAAGACATATTTTTAATATATTCAAAAGGGCGTAGTTACATTTTTGATAAATTCTACTCTAACCGCTGTTGCGCCCTTTCGTTTGTATGTGAGCGGAAGGGCCGAACTGACAGCTCAGTTTGCAATGTGGCAAAAAGTGTACTCTCTTGTTTTTTTAAGAAATTTTCTTTGAAATAGTGCTAATTTCTATCAGTTTTTTCTGCTTTCAACCAGGAACTTGTTCTTGGAATTCCCTAGCTTTCAGCTGCTTCTAGGTAATGAAAACTACATAATATCAAACTGCAAACTGCACGATGATTTCTTTTGGATAAATTTAAGATGCAGCATCAATTTTCGTAGAAGAAAATGCTCTTAATGGTGATGAAGTTCCCTACGCAGGCCTCTTCGTAGAATTGAATAGATCTGAAGATCAAAATTTTGAATCACCGAGCAAGCGCTTCAATTCCAACAATTTGGAACTTTCTGCAGTGTCATTCAACAATGTACATTGCTCAACGCCCAAAATTGACCGAAGTGAAACGTATTACACTTTTGATCGACAACAAAGCTCGTTCGGATCTACCGAATACTCCAGTGCTCTAGACCTCCGAATGGTCAAGAAAAAAGATTATTCAAATTTGAACTGCAGTGTGTCTTCAGTACACAGTCGGAGTGTTTGTAGTGACATAGAAAACCGATCTGTATATTCTAATCCGCGAGAATTTCTACCAGCTCCAAGGAAATATCAAAACCGAATACGATACGCTTGCCACAATTGATGAGAATTGTCAAACCTAAATATTAATTTGGTTCAATCGGATCACACCTACTCTAGGGCTCGAGAAAACGGACGACACTTTTCATCTCGAAGTTTGCAAGTGTCTGCTGTGCATCGGGACGATTCGGATGGTGAAAACAAAATTCGAAATGGAGTCTTTATCAATCCTTCACATGCGGCTACCATACACTGTAGTGGTGTGCATGGCGATATTGAAAATCTCGGCGATGCACTTATTCAAAATCACGATATCGATTCCACAACTTCTTCTAAATTGAAGTTCGAAGATCTGGATGAGGATTGCAGAGAAGTTTGCGTCGGGAGCAACACTATCATGAGCGAATTCGACATAACGGATTATTTTGAGAAATTCAGAAACGAAAGTCTTTTGAGTGATGATGCCGAATATTTACCCGATACAGATAAATGCAACAACGCCGGTAAGCTTTAAAATAAATTAAAATTTTTGTAAATGAAGTAAAAGATAATCCTTTCGTTATTAACTGTAGGTCCATCTGAAAAATTACCAGGAGATTTCGGTTTTCAAGAAATGGTCGAGCCCGAAGCAGCGAGAATAAAAGGAAAAAGTCGTCGAATCATTAATCATACTGCAAAAACGAAGGGACAAAGCTACATCCGTGATAACGGTACTGTAGTACCCGTAAGAGCTGTAAAGCCAGCATGTAATTGCACAAAACTTAAGTGTAAGGAGAAGTATAGCGAGGATGTGCGACGCCAGTTGAAACAGAATATGTTGGAACTTACAGCTTCTGGTCAGAATCAGTTCCTCAGCAATCATATGGCACTACGGACAACTGCCCGGCCAACGGTAATATTTTACTACAATATCAAGTTGGTTTCAGTTTGTAACTTAATTCAAGGAGATTTTTCACGCGTTCCTACTACCTTCCTGCGGTGAACGGTAAGGTCCGCGTTTGTAAAGTCATGTTCATGGCGACATTCGATGTGACAGACAAGAAACTTCGTGTGTTGACCAGAAAACAATTGAAAGGGCTCGGAATTTCGGCTGATGACATGCGAGCTGAAAACAGTAATCGTAGGAGAATTTCTGATGAACATCAAAATTATATAATCAATCACATTAAATCCTTTCCGTCGTATACCTCCCACTATAGCAGGGAAAAAAGTTCGCGCTTATACTTAAGTAGTGAATTGAACGTAATGAAAATGTATAACCTGTACAAAACCAAATGTGCTAAAATGTGCTAAATGAATCCTGTACACTTCAATACATATCGATTACTATTCCATTCCATGAAACTGGCCTTTAGGAAACCTAAATCAGATACTTGTTGCCAGTGCGACAAGCTAGCTATTCAGCTCAAACTAGCAGAAACGAGTGCCGATAGACAAGTAATCCAACGAACGCTCGATGGCCACCAAGCGGTGGCTCAAGCAGCATATTCAAGCAAAAGAGCTGATGTTTCGGTTGCAAAGCACAGTCTTGAAGTCAAGACGGCATCCTTTGATCTCCAAAAATGCTTGCCAACACCACATTTGTTGTGTGGCGCGGCATTCTATAAACGGCAATTGTATACTCTAAATCTAACTGTGTATATGGTAGAAATTCGGTTGAATGTTTTTTGTGGGATGAGTCCAAAGCTAGGCGAGGATCTCAGGAAATTGCTTCCTGCATCCTCAAAGATTTAATCAATACGGACAAGCGAGTGAAACACGTCATTTACTACTCTGATCGTTGTGCTGGACAAAATCACAATCTTGTCATGTGCATGATGTATTCACAGTTTATTGAAAAATGTACACAAGAAGGCCGCGATTTAACGATCTCTCATAAATATATGACTTCTGGCCACAGTCACATGGAAGTTGACTCAGCCCATGCTTGTATTGAGAAGGCGAAAAAAAGATGTACCTCGAATATCGAGACACCCAGAGACTGAGCGATTTTCATTGCGTCAATTTAGCGAAGAGTACCGTTCCAAGTGACTGAAATGGACCAAAAAGAGTTTTTGGCGTTCAAAGAGCTAGAGCAATACTACAGAAGACCAAAATCAAATACGCAAGGAGAACCTGTGCGCTTTAAAAATATTCCGATATTTGAGTACAGAACGTCAACTCCTGGAATTGTTTACTTTAAGTATGACTTGCTAGCAGAAGAGTTCCTAAAATTCGATCTTACAGATCATGAAACGAAGAATGTAGTTCTGGCCCCTCTCACCATTGAGCCTCTTTCCCTATCGAACGAGAAAATGGAAGATTTAAAAAGTTTGATGGAGTTTGTTAGTAACAAGGCTTACTATAATACTCTCCTGCAACAACTAGCACCCAAGAAACGTGGTCGGAAAGCCAAGATTGATGCAGTGGATCACTTTGAAGCTGATTTGGACAATTTGTTGGATACGTCTTTTTAATATAAAATGCTTATTCTGTATACTTTATAAATATATGGTTCATAGTAAACGTAATATCGCTATTCTTGTATTCTATAAAATTCTAATTCTACATATCACATTTCACGGATATTTCAAGTTTTCCATTCCAGTTCATCTTGCAACTTTTATTTTTCTGCCAAAACCCATGCTAGATGCTGTTGAAATGCAGTCCTGAAATTAAAAAAAAATCATCTCTGAGTAGATATTTTGTTCCAAAGTTGTACCTACCAGTCTAACCTAAGCAGTAAATTGTTACAGCCTGTTCTGGTTCCCGAGATCGGGAGATCGTTTTAGGTTTCCTTTTTCAGAAGCCGAAGTGGGACTCGGGCTAAAATGTTCGCCAGTATCATGTAGTTATCTAAAAGGAATATTTGTACACTATTTTCCACTTTTTCTTTTTTATCCAACCAAATTTGCCGTCAATTTCCTTTTTTTTTTTTGAGCAGAAGGGCGAAACTGCATATCTGTTTACAAAATGCCACTTCTAATAGGGCCCAACCGACAGATAGTTAAACAATAGGTCCAACACGGAAAGGGCCCAATCGACATACAATTCGTAAAAAGGCCAAAGTCGTTTTTTGGCTCTCTGTAGATAAAAACACCAGAATAAATTCTGAATTACTGTGTATTGATGAACAACACGTCTTTCTAACTGAACGATGAAAGTAAAAAGCCTGCAAGACTAATAATTTTAAATTAAAAAGTGTTTTTTCGTTTCAGTAACTTTGGCACTGGTTTTCTCAGTTTCTCATAATTGTTAGTATCGCCCTTTCGCAATGTTGGTGCCGATTTTACGAGACGTTTCTGAACTCAATTCATGAATGAAATTTTGACAGAAAGCTCGAAACCGCTGACATAACTCACGTAAAAGCAACTTCATCATCAGCAGGATTCGTGACACCTGTCAGTTCAGAAAATGGTCTATTGTGCAGAGACTCCCTCTAAGGGCATCCTCAACAGTGCGCTTCTATACCCCGTTTGGCAGCGCTCTATCATCACTTGATACCGTACCGGTGGCTGCTAAATGCGGTAAAGAAATAGCAGCCGGGCCTCCGGCAAGCATCGCGCTCTCAAATTTGGCAGCCCGATAGCGCTGCTAAAGGTTTATGCTATAGGAACGTCAAACAGAGATGATAGCAACAACCGGTGTGAAAACGGGTGAGTGAGCAAAATAGCCGCGCTGTACACAGTCGCCATAACAACTTAAACAGTAGCGCACTGTTATGCCTTGATATCGCCAGATGATATCGGATATCACCTCGAGCGTTTACACTACAGTGAGCTGATATGATTTGACATTTGCTTTGGTATTTGAAAAGAGAAGGAAACAAAAACAGGTCAAAGCTAAAACAAAACAACAAGAGCAATGGGATTAGGATAGAGATGTCAGTTATAGCGAATTTCTTTATTCCACCAGCTCACCTCGTTTTGACCTGGAAGCGCACTAACTGCTTTCAAAACCCTTCTTTATTCGCTCGATTTTGACCCAGTTTTGACCTGCCGTGCTGCCCGAAGCGCACTGTAAAATTTGTCAGCCTCAACCCACCACCGCACGTGATAAGTTCGTGAACAATTATCTGGCATCTCTTTCTTACTTGCGTCTTAAATGGCGATGACGTTTTATTATTCCTTGGCAGTTTTGCCCGCACACAGTGGAATGAAGAAATTCGCTATTAATTGGCTCGCACCAACGCGAACTCTCATATGCAATAGGGTGTTTTAGGGGCATGTATATTAATTTTGCTTTTGACAAGAAATGTCAACAGAAATACATATTCTACTGATTTTTCTTTATACAAACAGCAAAACTATTGAAAAAATCGATTTCAAATATTAACAACTGTAAGTGATTTTAAGACATACCCTACCATCAAGAAATCAGAACACAGGGAGGCCAGGTCATTTTGAAGTAGAATACTTCTCTCAGGAAGTTCGGCTACATAGGGATGTGAAATGAAAATCTAAAACCTAAAAAAGTGGAAAAAAATATGTCCAATTTCAAATGCTAATAAATCGGTTAGTATTCGATGGATTTCTTCCGTTCTTGCAGCAATAGATTGTAAAATCTTCTAAGATTCTTCCCAAAAGAAGATAATAGTAATTTTATTATTCACACTATTGTACTATTGAAAATAGTCTTTGAAGCTGATTTGGACAATTTGTTGGATACGTCTTTTTAATATAAAATTCTTATTCTGTATACTTTATAAATATATGGTTCATAGTAAACGTAATATCGCTATTCTTGTATTCTATAAAATTCTAATTCTACATATCACATTTCACGGATATTTCAAGTTTTCCATTCCAGTTCATCTTGCAACTTTTATTTTTCTGCCAAAACCCATGCTAGATGCTGTTGAAATGCAGTCCTGAAATTAAAAAAAAATCATCTCTGAGTAGATATTTTGTTCCAAAGTTGTACCTACCAGTCTAACCTAAGCAGTAAATTGTTACAGCCTGTTCTGGTTCCCGAGATCGGGAGATCGTTTTAGGTTTCCTTTTTCAGAAGCCGAAGTGGGACTCGGGCTAAAATGTTCGCCAGTATCATGTAGTTATCTAAAAGGAATATTTGTACACTATTTTCCACTTTTTCTTTTTTATCCAACCAAATTTGCCGTCAATTTCCTTTTTTTTTTTTGAGCAGAAGGGCGAAACTGCATATCTGTTTACAAAATGCCACTTCTAATAGGGCCCAACCGACAGATAGTTAAACAATAGGTCCAACACGGAAAGGGCCCAATCGACATACAATTCGTAAAAAGGCCAAAGTCGTTTTTTGGCTCTCTGTAGATAAAAACACCAGAATAAATTCTGAATTACTGTGTATTGATGAACAACACGTCTTTCTAACTGAACGATGAAAGTAAAAAGCCTGCAAGACTAATAATTTTAAATTAAAAAGTGTTTTTTCGTTTCAGTAACTTTGGCACTGGTTTTCTCAGTTTCTCATAATTGTTAGTATCGCCCTTTCGCAATGTTGGTGCCGATTTTACGAGACGTTTCTGAACTCAATTCATGAATGAAATTTTGACAGAAAGCTCGAAACCGCTGACATAACTCACGTAAAAGCAACTTCATCATCAGCAGGATTCGTGACACCTGTCAGTTCAGAAAATGGTCTATTGTGCAGAGACTCCCTCTAAGGGCATCCTCAACAGTGCGCTTCTATACCCCGTTTGGCAGCGCTCTATCATCACTTGATACCGTACCGGTGGCTGCTAAATGCGGTAAAGAAATAGCAGCCGGGCCTCCGGCAAGCATCGCGCTCTCAAATTTGGCAGCCCGATAGCGCTGCTAAAGGTTTATGCTATAGGAACGTCAAACAGAGATGATAGCAACAACCGGTGTGAAAACGGGTGAGTGAGCAAAATAGCCGCGCTGTACACAGTCGCCATAACAACTTAAACAGTAGCGCACTGTTATGCCTTGATATCGCCAGATGATATCGGATATCACCTCGAGCGTTTACACTACAGTGAGCTGATATGATTTGACATTTGCTTTGGTATTTGAAAAGAGAAGGAAACAAAAACAGGTCAAAGCTAAAACAAAACAACAAGAGCAATGGGATTAGGATAGAGATGTCAGTTATAGCGAATTTCTTTATTCCACCAGCTCACCTCGTTTTGACCTGGAAGCGCACTAACTGCTTTCAAAACCCTTCTTTATTCGCTCGATTTTGACCCAGTTTTGACCTGCCGTGCTGCCCGAAGCGCACTGTAAAATTTGTCAGCTTCAACCCACCACCGCACGTGATAAGTTCGTGAACAATTATCTGGCATCTCTTTCTTACTTGCGTCTTAAATGGCGATGACGTTTTATTATTCCTTGGCAGTTTTGCCCGCACACAGTGGAATGAAGAAATTCGCTATTAATTGGCTCGCACCAACGCGAACTCTCATATGCAATAGGGTGTTTTAGGGGCATGTATATTAATTTTGCTTTTGACAAGAAATGTCAACAGAAATACATATTCTACTGATTTTTCTTTATACAAACAGCAAAACTATTGAAAAAATCGATTTCAAATATTAACAACTGTAAGTGATTTTAAGACATACCCTACCATCAAGAAATCAGAACACAGGGAGGCCAGGTCATTTTGAAGTAGAATACTTCTCTCAGGAAGTTCGGCTACATAGGGATGTGAAATGAAAATCTAAAACCTAAAAAAGTGGAAAAAAATATGTCCAATTTCAAATGCTAATAAATCGGTTAGTATTCGATGGATTTCTTCCGTTCTTGCAGCAATAGATTGGAAAATCTTCTAAGATTCTTCCCAAAAGAAGATAATTGTAATTTTATTATTCACACTATTGTACTATTGAAAATAGTCAAGCCTTGTCAAAACGAAAAATTCGACCTCTGATTGGTCGTTATATGCTTGCTTCCCAAGCACGGTCGACAGGATCATATACCTTGCAATTGAAAACATGCTATTTGGCCTATATAAGAGCCTGTTTCAGCCGGAGCCGCTCATAATAGTTCTAGACAGCGACAACAGCAGTCGTCCTTCCTTAGCAGCAGCACCCTGTGGTTGGTCATCACGTCTCAGGAGCAGCGCGGTTCTCCTCAGCGTGTGTCGCCAGACTGCCATTACTCCCCCCGTGTTGGGGCAGCATGAAAATTGCCATCAGGAAATCCAATTTTGGACATCAAAATGCCTCTACCAAGGCAAATAAACAAGTCATTGAAAGTTAATAATTTTTGTCAACGCAAGCAAGCATTCTGTGTTGCATCCTAGCAATTTAAATTTGTCGCACCCGTCTAATTTACTGAATGTGAAATGGCTTCCACAGTGCATGTTGTCGGTGTATCTTAATTCCCCCAATGTTAGGGCAGCTCAAAGGTTGTAATTAGCAACCGATTTTGAACCGCAAAATGCTTTTTTTTTCAAGGCAAATGAAAAAATAATTGAAGGTTAATAATTTTCTGGCATCAACACAAGCAGACATTCTGTGCGGGATGCAATCAAATTCTGTTGTAGTTGTCTAATTTTTACTTTATTTAGTAAACCCCCTACTGTAGGGGCAGCGCAAAGGCTGCGATCAGCATAACCGACATTGAATGACAAACTGCCCTGTTAGAACGCATTCACAAAAGCAGTTAGTTCGACTATGCAGAGCTAATATGAAGTCGATTCAATCAATCAGCATTAACAGAATTTCGTCGTCTCCCAGCTGCCAAATTGCAACATGATGCAACACGCAACAGCGAGCAAACGAAATCGCTTGGTGTTACAAACCGCAATAAGATACGGGTTAAAACCGTTGCGTGTGTGAGAGCACCATCGGTGTTTATTCGCTGGATACAAAAATCAAATGCGAATTGTGGAATAACTCGTCTAAAGAACATAAGGAAATGGTAAACCTGAACTGAAAGGCGTGGCCTATTACGTAGCACCCTTCGGCTATAAAAGAGTGTTTTTTGGGAAAACTAGCTACATTCATTAGTCGGAAGGTGAGCTGGATGGACCGTCCACAACGTTGACAGTAGCAGCAGCAGATATCAGCACTCAGCGGTAACAGAATATATCAGCGGGTTGCGCCTGTGGCTGCCTTCAAATTGAACAAATCACTTGCCCTGTGGTTGGTCACCACGTCTCAGGCCTCTGCCTGAGAACGAAAGCCAACGCGAGCGATCTGGCGAGATTTTTGCAGTACAACAGCCGGCACTTCATCTAATGGAAAAGTTGGATCAATTTGTTCAGAAGAATATTACTGTCGGTAATATTACAGAGCTGCGATTGCATTATATCCGATATGGAAAACACTTAATTTGAAGAGTTAATAGTTTTGGGTACCAGTAGCAGTATGGTAACAGCCTCAGCGGTAAGTGCAGCCGGTACTTCCATGAGGCGGATGTTATAAGGAAGTAAATGGAAGCGGCATGGCGAATCAGTTCGGGTGTGCTTAGACGCGCGTCATTTTTCGTTGTTGATATTATTCCCCACATGAAACGAAGCGCTTTCGTACGATAGCGGCGGTATTAGCGGTAGATGCATTTGCCAACACTTACTCCAGTGAAGCCGTGTCTAATTTTCAATGTGAAAACACCTTTCTATTGTGTTGGCCGTGCACATTAGGCCTCTGCCAGGCTAAACGCGAAAAGCGGCGTGAACCGTTTCGCCCGGCCGTAGGTTAATGTGCAGCCGTAAGTAGAGCTGTGTAAAAGTATTCTACTTCAACCTCGCGGTCGTGGCTTTGCACACAACCCTCCTGTGATTTTTTCAAATATCTTCACACTTATTTTTCTTGTTCTCGCAACACTGCAACCATCTCAGCCGCCACTGCGCTGTCAGTCCGGCTTACAGGAACAAATACATTGAAATTAGTGATGGGAAATATCGCCCAAAACAGACATCGATAACAATCGATAATTCCGGGGCTTTTATCGATATTATCGATAAGTATCGATAATTTGACAGCTAACGTTTGCGGTAAAAAAATTTTTTTTTCAGATGGTGAGAAAAAAACTATTTCAGATGGTGATGAAAAAAAAAACTATGACAGATAATTGAGTTGGATAAATTTCCCATGGAAGGTTATCATGTTAGCTTCCTCGCAAAAAAATATTACGTCCTTGCGTGCAGCCTTTCGGCAGTTAACCGGAACATTCGCCATGGCGGACGAAAACATGCGTGTAGCCATGTTTTTAAGCTCTTTCTTCGTTTTTTTTATTAATTCTCCCTCCGTTTTCGCGACAAAGTTGTTGGAATAGATCTTGCGCTTCAAGTTTGCCCAGAAATTCTCGATGGGAAGCAGGTGGGGGACATTGGGCGGATTCGCCGACTTCGGTACCACATCGATATTCAGCCGCTCCATCTCCTCCAACGATCGCTTCGAGTAGTTGGCCGACGTCAAATCTGGCCAGAACACCGTGTCTTCGCGCTTATGGTATTTCTTGATGAACGACGCAACTTCTGTCAGGCACTTCGTACTATAAATTTCCCCGTTCACGGCCAGCCCGGAGCGAAAGAAGAGCAACTTTGACATCCCTTTCTCGCTGATTGTCAGCCACAGCCGCACCTTCTTGGGGAACTTGGTCTGTGAAATAAACTTTACCTCGATGCTCACTTCCTTCGTGGGAGAGGTAAAATACAAAGAGCCCTGCTAGTCATTGCCATTCAGGATAAGATAGGTCTAGTCGTCCAATACCACTGCCACGTCGCGATTCGCCGGGAAATCGACTCGACCATCTTATTCAACCGCTGTCGCTGCGTCATTGCCTGCAGCTCCGAGACCAGTGGACGGGACTGCCGCTTTCTGCATGTATGTCCATGTTCTCCTGATACTTTTTCACTGTTTTAGAGCATGCACCAACCTCTCGGCCAAGTGCACGCAGCGATTTAGCCACTTTTCCCTCGGTCTTCCTCTTAAGCATCCTTTGAAGCTTCTTGTCGCTCAGGGTCGTTGGCCGTTCGGAACCGGGCTTTCTTTCGATGCTCTGATCGTAGTCCAATAGAGCCAAGAAGTTGTAGATGCCAGAACCGGCATACCCGGCGTCCACAAAGTGCCGCACGATGTCCGTTTTTGACGCGGCGGGGTACCGTTCTTTGAACGCGCACACTTCTGAAAGTAGTAGCTTCACTTTTTGAAGTAGAATACTTCTCTCAGGAAGTTCGGCTACATAGGGATGTGAAATGAAAATCTAGAACCGAAAAAAGTGAAAAATATGTCCAATTTCAAATGCTAATAAATCGGTTAGTATTCGATGGATTTCCTTCGTTCTTGCAGCAATACATTGGAAAATCTTCTAAGATTCTTCCAAAATGAAGATAATTGTAATTTTATTATTCAAACTATTGTACTATTGAAAATAGTTAAGCCTTGTCAAAACGGAAAATTAGACCTCTGATTGGTCGTTATAAGATTGCTTCCCAAGCACGGTCGACATAATCATATACCTTGCAGTTTAGAATATGTTAATTGGCCTATATAAGAGCCTGTTTCAGCCAGAGCCGCTCATAAAAGTTCTAGAAAGCGACAACAGTAGTCGTCCATCCTTAGCAGCAGCACTAGCAGGGCAGTGGATACCAGCGAAAGTGGATAGCGGCCACAGCTGTGGCATAGCACAGTGGGGCGACTCCATACAAAGGCTGGCAAAGCAAAAAAAGTTTCGATAAACTCGACAAAAACTTGGTATTTACATAATTTTGGGGCGCTGAACACGAATTTGGCATCCATTTTTTGTTTGGGGCCGTCCATAAAGCACGAAACCCAATTTTTAATATTTTTTGGCACTTTCTTCCTTTTTTATAGAATTATATGATCTTTGACCACAAGTAGTGCCACCGGGTGTCTTCCCCATTGAAAAAGAAACGTTATTTATGGACGACCCATCGAACTAAATAAATTTTAAATATATATATTTTTTTAAATAAACTAAAACAACATAAGTAATACAAACTAATTACAAATTGAAAAAGTCATCATCATCATCATCTTCCGCTGTGATCGCTTGAATCTTGTGTTGAATTGTTTCCAGAAAATTTGAAATTCATTATACTTATCAGCAAGAAAAATGTCTTTCGCTGCAATTTTCATTTCTTCTAGTGATTTTCGATGTTTCATTGTTTCATATATATGTTATCTTCCTAATCAGGGTTCTATGGTTGAAAGAGGACATTTAAATACATGTATAACACCATGACTTGACAACTTACTAGACAGTGAATTAGGTGGTGCCGCTGAAATTGAAGGCTCCATAATAAAATTCAACAAATTTATGAATTTGAAAACCAAGACACTGGAATGACACAACGTTCTAAATGAGTACGAAAAGATGCGGAGTGCGACGACTGTTCTTTGTTTTACCTAAATTTTGAATGTAGTCACAACCGTGGCAAACTGCGGCAACTAAACTTTTAAGCTACTTTTCTACCAAAAATCAGGTTTTTTTAAATTTTTTTTAGTGTCAGGCCTACTATAACCAAATTTTACAATATCTAATGAAAAGGGTTTGTTTTGCACAATATTTACAACAGCTTTTCCTTTGACGTCAAAAAAATCCAAGCTATCCTTGAAGCTACAGAGCGTTTCAAAGTAATGTACTTTTTAAAAAAAAAAAAAAGACAAAAACGTCAGTAAGCCAAGCTTTGAAAAGTCATAAAAAATTCAGATTTCATGATATTGCGCCCAAATTTTGGATTTAGACACTTGAATGTTATAGCAATAAAGGAAAAATATTATGAAACAGCTAACGAAAAAAAAAAATTTTGGCTGATGGCCAGCGATTCCCCATTGTGCATAGCAATGGATAGCGCACCAGTTGCAGCGGATCTCAGCAACGATAGCAGCTAGGCCAGCTGATGCAGGGGCAGCGGATACCAATGGTAGCGTATAGCGGCCACAACTGTGGCATGGCTATGGATAGCGTAGTAGTTGCAGCTGGTATATCTGACCATGAAGCATTTATGCAATAGTTGAATGAAAGTTGCAATTGCAGCAATCGCCCTTTTTCAAGGCTACTAAATGTATTTGGAAGAGCATAATATATGGTTATTAATAAACTGCAACTGAGGTTTAATGCTGCTGCAAATGCACAGCAGTATGATGTTTATTACGATTTGTTGATACTGTGCTTAACAAGCGGTATATACGAAACAAATCCGATTTAGGAATGACTGACACGCAAGCAGCCGGGTTATCTTTCTTGTAAATGTATTCTACTTCAACCTTGCGGTCGTGGCTTTGCACACAACCCTCCTGTGATTTTTTCGCCCTCACAGTTAGAGTTTGACTGATAGAGCTGTCAAATTTTTTTTTGCTATCTCATGGGTTACAATGATTGATGATGCATGAGTAGTTTCGTCAGTGCGATTAAAGGTAAACCCATGAAAAATCGGCAATTTTTGTCCATTTTTTTTACCGCAAATGTTATTTGACAAATGGATACGTTTGCGTTGCGTTCGAATTGCCGCAAACGCAGCCGCAACGTATCCATTGTGTTAAGGCCTTAAATGACAAATCTTACGACACTGCGAATGAAAATTCAAACAACCGGACGAGTTAAACAGTTTGTTTTGGAAAGTCTTCGGGTTTTACGCCGGGAGTGCTTTCTACGGAGTAGTTTCAATTAGTGCTGGGACTTTTAACCGGATATATTCGTGATCCGGTTATCCGAAGCTCGGATCACGGATGTGTGAACGAATACTATTCGGATGTCCGGATATCCGGAGATCCGGATACGGGTAATCGAATAGTCGGATATCCGGATATACTATCCGGATATCCGGATTTTTTTTGAAGTAGAATACTTCTCTCAGGAAGTTCGGCTACATAGGGATGTGAAATGAAAATCTAGAACCGAAAAAAGTGAAAAATATGTCCAATTTCAAATGCTAATAAATCGGTTAGTATTCGATGGATTTCCTTCGTTCTTGCAGCAATACATTGGAAAATCTTCTAAGATTCTTCCAAAATGAAGATAATTGTAATTTTATTATTCAAACTATTGTACTATTGAAAATAGTTAAGCCTTGTCAAAACGGAAAATTAGACCTCTGATTGGTCGTTATAAGATTGCTTCCCAAGCATGGTCGACATAATCATATACCTTGCAGTTTAGAATATGTTAATTGGCCTATATAAGAGCCTGGTTCAGCCAGAGCCGCTCATAAAAGTTCTAGAAAGCGACAACAGTAGTCGTCCATCCTTAGCAGCAGCACTAGCAGTGCAGTGGATACCAGCGAAAGTGGATAGCGGCCACAGCTGTGGCATAGCACAGTGGGGCGACTCCATACAAAGGCTGGCAAAGCAAAAAAAGTTTCGATAAACTCGACAAAAACTTGGTATTTACATAATTTTGGGGCGCTGAACACGAATTTGGCATCCATTTTTTGTTTGGGGCCGTCCATAAAGCACGAAACCCAATTTTTAATATTTTTTGGCACTTTCTTCCTTTTTTATAGAATTATATGATCTTTGACCACAAGTAGTGCCACCGGGCGTCTTCCCCAGTGAAAAAGAAACGTTATTTATGGACGACCCATCGAACTAAATAAATTTTAAATATATATATTTTTTTAAATAAACTAAAACAACATAAGTAATACAAACTAATTACAAATTGAAAAAGTCATCATCATCATCATCTTCCGCTGTGATCGCTTGAATCTTGTGTTGAATTGTTTCCAGAAAATTTGAAATTCATTATACTTATCAGCAAGAAAAATGTCTTTCGCTGCAATTTTCATTTCTTCTAGTGATTTTCGATGTTTCATTGTTTCATATATATGTTATCTTCCTAATCAGGGTTCTATGGTTGAAAGAGGACATTTAAATACATGTATAACACCATGACTTGACAACTTACTAGACAGTGAATTAGGTGGTGCCGCTGAAACACAACGTTCTAAATGAATACGAAAAGATGCGGAGTGCGACGACTGTTCTTTGTTTTACCTAAATTTTGAATGTAGTCACAACCGTGGCAAACTGCGGCAACTAAACTTTTAAGCTACTTTTCTACCAAAAATCAGGTTTTTTTAAATTTTTTTTAGTGTCAGGCCTACTATAACCAAATTTTACAATATCTAATGAAAAGGGTTTGTTTTGCACAATATTTACAACAACTTTTCCTTTGACGTCAAAAAAATCCAAGCTATCCTTGAAGCTACAGAGCGTTTCAAAGTAATGTACTTTTTTCAAAAAAAAAAAAAGACAAAAACGTCAGTTCGCCAAGCTTTGAAAAGTCATAAAAAATTCAGATTTCATGATATTGCGCCCAAATTTTGGATTTAGACACTTGAATGTTATAGCAATAAAGGAAAAATATTATGAAACAGCTAACGAAAAAAAAAAATTTTGGCTGATGGCCAGCGATTCCCCATTGTGCATAGCAATGGATAGCGCACCAGTTGCAGCGGATCTCAGCAACGATAGCAGCTAGGCCAGCTGATGCAGGGGCAGCGGATACCAATGGTAGCGTATAGCGGCCACAACTGTGGCATGGCTATGGATAGCGTAGTAGTTGCAGCTGGTATATCTGACCATGAAGTATTTATGCAATAGTTGAATGAAAGTTGCAATTGCAGCAATCGCCCTTTTTCAAGGCTACTAAATGTATTTGGAAGAGCATAATATATGGTTATTAATAAACTGCAACTGAGGTTTAATGCTGCTGCAAATGCACAGCAGTATGATGTTTATTACGATTTGTTGATACTGTGCTTAACAAGCGGTATATACGAAACAAATCCGATTTAGGAATGACTGACACGCAAGCAGCCGGGTTATCTTTCTTGTAAATGTATTCTACTTCAACCTTGCGGTCGTGGCTTTGCACACAACCCTCCTGTGATTTTTTTAGCTCTTAGGCCCGTTCGAATGAAATGTAACGCAAAAAATGGCTTTTTCCACAATCTCCCATCCCCTCGTAAGTATTTATTTACATAATTCTCATTAAACTATGTTCGGATACAATATTCGGATATCCGGTTATTCGACTATCCGAAAATCCGGATATCCTGTCGGATAATATCCGGATATCCGATTGATCCGGATTTTGGATATTTGTCCGATATCCGAGGTCGGATATCCGGTTATTTTAATCCGAATAGTCCCAGCACTAGTTTCAATCCGAGGTTCATTTTGAAGGTTGTATAATAAGGGAAATAATTGAAGCAGGCAAAATTCTGTCAATTTTTAAATGGCCAAAACTTCACGAAAAATGAATCAATTCTGACAAAACAGGCTTCATTTTACTGGAAAACTGTCCTAGTTTCCTTAAATAACTTGAGAACTGGACGTGACCAAGGGTCACTTGAAATGTTTCGGATTTCCGGAGTGTGTGCCAAAGTGTACATTTTTGCAACGCGTAGAACTTTTTCTGACATTCTGTTTCACTTAGGTTTATATGTTGTCAATAAATCAAAATTTATTTCGGGTTCAATGGTAGCCAAAGATTGAAAATTCGCCAAGGAATCAACGAGGTATGAATTTATTAAGTATGGGTGTTGACTTTGGTGGTTTTTTCCCTGTTGGGTACTAATTTTCTTTGAGCTTGCAGCACTCTAGCAGAATTCAATCGAACATTGTGGGTGTATAGGTCTTATTAAACCAAGCGACTTTGCAAACTTGCTTTTGAAAATTTCACATTTTCATTTTCACGCGGATTTTCTCTAAAAGGTTATTTATGCAGATTTTCAAATTAACGTGGTTTTCCACGCGAATTTTTGAATTAAAGCGGTTTTTCAAGCGGATTTCTGAATTAACATGGTTTTTCACGAGGCATGTATCCCCCGCGCAAGAAAACCTAACTGTATTTGAACCTTTTTCTTATGAATCAATATATCTTACACGCTCGTTCAATTTTACTCTAAATTGGTTAGAAAGTAATCACTTTCGTATTTTGATTCAAAATGTCAAAAAATGAGTAATATTGAAACTAAGGTAATAACGAAACTGAGTAACTTTCACCCAGTTTTCGTATTATTTTGTTTTGCTCACTTTTGGGTAACCGTTCATTTTATATCAGTTCGCTGTAAACAAAAGCTAGGCATTTAACAGTTCCCTGTTTATTTCGCTTATTCGTACATGGATTTAGTTTTGAAAGTACTGCAACGAATAGTTTACAATAAAATAATAATCCGCTCTTTGAAATATGAGCCACAAGTCAAATAAGTGTGTGCTGCAGTAGTGAGGGAACGAAACGCGAAGAATGAGTTCATAAAAACATCAGACACGTCCGCTTGTTCAAATAACTTCTGTTTTTGTTACATTGATTTTGTAACATATTGATCAAGCTATTTGAGTGGTCAGATCCATATTCTTAAATCATGGATGAGACGGTAATGCTTATTCTTTTTGTAATACTAGTTGGTTCCTATATAGCTGGAAGTATACTGTTAATCGTGATGCTGTTGGAGGAAAAACTAAAAATGTGTATATGTTTGGTGCTAGGTTGTTGGTGGGAACGGCCCTTACAGTAATACCAGAAGGAATTCGTTCCTTGTACGATGCAAGCTCGGATGGAAGCAATCTTGAAGTTAAATACGTGGGCACCTCTTTAACACCGGACAATAAACACAGCGCTGATTTATCCACATTTGGGCTCTCCCTAGTACTGGGCTTTGTCTCCATGATACTTGTACCGAGTTGTAGCTTTTTTACGCGAAGCAATCCGAAAGATGGAAATGATATAAAATAATAATAATTAGGTAACTTGATGGGAAATAAATCTACAACATATTAACAATTTTTCTTATGTTGTTTTCAAATTTTAATTTCCGAATTTCCTATTGTTTTCCTTTGCGTAGGGAAGTCAAATTAACGAAACTGAGTAACAGTTACTCAGTTTGGCTAATTCATGCTTTTTTTTAAAGAGTAAATAGTACTCAGTTTTTGACATTTATCCATGCTACTCAAAAATGAGTAACTATATGGTTACTCTGTTTAGGGTAGATTCACTTTTAACGAAATTGAGTCAAAATTTACCCAATTTAGAGTAAAAACGGCCGAGCGTGTAGTAAAAATTATCTGAACTTTCCTTCAAAAATATAAAAAAATGAGTTTAATATCCTACTCTGAAATAAATATAATTTTAAAAACAAAAAATGATTTTAGAAATTAACGGTGATCTCTGATTTTTCTAAATGAAGTATTTTAGATAGACAATTTAGTTGCCTAAAACGTTCTATGCGTTGCAAAAATGTACACTTTGACACACACTCTTGAAATCCGAAACATTTTAGGTGTAGGTTGGTCACACCAAATACCCAAGTAATACTAATATAATACTGTTTTCCAGTGAAATGAAACCGGTTATCAAAATTGATTCGTTTTTCGTAAAGTTCTGGCCATTTAAAATCCGAGAGAATTTAATTTATCTCAATTATTTTGTCTACCCCCTGTATAAATCAGGATACTTTTCTGGCGCAGCAATTTCGTTGATTTGGATTTTTTTTGGAATTAAAAATTGTTTGTTGGGTAACAGATACTTTAACTTAAACAGTTCCAAGTTAAACTAAACAATTACCAGAGAATTACCAATAGACTGCCGCTATGCATGTCTACCATATTATGAGAGTTGGCAAGCCAAAGAAAATGCATTTTATTACAATTTCGTATCATTGCTTTTTATGAGATGGTGCAAAAAATTGTGTATATTTTTTGAAGTTCTCCAGTACTAAGCTGTCGAATTCATCTGTTCTTAGGAAACTAAAAACTATAAATACCTTTTTAGTTACCATTATTTCTCAGAAACTCAGTGACACCCGGGGCGAACCTTTACAACACCCCCAACAATGCTAAATCTTGTCGAATAGCAGCAACCAACAAGTACCTAGCGGCAAAAGTAACTCCTGGGGTAGGGTAGGTGAGGTCTTCTTCTTTTGGGTCTCCTCCAGTAACCAGCCGCACTGACTTGTGCTCACCCTTATAATATCGATAATTATTGTTAACGTCAAAAAGTTAACGATAATTTCGATGTCCAGCATTTATCGATATTATATATAAGTATCGATAAGTTTCCCATCACTAATTGAAATCATTCCCGCAGTTCATGTTGTGTGAACACGCAGTTGCTCTGTGTTTGTGAAGTCGGAAGAAAGTTCCGAAGCCGGAAGTCCGACTTCCGAACTTTAATTTAGTGCTGGCGCCACAATAACTGGCAAGTAGTGCACAAAGTGACATTGCTGTTGCTGGCTTTTGGGGAATATAACCCTGATAGTAAGTAAAGTGGCCTTTCTGCTGCTGGCTTGTGGAGAATATAATCCTGGTTTACGTGTCATGACAGGGATGCCAAATATGAAGACATGTCTTAATATTGAAAACATTTGAGCGCGTTCACACTACACCGCAGTTCACTTGATATCAGACGATTCGTGCTATCGAGGCCATATCACCATCCATATTACCTGATATCCCATACAATCGAGCTGTCAACGGATATCACATCGGCTACATGCTAACGCGGATATCATGTTCGAAAACCAATAATAACCACAATTTAAGCAGTTGGTGACACGGCCAAAAGACTTTTGACGCAACCCTACAAATTTCGAACTTCGCGTTGCATGCGAGAAAAAAAGAAGGAAATATTTTTGCTATTTTCATCCCGCACATGTTGACAATTGCATATGAGAGTTCGCGTTGGTGCGAGCCAACTCGCTGACATCTCTATTCTAAATCCATTGCTCTTGTTGTCTTGTTTTAGCTTTGACCTGTTTTTGTTTTCTTCTCTTTTCAATTACCAAAGCAAATGTCAAATCATATCAGCTCACTCTAATGTGAACGCTCGAGGTGATATCCGATATCATCTGGCGATATCAGGTGATATCCGGCGTAGTCTGATACCCCGTTCACACTACACCGCATATCATCTGATATCAGGCGATTCGTGCTATCGAGGCCATATCACCATCGATATAACCTGGTATCCCATACAATCGAGCTGTCAACGGATATCACCTCGGCTACATGCTATCGCGGATATCATGTTCGAAAACCAATGATAACCACATTACAAGCAGTTGGCAACACGGCCAACAGACATTTGACGCAACCCTACAAATTTCGCACTTCGCGTTGCATGCGAGAAAAAGGGAAGGAAATATTTTTGCTATTTTCATACCGCACATGTTGACAATTGCATATGAGAGTTCGCGTTGGTGCGAGCCAACTAACTGACATCTCTATCCTAATCCCATTTCTCTTGTTGCCGTGTTTTAGCTTTAACCTGTTTTTGTTTTCTTATCTTTTTAATTACCAAAGCAAATGTCAAACCATATCAGCTCACTGAAGTGTGAACGCTCGAGGTGATATCCGATATCATCTGGCGATATCAGGTGATATCCGGCGTAGTCTGAACAAGGCATGAACAAGGCATTAGTTGGCAAATGCGCAAAATCGCAGTTGTCGAATTTTTTAATGGGATGTGGCAGTGCTGACATGTGCGTATTTGCGAATATAAACATGGTAATTATGGAAATTTGGGTAAATGTTACTCAATTATCCAGTACCCGATAACTCACTTTTTGACATTTTGCATAAGAATACCAAACTGAGTAGATCCTAATCAAATTAGAGTTAAAATAAAGCAGCGTGTACCACATATTTCTCTTTCTTTTTTCTTTCACAACACCATAAGCAAACGTCAGAAACATCGTGTCTTTCAAAATTCTGTATATGCCGGTTCTCGAGTTTGACTCTGCCTAGTTCACCTTTATCAAGGTCGTAGCGGAAAAGGGGATTCATCGCGCATCCGCCGCCAGCCGTTATTCAGCGCTCAAGGAATGTCGGCATCGAGCGAAAACTTCACCCAACAGTTTGTCCAGTGAGCTCGCGCTGTAAGGTTTCGTGTATTCAGTTCAAGTGGAACACCTAGTAAAAGTAAGTTTTATACACCTTTTGTTTTATAGGAAGATTATCTTGGGGTAAAAAATGAGTGAAAGATGCTTATCAGTAATGTGTAATAGAAGAAAAGTAGATTATAGTGATTGCAGAATCGGTTTAGTAGTGAAGTGTAGGGATTTGCCATTGAGCGTGTGTTACAAAGTGATAAATTTCAGAAATTTCTTTGTTAGATTGAATTTTCAGAATAGTACCTACATCCCCGATATCGAAACAATTTGCGATTATAAGTAAAACGTCATTCGAATGGGATTTTGTTAAAACGATTTATAAACTGGGTTTGGTGGAAAAAATGGTGGTACCTTATGGGAAACATTATATAAGATGCGATTTTGTTCATATATGAATAGCGATCAGTATTTCTATTACACAGTGACACATCATGTCATGAACGAGAAATTGTGACGAAATAACGTTAACGAAGAGCCGGCTTAAGCTTTTGTTGCAAACCGATAGCTTCTTCATTTTCATGTGACCTCTAGGAGAAAATAGAGGTCAAAAAATGTGATAGTATTCTAAAACATGTAGGTAGTGGAAAAATCTTCCTGAATTTCTCATCTTGCTTTCACTGTTATCACAACTGGAAAGTTCCAGTCTATAAGTATTTTCAAGACACTCAAAAGCCAAACCATATTCGTTTCAATTAGGCATTTTTGTGTTTAATAACGAAATTTGATTAGTAGCCTTTCATCAGAAATATTGTATAATGTTAGTGTATTCCAAATTTCAATAACGTTGCACATAAAGTTACAGTTTACCATTTTAATGCTAAGCTTAACTCTGTTAAACTAATTTTAACTGATCATAACCGGGCTTTCAACAGCTATCTGATTTCTGATTTTTCGGCTTAAATGCGTTCTAATTTTTTTTATGTTTCAAACGTTTGCCATGAAGTTAAAATTTGGTCGTGAAATTTTTTTGGCCTTACATGGCCATGTCCCAAAAAACATTTTATTTATATTTGTACTTAAACCGAAGTAATTCCGGTTTTTTATTATTTTTATCAGTAGTACAGCCAAACCAGGAACAACAGAAAAAATCTAATCTTCGTCAGAGCTATCAATTGATAACGCTAACATCAACAACTATACAAAAAATAATCAATGATACGAAACATTATGTGAGCATCTTTCATGTTTTGGCAGTAGCTTTAAAAAAAACCTGCAAAAGAAAGTAACATTGTAGATGAGAAAGCGAACAAACTTACGTATCGTAACCCTTCACCATTACTGTTGAATTTCAGATCAAAAATGCCATTCAAGAGTATTAAAGCCCGTCAGATTTTCGACTCGCGCGGTAACCCGACTGTCGAGGTTGATTTGGTTACCGATTTGGGTCTATTCCGGGCGGCCGTACCGTCGGGCGCTTCAACGGGCGTACACGAGGCGTTGGAGTTGCGTGACAACGTCAAGGGTGACTGGCATGGCAAGGGTGTTCTGAAAGCAGTGGATAACATCAACAAGATCATTGCGCCGGCTGTGCTGAAGTCGGGCCTGTGCGTTACTCAACAGAAAGAGGTAAGCAGCGCTGTTTGGTTCATTTAAAAGCGGTATATTAATAGACAGCTTGTCGTCCCAACCCATCAATTGGCTACATTTGATATTTATATTTACTTTCACTTTCATTTTAATATTTCCGAACGAACGATAGCGCAACATGAGTGTCGATTGCTTGTGTTTGTTAAATCTAGAAAATCTATAACGAGCGTCTTAGCAGAGTGATTGAGATCAATCAAAGAAATAGTTATCGGTTTCCGTTATACTCTACTAAATTTTTTGGAAATAAATATCGAAATTCAGTCCGCAAATATATATTTCGACTGTGACGTACAGTCTTCCTCAGTGCTTATGTGGACTTGTGTTTGTTTTCAGTACAAAAATTGTTGTGTTATATTGATTAATGTTTTGTCTTGCAGCTCGATGAACTGATGCTGCATTTAGATGGAACCGAGAACAAGTCCAAACTGGGCGCAAACGCTATCCTTGGCGTTTCGTTAGCCATCTGCAAGGCCGGTGCTGCGAAAAAGGGCATTCCACTGTACAAACATATTGCTGAGCTTTCTGGCAATGGAAACATCATTCTTCCGGTGCCGGCTTTCAACGTTATAAACGGAGGTAGCCACGCCGGTAATAAACTGGCTATGCAGGAGTTCATGATTCTACCGACTGGAGCATCGTCTTTCACTGAAGCTATGAAAATCGGCACCGAGGTGTACCATCACTTGAAGAGTGTTATTAAGGCTAAGTTCGGTCTGGATGCCACCGCTGTTGGTGATGAGGGTGGTTTTGCTCCCAATATCCTGGAGAATAAAGAAGCTTTGAACCTGATTCAGGATGCTATTGCGAAGGCTGGTTACACTGGAAAGGTCGAAATCGGAATGGATGTAGCTGCTTCGGAATTTCACAAGGATGGAAAGTACGATCTGGACTTCAAGAACCCCAATTCGAACAAGAACGATTGGCTGTCCCCAGATTCTTTGGAGGAAATGTACCAAGGCTTTATTAAAGGTTTTCCGATCGTCAGCATTGAAGATCCCTTTGACCAGGACCACTGGGATGCCTGGGCAAAGATCACTGCTAACACAAGTATTCAAATTGTCGGTGACGATTTGACAGTAACTAATCCAAAGCGTATTGCTACTGCTGTCGAGAAAAAAGCTTGCAACTGCTTGTTGTTGAAAGTCAACCAAATTGGTTCTGTGACCGAATCTATTAATGCCCACTTGCTGGCCAAGAAAAACGGTTGGGGTACCATGGTATCGCATCGTTCGGGTGAGACTGAGGACACCTTTATTGCCGATTTAGTCGTTGGCCTGAGCACTGGGCAAATCAAGACTGGCGCTCCATGCCGATCGGAACGTCTCGCCAAGTATAACCAGATTCTGCGCATTGAAGAGGAACTTGGTGCTGACGCCAAGTTTGCCGGCAAGAATTTCCGCCACCCACAGTAAATTATACTAAGCTTAGAATATACCATTCGTGCGCGTAGTTTGTATTGTCTGTCACTCTCTAAAACTCATCAAATGAGATCAACCAAAATCTGCCACACAAAATAAGATCTAAAATGTATCGATTTGTAGTGTGTGTATTAATTAATGCCTGTTTGGCTTCAAAAGGGGTCAATTGGCTTTGTATGATTTATAAAATTTCAATCCAAATACCTCCCTGACAATGAATATCTTCGAAACCTGTACAAGCATACTATCAGGAGGATTTTTATCAACATTTAAAACACTGTTAATGTTAAAATAAATAAAACAATACTGAAGTAAAAGTAAGAATGAAGTACATGATTATTGATAATAAATACACGATGAACACTACAATATTTCTTTTCATTTTGAACTACAATATCCCGAAGGTTTTTTTTTGCATTTCAAAATACAGATTGAAATATTGCAACCCTGAGATTGGGTTGCTTAAAAACATACAAGTTTTTATTTTTAGTGCATTCAAGTTGGTACGAAAGGTTTGTTGCTTTCATTGTCAAAAACAATTGAGCTAAAATGGTTAAAATTGATTATTTATGATTTGCGCATTTTAATTTTTAATAAAACGGAAAAATATGACCTAAGCGGCGGTATGCGATACACTATTCCAAAGCTGTTGAAATGGCATACATTTCACTGATCTTTGTGTCAAATTTCACAAGCGTGTATCGTTGACACGTTTCATCGGATTTATTTATCGTGCGAGAATTTATTTTGACCGGGACGGGATCAGCTGTATTTTCTTAATGAGCATGTCATGTTGATATTTTATACTGCGGGAAAAGAGTTGTTTATTTGCTCACGTATGCGGCTAGTATTTTTGTGAAGTTTATTCTTCACAAGTTGTGTGCAATATTTTATTTCGTGTTTATCTATAGTTTAAAATTAATGGTATGAATCAATGGTCTACTACATAATTGTGCATCCAAGTGCCAATGGCTAAATTATCGCTGTCTAGAATACGGAAGAAATTTATGCGGTAAAAAAACTGCGAACTTGTATTTCTACAAAGTTGCATAACTAATTGTGTGAACATGATTTTAGATTGCACCCGATTTGGCGTGTCTATTTGATGGTGTTGATTATACTTATCCTTTATAATGAAGTATTCATTTATGTTCTTCAAAAACTCAAATGGTCGAATATTTACTGTAAACATGGTAGGTGTCGATTTACAAAAACGCATAACAGTTAATGTTCTTACTACGATTTATTTTCGACATAGAAAAGTGTTTGCGAATATTATTTGTTGGAGACCCTCAGATCTTGGGTAAATCTTTCGATTCGCATTTCTACTCTGGCATGGCGAATTATGACTCGGATCGCTACCTGGCGTGGTATTATGAAAGGGCTCTTGAGCATGTGAAACCGGATGTTATTTGTTTCCTTGGAGATCTCATGGATGAGGGAATTACCTCAAATGAGGATTACTTTAAAGAATACTACGAACGCTTTGGGGCGATTTTTCCTAGACATGCGACAGCAACAGTAAGTGCTCCATTTTTGTGATAATTCGATTATAATTTCATTTGTTTACTGCACATATAAGGCAATCTACGTATCAGGAGATAACGATATTGGTGGAGAAGGAGAGGAAGTAAAGCCATCGATAGTGCGACGGTTCCGACAGTACTTCAGCGAAAAGCCAGCATGGATTATAAATGAAAATGTTACAATTTATAATATCAACCGAATCACACACGAGATGCCGTTAAATGACCCTCGGCTTATAAATGAACAAGGGGAAGATGCTGCGGATCAGTACATAAGAATTTTTTTGAGCCATATGCCATTCCTGAGCACCCCGGGAACATTTACTTATGAGGTAAGTTTGTAGATAGTGAGTATGCTCAAATTAGTATATGAAATAATTTTGCAGGCAATTGAAAAACTTAAACCCAACGTAATATTCTCCGGTCATTTGCACTCCTCCCGGTACGTTCGAATACACCGCAAACATTTGCGATCAGCTACCTATTTGCCACTAAGTGGTGATAAAAAGACTGCCTACAAAGTGCATAGTTTCGATCTGCGTTATCACAAGGACACACAGGAATTGTTGGAAATCGTTATTCCAACATGTTCCTATCGAATGGGCGTACCCGACATTGGCTATGGTTTTGCGGTTATAGGTAAGTGACGCGCACTCAGCAAGAGACAAATTCAACTCGAGATTTCTTTCTTCAGATGGAACCAAGCTACAATATACAGTTCTCTGGACTACCAATCGCTTCCACCAGTTGATATCCTACTTAATTATATCGTCGGTTCCGCTGATCTTTCTTACGATGTTTTTGTTGTTCAAAACAGTAAAAGCTATTTGTGTTTGCAACGCGAAACGGTCTAGACTTTCTATTTAAAGTTGCGTTTTCATGTAAATACTCTCGCAGCATTGATAGTAGTAATGTCCGTTTAGCAATGTGGAACTAAAAGTGAAAATTCTGACTGATAGGTTTTTTTACACAGTTTTCTGTTTTCAGGCAATAAAAGATGTTCTATTTCACGTGAATCATTTATAGTTATTCCTAAAAGAAATTTTAATTTTTTTTAGCAATTTCAACAAGTTTGGAATTTATTTTGCAATTTTTTATCTTATTATCAAATCGTCAAAAATCTGTCCACGTGGTATATGGATGGCCCCTAATTGATTTTAATGAATTTCCCATGGAAGGTAATTATATAGACTCACTTGCAATAGCAATTCCACGCCCTTGCGAGCGGCTTTCCGGGAGTTTACCAGAACATTCGCCATGGTGGACGAAAACACGCGTGTAGGCATGTTTTTGGGTTCTTTCTTTGTTTAAGCGAGTAAGTCTTACGCTTCTGGTTTGACTCTGGATGGGACGCAGCTGGGGAATGTTGGGTGGGTTGGCCGACCAGAGTGCCGCATCGATTTTCAGCCGCTTCATCTCCTCCAACGATTGCATCGAGTAGTCGACTCCAGATCCGACCAGAGCACCTCGTCTTCGCCCCCATGGTATTTCCTAATAAACGACGCAACTTCCAGCAGGCACATCGTAATATAAACATCCCCGTTCACGGCCAGTACGGAGCTTCTCGCTGATTGCCAGCCACGGCAACACCTTCTTTGGGAATTTGGTGTGTGAAATGAATTTTACCCCAGAGCTCACTTTCTTCGGGGGTAAGTAAAATACGGAGTGCCCTACCAGTCGCTGCCATCCAGGGTGAGATAGGTCTCGGCGTCGACCACCACCATCACATCGCGATTCGCCGGAAAAATCGACTCGACCATCTTATTCAACCGCTGACATTGCGTCATCACCTGCAGCTCTGAGACCAATGGACGGGACTGCCGCTTTCTGATGTCCATGTTCGCCAAGTACTTTTCCACTGTTTGGCCGGTTGCACCGACCTCCCGATCAAGCGTACGCAGCGATGTAGTCACTTTTCTCTCGGTCTTTCTCTTCAGCATTCTTTGGAGCTTTTTGTCGCTCAGGGTCGTCGGCCGTACGGAACCGGTCTTTCTTTCGATGCTATGATTGTAGTCCAACAGTGCCAAGATGTCGTAGATACCGGAATAAGCGTATCCGGCGTCCCTTTTCCGTACGATGTCCGTTTTCGATGCGGCGGGGTACCGTTCTCTGATCGCGCAGACTTCTGAACAGAGTAGCTTCACTGTTTTCTCCATTACGGTTAGAGTTCGAGTCAATTTTTTTCTGCTGACTCATGGGTTACTATGATTGATGCTGCATGGGTAGTTTCGTCAGTGCGTGTAAAGGTAAACCCATGAAAAATCGGCATTTTTAACATTTTTTAATGCAAACGTTAGGGCTCAACAATTTTGTCTTCTCGAAAAAAGTCTCCATCCAAAATTTGAGCTTAATCGGACTTCTGAGGTTTCACTTACAGTCGTAAAAGTCTTACATTTTTGACCAACCTAAAAATGCACAAGAGTAGTTCTTGAAGTTTCCGAAATCGATTTTTTTATAGCAAATCTCTTAGAAATGCATGAAATATCGATGTTATTCCATAAAAATTTGTTTATAAAAAAAAATTTCAGGGACATGGAAACTTTTGCGTTTGGAGACTCGAGCTACACCAGAACACACAAGAGACACTCCCAGCTCGAACATTTCTATCATCGATCAAAAAACTGTAACTTTGACCGCTTTGAGGCTCTACTTCCCGAATTCCGATTGAGCTCAAATTTGGCATGGGAAATTTTTACGAGAAAGCGAAATTTTAGAACTCTATCGTAAATGAAATTTAGAACACTATCGTAAATGAAATTCTCTATCGTAAATGAAACAGTTAAAAAAAATAATCCTTTCCCCTTAGAAACTTTACAACTGTACATAAATCTGTAGATTTGTAATCTCTCGCTCAACGATATCCATCAAAAAATCTGTCGCTCGCAACATTACTTTTTTTTTGGTTTTGTCCGATAGTTCCGTGTGGGTGAGTACCCACATGGATATTTTCCGAGTGGGTACTACTACCCGTACTACCCACATGAAACGCCGGCCCTAAGTACGCGGACAAAAAAAAGGTTGAGAACCGCTGGTATAGGTTGTCATACTAATGCGTTATGACAAAAGCAAAATATTTCTTTCCTTTACTCTCCTTTGCAAAAAACATCAAACAACAAATATCAGCAGCTTCGTAGCCCCGAATAAAGAAGGGTTTTGACGGTTTTGACAGCAGTTAGTTTGCTTTCAGGTCGAATCGAGGTGAGTTGGTGAACTGAAGATTCTCTTTCTCTTTTTTATTTCGAGAAATTCGCTATCAGCAATGATCGATTCAAAAGATCAAATTGCTGGCGCACGGATATCGATTCGGTACCAAAGAAACGATCGTGATCGCCCAATGCTGTATAGTTTGGTTTGCTTCGTTTGCTTGGCTCTATTTTCTATTTAGTCGTGTTTTATTACCCGGGCGGTGCGGTTGTGTTTGGTTGTTTGGTAGTCGTTCGTTGCTTGCAGTGATCTTTTGTCCACCACGCTGAGCCGCAGAAAGCAGAAACCTAAACAAACGGAACGGATAGGACAACGAAAGGAGGTTCGTCGTCTGCTGCCGGCTATTTTCGAAGCAGTTCTTCTCGGCGATTATTGACGGTGGGTCACATGTATTCAACTACACGCGAGATTTAGCATTATTTATTTGGTATTTTTATTGCATTACTCACCCATCGCGTCATATTTCGTGGTCATTCAGCGGCATGATATATGATGGATTTTTTTTTATTTGTGTTCCACCGCGCGCACGATTCGCGGACGGTTGTTTTTGACTGTTGCTGTATTGGTGGTCGAATTAAATCTTCAGCGTTGTAGTCTTTATTCGTATTTGGGGCGCTGCTGGATTCGTTTCTTCACTCTTGGATTTACCTCGGCGGGTTTCCCGCAATACACCCACTTTGTCTGTGCGGGTTATTCAAAGTCGCAGTGTGCAGTGCGACGCCTCAATCGGGTAGTAATTTGAAAAGAACAACAACTTTTCTTATAATCTCTAGTAGAGTTTGATGGAAAAGAAAAACAATTCCTCGAACACTCTAGTTTAATGGTTGCTCTAATCATCTGTGCAATTTTGTTGAATGCTTTGACCATGACTTTTTTTTTTAATATTCCCAACCATCTTACGCCGCATGAGCTCTTTTGTTTCGCCCGTGGCTTGGGCAGCACATATTCGGGCTGTTCACGATTCAGCCGGCCGTCGAACGGTGGAACCTCAATTCAGGGTATTGAGACTTTCTACATCCAGCGATATTTTACGCTCGAAGCTTCACTTGGGCGTTTCAGCGATGTGCATTTTGCGCGGGCACCCGTATTAATAAAGTTTATTCAACATTGATGAAAGAAAATTTGAACTGATCGAGGAAGTGTAGCGAAAATGTAATATCTGTTATTGACTGCTGGTTTGCTTCTACCACTATAGTGTAGGATTTGTAATTAGCACCAGTTTTCAGTTTTTTTTTGTGTTGAACATAAAATAAACGTGCGATAAACAAAAAAAAAAAAACGATAATGTGAGTCGAAGTGGCAGTCGTCTGAAAGATTGACTGATAAAAAAGACTGAAGTATTGCCTAGTGTATTTATATCTCGCATGAACGATCGCTGTTCGCTCGTAGTGTGACTCCCTGAAGAAAGGGTTTGATTTTGGTGACACTTGCGTAGAAGAAACCGAAGAACGTAACTCGAAGGAAACCAAATGTGAATGTAGGAAAAATAACGTTTCGCACTCTGCCTTCTGAATACTAATGTGGTATGGCTGATAATAAATATGTATGAAGGTTGAATGGAGATCAGCATGATTGGATGTCACCACAGCAAAGGTGAGCGGTACCATGTGAGTTTTGAATGCCACAGTAAATTACCAGTTTAAGCAGGTAGTAATTAAATGAATAGTTGTAGACGACGATTAATAACAATGCGGCGGACTAAACAAATCGAATATCGGACTGTTAAATTCATAGTGAAAGTAATTACTGCTTGAATGAGGAGCAGCGCATGTACTGTGCAATGTTATAACCATTTGTCGTAATTATATACCCAGGGTAAAAGTCTATTCTGGCATTCGATTTTTTTCAATGATCTGTGAAATTACTGTGATTTCGTAATTTTCTCATAAATGATTTCAAGAGCATTACGTAACACAGTTGTTTTGAGTTTATGTGTTTTATATTTGTTTGAACATTTTCCAGAACCTATATATGAGTCGTTGCGGAACAGAGTGGTCCATGTGCCATCGATCAAATTTTTCAGGAGAAGTAATTTTCGAAAAATTCCTGAATAAATTCTGTTCAATGGATTCTTTTAAACAAAATGTTCTAATATAAAAGTTATGGAGTGATTTAACATGGGAATACATAAAGTTAACAGTTTCTTTTTGACATAAGTGATTTTATCTCACCAATGTACATAGACCACTCTGACTCATATATATATATATATATATATATATATATATATATATATATATATATATATATATATATATATATATATATATATATATATATATATATATATATATTCACTGGAAACCTTAAATCGTTTCGGAACAGAGTGGTCTATGTACTCAAACACAAATGTTTCGGACGAAATTTCAACACGGTATAAATCAGCTTTAAAGTTCGATTTTTCGAAATTTTCTCAATTTTCCAACTTCAGCTTTTTGAGTAGATGCGGTTTATGCAAAAAACTCATTTTCGGAAAAATGGTCTTTGGACCACTCTGTTCCGCAACGGCTCATATCGTAGTTATTCGGCTCTAGTACATAGAAGTCAACTTTTGCCATTGGTCTTATAAGTTCCATTGGTCACATAGGTAGGTGACTGTCCGACCTAAAACCGAAAGTTCCAATAGCATGATCGTTTTTTTCGGTTTCTAGTATGTTGCTCTTGAAACATGCGACACATGATGGGTTACAAATATTCTTAGTGCACGTATTACGATCTGAGTAATACGTGCACCGTTGGTAGGTAGGACGTTTTTCGTGATTCGAAGAAATGTACACGTTGCTATCGTAGCGCTACTCGATGGTGCTCGAACCCCATATCCGATGCTCAAGTACGTGCAGGGAAAGATAATGACTTTTTCCTCTTCAGAACAGTTACAATGGTGGTTGAATTTATTCAAACATTTGAACACAATGCAACAAGCGCAAAAATTGGTGGCCTAGTAAATCAGGAACAACCTAAGAATGTTTCAATTTGTTTAGTTGTTATGAACAGTTATTTGTGGATTATCGATTGACACTTCATACTGAGTTTTCGCCAGTCAGTACAGCAGTTTATAACAGCTCTACAAAAAAGCACACGATAAAATTACGGATGATCTCATCCGGGCAGATTTCTTCGAATACATTCCACTGTTGTTTCAAGATCCGTCAAAAGTATTCTTGACTAAGATCAACACCTTTAATGATGGTGATTCTTCTTGTATAACAGCCCAGAATGCGGAATCCGGTTTATGTGCGTCCACGTTCACGTTAAGCCACATCATAATTTGAAGATTCTTTCTGCAGTGACAATTTTAATAACGGTCGGTAGCGAAGCATTCGCGATTTCGTATTTGATGGTGCTTATTTGATTGGCAATCGTGTCTGCAAATAAAACACACGAATGGATGAATGAATAAAAGCAAGCTTGCGACGATTCGAACGGGTGTGGCATACAATGACATTATATGTTCTTTTGGTCAGTACCTATTAGCGCCTATAAACTCAAGCACAGTTCTGGGTTAGATTATGTTTTCAATTGCGATTGGCGAAACGGAACCAATTTTGTTATGCTTTTTTCACAAGCTTAATATGTTTTTTAACTTTTTAACTTTTCATTGAATGATTGTTCAAATGGAAACAAACCTACAGACACGTAAAACCAGTTTCAAGAGGCTCTGGTTCGTCATTTTATAATGAAAAAATGAGAAGCTTGGAAAATTTGTCCCAAATCCACCGGTAACATTTTCTCCCCTTTTTTAATTTTTTTTATTCTCGCTTATTTTTCGTCGGTCTATTTCCGCCACTGTTGTTGTGCCAATCACCGACGTCCGGGGAGGCTACTCCATCCAGGACCCTAACTTATGACCCGTTGATTAACGGACGGGCGCCAATGGTTTTACTTCCTCATGCGATGGAAGGCGTGATCCCAGAGATTTTTCGCCTCAGAAAATCTCCCGGTGTCGGCTAGGATTAAATCTAGACCAGTTGGGTTGGTTGTGACTAGATCACGCCACCCCACAACCATCGACACCTATGTCGGCGTTGGGATTCGAACCCAGGGGTCGAGCGTGGTTGGCGGAGCCGTTACCAACCACGCAAGGCCCCCGTCTTTGCTTTTTTCATTTGCTTATGCCGAACGTCGTGTGACGGCTGTTATAAAAGGCTGTAGGAAAAATAACCGTAAGGAGTAAAATACAGATTGTTCGGCACCTTACCGACAGCCTTCGTGTAAAGAAAAGCAAACTCGGCAATATGGCGGCTGTGTACTAAAGAAAGTGTGTATCGCATACTGAATGTTATATACAACCATACATACCATCGTCGACATGAGAATATGGTGAACGGCAATAAAGAAACAGTTGTGTATGGGGAACTAGATGGCGACGCAAACATTTTTTCTGTCGGTTGTCTTTATTATGCCGTTACCACTTCTTTTATAGAGGAACGCATTCGAATGTCATAGAAAAATTGTTATCGCTTGGTACATTTTTTCCCCTGATGTCAACTTTTTGAAACACCTCTTTATTCAATGTTTAGTTTACAGGGTGTTCAATAAGTTCGAATACACTTTGCAAAGGCGTTAAAAAAATAAAATACAAGATATTCCTGAATCAATTTTTATTGAAGCTGTGTTTATTGAGAACTTTTACGACATTAGCTGGGAGCACACTCCCTTACCCTTTGAGACCCGAATGACCATTGTGGGTAAAAGGTCTCTTATAAAAATAAACAAACAAACAAACACTCCCTTATATATGCATGCACATCCCAACATACACATGCACCTGCACGTACACATACACATACATCCACATTAGGATGAGTAAAGTGATCAATTTTCCAGAACCAAGTTTTTTTTGGTTCCTTTTGGGGCCCCTTACAATTCTGAACTTTCCAGTAAGTCGATTGGTTTCGTCTCTACTTGGCGCATTGCATTTTAAATTAGTATTAAATATTGTATGGGAAAACTTACTTTTTTGCATTTCCCTTTTTAGAGAGCTTAATAATGCTTTATTAATGAACTACATTGCGTTAAAGTATAGTATTTTAAATGTCTAACGATTTTACCAAAGACACTGAAGAGCTAGAATGTCCCTAAAAAAAGTTATAGCTGTTCAAAGTTGAGTATGTCGAATTAATTGCTGAAAATATTTTTTTTCGCCAACACTGCCGCTGTACAGGCGTCAGTATGATTTCCATCATAAGTAACGGGTAAGGTAAAACGGTATTGAATACACAACCGGCCGATTTCGAGCCACCACTTCGAATTTTCAGAAGCACAAGACTCGGAAATAGATAATGTGTTCCCTGTGAAAACGCAATTTTATGTTTACTTCACCGCAGCAAACATAAAATACCTAGTGTTTTTAAAGGTGACGCATTGACTGTTACCGAGTCTTGTGCTTCTGGAAATTCGAAGAGGTGGCACGAAGTCGGCCATTTGTGGATTCAATACAGTTAGGCCCTCAAAGCTATAGCATTTTTAGGGATATCCTAGTTCTTTAGTGTCTTCGGTAAAGTTATTAAGCATCAAAAAACCTGTATTTTGAAGTCATGAAACGCATGGTTTAGATCATTTTGAGCTCTTTAGAATGGAAAATGCTCCCAGATGGTCTCGAGGTACGATGCTGGCCTAACAAGCCAATCGTCGTAGGTTCAAGTCGCGGCTCGGGAGTGACTGTTAGTGTCAGTAGGATCGTAACGCTAGTCCCGTAATTGTCCTGTAAACTAAACAGTAGGCAGTGAAGTCTGTGTATGAATAAACAGAAGGTCGAGTTCCAATTCAGAATGGAAAATGAAAAAAAGTAGGCTAGAATGGAAAATGCAAAAAAGCAGGTTTTTTTCATAAAAATTCGAAACGCGGAGACAAAACTAATCGACTTCCGATTAATTTAGGATTGTTTGTGGCTTCAAATAAAACAAAAAACTTGGTTCTGTTGTTCGGATGGACCAGAGAGGAAGCGTCGTAATGGAACTTATGACTGGAAACTGAGGTTGATGGTTTTAGGAATAATTATGAAAAACCCAGGACACTCGGATTCTAAGACAGGAACCATATGGAGAACTCGTGTGCTAAAATGTTATCGTGATTTACGAGCTTGCAGGCAAGCAAACAGGACGCATGAGCAAAATCTGGGAAAAATACGAAAGATGCTGAGATTTGGAAATCGAGCTTTTTAAACGCATTGGTTTCTTGGAGCCGTCAAACAAGTCATTTTTGACAATAGTAACTAAATACAATATTATTGACTGAGGTATTGACACAAACTTTGACAAATTTTGTGAAAATATTACCCTCAGTACTGCTTTATGGGCTGGAAGGCCTCATATGCCCATTCTACAAAAGGGGCAATCGACTATTAAGGCATTCTGTTGCTCAACTTTGTATACAAAGTGCTCTTCCGTATCCTGTTCTTTAGATTGAGACCGTTAACAGAATCCTTCGTCAGCCCACGGATCAATTTTTCACCCGATAAGCTCCGGGATAATAACTTGTAGACTCATCAACTGTTTGAAGATTCAAAGGCAGCATACGACTGAGTGGAGATTAATGGGGAAGAAGACAAGTTGTAGCTGCGAACAGGACCTTCTATGGACTGCGTAGGGTAAACAGGTATAATACGCCACCCCTAAGGAACATCGTCAATATTGTAGCTTTGTTTATCACAAACAACAAATCTTTCATGCAGTTGGATACACTTTTTAGTTGGTAATGCACTGCTATTATTTTGTTTTGTAATTACTATTACACGAAAACGCCATAATTTTATTAAAAAATATGACAAAATTGCAAGCTTTCCAATCTACCGGGGCACAACGCCCCAGATGCATTATAATATGCCCCATGCAGTAGCTTCATATGCCAGCTCAGCATGCGAAGTGAAACAGCGCTTGAAGTCTTAGAAGCAAACGCTAAAGCAATGAACAAATCAGTCGGGCTAGCGGTGGGGCATATTGCCCGGGAGCTGTAATGTAGCAGAAAGCATTGGATATTTAAGCAAATTATACAATTTTTATCGTTTCTTCACTAGATACAGCAGCTTAGAGGTTCATTTGAGATATATAAGTACAAAAACCAGGTAATAAACTTTATACATTAGTGAAAAAATGTTACGGAAACGCTGCAAGAAATTAGATCTGAAGCAGCTCAATTCAAAATTGATTTTTGTTTATTTTTTGCTGCTAGTGACAATTATCAAACTTGCACAGAAGGTTGGTCCTATGACCCGCTACGGATTCCCAATAGTCTCTTTCCTTTTTATTGTGTGTTTCCGAATAAATGGACTGGGGCCTTATGCCCCGGGGGGGCGTTTTATACATATTCACCCTACTCAGCTAAGGTTCCATAGTTTGCAAATGCGCTCAAAGCTACACGCAAAACTTTTCCTTGTTACTCTAGAAGCAATAGCGCAAAATTGCCTTAAAGGTAACAAACCTATTACTTAAAAGGCAATAAAATTCTTCCCCAGTCAAGTAACAACACATACTGTCATATATTTAGCACGTGTTACGGGAGTTCGACTATCTAATAATGGTCGTTTCAACCACATGCACGATTTTTTCTGTCAAAAACTGCTCCCTTTCCATCGCAAGAAAAAAAAATCACACACCGTCGCATATGTTGCACATATTACAAGTTTCTTCAATCTCCAATTCATCCGGTGAGCGTGTATTAGTTCGCGCGTTGTATGCATACGGAGTAGAGAAAGAATATGACAAGAGCTGCCAAGCAGCATTTTCCCCGTCATAGAGTATGCAAACGTTGATGATTTCAAAGAATTGAAATGCATCTCCAAATGACATCACGATCTGTAAACTGCGTTAGAGAAAAACAAAAACATTCGCTTTCTTGCAAGCTATCCAGTAAACATACTCATTGGTTCATGGAAACTCATTTGCACCTGTTTGAAAATACAAAATTCGTGCCCATCCAGAACAATATTCGCAACTTCGGCAACTCTGTTCAGACAGTATAACATATTTTCATTTCAAGTAAACACTGGGGGACGAAACGAAAGTGTTTCTAATTAGACATTTGAGGTTGACGGGTGAGATTCTCATTATGTGTGGATGGAGAGGACAAAAATTAATCTGATCGTTGCATCAATACAAATGCAGCGAGTGAAGTTTTGCTAACACATGCATTGCGGTGCTTGGCTGTATGTTCTCCTGCAGAAACACATACAAGCGTGTGGCCGTCATATTTTTTGTTACTTTTTAGTTGTTACTAATTGTGTATAATGCGCAGTCATAAGACACAATAAATAATAAAAAATTGCCCCAAAGTAATAAAATGTTCCCCGTTTGCGTTGGGTGTAGCGTTGTTTAGGACGCTAATCCTTCCAGTGGCCCTCTACGGACATTAGCGAACCTATACATTAGAGAAATGACAAGACACTCACCGTTAAGGCAACTGTCAACATCAAAACGGATAACGGCAATGCAAAATGATATAACTCGGCCGTTTTGATGTTGACAGTTGCCTTAACGGTGAGTGTCTTGTCATTCCTCTAATGTATAGGTTCGCTAACGGACATGAAGCATGTACGCTGAAGAAAGCTGAGCGAAGAGTGTCAGAATTGGACGGTAAATTGGTAGATGGTGTGTGGCGCAGGTGCATGAATCACGAGTTGTACAAGGTATACAAACATGCTGATTTAATGAAGGTAATACAGCGTGACAGACTTCAATGAGCTGGACATAAAGCCAGAAAGCCTGACGAACAGACTTCCTGTGTACGTACTTTTTTCTTAAGCGACGAGAGAAATCTTTCTCTCGCTCGAAGAATATCCATGTACGTGCGACGAGACGAGACAACGTCACATGCGATTTGCAGGTTGCTCTTTCGCTTCTCTTTCGGTTCGGATTGCGATGCGCAAGCGATGTTTCGTCGCACTACGAATTGAGCGAGACGCCTGTACTGTACATACATGATACAGCTCGTGCGCCAGAGCTCGTGAGACTTTCTCGTGTACCAGGCTCAAAGTAATACTTATTTTGTGCGGTTCTGTTAGGTAAAGTCAATTTTATTCGATTTAAATGGAACTTTGCACTCGTGTTTGACTTGGCAAACTATGTATTTTTTTAAACTTTTTGGGCCAGAGTGAATTGTTAATGAACACTTGACCTTGGTTAGCAAAAAATAGAGTAAAATAGTTAATTTTTTTAAAGCAACCCACACTGGTCTAAACTCAAAATCGTTTAGATTCGACTGTGAAATATTGATTGTATGTACCCAGTGTCTTCAGCAAGTTTATTCCATATAACAAGGCCTTTCTTTTGGCATTTTCGGTTTTTTTATCAATCCTCCTAGAAGTTAGATATAAAAACTATTTTTTCTAATTTTCAAAATACCAGATTGCTTTCTTCAGCAAAGTTGTAGGAAAATATATAAGAAAAAGAATTGCTGAACACTGTAATCTTCTAACTGTACGTCCGATATGACGAAGCAGAGTTTTACGAGGAACACTCCTCAAAATTAATTTTTCGGCCATAACTTTTTCTGTAATCGTCGAAACAATTCAAAATGTTCTAAGATTTTGTTCATTCTGCTAAACCTTGCATTTTTGTAAAATATATTTGTTTGCTATTTTTATTTGTTGTAAAGATATTTCTAGTTTTTTTTTGCTGAAAATAACCATATTCTGAGTCCATGTTTCTGCGAAGTTTGCAGATAGTAGCAAACCAGACTGTATGCATTTGAAAGTTTGTCAAAAGAAATGTATTACTCATAAGAGTTCAACTGTTTCTAGTTGTATCCAACCGAGTACTGAATGAAAGGAAAAACACCCCTCAAAATTAGTTTTTTGTCCATAACTTTTTCTGTAATGTTTCGACGATTCTATGATGTTCTAAGATTTTGTTCATTCTGCTAAACTGCCCATAAATGCATAACAGTCCCATGTGAGTTTTCATCACTTTTGAGATAAACCTTAGAAACTTCTTTACATTACGTGTGCTCTCGAAAATTTACAACAAAAGTTAGGTTTGTTGCTAAAATAATGAAAAAAATATTGATTCTGGTCAGGCCCACGTTACGGATAAACGCATAACCGGCTCAGAACTAAAACCAATTAGCAGAAAATCATGGTAACTTTCATTCAAAGACTAAATAAAGTGTACTGATCGGAACAACATAACCTTATTGCATATAAAAATATTCTGCACGAATATATTTACCTCGGATGAATGCTTATTTTAAATTTTTGTTTCTTTGATTGAATCCATAGGAAGGAAAAAATGCTATGGTTTACCTGCGTCTACTGCGTTTTACTCAGTTGTACGTTTTTGGCAGTGTGACTTTTATGCGTTTATGGGCAGTAAACCTTATAAACAAATGCTTTGACAACAAAAGCTAGTCGAACTTTTTGATTGAAAATGTTTACTAAAACCTCTTAAAATCATAAACTTTATTTTTTTCTTGGAAAATTACATCTGGTTTTCTTCCGCTTTTAAATCATTTTTAATAAATACTTCAAATAGTTAAATATTAGGGATAATATTTTGAGTCATGAATAAAAAAGTCTCTGCTGTGCTTAAAGATGCTCTGAAGCACCATTTCAAATTTAACTTTTTTCTTCAAAATGCAATATTTTACACTCACTTTAATTGGTCTACAAAGTATTTTGCTTAAATTAACCCGAAAGTATTTTTAAATCATGTGAACGGGTAAGGGTTACAAAATCGGATTTCTCAGTTCTTTTTTTCTCAAAATAAGTTATTTAGATAGACATTTTAGTCCAAAAAGTGCGATGCCCGCCTCCACCCAAAATCATGAGAGCATGAATGTTTTGCAAAATGTTTAATTTGATTTTTTTTATAAAAGTTTACCTTCAATAAAAATATTTACATTTCATTCCACCATCCTGAAATTTAAACCAGAAAATTTGTTATAACTTCGGATTTCTTTGAAAAGAAAATGAGAAAAAAATAACTCTTAATTTTTGTTTGTCAATTAAGATAAGGTGTTTGTTTATAATTTATTTTGACCAAAAAAGGTTTTATTGGGGTGTATTTTTTTTATAAGCATTATTAGTTCCCTGAAATTCATTCTCAGACAGTTTATTTTGTACAACTGAAGGATTCTGAGCTACAATGCTTTGAATCAAACATATACCAAAATACTTATGTTCTTTTAAAAAAATTCTCGTGAGTCTGAAAAAATTGCCCGCCCGCGAAAAATATTCAGTTTGTTAAGTCAGGTACGTGTGCTGAGATTCAGCCAAATCAAAAATGGTAGATATTCGATGATGATAGGACATTTGGCATGATAACACTCAGGACTCAAATTGACGCAGACTATCTTTCTAGGATTAACACTCCGCATTTGACGAATCGAACGTTGAAATGGTTGAAATTCATTCATAAATTCCATGTTGCACACTATAAAACATATATTTACTAGATAATATAACACCGTAGCATTGAATTGCATTTTCGTCTCCGGTATCGAAAGCATCATGTATCAGCGACATGATTCGAGCAACGCGTCTCCCAGAGTTACTCAAAGATTTGTGTCTTCGATACAGTATGAGCCCTCAGACCCTTCTGGAGGTGCATTAGTTGGAAAATTTCATAAAACAATATTACTAAGATTATTACAAAAGTTAACATCGTTGCACAAGGTAATATCCCCCTAACAGCAAAAAAAAGATCAGATTACTATAAATACGAGTATATATAGTCGCACTAGAGTTAATGTGGCTCTAGAATCATATATCTGATTTGCAATATCTATACCTCATTTGAAAATTCTATATAACACCTTTACCCCCAACATGTATTGAAAAATATAAAATTGATTATATTGGTTTAGTGGTTCTGTTATTTTTAACTCCCGAAAGGCTTGTATTCGAATAAAAAATCACATCTAATCTTATAAGTACAAAACTGAATATGATTTTCTTTGGAATGGTTTCTATTATATAATAGTCAATGACATCTCAAACGACGACAGAAACTCACAGCATCTCCACGTTAACCAACATAACACTCTGCATCTAATATATTTGTTTCAGTTAAAAATATCATGCATTTTTATACCGTTCGCAAAGAAAATAATAATATATAAATATGGTAACAAAACGTTCTTCATTATTGTTAACAAAAGTAGGTTTAATCAACATATGATTTGATAAACAAATGAATTAGTTTACACACCATTCATTATTCAAACAGTGCTCTGACGCAAGCTCCTATAACACCGTAAATAATAAATCACATAAAATCTCCTGTCTTCATCCCTCTGGGCAAAATCAATTTCTCACTTGCTCCATCAGCTCAAAGCAATATGTGAAACTAGCTCGCGAGACGAGCTCACGAGAATTTGCGCGCAAGCTGTCTCGTGTGCGCAACGCCCATGCACCGCGCTCGTTACGTTGAGAGACGAGATATCTTCGTGTACAAAAGAAATTCCATGCGACGAGACATGGCTCGTACGTATTGCAAGTTCTCTCGCTCGCATGTGGCGCACAGCACAAAACGACTGAATGAGAAACGAGACTTGTAGCTCAAAGCGCATTGTCTCTTTTTTGTACGAGCGAGATTTCAGGAAGTCTGCTGACGAAAGAGCCGCTATCTTCAGCAGAGAACCGGCAAGAGGCCGACAACTCCGTGGTAGGCCTCGTACCCGGTGATTATGCGCGATGAAGGAAGATGCACGATCTGCTGGTGTACAAGGTGATTGGAGAACCGTTGGATATCGCTAACTCGGCCCTAGACTGGTAAACGGTTCGTCGGTCAACAAAGTATAGTAAGTAACGCTTTTTGCAGAGCTATCATTTGAATTTGCATTGAAAAATGGCATAGGACGAATAATTTTCGTAAAAAAGTTTAACGTGCTAGAGCATCGTCATTATGAAAAAATGTTCTTGGGTTGCTTTTGTCAGTATTCTAATCGTTTCCAAGTTGCTGACGGTTCAGAACGAATGATCGCTATTGATAGCAACTATCGATATCATGTAAGCACAATTTCATATCATGGGATATCCCTTTGGAGATCTTTTAAGTACTTCTCTCGTAGGCGGTCAAAAACAGTTTGTTGATGTTTCTGATCTGTGATAAAACATTTACACATAAAGTTACTTCAGCAGTTTCCTTCATACGAATTCAGCATTTTAATGCTTTCCACACACGCTGTTTATTTTTACAAAGTTCAGCTGAACTTCAAATTTCAGTACACTTCTGCGTAGATGAGATATGAACCTAAAACATGTCGAAATATAAAATATAAATTTACTTCAGTATCGCGTTTGATGACAAGCTGGTTGATTTGTTAAGCGAAAATAGTTGCGGAACTACATCAGCCAGCCGTGAAAAGGCAGGAACCCATCAATTCCGCTGAGCAAAGAAATTCGGAAATGGTTGAAATTTGTGCCTACCGTGGCAATAAGAAACAAACAGTTATAATATAACTATATATTCACATATTATGTGAATGAAAGCAATATTTGCACAATATATATAATAGCGGCTGTTACTGCGCACGTTCAACTTTTTACACACTGAGGTATTGATAACATCTCTTTCGTTACACGAGGTGAATCGGATAAAACCTCTACGCGAAAATAAAATCCAAATCAATCGTGATCGAATTAAAAGATCGGTTCAATCTTTATTTAGGACCGGCAGCTGGCATGACGAATGGGTTTGTTTCGTTACGTCGGGACGAATTGAAGGTTTGACCACGCGCTGGCGACTACTGTTTTCATGATTGGTTCGATCGATCCCATTTGATCGATCGAACAATTTGTAGTAGGTACTGATCAAGGGGTTATATAACGAATAGAAAAAACGCTTCAAATGATTTCGTGAGTGAGTGAACTCTAACTTTATGGACTTTTTGATGAAGGATTGAAAAGTCATCACTTTAGTTAGTTACACATACATAATTAAAAATTAGTTACACATACATAATTAAAAATAAATTAGGGAAAACAAAAAAATAAACTATCCTTGTTCCACTTGTTTTTAGTCTTGCAACAAAATACTTTCCGTGAATGGAATGACTGTAAAAACGTTGTGTAGAAATAACCAATCTACAAAACGTAATCTATTTGAAAGGTCTACCAAAAAAGTTCCAAAGCTTAGTAATGCGTAAATATAAATAGGCCAAAGGGCGAAAGTGCGTACGAAACTATGCGGACAACATTGATAACTTACCCGAATAAAGTATGATAACAGCTCTCAGGGCATCTGAATAACAAATTATGGCATTTTTGGATTCATTTTGTTTTTCTCTGTTATCAAAATATAGAATATCATGTTATAGAATTTGGCTTACTTGATAACAACACCCAACGCAAACGGGGAATATTTTATTACTTTTGGGCAATTTTTTATTACTTTTTGTGTCTTATGATTGCGCATTATACACAAAAAGTAACAAACAAAAAGTAATAAAAATTATGACGGCCACACGCTTGTATGTGTTTCTGCAGGAGAACATACAGCCAAGCACCGCAATGCATGTGTTGGCAAGACTTCACTCGCTGCATTTGTATTGATGCAACGATCTGGTTCATCACATAATCAGAATCTCAACCGTCAACCTCAAATGTCCAATTAGAAACACTTTCGTTTCGTCCCCCAGTGTTTACTTGAAATGGAAATATGTAATACTGTCTGACCAGAGTTGCCGAAGTTGCGAATATTGTTCTGGATGGGCACGAGTTTTGTATATTCAAACAGGTCCAAATGAGTTTCCTGAACCAATGATTATGTGCTGTAAATAACTTGCAAGAAAGCGAATGTTTTTATTTTTCTCTAACGCAGTTTACAGATCGTGATGTCGTTTTAAGGCGCATTTCAAGTCTTTGGAATCATCAACGTTTGCATACTCTATGACGGGGAAAATGTTGCTTGGCAGCTCTTGTCATATTTTTTCGCTACTCCGTATGCATACAACAAGCGAACTAATACACGCCCACCGGATGAATTGGAGATTGAAAAAACTTGTAACATGTGCAACTTATGCGACGGTGTGTGATTTTTTTTGACTTGAGGTGGAAAGGGAGCATTTTTCGACAGAAAAAAACGTTGCATGTGGTTGAAACGACCATTATTAGATAGTCGTACTCTCATAACACGTGCTAAATATATGACAGTATGTGTTGTTACTTGACTGGGAAAGAATTTTGTTGCTTTTTAAGTAATGGATTTGTTACCTAAAAGGTAATTTTGCGCTATTGCTTCTAAAGTAATAAGGAAAAGTTTTGCGTATTCATATTACTCTTCCTGTTGTATCTTGTTGTTGTTATACTATGCGTATAAATAGTATTTACACCACCTTTCTTTATCACGCAACAGACAAAAATAGATCTCAAAAAAGAGTGGTGTTTTAAATAGCGGTTGTACCGTAGGCTTGTTTTCGCACCAACTCCGCGTGCACGCGAGCTCTTGGCACATTTAATATTTTTTTGTTCGCTGCTTTCCGTACGCTATGTCTAGCAATTTTGTTTTAGTTCCGTTTAAGAAGCTTTTCACTTTCTAATTTCTTCCCGGTCGATCGTAGGAATGGGTAGCACTGCTGCAGGAAATTGAGTTTCATTGAGTCAAGCAGCAAAATTCAGATTATGGGTTGAGCATGAGAAAAAGAGGCCAATTAGTCCCCGGAGCTTGTCAAAATGGTTATCTGTTGGTTAAACAGAAAACTGTTGGTTAAACAGAAACGTTGATTCTATTATCACGCCGGAATCGCTTGATTGCGAATAGAAAATCATATATGTATCTCATTTATAACTTCCATTACCTTTTGGGTGATTGCAGTAAAGCAATTATCATCGATTGCCAAGCGCTTGGCGGGTGCGTTTACTATAAATTACAATAACTGATTGATATGTAAACGAAAACTCAGTTAAATGGTTTGAGACGAGTAAAAATTTCTTGCCAATTGTTGAATACCTGTGCAGGCACTGTATAAGTCGCATGAGTCATCAAGACAAAGCGCACTCTGATTCGATCGGAACGATAGCGTGTGAGTTGAAGGCGTTTTAACCTTCCCTCAGCATTGCGTTGTGGTTTTCATAAGCATAAGCGATACTACCGTTAAGCACCGTGGAGCTGTTTCGAAATAAGTGAAGTGCAATTTATAAGTGTTTAATGCATGAATTCCAAATGATGTCCCACACGTCATCTACTATTTGCTTCAGACCCTGCAATCCTCCGTTAATAGTTGTAGTTGTAGCATGACTAATCTTTTCGTTTATTCGTTAGGCCTTTACAAATTTTATTTTCATTTTATGTCACAGCCACCCCCCCCCCCCCCCCCTTCACAAATTTTGAATATTGGAAGGGGAAGAAAAAAAAGCTCAAACCTTTTTGTGCATTTTATTGGTTTTCCGATAGCATAAATGCTTTATTTAGCAACAAACAAGTCCAGTGACAGCGAGAGTGTCGTCAAAAGGCAAGCGAAATAAATAATAATAATAATAATGTGTTATTTTTCAACATTTATTTGAGTGCAAGTTACAAACGTCATAACTTGCACACAAACTTTGATCAAAGATATTTATTTTTTTTCGTCTCGGTATTATTTATTTTTTGCCACCCCCTTTGCTAATTTTTATAACCTTGGACATAAAAAGAATTCGAAATTTGTATCAGCCTTATTACAAAATGTTCTTTCATTTTGTTTTTTTTTTCAAGTATTTGAACACCAAAATAAGAGCTTCATCTATAGCTCGCAGGACCCCATTTTTAAATAAAATGTCAACTTAACTAGATTATAGCTTTTTAACCATTTCTGTGAATTTTAGAATCACAGGCAAAGTTAATTTATTCAGAGACTTAGATGAGTTTTCCCGTAAGCAAACGTAGAAGTGACGAGTCCGGCGAGCAATTACTCTGCGGTTTTTGATGCACTTCCTGGCTTGCTAGGGGCACCTAAATTCATAGAAACGGTTAAAAAGCTACAATCTTTCATTTTTCCCAGTTTGAGCTCTAGGGCTAATTAATTTTGTTTTTATCGACCAGTGTTATCAACTTACCAACGAAAAAGACAATTGAAAAAATCTGAGTTATTTATATTTTTGTAGAACCTCTCGTATCATCTGCTCCATAAAATCGTTACTCATTACTTATATATTGTAGAGGCAATATAAGTAGGTAGGCATAGGCATACGACTTGAACTCATAAACATTGGAACAACCTCCAAAATAAAACAGTTGAGTTTTGTTGTTACTCTTCAAAAATATGAGAAATTTCAGCTCAACAGCAAAACATTTCCAATCGGATGTCCAACTCAAGTATGCAAATCAAAAGGTTAAATTGTGCTTAAATTTAATTTTCATACAGCAATGGTGCTCGATTATATCATACTGCAGACCGTAGATATGCGTATATTATACTATATCTGCGAAACAATATTCCGTAGTATCAGTCAAAAATCAAAAAAAAGGCAGTTATCAAGCTCGAGAAGAAGTACGACAATGGATGACGGTAATTGCAACGGTGACAGCAATTAAAGGTTTTTGACTTAAAGCTTCTTGAACTGCTATTTCAGTTGTTCGACCAGGGGGCAGAGAAACAGTGTGACCAGGAAGGTTTCTGACCGGGAAGCTTAGCTCAGGTGTTAATTTACTAGTGCAATCGTTTTACTGCATGTTTGTTTTTATTTTCCTAGAGGGAAGCCAGAGCAGCCGTTGCACCTACAATGATCCAATTGGCGTGTATTATTATGACTGTTCTTAGACGCAACAGTTGTTGAATTACACGCTGTGCTGCACGAATGCATTGTCGCAAGAGAAACATTTTTCATTTTGCGCACTTCATTTGCGAAAATAATAGCGCAATTTTTCTTTCTTTCGAAGCACATCAATGAAAAAATCAATAAGTGAATTTTTAAAAACATAAAAAATAATCACTGTTAGACATCAGTATATTTTTATGCTTCAATTGAAAACAGCACTTTAAAGGTCACGCACGAGTTATTTTCATAAAAAAGATGTAATCCGCTTACACAATAAGCACAAAAACAATCTCCTTCGAGGAGCCACATTAGAAGAAGAGCTAGATCGGCACAAATTCACCCTGCAATGCTATTATCGACAGGGCTTTCTCTAACAGTACTACCTGTATCTACCTGTACTTTTTTTACCTTCGCATGAAATTTCCTCCTTGCAATACTATTTATGGGCTATGCAGATCGCCCAGCACAATGCGCTCGCGGTTTGCCGGTGGCTATAAATAAGTAGCAACATCATAACCACATGTGGGGCTATTGTTGACTTTTTTGCCCGTAGAATTCTCCGCTTACGTGTAAACGTTGGAGTTTTTCTGCAACATATTACATACATGCATAATAATTTACCTTCGGTCTAACCAATGCAGCTGTGTTTTGTTTTCCCACATCGTCGTCGATCACAGTGGGAGTTTGTTGTTAATATTTCCTAACAATCGTTCTGCGGCGTACTTAGTTTCAAAAAGGCGAAAAGTGTCCGAATTCGTCTTAGCGAAAATGCAACTTTCGTCCCGGGTAGGATCATACTCTCTTTCGAAAAACGTAGTCAAACGTTAATACTTCCGCATATAAGTAGAAGAAAATGCGTGGTAAACCCTAAGAAAAATTAGAGCAAAATCTTTAATTTTGACCATTTTGCATGCTAGTATATCACATTGTATGAAAAACGCCTTCGCGTGCACATGCACCAAGTGTTCAATCAAATTATCTTTTCTCTGTCTTGCGTATGTTCGATGCATCTCAACCAGGGTTGCCAATGTTCCAGTTTAAACTGGATTCCTCCAGTTTTTTTTCAAGTGATCCAGTCAAACAGTTTATTCCCAAAATCTTCCAGTTTTTTCAGATATTTGCCAGTTTTATCCAGTTTTTTATTCACTCAAGCTCCGATTGGTTTTCGAAAATATTTTTAAAACGTAAATTTTGTAGATTGATAAATTGTTATGACAATTCTTAACAGCATTTTCAGTATTCTATCTTCTCGCACGAAACACGGTCAAATAAAAGACTGCATGACATAGTTAAGATTAAACCAAACAAAAAGATTCTACCAGACCATAAAAAAATCTTCTATTTATTTTCTGTTGCATAGCAGTTGAAAAATTGTTAGAAGAATTAGATACCAAAAGATAGCGAAGTCAGAAATAATTGAAATTTAAACTTCACTGATGTAACGGAAGGGAATGTTGCGTTAATACTTTTGTTAAAAATAAAAGTAAATGGAAAAGGTCTCTTTTTCTATTTTCTCAATTTTGAGATAGATTGATTGCGTAATTTTAAATTTTGCTGTTAGAGGAAATTTTACAGTCCATAATTTTAACAAAATGTAAGCCCAAAACAAAACAGTTCTGATTAAAATGAGTAATTTTTGTGAAGAGTTATCTCTTTAGTTGCTGTATTCAAAACTGAAATTGGATTTAATCCCCATAACAGAAAAGCGCTCTCAAAATCATTTTTTTTGCTTTTTTTTTAAATTTATTTGGAATCCATTTTTTTCCAGTTTTTTCTTTAGCCGTTTTCCAGTTAAATAAAAAAAATTATTGGCAACTCTGATCTCAACTTCGCCGACGTGTATTTTTTTCTGTTTGCTGTAATAGGATGTTGTTGCGCTTACCTCCTCTGGCGGTTTCTTCCCTCTACTTATGGGCAATGTCAGCATTGAAGATGATGGCGATGATGAAGATGATTGGTGTTCTATTGCATTGTTTTCCATCCGAAGCTGAATATGTAGTGCATTTGGAAGGAAAAACGCGAAACGCACTAGGTACCCTGCTGTTTCTACCTACCTACTGTTTCTATGTCTTTCCGATGGAAATGAGGTGTGCGATCGCTGTCTTGGAAGGCTTGGCCAAATCCGTCTTTGCGATCTGCACCGCCCACGATCCTATTAGCGAGAAGAAACGGTTAGGCTGAAATAGAAGCCCTTGGTACAAAAGGTGATTTCATGTTGGGCGTTTCGTAACTTTGTTACAATGTCATCGGAAAGTACGCAGCTTCCCCGCAGCAGATTTTCAATTCAGCTTAAGGTGAAGCATTTCAGCTAACTGTAATTATTAAATAATTGCACTTATTTCTAATCATTGGATTCTAAGCTAGATCACGACCTTTCCTGGAAATCAGGGTGTGACAGCTGAGTTCGAGCCATTGTTTAGTTTTTCTAGTGGTCTCTAGTAAAATTTGTGTCAGAATACAATTGTTATGGTCAAAAATTGGTCAAACAAAAATGTATTCTATATTGAACAATCAAATCATGTTTTTATGTTTAGTTCAATTTGTATAGAATAAAGGAAAAATATTTAGCGAATACGATTTGCCGGTCCTTTCTCTAGACTCCTTCCAACAAGTTCTCTACAGCCTTCTTGGTCACTTTGTTCGCCGCAGAACGCCAGGTAGCCATGCACTGCATCTCGTTGAACTTAGTGTCGTATCTTCTTAAGGTTCCGCTTGACGAAACATACTGGGCATGTTTATATAAAGCGGAGTTTTGGTATGTTGGGAGGGTGCATGTCCTTTGTCATCCTCTGTACGTTGCTCGCGGCATACCACTTCACGGCCTTTTTTCCGCAATGACAAGATGCTAAACATGGCCAAAACAGAACGGAAAAAATATGTTGCATGAGGAAAGGCAACAAACGTTTTCTTCAAACCATTGGAATAGATGACCTGCCGCATGAGATATTTCTTTGCAAACTTCGACAGCTTAATGTGTTCGTAAATCTTTGCCACTTTTTCTTTTCCAGTTGCCGTATAATATTCCTGTTCAGGAAGCCGTTTAACACTTGCATACCTGACCCCTTCAGAGCCGCGACAAATCAAATTTTAAGTTTTTGCAAAACAACACTGTTGGCGATCGGTATTTGGCCACTTGGACGTGTTTCGGCCACTACTGAGCGAGTTCCGGGAATCGGTTCTGGGAATGGTTTCGAAACCTAACTTGCGGCGAATCAAATGACTCGGACAGGATCGGGCATTAGTAGTCCAAGTGGCCAAATACCGATTGCCAACAGTGTTGTTTTACAAAAACTTGAAGTTTGATATGTCGCAAGCAAGTTTTCGCTACCATTTTCAATTTAGCTTGTGTCTCTGAAATGGTACTTACCCATGGTTCCTCTCGATAAACCCGGAACAACGGAAAATTTCGAAATGTCCCCTACTGTCCCAAAAACTATGATAAATTTGTTCTCTTTTGAAAAATGTTCTATCAAATTCGGTTTAGATCTTGCGGAATGGCAGGTAGAAGAATTTCCATTTTTCCGGCTCTGGAGGGGTACGCATGTGTTAAAGTCTGCATTGACGTACGGTTTATCCTTCTGTACCATGGAATCAAACTTTGTAGGCATCTTCACGTAAAGCTTTCGCGATCGTTGTCGCGAACTTGTTTTGCTTATCGTCATGATTTGGAGTCACCACCTTTTTCTAAGTCGACAGTCCGTCACAGTTGTAGAAGACACTCGCGACATCTCGAACGGAAAGGACAGATTTCGCTTGAAACTGCTTTTCGTCGTTTTTGCGGCCTTCGCATTTCGATTGCCTCGCGGATCCTGTCTTCCTTTCAGTCGACAAACGTTTTCCAAACACTTTTATTACGTTGGCGACGGTTGATTTGACCACAATTTTACCAACTTGGCGTGCGAGTGGTTCGAATTTTAGCGATGCGAGAGCAAAATTTGAATACGTTGCCTCTCTTGCTTCGAAGCCATTTTCACAATTGCAGTGCAAATGTCAAAATGAAACATAAGATATAAGATGAGGGGTGTTAAGGTTTTTGAAACACCATAAAAATAATACGACATATTGAAGTTGACCAATTTTTGACCGTAACACCCTTTAATTTGTTCATTATTTGTTTTTTCTTTGGATTATTGTATTACAAATAAAATAAGCCACAGAGTATCGAAACAAATAAAATTGAGCTAACTAAAAGCTAAGAAGAAGGCTTATTTATACAATTTTAGGGATTTCAGTTTTTATATTGTTTTATATTCAGTTTTCTAATTAGCGTGTGAATCTCCAGCCTAAAAACACTAGCCATTCACAAAATATAAAAATGCTACATATCTATTGGATGAGTTTATTCACAGTCATTGTCATAGCATGAAACTTTTGGTACTGTAAGAAACACAAGTTGTTTTACACAGTAGTGCTAGCTATTGAAGTACAAAAAGTGCGATTAGGCTACCGACAAAATTATTGAAAACAGCATATTTTGCTTAAACCACAAAACGTTTGTGTTTTTTCATAGAGGAAACATTTTTCAATATCTGTACATATAAAAAGGGAGTTATGTCTGTCTGTCTGATATATACTTGGAAACTACTAAACCGCTCGACATAAAAATTTGTATATAGGAGTTTTTGGGGCCGGGGAAGGTTCTTATGATAGTTTGAGACCCCTCCTTCCTTTGGAAAAAGGCGCTCCCATGCAAATGTTGAAATAATAGCAAATTTTTGTATAACTCGAGAACTAATCGAGTAAATGAAGCCAAATTTGGCACGTTAATGTGATGAGAAGCAAGACATATTTCTGCTACCGAAGAACTCCTCCATCCTCCCTGGTCTGGAAGGGAGGGCTCCCATACAAACGAAATATAAATATCTGAATAATTCGAGATTTAATCAGGCAAATAAAACCAAATTTGGCGTTCACTAGAGCAAGAAATATTCCTGTGGTAGATCGACACCCCTCCCTTTCCTCGAAGGGGAGGGCTTCCATACAAATGAAACACAAATCTCTGCATAATTCAAACTATTTAAGGAAACGGAACCTAATTTTGCATCAGGAGGTTTTTAAGGGTAAGAAATGTTTCTATGGTGGTTTGACACCCTCGCTGGAAAAGGGGGTTTCCATACAAATGAAACACAAATTTTTGCATGACTCCAGAACTAATCAAGCAAATGGAACCAAAATTTGCATGTGAAAATTTTTAGGGGCAAAAAATATATCTATGGTGATTCGACGCCCCTCACTCTTCTGAAAGGGAGCGATCCCATACTAATAAAACAAACATTTCTGCACAATTCAAGAATTAACCAAGCAAATGGAACCAAACTTGGCTGGAGAAGACTTTTGGGGGCAACAAATAGTTTCATGATGGTTCGACACTTCTCCTTCTTCAGTAAGGGAGGGGTACCATACATAACACAAATTTATGCACAATTCGAGAACTAATCGAACAAATGGAACCAAATTTGGCATGTGAAGGTTTTGGAGGTGGAAAATGTTTCTCTCATAGTTTGACACACCTCTCTACTTTGGAAGAAGGAAGGGGGGCTGGAAAACAACCGAACGTGACCAAATACCAGCAAATATGGGTATTTCCGTAATCATGATGATTGGGTATCTTCGGAACCAGAATGATGTTTAGAGGCCACAAAAGAACTCCACATGTTTTTTTGAAATCCAAGATAGCGATTTCTGGTTTCTGGAAAACAGCTAAAAATGGCCGAATACCAATAGGGTACATCCGGAACCAGCTCAGAGGCCAGAAATTCACTTCACATTGAAATTCTAATTGACGACTTCCGGTTTCTGGAAAACAGCCGGAAGTGACCAAATATGGTATTTCTGTAATCATGATGATGCACAGATAATAAAAATCCATCTCAGACTCCATTTTGAAACCTAGAACGGTGAGGCTAGAAATTGATTCCACACTCCATTTTGAAATTCAAGTTGACGACTTCCTTTGTACAATATGGGTCGTTTTAGAATCAAGGTTATGTACAAAAGCTGAAAGGCAAGAATGTTCTCATTTCGATAAAACCAATCATTTCAGACGATATTTCTTTTGAGTTTGAACGTATCCAATGTCCGATTCATTATGAATTTGCAGACTTCAAACAAATCGGAAGTTAAATCTTTGGATTTAGGTGAAATCAATTTCAAGTGTTTGACAGCTAGTCATTTCTATAAATTTCCAGGAGAGTATGTCCTGGAAGTTTAGTGTGAAATGCAAAATAATTTCAAATCCCATACAATAGTTGGAAAAAGTTAATAACGCTTACTAACAATAATGCATCGACTTGAATAGCATACCTTCAAAGAACTGTTATTTATACTTGGAATGTTACTATGGCAAAGAGATGTTTTACTATTATGCAATGTTTATTCTCTTTCTAGGGTTTTTCATTTTTCATGAAAAAAGAAAGTCAAGTCAAGCCAGAAAACGTGGTCGTTTGATTGTCACCGTTTAAAAATGTTTGAAAACAAAACAAAACTCAGAGTAATAGTCTTGTTGTTTTAACTGTATTTATGTAAATTCGTTCTGTGTACTGGACATTTTCATTTCACGACTAGTGAATGGATTGAAAAATACTACCCCGAAAGAAACCATTTCCGGAATCCGAATCAATTTCGATGTTTCATTTTGATAACGCTTGCTGTTGGATTCTCATTTTCGCTTTACCGAAGAAACTTTGAAGATCTTTTGGTTAGATTTTCAGAAAATGTTGTTGCGTGACTGAGAAAGATGCGCGTGAAATATTTCATCAGAGTATGATTGTATTGATATTGACTGTAAGAGTATTGATGACAGCTCATTACAAAGATGAAAATCTACTGTACCTATCTGAAATGGTACTGCGTTCATTGGAAGTGAAAATTGATGAAGATTGGTTATGGTGCTTATTACGGGAGTCACTTCACGGTGAAATCAGAGTGAAGTAAACAAAATCCTGTTACGGGACTCACGTAAGTGAGAAAAACGTCGCGAAGTGACGTCTGTCGCGGAATCTGGGTTATTATGAGTGTCATATCAGTGAAGTGAGAACGGAAAAAGCGACTTTTCGCGTGGAATTATTCCACGACCATTTTGAACGGTAAAATAAGTCCACGAAGATGCCATAAGCTTAAAATTGATTGATTTGTGATCTAATGGTAAATATTGGATTTATTCTTCAGTAACGAAACGAATCAGAATTTGATCCGTGCTTTAAAGCGGTAAAATGTTCATATTTTTGCCCGATGAAAAAAAAATGCAAACTAGTTAAGGTAATTTTCGATACCGAAAAAAACATTTTTTTTGCTGCCGAATGTCTTAGAAATGCAGAACACGTCAAGATCGGGTGTTATCTAGAAAAAAAAAAAAAGAAAAAAACGACTTTCTGGGACTTAGAGATTTTTGAGCTGGGAAACAATCTCATTTCACTTGTCCTACCCTCAATTTCACTTCACTGTCAATCTCACTCCACGGAGTGAGATTGTTGTCACCTCACTTGAGGTGGAATCGGGAATAGGTCTAAAGAAGTGAAGTGAACGTGAGAGTGAAATATTTTTCACCGTGAAGTGACTCCCGTAATAAGCATCTATAATTCAGAAGACTTTTGCCAGTGAAAACATGTAGTATTGAAGTAGTCGAACATTTCAAACAATAATACTTCCGCTAAACAGCGATGGAAGAAAATCGTTTCTAGCGATTTTTGAATACATATAAATCTCCTTTGTGATGCATTAACATCTCTGTCAGTGTGCGATATACATTTACTCTTCTCACATTTGCAAGCAGATATATGTGTAAGACGAGTTATGAGGATTGCAAAGGAGCACCATGTATATAGTATCCCTGCTGGCGTACTCTCTTTCTCTTCCTTCGCACTATTCGCCCTTGTCGTGACTGCTAACAACAACATCTGTATCTAAATGTGCACAGCTGAGTATATGGGTTAGTCGCAATATGTACATATGATGAACAAAGATCATTCATGATCATTCAGCCAATGATTGAGATTTTTGTCAAAAAGAGAGTGAAAAAAAAGTGTGTTGTCTCCTACTCCCATAATAAGATTGTTTTGGTGGCAGGCTCAAGTTCCCAGTTGGTTTAGAGATCTTGCTTGTATAAAACGTGTGTCAGGATGGACAAAAAGGTAGAAAAGTTTAACATATCCGCAAAAAGCTCGGCAAGTTTTCGCAGTAGAGAATGGCGGTTTCAGATGCGGAAGGCGGAGTTCAAAATATTAAGAAATTATTTAATGAAATTGATCGCCAGTCTTTCGAAATAACCTCTATAATGATAGACACTATAACTAGCATCGAAAACATTATGTTTCATTAGGGTGGTTCATTTATTTGACATAGAGTGGTTTATAATATTGTGTAAAAATGAGTATAAAAAGAAAAAAATCACTTTTCACTCAATACCAATAGAAAATTCCTGAAAATATAATATTTGCTACATCATTGTCGTTAGGGTGGCAATGTTGAATTGGAAAAAATACCATGTAAAATGGCAAGATATTTCAAAACAAATTTACAAAATGTTTCAAAAAACTACTCTGTGCAAAAAAATATAACTCAACCAAAATTAAGATTGTGTCTCGCGAAAAATGTTGAATGCTTCCATGTCATTTACAAAATCACACACGGGAGGTGCATGGAATTTGAATAATGTTTTCTATTCCAAGTGTCTTGAAAGTACATGAAACGGTGGATACTGATGGAATATGTTTTTTTGATTTTGTTTGAAAAATATACTCTCTAGGACACTTGTACTTGTTTATGCGAATGCTGTACCAGACAATTTATTCGTTTTATTTAGGGGCCGTCCACATACCACGTGGACAGATTTTTAACGACTTTGACCCCCCCCCCTCCCCCCGTGGACAAATGCCCATATGAATTATAAAATTTTTGTAAGGACCGTGGACATCACACAACCCCCCCCCCCCCCCAAGCTGTCCACGTGGTATGTGGACAGCCCCTTACCACAATAATGTCCTTCGCCAGGGATAGGGATCTCAATCAATAAGCAACACAGTTGACTCGTTGTTTCTGAGTTTGCGTCGTTTTGACAGTTCAACCATACATTTTCTGTCAAGTTTACATCATCAGAACGTGAACGTGCCCATTGGCTGAAACTTTGCATAGTCGTTTTCATAGGCAAAAAATGCCCTTTTGTGCTATAGGTTCAATTTTTTGAAACACAACTCATATTGAAAAGCTATTGAAAAATGCTATTATGATGGTATTGATGATTACCAATACTTTATACTTCGGCAAAGTTGTAACTTATAGTTTTGTCTTCCAAAAAAATATAGACTGTAAAAACATATTATTGATTTTTTAAAAACAAATTAAAAGAAAATTAAAAATTAATCATCCAAAACAGCCCATTTGAAAAAAATCGATTTTTTTTATAAAAACTTCGAAAGATTACCTGAACAACGAAACCGGTCATGGAGGAATCAGAAAAAAAGCTTTTTTTTTTTCACGGGGTACATCTTTTTTGGAAGTACAAAGTTATTATTTACAACTTTGCCAGGTACACTATGACAATCAAATAAACCTTTTTGACCGTAAAAATATTCTTAATTCCTCATACAGTGCTCTATTGGAAATTAAAAATATGTCTACAGTCGAAACGATTTGTTTGATTGACATAGTGTCTTCGGCAAAGTTGTAGATAATATTTTGTCCTTTCAAAAGAAAAATATTCCTTTTGAAAAAACGATTCAAACAATTTGTTTTTTCAAAAAAAAAAAAAAATTTTTTTTTTCAAAAAACGATAACTTTTTTTTTCTTAACTTCTGAATGGTCGGACTGGTTTCATTGTTTGGCAATCTTTTGTAGGTTTTATTAAAAAATCAGATTTTTAAAAAATGAGCTCATTTGAATACATAATTGTTTTTTAATTTTTCTTCTTATTTTATTTTTCAATAAATGATTTTTTTAAATGTATTTTTTTGGAAAGACAGAATTATTATCTACAACTTTGTCGAAGACGTCACACCAATCAAACGAACCGAAGTGCTTTTTTATTTTATACTCATTTTTCACAATATTATGAATTATGATGTATTCGATGCTACTTATAGTATATATCATTATACAGGCTATTTCAAGAGACTAGCAATCAATTTCATTAAATAAATTCTAAATGTTTTAAACTCCGCCTACCACAATTGAAAAAACGATTAAGTCCCAGAGAGTCGATTTTTGCAATTTTTTTTTCAAATGACACCAATTCTAGACGTTTCATGCGTTTCTAAGTCATTTGGCATCAAAAACCATCGAAAACCGATTTTTTTTTGGCTATGAAAATACAGTAATCACCCGATTATATCAGTACACGATTTTATCTGCCCCCGATTTTATCACCTTTTTCGCCCAATTTTATCATCATATAACATTGTATGTCCACCATCTCCGAATCTCGCAATTATTTACAAGTGCCAGTTCCACTGTCAATTAAGATACAAACTTTCGTCTTTTAATGTCTGTAGACAGTATCCTCGATTAATTTTTATTTTTAAAATCATTGGTGTTGTTTCAACTACTTCATCGATTTTTTTCCCTCTCTAGTTTTGCTCAGGCCTATCGGTCCAAAAAGCCAGGGATTGTGACTGTTAGATACGTTACGTACGTCATCGATTTGCTTCTGCTTCTGGGTGAATGAAGAAAAAGTACAAAAAGTCTCAATTTTCATGTGTTTTGAAATGTATTGAAGAGATATTTTGTGAAAGGGCTATCAGTAAACCACATAAACACATTTTGGGTCATTTCTGATCCCTCTTCCGTAACCTTAGAAAATAGCTGAAACTGATTTTTTGAGCTGCTTGAGATATGGATGACACTAAGAGAACAACTTCACAGCTTTATGCAAACACTAGTACCTATCCTACGAACTAGTAGTGAAATTTATGTTTTACTTCTATGAGAGCCCTCCCTCTTTCAGAGGAGGGAGGGGTGTCAAGTGACCATTGACATATTTCTTACTCCTGATAACCTCACCATGTCAAATTTGGTTCCATTTGCTTGATTAGTTTTTAAGTTACGTAGAAGTTTGTGTTATATTTGTATGGAAGCCCTCCCTTTAAGAAGAGGAAGGGGTCTCGAGCTACTCTAATAACCTTTTCCGGCCTCAAAAACCCCTACATAATAATTTTCACGCCGATTAGTACAGTAGTTCCCACGTCTATAAGGATCAGAGAAGCAGACAGACGGATAGAACTGCTTTTTCATATGATTCGATTTCTTGTAGTAATCAAAATCGCTGATTTTACGTGTTAAATTATTGGTTTACCATCTTTTATAACAAAATAATAATAAAAAAAAATTCCCGATTTTATCACTTTCCCTATTTTATCACTCCAAACATCATCAAGGGGGTGATATAATCACTGTATTTGCAATGGTCGACTAAATTGATTGCCCGGTTTTGTGATGGAATTGCTCTGATATGAAACATGATGGTGCAACATCGACGTGTTATATTACAAATTACGTAACGCTGAAAATCTAGATTTCAGACCCCCCCCTCCTATGTAACGATAAGTAGCGTTCGACATGACTTCCCCCCCCTAAAACTACTTACCACTAATCAGTCTGACTCCTCTCCGAAATTTTCAATTTCGAGCAAACATGATAGTTACGTAACTGTCTCTACTACCCCCCCCCCTCCCTCCCTCCTACGTAACAATAAGTAACGCAGTGATTCTTTGTAAAAAGTCAATCCGAAAGGAAACGATAAAAAAATAAAATATTACACGTAGGTACCCTGAAACTTATTGTTGCTTGAAAAGAATTATTGTTATGTTTACTAAAAATCTTAGTTCAATACGACTAAAAAGAATTTAGTTTTAAGAGATAGGTTCAAGCATTTGAGTGTCTACTATCAATCACGCAAACTATGCCAAGCTTGCGTTTTTTAAATTTATTTATATCAGGTAGCCACCTTCTCTCTCTCTCCTCTTAGCACTACCTCTGAAATTAATATGAGGAAAATGTTCCTCAAACCATAACCAAAACGAGAGGTAGATAAATTCTTCGGCATAACCGCAAGCTTAACGTAGGATAATTCGGTTAATTGAATAATAGCAAAGTTTGGTACCTATTAATTTCTGTATTACCTGCTTAAGCAGCCTTTTTTTTAAATGAATAAAACAAAAAAATATTATATAATATCATGTTTCACACTACTCCAGCAGTTTTTCATTAATTGGTGTAGCAAACCTGCTGAAAACAATCGTTGCCAAAGTAGTCCGATAGCCTAAAATAACTCTCCCTCCCGCCGTCACCGTACCACATCATTGCTACTGCGTCACTGTGATGCGAAGGGGACAAGTCAAGTTTATTATTCTCTTTTGCTATCGTTTTTCCTCGTGCGACGAGCCACGTACGGAGAAAAAAACACAACGAGTTGCGCGGATCATTCTCTTCTAAGAGCTGTATATAGTCTAGTTATGTATTTATTATTTCCGAGTGAGCAATGCATCAACATTTTGTTACATACTGAGAGGATTCAAGTTTATTCATTACTTGAACACATCGCAATCTGTACAGTTTGGGACAAAACGACAATCGGGTCATTATCGTTTCGTTTCCATCGCTGACGCTAAATTGTTTGAAACCGTTAATAAAGGTACTAAACCGTATCTCACCATATGATCTGAAGAACAATAAACTTCACAGTGCTGTCTAAAATTCTTATGCTAGAAAAAACTATATAACAGAATACAGAGAAGTTTTGATTGCTAAATTTAAATTAATTGCTAAATAGCATTTATCTAGCAGTATGACAGAGGTTTTTCGTCGAACCTACAACCTATTTTTCTAAATGTTCAAGTACATTGAATTCTAAAATCGATATTTTTTTTGAGTATTACATAAATTTACTATCTATGTTGATTTTTTTTTACGTTTTACGAAAGTTCAGATTAATACACTACCTTCTAGCAGCATTGCATAATATAATTCACCAACAATGTTCGGTAACTTTGTTCTTTTTGGTATACTGCCAAAGTAAAGGAAACAACGAACAACGAAATTTAATGAAAAATATAAAGGTACGGTATTTTCGATCGAAAACCTTTATTGTGCAATTGTGCGAATCAAATGATTTGTTTCTTCATACGCGTTAGTTCGCTGATTTGTAAAAGATCTTTAAAAGACTTTCGATATAAAATCCGGGTTGGAATTTTCAGAAGTGACCTGTCTACTTGCAGTAGACATTTTCTTTCCAATGTTCAAATTAGCGGCTACACCATGTCCAATAACTTTCCGTTTTGTGTGCTTGGGGGCAACTTTATACCAACAATAATAAACGAATTTATTCCAATTACCAACTTTCAGTTTCAACCGTGATTAACTTGTCCGCTGGAATGCTGAACAGTTATCAACAGATGCGTAAATAAATGTGGAAATAAGCGAAAAGAAACCGCCTCAGCAAATGCCGTAAGCGTGGATCGTTTTAAACTTGTTTTACTCGTTATCCAGCAGTCAACCCGGTATATCTATCCAATGGAGCATCTCTATTGCCGACATTGTTCCAACTCCTGCTTCTGTTCGAGATTTAAACAAAATCTTCTTGGTGCACAACTTACTGACTCATTTTGTTGTTTCATTTTCGTTTCAGCTCGCACCAGCGCAGCAAGCCTATACCACAAATCTAATCGAACGAACGCAACCGCGGCTACTGGTGCTGCCTGTGATTGCAGTTGATTACCGAACAAGTTCAGCGGGCGAATCGAGCGGTCAATAACTAAAATAAACAGTCGTCTGGTTGGCACGTGAACATGGCATCTAAATCCGATGAGATAAGTGATAAGTGATAAGTGATACGTGTCGGTGGCTTGAGTTTGAATAAGCAATTTAAGCATGCGCGCTGGAAGTGATACGCAAGCTCTAGTTGACTGTGATAGAAGAAGATTAGCCAATTGCACTAAGGAAGGCGTGAATTTGAGTTATTTGAGTTTTGTGGCAGTATTTGCATAATAAGGAGGTAAAGATCGAGCGGTTTAATTTGAGTGCACATCATCAAAGGAGGAGGTTTTTTTTAGCTGTGAAGAGAAAAAAAACACGTGAAAAGGAGAACTTGTGAAGTATAATGTTAGTGCACGGTGGAAGATTTAAACGAGCAGCGAACGAGTAACTCAGCCGCGTCCGATGAACACGGAAAACCACAAATCACTGAAGGATGGGATATTTTTCGAAGCGGAACGTTTTTATCTATTGCTGCATATCGGCCTGTTTGTCATTGGTAAGTAGTTTGAGCCTTACATTCCTAACATTATGGCATCGGTGACAATGTTTTTGGAAACAAAACATAAGATCTAGGTTCTCTAAACGAAGACGAAAAACTTCGAAATTAATTTCGTTACTAAGTGTTGAAATTGGATGATCATCTTAAAAATTCTGCTACAAACGTCTAACCTTAGTCATGTCTAGTTCAATGCCACAATATATCGCAAACGAAGCCCGTTGTTTCTCCCCCATGATCAGTTACAATAGCCCATCATTTACCATAGTATAATGTTTGCAAATTGATACTCACTGGCGGACTTCAACAGAGGTGAATTAAGAAACTGAAATAGCGTTAGCGATGTCAGGAAAACGTAGATTATATGCACAATTCAAGTGACTGTCTTATTAGTTCAAGCATCATTAGCCCGGCTCAACCAACCATCTTCAGTGGTAACATCTTGAGAAGGCAACGTTCGAGAGCCATTGACCATTTTTGTTCGTTATCATGAGATGTCTGTAATTTCTGAAACGGACAAACAAAGTAAAACCTTGTTATTGTATACTACAGGGTCTTGGCAGAGCATAAATACGGAATGGGGACGATCGGAAACGAGGAAAGTCATCACTTCCCGTACATAATAATAGATCGGACAGATCACCAGACGTTAGCTAATTTGATTATTGCCGCAATTGAGACGAGATAAAAATGCGCGGACCACAAACAAACAGGGTAGATTTATTGGACGAACAAGTAACAGCTAATTTTGGCCCCACGGTTTGTTCCGTGAACCGTTGCATGCAACTCGCGCCGGTGGCCATCGGGCGCCATGGGGAGAAATTTCGGTCAGAAGTGAAATTTTGCACTTGCTCGAATAACTTTACACACTATCTGCTTAGCAGCTCCGGGCCAAGTGTGGTCAGTCTGGTAAAGTGTATTATTCACAGCTGGAGCGGTAAGGCATGTTTATGAATATATGGTGTTTAGTTTTGGGGTTGGTACGAGCGTTTATAATAGGACCACCTTTTAGATGCAAATTGAATATTTTTATCGAATAGGAGCGAAGAGAAAACAAACAATTTATATTATTAAGTTTTAATCATTTTGAAACCGTTCTGGGCTTGAAAACGAGGTCTCGATTTTTTGTGATATTACCAACTTTAATGAAAAATCATTGTAATTCGCAATTGCTAAGATAATTTCTCTCTATGGTTAATAGTTAATGAATTATAAACTCAATTGGTTGTAAGATTATATCCTTTTTCATGACAAGTAGATATAACGTCCTACAAATGATGAGCCTGAGTTGCGAAAGCAAACTAATCATTTCATAGTGTTGAGAAATCACTTAGTGTCTTTTTGTGTTTGGTCGCCGTACTAATTAGTTTGAATTTAATTATTGCATTATTTTATCAGTAACCTAAATTGGATACTTCCAGGGCGTTTCGATTTTTCAGGTGCCAAAAATAGATGCTTGTGACACAGTTCTGATTACATACAGTCCTGATTCACAGAAAACCAGAACCGAAATAAAAATACTCTCTTCGCGGAATCGGTTTCTACCTTAAACTTTAAAACTGCTCATTTCTTTTAACCAGTGGTGGGCACCATTCCGCTAATTCGCTAATTCGCTAATTAGCGACGCTAAAATTCAGTTAGCGATTTAGCGATTTCGCTAATTTTTGAGCTGGTTAGCGAAACTGTTAGCGTCGCTAAAATTTTTGCCTTCGAAACGCTAATCGCTAATTCGCTAAATTTTGTAGAGAAGCGACAATAGAAGTATTTAGAAAAACTGTGAATTGCTGATGGCGTACGTAAATTGCTTCGAAAGATGAACATACTTTACTGCGAAAGTTACTTTTGTCAGTTTTTTTTTACCCTAGAATGGAGTTCCAGTTATCGTACAAGCCACAGGAGCATTTTGAAGAACAAGCACAAGGTCTAGATTGAATTTTTGCCACACCAAGAAATTTGGTAAATTGCAATGCGCTTGAAATTATGACAACTGTGGTTCTACTTTTTCGATTCAGATAATAATTGAATTTTTATGAAAACATTTCTAAGAGTATCTATTTTCAATTCAAGCTAAATAACTTTTGTTATTCTTGTAAGTAACTGTTTTCATTTGTTTAACCAAAATAGATCAAAGTGGTCCAAATCTTACAAAACACGAGCAATAAATATAGCAATATGACTATTTACATATTAAAAAGTTAGCGATTAGCGGAAGTTCCGCTAATGTGGGTTTAGCGTTTAGCGATTATCGAGCTAAATTTTTCGGTTAGCGACTTAGCGATTAGCGTCGCTAAATTTTCGGTTAGCGGTGCCCACCACTGCTTTAAACGACACGCACATTTAGGCAAACGGTATTTCACATGAAAGATTAATATATTTTCTAATCGTTCCTTATGATTGTATGGTTCAATATTTCATGTGCAGTTATAAAAATGGGATCAAAGTTAAGTTGTTTTGTAATACCATATGGCATCAACCGCTGGAAATAGTTTAACTCGGACTATTGACTCAGCATCGCCTTGAATTTTGAAATAAAACATATGGATGTAATGGAGGTGTTGCATATTTGAATATCTGCTTTGATTTTCTAACATAATAGAATTTACACACCACATAGCGATATTATTCAAACTCGCCGGTACTTTAAACAGTTACACGCGTGGTCGTTTCAGGAATATTTTTGAATATTTACCGTACCCCTTGAAAATACATTTTTCAAACTAGAGTAGTATCTTAAAAGTATAACAAAGTAATTTATTGAAGAATTAAATTAATGTAAATTCTAAATGTTGAATAAAAAATACAAAAGACTAATATGGAAATAAAACAATCTAATGAAATCATACTGAAAATATTTTTGAGACGTTTCAGGTCTAAATATTTTTGAATTGATTAGCGTTGCACCGAATAATAGGACTGGGAAAAGCTTTTGACGTAGAATGCGTCTTACGGCAACAATTACAGGGACCCAATTTCAATATAGGGATCCAATTGCAAAACCGAAAACATCGAGAGCGTCACAAAAATTGTCCAATTTCAAACGTTTTAAACCCAGTCAGTTTCCAACCGATTTCTGTTATTTTTGCAGCAATCGATTGGAAAATCATTTAAGCATACGTCCAATTGCAGAAAATTGTAATCTGATTGTTCAAACTATTGTAATATTAAAAATTGTTGAACATTGTCGAAACGCAAATGTCGACTTTTAATTGGTCGCTTGCTGCCTTTCCCTAAAAAGGACGACAGAATAGTGGTTAGCTGCAGTTCCTACCTCTTTCAGTTCGGCTTCCCTTCGATCTGAGTTGGACCCCATCAGCGGTAATCCATTTCAGATATCGTTGGGTGAATACAACCCGAAACTGAAAGAGATTTATGTATATATATATATATATATATATATATATATATATATATATATATATATATATATATATATATATATATATATATATATATATATATATATATATATATATATATATATATATATATATATATATATATATATATATATATATATATATATATATATATATATATATATATATATATATAGGGTGTGTGCACATAACGTGTATGAATATCTGTAGCGTGTGTCCCTATATAAGGTGTGTGGCTAGCGTGCGTGACTTGCTATATAGCGTGCGTGGCTAGCTATATAGCGTGTGTGTGGCTTGCTAAATAGCGTGCGGGGTTTGTTTTATAGCGTGTGCATGTCTAGCGTGTCTGTGCATGTCTATAGCTTGTAGGGCTTGCTATGTAGCATGCGTGGCTTGCTATATAGCATGTGTGGCTTGCTATATAGCGTGTGTGGCTTGCTATATAGCGTACGTGGCTTGCTATATAGCGTGTGTGGCTTGCTATATAGCGTGCGGCTAGCGTGCGTGGCTAGCGTGTGTGGCTTGCTATATAGCGTGTGGCTAGAGTGCGTGGCTAGCTGTATAGCGTACGTGGCTAGCTGTATAACGTGTGTGTATGTTTATAGCGTGTATGCATGTCTGTAGCGGGTGTGTGCATGTTTATATCGTGTGTGGCTTGATAAATAGCGTGCGTGGTTTGCTATATAGCGTGTGCATGTCTAGCGTGTCTGTGCATGTTTATAACATGTGTGGCTTGCTATATAGCGTGTGTGGCTAGCAGTATAGCGATTGAAATTTTCATATATAATTGCTAATAAATCACCTCATGTAGAATTTAATTATCACTGTAAATCATTCAAAATTAAATAAAAAATTTGCCATGTTGAGAAAAATTATTCAGTTGTTAATAAATGGCATTGACAAACACATTAACCTCAAAGTTTATCTGAAGAATTTCTGAGCTAGTGAGCCTGAATCACATAATTTTTCGCGAAGGTCTTACTAATTGCAGCAATCAGTTGTAAAATTATCTACGCTATCGTAAAATGCAGAAAATTGTTATTTGAACTGTTATACTATAGATGAGGAATGCACTATTTGTCCTTGTCCATAGCCTCTTCGTAGCCACTGCCTAAATTAAGATATCTTAGTGCAACTTGATACAAAAGACAGCCTCAAAACAATTTTATTTCATTCTTGTTTTGGATACGGCAGCAAGTGAAACCGCGGTGCCGGCTACAGAGGTAAACGTAAAATTGAGTGTATTCCCAAACCTATTAAGATAGACCGTCGTATTCTACGTTAACTCTGCGGTCGTGTCTTATAAACTATTTTGTGGAAAAAACCGAGTTTTCAGTTTACAGAATAATGATTCTAACCTGAGCTCATCAAGGGTAACTCCTCTCAAGTCAAGAATTTGGTTTTTAATTTTTTTCATTTTATCATCATGTTTCGTTGAATATTCGGCCGTCTGTTGAGCCGAATATTCTGCCGAACAGACGGCCGAATATTCAACAGACCATGATGATTAAATGAGAAAAAATGAAAACCGTATTACTCTTGAATTGAAGTGAATTACCCTAGACAAGCTCGAATTCAAATCATTACTCTGAATATTCGGCAAGTTTCGAAAATAACTTTTTCCCAGCCCTATTATTCGGTGCAACTCTAGAATAGATGTGATGCTTTTCGTAAAAATTTGGAACAACTCTACTCTTTGACCTAAATTATGTAGATTTTGTAGTTTTTGAGTTTTCTAACTCCGGTGGAAAATTTGACCGTGTCCTAACTGAGAAGGGTTTTCGTACGCGTGTGTTCTCCTATATTGGGCGGCGTATAACAGCGTCTGATCCGAGGCGGGCGGCTGGTTTCTTAAATATCTAACCAGTTATATCCAAGACGACGGTGGTCTCGTCGCAAGACAAGGCATCGCTGCACTAGGAAAGTACCATACTAGGAACGAATCGGAACAATTGGTGTCGACTCAGGTGAACGAAATGGGACACTTGGTACCAACGTCAGAACTTTACTCGAGCAGGACGCGTGGGCATGCTTAGCCAAAGAGCTATAAAAAGGAAGGTGGTAGTCGCAGTCATCCAGGAGGTGAGATTGCTGAAGACGGGTGTACGTGAGTTCCGAGCGGCTGATCCTATCGCAGTAACGAATGCCACATTTAATACAGGGGCGGCAACAAAGGTGAACGAGACGTCGGTTTCGTCATTCAAGGGAAACAGATCAAGCGTTTCATTAGGTGGAGGCCCATCGGTGATCACTTATTATTAAGGGTAGATTCTTAAATTACAGTCTGATCAATGTACAAGCATAGAAAAATGGTAAATCCGATGACGTGAGGAGTTTTTTCGATAAAACATCATTACTGGGAACGCAAACTCACAGGTCGGACGGGAGCAGTTCTTCCACCCTATTGACAGCAGAAACAGCCTCCATGCTACCAGTAATGAGAATGTCCACGTCTCGTGCGTGTAGAGGACTACCGATCTTATTAGCGTCTTGTACATGGTGCACTTGTGGTCCCCGTGGCTCTGTGTTAAGCGATTTGGTCGGCTTGCTCTCCCACACGGTTGTGATATCGGGTTCGACTCCCAATCAAGTCAAGGAACTTTTCGAGCTGAAAATTTTCTCGACTCAGCACTGGAGCACGGTGTATCGTTGTACTTATCCTACACATGCAAAATGTGCCAAAAACAATATCGATAACTAATTCTCTCAACTATAATCTAGTTGATTGAGACCGCTATTAGCCCTAAGGCTAAGCGTGCGATATTGTTTTTGTTGTTTACATGGTGCTCTTGGTACGGGGGCGAAGTTTGCCAGACCTCAACGTCTTGTAGAGTCCGTAGTAGGCACGACTTCCTACGTCTGCGGATTTTTCTGCTGCAGTTGATCCGAGGTAAACAAACTCGTCAACCACCTCGAACTCATCGCCGTCGATCACTACGCTACTGCCTATGCGAGACTTATCGCGCTCGGTTCCCGCTACTAGCAAATACGTCTTCGACGTATTCAATCTAACCTTTTCTGCTTCACATGTTATAGGCCGCACGATTCGTGACACCTTCAAGCGCAATGTTGAACAGGAGGCAAAAAAGACCGTCGAAGTCTTAGTTTCTCAGGAAAACCATTTGCGTCCATATCTTTCCATAGCTCTACATGGTCGATGATATCGTAAGCGGCCTTAAAATCGAGCGTGGGGACTTGGTATTCGCGACACTTCTGGAGGATCTGCTGCAGCGTAAAGATTTGGTCCGTTGTCGATTGCCCATCACCCATCGGCTGGATAACTCCCCACAAACCTGCATGCTAGCGGCGAGAGACGGCGAAAGATGATCTGGAAGAGCACTTTGAAGGCTGCGGTGAGAATCGTGATCGCTCGGTAGTTCTCACATTCCAACTTGTCGCCCTTCTTGTATATTGAGCATATTACTTCCTCGTTCCACTCCTTTGGTAGCTGTTCTGTATACCAGATCCTGACTATATGCTGATGCTACCATCCTTTCCATTCAGGAAGCCAACCTATCCGGGCCCAGCTTGGTAAGCTCCACTGCGATGTCATCCTTTTTAGCTGATTTGTTGTTCTTGAGCTGCTTGATAGCATCCTCAACTTCACTCATCGTGAGGGGCGGTATGTCTCCCTCATCCGCAGAGTTGACGAAGCCGTTCCTCTTGCCGTCTTGGTCCTCTACCTCTGCGCCATTCAGGTGTTCATTGTAGTGCTGCTTCCATCTGTCGATCACTTCACGTACGTCCGTCAAGGTTTTTCCATCTTTATCCTGACACATTTTAGCTCGCAGCATAAAGCCTGCGCTGGATGCCCTTGGTTTCTTGTAGAATCTACGTACTCCATTTCCTCACACTCCATCTCTTTTAGGCGGCGCTTTTTGTCCCGGAAAAGATAGGTTTGCTGTCTTCGTTTCTGTTTGTATCACGGATGTTGTTGACAGCTGAAAGTCTGTGACGCAGTTTGACCATCAGGAGATAGTGGTTAGAATCGACGTTTGCGCCACAATAGGTTCGGATGTCGAGGGTCTCCTACGGAAGGCAGAAAATCGAAAGGCAGAATCACGAAAGGCAGAATCACGAAAAGCAGAATTACGAAAGGCAGAATATTTCATAAGGCAGAATAACGAATGGCAGAATCAAAAAATGGACTTTTTTCTTTTTAACAATACACACTCGCGGCCTTTGGCCGACTCTATTGTCCAAGTGTATGCTGTCCTTACTCGCTACCGCTCGTTCGGACTTAACTAAGGGAAAGAAAACCTGTTTGAGTAATCCTAGAAAACCAGTAGATCAGTTGTTTGTATGCGAGAGGCCGCCGCTTCCGACGGCGGGTCGGCGGCCGGCTCGGACCGCGGAAACCACGGCGGCTTCGTGCCGCCTCGGTTCCTTGCCCTCCTTTATGCGTCTTCGCCGCATGAATTGTTTTATGTTAATTATAATCAACTAGCCGTTGAGACTGGTGTAAGTTATACCTACCATCGAAAAATTACTCTCCGCGATGTAGTGAGATTCTTTAGGATCTGAGCCAAACCAGTTTGCACGTTTCTGATTTAATAATTAGGCTTGATTTGCACCTCCCATCAAAACTGGTCATTGCTTGTGACCAGTTATTATGTCTGGTTACCAAATAATATTAAACAATAAAGGTAGAGTAGCAGCTTTGATACCGTGACCAGGATTCGCACCAATTTGTCATCACGCACTTGCCTATCGTGAGTTAGGTTTTGCTACCAGTGATTCTGCCTTTCGTGCCCTTCGAAATTCTGCCTTTTGAATTCATGATTCTGCCTTTCGTGCTTCTGCCTTTCGTGATTCTGCCTTCTGTGGCGAACCCGATGTCGATAATATCCGAGAAGTGCCTTCCGTCCAATAAAACTTGATCGATTTGTGCTTCAGTCTGCTGTGGTGATCTCCAGGTGTACCGATATGAAAGGCTATACTGGGAGTAGGTACTATGTATGGCCATGTTCTTGGAGGCGGCGAAGTCAATGAGTCGAAGGCCGCTAAATTTTCCAATAACCGGTCCCCCTCCTGGTCAACGTTGAAGAAACGACCTTTTATCCTCAACTTCCACGTTAATTTGTCGAATCACGCGCATCTGCATTTTGCCAATCACAATGAAGGCTCGTGTGTGTTGCCGCAGCTCTGGTAGATGGTGTAACCATCTCCGTAGGTATGTACCGATACTCTCTTCCAGCATAGCTGCTGCAGTGCATCAATGTCAAATGTGGGTACTTCTCAAAAAATTAAGAGACTTGCAGTTAAATTAAGAGGCTTGCATGACCTGCACCAACCCCCAGGCTCGTCGGAGGACCATCGTGACAGCACTGTTTAGAGTCCCACGCTGGTACCAGGACGCCAATCAGCCCCCCTAACATGGAGAACAGACACTGTTTTTAGCCGCATTTCCTCTACCGCCGAAATATGGTTAACGTGCCAATCATCGCGTCGCACCTTCTGGCTTAGCTATTGTCGGATGGCAACATTGCCAAGGATACACCAACCAGTTGTAACCATGTTTCAACTGGCAGTCTATTGTTATCGTATGACTCGTGGAGGTGTGAGATAAGAACTTGGTTGGATTGGAGCTTAGTTTGAAGCTCCTTTCCATCCTATCTCTAGCACATAAATACTTGGTACAAAAAGATATTCAGAAACACACATGGCGGTCATTCCGAGGCCAAAACGTCGACTCGGCTAGCCAACGTATACAAGTCGAGCACTTCGAGGAAGACACGGTTGGACATCCAGAAGTTGTGGGCTGACCTAGTTTCTGCTGAGTGCACTCGAAAACTTGATGAGCGGATTGGTGAACCGGTTGGAAACCTGAATGAACAGTAGAGGTACATCCGCAATATAGTCAACGATACAGCGCAAGAGGAGTGGAGCACGCTTGCACGAACTATACGAAACACTTGATTCGATGTGGAGTGTCAAGAGATGACAGACAAAAAAAACGAGCTCGTGATCGCACAATGATGAAGGCCAATTGTGTGACACCTCAGGTGAGGGAGAGGTATCGACGAGTTAGAGTGGCCGAAAAGAGACTCTAGCAATACAAGAAACGCAAGCACTGCGAACGATCTCTCGCGGTGGTGGAAGTATGCTTCTCCAGGGATGGCACGAGAAGTTTTTATAATGTGGTAAACGGGACCAGCAACCGGATTGTGTCAATCCCTGCCATGTGCAACGATAGGGAAAGGAACCCATTGACCGATGAGACACTGGTGACCATGCATTGGAAACAACATTTCGAAGTGTAGTTAAAGGTAAAGAACATAGAGAAGTCGACAGAAACAGGAAAGGACTAGAGGAGGATGGATGAACTGTGGAACCTCCAAGCTTGGGCGAAGGAAACTTGTAAAAAACCAAAACTCAGGTAAAAAGCAGCTGGCCTTTCAGCCGAACTTTTCAGAGCAGTGAGCAGCTGTTGCGTGCAATCCGTCGACTAATCTTGAAAATTTGGGGTCGAAGTCAAGTTACCAGTGGACTGGTGCTCGGTTATCGAGGCCTGAAACTCCTCAATTCTGTTTATAAGATTTTTTTCCGTATCCTGTTTCATAGACTGAGGCCATTGGCTTTGCGGATGATATTGATCTCGTTGGTATTTATTAATCGCAGAGCAGTGGAAAACGCATTCGTGCCTTCCAGGAGGGAAGTAGCTAGAAATGAACTTACCATCAACTCTACCAATACTAAGTACATACAGTAAGTACAAAGTGGCTGGTAGAGAGCGTGGAAGTTCAACGAGTACTGAAAATGTGATAGATGTGACAGTTTTGTGGTCCCCGTGGTTCTGTGGCTGTCGGTCGGCTAGCTCTTCTGCACGGTTGCACATCTGTTCAACTGAAGAACCACAAATGAGACAAAATCTCTTTATTTTCAGTATCGACATTTAGCGGTGGAGAGAACGCATTTTACACTCGAAATTTTATTACGCTTATATTCCATTCATTCAACAAAAGGACTGTATGAGCTCTCGCCGCTTTTTCACCGAGAGAATCCTTTGTTCTCCCCGGTACTGGCATAGCGAGGGTGTCTTTTCATGATAATCGTACAGTACCACCCGCATACGTGCAAAGGTTTTTATGTAGATATATTTTTAATGAATTTCATTGTTGCACAAATTGAAAACTGAATATCTTGACTAACGAAAATCATTTTTTTACATTGCACCTAATGTCGTAAGCAGTGCTGTGTATAGCGCGTCTGATATGCATTACTTGCAATGTTAGGTATAAAAAACGGTACGAGAAATAATATTGTTGTTGGTCGATAAATTAAGTTTCTAAGTCCAACGAAAATATTCAAGTAAATCAACTAACAGGTTAAAATAGTTTCAACAGTCGCGAGGTGTACGATCCAAGAAAATTTGTTAAACAATGTTTGAATGGTTGAAAGGTTTGAGTTGAATTTGTTCTATTGACGTTGATTGTGAATTGTTACTGAATTTCCGATTAAAAAATCTCTTTAATGCGGTCCTGTCTTAACTTGATTTTATAAATTGCCTGGTCATTGAAGCAAAAAATAATAATTTTTTGGTGCATTTTCAAACTATTGGAGCGAACTGTTCGAACGATGCACTGTAAAATCAATGTAGGATGGAACAGCAAAAAATGAACGGAAAGCTTGGGCACCGATTTGCTGCAGAGTTTTGTTCGAAGTTGCATATCTGTTCTGTGACGGTTGTGATGTCGGGTTCGATTCCCGATCAAATCGAGCGAGCTGGAAATTTTCTCGACTCATGCAAAATGTGCTAAAAAAAAATTCGTTAAGAAGTTCTCTCAACTAACCTAGTTTTGTGATAGACGAATTTGTATATCATGGTACTCTCGAGACGTGTGGCGATGATAGCCGCGAAGTGAGGAGATGGATAGCAACCACAAACAGGACTTTTAATGATTTATGTAGCCAGCAGAGATCCCGCAGCACGCAAGTGCGCACGAAATTTGCGCTTCACAGGGCGCTGATTCTCCCGGTGGTACTTTATGGCTTCGAGTGTTGGTCGAAGAGGAAGTATTCGAGCGTAAAATCCTTTATAGGAACTGGAGCTGATAAAATTTAGCAGGCTACAATGGGCTGGACACATGGCACGAATGTCGGAGATTTCGTGGCAGACCCCGTACTCATTGGATTTAGTGTGAATGAAGACACTCGATTGGCGGGTGTTAGGGGCGATTGGAGAAGACTAGCCCTAGATCGAGTGATGTGGCATCAATGATAGCATTTTTTCAATTTCCTGATTTGTATTCACATTAGTCCTATTGAGAAAATTTTACTCAGCATTGGAATTGTTCTCAATGTAAGTTATATCTATTTTTAAGCGCAAGATGGTTTCTATCACTATGACTCGTTTAAACTTAATCAATTGTAGATGGAATCCTAACAGAAGAAAAAGTATCTGTAATTAATACAGCTTTAAATCAATTCAATTCTTGAGAAAAAACGAAAGTGAACACAAAACTATAAACTTTTCCTGATGCCAACAAGGGTAAAATATGCAGCAGTTCATCTAACTAGCTGTAAAATCGACAGTAATATTTCTGAACCCAATTGTTGTTGTAGGTTGGCCACAGCGTAACGTCGTGGGAATTATTTTTTTCACGCCGCAGCATCTGCCACACTGATCGTAGAAGCCATTGGTTTGAAGTTCAGTGAACGCAATATCTTCAGTCGGCTTAGTGCCGGGAAAGTACCTGCGTATCAGCAGCATTCGAAATAGCTCATTGTTTAATGTAAATTCTTTATCTACTAGAATGCTGCTAGATACCTATACGATAGGGTAATGTTATTTGCAAATAAATTTCCATTTCATAATTTCGGTTTTGAAATAGTGATATTTCAACCGGAGCATACCTAGTACCTACACATTGTTCTATTACAACTCTGAACGGTCTTTGTTCGCGGCAAAGTTCTCATGCATTGCTCAAACTAATCGCCAGTCAGCAGGCAGTGGTCTGAAGGGTGTGACCTGGCAATCACGTGCTATCTAGCGCACGGTTGCTCTGTTTTGGTTTGGCTGGGGCACATGAAGTGTAAAAATTCTTTTGTTTATGTTGTCCGTCGGCGCACTGACACTCTTGATTGCTTTACCGCCACTCTAGAGTATGCTCTAATTATAAGCATTTTCTTCGATGGCTGAGGTGTGGGAATTTTATTAAGAACTGATCTTGCCTGCGTGGGTGTACCTGCAGCTATTGCTCAATGTGCCAATGCATGTAACCCTGTGCAACCTGTGGGGCAACACAATTGAGATTGCATCTATCGAATTGGGACAATTCTTGCCTGTAAGTCGCATTTGATCTAACGAGATTGAGTTTTTATAGTTCTTTAAATTGCTTCATACTTTTATGTTGCCATATGTTCAATTACTAGTAGAAGAAAAGAAAATGTATAAGTCGTTACGGATTCGATAGTTGTTCGAGTTTTCAACTAAGAGCTAACGAGGTCAACAATCTAATGATTGACAGAAACAAAATTGAGGCGGTTTATCAATAATAATAGAGAAACTCGTCTAAAGCAAACCTGTGGTGCATTCAAGTGGAAAGTATGAGTCAAACTATTTATAAAACACACACCGAAAATATCAACAACGGTTGAAAATCGAGCGGTACAATTCCTACTGAAAATAGTTGCAAAACGTTTTTTTTGCTTTAACCATAATTAGTTACTAAAAATATTTGAAACATCTTATTTTCAGCTCATACTGCAGAAAAGTCATAAAACTATAAATTTTACAGACTAAATAAAATAATTTTCTCTCTTCGTGAAAGATTCAAATGTTATTTGCGGCGGTCATTTGTCTGTAAAAAATAGGAGACTTTGGTAACGAAAACGGACGGTTTAAACTTCACAAATCATACCGATAAAAAGACTGCCCGGCAGTTATGAACGAGAAACTTTTTTTGTTCAAATGCTGTTTTTACTGTCACGTAATATCGGTGCGAAAATGAAAACAACTGTTAAACTTGTGCTTAGTTGTTTTTTGTTCATTATGTAAAACAGCGCGACTATCAATGAAGCGGTTTTGTTCGACAACTGTTCGATGCAATCCAGAAAATGCTGGGTAGACTTGATTATCACCCACTTCACTATTAGCGAAAACATTGTCACTGTTTCTTTTCTCGTAAAACAATGGGTCGATGCGGTAAAAAAGTAATCTGTCATTACTAACTTTTCTTTTCTTTTGTGAATCAAAATTTTCCACAGATCACCTACCTGATAGCGTTCTCCTGCGAAGTATCGTGGGTGTTGGAAGCCAGAGGTAACCTCCCGATTCCATCCTACCTGCTGTGTGCGGAGTTTTTCGTTCTGTTCGTTTCGTCGGCCGTTTTGATTCACGGATTGTCAACTGTAAGTACCATTTAACAAAGCTTGGTTCGCACTTGTTTTTTGCGTGAATTGACGATTATGCATTTTGCAGGGAGTATCATGGGGTCTGCTTTGCTGGTCTATCATTATCGGGATGTTGTCGGTGCCGGAGTTGGCGCTCGTGATGTACATGACCATACAATATTGGGTAAAAATATATTTTTGCTATAGAGAAAAAAAAAAAGAATAGCTTAACCAAATAAATTTCATCTTTTAGGGTCTTCAGTCAGCACACGGACTAACGGAATTAATTGGGTATTTAGTACGTTTAATAGTCAACTGTCTGGCGCTACTTTGCGTCATTCCAACAGCCTTAAGGTTAGTATTTTTGTCTTTCGCGTCGATAGGTAATTTTAGATAAATATAAATATATTAGTTGTGTTACTCTAAAGTACTATTTCTGCACGAAAAGACTCGTGTTACCACCGATACCATACCTTGCAAAAATATTGCGAATTTAATTTTTTTTTGCTTACATCATCATTGCTCTCCCTTGTAGGTAAAAGAGAAGAAAAGCTTTTCAGCCTAAAAATTTCGACAGCTTTTGTTAAGGAGTTCGTTCTACTAGTTTGTTAATAAATTTAAAAACTTTGTTCAAAATTTCTCGAATTGCACAGAGAAAAATGTTGACGAGAATAACGACCAAATAGAATATGGTATGGCAAATTCATACCCAATAATGGCATTAAATCTTGACTTTTCTCATAAAACATCAGGATACTTGAACTGTGTAAAGATCAAACTTAGCTTAGTGTTTATTACTAAAACTTGGGCCGGATCAGAGCGGCCACACTGTCGGGATTTTCGGTGCTGGAACTAAAAACTTGCACGGTTACACTGCTGGGACTCTGGGAGGCACCCAGCCTTTATTCGGACGTGGAGAGATCTAAGGCGTCACAACCGTTTCATATAAAGGTTTATTCGCGACTGATATCTATCACATTTTATCGTTCTACTCAGGCTGAGATGCGATTCTATGGATGCTACCGGGTGTCGATAAGAATCCATCTAATTGATATTATATGATCGTAGGTGCGATCGTGTACGTGTGGGATCAGTGCCTGGTAGCACCAATCAATAGCGTTATCGAACTCTGTCTCTGTTTCGCAACATCCCGGCCGCCTTGAAAGTATTTTTTAAAACATTTTCCTCAGTTTAGATGATAGTGCTATCACATCTCCTATTTCTACTCTACTACTGGTAACTACTGTATAATAACATATGACATTAAAACGATACGTAAAAATATAATATGGAGCTTTCGACTTAAAATATTCGCTTTTTGCTACTGCTCGTAATCAGTGTTCACACCGCCGAAAAATAGTGTTTGGTTGCCGCTTTCTTGTGAGATTCTACTATATGTGGACTGTATGGTGTTTGATGCTTCTGGCTGGAACTCTGCTGCTGCGGGGATGCCTGCTGCTTATGGATTGACGCATGCTGTACGCTGCCTCTGCCATGGACGAATAGACTGTATACTGTTGGCTGCTATTCTGCTTCCTCGAACGATGGACGCATATCATCGTATTTCCTCAGTGGACTCACCATTGATCGACGTAAAGTGACTGAAAAGATGAGAGGGTGCTTTTTAAACAGAAATGATGAATCTTTACAGGACTTCCCTGGAGCGGAGGCCTTCGCGACCTCCGCGGGTGCCTTCAGCACCGATGCTGATAGGCCGAGGTATGCTTTCGGATATCTTCTTATCATTGGGGACTTCTTGGACAGTTACTGGAACTCTCGTGGGCTGATGATGTGCTGGATGAGCGAACAAACTGGTTTCTGTTCGATAGCTGACTGACTGCTGATACTTCCTGAGGGAGTCATCGTAACGCTGGCCAATGCGTTCAGACGACCGCCGAACAAATCCATCCTTCGACTTGCTGTTGACTTTAATTCTTCTGGGGACTAATCGTGCCACAAAGGCATTTGCTTTGCTGACCTGACGATTCAAACGAGAGTGCATTAATTTCTTATTATCATGTGGAGACAGGCAGTCTCCACGGCGCAACATGCGCCGAGTCTAGAGCGCAACATGCTGCACTAGACCAGAAATAGCTCAAAGCTATGGGCAACGAATATGTGAACCATGGATTGACGTTTCTGGAGGATGCGATACGGACCTTAGAATGGCAGGCAACAGCATTATTGGACAGCGGTCCAGTGGGCAATGGGCAACCATGCTGACAAAAAAGAAATCATATTACTTTTTGAACAAATAAAAATACATAAAGACTTAACTGGGGTGCGGGGGTCTTTTCCAACCCCCGCAGGCGTCCGAAACGCCTTGTTCGATGAGAAGAAGCTAGTGGTCACTCTCAGCGAGTGGTTGATTGTTTCGTATTGGCAAGACGCAAATTTTGGAAATGCCTCTCTGATACACTCCATCTTTCGTTTTCACAGTAGCTACTCTAACGCACCCATCGCTGCCTGTATGCACCTGAGTGACTCTGCCCAACATCCACCGCAACGGTGGTAAGTTTTCCTCCTTCAATAATACCATCGTACCTATGCGTAGGTTGTCTCTGCGTCTGGTCCACTTTGTGCGGTTGTGCAGATCTGAAAGGTACTGTGTTGACCATTTTCTCCAAATCGTTTGCACAAAGCTTTGACTTCTCTGCCACAGTGATAATCTGTTCTCTGGTATCTCTTCTAAGTTTGGTTCAGCTATACTGATTAGTGGTCGCTGGACTAGGAAGTGGCCTGGTGTCAGCACTGCTAGATCATTTGGGTCGCTGCTTAACGGAGTCAAGGGACGTGAGTTCAAACAGGCCTCAATTTGAACTGAAACCGTTACAAATTCGTCATACGTCAGATTTCGAGTACCGATTGTCTTCTTGAAATGCGTTTTAAACGACTTAACCGCCGCCTCCCACAACCCACCAAAGTTAGGGGATCTGGCGGGAATGAATTTGAATTCAATACTATCGTTGCTTGCTTCTTTAATTACTGCTTCCTGAAACTGCTGCGCACAAAATAATTTGGCCAGCTCGTCAAGCTCTCTTCTAGCGCCTAAAAATGTTTTCGCGTTGTCACACATAATGAGAATAGGTTTGGATCTGCGGGCCACGAATCTTCGTAAAGCGGCCAGGAATGCCTGGGTTGTGAGATCAGCAACCACTTCCAGGTGAACCGCTTTTGTCACCAAACATACGAAAACAGCGACGAAGCACTTTATCGGTCGATTCTTTCGACCCGGGTACAACATATAAAATGGGCCACAGTAATCCAAACCAACTTTGTGGAACGGTGGAGCTGGATTTACTCTTTCTTCGGGTAGGTCTGCCATCAGTTGATCCTGCACCTTTGGTTTACTCCGGAAACAAGGCACGCATTGGTATATAATTCTTCTTGCAGCTCTCCGAATGTTTAATGGCCAATATCGCTCACGAACGCAAGAAATTAGCAGCTGTTGGCCTGCGTGATAATACTTGTGGTGATAATGATGTAAAATCAAAACAGTAAGCGGGTGTCGATCATCAAGAATAATGGGATGTTTTCTACCGACGGATGTTTCTGCGTGCTTTAGCCGGCCGCCAATGTGCATTACGCCGTTGATAAGCTTAGGATTTTTCCCTACCAGTCTAGATGATTCTGCAACCTGGTTTCCTTTGGACAGGGCTGCAAGTTCCGTAGGAAAACATTCGTGTTGTGACAGCCTAACCAGAAGCATCAAGGCTTCTTCTGACTCAGCATATGTTATAAACCCAAGCTTGCGATTCGCACGGTTGGCCTTTCTAGCGTTGTGGGCAAATCTTCGCAGTAACGCAACCAACCGAACCAGTGACAATAACGATGAGCGTAATGAGAAAATCTCACTGTTAGTTACAACGTGCGTTGCCAAAACTATCGAAGCCTTCTCCTCTTGACGAGCAGCCCGTTCATCCTCCTTCGACTCTTGGCTAGTATGTGGCCAAGTCCCTTTGTCCTGTCGTAGCCATGTAGGTCCACACCACCATAAAGTTGAATAGTTTAGCTGTGCAGGTGACATTCCCCGTGACACTATATCCGCAGGATTCTCTACTCCTGCCACGTGATTCCAACTTCTGCCTTTCGTGAGATGTTGGATGTCAGAGACCCTGTTAGCTACGAACGGCTGCCAGCGAGATGGAGTCGAAGCAAGCCAGCACTTAACGATCATGGAGTCGGTCCAGAACGTAGCCTTGGAACCAAAGGAGATGGTGCTTCTGACCTTTTCATACAGGTGACTCAATAGCATCGCAGACGACAGCTCTAAGCGTGGAATAGACTGTTTCTTCTTCTTCGTCTTTAAATCTTCCAACGGTGAAACTTTGGATTTAGACGTCAGCAGACGTACGGCTACGGTATCATCATCCCATACACTTCTCAGGTAAATGCAGGCTCCGTATGCCTTCTCGGAGGCATCGCAGAACCCATGCAACTCCACTTCTATACATTTTGAGCTGGCACCAATCCAACGCGGTACAGTGATGGTATCAAGGCTCATCATATTTCTCCGAAACTCCAACCAATATGCTCCGAACTCTTCAGGTAATGGCATATCCCACTCAACCTTTTCCTTCCACAAATCTTGTAAAAATACCTTCGCTAGGATAACGACAGGACTTACCAAGCCTAGCGGGTCGAATATGCGAGCGGCATCAGACAGGACGACTCTTTTCGTGATGATAGCACTGCTATTCCATTTTGGTACATTGAATCGAAAATTGTCGCTGTACGAATCCCACAGTAAACCGAGAGTTTTCACTGCCGCACTCGAGGAATCCAGTTCTTTGGTACCCTCTTCATCGCACAGGTGGGGCGGCAGATCTTTCAGCACCTCTTTTTTGTTAGTTCGCCATTTCCGCAGCACAAAACCTGCTGATTTCAAAAGCTGGCTTGTTTGTGACACCAGCTCGCGTGCTTGCTCAATTGAATCTGCCCCCGATAGCATGTCGTCGACATAAAAGTCTTTCTCTACTGCTCTCGCTCCGATGGGGTAGCTCTGGCATCCTTGCTTTGCCAGGGTTTGCAAGCATTTCGTCGCCAGATATGGGGCAGATGCTGTCCCGTACGTCACCGTGGTGAGTTTATAACTCTTGACATGATCACTAGGAGAATCTCGCCAAAGGATTCTTTGCAAGTCTTGATCGGTTGGCTGCACATTCACCATTCGGTACATCTTTGCGACGTCGGCCACTACGGCGATCATGTGGCAGCGAAAACAAAGTATAATCGTGAGGAGATCCTCCTGAACGACAGGGCCTACCATCAATGCGTTATTGAGAGAAATTCCAGTGGATGTTGCGCATGATGCGTCGAACACAACGCGAAGTTTCGTTGTGGTACTGTCAGGCTTGATGACAGCATGATGCGGCATGTAATATGTTCGCCCTTCAGCTTCATAATCATTTGTTTCTACCATATGGCCCATAAGCATGTATTCATGAATGAATTCCGTATAGAGGAGCCTTAGGGTTTCATTTGCCATCAGACGTCTTTCGATGCCCAAAAATCGTTTTAACGCGGTCGCTTTCAATTCACCAAGTTTGCAAATTACTGACTCCTTCTTTGGTAGACTGACGACAAATCTGCCATCCTTCTCTTGGATTGTCGTGTCGCTGAAGTGCTTCTCGCATGCACTCTCCTCTATCGACATTGTACTTTTGACATAACATGACTCTAACTCCCAAAACTTGGTCAACTGCTCTTGAATATCAATAAGTGGTTCTGTCTCTGCAACCAGCACTACCCGCGGTAAAATGGTGGATTCTCCGTCAACTACTCCTGACACTATCCAACCGAGTAACGTATTTTGGATTGTAGGACCATGCTCTCCTAGCCGTTGCCTTCCCTCACACAGTAAATCGTAGAAAAATTCTGCTTTAATTATAAGATCCACACCACTGGGTATATTGAACTGTGGATCAGCGAGCATAATCTCCTTGGGCGTCTCCAACTGTTGCAGAGGGTTCAATGGAATGTTTGATGTGACCTTAGATAAAACATGGAATTTCATTGGCTGCGTATACTCGGAAATTGCCGACGAACGAGCCAAAACAGTTGCTACCAGCGCAGTTGATGACGTTGTCTCAGATGATCCGACTCCTTTCACCCTCTAATAGTCTGAAATCGGCTTGCATCTTAATTTCTGTGCTATTCTCCTTGTCATAAGATTTCTCTGAGAAGCACTATCTAGTAGAGCACGTGCAAATATTGTGTTGCCAAGCGGATCGCGGATTCTTATAATCGCGGTGGACAACAAAACTTCTCGAGTAGAACGTATGGTATTTGCAACCATTGCAACGGCTTGATTGCATGTGGCAGTGTTTTCTGTGGTGGGTTGTGAGCTTGATTGCTGTGAGTTGCTGCTCGAAGCGAGTGTGCGTGTAGAGTGTTGTGTGGCTTGAGGTGGCTGTGAATGATTTTGTGGCTTCAATTGTGGTGGTTGCACCTGTATGTTCGCTTGATGAGGTCGCGGCGGCGCTTGCGGAACACGAGCTGTTGAGGTATTTGGGCGTTGTGCACTTGCATAATATTCATGCAGTAGTGTATGATGCTTTCGTTTGCAAACTGAACAAAACCTCTTGAACATTTACTTATTCTGTGACCAGGGGATAAACAATTAAAACAGAGCATATTTCTCTTCACCGTGGCGACCCTATCCGAACTACTCATCTTGCGAACTCCGGAGCACTGGAATACATTATGTTGAGGTCCACTACAGAAGCAACAGCTGGGTGGTTCAACAGACACCGAATGAACGGAGGCGTATTTTGCTTGATGACGTTCTGCATTAGATGCTTTCGATGGCGTGATGAACTGCAACACCGAGCATTGCTCGCGCAGGAATCCCGTTAAAGCTTCGTATCTCACAAACTCCCTTGAGTTGAAATGTGTTTCCCAATTCCGCAGTATAACAGAATCTAACTTTGAGCTCAGAATATACGCTAAAAGAATAGACCATTCATTCTTAGTGATTCCCAGCTTCTCAATCATTTGCAAATTTTTATCAAACGTACCTAGTAGCTGATTCAACGCCTCAAAACTTTCCTTACGTACCGCCGCAAATATGGCATCCAAGTGGGTTTTAAGAATCAGTTTTTTATTCTCGTAACGTTTTTCTAGAGCACTCCACGCTACATCGTAGTTTACTTCGGTAAGTTCGATTGTCTGAATTTCCTGCAACGCTTCGCCGTTGACCGAAGCACGCAGGTAAGTGAACTTGTCAATTGCAGAGAGCGATTTGTTATTATGAATTAGAGATCGAAAGCTATCACGAAAGGTAATCCACTGCATCAAGTTGCCGCTAAATGTGGGAAGCTTTATATCGGGCAATTTCACTCGTGACATCGGTGCAGGTGCGGTTACCGTTGTATTCAACTCTGGGGTAACCAGCTCTTGTCGGTTGGGTTTGAAACTCATCAGTTTGGCCTTTATTTCACAGTACAGATTTTCAAATTCCCACAAAGCAGTTGAATTTTCGTTGAGGTGAGTTTCGAGGCGTATTTCTTTTCCTGCAACCGTTACTTCGCTCAAATCATCACTGTCTGTTAAGACTTCAATTTTCCTTCGCACAGTGTAGAATTTGTTCAACGCCTCTTCTACCATAGCCAGCCTGACATCGATCTGAAGTTCATCTCTCTCCTTGCAGTAATCTGTGGTAAACTGCTTCACCATCATTAGGGTATTCCGAAGTTGCCTCTCCTGCATCTGGAGCTCTCGAAGTGTTGAAACTGGCATCTTAACACTTGCAATAATCGCACTATTGACAGCGAATCGTTTCACGCGCGCGACCTCAACAATTGACAGTAAAATTCATGAAAGCGAACAAGACCGACCAACAAATGCCAGCGAAATTTCCAGAAATCGTCAATCAGTGAATGAAGGGCTCACACTCAAAATCCAACACAAATCAAAAGAAAACTCGCAAGCAACTTATTCTATTATAATTTTATTTAGCTCAATAGTAACCATCAGAATTTCCGCAATGGCGGGTACCACATGCAACGCCACTAACAAATAATATACATGCACATGCGACTTCTCTCTTATTATCCAGGCAATCTGCGCGCGTCGGTTTGTAGCTTCCTACAGCTGATTCAAGTTTCCAGCTTCCGATGACGCCGATGATGATTCAGTAATCATTTTTTAGAAAGCACTCACTTTGGATTACACTGTCACCACTTGATTAAGTTCTTTGTTCTCTTTGTTCTTTGACCTTTTCATAGGTCGAACGTATTCACATCACGCGCGATGGCGGGTTTACAATGTCCACGTGTCACGTTTCAGCACGAATTCCCGATCCGACGGTCCACTGATCCGGCTCGAAGGACCAAAATGTTTATTACTAAAACTTGGGCCGGATCAGAGCGGCCACACTGTCGGGATTTTCGGTGCTGGAACTAAAAACTTGCACGGTTACACTGCTGGGACTCTGGGAGGCACCCAGCCTTTATTCGGACGTGGAGAGATCTAAGGCGTCACAACCGTTTCATATAAAGGTTTATTCGCGACTGATATCTATCACATTTTATCGTTCTACTCAGGCTGAGATGCGATTCTATGGATGCTACCGGGTGTCGATAAGAATCGATCTAATCGATATTATATGATCGTAGGTGCGATCGTGTACGTGTGGGATCAGTGCCTGGTAGCACCAATCAATAGCGTTATCGAACTCTGTCTCTGTTTCGCAACACTTAGGATTAACGATCACTTACACAATTCATAGTAGTTACGTAATTTCAATTATTTAACATTCTGCAAAAACGTAGCTTAATGTTTGGCGAATTAATTGTTTAAAATAGGTCTCATCAAAGAGCGTAACAGTTCTCCATTCGGAAACAACGAAATGAGCAGAGGGCTACGAAAAATGCTCTCAGTCAAAAAGCTATACAACATAGAGATGCTTACCATAAGTTGTTTAGGTATTTGCTTTAAATAGAAGGTTTTCTAAACAAAATTTGCCCCAATGTTGGAAAATTCGAGTTACGACAAAGCTTACTCAATTTGTGACTGTCAAAAACTTCTCATACTGTATTCAAGAACAGCAACAACATTCAATTACCTGAAAATCAAAGAAAAGATTAGAAAATCGAGCCTTTGCCGGCAAAGTTGTTACATTTCTGAGAACGACAAAATCTTAAAAATATTAACAAAAAATAGAGCACATAGGCTGTCGAGTGGGGAAAATAATTAGGTGACTTTTGAAATAACAAATTAATAAGGCTGAAAAATGTCATGGAAATTAACATAACAACACTTAGATGATGATGAACAAACTGGCATTATTACTTAATGGTTTTATTTCATATGATATTTTCTATGAAGATCAATGCGAAATACTACGTTGTTTCCTATTTTTAGATGGCGCCAAGAGAAAAAGGTTTTAGCACAGCTCGAGTCCCTTGCATCAAGGCTCCAACTGACCACACCGACACCGACTACTCCTTTCAACGCCACTACCAACGGCATGAACTCACTGCGGGCTAGCAAACGTAGTCAAATGAGCCGACGGCCATCGACTGGGTTCGACAATCCAGGCTACGTATCGCACGACAACAATTCCGGGGACCTGGTGCAACAGTATACGGCTTATAATAATTTGTACGGATCACAGAGCGAGTTCAACGCGAGCATATTCGGGTTGAACCCTTCCCAGTATATTGGTCCCCCGCCGCCACCGATGGGAGCGGAATGCAAGAAGACGCAGTCGCTGCTGGATCTTCGGTTTATTTTCCCTCCAAAATTCCTTACCAACAACGAGAAAAAGACTGCCAAAGAGAAACCGGGAACTGATGAAACGGACAGTGTCCTAAACAACAATCTTAAAAATAAGATCAACAATAAGTTGAACGACAGTACGAGTAAAGATAACAAAGCTAGCAAAGATAACAATAGCGTTGTAGATATGAACACTGACCCGACGGCGGTCACCAACGATCCAATTTATTACACGATTGAGTCTACCAAAAACAATAAAATCCTTGGTCGAAACTGTGTCTCGCTGGAGAACCTCGGTAATATTACACTTTCGGAGTCACCACTGCCATATAAAAAGAACGATCGATACGGCAATAATCTGCTCAAGAACTACACCCTGAATCCGTGGAATGTCATCGCTTATAATCCGGCTTATAGTGCATACCCGCCGGCATACTTCCACTACGGAGCCATGCATCCGTATCAAATCTATCAGATGCATCACAACAATTTTCCTCCACCGGCTTCGATGGGTGGTGGATACTTCACGGCCGCAGGCCATCAGCCAGTCCACCCTCATAATCACCATTACAGTCCGCGCCATCATCACTCTGGGGATCCGCGGGCAGCTTATGGTGGAGCAAACCACTCGACCCTTAGCTATGGGTACAGTAACGCTTATCTCAACAGTGCAAATAACAGTCGCCAATCATTGGGAAATGAGTCAGATGACTTTCGAAAGTATCGAGATGTAGCGCTGTAGAGTCGTATCAGCCGGGAAAAACTGACCAGGCCGGGGGAGTAAGTGCATAGTTTTTTTTTGCGACAGATGTATTTATTTTCCGACGTTAGAGTCGTAAAAGGATATAAGAATAACGAATCGAGCCAAACACGTGCATTAGAGGGACATGTGTGCGTGTGTGAAGCGATGTACAGGCGCAATACTCGGATAATCAGTAGATTTGAAACGATACGTATAACGAGAGATGTCACATTGAAGTACTATTACGATCAATATTGTCACAGTTACCTTTGTAAAACCTAAGAATACGAAGTTGTTAAAACAAAGCCAATAAATTACAACGAAATAAAATATTTATGAAAGATAGGAACGTACTTATTAGTGGTTTGGATTTGTGTGATGACAGTTTTCCACCATGTTTTGGGCACAAAACAAAATCTGGGCATTTTTAAAAACCATTTATTCTACATACAAAAACAAAAGTGTGCAGTGTAAATAATTAAGCTCTTAGACAAGAGAGGTTATACACTAAAGTCGCTTTTTACGCGGGGGATATGTGCTGCGTAAAAAAACCGCGTAAAAAAAACCGCGTAAGTTCCGGAATCCGCGTAAAAAAAACCGCGTAAATTCCGGAATCCACGTAAAAAAAACCATCGTTAATTTTGCATTCCGAGTGAAGGGGAACCGAAATCCGGGCAAAAAAAAAATACCGCGTAAATTCCGGAATCCGCGTAAAAAAACCGCGTAAATTCCGGAATCCGCGTAAACAAACCGCGTAAATTCCGGAATCCGCGTAAAAAAGCCGCGTAAAAAAACCCGCGTAAAAAAACCGCGTCACAAGCGACCTTAGTGTAGTTGCGTTGCGTTGAGTTCTTTGTCAACGTCTATTACATTTCCAGTCTTTATAAGTAATAGGGTGGGGAATCGTTATATGAATTTTCATGCAAATTTTAAATGCAATGCGCCAAGCGGAGACAAAACCAATCGACCTCAGGTAAGTTTAGGGTTGTTTGGTACCCCAAAAAGAACCAAAAAAACTTGGTTCTGGAAAATCGATCAATATTCCCCACCCTAATAACTAAGTAATAGTGATCGCTTCACTTCTTCCATAGGGTTTACACGTGAAAAGTAAAGCAGATACTTTTATTCATACGGTCTATTCAAAGGATAGGTTTTCCATGTTGATGCCTTGTTGCGAATATGGGATTGTGGGCAAGCGCCCCAATATATGCAATGATTCCATTTTATTGCACCAGCATTGTCGCGCGACGTAACAATGTAACATACAGATTTATGTAACGGAATGTTGCCTATTGGGATGTGCATAACACACTACAGATATGACTGATCTTAATATACTTTGCATAGCTTTAGAGGCATCGATGTATTGGACACTTTGGTAGAAGCACAAAGAACAGACGTTCATCTTCTTTTCAAAAGATGTGTAGAAACTTGCATCCGTCATTTACCACTAAGTGGTAATGTTCCCGCTAGGTAGCGCTTCTGTCACTTCCAAACCAAGCACTGATATCGATAAAATATCGATACCGCAATATTTATGCAGTGCAACTGGGGCACCACAACACAGGTGTCGTTAGTGTATTAACGTATTTTGATTCAAATTTCTACACACGATTTTCAAATTTCTTTATATGAACATGAATGTCTGTTCTCTGTGGTAGAAGGGTCTCACCTGTATTCTATCGGTATTTCAAACATATTTTTAAAATAGGTTCTTGAGAAAGGTTCTATCACAGACTAACAGACGTAACACTGGAACCTAGCTTCATCGCCACAAAAAAGATCATTGTGATGCAATCTCATACATATTTTGTGGTTCCCCATTTTACATATGCAGTAACGCTAGCGCTGATGTGAAAATACATGAGTCAGCGCGAACACGGCAGCAGATGGTGTTAGCACAGACTAACAGACATAACACGTCGAACAAATTTTCAATAAAATCATCGTTTGGATGATTCCAGTACTTTACGTTAGTAACACTAGCACCATCTGCTGTCGTGTTCGCGCTGCGTCATGAATTTCGACATCAGCGCCAGCGTTACTGCATGTGTCAAATGGGAAACTACAAAATATGTATGAGATTGCATGACAGCGCTCCAGACGACGTTTTCGCGCGATGACTGTTATTCGATTGAAAATTTGAAATGATCGTTTTTTGTGGCGATGGAGCTAGGTTCCAGTGTTACGTCTGTTAGTCTGTGATGCTATGTTGAATGAGTGAAGAGTATTCCCGACCAATGCGATATGTAACTTTTGCTTGGCGCCTGCCTCAGGGCTTTATTTTTAAATAAATCCCCGATATGTTGCCTACTGTCAAACGTGTAGAGCGTTCGGATGATTCCAGTACTTTACGTTAGTAACACTAACACCACAGACTAACAGACGTAACACTGGAACCTAGCTCCATCGCCACAAAAAACGTTCATTTCAAATCTTCAATCAAATAACAGTCATCGCGCGAAAACGTCGTCTGGGGCGCTGTCATGTAATCTCATACATATTTTGTAGTTCCCCATTTGACACACGCAGTAACGCTGGCGCTGATGTCGAAATACATGACGCAGCGCGAACACGACAGCAGATGGTGCTAGTATTACTAACGTAAAGTACTGGAATAATCCAAACGATGATTTTATTGAAAATTTGTTCGACGTGTTATGTCTGTTAGTCTGTGATAGCATGTTGCCGTCTCCTGTTTAAATCACATTGCGGACCACTTTGCGGCACATCTAATGAAATGAAATTTGATTTGTTGAGCACTGTTAGCTTTCCAACCATTTCCGTACACCAACTGGGACAGTACAGCAAAGTTTTCTTTACACGTTTTTTTACACGGTTTCATTTTACACGTTATTTTACGACGTTTTTCCAAATAACGCGGTTTCTCACACGGTTTTTTGCACGGTACGTAGAATCGTGTAAAAAATACTTTGCTGTATGACCCAATACGACTCGAGGGGCCATGCTTGGAGCACTGTTGGGGGATCCTAACGTTATTGCCTAACTGATTGTCTTTCTCACGTATGGCGCAGCTTGTGGTTTCTATCCAGGATTTCCTGCAGCTACCTCTCCGTGTACTCCGGTCTGGATACTCACTTGTAACGTTTCACGCTTTAGGATTTTAACCAACCGGCTCAGCGACGTGTCAAACTTAACGACCAGCTTCCTGGTGGTGGCGTACATCTTGTTTCTGTCGGCAGTCGGCCCGGTTTTTTGTTCACAAATTCAAATTCAGTGTTTTGGTTAACAAATTCCTAGCTGCTAACGGAGTCTGTGGAATACCTAGCGCTCTTCCACAGTATTCTAGTCTTCTGCGTTAGGCCATCGTAACACGCAGAGAATTCCCTTCTTTCGTGACGTGGGATCAATACTGGATTCTTTAAACAAACAATTAATTTCAAACTCGGGCAACGGCACCCGTACTCTGCCGAAACAAATGGAGTTGAGAAGCTCCTTGGCGTGCACCCCTACAAGGCCGCATGCAACAGGCAGAACTGAGGATATAGAACTGGAGGATTACTTCAACCTCGACAGCGAATCGCTGAACGGAGGGTCCTCGGTTTCATCACTAATCCTTGGTTCGTCTAGCGGGAAAAAGGAAAACCCCCTGCGGTGACGCAGTCGAATAACCAAGGGACTGAGTCATCTCGTGCTGCCGTCAAAAGGGTTCTCCCAATCGCAACTGCTGCTTCTCCCAATCGCAAAGACTGCTGAACCAAGGCCACTCACGCGAGTAGGCAGTAAGCTTTGTTTGTCAATCAGTCGACCAGATTAACCGCTTAGGTCAGGTCGTAAATAAGCGATAACGGTCGACTGACACTGCGTCGCAAAACAGAAGCGCTGAGGGCTCGAGCTGCAAAAAACCTCGGGGCTTGGCATGCGCGGAGCCTCCTACACCGAATCGATAGCGACACAGTCAGATGGCTGAAGACTACGGCGTCTTCTCTCAAACAGTGGGAGGAAGCACACCTTCGTGTATTTCATACGAAGGACCTGCCAAAGGCACTAAGATTCGTCGGGTACTTTCAGGACTATGTGGTCACCACGAACGAGAGAAACCTCCGTCTACTTCGTCTACGTTCCAGAACGACGGTTTTTCCACATGTGCAAGGCGAGGATGCCATCGCAACGTCACTGAAAAGACCGTCGAACTGATGGTGGAGCTGGACCAGCAGTCGTCGAACTATAAAGCGGCACAGAGCTTCCTGCCTCCGCTTACTTGCCGGGGCATCGATAAACCGCTCATCGTCGGCTGCGATACCACGCGCACCACACTGTCTGGGGAAGCTCGGATGTATACACACGAAGTGGTTCATCTCTGATGAACCAAGTTTATCAGACTATAAAGACATATCAGATTTGACATCGAAGCTACTACTCTCAGAGAAGAACACTTTAAGCATCCAAAGAAAACCAACTGGAACTTTTTCAAGAAATATCTGGTTAGCTCAAGGACATCCTGCCATATGAATATTCGAACTCCAGTTGAACGTTAACGAAACGGACAGTCTGCCGTGATGGGCCCTGTTGGAACGAAACTCTTACCATCCTTCGTCGGGAAGCTAGATAGGGCCAAAATAACGTCCAACTGGGATGCTTATAGAGCATCACCATGTCCGAACTGATTGTCGTGACATTTACCTCAATCCATTGCACGTCCAATGTTCTCAACTATCACCAACAGAATGAGTCGCGTCGCGGACGCTTCGGCACATTTCGCATTGCGTCGCTCAACGTAGATAGACAAAGATGAAAATGGGTTATGTGATTGTCTCTTTCTCTCAGAGTGTAAAAGGACATAAGATCGATACCGATTGCTTCCGATTAAAGTCGAGTGCCATCTGCTCGAATAACGATTCAAATCGTTTTACACTGTTGCAAGTATTAGCTTAATTTTTCTAACAATCGCAGTATCTACTACACTGATCAACTTTTTTCGAGCCAGCTTTACTCTGGGGCACATCCCAGTCAGCTGGCAAAGCGTAAAGGTGGTGTTTATACCAAAGTCGGGCAGAAAAGACAGAACATTGCCCAAGGCTTTCAGATCTATAAGTTTGACGTCAACGCTTTTCAAGTTGATGCAGAAAATTACGGTTAACTACATCCGCAGTGAATTTCTGAAGGATTTGCCCTTGCATAAGCATCAATATGCCTATCAACAGGGCAAAACTACAGAAACCGCTTTGCATTGCCTAGTGACAAAAATCGAGAAGGCACTGACACGGTGCTCCTGAGACCGTTATTATCAAAAAAAAAGGTACCATGAAAACGGTGAACACCAGTTTGTTCGTTATGATGTTCTACATCTCTGTGTGAATTTTTAAAAAAATCCTTGGTGGCATTTTTGAGTTTCGTCCATTTTATGTTGAAATGTCCGATATCCTTAGAAAATTCATACAAACTTCATAAGTAATTAGTCATAGCCTCTCAGATTTCGATGAAACATTGTAGGAATAGATATTTTGCCTCCTGACAAGCAATTTTTATATAAATAAAACAAGCGCAAGCTTTGAAAAGGGCGTATCTTCTTCTACGGTGCACCTCGGATCGTTATTAAAAAAACGTTAGATATAACAGAATCAATTCATTACATTTTGATGGCATGAACCATTTTAAATTATTTTTTAATGGATAAAATGTCATAGTTCTCCAACGTTATGATTAAGTGGGTGTAACATAACATAATGCTGCAATGTTGGGTTATGAAAGGTGCATATTTTTTTCTTCATTTTCATTCCAAGTTCCTAATGTATATATTTTTCGCGTTTATGATATTATTTTGCATGTATATTTACCATACATATGTTCAAATCTACTTACATTATAACTATGCAATAAAAAAGAAATAGGAAATAAAACAGAAATTAACTATACTGCTCATAAAAGCATAAGAGTCTCATATTACTTTTAGGCAAATTTGAGTATATGTTGTCAATGTATCTAATTTTGTTCATATTTCCGTATGCCTTGATGAAATTTGAATGTTTGTTCTAAAAAATAATAGAAAAATACCAAGCCTTGCCTGTTCCATATTGAAAATAAAGGCATACGAGTCCCATCCTAAGCATTAAAACTGAATAAAACTTATTTGTATTCTCGAAGAAAATCGAAAGTAAAGTGAAGTTTTTTCCTGGCAACTGTTTCCAGAAATCCTCCTATACATTTGGGATGAGTAGAAATAAAGTGTTCAGGAGTGTGGCCTTACGGTCTGTATCAATTTGTTGTGGACTCTCAAGGAATTTCATTGTAGACTCTATGTCTAACGAGCTTTCGTCTATCAGCTGTAGTTGCTCTTTGGTAAATAACATGCACCGGTTCATGCTACAATCCGTTAAACCCAAATCGCTATATTGCAATTCTATGGTCCAAAAATGTTGGGTCAAAATAAACTGTTCACATGGCAGACACTAAAAGGAATAATAATAAATGCCTTGGCCGTCTTAGAATGTGTGGAGAAAGATATGCTTTTATTTTTTGTATATATAGAAAAAATAAAGGCAAACGAGTCCCATCTTTTATTTCCAAGCCTGGAACTCAGGCAAATGTTCTTAGAACTCATGGAAATACATAATGCTTCACCTCATGAACATACAGTTGAATAAAACATACTTTTAGTTAAATCATAGTTATTTGCTATAAATTGAAGATTAGAATTTCATTTGCAAATTTCTCAACTGTGAGCACATTTACATATGGGACTCTTTTGCTTTTATGGGCAGTATAAGTGTCCGTTATTATAATCAACAACTGCATTCAACAACTGTGATTTGTAGGCCATTGATGTTGATACAGTTTTGTATCGCTCCCAAGTAAGAGTCACTGTGGACAGATTCTGACGCATGCTGCTGAAGTAACCGCAACATAATTTGAAATAAACTTTTTACTGCTAGGTTATATCAGTTTTATTAAAATAAAGAACTTAGGCCCTTTCCAAAGCTTGGGATTGCTTTATTGTTATAAAAATTGCATATCGGCAGGCAAACCATCTATTCCTATAAAGTTTCATTAAAAACAGAGAGGCTAATACTGGTTACTGGTGGATTTAGTACGAATTTTCTAAGAAAATCGGACATTTTGACATAAAATGGACATAACTCAAAAATGCCACCAACGATTTTTTTCAAAATTTACCCAGAGATGAAGAACATCATAACGAACAAACTGGCATTTACCGTTTTCATGGTACTTTTTTTTTTGATAATAACGGTCTCAGGAGCACCGTGACTGAAATATAAGGAAAAAGCGGTCCCCGATCAGAAGAGCATAACTAAAAAATTCAAAATTCTCTCAACGTGAGATACAAATAACATATTTTGATACAGTTTTGTATTTTTCCATATAATTTTGATAACAAAATTGAATCTGAATGAGTTATAATAACAAAACGTGAAATGAAGTAGTTCTGAAACAAGTCTAACTGATTTTTCGTTTTTATCAAAACCTGTTTTTTCTAACAATGTTTGTTATTATATTGTTCTATATACTATCTTATTTTGTTAGAAAGCTGATATATTAGTAACAAATTCTGATATGTGTTTAATACTAGTAGTATCATTTCTGTTATAATTTCTGTTATTTTAACACCTAACGGGATAAAATTGAAAACACAGCCTGTAAGATTTTTCCCGTAACAAAATAACAACTTCCTTATCGGGTCTGCGCTTTTCTTGAAATTGAGGGAGCTTTCGATAACACGTACTTTGCATCAATTCACATGGCTCTACAAAAATAAAGCAGTCGATAATACTACAATGGGCTGAATTCAAGCAATGCTTTCACGCAGAAGGATCACAGCTGCATTGGAAGATACGTCTGTACAAGTTGAGGCAGTAAACGTGTGTTCACAGGGAGGAGTTCTCTATCCACTGCTATGGTCACTGGTATACTCACCTATAGACATGCGACAATCGGAATCTTTTCAGACAGTCAGGCCGCACTGCTGGCATTAAAGTCTGCGATATGTGTTTCCAGACTAGTCTGGGAGTGCATTGCAACACTCAGGGAACTTTCCCGTCTCAACGAAGTTATGCTACTTCGGGTACCTGGAAATTGTGGAATCGAGGGAAATGAACATGCCGACAGCCTAGCAAGATAAAGATCTGCTCACCAATTCATTGGATTGTAACCGTTTCTGGGTACCTCCATATTTGCCATTAAAGGCGAACTAAGTACATGGGAAAAGCTAGAAATAGCATCTCTCTGGCAGCGTGCGCAGGGTTATAGATAAGGTAAATAGTTTGACTACTCCAACCTTGCGGTTACCGGAAGGCTACTTAGTTTAACTCGTAGTGAACTACGCATTATCACGGGACTCCACACCGGACACTGTCCCGCTCTCTATCGTTTAAGAAAATCGGTAAAGTCCCAATCGGCAATTACCGCTTCTGCAAAGCTGAACCTAAGAGCTCAGCGCTTTTGGTCTGCTTTTGCGAAGCTCTCGCTTCATCGAGGTTAAACTTCTTCGGAAGTTACCTCTCAACTCTATACCAGGTATGGAATACCAATCCCAAAACGGTCACTGGTTTCATCAACCATGTTGTTCCGAATTGGGGCTTACAACCAACTAGCTCAACTCCTTCAATGAGTTCGAGCAATCGGGGTCAGCCACAAAAGACAATGATAGGAATTCACAGTGGAACTTCTGCCCAATGACCTTCAGGCATACAAAAAAAAAACACTTTTAGTTGTATTAATTAACTTTTAGTTGTGTAAAATAAGTTGTATTGAATAAAATGTCTAAAATAAGATGTATCGAGCTTATAAGGCTTTCAAATAATATTATGCATTAGTCACATTTACTAATTCAAATATTAGGAAATTCTCGAAATAAGAGAGTAATGAAATCAGAAGAAAACCCTTCCTTTTTTGTCGCTTGAACAGTTGTCAACAGGCAAAAAAAAAACACACTCAACGTCTCTTGGGATCAAATAATAAGGAACTCAAATTTCCAGCTTTAGAATCATTTCCAAAGCATGCAATCCCTTGGAAATGGCTTGTCGTTTAACGACGAGCAAGCCATTCCTGCATTACTATGCATTGAGCGATTCCTCCAATTCAGTGTCTTCGAAGGTTTTTAGATTTTCTTCACGCGGGCAGCTGCCAACCTCGAAATAATCGTCTTAAAAACGACGGAACCATTCACGGCACATTATTACCCTAGGGGAGTATTTTCGTAAACTTTTTAAACTCTCGATGAGCTTCAGCCGCCGTTTTCTTTGAATGAAATGAGAAAAATAACACCCTCACGCAAATAACGATTACACAGTGCAACAAAAATTGACTTTTTTTCTGCCTTGGCTTCTATATATAATTTTTTTGTGTATTTTTAAGCAAAACTGAATTTCCCCGAGTTTGAACATATTTAACTTAAGGGGCAACAATAGCGCCATTTTGAATTTTTGAGAAACCGGTAATTTTTGTGGTTTTTTCGACGCCATTTTGTTTTGAGGCCAAATATCAAAATTCTAAGAGTTTGTCCACATATTGGCATCCTTTTACCCATATTTAAAAAAAACAGATCTCAAATCTGACAAAAACTGAGCTCAAAACGGTGATTCTACGAAACCGGGTTTGGCATAGTTTTAGCACAGACTAACAGACGTAACACTGGAACCTAGCTCCATCGCCACAAAAAACGTTCATTTCAAATCTTCAATCAAATAACAGTCATCGCGCGAAAACGTCGTCTGGGGCGCTGTCATGTAATCTCATACATATTTTGTAGTTCCCCATTTGACACATGCAGTAACGCTGGCGCTGATGTTGAAATACATGACGCAGCGCGAACACGACAGCAGATGGTGCTAGTGTTACTAACGTAAAGTACTGGAATAATCCAAACGATGATTTTATCGAAAATTTGTTCGACGTGTTATGTCTGTTAGTCTGTGGTTTGAGTATGTTTTTCACAAAGTAAAATAATATCGATTATTTTTGAGCATTAATGGTAATTCGCTAATATCTTTAAGTGGTAGTCAAATTATATCTTATTTTGAGTAAAAAAGTCTCAGAAATCGAATGGTAGGTGTCTGATCTTCGTAAAATGTCAGCAGATAAACCTATTTTAGTATTGTAGGGGAATTTTACGTTGATCAGACACCTACCATTCGATTTCTGAGACTTTTTTACTCAAAATAAGATATAATTTGACTACCACTTCAAGATATCAGCGAATCACCATTAATGCTCAAAAATAATCGATATTATTATGCTTTGTGAAAAATATACTAAAACTATGCCAAAACCGGTTTCGTATAATCACCGTTTTGAGCTCAGTTTTTGTCCGATTTAAGATCTGTTTTTTTCAAAAGATGGGTAAAAGGATGCTAATATGTGGACAAACTCTTAGAATTTTGATATTTGGCCTCAAACAAAATGGCGTCGAAAAAACCACAAAAATTACCGGTTTCTCAAAAATTCAAAATGGCGCCATTGTTGCCCCTTAAGTTGAAATATGTTCAAACTCAGGGAAATTTATTTTCGCATCAAACTTCATCAAAAAATCATACATAGGAGCCAAGGCAAAAAAATTGTTGCACTAGCGAAACATTAGACATTTTCACACAACTAAAAGTATATAATGCAACAATAAAATTACTGTTGACCATCTCAGCTTGGTTCATCATGTTTCAGATATGTCAAAATCGATCAGCAATTACTGCTGGCAAATAGCGAGGACTTGGTTGCGCACCTAACAGAAGCAGGCCAGTCGATGTCAGAAAACTCAAAAATAAGTACCTACGTCATAGAACCTACCTCATAATACAAAACTGGCCAGAGGTAACAACACATACAGTGCCTCCACAATTATGGGTCAGCAACAGTTATGGGCCACGTTGACTGACCCATAAGTGTAGAGGGACTGTAATTGGAACTTCTCCAGAGAATTTCATTTAGCGATACCCTTGGCAGAAGACAGGGATCTCGATATAATAGGGTAAGTAAGCGTAAGAGGAATAAATAATGATAGAAGTGCGGTATGCAGCAGATCACAACACAACATAGATTAAAGTTTCTGATCACACTGAGTGTGGAAAATAGAAACACATGTTGATCCTTCATCAATCAGTTTATTTTCATCTGTTTTTCTCGTTGCAACATTTTCTCGCTGAAAATGACACAGAGAGCTGATTGTACCTTCAAATCACTTGTCTCGTACGCAGAGAATTTGGACTTTCATATCTTAGCACCTATATGAAGCTTACTGTAGTCTAAAAGCTTACTTGTACTCGTTTCTATGTACAGATGGTCACATGATAGTCATACATTTTACCACGAAATAACAGTGGCGCGAATAAAAATCTAATTGCTTGAGTTCGACAATATTTCCAAACTTAACAATACATTACACTTGAACAACATCCCATTGCCATCGATGGTTTCCAGGTCAGTTTTATCTTTCAACGGTACACTCCTAGTACGCACCTTCGACGATTGTGGGTTTCACATGCAGCACAGACCCTTTGTGGTACCCATCGGAAGATCCTGAGCTGTGGCCAGCCACAAAAGATCCTTTCACATATATTTCCTTCCGCTGCTGTTGTTCTCTACGAATACTCCTGATGTTCCTACGCGATTTAGAGTCTTTGTCACCTTCGGTACTGTCGATGGAGTTTACTGCGGAATCCCCTCTCAATAGGTATCCCCCGAAGGAGGAATCTAGCAGACCAAGTAACGAATCAATGGCAGACTTTTCTGCACTGGATTCCTCGTCCGAAGAGAAACTCGATGTAGTCGTCGTAGGTTTCATAGTGATGTGGGGTACCTCCATTTCAGCTCCCGATTCACCACGATTGATTACGCGTCGGACTACGGGATCTTTGGAACCCACGACCGGAACCATCTTCGGAGGCAACATGAGCGTGTTGTTGTTGTTTAGTCCATAAGTTTTAACTTTCGAGTGACCTTCAATTATAAGGTATAGTGGGGCGCGGTTAATTTGTTTCGCCGGTTGGCTATAGTGGGAAAACAACGAGTCGGCTGTAATAGCTGGTGGTGGAGCAACCGTTGTGGTGGTGGTAGTGGAAGAGGATGTGATAGCAGTAAGAGGAATACGTGTAGTTGTCATTGGAGCAACGAACGCAGCTGGTGTCACGTGAGGAGCTCGGATCTCTGTGCTTACAGTCGGAATGACGTGAGATGTTTCCGAAGTTAAATACTCAATGGTTTGTGGTTCATGAATGACGGTTGTTGCCATAGCGTTTATACTTTGAGGATTGTAGAATGTCGATGTATATTCAGTAATAGTTTTGGTTGCGGTGGATTTTGTAAACGGATAAGCTTTTTCATTTTGTAGGATTGTGTGTAGGATAGGTTTCCTATAGCTGCCATCGCTGGGAGTTGTAAGACGAAGAGTAGTTGTAAACGGTTGATTAAGATGCGCTTGCATTGAGTTTTGCTGTTGATATGGAACCATTTGCATCATCGATGGTTCCGTATATTTTGTCCCTGTAATTAGTTAAAAGAGTTTGAAACCTGTGTAACCTAGGAAGTGGAAGGAATATAAAACGATACCCGAATACTGATTAACGAAGCTGTTAGCGGATTGTGCGATAGGACCAACCGGCTTATAGCGGAATCCTTCTGCCTCAAGGCGCTGAGATTGATGGGTATTGGCTTGGGTCCAAAAATGTCCGTCATTACTGTCCTGCTGAAGATGATTGTTGAGTGGAGGCGGCATTAGTACCGTTGGTAACTGGTTGATTTGGTGATGATAGTAATTGCGACGGAGTGGTATGTTATTACTCCACCCGAGCTGTTGGTCAACTGCCTTAGAGCTCGACTTTTTGGATGGTACTCCTAGAAGTAGTATGTCACTATTTTTATCCTTGTTAGCCATGTTTTCTGGCCAGTACCGAACTCGTTCTAGCACAGGTGGACTGTAATCGTAGGTTGGATCGTTCTTGAGAGGATCGCCTCGACCAACGGGATGCCATTCATTATATTCCATTCGAGGGGAAAACATCGATCGACCATTGTTTTCTGCAAGATTGAAACAAGAGAAAGAAACGTTATTAAGAGTACAGGAAATTGTTGTCAAAAAACTTTGTACACATACCCTCCCACGAGATAAATTCTATTGCACCGCTGCACAGTGGTACGAGAGCTCAAAAACGTGAACTTAATTCATTTCCTCTTCAAATAATGGTTTTATTGACATACTATCTTCTGACGATGTTTAGTATATAAAAAAGCTCAAATCATGACAAAAAGTTTTAGTTCGAAACACAATCGCTAGTGGCGCTGCCCAATCTAACTTCTCAGTCTAACATTTTAGAGAAATTCAGCAAAGTAATAGATGAAGTTCTTACAAAAAAACTTTACCGAAGACACTTTTCTTCTAACTCTTCTTGTTTTGGATATATAACGTTTCCTATTAGACTTGTCTTTAAATTAGTTTTTTTTTCAAATATACAAAAAACTGTAACATTTAGAAGGTGATAATGTTCGGCATTAATTTGTATATCATTGAAACACACAACTTCGTAGAAGACACAAAAAAGTAGCTTCCACACAAACCGAGTTATTGCCAAAAAATGTTAAAAAAGTTTTTGTACACACCAAAAACACAAAAAAGCAAAAACTAGCAGACGAAACCTGCACAGAATGACATACTATCTTGATAATAAGTCCCTCTTATAATTAAACTGGCTGGAGAAACATATGATATCTCCTATCAGGGAATTGTAATTCTGCCGCGATATTGGTGGGAGGATCAAGGTTTCGATAAAATTCTCTCCTCTTGACAAAACAAATCCTTACAAGAGAACTAACCAGAGAATCACAAAAGATCAAATGTTTTTGTTCGCAGTGATGAGTCCATACAAAGGAAAATGTGTAAATAAGTAAGTAAAAGCATACTTTGTTTCGATGTTTTGGATCTAAAGATATCATATTGTGCTATTGGTGATTATGTTTGTATTGAAAAAAAAAACATGAATTTTCAGAATATTGAAAAGAGAATAACTTAAGCAAAACGGAAAAGTGGTTTGGCGCGCTCACATCACTCACTCTTAATACGGGTAGCGTTGTAGTAGAGATATGAGTTCGGGAGAATATTGAAGAGAGAGAGAGAGAGAGAGAGTTTTCTTGCTTTCCCTAGCGATATCGCTTACCGTGCAACGCACGTGCTGTTTGAATAATCCGTAGCGTGATTCAGTCTACGGTCAATTAAAGAACAACATTAGAATTGTTGTTTATCGCAAAACATAAACAGAAAGGTGGAATTTTATAAAATCTTATAAAAAAGTAACATCTCCATGAAGAGTATGGCTCTAAATCACAAAATCTTATCGAAAACTCATTAACTAACTTCTAACTAACTAACATTTAACTTTCTAACCCTTTCAGATAGAGTTGAACGATGTTCTATAATGTTGTAGCCCCGTCAATTTTGCGTAACATTGTAAAAGAATTTTTTTTTATATCTTTCAATATAACCCATATAGAGCTATTTTATATCACAACAAATTACATATGCCGCCCTAAAACTCAAACGAGAATAAAAAAAAAAAAAACAAATAATATTAAAGCCATTCACTCATTACTGTGAATTTTGGTACCCTTGGCCATTTCATTTATGCGACAAAAGCTCCCACCCACTACAACGCGAACGTTAATCGTGCGCCTCCTTTCACTGTTGAGTCGATGGAGCCGCCAATTACATCGTTCTAGGGAACGAGCTTAGGGGTAAATGTGGATCTATATCTCGATAGTAACACTGGTCGCCAATAGCGAAAAAAAGCTGCCCTAAAGCTCAAATTGGTAATTCCTGTGAATTCTGGTGCCCCTAGCCATTTCGAGTCACGTGACAAAAACTCTCACCCACTCCAACGCGGACGATAACCGTGCGCCTCCTTTCACTGTTAAATCGGTGGAGACGCTAAGTTAATTATTCGACAGCATTCTACACTGTAAATAAAAATCACGTCAAAGTAAAGTGATTTGCAGTTGAATTCGCACTACTTGCCTAACATTTCAGAGTTGAATGAAAATCTTTCGAAATATAATAATACAAAGAACGATGAAATCAACAGCAAATCACTTTATTTTCTGTTGATATGTTCATCTTTGTTGATATGCTTATGTTTGAAGTACGGAATGTCGGTCAGTTGGATAATTATATAAATTCACAATAAATTCAAGAGACTTCTGTTTATTTTAGATTTTGACGTGGAACTACGTCTTTGTTTTTTCTACACTGGTATGCATTCTGTAAAATTGGTAATAAAACTGTCAAATATTGCGTCAAATTTCAAACGATAATAACAGCATAACCACATGATGGATAACAATAACCAATACGTTGTTGGATAGATAAAATGTTCAACAATTTTGTAGTACGCTAGTTATCTTTATTTTTATTGCAAAGCGGTTAAAATCGATAAAAAGTGTCAAGGACAAATTTACGCAAACAATGACCCAATCACGTGCGAGCATTCCTGGCACAGACGTCATGAATAGACACTGTCCGTGGTATTCTCTGTATCAATATTGAAAAAAAATTGACAGAGTCGCCCCGTTCCTTGAACAATTTCTAAACCTGCTATTAGAGTGTAATAGAAACCGATGTCTTGAAAAAAAAAAACATGCTGGTAAAAGCAACAGTAGTATAGAGTATGTGTGAAGCAGAGTGCCGCTAGTTTCTCGTTGTCTATCATTGCAGCGGGCGCGACTTCTATTCGCGTGCAATCAAAACTGCAATGCTGCTTCTGATGGTGATTGAAAGTTTATCTCATGAATATGATTACCCTAAAAACCATAAATTACTTAACAAGAATTGAACATTTTTGCAACGGTTATAAGATTTTTTTTATTTTTTATCTTCGATATTCACTAAATAATCGTGACCGACATAATATCGAAGTTCTTAAAAATACTAATTTATAGATGAGTAAAAGCCGGCGAGTGCTTGTGAATTTTTGGTCCATTTACTAAGATCAGAATCTTTCATTTACATTTCAACATTGTTATTTTTTTTTATTTTTAACTTTATAAATAAAATAATATACCTATAATAACTGTCTGCGTAGTACAGTGAATGTTATTGTTGGAAATTAAACAAACTTGTATAGCAAAAAACAAAAATGAATCTTTTTAAACATTAACTTCGTTGTGATTGTTAAATGTTGTTTGAACAAAAAAACCACTACAGGCTGAGAATTTCAATACGTAACTCACTGAACAAACTAATTTAATTTGTCTGTAATTACAGTAATCATTGCAAATTTTGGTCCATTCACTAAGATCAGAATCTTTCATTTACATTTCAACATTGTTATTTTTTTCAATTTTTAACTTTATAAATAAAATAATATACCTATATTAACTGTCTGCGTAGTACAGTGAATGTAAATGTTGGAAATTAAACAAACTTGTAAAGCAAAAAACAAAAATGAATCTTTTTAAACATTAACTTCGTTGTAATTGTTAAATGTTGTTTGAACAAAAAAAACACTACAGGCTGAGAATTCCAATACGTAACTCACTGAACAAACTAATTTAATTTGTCTGTAATTACAGTAATTCCAGTGTTTAGTCCCACGTCACCATTTCATACAACCCTAGGGCTGTATACTTTGTTGTATTTCATTTTTATTTTATCTTAGATTTTCAATTTAATAACAACATGATCCTAGAGATGATCCCTGTCCGATACAAATCGATTTCAGGATCTGTGAAAGCGTCGTTTTATTGTAATTTTAATTTAAAAGATTCAATGAAACTTACGCTTAAATAAATTTTTGATCTCTGGGTAAATGTGCTGCTTGCGCCGTTCGCCATCACCACTTTGTTAATTGGAATTGCAGCTGTAATTCAATTGATTTAAACAGTGGTGATAATACAAGAGATATTCATTATAATACGATGGTGATTTCCATTAACCATGGCGAAATCCAAACTGTTCATCTGCAAAAATTGAATTTTCGTTGATGTGTGACATCATCCTGTTGAGAATAATTCTCTCAAACAGTTTACTAATTGAAGAAAGCAAACTGATTGGTCGATAACTTGAAACCTCAGCAGGATTCTTATCCGGCTTCAAAATTGGAGTATTTTTTGCATTTTTCCATAATTTCGGAAACAATAACAACCATTAGTAACAACATGCTTTGATAGAGACGAAATATTTAGTAGATTTGGTTCAGAACTTTTAGGGAACTTTTTGAACTTTCGTTAAAAATATTGAAAAAGTTGAATTTGAAAAAAAAAATTTGAAAACATTATGTGATTACAAAAATCGGTCGCCTCAGATCTCTTATTTTAGATAGACCATCTAGTTGCCTTTACCTCTTCTCAGCATTTCGAAATGGGCACTATCGAAGAAAAAAGTTTTTTTAACAACTATTTTTTTCATGTCAATGGAACATTTCCAACGTGAAACAGTGCTGGACATGAAAAAGTTTTTGTTAGAGTTGAAAAGAAAGTGTCACTTTTACACCTCGAAAAGAAAAATAAACACTAAATCGGAGTTGATATGATGTTTGTTGCATAAACTGATCATTGCCTAAAATTAGATTGGCTTCATGAAAAACCAAAAAATTTCTAGATATTTTAATCAACTGTATACGAAAATATTCCGCCCTCCCCTCCAACTCTCCTAATGATTAATTTGTTGTCATTACCAGCGGATATCACCATAAACATTCTCTGCGAATTCATTCATTCACTCGCTTCGCTTGATGAGGTTGCTCTACCGTTCAGCTGGTTTCCTGAAGGCGCGCAATGGTGAATGGAGTATTTACCTTACAGTTGTATTTTTTCTGCTATTAGGATCGCATTACTCTTTTCCAGCTTCGTTTCTTTACCACACACTTGGCTAAAAATCATGTAGATGGGGGAAAAATTCAATTTATCTGGCATAATAATCTGTAGATTAACAGTTAGCTTAATTATATTTGCCAAACTCCAAGAAGGTTTTATTAGCTAATATTCATATAATTTATATTCAAAATGAGAAATTTGTTATGATACCACCCGTTGTTTAAATGATTAACACATTATTTTTCAACTGATTACTTTAACTATTTCTGTCGCCGGCTTGCTTAGTGTGGCTGTGGCCGTATGGATGAATGAAACATACCAGACGGCAGCATTAGTGTCACTGGAAGTGAACAAAAACCGCACCGCATAAACACATAAAAGGTTAAATAGCTGTCCACCGCGTGCATCTGTTTAGAGACCGACTGTTGCTTAGCCACGCTGCCGGCGGCGCAGGTTTTGCACTATCGATAGATAGTACGTTTTGCGTTACAAGGAGTGAGCCATCTGCCAGTTGAGAAAATTGCCCGAGCCAGCAACGTAGCTCGTCTTCATTATGTGTGTCCTGTGTATGCGTTTTTTGCGGAGGAAAAAGTTTCACTCATGAAATCAATAAAGTGTTTAGTTGATTATTTCCAGACGATAGGCCAGCAGGTATCGGGGTTCAAGATTTGCGGTAAGTTATCGTGAATGGATATTCGGTTGCGGAGAGCTTTTTGTTGTTGAAAGATGATTTTCCAGTTTGTTGTGGGGTCATATGCATCTGTATTGGCAGAAAAAGTTTTTCTCTACCGGTAGAGTTAGGTTGATGCTTTGTTGCTTTGTTTGTAACGAATTCAAATTAGGTATTAGCAATAAATGTAAAATAATTTTGAAGTTAATAATAGTAATTAGTGAACTAGGAATATAAAATAATCGCCAATTAATTAGCAATTTTACGTTTATTGCAAATTGCTATTCAACCAGAATTGGACAAAAGCCATCTTCTTTTCATATAAACACTTAGTGTGAATTACAGCTAATGTCGTGTGAAGCATTTCACACGTATACTCACCTGGGGGCAAATTTGATGAGGCGCTTCGACTGACCGGGCGGGAGTGAACTCCACCATGCGGCGGATCGCTGGCATTTGACCGGTGGATGAAAAATATCAGTATAAATATTAATTTGTAGCGTTGCACACTCATGGTCGGCGCTCTGGTTTACGATGACGGTTTCTGCTATTCTGGGAAACGAGCATCGCGGCACAGAGAGAAAGAAAGAAAAACGGAGAGATGAAATTTAATTAACGATATGCTTCATTGCTTCGGCTGCCGGAAGATACAGCTAATGAGGTGTTAATGGCTACATATCACTGAGTATTAGTCTATTTTGTAGTTGTTCGAACGATGATGGTTGGTTGGTCTTCGAGGCAGATTGATAAGGTGTGTTGAACGGATGAGAAAAAATTTTGATAAAATTTTGCAGGATCGAAGTACAACATACAAAAATATTGACGCTATTTTGATGCTAGAATAGATGTATTAATTAAATTGAAAAAAAATTTAAGGATTGCGTGTGTAACTTGATTATTTTTGTAGAAAAAAACTAAAGGTTTAAAAAAATAAATAACGTAAAAAAATTGTAACTTAACTTTTAATTTCTTTCTATATTTTTTAATAAAAATTCCAGTGATTTGACTAGACGTTTAGTGAATAGTTTTTGAACGTGTGAGAGTTTAAAATAAAATCTCATTTTTCACATTTAATCCAGAAATTTCCTTACAAAAATAAAGGAGGCAGTAATAATTATTAAAACTGACTCTCGTATATTTTATTGCCACCTAACATAATTTTCAAGTTTCTTGTGTACTGGATTGTCCTTGGAGTTATTCTTGATGCCAAGCTAAACTGGAATGCACATCTTGACTATGTAATCAACAAGGCGGTTAGTGCATGATGGTTATGCTCCAAAACCGTTGGAAGAAAGTGGGGCTTGAGACCGAAAATGGTGATGTGGATATTCACATCTATTACACGTACAAAACTGACCTACGCTGCGTTAGTGTGGTGGCCAAAAGAGTCCACCGCTAGAACAAAGCTAGATAAAGTTCAACGACTTGATGCAATTTTTCATCAGTTGCCGTTGTACGAATACGTGCAACTAGGAGCAGAAAAGAGTGTCTTGAGGCTCAAAAAAACAAAAACTTATTTTGTGGGTCACCTGACTATACTGAACTTTTTTAAAAGAGGGCCAGTGATGAGTATGAATGGAGACTAGATTGCACCTCAGGACAGTCATGATATTCCCTACAAGGTATGCGAAACGTTGCGTACAGACTGGGAAGTCGGAGTTCCTGATGTCCGTCCCGGTTCAACGATATTTTTCACAGATGGCTCAAAAATAGCTACAAAAACTGGTGCAGGAATCTTCGGCACTGAAATTAATGTTTTAGTGGCAATGAGACACTGGCTAACAGTGTTTCAAGTCGAGAGTTTTGCAATCCTTGAATGTGCGAATGTGTGTCTGACTAGAAAATACAAACATGCAAGTATTTGTATTTTTTCTGACAGTAAAGCAGCGCTAAAAGCACTTAATGCTTATAAATGTACATCCAAGATTGTCTGGGAATGTAATCTCACATTGCGACAGCTATGTCAAACAAACTCAGTAAATTTGTATTGGGTTCCAGGACATTTGTGGCATTGGTGGGAATGAAAAGGCAGACGAACCTGCAAAACAAGGATCTAACTCACAGTTTATCGTCCCGCAGAACCTTTCTGCGGTATATCAAACTGTGCAGTGACAATGGAGCTTAAACGCTGAAAGGAACAAAAGGTGATGACCAATTGGTTGGATGTCAAAAAGTGTTCCCAATCTAAAAGATTTATAACACCAAACGAGAATCATTCGAAAAAGCTCCTAGAGCTAAACAAAAGAGCTTTTTGTACATACGTCGGCCTAGTAACGGGGCACTGTCCGAGTAGATATCATTTAGAGAACATTGGCCGGGTTCAGGATGATATCTGTCGCTTTTGTAATAAGGAAAGCGAGACATCGACAGAATAGTATACCTAGTTAGCCGTGACGTAGCGGATAACGGTAGCAGCAGCAGCGGATTGCGCCAGTATCAGCTGGCTTTCCGAATTTGCTTTCGGCTTAAACAAATCACTTGCCCTGTTGATCACATATCTCAGCATCAGCGCGGTTCTTTTGAAGATTAATATGCTTTTCGAAAGATCTCGAGCGTTAGACTTTGAAAATTAATGCTTTCTTATTCTGTTCAGTCAGTGAAATGTATTTTCATATGCGAATTAAAAGCCGATAGAACTTTAATATCCCGTGACAGATATAAATTTTTTCACAATCTCGTTAAGGTTCCCGATTACAGGCAAATATTTCGTACTCCAGTACAGAACCAAACGTGCAAAGTGTTGTATTTTTCTCATTCTCCCAGCGTTTATTCAACGAAGAGTTTCTTGATTCGAGCTAGCAATATTAGATTTTATGCCTCATCAATCGTAGTTCGTAGTTCTAAATCGGCCATGCGATCGTGGCCTGGAAACAACCTTCTATTGTTTTTATTCTGTTAAGCATTTAAAAGTGTTTTCAGATGTTTTAAGCTATTTTTTATACATTTTACATTAAAATTGATATAGTTTTTCTTTAATTTGGTGTTAACTCTGGTTAATTTTTTAACGGCTTCGTTAGGTTATCACATACTGATTTGAGATCGATTTTTTACCGATTTTTTAAGTTTAAGAGGTGTTTCTTTGTTCCTTTGAACGGTTTCGTTTCAAAATGAATATAATTTCTGTTGTGTCTTTTCACTGTTTTACCGTTTCGAGCATTTTGGCTGAATTTTGATCATTTCATTTTCTAGTGGTTTTGTTTTCTAGAAGTTGGAGACATGTTTAAAATTATTTTAAGCCACGTTCGAAGCCATTTTTTTAGTTTGTTTTCCTCAGTTTTTAAGTGCTTTCTGTAATTTCAGGGTGAATTTTTTAATTATTTTGCTTTCCATTGGGGGCTGTCTCCTGACTGTCGGTTGAGGATGAAAAATATCTTTAAAGCTAAACCGGTTTGTTTGATTGGTATAACGTCTTCAGCAAAGTTGTTTTTTCCCAAAACTCAACTTTCTTGGTTTTCGTTTCTTTACAATCGAACAACCATCAATGCTAAGCTAACCTCTCTTTTATTTATGAATTTATGAATTTATGAGCTTGTTGAGATATTTAATTCAAAGTATATATTTGTTTTCTTTTTTCTCTGACAATTTTTTTCACAGTGTATATTATTTTCGGAAGGACAAAACAACGATAAAAACTTAATTACTAGTAGTACAAAATGAGATCTTCAGCCTGCGCACATAGGAGTATTTCAGTCAAAAACCTGGCCAAAATACGAGAAAAATAATTCAAGTTTTTTGGATTCTCTGATACTCACTACTTTGTATGTAGGCCATCTTGAAATTATCTGAGTTGTTTATAAACTACAGTAACTATCATAACCTTGTTATTGATTAAAGCCCATGAATAAGTCACAAATTGTAACTATAAATTTCTACTCATGTTATTTTAACTTTAAAGTGATTCTTGAGCGTAAATTTAATATGGGCGGTAACAACGAAGGTATGATAAGTAAATTTGTGTCGGGAATGTGTTGTATAGGTTTAAAAAACTTGTTAAAAACAAGGCATTGCCATAAACGTGTTTTTCAGTTTTTTTTTGATCGACAATTTTTTACGAAAAAGGATTTTTGTTTGGGCTCCCTGCAAGTCCCAGCAAAAACTCACCCCCCATTGGAAAGGTTATGTGTTTCTCAATAAGTACCAGAAAGAAAATCTGCCCCATGCTCACCCATTCGTAATTGCGACCAATGCGAAGTTGGAACATTCAGATTTGCTGAATTTTTGTTTTTATTGAATGAGTGCATTTATCATGCCTTTGTCATACATCGATTGTAAAAATCTGATTAATTTCTTCAGATTTTGTGATAACTTGCCGAGAAATACCCTATTCGGCTTGATTGCGCAATGCTATGAACATTCGATATTTAAAAGTTTATGATTCTGGAGGAAAAACTTACAGAAACCCTCAAATGTCACCAGAAAAGATCAAAACAATGATCGAGTGGTAAAAGTCTCACAAAAAAAAACCCCAAATGTCCTCCAAGAAGCACACGACCTTAAGATGTCAACAGAGTTGCTTCAAAAGTTAGTTTATATAAAATAGACAGCTTCGAAATATGACAAAATTGGTATAGCTTAACCATAATGTTGTAAAGTTGGTCGGAAGATTCGCATTTATGCCGTTCAAGCAAAGGATTGATGGCAGTGATCGAAGCAAGAGACGCAAAACGCAAACGAGAAATTACACCAATGGATGAGTTGAGTTACGTAGTTCCCATGACATAGCAGAGAGAAGTTGATATATCACTGCTAGGTGATTAGATCTTGATGAAATCTTGTTAATAATAAGTTTATATGTCTAAATATGAAGCTCAACAGAGATAAAACCACGTTAAGACACATTTGCTATCTGAAAACTCATTAAAATAATTTTGGCCAGGTTTTTGTTCTACGTACTCCTATGTGCTACGGGAACATTTGTGCAAAGTTTCAGTCAAATAAAAAATGGTCGATTAAAATCATTGCTCTTTGTTGCTTGAAATTACTCAATTGTGTGACTAATAACACTGAAAGACTATTCCAAGTTGGGATTAGGATAGACGATGAAACCATTATAGTATATTAAGGGCTGTAGCAGACGCAGGGGTTGGCGAATGGTTGGACACGTGTCACTTGAGATCCTATAGTGGTCATTCACCTCTGTCCAGCAACTCCTATCCCAACCTCCACGTGGTGCCAACCGGGATACGAGTAACCTTAGCGGAGATCGGGTAACCAACCCCGGTGGAAACTTTGGTCGTATGCTGACTGGGAAGGGGGAACGTACGCGGCTGATTCCCCATGTTAGGGGCGGCGTACAACAGCGTCTGATCCGGAGCGGGCGGTTGAATCATGAAACGCGGTGTCTCGCCAGCTATATCAAAGACGGCAGCCCCGTCGCGAGACTAGGTATCGCAGCCCTAGTAAGGCAGCATACTGAATTTTAAATACTACGAACAATCCAGATATAAATACGGAACGGAATAATCGGCATGGACCTAGGCGAACGAAAAAGGACAACGATTATTGGAAACTCGGTACTTGGAATGTAAGGACTCTACTCGAACCGGCACGCGCACGTATCCTGGCTAGAGAGCTGCGGAAGGTGAATGTGGAGGTTGCAGCTATCCAAGAGGTGCGGTGGCCGAAATCGGGAGAACGCGAATTCCGAGCAGTAGATCCTATTGCGGACACTTCATTTAAGTACCACATCTACTATAGCGGCGGCGTGAAAGCAGAAAGAGGAGTCGGTTTCGTGCTAATTGGAAAACAGATGAAGCGTGTCATTAGATGGAGGCCGATCAGTGACCGTATATGCGTGTTGAGAATTGAGGGCAAATTCTTCAACTACATAAATGTGTACGCACCGACCAACGAGAAACCCGATGACGAAAAGGAGGAGTTCTATGAGCTCTTGGAAAAGACATACAATGAGTGCCCAGGACACGATATAAAGATTGTCATCGGAGATGCAAATGCACAGGTAGGGCAGGAAGACTTCTTCCGCCCCGTAACTGGTAGGGAAAGCTTCCACTCTACTACGAACGACAATGGCCTGAGGCTTGTAAATTTCGCTGCAGCTAGGGGGATGGCTATATGTAGCACTTATTTTGCACGCCGGAACATACGTAAGCACACCTGGATGCACCCGAATGGAGAGCTTTGCTCTCAAATTGACCACGTTCTGATTGATGGACGGCACTTTTCAGACGTTACAGACGTGAGGTCGTTCAGAGGACCGAGCGTTGACTCGGATCACTATCTCGTAGTAGCCAAAATCCGCACCCGGCTGTCCAACGTGCTGAAATCCAAGGCAACGAGGAGGATGCAGTTGAACATCCAGGGGCTATCAACTGAAGGAGTGGCTGCAGAGTACTCGCAGAAAGCTGATGAACGGATTGAGGAAAGAGTTGAAGGGAACCTGAATGAACAGGGGAGGCACATCCACAGTTCGATCAGCACTACAGCGCGAGAAGTGTTGGGTACAACTGCCGCAGCTGCGCCCAATGAGTGGTTTGACGCTGAGTGCCAGCGAGTGACGGAGGAGAACAACCGCGCCAGGGGTCACACGTTAGCCACGGCTGTGACTCGTCAGAGCATGGGTAGATATCGAGATGCAAGAGCCGCTGATGAGAGACTCCATCGCCGGAAGAAACGACCGCATTGGGAGCGTATTCTTGCGGAGGCGGAAGGTTGTTTCTCCAGGCACGATGCGAGGAGCTTCTACAAGAAGGTCCACGGAATCAGGAATCAAAACGTGTCAGCCCCTGTCATGTGCAATGATAGGGAGGGGAACCTGATAACCGATAAAACAGAAGTGGCCAGGCGTTGGAAGGAACACTTCAGTGTGCTGTTGAACGGTGAGGGAAACAGTGGAGTCGAAAGGAGCAGGATGACTATTGAGAATGATGGTCAAGCTGTGGATCCACCATCCATGGACGAGGTGAAGAAAGCAGTGAAAGAGCTGAGAAACTGCAAGGCAGCCGGGAAGGACGGCATTCCCGCCGAACTCTTCAAAGTCGGGAGCAAACAGCTGTATCGTGCCATCCATCGGATCATGCTGAGAATGTGGTCTGATGAAGAATTGCCCTCGGACTGGTTGGAGGGTCTCATATGCCCGATCTACAAAAAAGGCCATCGCCTGGACTGTAGCAATTATCGGGGCATAACTCTTCTCAATACCGTATACAAAATTCTCTCCCGCATCCTGTTCCACAGACTGAGGCCGTTGCAGGAGACCTTTGTTGGCGAGTACCAATGCGGTTTTCGAGGGGGACGCTCCACGACGGACCAAATGTTTACCTTGCGACGAATCCTCGATAAATTTCGAGAATATAACTTGCAGACGCACCATCTGTTCATAGACTTCAGGGCAGCGTACGATTCAGTCAAGAGAAATGAGTTATGGCAGATTATGATTGAACATGGCTTCCCAACAAAGCTGATTAGGCTGTTTCGTGCCACCCTTAAAGGTTCTACATCAGGCGTCAGGATATCCGGTGAGATATCGGACTCGTTCGTGACGTTAGATGATTTGAAGCAGGGTGACGGGCTGTCGAACTTATTGTTCAACATCGCATTGGAAGGTGCTATACGGAGGGCTGGTGTGCAGAGAAGCGGCACCATCATTACGAAGTCGCACATGCTTCTCGGTTTTGCGGACGATATCGACATCATTGGTATCAACCTTAGAGCTGTGGAAGAGGCCTTCGGACCTCTCAGAAGGGAAGCTGCGATATTAGGACTCGTCATAAACTCTGCCAAAACGAAATACATGGTGGCTGGCAGAGTGCGTGGTAGTCCGTCGGAGGTTGGTGCTGCGGTGGTGCTAGATGGGGAAACGTTTGAAGTAGTCGACGAATTTATTTACCTGGGAACATAAGTGACATGTGACAACGAGGTTAGCCGTGAGATAAAGAGGCGGATAGCAGCCGCAAACAGGGCCTTTTACGGACTACGTAACCAGCTAAGGTCCCGCAGTCTGCAAATCCGTACTAAACTTGCACTCTATAAAACACTGATTCTTCCGGTGGCTCTCTACGGCCATGAATCATGGATGCTGAAAGAGGCTGATCCGCGAGCTCTTGGTGTTTTTGAGCGTAGGATTTTGCGTTCAATCCTTGGCGGTAAACTAGAGAATGGTGTTTGGCGCAGACGCATGAACCATGAAGTGTACCAGGCATACAAGTCGGCGGATATAGTCAAGTGGATAAAACACGGCAGGCTTCAGTGGGCTGGTCATGTAGCGAGAATGCCGGATGTCTGTCGCCTTGAAAGTAAAAGTAAAGTAAGTAAGCAGACGCAGGGATTCGTAGTTCGCTTAACAATTGAGCCGTTGAGAGCAAAAGTGGTACATGTGCCATTAAGAAAATTTTTCAGGAGACGCGGTAAACGAAAAAACTCAAATAGTAAATTATTTTCAACTTTTTTTTCCAACATAACTGCACTAGATCATTGCTGGAAAGGTTTCAAAGACGGTACAAACTTCAATGGAAAAACATGTACCACTTTTGTTCTTTGGGAAAAATAATGACAACCAGAAAACGTTGTGAGCAAAAGTGGTACATGTCCAGTCTGAGAATGAAGGATGCATTATAGCTCGCTAATCTTAGGACATAGAACATTCATGTCTTCAGCAGAGTTGTCAAGTGAACTCTGGTATAAGATATCAGATCTCCGCTTTTCTTTGATATTATGGTATAATATTGCGTTCTGCATCATTTATACAAAAATCCCAAAAGTAAAAAAAAAGCCACATTTACCAGTTTTACTCTCAACAGCTCATGTCAGACCTCGTCGCGTACATACCACGTACGCGTACATATTAACCCTCTAGTGCCCAATGCCGCCATTTGGCGGGCTTCAGTCGAAGTTCCGAAAAGCTTCAATAAATACTCAAAAAGTGTTTATAATGGTTTATAGTGATTTTATCGAAGTCCGTTTAGAAATTAATTTGGGCACTAGAGGGTTAATCTAACCATCGGAGAGGGAGTTTATTCTGATATCGGCCCGTTGGAATATTTTAGGCATTAATAAACATTATAAATCGCTATAACCCATTCGAATGCCGTTTTTTCTATTTTTCATAGAGAGAATGACAGCTTCTCGAAAAAACAAGGAAAATACTAGGACCTGTCCATTTAAGCAGACATGTAGTTAGTATATAGTTAGAGGAGCGAAAAATGAGCGAGCTGAAAATATGGAAAACTATACACCGTATCCAGACGGGACTAGGACCTATTTTTCCAAATTTATCCTGTTTACGGTAACTTCGGATCTTTCGAAGGGCTATTTGATGGCAAAGTTGAGTAACATTCTGTCATGAGATCATTTATTTTCGCCTGGGAGTAGTTTATAAAAAAAGTGGGACTGTTCCTAAAAATAACTCTTTTATTGTAGTTCCGGTTGGTCACGTGGTGGCCATCTTGGACCATATTTCGTTCAAAGATCATTTTACTTCTAGAAGTGATTTCGAAAAAAACAGGAAGCTTTAGGAACACTTTTAAAAATTGACATTTTACGCTAGTTCCGGATCTTCCGGTGAACGATATAGTGGCCACCCTGAACCACCCTGAATCCTGCAATCCTAGGAAGCTCTAGGATCACTTTAGAAAAATAACCTCAATTACGGTATTTCTGGATCTTCCGGATGGCTATCGGTGGCTTTCCTAAAGCCAATCCTGGGTCCAGTGTGTAAATATATATCATATCAAAGACATCAGACTGTTATCATCTAAATTGGCCACTGCATACAAGTTGATACTGAAATAGGTAAAATGCTTTCTATTACAAAATAGTCACGGGTACACTAGCGCCATGTAGTGAGAAATTTCCAAAGCAGCATCTTCATCTGAAACTACTGAATCATTTTACCAACTTTGCTGAAGGTATGACTGTTTTATATCCTGTTTTATATGTTTTAAGATCCTCGACTTACAATTCATCTAACATCATCCTAACTGAGTCTTGGCTAGATTCACAAATTCCCTCTGTCCAATTATTTGGCCCTGATTATACGGTTTATCGGACTGACCGATGCTCGAGGAATAGCACAAAGACAAGGGGCGGCGGAGTTATCATCGCTGTTTGGCGCTCTTTGTCATCCGCTTTGCTAGTTGAAGCTTCAGATGAATCACTCGAGCAGCTGTGGGTTTCAATCATGAATGGCGAGTCGAATTTTGTAATCGGTGCTATTTACATCCCACCTAATTTACGGAATGATGTGGATATTATTGACCGACATATCGCATCAGTTGATAAAGCTGTTAACTCGATGGGTATAAACGACGACCTTCTTCTGTTTGGTGATTATAACCGATCTGGTTTGACCTGGAGTGCGCAGCCAATGACCAATTACCTATTAGTAGACGCTTTGCGATCATCTGTTAACGTTGGCAGTTCTCGCTTATTAGACGGCATGGCTTTTTACAGTATGCACCAGATTAATTCTGTCTGTAACCCGAATGGTAGGTTTCTGGATCTGATCTTCGCCAACTTGCATGTTTTGCCTGCATGTTCGGTCACCAGTGCTCCCGTTTCCCTCTGCAATATTGATGTCCATCACCCACCAATAATGGTTACCGTCAACAGACCAGTTAAAGCACAGTTCACAGATGAGTTCGATCCTAACAGTTTCGACTTTCGACGAGGAAACTATGATGCTATCAATTTAGCATTGAGGGATATCGACTGGACCTCGATCATCCACTCTACGGCCGTGGATGAAGCCGTGTCAGGATTTACTGATATAATCCAGGACCTTATACTTCGGCATGTTCCCAAAGTTCGTCCCTGTCCTAAACCTATCTGGGGAAACAGGCATCTTACAAGACTCAACCGCACTCGAAAATCTGCCTTGCGTGCCTATCAAAGGAATAGAAACCCTTATAATCGAATCCGTTTTAATCGCGCTAGCCGGTCTTACAAAGCCCTGAACAGAAGTCTGTATGCGGCTTTCGTACGTAAAATCGAATACAACCTACGTTTGAATCCGAAAAGTTTCTGGAAGTTTGTCAATACGAAACGTAAGGAGGTAGGCTTACCATCCTCTATGTTTTTGCTCAACAGTGAAGCGTCCACGAACCATAACAAATGCGACTTATTTGCTGAGCACTTTTCGAGCGTGTTCAACAGCGAATGCGCTTCACCTGATGTTATTTCCGCAGCTTTGCCCCTGGTTCCTGGGGACGTTCTTAGTGTTGACATGTTTTTAATTACTCCTGACGAAGTTGCTAACGCTACATGCAATCTGAAACAATCTTTCTCCCCTGTACCAGATGGCATTCCTGCTGTTCTTTTGAAAAAATGCATTGTTAATTCAAAATCACCGCTAGCTGCAATTTTAAATCTTTCGTTACAAAATCATCAATTTCCCCGCATCTGGAAGGAATCGTTTATGTTCCCGGTTTTTAAGAAAGGCGACAAACGAAATGTTGAACATTACCGTGGAATCTCTTGCTTGTGTGCTTGCTCGAAAGTTTTCGAATCTATTGTTCATAATCATCTTATGTTCAGCGTGAAAAATTATATTTCAACTGCGCAGCACGGGTTTTATCCTGGCAGATCTGTATCAACGAACTTATTGGAGTTCACTTCATTTTGTCTTCGTGGCATGGAGCAGAGTCCTCAAATCGATGCCATCTACACGGATTTGAAAGCTGCTTTTGATCGTGTGGATCATGGGCTACTTTGTGCCAAATGTTACAAGCTCGGAGTTGCTGCTGGGTTGGTTGAATGGTTGAGCTCATATCTACGCCATCGTAAGATTGCTGTAAAGTTGGCTACATCGCAATCCGCTTGGTTCAGTAACAGCTCCGGTGTGCCTCAAGGTAGCATACTGGGGCCACTGCTATTTTCGCTGTTCATCAATGATGTCACTAAGATTTTACCACCTGGCACACGATTGCTTTACGCAGATGATACCAGATATTTTACCTTATCGAAACACTTGAGGATTGTTACAGGCTTCAAGCGCTTATCGATTTGTTCTATGACTGGTGTACTCGCAACTCAATGTTGATAAGCGTTCCAAAGTGTACCGTGATCAGCTTCCAGCGTAAAAAACAGCCCTTGTTGTATAATTACTCTATTAATGAAACAACTCTACATCGAAGCGAAGTTGTCACTGACCTAGGAATCATAATAGACACGCAAATGACATTCAGACAGCATTATTCGTCGATTATAAATAAAGCCAATCGTCAACTTGGCATGATTTGTAGGATCGGAAAGGAGTTTGTAGACCCAGGCACTTTCCGCACACTCTACTGCTCTTTGGTACGGCCGATTCTGGAAACTGCATGTGTGGTATGGTATCCGTATTATGTTTATTGGATCCAGCGAATTGAGCGCATTCAAAAGCATTTCATACGAAGGATTCGCCGCGCATTGCCCTGGAGTAACCCTGACCATTTGCCGCCCTACGAAAGCCTTTGTTTATTGGTTGGTATCGCACCTCTTGGACAACGTCGCAAGGATATCATGGCCAGAACAGCACACAAAATTCTGACAAGTAGTTATGACTGCCCTGCTATTCTGACTATGCTACAGCTGCACTGCCCTCTCCGCCCGCAACGCCATCAACGACTATTGCAATTAAATGCACACCGCACGAACTATGGCTTGCATGAACCTGTTCGTCGAATGGCTTTAACCTATAATTTAAACGATAATTTTAATTTTTAATGTTGATCTACTATTTTACATTGTTAGTGTTGTCCCATTGTATGATGTTTCTACTTGAATTGTAATTGGTGCTAAGTATTTGTTCTAAAATGATGCTGGGTTTTTGCGCCGGCCTGAAACCGCCTCTCGCGCGTTTCAAGGCGGCTTTTCCCAGCAACATACACATACCTATATCATAGTATTACTTCATTAAGACTACAAGTCGGATGAACTGAAAATAAATAATAATAATAATAATGATAATAATAATAATAATAATAATAATAATAATAATAATAATAATAACAATAATAATAATAATATTAATAATAATAATAATAATAATAATAATAATAATAATAATAATAATAATAATAATAATAATAATAATAATAATAATAATAATAATAATAATAATAATAATAATAATAATAATAATAATAATAATAATAATAATAATAATAATAATAATAATAATAATAATAATAATAATAATAATAATAATAATAATAATAATAATAATAATAATAATAATAATAATAATAATAATAATAATAATAATAATAATAATAACAATAATAACAATAATCATAATAATAATAATAATAATAATAATAATAATAATAATAATAATAATAATAATAATAATAATAATAATAATAATAATAATAATAATAATAATAATAATAATAATAATAACATGCACGGATTGGACATGAACCACTTTTGCTCTCAACGAAATGGTGATTATGTTAATTACCAAAAATTATTTTGGCTACAACCTTGGTTTAGGGTATCAGATCTCGATTTTTCCTGGATATTCTAGTACATTATTGCGTTCTGTATCATTTTATGCAAAAACCCAAAAATTGGAAAAATTGCACATGTACCACGTTTGTTTTAAACGACTCAATTGGCTCAAGTCGTATCTTGAATGTAGAGTGCAGTTTGTGAAGATCCGGAGAAGTAAATCGAACTCGTTTATTGTTCACTCAGGAGTACCTTAAGGCAGTCATCTAGGCCAATTGCTGTTTGTGCTTTTGATGAATAAACTGCCAGATGTGATCTGCCATGCGATCGTTTCGGTTTATTTTTTTTTCCTCATCTATGATCGTTTCGGTTTATGTAGATGATGTAAAGTTGTTTCTACCTATTAAAAATAATGACGATTGCCAAATATTACAGAGCGATTTAGAAATTTTCGAAAGATTCTGTGATAGTTGCGGACTACTCTGCCCATGAAAGCATAAGAGTCCCATATGACTTTAAGGCAAATTTGAGTTTATACTGTCAATGTATCTAATTTTATTCAAATTTTCGTATGCCTTAATAAAATTTGAAAGTTTGTTCTGAAAAATACTGGAAAAATACCAAACCTTGTCTGTCCCATATTAAAAGTAAAGGCATACGAGTCCCATTATAAGTATATCCTTCAAGCATATGGAATGAGTGGAATTAAAGTGTTCAGTAGTGTGGCCTTACGGTCTGTATCGATTTCTCGTGAAATGTTTGATGATGATGATGATTGTAGACTCTATGTCGAACGAGGTTTCATCTATCAGCTCTGTTGAAACCAAACCATCATATTGCAATTCATATGATCCAATGTGGCCATTTCAAAAAAAATTCGGATTGAATGAACTGTTCACGACATACGCAATAAAAAATTATAATAAGCCGTCCTAGAATGCGTGGAGACTGATATGCTTTTATTTTGTATATAGGTATAGAGAGAAAATAAAGGTAAACGAGTCCCATAATTTATTTCCAACACTGGAATTCATGCAAAAGTTCTTAGAACTCATGGAAATATATAATGTTCCACCTCATAAACATACAGTCGAATAAAACATACTTTTTGTCAAATCATAGTTATTTGCATCAAGTTCAAGACCAGAACTTCAATTGCAATTTTCTCAATTGTGAGCATTTCCATATGAAACTCTTATGCTTTTATGGGCAGTACATGTGAACGCGAATGAGTGTTTAGTACTGACTTTTACTAGGAAAGCTTACCCCGTATTGTACAATTATGCTTATTCAGATAAAGTTGTACCACGAGGTGAATATGTTCAACACACTGCAGCAGATCAACAGTATTGACATGAGTACAAGGAATATTTATTCTCTTATTCATTTATTTATTTATTTATTAATTTACAATATTTACGCAAAGCGTTTTCTTGGTTGCGCGGATAATCCTCAGTAATTAGAGTTCAAATGTATTCTGTGCCAAACAACAGCCATGAATAACAATAAAATAATTCAGAGTTAAAAATAAAATTCTCTAGAAAGGCTTTCAAACACACATTACTATGTGAAAACTAGATGGTGTTACTACGGTAAGTACTCCTGGCTTGTTTGCGATATATCTCCTCATTTAGAGCAGGCGATCGCCATTGAAGTCCAATCTTGCTTGCGTCAGCTGGCGGCTTGAGCGTATTAATAACTCGGTCGACCGACTGTATACGTACAAGCACTCAGCTGCTCAAAACAAGTGCTCTTCTATATCGATATCATAATTTGAATAGTTGCATAATGTGAGCTCTATTACAAAATTTGGGTGGAATTTAAAACCAATTAAATCATTAAGTCGAATCAAAACCATACGGCGCATTCGGCGGTGGAAAAAGTAAAAGTAATTTTCAAATTAAGCACAAAAGCCGACCGGCTGGGGATTACCACGACACGGCTCTATCTCCGGTAAGTTTTCGCTGGTGACTCCTTCACTGCTGGGAAGTTGTTTCTGGTGGATGGATAAGTGCTATCGGGTATGAATGAGACTGTGAGTAGCACGTGTAGTACGAAACGAGGCAACGAAGAAGATCGCTCTGGCTACTCTAGCGAAATTGTCCGATTGCATCAATGCTGCCCACGCGATGCGGAAGATGCGGTACATATTTGTAGTGCCAAGACAAAAATGTGGGCTAAGCCGTTGAGGTTTCGACATGGTTCCGTAACCGTGGCAAGAGAACATGAGCAGACAAAAAAAAAAAAAAAACAACAACAAATCAGTTGGCTACGCGTGATCAGCTTAATGTCAATCCCAAGTAACAATTCTGGTTTTATCAAAGTTTTATAGCGCTGTTTCGGCTGTATTAAGCGCTATAAAACTTTGATAAAACCAATATTGTTACTAGGGAATGAACGCGATTGGGTGGTTGGAATCACAATTCTAAATACCAATTTGATATTAACTTCGTGCAGCCCAAAACTCCGAAAACTTCATAATAAAAAACGAATTATTAAAGCTAGTGAAATAAAAACGTATGATTGTTATATAATACTGTTCAATGGAATTGTCTCTCGACACAACTTTTTGAATTTTTAACATTGAATCAGGAATTTGGTTTTTTTTCAACCTGCTGGTAATTGAACTCTTACTTGTGAAAATTTATAAAAGCAAATATTTGCGAAACCACAGCTACATTGAGTTTCAATTATTTTGCTGAGAGGAGTAAATACGTGCTCCGAATTTTGGTAAAATTATGAGGTTTCGCGAATTATCTTCCAAATCAGACATATGATATTTTTTTAGTGTGAATTTATTGTTTAAATCACTAAAACATCACGCTACAGGGATTACCCGTCACCGTAATAATAATGTTTTCATGCTCTCATGAAAGTAATAATCGCTATTTCGCATAAGTTCACGACGGTGGAAAGATCGCTTTCATTTTCTGTACCGAAACGCACAGCGGACAATCGCAGCTTTATTCATAATGCCATTTGCCAGATCTGCCCGCAGGGAACTGTTCATTCATTTATTCATTCGTTGGTCATGACTTTGCCCGCTGCTGATGATCCAGCAGTGAGTGGTCTCGTCTCATTTTTGCATGCCGAAAATGTACACGCACGTTTTAACGATTACAAATTTGTTTCAAGAAGCCGAACGACTTCTCTTGCTGATTAAGCGTTTCTTCCGGGTGTGCTAGCGGAGCTGGTTCATAATTGTGTGGGAGAAGGGCGTTTGGAGAAATTTGTGGAGTGAGAAAAAGAAGTAAATTTTTCTTAAAAGACCAAATTCGACATGAATCTCAATGCTCTATGTTTATATTACCAAAATGCTCTAGTATCGTACAAGAAACAGGGAATGCGTTTTTCGATATATCTCCTAAAGCAGTGAAGCTTCTAAATCGAACAGCTCCCCAAATCATGCTTCCCATACGGACGGATCCCACGCCGGTCTCGAAGCGAAAGTTGCGGAATCGCTCAACTGATCAGGTGAAATCATCTAAGTCAGCATCACACTGCTAAGGGGAAATCAATCCCGTTTGTCTTCCACGTTCAGCAAGCTGCTTACGTTCAGTCAGAGAATATGCGCGCTGAAGAGCCATTGCATAAAAAACAGCCAAACTAGAAGGAGGCCTGTCCAAATTTCCGCCATAAAGTCTAGAGCTACCAGGCGTTCGTCGCCGCGAATGATTTCCCTCCTGTGTGGGGCTGACCGCGCGTGTGGCACTGCTACGCTATGCGGAAAGTTAGCTGAAGGTAAGGCAAGCAAAGCTGCAATATGATTTATGATCGTGCAAACATCAACGCCTAGCGTCACACAATACGGCCGAATTCGAGCATGAGTCATCTTTTACGCTTCGATTTTTATAGAGTCGAGCGTGTGTATTCTGGCTAGTTTCGTTGTGGCGGTAATGGATTGTTGTTTCGGCTTCTACGGATGATTAGCGAAATCCATACACGAAGATGAAGCGCGAAAGAGTTCACCCGGGGAGAGGCTGTAGTTTGGTTGGTTGGGGTAGGTCCAGCTAATATTATGTACTGTCTCAAATTGCTTATTCCGGTGCAGACCAACGCGAGTTTCGTGTTAGTGTGTTGATGAAACTGAGCATGTTTTGTTATCGTGCAAAATGGTAGGATCAGATTTAGAAATATATTTTAGCATAGCATAGCATAGCATATTTGATCGCCCGTGTGTTGCCCGCGATTGACCAGAATCAGCTGAAATTGCACAAGGAACCGTCAAAATGGTGCCTAGGAGTAGCAAGCCATTCTCAGTGTACAAATTCTGGTGATCTTTCTTTTCACTGGTCAATAACGAAGCTGGCCACGCCCAATGCAGATCAATAGAGGAAGGGATATCGGGAGTGTTAGTTTAATACTTGTTGCTACTAGAGACCGAGGAATCCTCTGCATCATCCACAAGTACCAAAGGAAGGAATTAGTGTTAGTGGAAAGGAATTGATCTGGATCCATCGAGGTTGATGGTGCGATCTTCTCTACACAAATTCGCGCACGATATGGTTTCTTCTCGATCTCTGGGCAGCCGGCCACCAGGAGACGATATAAATAGAACCGCGCCACGATATAGTTATCTTCGGCAACCTATTAATCGGTAACAGTCTGTATCACACCAAACTTTGCGTTTAATGCCATGAACTTAATTCAAATTTACCTAAAAACGAATGGATTTCGTAAAACGCAACAACCGCACGCCGAACGCAAACTACGCAAACTACTGGTCCCAGCTCAAATAACCGATAGAGCGCTGTATTGAGATAATCACACTGAGCGCAGTCAAAATACCGCACAGGAAACTGAACTGCCTTCTCCGAAAACAAATAAGAGCGTGCCGACCACTGGTATGACGAAAAAGCCAAAACACCCGCTTTATTAAAAAAAAAAAGGAAAAAAGGGAATCGGCAAAACAGGAATAGATTTGGCATCCATGCAGGGTTTGTCTTTGTCGTGAATAATTACAATATTTATCGAACGAACGAAACCTATTCTGAATCGTAACGTGCTAAAAAAGAACCGACGGGCGTACAGTCTCCGAAATAATGATTTGGTACATCCCGGAAATCACAATACACCGATAATCCTTAGATGAGCAAAGCTCACCAAGGCCGAAGACACGTTTACACCGGAGCATTATGTAGGACCGCTTTATTCCCTCTCACCGACGCATACGCAAGAGGACACGGTGCTTCGCCCCGATAATCTTTTGTTTTGTATTTAAGTTAAGATACCTACTGAGTATAAAAAAAAAAAAAAACTTGCAAAGTTTCATGCACTCATAGCTCAAAAATTTAAAAAAATGCAATATGCATATCGAACAAGACTGAATTCTAAGTTGATTGATAAAATGCCAGAGCAATCGCAATCAAAATTTAGTTGCTAAACCAACAAGATTTTCACATAATTAATAAAAATTGTCTATGTGTTTCAATATTTGTTCAAAAGCTAGAAAAATCATCAAACAAGGGTATAAAACTGGGCCAAATGTTTGTAACCGTTCGGTCAGGCCGCGAAAAGTTTATGAATTATATTCTAATGCTACCAGTTCCGTGTTGTGGGAGCCAGCGTGTACAAAGGTGTAAAGCTCTCACCTATTGGGGCAATTCTGATTATTCAAGCAGAGCTTTAGCAAATGAAACGACTCCACAAAACCACGCTAAAATGAATCTCGACATATTGTAAGCAATGCACCCAGATTGACATCTACCAAGAAAATAAACAAAAAAATAGATCAATTATTTTCAAAACGGCTAATTGACAACGCAGGCAGGGTGTTTAAAGTATCCCTGCCGACGTCAGTGCACTGCTCCACGAGACGCATGAAACGCAAAAACTAAACATAACACTTACTGCTTGTAGATTTATTTAACTTTTAAAATTAAAATAATTTTTTTTCTGTGTATATATAGAAGAAATATCGATTAACACGTAACAACTTGCACATCCCTACAGACAGACAATGCGTTACAGCAAAATTTTCCAATTAGAATTACCTTCTAGCGCTTTCTTATTGAAACAATTTATTCTAACTGGCGCTAGTTATAAGAAACAATAATTGAACGAATAAAAGCAGAATACTTAGCTTTATATAGGTTCTTCGACCCTTTTCCTCTCGCCTTCGTTCAACATTTACTATAGCACTTGCCACTGTATGACGTAACACTTTGACATTTTTTTCTTCGTTGGATGTTGGCTTACAAAAAAAAACAGAAAAATAAAACACATTTTGCCGGACGATTTTCACATGATATCGTTCTTTTTCCATGCCAACTTCACACAATACAAACTTGAACTGTAATGTCAATTTAAACTGCAGACTCTATTTCCATAAATCCAGCAGAATACACTCGAATTACACGAAAATATTACGGAGTAATTTTTAACGCGCCTACCAATCAGTACTTTACTACTGTTCAGAGTGAAAACTGCATTCTGCTCAGATTGTCCTCTGAGTGTCGATCAGATTTAGAAATATATTTTGTTTATAAAAGAATAAAAATTTAAAAAAAGGTTGGGATAATTTGAAACTTTCAAGAGCAAATTAAGTCTAGTTTATAAATTTATAGTTATCCTTTATAGTTCCTTTTATTTCTACAGGGTGGCAACGTGAGAGTGATACACTTTATTTATGTCAAAACTCAAACCAGTTTTTATTTCTCTTCGGAATTGATTTCAATAACATCTATAAGTAGTAAAACTACAATGCTCTTAGTTGAGTTCAAATCTTTCACCTATGTGTTTGATAACGGCCCGTAGACGCTTTCCGAAGTTATTGCAAGCCGACCGCACAACTTCGTTCGGCATTTCGTCCCAAATATTCACCAAACGTTTTTTAAATGTGTCCAAACACAAATTCCTAACGTCGTCCAACTTTCCCTGCGTATATCTCCAGATACCGAAGTCTAGTATGGCAAGTTCTGCTTGCCCCATTTCTGAACGATGCCTTATGCGCTGGTACTCAATCTTGTTAAAAGCAAAAACTGTCTTTCCCAAAAAGCATTTTAGCGTAAAAATTTCAGTTCTTGATCAAAAAGAATTTTTGAATGTGTTCTGAAGGGTTTTGTCTAAAAATTATGAGAAAAATTCACTTGTTTGTGATGTTTAATGGGCTCTGTGAGTCAAATAATTGAATGCGATGCTGAACTAAACCATGCAAAATATTCAAAAACAACCCCAAAAAAATAAAAAAATATAGGGAAAAATGAAGCAATCGAACAGATTTGAAAAAAAAAAAAACGCAAAAGAGTGGTTTTGTAGCTTGAAAAAGTCATTTTTTCATAAATCACGCTTGGGCAACCTGAAAACAATTTTTTAGAAAGCGAATCGTTCTACAAAAATGCTAAAAATAACATTATCTTTCAATTTAGGGATGAGCACCTTGACTTTTTCAACAACGATTTTTATTTTGGGACAGCCTACTGTACATGCGAGATTGAGATTTGAATTGCCTTATACTTTGGAGCCTTCAAACAAGGAATACATAAGAGAGTAAAAGAGAAACAAGTTTGACACTTTCCGGGGTTTAAAAAAATATATGATTTACAAAACGAGTGTATATTTTAAGAATATTGCAAAATCATCATTATTAACGTATGGGGAAAAAAATCCGAACAAACATTCAATTCCAAAAAAAACTTGCGCAACTTATTTTTCTAAACATGTTTGTTTATTTAACCCTCTGATGCCTAAATTTTGTTTTCGCTTGAAAAAATTTTAGCCGCTTTGTTTTGAGATCCGTAACACATGTCTGATAACAAGAAAACTTCTGTTTTGAAAAATAGTTACTTATTTGAAAAAATATCAAGACTGCCTAAAGGCGGCACTGGGCACTCGCGTAAAAAAATCTAATGAACATTATTTCAAAACGGATTTTTTTTTCGAGCTCATTTTATGTTAACTAAATTGTTATGCAGCTAGCGATGATGGAAATCGTAGAAACAATCCTTTCACAAGGTGAAACAAAAATGGCCATGTGCGTCACACAGGACAAATAATTAGATGTCCCGTTTATTGGTTTGTCTGGCATATATTGTTTCTAAAAAAGTTTCATTTTGGTGCAGCACAACTGCTAATCGACGCAAAGTGCTGACTGGACTGGAAGGTTTGGTTGACATAGTCAATAATTGGTCGAATTTTATATAGCTTATCGTATCGAGAAGGTCCTTCACGAGGAACGTGGTAATATTTCTGCGATGACAGTGGATGTCTGTGGTGAAGAATAAATGAGTTAACACAAGTTAAAATTTCTCGAAAAATAAACTACTTTTACAGAAAATTTCTTTAGCATCTTGATGCATTCTTTTTGTGTAATTTTTGTAATGAATTCCAACGATTGGCAATCATTGTTCGTTTGTAAGTGTTTGCATGAACCTTTCGGATTTGTGCTAGCGAGCCGCTACTGGTGGATATGCCCAAATTGTGCCCAGCGAATCGGCCTCCGTTAGTAACATTTTAATGGATAATATAACGCTGCTTCATATGAAACAACTTAACTTAAGAAACAATAATTTGAATCGAATACTCGACCTAATATTTGTGGATGAAGAGGCTGTACCGATGTGTCAGCTTTCTGATCTATCTGAAGCACTTAGGGGCCATCCACATACCACGTAGTCAGTGTTATTTTCACGAGGTCAAGAGTTGAGTGGGCAGTGGATTCTTTCAAGCCCTTTAAATCGCCTGGACCGGATGGGATTTATCCAGTGCATTCTGGTAGAGATGTTTAGGGCTAGCATGATACTAAGCTACATTCCTAGTAAATGGCGAGAAGTCCGCGTTATATTTATTCCTAAGGCTGGAAAACGTGACAGGACGAGTCCCAAAGCATAGAGACCAATCAGTCTAGCGTCTGTCATTTTGAAAATGATGGAAAAAATCATCAATCTACATATCAAATTATCATATTTGAACAGTAGACCATTGAACAAATTCCAGTTTGCCTACCAAGCTGGTAAATCAACTGAAACAGCACTTCACACGTTGGTTTCAAAACTAGAAAAGTCTTTCGATGCCAAGGATATCTCACTGGCAGCTTTTCTTGATATTGAGGGAGCATTTGACAACGCTTCTCACGAATCTATAAAGAAAGCTATGATAAATCGGGGTTTTGACATATGCACCTCGAACTGGATACTTGCTATGTTAGACAATCGGTTAATCACAGCCAATTTAGGAAGATCTACTTTAACGACAAAACCAACAGAGGCTGCCCGCAAGGAGGGGTTTTATCTCCTTTATTGTGGTCTCTGGTAGTCGATGATCTTCTTAACAACTTAACAAACCTAGATTATGAAGTCATTGGATTTGCTGATGATATTACTATCTTAGTTAGGGGCAAATGTGGGCCTACTATTACTAATAGAATGCAAATTGCCCTAAACTACACACTCAAATGGTGTAAGCAGGAAGGACTAAATGTTAATCCTTCTAAAACAGTCATTATCCCGTTCACAAGAAAGAGAAAGTATAATATTGCAACTCTAAAGTTGGGAGAAACACAGTTGGAACTATCCAAGCAAACCAAGTACCTAGGTGTCATGCTTGACCATAAGCTTAACTGGAACGACCATCTGGAGTACGCAATCTCAAAATCCAACAATGCTCTTTGGGCTTGCAGCAATACATTTGGTAAGAAGTGGGGACTCAAACCTAGGATGATTCATTGGATTTACTTGGCTATAGTGAGACCCAGAATAACTTATGCCTCATTAGTGTGGTGGCCCAAAACTACACAAACATCAGCTCAGAAAAAGCTGGATAAGTTACAACGTCTGGCATGCCTATCAATAACTGGAGCATTGGCCAGCGCACCATCCAAAGCCTTAGAAGCTCTTTTGTATCTTCTACCTTTGCATCATTATGTGCAACTTGAAGCGGAAAAAGGTGCTCTCAGGCTCAAACGCGTTAAACTTCTTCAGGAAGGGGATCTAGAAGGACACCTACGAATCCTTAAAGATTTTCAACTGAACAACTTAGTAACAATGTATGAAGACTGGATGGAATCCAAGACTAACTTCAATATTCCCTTCAAAGTGATTGAATCCTCTCGCAGCGAATGGGAAGAAGGAGGTCCTAAAACTCGCCCAGGACCACTCTTATTTTTCAAAGATGGCTCTAAAATGGGTGAATCTACTGGTGCTGGGGTTACTGGACCAGGAATTAATATATAAATTCCAATGGGACAGTGGCCCACAGTCTTCCAAGCTGAAATAAATGCTATCCTAACATGCACAAATATTTGTTTGGTTAGAAAATATAGATATGCCAATATATTTTTTTTCTCTGATAGTCAAGCAGCTCTTAATGCACTTAAAGCCTGCACATGCCAGTCGAAGTTAGTTTGGGATTGTATTCTATCCCTACGACAACTGATTGTAACAAACGATGTAAATCTATATTGGGTGCCTGGTCACTGTGGTATAGAAGAAAATGAAAAAGCCGATCTCTTAGCAAGAATTGGTTCTTCAACTGCATTCGTCGGACCGGAGCCATTCTGTGAGGTTTCTACATCCTGCCTGAAATCAGAGCTCAAAGGCTGGGAAGCAATGATGATTGGTGCCAACTGGAGGGCTACCTCCAATGCAAGACAATCTAAACTATTCATTACACCTTGTAATAGAATCACTCGCAACCTCCTCAGTACAAATAAAGCTGATCTGAGTACGTTGACTGGCCTACTGGCTGGACACTGTCCGAGTAGGTATCCCCTTAAAAACCTAAATTAATCCACCTAACGGTCAGACCCAGCCTTTCTCATTCAAACTTATTATTTATAAAAATAAATTTACATGAACGCTTCAATCCAACAAATGTGTATTCACTTTTTGGGTTCTAAAATAATGATGTTGTAATAGAAGTATAAAATATGAAATTTGACGTAATGTAAATGCTCAAGAAATAGCGAAATAAAAGAAATGACTCTTAATTCCGAACAATTCAATCACGGGTGATACCGGGAACATTCAAATTGTACGATACCACATTTAAATTATATTGTGGTCACGAATATTGATCAAAGCAGGTATAGTTTTAAATAGCCTTTGAATTTCTTTTCTTTCCATAACTTTTGAACCACATATCAAATTGTTATGAAGTTTGTTATTTGTAAGTTTGGGAGATGACTCGTTCGTATGACACTAGTTTTGTTCAAATAAGTCGTGAAATCTTTGAGATAATAGATTTCGTTGTTTTATTAACAATTTAATACATAATGGTTGCTTAGTTCGATTATAATCAAATGAAATGGGAACGTATGGGGCAGCCAAACTTTGAAACCACATGTTAAATCATAATTCATCAGTTAACCCTTAACTAGCCCGTTCATCTAATAATACTATTGATCAAATCGGTTGTGTACTTTCTGAAATAATGAAGTTTCGTGATTTTCACAATTCGGCACATTACAGACGAAGTAACACTTCGATTACAGTAAAATTCAATTGGGTGTTATGAGTCAGCTAGATCTTTTATTTGACACAAATTTCGTGAAAATCGGTTCAGCGATCTCTGAGAAAAGTGATTGAGTTTATGTATTATTCGGAATATGTTTCTTTTCATAGCTAGATTTCACATTTTTAAACATAACAGGCAAAGTAATAGTCCGATTGCAAAAAAAAATCAATAGGATCTTATGGGGTAACTGGACCTTTCATATGACACTGATTTTGTGGAAATCGGTCCAGCCATCTCTGAGAAACATGCGTGAAATTAAACAGTCTTCAGAAGACGTTTCTTTTCATAACTTTTGAGCTACATGTTCAATCTATATGAAATTCGAAAGTTAAGAGTTTTTAAGATAGCCCGTTCATTTGACATCAATTTTACTGAAATCGGTTGTGTGGTTTCTGAGATATTGATGTTTCGTGATTTTTACATTTTTCAACATAACCTTCAAAATGAAAATCCAATTACAATGAAATTTAATAGGGTCTTATGGGGCAACTAGAACTTTCATTTGCATATAATTTCATTGAAATCGGTCCAACCATCTCTGAGAAAAGTGAGTGGAAATAAAAATCTGCACATACACACACAGACACAAACACACACACCCACACACACCCACACACACACCCACACACACACACACACACCCACACACACACACCCACACCCACACCCACACCCACACCCACACACACACCCACCCACACACAGACACACCCACACACACAGACACACACACACACACACACATACACACATATACACACACTCATACACACACAAACACACACACACACAAACACACACACACAAACACACACACACACACACACAAACACACACACACACAAACACACACACACATACACACACACAAACACATACATACATACAGAAAATGCTCAGCTCGTCGAACTGAGTCGATATATGCCATTCGGCGGCCCTTTGGAGCACTTTCATATCTTCGGTTTTGAAAGTGATTGCTATACCTTTCTAGGAGAAAGGCAAAGAGTTAAACAAATCATTAATTAGAAGTAAAATATTCGTGCTGAAGAAATAGCGAAATAAAAGAAATGACTTTGAATTTCGTACACTTCAATCACGAGCAATACCGGGAACGTACGTATAGCACAATACCAAATTTAAATTTTGTTTAGGCCATATGTTTTGATCAAAGCAGTTACAGTTTTAAATAGTCTTTGAATTTCGTTTCTTTTCATAACTTTTGAACCACATATCAAATTGCTATGAAATTTCTTACTTGTGAGTTTGAGAGACAACCCGTTCAAATGACACTAGATATGTTCAAATAAGTCATGTGATCTTTGAGATAATAGACTTTCGTTGTTTTTATAATTTATTACATAACGGTTGGAATAAAAATACGATTATAGCACAGAACAGATATGCAACTTCGAACAAAACTCTGCAGCAAATCGGTGCCCAAGCTTTCGCATTCATTTTTTGCTGTTCCATCCTACATTGATTTTAGAGTGCATCGTTCGAACAATTCGCTCCAATAGTTTGAATATGCACCAAAAAAATTATTTTTTTTGCTTCAATGACCAGATAAAAATGTGATTTTGAATAGTTGAATCTATCAAAATCAAGTTAAGACAGGATCGCATTCAAGAGATCTTTAAAGCGGAAATTCAGTAACAATTCACAAGCAACGTCAATAAAACAAATTAAACTAAAAATCTTTCAACCATTCAAACATTGTCTAACAAATTTTCTTGGATCGTACACTTCACGACTGTTAAAACTATTTTAACCTGTTAGTTGATTTACTTGAATATTTTCGTTAAACTTGGAAACCGAATTTCTCGATCAACAATATTTTTTTCTCGTACCGTTTTTCATACCTAACATTGCTAGAAATGCATATCAAACGCGCTGTACCAGCACCGCTTACGACATTAGGTACAATGTAAAAAATTATTGTCGTTAGTCAAGATATTCAGTTTACAACTTGGGCAACAATGAAATTCATTTAAAATATATTTTCATAAAAACCGTTGCACGTATGCGGGTGGTACTGTAGGATTCTCTCGATGAAAAAGCGGCGAGAGCTCATACAGTCCTTTTGTTGAATGAATGGAATATAAGCGTAATGAAATTTCGAGTGTAAAATGCATTCTCTCCACCGCTAGATGTCGATACTTAAAATAAAGAGATTTTGTCTCGTTTTTGGTTATTCAGTTGAACACATGTGATGTAGTCAAATAAATTGGAACCTATAGGAGAGCCAAACTTTTCATTTGACACTAAGATTGTTGAGTCCAGCCATTTTTGAGAAAACGAGTGAATTTGAAAAGTCACCGGAACATGTTTCTTTTCACAATTTTCGAACCACGTGCTTAATCACTATAAAATTCATCAATTAACCTTTTACTATAGACCGTTCCGATAATTATAAATACACTTACGATCAACTGTCATTTCAAATAACGTGCAGTATTCAACCAAACGTTGGCTGCGTCCTGTTGTTTACATCCAAAAGAAACAGGTGCTGTCATTTTTTCCAACATTTAGTACGAAATTTTGAAAATGCGTGGCCTTTCTCCCGAGCAAAGAAAGCGAATTTTGCACAAATGGGGCACCGTGAGTGGTCTTTCTAAAAGAAAATTAGCCAGAGAAGAAGGTATAAGTGTCGGAACAGTTCAAACCGTGTTGCGGAAGTATTGTGAAGAGTGCACATTTACTGATGCCCCGAGACGTGGTAGAAAACCCGTGGCCTGTTGATCCCACAACAGACAAAAAGGTTAAGGAATACTACAAGCGGCATCCTTCAGTATCAGTACAAGATGTGGCGAGAAAGCTTGGAACCTCGGCGAGTAACGTTATGCGTGCCAAGGGAAGAATGGGTCTGCAGACCCGTCGGAAGCAGAAGCAGCCAAAACGAAATCCAAAACAAGCTGAATCTGTGAAACCGAGAGCTCGGAAGCTTTATGACAAACTTCTGACCAAAAAAATTGGGTGTGTTATCATGGATGACGAAACCTACATAAAACTGGACTATAAGACTCTGCCAGGACCGCAATTTTATATATCACTGAAGGGAAAGGATGTCCCTGGACCAGTGAAAGCCATTTACACCGAAAAATTCGGCAAGAAGGTAATGGTTTGGCAGGCTATTTGTGAATGTGAGAAAATATCTCGTCCATTCATTACGAATGACACAATGAATGGTAAAATTTACGTGAAAGAGTGTTTACAGAAAAGGTTGTTACCCATGGTTAAGCAGCATAACAATCCTCCAATCTTTTGGCCCGATCTTGCTTCCTGCCATTACTCTAAGGCTGCACTAGGGTGTTATAAAACAAATAATGTCACATGTGTCCCAAAGGAGATGAATCCTCCAAACTGCCCTGAAATTCGCCCTATTGAAACTTTTTGGGCTTTGACCAAGGCAAAGCTGAGGAAATATGTCAAACCAGCGGACAACGTTGAAAAATTTGAAAAAGATTGGCTTAAAGTGGTAAAAATGGTCGGAGAACACACTGTGCAAAAGCTTATGAGTAGTGTTAAGAGAAAAGTTAGAGAACTCGCGTATCCTACGAAAAATAATCCCAACTTGAATAGAAACTGGAAAGAAAACACTTATTATCTATATTTCAGAATAAAATGACCCGAAAAATCCTGTATTTTTTAGTTTATTCAAGAAAGAAGATGTATTTATAATTTTCGGAACAGTCTATAGCCCGTTCATTTGATTGGTTGTTCAAATCGGTTGTGTACTTTCAGAGATAATGAAGTTTCGTGAATTTCACATTTTGATACATTACAGACAAAGTAACAGACCGATTACATTGAAATTCAATAGGGTGTTATAAGGCAGCTAGACCTTTCATTTGACACTAATTTCGTGGAAATCGGTTCAGCCATCTCTGAGAACAGTGAGTGAGTTTAAGTAGTCTTCGGAAAATGTTTCTTTTCAAAGCTGGATTTCACATTTTTAAACACAACAGGCGTAATAGTCCGATTGCGAAAAAAATCAATAGGGTCTTATGGGGTAATTAGATCTTCCAAATGACACTGATTTTGTGGAAATCGGTTCAGCCATCTCTGAGAAACATGAGTGAGATTGCTCAGCTCGTCAAACTAAGTCGATTGATATACGAGATTCCACCCTTTGGAGCACTTTTATACCTTTGGTTTTTCCAGTGATTGCTATACCTTTCTAGGAGAAAGGCAAAAATAGGCAAACTGACAGAAGACATATGTCGCTTCTGTAATCTTGAAGTTGAAATTTCGGAACACCTACTGTGCCAATGCGGCGCATTATTTCAGCAAAGACTGCGTATTTTTGGAAAAGGTGTCCTTACGCCTAACGAGGTATGGAATGCTGAACTAACAAAGATAATGAACTTTATCAAAGAGGGCATTCCTTCTTGGGGGGAAATGCAAAGTCCTAGGGCGACCGTCACTGATACCCATAGTGATGGTACGAACTGACAGCGCATATATATTAACGCGGAGTATACCACAATATATCTAACTAATGGTAGCAGTGGTCATAAGCTCCTACAAGGGAAAAAAAAGCCCAAGTTACATCTTCAGTTTTCATTTACCCCCGTTCATAAAACTATACTTTTATATTATTTTCTGATAATCATTGGCCACTATTCGGCTTATTCGGCCTATTCGGCCGAATTATAAACTTACTATTCGGCGAGCCGAATATTCGGCAAAATTTTTGCTGATATTCGGTCCGAATATTCGGCCGGCCGAATATTCGGTGCATCTCACCAATATATCGCCCGGAACTCTGGTTCATTAACATTCGTTCACATGAACACTCGGGTCTAGCCCAACTCCGGCCATCATCTCGAGAAACTACATATGACAATCAGTACATAAAATGTGCGAGGTAATCAGGTATTTGAAAAAAAAATCCAGGACGGGTCGGGTACCGGCAATTTCGGGGTATTTTTCTTTCGGGTACGGGTCGGGTACGGGTAGTTGAAAACAAACTTTTTCGGGTTCGGGTCGGGTACGGGTATTTCAAACAAACCCGACTTCGGGTTCGGGTCGGGTACGGGTATTTCAAACAAACCCGACTTCGGGTTCGGGTCGGGTACGGGTAACAAATTTCCCATACCCGACCATCTCTAGTGCAAAAGGTGATTTTTGTTGGAAAAACCCTGCTAGGAGAAATTAACGCAGAGATGTGAACGTGCCGCGTCAACGAAACTTTTTGAGGCTCCAACAACATAGGACAGACTACTCACAAAACGAGATTCGAAGAATGTGCGTTTTATCAGATCGAAATCGAAATCGAAATTCCATAGTCATTATTATCTGTTCGACTTTCATGTTTACTCCACTGTTTTTCGTAATCGTGTTACAAACTTTTATATGCAGATGTAGTTCTTGTCACTAGTTTTTAAGTGTTCCGATGAATGTAAACAAATAAACAAATAAACAAATAAACAGATATTCCCAATCGTTTTTCTTGTTTTGAGCTTAAAACATATGTTTGAAGTAGAATTTTTTCTACTAGAAGTGTTTAGTGTTTATTTTCTAATTGTTTCAAAATAAATTCAAAATAAATTGAGAACGGATGCATTCACAAAGTTATCATATGCTTTTCGATTTTAAGTACAAATAGTTTTGAAATTAAACGCAAAATTTTGAAAATAAATATTTTAAAAAACTTAACCTTTTATAATTTTTTTGTCGTTTCTCTATTCTGAACTTTTCATTAAAAATTACGTTCTATCTTAAATTTTCTTTAAGAAAAAAATTAAAAACAAATCGACTTTAATTTTGTAAATTAAAATGTGTTTACTGAGATTTTTTTTGACCAAAATTGTTTTTTCTTTTATTGTGTTAGGTCCCTACAAATCGTTCTCTGATAGTTTCTGTGCAAAACTAATAAATTCTGGTCTAAAATGCTTTGACCAAACCCATGGCAAAATGCATACGCTCTTTTAAGAAATTAGTTTTGAATCTTAAAAATTCCTCCATCTGTAAAAATTACCCAGTTTGCTTAGCCAAACACGTGTGCAAAGTTTCATGAAAATCAAAATTTGTTTGAGAATTTTAAGATCATTTGACGTGGAAACACGCATTTGTGCACTTCTAGATGACCACATTTGTCATATTTTGGTTCTTAACTGTCTTCTGAATGGTAAACGCTCATTGAAGAGTTTCCATTGAATCGTGTGCTCACGTTTATGTTCATGAGAAAGTGATGTATATGAACTTTATAAATAATATATGAGTTATTTTTCGTGGTTTGAACTTCTCTACTCTACTCATATGAAATGTACGCAACGGTCGATATATTTGGCTCAACTTTTGCTTAAAGCGCTTTGTTCATCGTCACATGGTTTAGGCTTCATGAATATGTAATATCCGTTCAATATGAGCGCAAGTTTAGCGCAAGTCAGACAAATTAATCAGATAGTCTAAACGGGTTATCACGCAACAAACATTTTCATCTAATCTTCCGTATATATTGACTGTATACCAGCAGCTACATAAGTTGCATTTTGTGTTTTCGAGTTCATAATAAATAATTGAAATATGCTTTTCATAAAAATGCGAATCTTAGTTCATCGCGTTGCCCAAAAATGTAGAGTGATTTTGACGGATGATGCTCGGATGTCATAATATTCCAGTGCTGCCAACTTGAAAAATAGGATCATGAAAATCGCTCTTTATTTCGATACGTTAGAAAGTCACCAAACAAAACGTTCTTTTGCTTTTCATAACTTCATAAATCTTCGAGGTAAAGCATATTCTGGTATTTTGACTGCAGCTACCATCTTCCAGAGGATTTTTTTTTTTCAAATCATCCAAATAACGCCAAATAATGCCCGGTTGGAGATTTTCGGACCCTTGCACGGTTGAACATTGAACGGTTATCAGCTGACTGAGTAGCAGCAGAATACATTTGTGGGGTTCATAAGTATATTGGTGCACCGCTTGAAAACATGAACGAACCATGGGGTGTATCCACGACACAGTTAGCAATCCTGCTATGTTCATGGCTGTCGTTTGGGGAAATAAGTTAGGGCTATGGTCCAGCTGATAAAAACAAGCGAATATTCGAAACAATAGGAGAGGACCAGCCCAAAATCGTAGGTGTATTCTAGATTCTGCTGTTTCTCTTGGCGTATTGATCTCACATGATAATAACCAAATAGAAGGGAAAAGTTTATTTAAGAACCAGAATTGCACAGAAAAAAAGCTTATAAAAATTGAATTATTCGAAGTGTTTGCAAGAAACTGTTATTAAAATTTGTATAACAACAGACGGTATTTTTTGTAGTAACTAAGCAACGAATTGCGCGTTGCTGTTATCAGATTTACCTTGTAGAAACGTCCTCTAATCTCTGATCAAGCTTAATAAGGTTTCACACCAGTTATTTACAGTTTACTTCTTATCACAAAACAAGGTGTTTGATCGTTCGGTAATATCACTGCGCTGTAAATCCGAAAAGTAAAACTTTGGCACCAGTAATTCTAAAATCGGCAATCAATGTTTCACCTAACGGTCGGTTAACTTCAACTTTTAACCCGATCGTTACTATGAGGCAACCAACGTTCTTTTTGGTTGGCTGTTTTCCAGCACTAAATCTGTTTTCCACACTTTACACTACCGAAAGCCTGTTCGCAACGAACCGATTTACCTCCTCCAGTCAACTAGTCCACCCACTTTCCTGTGCACGAGTTAGCGAGAGGAAGAGAGAAGGGTTCAGCATCGGACGATTTTGTAGATAATTTAATAAACTTGTTCCGTGCACTGTGACAGAGTTCGTGTATCTGTGTGTAAGCGTTGTTGCAAAAAATCACTTTGAACTTGACCGAAATCAATATTTTTGTTTCGTTTTTGACCGCGGGTCCAAATAAAACAAAACTCGTTTTTCTTTTTCGCTTCCCGCGAGTTCAACTTGGCACGACCAATAAGCAAAACGACGACGATGCTATTAACGCTTTGATACTCTTTTTGTGCTCCGCGGCAAAAGCAGCACGTTCGAACTCTGGGAGACCCCGGCTTTGGGCCCCTGGTTGTTGATGTTATGATTTTCGGCCAGGAGTGTGTAGTTCGACGGAGGAAAAACACCCGGCAAAGTAAATCCTCTCTGACACACCTCACTCTTCACCTTAGCTGTGGGACCAAGCACTTACTGTTTCGATGATTCAGCGGGAAGGGAACTTGAGGTAAGCAATAGCACTACTCCCCGGGGAGGACTCTTCGAAGATCGCACGACGTCCGTTTTTTGGGCACCACGCAGAAGATTTACCTCCTCTTGTTTGATGAACGTTCACAAAGCAGGCGCGAAATGTAGTCTCCTGACACCACACGAGCTTTTGCTTTCTTTCACGTTTATGTTTTCATTCAACACACAACATATCAATCAAAAAGAAATTAATATATTAATAAGTCTCTTTCTTTTTCTCCTTTTGCTCCCGGTGCTAATCGGAGCCCCCGAGCTCAGAGCTGTCGAATTGCGAATGTAAAAGACAACGCTATTTTTCGGAACAGAGCTTGAACACACGTTTGATCGGTTGATTCTTGCTTTGCACGATTTTTTGTCGTGCTTTATACATATATATGTTTTAATGTTGGCTTTCTGTTTGTTCACTTCCACTTTCCGTCCGTCTGCGACTCAATAATAGCGGAGAGTTGATTATTGATTACTGAGGTCTCACACAACGATTGTACCACCCAACTATGTTTCACGCTTCAAAGTTGTGCCAGTATTTACCTACTTCTGTTAGGTTTAGAAGTTTGATAGCATAGCGCACCGACAAAAGGACATGTACGCAAAAGCGATGAACCCGGCTGGATCGTAATGAATCGCACTAGCCGCCGTTCGGGCTTAGCTTTCCACCAACTTCACACTAGGCACTGGAAAGCTGCTTGCGAAGTGTTATGCTGACGCGGGACGACTGATCGAGTGATTTGGAAATGAATTAAAATTTAACTTGCTGTCTCCCTAGCGAGCACCCGATGAAGGCGCGCGGTGAGCGTGATGTACAGGCTCTCACGGTACGCATGATAATTTCGCACCACGGAGAGAGGGAAACGACAGACACTCACTCTGCCTGCCGGGACCGTGTTGTTGAGTTGCACTACGGCGGCGGCTAATGATTATGGGTCTTGGAGTTTGTTGATAGTGTGGAAAACAGAGTGAAGGGTCATAATCACTGGTTTACCTAAATCTAATAAGGTGTATTATTGCTGATGGTTTGTTGGTTTAACACGATTTGCGTTGTTTTTTGCGGTGCAGAAGCAAGTGGAGGATATTATTGGTAAAATCACTGGTTGTGTTGAATATATCGGTTATATTTTCCATATTTTATATCCTTTTTACCCCATTCTTAAATTTTCCGTTCCAATTAGCGATGGAAGCACTCAGTTTTGCAATCTTACTTAACATGACAAATGTGTAACATAGGGCAACCGATTTAAACGACCACTTTATTTAGTGCCATTAGTATTTTTTTCAACCATGACTAATTTTAGAAAACTTGTAAAAACATGTAAAAACTATGTTGGTAATTACAGATATTTTTAAGTGTCAGCACGGTGTGTTTGATCAGTCTGACGTCTTCGGCAATGTTGTTGATAGTAAATTTGTCTTTGACGTCGTATACATAAAATCTAGATTTCATACCCCTATGTAACAATAAGTAACATTAGATATGACTCCCTCCCTCAAAATTAAGTAACGCTGAACAACCTGACCCCCCTCCAAATTTTTAATTTTGAGCAAACATTACATTCACGTAACTATCTCAACTACCCCCCCCCCTCCCTCTCTCTATGTAACAATAAGTAACGCAGGCTCACCTCTCCCTCTCTCCCGTCATGCGTTACATATTTTGTGTACGATCCGATGAAAATAGAACCGTAAATATATATTTTTTTTGGAAGGAAAAAATAGAAAATCAAAATTTAATACCTCAAAAAGCTTAGTTTTTCGAAATATTGTTTTCATTTATGAAAACTACAAAACGTTAATTAAACAAAATTAAGGCCAGAATGGTTCGTTCGATAATGTCTGGAAAAAATGTAAACAGCTTTTTTTAGGTAAAAAATAAAAATTTAAGATTTTCCAAATAAATGTCAGTGAATTGTTTACGGTGTATTTTAATTTGGAAGCACAAAATTATTATCTATAACTTTGCTGAAGACACTATACCGATCAAACAAAAAGTTCTGACTCTAAAAATAATTCTATCATTAATACACAGTTAGAAAAACATACCAAAACTTATGTCTAGAATAAAAAAAGTCAATAATATTCCACGCAAATTTAAATGATGTTGCACATAGTTTTCAAACAAAATCGTGGTTTACGTCAGGAGCAACTGAAATTTAGATTAGAAAATTATGTACGTGACGTGTAATATTCAGTTTTCTTTATTGTGTAGGCGTTCGGCTCACTAACCACACCCAGAGATAGATTCTCGTTAGCACAAAGAACTTTACGCTGCTGACGTTCAAAAAATGAAATTCACAACTAATGCATATGAAAACACGTAACGGTTTCAGATAAAGTGAAAAACAAACACAATTTTACATCGTGAATAATGCACATTACAGAATCGTTTTGAACCATGTAAATTTATATGGGAAATTACATAAACTTATTCCTATTAATGAATAAATGCTTTAAAATTTATAGTATATTCATACACATTGCATTGCATGTGAATAAAATGCAACACGCATAAATGATTTCATATATTTCTTCTGAAAAGACACATCATTCACATCTTTGCCAAAGACATCATACCGATCAAACAAACCGTGGTGGCTTTAACTTGTTGCTTTTGTTAGAAAATTCTAACTTTTATTCGTTTTATTTTTTCCGTGATCAGACAACCATCGATACTTAGCTAACATTTTGTAATTTTCATGAAAAAAAAAATATTTAAAAACCCCAAATGAATCCACCTGGCGGTGAGATCAAGCATTTTTCATTCAAACTTATTATTTGTTTAGTTAGATTTACACGAACACTTCAATTTTCAGAAAAAAAATACGCCTTGATAATATTTACTGGATTTATTTATCACTCTAAATAACAAATTTTTGGTAGCCAGCAGTGAAACTATACCGAGCATTTAAAACATAACATTCAAACACATATGAACATACATTAACATATGCAAGTAACATGAAATAAATATGTTTCAATTATATGACGCGATTTTTTTTTGATCGTGATATAATCGAAACGTCACTATATTTATATTTAGACTCGTTGGACTAGATTATATATCATTCGATAGAATATCACTTTAGATTCAATTATTTATAGTAGGATTTTTTGTTTGTTTCAAATATGCCTTTCTTTTCACAACTTTTGAACCACGTGTTCAATCATTTTAAAATTCATCAGTTAACCCTTTACTACCGTTCAGCTAATATCAGTATTGTTCAAATCGGTTGTGTAGTTGAAGTTTCGTGATTTTCACATTTTGATACATTACAGACGAAGTTACAGTCCGATTACTAGACCTTTCATTAGACACTAATTTTGTGGAAATCGGTTCAGTCATCTCTGAGAAAAGTGATTGAGTTTAAGTAGTCTTCGGAATATGTTTCTTTTCATAGCTGGATTTCACATTTTCAAACATAACAGGCAAAGTAAAAGTCCGATTGCAAAAAAATCAATAGGGTCTTATGGGGCAACTAAACCTTCCATATGACACTGGATTTATTAAAATCGGTCAAGCCATCTCTGAGAAACATGAGTGAGATTAAACAGTCTCCTGAAGACGTTTCTTTCCATAACTTTTGAACCAAAAGTCCAATCTTTATGAAATTCAAAAGTTAAGGATTTTTTAGGTAACCCGTTCGTGAACTTTCGTGATTTTCTCATTTTGATGAATAACATACACACTAAAAATCCGATTACAATAAAATTTAATAGGGTTTGATGGGGTAACTAGACCTTACATTTGAGAACAATTTTATGAAAATCGGTCCAGCCATCTTTGAGAAAATCGAGTGAAATTGGGAGAGCGTTACACACATACACACAGACACATACACACACTCACACACATTCAGAAAATACTCAGCTCGGCGAATTGAGTCGAGTATATGCCATTCGGCCCTTTGGGGCACTTTTATACCTTCGGTTTTGCCAGTGCTTGCTATTCCTTTCTAGGAGAAAGGCAAAAATATGAGCTTCTTGCGATACAATATAGCTTTTCAATTTTTATAAATTTTTTTTCCTCAATTTTTTTTTTCTTGGTGTATAAAGTTCTGTCCAGTTAGAATCCGGAATCACTTATTGTGTTGCATCGGTAAAGAAAGTACCGCTGCATGAATTTTTTTACAGCGGTTTGTTCACCATTTTCTGTGGTATAAGACTCGAAGTGTCTCGTGCAGTGAGTCAAAAGTTATCCCAGATGGAAGTCGAGATAAGAGAAAAATTCTACACACCCACGTTGATAATCCAACGTTTGCAAAAACTTTCAAAATCGCCAAATCAACTGTGTATGATGTGCTCAAACGTCTCAGGAAGCGAAAGAACGTAGATCGAGTGCCTCAAGGTAAGTGTCGTAACATAAGACCGCAACCTGAGCTAGAAGGTGTTGCGAACAAAATAGGCTGCTGATCGTAGTACCGTTCGAAGAATTCGTTGGCGAGCAGGATATTGTTGAAGCAAATTTTCGCCACCAAAACTCGAGCTAAGAAATTGTACCAGCAGGTTATGACGAAGTACCAAGGGTGCCTGCTCATCGATGATGAAACCTACGTCAAAATGGATTTCAGACAGCTTCCTGGCTAAAAATTGTACATGGCGACGGCACGAGGAGATATTCCTGCGAAGTTTAAGTTTCCTTTAATGGATTATTAATGGCCGAAAAACTGATGATTTGGCAAGGGATATGCAGCTGCGGAGCAAGGACTACAGTGTTCGTGACAAATAAAACGATAGACTCGAAGCTGTACAAGGAAGAATGCCTCAAAATCGCGTACTACCTTTCTTTGGAGCCAATGAAGGTCCCGTGAAGTTTTGGCTAGATTTGGCGAGTTGCCACTACAGCCGGAAAATCATTTAGTGGTATCGCGATAATAACGTAGATTACATTCATAAGAACATAAATCCATCCAACTGCCCGCAATTCCGGCCCATCGAAAGATTTTGAGCAATAATGAAGCGGAAGCTTAAGAGAGGTGGAAAAACGGCGACTCTGTAATCTAAAATGCGAATCAAAGGTGCCAAGGAAGTTGACTCCGGAGGTGTGTAGCGTTTGATGGAAGGAATGAAGATGAAAGTGCGAATCATTTCAGCAAGTCCACAGTGTCGTTGGATTCACGGGAGGATGTTTTTTTGATCGTGATAAAATCGAAATTCCACTGTAGCACCAAATGACATCTTCAGCCCGGAGACCACAACAGGAGCGGAGGAGACGTGGCCGGTGCAACGAACGACGAAGATGTGCTATCCCCAACAATAAGTGAAGTTAAGGATGCGATCCGGCAGCTCAAGAACAACGAATCTGCCAGTAAGAACGGTATTGGAGCGGAACTTATAAAAATGGGCCCCGACAAAGATCGTGGACAGACTGGGAGACAGCACAGCTATCGAAGGAGTGAAAATGCCGCCTACAAAGTGTTCTCCCAGGTCATATTCCAACGCCTGTCACCATTAGCCAGCAGATTTGTGAGAAGCTACCAGGCCGGCTTCATGGAAGACCGGTCTACGACTGACCAAATGTTTACACTGCGGCAGATCCTCCAAGACAGTGCCACGAGTATAGAATCCCTACAAGCCATCTTTTCGTCGATTTCAAAGTCGTAAACGTTACAATAAACCGATAAAAGCTATGGAAAATCCTTGACGAAAATGGTTTTCCGGGATTTCGGGTGGAACGTCGGACTTATTCGAGTTCCACATTGAGCTTCGACAAGGTGATGGTCTCTCCTGCCTAATGTTCAACGTCGCGCTGGAGGGTGTTATGAGTTATCTGCTATGCAGATGACGTGGATATTGTCGGCAGAAAATTTGAGACAGTGGCAGACCAGTATATCCGACTGAAACTGGAAGCAGATAGGATCGAATTAAAGATTAACACGACTAGTGTATTTCCTTGGGGGTGAGCTGGAGGTAGTCTGGTAACAGAGAACAACGATACAAGCCGGGAGATTTGAAGACGTATTATTGGAGGAAGTAGTGCCTATCTCCCAGCTGGTCTCGAGGTACGATGTCGGCGTAGGTTCGAATGTCGACTCGGGAGAGACTGTTAGTGTCAGTAGGATCGTAGCGCAATTGTCCTGTAGTTACACTTAACAGTTGGCTGCGAAGTCTGTGTATAATAAACAGAAGGTCGAGATCCGATACGGAATGTAGCACCAAGGCTTTGCTTTGCTTTGCTTGGTGCTAATAACCATCTTTGGCGGTGTGCAGGTGAACGGAGTCTGAGGCGTAGGACGAACGACGAGCTTATGCGCCTCTTCGGTGGACCCAGCATTCTGAAAGTCCCTAAAGCTGGAAGGATACGCTGGACAGGGCATGAATGCTGGATAGCTACCCTGCAAAATTGGTGTTCACTTTAAATCCGGTAGCAACAAGAAGACGAGGGGCGTAAAGAGCAAGATGGGTGGACTAGATGATGTGCAAAATGATATAACTAAATAACTCAATTGGCACATTTTCTAGACGTTACGTTACTTTTCTCATTTCATTCGAAGAAAATGGCGCTGGAGCGCATCGAGAGTTAGAAAAGGTTTATGGAAATGAAGTGAAACAACGCACACTGTTTCCAAAGCTGCAAAAACGTGATCGAAATTATTTTGATGATTTTAGAGCCGTAGCGTCTTCAAAAAAGTTGTTCCATTAATTATTCTCCATGTTACAGAAGTTGTAATTTTGTGATTAATCCACTTAACAATGAGCAACGAATTTAACATTTCTCATTCTGGAATTAGAAAATCCACTTTGTTCGGCAAAGTTGTAGCACATTTCAAAAGAAACAACTTTGTTGAAGACATTATACTTCTATCCACCTACTTTTGTGGAGTTTTCTTCAGATTACCCCAATGCAATGATCAATTGTTTTCAATTTAACTTTTTATAGTGCTTTGATACAATTTTTCATGTTATACAATATTGTTTGCCATAACAAAACAAACAATTTCTTCGATGGAAATTCAAATTAATCTATTTTAGTTATTGACGATTTTTATGAAAATTATGCACTAATTTGAACTAATTGCTTTTTACTCAAAAAATGATTTTGGAACAGTAGTGTCTTCAACAAAGTTGTTTTAATAATTATACTCCATTTAATAGAAGTTATAATTGCCAGTTAAAATTCCCTATTGTAGTGTTTTCTTCAGAATGTCCTTTTAAAATCATTTTTTTTCAATTTAACATTTTATAGTGATTTTCTTAATTTTTTTATTGTTCTACGATATTGTTTGCTATGATGAAACACACAAATTCAGCGCAGAAAGTTTATTTTCATCTCTTATATTTACTTAGTCATTGAAGATTTTTATTAAAATAATGTACTAATTTACTTACAGATATCTACACAGAGCGAATGCAAAAGACAGCCAGAGACAAATGCCTTGAATGATGTTTTACTTGTATTTTAATATAGAAATGGTTTTGTCTGCATATATTTGTTGATATCTTTTAGTAAATTATTGCACTATTCTATTAAAAACCGTCAATAACCAAAGAAATATGAGTGATAAAAAACTTTATTTTATAAAATTGTTCGTAACGAAACGCAAACGCAAACAATATTATAGAACATTGAAAAATTGTGAAAAATCACTAGTAAATGTTATATTGGAAAAATTAATTTTCAGTGGCAGTGTTGATAGACTCCACAGAAGTCCATTTAAATAAGCACTCTCTTTGACAATGTTGTTTTTTTATAAAACCACGAATTTTGCCAAACAGAATTTCTATATACAAAAACGAAAAAAGGAAAATTCGTTTCTCAATTTTAGGTGGATTAATAACAAAACTGTAGCTTCTATAAAATGGAGGATTTTATTTTTTTTCTACCTTGGCTTCTATTTATAATTTTTTTGTGTATTTTGATGCAAAACTAAATTTCCCCGAGTTTGAACATATTTCAACTTAAGGGCAACAACGGCGCCATTTTTAATTTCTGAGAAATCGGAAATTTATGATGATTTTTCGACACCATTTTGTTTCAAAGCCAAATATAAAAATTCTAAGAGTTTGTCCACATGTTAGCATCTTCTTACCCATCTTTTAAAAAAAGCAGATCTTAAATCGGACAAAAATTGAGCTCAAAACGGTGATTCTACGAAACCGGTGTTGGCATGGTTTTAGTATATTTCACAAAGCAAAATAATATCGAATATGTCTAAGCATTAATGGTAATGTGCTAATATCTACAACTAGTAGTCAAATTATGTCTTATATTGAGTAAACAAGTCTCAGTAATCGATTGGTATGTGTCTGATCCACGTAAAATGTCAGCAACATATCAATTTTGCCCCAATTCCCCTACAATACTAAAATAGGTTCTTCTTGACGTTAGATGAAGTTATTTGAAAACTGTTTAATGTAATATCAAGAGTGTAAGCGATACTCAAAGATACAATATGGGTGTTCATGTCGAGCTCGTAAACAAATACCCAGCCGTAAAAATACTCACCTCCATTGACGAGTAATGGAAGATACACAGTTTACGGCTGGGTATTCGTGTACGAGCTCGATGTGAAGACCCCTAATAAGATTTTGTCTTTACAAGACACTCCCCCTTTTGCGGAGAGAAGCTTGCATTTTGGTCAGGGCCGGTCTAAACATAAAAATCTCGCTTCAGCTATGAGACAGAATCATCGCGTTTTCGATAAAGTTAAATGCGTCCCCCTGCTCACAAAAAGGAGAGGATTATGTGAAGACAAATTGTTATTGCGTCTTTGAGTATCGCTTACACTTTTGATATTACCTTGAACAGATTCAAAATAAGTTAATTTAACGTCGAGAAGAACCAATTTTTGTATCGTAGGAGAATTGGGGCCAAATCGACATTTGCTGACATTTTACGTAGATCAGACACCTACCATTCGATTTCTGAGACTTTTAAGTCAATACAAGATTTTGACTACTAGTTGTAGATATCAGCTCATTACCATTATTGCTCAGACATACCCACTCGATATTATTTTGCTTTGAGAAATATACTGAAACCATGCCAAAACCGGCATCGTAGAATCACCGTTTTGAGCTCAGCTTTTGTCCGATTTAAGATCTGTTTATTTTAAAAGGTAAGTAGATGCTCATATGTGAACAAACTCTTATAATTTTGATATTTGTTCTTAAAACAAAATGGCGTCGAAAAAACATCAAATATTTCCGATTTCTCAAAAATTCAAAATGGCGCCATTGTTACCCCTTAAGTTGAAATATGTTCAAACTCGGGGAAATTTATTTTGGCAACAAACTTCATCATAAAATCATACACAGAAACCTAGGCAAAAAATTGTTGCGCTGTGTTATCAATGGATCAACATTGCTGAAGCCACGAGCCGTGATTGGTTTAGTCGCTTTAAAGATGGTCATTTTGATGATAGCGTCCGTCCGCGTAAAGGCAAAAAACCTTTGAAGACACTGAATTGGACGCATTGCTGGATGAGCATCCATACCAAACGTAGGAACAGCTTGCTCCGGTTTTACCCAGAGTAAAGAAAATCATGGGTTTTGACCGATCACTTTTCTACGTCGTCGGCTCGGTCGAATATACACGCTGTGAGGATTATACTGTGTATTTGGTGGGACCAGGTCGATATTATTCATTATGAGCTGTTGAAACCGAACGAAACCATCGCTGGGGAATGGTATCGATTTCAATTGATGCGCATGCGATTAAGCCGAGCACTGTGCGAAAAACGGCCACAATACGATCAGAGGCACGGAAAAGTGATTTTACTGCATGACAATACTCGGCCTCATACTGCCAAACTAGTTCAAACTCGCATAGAAATGGGGAAATCCTACCTTATTCACCATATTTCCCAGATTATCGCGTGAATCGACTATTACTTGTTCCATCATCGAAAACTGGCTTGATTCGTGGATAGTCTCAAGAGACGAGCACTTTGTAATTGTAACGGTATTCGAGCTCTGCCTGAAAGATGGAACAAAGCTCTAGCTAGCAGGGGGGGGATTAAATTTACTATAGGCAACTTTTGTATAACAATAAAGTTGCATTTTAATTTAAGAAATAAACACCGAGAACTTGGTTGCGCGCCTCACAGATGTTGAGCGAGAAACAGATGATCTCCAACTGAGACACCGCGTGTAATCTTGCTCTCATTAGTTTTAGATTGTTGGTGTCACACGACATTTGAGACTGTGAACATTTGGCTATAGTTCTTTAGGCTAAAGGCTATCGAATAGTTCAACAGACAATAAAATTTAACAAAGGTATCGGACTATTTTAGCAGCAGTATTAAATTGCTCAGGAAAAATTATCGAGGTTGTTTGATACCGTAGATCTTTCGTGTCGATGGCTACTCGTGCACTAAACCAGTAAAAAGGATGGAACTCAGCTTTAAAAATATCTTTTTGTCAGCAACGTTTCATGAAAAATTTAGTCAATTTCTCAGCTGTATTAAACAATAATAATTTTGCGGTGTTCCTGGTTTCAAACCACTTTATCTGATTCTACACCGCTCGAGAAGAACCCGTACGTCATGACGGGTCAAGAAAAGCCCATTGCTCACGATTATTTGCGCTTATCTGAGTTGAACCTTTGATGGGGCAGGGTTATGCTTTTGCCTGCAAATCCGTTCGCTGATTATTTTATGCTTGACTCAGATTATGCAGTTTATGCCGCAATTGCAACATATACAGTATGTATATAATAACTGTCGTGTATGAAGCAATCATGATTATGTTTATGCTTATGCCAAGAGCGCTGGGAAGCTGCTTCATAATTCAAGATGCACCACCTAGGGATGGTGCCTTCGCGGGAGGGCGTCCGTCGAGGTTAAGTTTTCAATGAAAGAGAGAGTGAACTTTCGGCGCCAAGCGATGGGATGCGCAACGCTGGGTGGTGGGTGAATCTGTGGCAATGAAATGAAGGCCAAGATCTCAGTCCGAGATGCATGGGTCGAACAAAAGCATAATCGGGAGTAGGCATACCACGGCTTGCAGAAAAACGATGCGTGTGCTGATCTGCGAGGTCGTTATTGCGTTAATGCGCAATCGGTAAAAAACCTATGTGAAATGGAATCGGTTCGCTTGCTGTTTGATCAAGAGCAATCTACATCTACTGCAAATGGGGATGTGTAATTAGATCGGAAAATTGTTCAGTTATTAATTGTTAATGCTCTTAAATCGCTTTTTTCTTTGAAATAATCAGGATTTATAAGATTAAAAACAATAATGATTTTTTTCAAGTGTTGTTTTTATAAATATACGTTTGAGCTTTAATCTGTGATTTTTGGGAGTAATTTTATTGTTCACGTTATTCGATTCACCGGAATCATATTACGAACATAAATAAAGTCATGAGCTGCTCAATTTTAAGTCTTTATTGCACATTGTCACGAAAGTAAAAAATAGGTCAGCCGCAGCAAGGCTTTATGTTTACTTTGTTGCAGGGTTACATTTTATTTCAGGAGTATCAATTTGCAATCTTAATTCAAGTTAGTGTTGGAAAAAAAATGAAACAATTGGTTTTGAACATATGTTTGTGTTAATTTTTTTTGAAAGCCTTGTTATTGCTTCTCTTAGAAAGTTGAACAAGTTTTAAATTTCTACTTATATTTTTTTGATCTAAAACTACATTACATAAAGGTTATCGGCTCTTGATAAAGTTTTTAAAGCATTTTGAATGCATAACATTGAAGCTGCTTTTAATTTATATAAAAGTAATCTGTTTCAACGGTTCTCATATTTTTGGTGAGTTTCTGTAATTCCACTCAACTGTACTGATTTCAGTCTTACACTTTTTGATAATTTGAGTAGTTCTGAAGCAAATGCACATTGGAGAGCTTCGTAGCCGCAAGGTTACAGATTCCGCTTTGATTAGCGAGTGGTCGTGGGTTCGAATCTTAGTAGAATCAGGCCATTTGGTTGTCGAAGGACTTTAACATGGGTTCATTCTCAGTCTCTCCACTACATACCCTTCACACACACAAGCACGGATATAAAAAAGCGTATCATTCACTTCAATAGTGATACTGCCAATAATATGAAGTGCGGAGTACAGAAAACACCTGGGCAATATAACAATAGATTAAAATGTATTTGGTAACAGTGATGAGTCCACACAGAGAAAAAAAATGCACATTGTATCGTAAAATCTCAATAGTACGAGAGATCAACATGAATACTCAATGATGAATCTTTTTTTAACAAATAATCCCGATTTTATTGGCTTGTTATTGAGATATGGTTGATAAAATCGAGCTGGATTTGACTCTTTTCATTAAAATATACTATTCATTTTGATTATTTACTCATTCAAATCATGAAAACACTAAAAAAACGAACATCTTTTAAAAGAAAGATGATTGAAATTACCTCAAATAACAAAATATAATTATGGGGTTCATAAAAGCCAGTCTAACTATCGAAAGCGGCTCTTTCGCAAAAGACGATAAAATTTCTCGAGAGTAACGCGTAAACGTCGATTACCGGTTAACGCTAGTAACGGTTCGTAAAATTTTACAATCAATAGAATCGCGTCCAGTAGAACTTTCATGATATGTAATTAGGCACCTCATTTAATACCATTAGCAAATGCGTATAGCATGTATGATGATCAGCAACAAGAACACAACCAAATATCTCATTATTTCAAATCACTTTGAGATATCTATTCCTACACTGTCGGTACGGCGGTAACGTAGGGAGTCGAAACGCTTGTTTATTGGATTTATATTTGAATGTCAACACACCATTAACCGGTGACCAGTTAGTAGGTACTTATATTGCTGAATTTCTTTCTTATTCAAGCTCTACAATAGCCTGCAGTAGTTCCTCACACAACACACACTAGTTTTAGTAGAAAATCGGTAAAAAACAGAATAAAACAAACTTTGATTGCACTAATAACTTGAAAGCGCAAGGTAGTTAGCCGTGCTGCTAGAAACCTTGTGATTAGGAAAAAAGTTCCAAATGATACTAAATTTTGACCTGTTACCTTATTCGTGAAACGGATCACTCAAAATCGCGATGTCTAATGTTTTTAAAATAAATATTAAAAACTTCAAGAGTTTCACTCGGGAAGTTGATTTTCCAATTTTCATAGAATTTGAGTAAGTTTTCAAATTGTTATTTTCATTTGAAATCTAGGTCAATAGTTTTTTAATTTGACATATCTTTGAAAATATTGCATGGAATTTGATGAAATTTGTTGTAGTTTATAAAAATATCTTTTTTGGAATTTTTTTTTTCAATAGTAATGGTATTTAGAATTCTTTCGCTAGCTTTTGCGCTACATACCTAAGCAAAAATTAAGAAAAAAATAAACTAAAGCTTACTGTATCATTCAAACTATTCATGGTTTAGCAGTTTATTCAAATCTCATGTCTACTTATAGTCATACCATGCTACCGGATAATGTTTCAGATCAAAAAGAAAGCGATACATTGAAATTCCCCTAAAAATTTCAATATAACCGAACACACTTTGACTGATGGGTTTCCATCATCGTTAACATTGCGATCACGTACTGTTTGTGCATTGGGTGAGGTTCCTTTTTCCCCTGACAGCAGTAATATGCCGCAAGTGTCACCTGTCTTTGAACATGAAGTAGTTCGAGTGTTCAAAGACGAAATTGTTATCTGACAAAGGCGGTTGCTATAACCATTCGGCACGAAGCCATTAAAATATGATTGCATAAACTAACGAAATTCGGTCCTTATTAGTATCTGCTTTCGTGCGGTTTAATATTATTTTATGTATGACGCCGGGAAGTGAAGCAGCCAAAATAATATTAAACTGGCATAAGCATGATATTTGCAAGGAGTATGTTATCCAACAATTGAACACGTAACAATTCGATTGCTTTCAATTATAATTTTCAACTAAAATTTCTGAAATCCCCACAACTCCTGATCTAAGCCAAAAAATGATATTTCAACAGCAGCCTTCCAGCTCGGCCAGCTCGACAGAGCTACTTCATCAGCGAATGATGTTATCTTGCATAGCAACAGTTGCACTAGTGACCCAGAACACGCACTCCGTAGATTTCGCGACCGATTCGGGGTTATGTCATATGTGATGCCAATTATTTCTTACACGTTGCTGGCGTGTTTCATGAGAGCTGATTTCGCCCGACATTTGCAAAAAGCAATTCTTTTTTTTTATTTCATTATAAATTGTAGATTCAGGAGTTGTTTCTCGGTTGTGTCCAGTGAAACCTATCTCAAAGGTTCAAATTAAGCTTGTCGGAATGATGCTGGTACATATATAAATTTCAAAGTTATATTGTTTCACTGGTAAACGCATTTGTTAAGTGGCGTGTGCAAAACATCCGTGACTGTCACATTTGACCCATCATGTACATTTCGTAAGCATATGCCACCATAAAATGCAAAAAAAATTGAATTGATGAAATTATTTCATTAATATCTATTCAAACCGCGTACCGCACACCGATCGATCGCTCGTTGCATAGCTAAGCGTCACAACGCAAGTCACAGCAACGACGACAGCCATCAACACGTAGGCCCTAACAAAAATGATGATCAAAGGCACGATACTCTGTACCTTTCTCCACCGTATTCTTCTACTAACAGCAATGCTAGGACTTTTTCGCGCAAACTTTCCTATTTTATGCATGCGAAGCGTGCAGCTTCTTGAAACGATAGTAAAAGTGCCTCTATATAAAATTGGCCGCGAACGCAGCGTGCAAATAATCATCACCGTCACATAGCCTCGACTGGTCGTCAGTTGAGTGACAATGCATTGCGAACGCAAACGGTGCTTCAGTTGGATTTCACGAAAAAAAAAAAACAAAAGTGACAACGCGGATGGTCAACGGTAAATACCGCTTCTTGGGTTAAACACCTTGCCGCGGCAGGCCATGTGATAGTAAGAAGCGCGCGCGCTTCGTGGTTTTCCAGGAAGAGGAACCGAACTGGTCAATGGAAAGGTAACGAGCGCCAGTGCAGTTGCATAATACGATACGGTTCAAATATGGCCCACATTGTTGTCGGAAGATAAAAAGAATCAATAAAACGTAATTTGATTAATTACTGTTTTCGCTGCTGGAAGCGCAGGATTTGAAGTACCTGTCGCGTTGAATAGCCGTCGGAAAGTGCATAGATTTAGTTTCCGTATAGGCAAGTTAGAGTGGATGCGATGTAATACTATCTTTTGATTAGCTAGCGTTCCTAATTTCTAATTCCTTGTTTGATTTATTGTTCAAATCCGAAGCTTTTTAACTGCAGAAAGTTTGCATTGCAAATGTATCAACAGAACAAAATTTGTCGTTACCGTTTGAAAGCAAATTATTTTACATTTCTTCGATACATTAGAGCACCAAATTTTATGTCAGGCGAATTCAAAGTATAAATTTAAAACAAAACCGTTAAACCCTACTGATTAATATACGAGTCTAGTTATGTTGTTCCCTACTGTTTGTTTTGTTTATTCATAGTTGCAAATTATCATTTCGGTTCATTTTTCAACGCAAGCCTGATTCAAAAAAATACAGTTTTGGACAATTTTATATGGCTTCAAGGCTGGCAATGTTACAGAGTCCGTTTCGACAAGCGGGAGGACATGGGCTCGCAACCTAGTTGAAACAGACCATTCGATATAAAAAAACGCTCGGACAATGCTAGAAAAAATTAAAAAAATACTGGTCACAGTGGAGTCCATACAAAAAAAACTTCATATGGTGAACTTGGAGTGCTTAAGTAAAATAGTACCTACTACAATTTTATCAAAGAGCATTACTAAAGCAGGTATAAGATGAAGCAAATATTTGCTATTTTATGTACGATTTTTTTTGCTTTGTCACTTTTCTTACTAGAATTGTGAGAACACGTTTTTAGAAACCTAAATTAATCCACCTAGCGGTCAGACCCAGCCTTTCTCATTCAAACTTATTATTTGTAAAAATAGATTCACATGAACGCTTCAATCCAATAAATGTGTATTCACTTTTTGGGTTCTAAAATAATGATGTTGTAATAGAAGTTTAAAATATGAAATTTGACGTAATGTAAATGCTCAATAAATAGCGAAATAAAAGAAATGACTCTTAATTTCGAACAATTCAATCACGAGCGATACCGGGAACATTCAAATGGTACGATACCACATTTAAATTATATTGTGGCCACATATATTGATCAAAGCAGGTGTAGTTTTAACTAGCATTTGAATTTATTTTCTTTCCATAACTTTTGAACCACATATCAAATTGTTATGAAGTTTGTTATTCGTGAGTTTGAGAGATGACTCGTTCGTATGACACTAGTAATGTTCAAATAAGTCGTGTAATCTTTGAGATAGTAGAATTTCGTTGTTTTAATAACAATTTAATACATAACGGTTGCTTAGTTCGATTATAATCATATGAAATGGGAACGTATAGGGCAGCCAAACTTTGAAACCACGTGTTAAGTCATAATTAACCCTTTACTAGCCTGTCCATCTGATAATACAATTGATCATATCGGTTGTGTACTTTCTGAGATGATCAAGTTTCGTGATTTTCACAATTCGTTACATTACAGACGAAGTTACAGTTCGATTACAGTGAAATTCAATAGGGTGTTATGAATCAGCTGGACCTTTCATTTGAAACTAATTTCGTGAAAATCGGTTCAGCCATCTCTGAGAAAAATGAGTGAGTTTATGTATTCTTCGGAATATGTTTCTTTTCATAGCTAAATTTCACATTTTTAAACATAACAGGCAAAGTAATAGTCCGATTGCAAAAAAATCAATAGGGTCTTATGTGGTAACTAGACCTTTCATATGACACAGATTTTGTGGAAATCGGTCCAGCCATCTCTGGGAAACATTAGTGAAATTAAACAGGTTCCAGAAGACGTTTCTTTTCATAACTTTTGAACCACATGTTCAATCTATATAAAATTCAAAAGTTAAGGATTTTTAAAATTGCCCGTTCATTTGATACCAATTATATTGAAATCGGTTGTGTGGTTTCTGAGATATTGATGTTTCGTGATTTTTGCATTTTTAAACATAACCTCTAAAATAAAAATTCAATTACAATGAAATTTAAAAGGGTCTTATGGGGCAACTAGAACTTTCATTTGCATATAATTTCATTAAAATCGGTCCAGCCATCTCTTAGAAAAGTGAGTGAAAATAAAAATCTGCACATACACACACATACGCACACACACACACACACACACACACACACACACACACACATACATACAGAAAATGCTCAGCTCGTCGAACTGAGTCGAGTGATATATGCCATTCGACCCTTTGAAGCACTTTCATATCTTCGGTTTTGCAAGTGATTGCTATACCTTTCTAGGAGAAAGGCAAAAAGTTTAAAAAATTATTAATTAGGAGTAAAATATTCGTGCTGAAGAAATAGCGAAATAAAAGAAATTACTTCGAATTTCGTGTACTTAAATCACAAGCAATACCGGGAACGTACGAATAGCACAATACCAAATTTAAATTTTGTTGAGGTCATATGTTTTGATCAAAGCAGTTACAGTTTTAAATAATCTTTGAATTTCGTTTCTTTTCATAGCTTTTGAACCACATATCAAATTGCTATGAAATTTTTTGCTAGTGAGTTTGAGAGACAACCCGTTCAAATGACACTAGATATGTTCAAATAAGTCGTGTGATCTTTGAGATAATAGACTTTCGTTGTTGTTATAATTTAATACATAACGGTTGGAATAAAAATACGATTTTAGTCAAATAAAATGGGAACCTATAGGAAAGCCAAACTTTTCATTTGACACTAAGATTGTTGAATTTAGTTCAGCCATTTTTGGGAAAACGAGTGAATTTGAAAAGTCACCGGGACATGTTTCTTCTAACAATTTTTGAACCACGTGTTTGATCACTATAAAATTCATCAATTAACCTTTAACTAGCCCGTTCATTTGATACCAATATTGTTCAAATCGGTTGTGTACTTTCTGAGATAATGAAGTTTCGTGATTTTCATATTTTGATACATTACAGACAAAGTAACAGACCGATTACATTGAAATTCAATAGCGTGTTATGAGGCAGCTAGACCTTCATTTGACACTAATTTCGTGAAAATCGGTTTAGCCATTTCTGAGAAAAGTGAGTGAGTTTAAGTAGTCTTCGGAATATGTTTCTTTTCATAGCTGGATTTCACATTTTCAAACATAACAGGCAAAGTAATAGTCCGATTGCAAAAAAAATCAATAGGGTCTTATGGGGTAATTAGACCTTCCAAATGACACTGATTTTGTGGATATCGGTTCAGCCATCTCTGAGAAACATGAGTGAGATTAAACACTCTCCAGAACACGTTTCTTTAAATAACTTCTGAACCGCACGTTCAATCTTCATGAAACTCAAAAGTTAAGGATTTTTATAAGTAGCTCGTTCATTTAAAACAAATTTTGTTAAAATCGGTTGAGTAGTTTCTGAGATAATGATGTTTCGTGATTTTTGCATTTTTAAACATAACCTCTAAACTAAAAATTCGATTGCAATGAAATTCAATAGAGTCTTATGGGGCAACTAGACCTCTTATTTGCAATTAATTTCATGAAGATCGGTCCAGCCATCTCTGAGAAAATCGAGTGAGATTGGGAGAGCGTTACATACACACACATACTCACACACATACAGAAAATGCTCAGCTCGTCAAACTAAGTCGATTGATATACGAGATTCGACCCTTTGGAGCACTTTTATACCTTTGGTTTTTCCAGTGATTGCTATACCTTTCTAGGAGAAAGGCAAAAACTATCAGCAAATTATCAGCCCACGAACAAAACTATAACTGAAAAAAAAGGGGTTAGTCGTTTTTTTTTTGCAAATTTTTGGGTTTGCTGTGACAGAGATTCGGCAACACTGCCAAGTTGCACAGGCTTGGAAATATTTGGCTCCCGAAAAATATATAATTTGCATTGTTTTCAGGAAGCAAAGTAGTTGGAGTTGAGTGCGATTTAGTTATTTCAATTCAGTTTGTCGGTGAAAGTGAAGGCATGCCTATGAAGTGCAAATGGAAGTTCATTTGAATGTATGGATGTTAGTGTCGGTGCTGAAACCTCCCGCGTACGACACTGCCCGCAACAACACCATGACTCTCCTGGCGAGGAGAATAAGGATAAGTAAGGATTAGTATTGGTGATGTGATGTTCTGCATGTGGGGAGAGAAATAAAACGATACAGCTCTAGTTTTGGCACCTCTGATTTGGCGGGCCTTGAAGCAAAATTCTTATCTAGCAACATGAAGAAGTAACAATACCGAGATGTGGGTTAATTTTACCCACGTTGGATTTGTCGTCAAATTTTTTTTCCTCGGTTACTTTCTAGCTAGTGAAGTATTACCATGTATTGTCGAGCTTGTTCAGTCTTGAGTCTTCATAAGCATTGCTGCTCTATTGATTTTCACCTAAATTGATAAAAGTTACTAATTTATTTTTACTTTATTTTTACTGCTTTTCATGCAGAATGTACAGGTAAATTTTGCTTCGAGGGCTTGAAATATGAAATGACATTTATCATTGATATTGATGTTGATCGATTGTCGAATGTAAACATGCGTTTGATACAATTGAAAGCCGTGCGATACATTAGAAATTCGTTGTTGGAGAGTTTTTTCCCCCACGAACATGATAATTTATCATAATTAGCGAAAGTCCGCCGCACGGCGTGCAGTGTTGTTTTGGCAGAAATTCGATGGTCTCGAGAAACAGTTCCTTGTGCCTCTTCAGGTACCATCAGTTCGGCGTGCCTAGTCGGAGGAGAGGTTTTCTTGATGAACGGAATGGTAGCAGCCTTCTGAGGCTACGTAGTGTTATTCGCGGGAGGATCCGGCTCCGATTCAGCTGACCTGAACTGCCTGGGCCTTTCTTCTCTTTTGTGGGTGTTTCGTTTCTGGTGCATTGGTTGCAGAGCTGTTAGAGTCGCATGTGGTGGTGATCGTACAGGCGTCAATTTGGGCCTTTTTTCCTCATTCTATGCCTCATTTATTAAAGAGAGCAAAAGTTTTGTTCATTGCAGTGATTAGACTAGATTGAATTGAAATCAATACTGATGTGGTCATTATATACAGTGGAGCAAACCGAGTAGAAGGGTGGTAATCTATTGACCACTTGCGAATCTGTTCTATTTGTTAAGCGAGGGGCGAAGAGACAAGGAAAGTTGTAATAGTGGTTGGTGCGGATCTGCATCACACAGGCTGCATCTGGGCCTGTTGCAACGCTTTAGAAGTTGAGCTGTGCAGGAGTGTGAATGTCCGCGGGCTTAAGAGATCCTTGGGAACATGGGATTCGTGTAGAGGGGCATTTGAATCGCTTTCTAAAATGGTATTTGTGTCAGATATTATCTTCATATGAAAAAAAAAAAAAACAGATTACCTAGTCGCTAGAATCGGATTTCTCCTGGTCATAAATTTCTAATAGCTTACGGTGAAAAATTACCTTCTCGATTGCTAAGATTTTCCATTCATCACACGACATGTGGTAGAAGTGGTTTAATTACATTTTGATACCCCGGTCGACATGATCTCAATCGTCGAGCCCTTCAGCGCGTAGCAGCGCAAATAATATGAGTGCAGGGTCTTTATGGGCCATGTTGTGGAGAGGAGGGTTGAAGGTTTCGCGGGTGTTCTTTCATAATTTGTGGATGATAGCTGAGAGTTTTATGTGATAAAATGGAAATAAGTTAAATATAAACCAAAACCATCACAAAATAAACAAGCACAACAAAGGAGAGAGTATTGGTGGGGTTGATGCTTTGATTTTTCGATTTTTCTAGCTTTTGAACAGTGGTTTCATATATTATGCCCCGATTATGATTAGTTAGGCATTTTGTCAACAAACCTATAACTATTTTTTGACCAATATGTAGACCTGCAGTATCTGCAGTTTTTTAAAATTATTACGGCTTTGGATGCATGAAATTTTGCCATTTTTCTATTTAGTAGGTAACACCCGCACCGATAAAAAGAGAGAACAAGGCTTCGGTATAAACGCGTTCCCGGCCCGGGAGAGTTCTGCTGATATAAATGTCTTCGGGATGTAGTGATTTCGCGAAGTATACCCAGATATTTATTCTGTGGTCGTTTAGCCGAAATTTAGTTCAGTCAATGAATATCTTGCGTCGACAAGTAAAAGAGAATCGATATAACCGCTATGTGTCTGCACTTCTGCATCGATTGGAGCGAATGAAGCAGTCGCGCGTAATACTTCGGTGTAAACGCGTATCCAGCCCGGGTGAGGATGCCCATCTATGTGGTTTCGAAGTGTAGTGACTACGTGATATTTATTCTCAGATATTTATTCGTGTCTCACGGTGACCGTTTAGTCAGATCGGAGTAAATTTTGTTCAGTCGATGAATATCGTGATTGAATTTATGACTACGCGATGTATTTCGAAGAACCGCATCCGCTGAAGTGCGTCTGAATTCTGGAAAATATTCTTGGATATTTGATGTGGTGGATAGTTTATTCGCGCACGTCGCTCGCATAGGACTCGGTTCAACCGTAGGTTGCTCACTCGTTGTTTTATATATGCGCATGGCAAATTGAAGTAGGTTCATTCGGTCGACAAATATCGTGAAATATCTATTGACTACGCAGTGTATACTTTTCGAGGAACCGTGTTCGCCGGAGTGCGTTTACTTTCTCGAGAAATATTATGTTTTTGGTAACAATCAATTAGATGCTCCTGGTGACGAATGGTCTTCGCGCGCGCCGCTCACCTAGATTCGCAATATTTGATAAGAAAGATAATCATCTCTCGCCTTCGTAGCGAGTTAACGTCGCGCGCAATATCGTTCGATTCCGTCACTTACCACGGTGACGCAACCCTTCCTTTCCGTCGCAGTCGTGGCGATGCAGAGGTAAACTCGGTCTCCGACAACAACGACTGTTACAACTCCTTCCTTACAATATCTTTCCTCACCGTAACGATCGTAAGGACGGCGCTGTTATGGATCTATACAAAGCGGAAGCTATTGAATTGTTGTACATTGAAGATGGTAAACTGATCCCAAGTTGCTATATACGTGGTTCTCTGTGCAACTTCACTAGCTCAGGTCCATCACGGAAGAGCAACTACGAAATGTGCGGTCGTTCAAGCTCATGCTCAAGCTCAAGCTCAAAATTTGGGGTTTGCTGTGACAACACTAATTTTAAAAACTAACTAGCTGACCCGGCAAACTTCGTACCGCCGCCTTGAGTTTTATTGACTGTTGTATTGCCAAAACTGAAATATCTAACTGCTGCTAAAAAACATACCTACGATATGTTTCGGCTCTGATTTGTTTTTAGTTTTTTTTTCAATCCTGCGCTCGTAAAGTTCTACGTTTTTATTTCATTGAATATTCTGAAGCACCTTTCAACCATAATCAACTCATTTCAATACATTTCTGAAAATAAACAGTCATTCTTTCAAATATTCTGAAGGAAATTATTACATAATTTTTTCAATTATTCAAAAGCTTGGCTTACTGCATATATAGTAATACCCTTCTGCCTGGCCAATCTCACAGGAACAGATTTTATAAAAAACTTCAGAATTCTAAATAATTCAAGCTTAAAATTCGGAATATACGAAACATGTGAAAGTGGTCAAGGCGGTCCTAGCCACTAAATTCTATATATTCCACAATGTCGGGGTCAGGGTCACGTGAATATGCGACATAGAGCTGTCCATGTGAGAAGCATGAATACTCGGAGTTTATGCCACAAATTTTCAGTGACTGTCCTTGGGTTTTATCAATAGTCATCGCGAATGCGTGACGCACAGAAAATTGCAGATGTTTAAAATTTAACGGTAAATCGGTAGGAGTAATCGAGATACGCGGGATTATTACGACTTCTCCTTTGTAGTTTCCTGTCAGAATTGTCGCTTCAAGGACATTTGCCATCGGGTAGTGACAGCAATGCATCTGTTCGGTGGTAAATTTGACCTTGAATCTATAAAGTAGTTGTATTCGAGCTCGTCTTGTTCTTAACTGATCAACTTCCCTTCGGGACTCGTAGATTTCCTAACTTTCTAATATTCTATCTTCAGTGTTGCGAAGCCTGACACTCTTATTGACCTGCTACTACTCGTGTCTTAATTCGCAAAACTGGAACAAAAACAACGAATTTAATTTCAATTCAACGGCATGTTAAGCATTTGAACATTCCACTTACAACAACTTCATCTGAACAAAAACACTTCGACCACAGCAGAAATTTGTCAAAGTCAACTGGAAGATATGCAAGAATCAGTTTGATCATGTAGATTAGGGATATTAGGGATTTCCTTTTATAAAATACCCTTAGCGGCATCTTCGTTAGAAAGCATTCCCACTACATGTGAAAGAAAATTAATCGAAACCAACTGAAATCAGTATGAATACTCCTCAGAATTCTTGCAAAAACACATTATTATTTTTAATCTATTATGTTTATTACGTACCGACAGTGTCTTCTTCTTTCTTGAAAAACAGTCACAGCATAAATTAACAGAAACCGACGTTGAATTTATCTAAGTGGCATCAACAGAAACCAATACGAAAATCGCATAGAACTATTCCATAAAATATTAAAAAAAAATGAAGGCTATCGTTTAAGTACGCCCCGGTGATGAAAACTTGTTTCGAATTTTTCCGATCAAAGGCAACAAAAAATCGTTATTCACTAAAACTCACAGAAAACCTCTCAGAATCTCAGAAGGGCGGGAAATATCAAGCGTTGGTTTTTAACGTTTTATAACTTTTCCAGTTGATTTTCGTTATTGCCATGGCATGGTGACAATATGGTTTTGTCCTGAACAAAAATTCTCGCAAAACCTAATGGCCAATTATTTTTCGGGTATCTTTTTTTTTTCAAACATACATGATACCAATTGTTTTTCACGTGACCATGTGACATAAAGCTGTTTATGCGAGAATATGCATGTTTTAGGTTTAATGCCACCAGTTAGCAGGGCTTTGGGCATTATAGAATATCACCCAACTGCGGAGCGCGAAGGTACAGACGTTTGAAATTAAATGGTAAATTGGTAGTTACACGGAGCTTCGAAATTTTCGCTTCTATGACATTAATATTTCATCTGCTTTTTGAGGCAAATCTGCTGCCTAAGCACAGTGCAATTGACTCTTCGCAAACATTATAGTTTTCAGTTCAACAATTAATTGTAAATCCAGAGATTTGTAGGAATGCAATAGTGCCTATAACATGAACAGAAATCAATGTTTTTTGAGAAGCAAAAACTACACGTTTCTTTTACCAGCTAACAGAATCATTGCAGCATGAGCAAATGTTTAGATCATTGACAGTCAGTGTGCATTTTAGAGAAAACTGATTGACAGATTGATTAGATCCGAGCAATGGTAAATTAAATCATCGCACATGTAGTGTTATTCTTGTTCTTTCTTTTCATTTATCAGATAAATAAAACGATTATATGCAACTTTGCTCAAATAAGCCAGAAATTTAATTTACATTATCTAGTAGGCGAAAGTAGGTAAAGACGGACACCCTAAGGTTTAATCTAATTAATTACTTAGGTATTGAAATTTAGATCGAAGTAGTCATACAAATTGAAACTTAAGGTCACTTGTTTTCATAATCATTTTTGGTATTAGTGAACTTTTCAAGTTTTATGTGTTTTGGGTCTTCAAAAATAAGACTACAAATTGCTGTTTTTTGACATGGTTGGGAAAGACGGACACTTGGGGTGGGTAAGATGGACACTACGAAGGTAAAGATGGACACTCACAAAAAAGATGTAGTACGTTAAGTATTCTTTTGATTTATGTGTTAAGTGATGCCATACATTACTCTACGTTATTAGAGTCCATCTATACATCACGTGAACAGTTTTAGAGGATGGGTTTCGATGAAGGTGAAAATTCTCCGCCTATATGGCCTGTTCTAACTGCTAAGTGATTATTATATGCTGGTTTCTCTCGCGGGTGTACTTTGTGAACATCTGTAGTACACAACAGATGCTACATGTAAAAATTCTTGGAAAATCCGTGTGTCCATCTTTCCCTACCTTAGTATGTCCGTCTTGCCCGACCTGGTTGTAAATTTTTCAAACGATCGTAGCTCTTCATCGGAACATCGAAAATCTGCTGGATTTATACTAAAAAAACCGAGGAAAGACTAATTAATCATTTTACTATTGCGAAAAAATGAAAACACGTAAGTTTCACGAGTTTTTCATTATTTTCCATGGAATAAAAATTACATCGAATTGCGCGTTCACAAAAATATTCTTTGTTTTACTTACAAATTTGACAGTTTGCTTGCTGAAAACCGATAATGCAACTCAAAAGCATTAAAACACTATAAATAAGGTATTCGCATCACTCAACTATCATAATACATTCTAGTTTGTGAAATATTAAAAGTGTCCATCTTACCCGCAGTGTCCGTCTTTACCTACTTTCCCCTAGTACACAACAGATGCTACATGTAAAAATTCTTGGAAAATCCGTGTGTCCATCTTTCCCTGCCTTAGTGTGTCCGTCTTGCCCGACCTGGTTGTAAATTTTTCAAACGATCGTAGCTCTTCATCGGAACATCGAAAATCTGCTGGATTTTCACTAAAAAACCGAGGAAAGACTTATTAATCATTTTACTATTGTGAACAAATGAAAACACGTAAGTTTCACGAGTTTTTCATTATTTTCGGTGGAATAAAAATTACATCGAATTGCGCGTTTACAAAAATATTCTTTGTTTTACTTACAAATTTGACAGTTTGCTTGCTGAAAACCGATAATGCAACTCAAAAGCATTAACACACTATAAATAAGGTATTCGCATCACTCAACTATCATAATACATTCTAGTTTGTGAAATATTAAAAGTGTCCATCTTACCCGCAGTGTCCGTCTTTACCTATTTTCCCCTATATGCCCTTGAATAAAATCAAAGCCACGTTGAGAGTATTCACATGCATGTTGAGTTTGCTGCTACCACGCTATAGCGCTTTTGCATAGAAAAGGTGTAGTAGGCAGCGAAAACGAATATCACCTAATACGTGAATCAATAACAGGTGCTTGTTTACTCTACTACGACGTCTCAATAACGACGCTACAACAACTTGTCTACCGGTCATAGCCTACAATCATAGTAATCTAATGACGCTGTTCTTGGAGTAAAAGGCGGGAAAACCCGAAAATATATTTCAATTTTTTTCTAACTTTATCAGTTGATTATTGTTATTTTTATGGCCTATTAACTCGTCGAAGATGAAGACAAAACAATCACAAGAGAATCATTCAAATCCGTTGATTCTACTTCGAGTGAAGCGCCGTTGTACAGACACCAACTTATTTTTATTTAATAGAGATAACTCATTTTCTGCACACGGTCAATATTAAAATAAATTTAAAAATGAGACTTTTATCAGCATTTTGGAAACAAAACGTAATATGCTAATAATAATAAACAATATAAAATACAGGGTGTTCAATAAGTTCGAATACAATTCACATGCGCACCCTGTGAATTCTGTGTTTTAGTGTTGGTGTCAGCTCTAGCCTCACATATATGGGCTAAGTGACGCACACGGTGTCGACTGACTATCATTTGTTGTTTGTTCACCGCGCACGATGAAGGAGTACCGCGACGTCGTAGCGACCTGGCGACATATGGTAGACGAAACCGGTAGATGAAACCCCACAGGGTGAAGCGGACTTTCATCTTTACCACCATTCGTCGGTACTGAGAAACGGGCTCGGCCAAGAACCGGGCGGCCGCATTCGATGAGGACGCCAGTGGCCATCAAGGTGCTGAGGGAGCGGGTTCGTGGGAAAATGAACCGCTCTATTCGAAGGCCGCTGCTGATCTGGATGCGTTGACCGGGACTGCCCACATCATCATGATCATCATCACGATCGCCATGTAGCTCGGTTTTGGGCTGTGTTTCGCCAGTTCTCCAGGTGTCTCATCACCCGCAAGTCTTTTTCGATCTGGTCGAGCCATTGCGCACGCTGCGCTCCACTATTTCTGGTGCCGCCAGGGTTGCTGAAGAGAAGTGATTTCACAGGGTTGTAGTTCGGATCTCCGCAACCTATTGACTTTCGCTAGGTGTGCAATGGGGTTTTTTCCAAGCAGCGCGTGCAGCTTGTGGATCATGCGCCGCCGCCATTTTCCGTCGTCCGTCTGTACTCCACCATAGATAGTCCGCAGCAACTTCCGTTTGAAAACTCCCAGAGCGTTAAGGTCCTCCGCGAAAAGCGTTGTTGTTTCGATTCCGTAGATGTTTACTGGTCTTATCAGGGTTTTGCTCGAAGTGCCTTCCAGAGTGAAAAGATAGGCACAGTTTCCAGCCTAGATGTGTCTCTAATTTTATTTGCTGGTGTTATTGTCGGCGGTCACCAGTGACCCCAAATACAGAACTCGTCGACCACTATCGCCGTCAACAGATATTTGAGTCAGGACACTGATGTTGTTCTTCTTGGACGCATTCACTTGCCGGCTTCGTCTTTAGATCGGGCGTAAGTTTCCTTCGCCATCGCAAAGTTACGCGTTATGATGCCAAAGTCATCCATGAAGCCTAGAAGTTGAACAGACCTTGTGAAAATCGTGCCCCTCGGGTCGATGCTCGCCCTCCGGATCACACCCTCAAGGGCGGAGCAAACAGGGAAGTCCATCACCATGTTTTATACCACTGTGCGATTCAAAGGGGCTCGAGAGTATCCCCAAAACACGCTCGGAGCACATCACTTGCGCCATGGTAGCTTTGATCAGTCGAGACCTTGTGAAAATCGTGCCCCTCGGGTCGATGCCCGCCCTCCGGATCACACCCTCAAGGGCGGTGTTGAAGAGCAAACAGGAAAGTCCATCACCTTGTTTTATACCACTGCGCGATTCAAAGGGGCTCGAGAGTATCCCCAAATCACGAATCCGTTGAAAATGTGATGTATGGGCACGTTGTACTCGCGACATTTCTGTTAGATCTGTCGGATTGGGAAGATCTGGTCCGTAGTGGCACGAGATCCCATGAAGTCCGCTTGAAACTGGCCCAAGACTCTACAGTTAAAAGGTGATAGACGACGGAACAGGATCTGTGAGAGTATTTTGTAGGCGGCATTGATTAGCGAGATACCGCGGTGGTTGCGGCATTCCTTGCGGCATTCATCCTCCCAAACGTGGCTGCTCCGCTTCTGTTTACTGTATCGTCATCCAGGTGTCCATCGAAGTACTCATTCCACTTTTCGACCACCTTGATGGCATCCGTGAGACGGTTCCCATCCGCGTCGTCGCACATGACCGCTTACGGCACATAGCCTCAGCGAGACTTCTCATCTCTTCAGCTCCTTATTTTAACGATCCTCTTGCTGACGCTTCTTTCGTCTGAGAATCGTGGTCATGTCGTTCCGTGCCCGTTCGTAATTGGCCTTGTTCTCTCTCGCTCACCGCTGCCTCGTAATCTCCGTCATACCAATCGTTTCTGCCACTCGGTGCTTCTACTCCTGATGTCGCCGTTGCGGTCTCCCGAAAGCTGTGCGAATGCTGCATCAGCCGTCCATGAGAGGCATTGCGCCAAGCCTCTTCGCCGTGGGTAGTACTGCTTCGAGGTGTTGCGCGTATTCCTCTGCAGTCTGGGTGTCCCGGAGCTGCTAGATGTTGAGGTCGACAGTTTTGAGCGCAAAGATACCGCAACTAGGTTAGTGATCCGAGCCAATATCCGCACCGCGATTGATGCGTACATTTGTAACGTCTGAGTGAACCGGCTGTCGATGAGAACATGGTCAATATGCTTTGTTGTACTTTGGTCAAGTGATCTTCAGGTGGTTTGGTAGATGTCCTTTCGGGGAAAGAAGGTGCTTCGAACTGCCAGTTCTCGGCAAGCTGCTAAGTTGACGCATCGCTGGCTATTGTCGTTTGTCACGGTGTGTAGGCTGTGCGGGCCGATCACCGGAGTGTATATGTCTTCCATACCAATCTGTGCGTTCATGTCCCCGATGACGATCTTGCTGTCTCTACGCGAGTAGCTATCGTAGAGTTTCTCCGGCTGTGCGTAGCACGCTTCTTTCTCCACATCAGATGTCCGGGCTGCCGTCTTGGGTGTAGCTGGTGAGACACCGCATTTCATAATTCAGCCGTCCGTTCCGGATTAGACGTTGTTTGAGCCGCCCCTAACATGGAGAACAGACGCTCAGGCAAGCTACCCTCCTTGGATAACAGTTCCCCCTTCCCTGTCAGCATACGACCAAGTTTCCTCCGCAATTTTCCCTTGGTTGCTTGTATTCCAGTCGGTACCACGTGGTACCATAGAAGTTGCTGGACATGCTGCTTTGAACCACATTGGGGTCTATTTTATGCCAACTAGTACGGGTGTACTATTGGTACGCACTGCCCAGCTCCCTTTCTCTGCATAACATTCTTGAACGATTTTTCTGTAATGACAGCTCGCCAAATTTGATCAAAACATCACGGGACGGTCGTGGGATCGAATGAAGGCAAAATTCGTTTTTGGAGAAACTCTTTTTGGTACAGTTCCGACGGCATTGTGTTATTCGTAACGAATACTGTCGTTTTTCTGCTGCAGCTGCAAATGCTCCGCCTCATAACTTTTCGTGCGAATTTGTTCGGCAAAAACAATTTTAAATTTGGCTGGGACATTCTCCCAAGCCGTTGCGGAGGGAAATTTTTGACCAAGGGTTTGCCCGAAGTCAGCCTTGACACAGGTTTCACCGCTCATCAGAACTCAGTCAGCAGGTCAGGTCAGGTCGTAAAGCTTCTAAGTACGGATTTTAGCCACACTATTCTGTTTTGCCAGCTCCATACGACTTTATTCCTTCCCGGATCCCAATTCTAGTCACGGCGCTTAGGGCAGCACCGAATTTCCTGGCCAAATCTCGGTCCGACAATTTGGGATTCCACTTGATGGTCTTCAAAATCTTACCCCGCAGTTTCCAGTCGACAGTTCCACTCCGATGATTGGCTTAAGGCTTCCGAATCGTCGTCAACCTTACCTTACCAAACAGTCCCAAGCCGTGGTGTGGCCTTTGCTGTACGTAAGAGTCGTCTCCATTCCACTCGGTCCATGGCTGCAGTTCGCCAGCTCTGCAGTCTGCGTACGGTCCGCAGGTCGTCTTCCACCTGATCGATCCACCTTGCCCGCTGTGCACCTCTCCGTCTCGTCCCTGACGGATTGGTTTCAAGAACCATCTTTACCGGGCTGTCGTCTGACATCCTTACAACATGCCCAGTCCACCGCAGCCTGCCTATCTTAGCGGTGTGGACGATAGATGGCTCCTCAAGCAGCTCCTGCAGTTCGTGGTTCATTCGCCTTCTCCACACTCCGTTTTCCATCTGCAGTCCACCGAAAATGGTACGCAGCACCTTCCGCTCGAAGACCGCAAGGGCGCGTTGGTCCTCCACAAGCATAGTCCATGTCTCATGCCCGTAGAGGACTACCGGTCTGATCAGCGTCTTGTAGATGGTTAACTTGGTGCGGCGACGAATTTTACTCGATCGGAGCGTCCTCCGGGGACCAAAGTATGCACGATTTCCTGCCATAATGTGCCGTTGAATTTCTCTGCTGGTATCGTTGTCGGCAGTTACCAGTGAGCCCAGGTACACGAACTCATCGACCACCTCGATTTCATCACCACCAATTTGAACTCGAGGTGGGAGGTTACTGATACTATTACTGTCTTCACGTGAACCCCTTCCTTTCATGTACTTCGTCTTCGATGCATTGATGACCAGTCCAATCTTTTTGGCTTCAGCCTTTAATCAGATGTACGTATCCGCCATCTTCACAAAGGTCCGAGCCGATATCTCCACTCCTCCGGTACTCGTTCTTCCTCCCAAACCTTGACAATGACCCAGTGCACGGCTCTAGCCAGTGTTTCTCCACCGTATTTCAATAGCTCGCTGGGAAGTTGGTCCACTCCAGCAGCTTTGTTGTTTTTCAGCCAACCAATCTCCTCCTCCACCTCCAGAAGATCGGGGGCTGGAATTCTGATGTCTTCTGCTCGTGCACCAAGATAAGTTGCCATACCGTCCTCGCGCTCTACTGCATCGCCGTTTAGATGCTCGTCGAAGTGCTGCCTCCACCTTTCGATCACCTCACACTCGTCAGTAAGGAGGTTGCCGTCCAAGCTCCTGCACATATCGGCTTGCGGCACGAAGCCTTTACGGGAGCTGTTCAGCTTCTCGTAAAACTTCCGAGTGTCGTTAGCTTGGTACAGCTCTTCCATCGCTACGCGATCTCGGTCCTCTTGCTGGCGCTTCTTCCTTCGGAGGACTGAGTTTTGGCTGTTCCGTGCCTGTCGGTATCGTTCCACGTTCGCTCTCGTGCGGTGTTGCAGCATTCTCGCCCGTGCTGCATTCTTCTCCTCGACTAACCGTTTGCATTTGCCGTCAAACCAGTCATTTCTATGATTCGGGGCCCTTGTACCTAGTAGCGCTACAGCAGTGCTACCTATGGCGGATCGGATGCTCCTCCAGCCATCTTCAAGGGTAGCTGCGCCAAGCTGCTCTTCCGTGGGTAGCACTGCCTCCAGCTGCTGCGCGTATTCCTGTGCAGCCTCGGCGTCCCGCAGTTGCTCAATATTTGGTCGCGGCGTTCGACTTCGGCGGGTGTTATACACCGTCGATAGTTTTGAGCGCATGCACACAGCTACTAGGTAGTGGTCCGAATCTATATTCGCACTGCGGTAGGTGCGAACGTTGATGATGTCGGAGAAGAACCTGCCGTCGATTAGAATGTGGTCGATTTGTGAATCGTCGTCAATGTTTCCTTATATCGTTTGATAACGCGCCATACGATATTTCTGAGCAATCTCAGCTGTTCAGTAAGCCTAGATGCAGACCACAATGAATTTGCCTAATAACTGTGCATATTTTTTTCTTTTTGTCGGCTTCCATGTTGATTATTCGCAAAACACAGTCGTTTTCAGGAATGTCAAAAATACTTAGGTAAGCTAACAAAATTTCCTACGGGTGGGCGCCAAGAACTTCCAAATGCGTTCACCAGGAGCACCACAATATGACCCGGGCAGGAGAGTATAACAAAATCATAACTGATTAATAACATATTTAGCTATGAGGACTTATCGTGTTATTCGAAAGATATTCACGTTTCAAGCATGCATATGAAAATATCATATTACGTTGATATCATATCTCGCTATGCCTTCAATGAGATATTTGAGTTGATTTTAAAATATCTCATTAAAAGTATGTTTTTAAGTGAAAATTGTTCATTATTGATTATTTATAATATATCAGTTATGCATTCAGCGTTCATAAGTTGAAAATATCTGTATCGGTCATTTTCGTGATTTTTAATGCAAATTCTTGGTTTGTTATTGAAATATCAAGCTTTGTTATTCATATAGTCTTGGAGGAACAATACTTTGTTATTATTTTTTGTTGTTTTACCAACTATGTAAACCATATTAAGTTTAAAATGAGGTGCATTTCCAATATCTGGTTGTGATATTATAATGATATTTTCTCCTGCTCGGGGAGCAAAGCTTCGTTCCAATTCTAACTGAAGAAAGTTTTAATATCCGTTTTGTCTCCTATTGTATACCGGCATCGTGCACGAACGTTTTCAAGAAGGTAGGGACTGACTTGGCAGTGAGAAATTGAAAATTGCTCGCAGGGGTTCTACTAAAACACTGAAGCTCTTTTTCAGCACTCACGGTGGGATACCGCCTGGTCCAACAATAGCTAAAGACTTCAACTTCGCAGGAATCCATAGTTTTCACCAAAACTTCATGCAAGCCTATCTATCGATCTAGAACAATTCGTCAGAAGTCTACCATAAAGGATTTTGTTTTCTGTGTCTTATACCTGAAATAAAGAATTGAAGTAATCAACTAATTTATTTTTAGCAAGGGGCCTATGTGTCGATAATTGGATTATATTCGAATCATTTTTCGACCCTGATAACTTCAAAGCAATGCAAAATGCAGTGTATGCTTCATTTGTAGAACATTTTTATAAATCAAGATCACTCTGATATAAATCAAGAGTTATGTTAAATTATAAATTTCAATCATTATTAATATTGATTTATAAATAAGCAAAATTTATAAAAAAAGTATTTCAAAACTTTGTGAAAAAAGTAGTTTCCATTGGCATTTTTATATCATTTGATTAGTGATAGAACGAATTTTGTTCCACTTGCTAGTTATAGTTAATACATCATCAGCAATAGTGAAGCTTAACTCTTTGTCCATAAGTTCACGCTAACTTTGCATCCTTGAGTTTTGAAAATTACAATACATATACTGCCGTTTTACCGATAGTTGTCAATGTTTATAGGAAACTCCATCAAAAGTGGGACAATATTGTGTAAAAGAGCAGCATAGTTCCTTCGGAAAATGACCTCTTTAATAGCTGTTTCATTTACTCAGACTATTCTGTGATACAATTATAAATTACTTGAACATTTGCTAATTAATACGGTTGTACTTTTATTCACATGCCTACCTTAAGAGAGCATTCTGCACATTGGGGGTTGTTTATAATTAAATAGTAAAACTAAAAATTTAAATCACATGCCAGCGCTTTTCTTGACTTTTTTCTCTAATTGTGTTTTTGCTAGGAACGGCCTAATCGGCAGGTGATCCTACTTCAGAATGTCTTTAACCCCGGTTATCGGTGGCATTTCCTTTATCGTTTTGCGGAAATCATTCAGCTCACAGCATAGGACATATCCGAGCGCTGGATTACTGTAGGAGTCATTTTCCTTCAACGAGTTGATCCACGATAGCTGGTCGCAGATGCTTTGACAGAAAGTATCCTTGTCCCGTTCCTTGTCTGTGAGCTGTGCTTTGTTGAACACGGCAAACGCTACCGCTTTACTCTCCGAGCGCACTACGGTCCAGTGCAGCTTGGGAACCGGGAAGCGGTTTTCCTTCAGGAAAACATCCACGTTGTTGTCGTGTTTGTCTTTCAATTGCATAATGCCATGAGCTCCAGTGTAAATTTCGATTTCTTTGGCATCTAGCTCAGTTATGTCTTCTACCAAACTATCGAAGTTATCCAGCGCATCCAGATCTTTGACAATCTGGTAGTTCCATGCTAGCTTCAGTACAGCCTGATATTGTTTATGGGTAAGTAACTCCTCATTTATATAGCGACGTGCTTCAATTTTGGGGACATTTTTAATACCGAACACTCCCTTAAATCGTTCGGCTTGATCGTTGATATTCAGTGCCTTGTTCAGTTCAACCTTATAGCGTGAGGTCGGGTGTTCCTGGCGGAAGTAATTTGCATTGTTTTCTGTCTTCAGGGCAAGAGCATCTACCGTATTGCTTCTTGATTTAATCTTGGTGTGTACGAAAAGCGTCTGGCCACGTTTTACGTCGTAACATGCTTCACCCAGAATGTACGACTTGCCCTTAACAGGGTTTGTGTACCCATACTCGATCGAGCGGGCACTTGTTGGGCAACCTCGAACGGGGACGATGATCTCCTCAATCGAACGCACTTCGCAGGAAAGTTCGGAAACAAAATTCTTGTCCAGACCATTGACGACTGCAATGAAACTTTCATTAGTTTTTAACTTTTGATGAGAAACGAAACAGAAACTTTACCCAGCGTTTTGTCCTTTTTGCATTTTGCCTTTAGAACTTTTTCGGAAGAAAATTCTCGGAAATAGTTCGGTGTGCAGGACAGCAGCACTTCGTCACCGACGGATAACGTGATATCCTCTGTTTCATCGCTCACATTTTCTGTCGAAATCAGTGCACCATCTTGGCTAAAAATCAACGGCGAGAAGAAGGACCAGTCGGGTTTCAGTGGCAGCACGCAGCTGCTCTCGATTGCTGAAATGATAAATAATTGTCCAAACATGAAATTAAATGAAACTGGATCTATTGAAAAATTAAAAAATAAAATGATGATAATGGTTGTTGAAAGTGTCAGCTCAATGATTAATTGGCAAATGTTAAGTGACTCGCACATCCGCTCGTTTCGTTCCAAGAAACAAGGTCAACCGGATAGGACAAACTTTCGAGACTAGTTAACACCGGACTTGAACTTGGTCTATCATATGGGAGCAGTGATTGCGCTTTACGTCAGTGACCTGAGCGTGATTTGTTTAGCATCCAGTGTAGCAGCATGGTTTATTTTGTGTGCCATATTGTTGCTAGTTGTTAACCTTTTACGAGCCCTCGCATGCACACATACATAAACAGGCAGCTTCTATCCTTGCTGAGTGCTGATAACGGTTGTAACATTTTCATATTATAATCATAAAACTCGCTTGTGTCTAGACAGATGGACTCCCGTATCAAATAAGTTCATGGGGCTATTCTTCGATTATGTCACACCATGTCTGTCTATTGGAAAATTGTACATGAAGTACAGAGAGAGAGAGAGAGCAAATCAAACCTGCAATTCATTGACCAATTTTCACAAAAATCACAATATTACCTCAGTTTGCGTAACGTAACCTGCAGAACTGTTTCTATGACTCAAGAATTAAGACGCCTGATAGAATGATTATTTAGTACCATTTGCACACCCATCGTAGTAGTATCGACCTTGAGGTCAACAATAATTATTATTTTCGTACAACAAAATGCTTTCCGAGGGGGATTCATTTAGTCTACCGAGATGTTCTGTTTTGGTTGCTATATCAACCAATGTTACAGTACTGGAGAATGGAAGGTCAACAATCCGGATTGGCAGATGTTAGATGTTATAATTGTTTTGTGAGGAGTATACTGTTTGATTGTGTAGTTTTTGGGAATTTGACACCTTGAATTTTTTCTATCTAATTTGAGGAAATTGAACAATGAATTTGAAATCAAGAAAGTCAGTACTATACTGCCGTGATATGACATTATGACGTACATCCATTTGATCAGTTTTTCAATACGGCCCAAAAACGAACGTGTTACTTGTAACATTTGTATTGAAATGGTTCATATGTGATTTTGTTTTCTTGATTTTATGCAACGTACGAATAAGTAACAAATAAAAGAAAGATACCAAAGATGGGTCTTCGAATAACGAACAAATTGGCATAATAACCCCATATTCGAAAAAATGGCATTTACATCACTTTGTTATCTCACGACAGCATAGTATAAAGACTTCTGATAGATGTTGTCATAGGTATCCGTCGGTGTTGTTAACATTCTCGGTTAAATTTCAAATTTTTTATTATTTGACTAAAAATATTTGTTTGTTACAGAAACTAGTGCAGTGAGATTATTGAAAAAGTTCAATCCATGCATCCCATCAAACTAAGAGGCTTCTAAACGAACGCTAAATCGTATGATAGGATGAAGAAGCTCTATGAACTTCTCTATAAGATGTCCCAAGCAGCAAAATTTGTTTCGATTATGAACTTTGTGCATCACAGCAACAAATTCTTATGCGAAATTAAGTTGCAGTTACATCTCAGTTTCTTATACAATCACAGAAAAAGCGCAGGAGGTGGAGCCAATTGCAACATTTTCGTTGTTTCAACACAAGTTTCAAGAATGAAACCGCAATGTGTATGAACTAATGCATGAAATTCGATAACAACATGGTAAATGCTGCATGGTAAAATTTCAACTACGAAGATGCATCGTAGCAGCAACTAGGGCGCAATTGAAACTTCATGGCGTTGTGGTAAGATTGTAAAATGGCAAATGGTCAGAATGGAAAGAGATTGTCTGTATAGCGATTTATTTTTGATTATTTCCAGAAATTTGAGGAATCAACTTCAGTTATCAATTTCTATTCACTTTTCTAGTTTGTACTATTTACGTCATTCGCTGTAGAAACACTTGCAAGTTCATGGCTCAGTTTTAATTATTGCTTCCCTTATCATGCTAATGGTCATTACCAGTTTTAATTTTGCTTTTTCAATTCATCAGTACCTCAGCGTGATAATGAAATTCGAAGCAATTTATCACATTTCGTTTTAGAGACCCACACTTTTTGGACGACTTCTAGTTCAAGTACCGAGAAGTTACAACGCAGTAAATAACCTCATCTCAAAAACAAATATAAGGCGAACAATCGAGCAAAAGTTGCTGTTACATGGCTTCAGAACATGACAGCAACTTTTAGAAGTATTTTTGTGTGTTTGGTTTTTGTATCTCGCAAGCATCACGTAGGCAACCTATATGCTCCACCCACTAGATCTATTCAGTGAAGGTTAGGTTTTCAAATGCCGTTTACACGTTTCAACAACAAATCCAACCTCGCGAATTACGTTGTTGGTGTGAAGATTTTCGCATCACAATTTATTTTTTTATTATGTTTCAATTGTTGCTTGGGGTACGAAGTACACATGTCACTAGCTGAACACGTTCTGTATCTATTACTAGAAACGCTGGCATGAGATCCATAAATTCTCTCCGGGACTAGAAGCATGGTTATCTGTAAGGTCCGCTTTGAATAATTGGAATTTCACCTGGTGACTCCCTTTCAATTTGATCAAATCCATGTAAGCTGTGAGCATTGCTTTGGAGATCCATTTGAACTGTACTTGTAGAAATCTGTGATCATTGAGAAATGAGAGTGATAATTGGAGAGCGCCTGAGCCCTAATTTTAACACTGAGACAAAGAGACTAAGATATCCTGTAATGCGGTTGACGGTATCAAAAATCGAACCGAGAACAAGAGAGTGATATTGCATTGAAAGTATAGATATTGCAACGATTACATCCTGTGCCGCGGATTGAGCTTTTCACAAATTCGCTCTACTCCGCAGCTTTTTACCCTGCAACAAATCCTCAATATTGAAACAATTTACTTTGGAGACTTCCCGTCTTTTCATTGGTTACAACGTAGTATTCAATATAGTAGCTTGAACATAGTTTCAGGTTTAGAATCAAGAATCATTTTAGTGGTTGAAAAAATTAAAACTTTTCCCAAGTAACTCTTGGCTTTTTTTGTTTTTTTGAGGTTTTATTTCGAGCTTTCATTGAAAAATATTCATCATTGTTTGAAGCAATTATACTTTACTACTCAGCTAAACTGAGGTTTTTTATAGGATAAAATACAAGAGAATCTCACGAAACTAGCTATAGCTATACTTCAAAGGATGTTCATTTATTTTGGTTGTCTTCAGCCGAAACTTTTTCACCCACAACTTCTAGTAGTATTTCCATTTAGAAAATAGACTTAATCTTTTCAGGTTTTTACTAGCTAGCATTGCTACTTCTGTTTCTTAAGGAGGTACCGATTTATTTCATGAGTAAATCGATAATTTTTTGTGACACTGAGCATTTTTTAGATAAAAAAATGATTCAACGACGGTAAAATAAAGTACTCATATTTTTAAAACTTTTTCGAGGCTTCAAAACACAGTGAAATTTTTTCATGTCATACCTCAAAATCAGTTATTTGGCCTGGTTATTTGTTGCAGGTAAAAAATTTCTGAGGGAATTAAATCACGTACTGACACTTTCCTGAATGCTACACTATTTAATTCACTTTCAAACCAACGCCTGTAAAGGCAACTATTACTGTTATTTTTTTTTAAATCTCTTGTTTTTTTTTCGTTTCAAGAATTGAAAATTATTTATTTATAATTTTTTTGACACAGCAATTTTATTTTTTTGCAGAAACATTTACATTTTTTGCCATTTTGGACCACTGCGACCATCGTTTTGATCTTTTACTGAAACTCAAACCTAAACTTAAACTATAAAAAAGAATTCCACCGTAAAGTTTCAATTGAAAAATAAAATCTAATGGGAGCGATATCCAGTTTTTCAAGTATTATTTTTATAATCACAAATATTACAACAAGTCTGGACTAGGAGGAAGTTTGAAAATTATAACAACCGCATTTATCTGACTAATTTAACTAATATTTAAAACGAACGAATTAAAAAGTCATGCGCGATTTTCCTCCGAACCGTACTTCACTTTACCGCTTGAACACTGTAAAACCATCAGTTCTCTTGCTCATGTATGGACCGCCCGCGTTACTTTGTTAGAACAACAAGCCACCATAATCAAGGGTGATTTTACATAAATTGTTTTTCATTTGACCTTAGTAGCGCGCAGCAGTAGGAATCGTCATCGCTTAGTTCGTCGCTCGCTAGTCCACCGATTCGGGTTCATCATTTATCTGCGTCATCAGTTGAATGTTCAATGCAGACGCACGGTCGTCTGTCTGAGTCTAGCACCGACCGGATAATAACAGCTGATCGGATAGTTGGGTTTCGTGCCCGCCGAATGAGAACGCCTAGTTGAGGAACAATAATTACGGTGATCACTTTGAAAACATCTTGGGTAAACAGTTAAAATCGAATTCAGCGTAACCGTCGCCTATTACATGTCACCACGCGACAAAGTATTCAACAGTTTCTAACCGCTTACAGCTAACAACCCCCCGCCTGTTTAATCTCAATCATCCTAACAAACTATATTGGAAAATTGCATTTGCACTTCCTGAAATGAACTGAACATGCCACTTGACGCAATTAAACTGAAAGAGACACACTTGATCAGGAAATCACCGTTTCTAGAACACACCCCCTCTTTTGCTTTTGTCACTTTTATGTTTAGCTCAGATATAATTCCAGCTTAGTAGGATATAGTTGTAAGTACCGTTGCCTGCGACGAAGCATTCTCCAGCGAAGATGACTAGAAGACCTGCGGTCAATATCACGCCATTCACTTTTCCCATTGTAAGGCCGCTACGACTACGAACTGTCCGTTGTATTTTTTTTGTTTTTATCTAACTATCGCTAATAAAATTGTACTGTGTGGTGCTTCCACGGTTCAACTTAAATGCCCGACGGCTGACCTGCGTCTGCGTTCACTTGTTCGCGACTAACTTTCAGCTTCGATTGTTTTTACTTATTTGAATTCCCAGATGCAACTGAACTGAAGTTCATCTAGAATGTGAAATTTATAACCTCGCGGATGCTGCGTCTGCCGAATGAAACGACGGACAACTGATAGCGATTACCGTACAGTTCTGAAATGAATCTCTCCAGACAATGTTGTAACCCAAGAGCTGAGAATGCTCGTGAGCATCTCGCTGAAGCAAGTGGGATCTTCGTAGTAGGTTTTTCGGTTACGGCGGGAGGCTCGGTTAGGGTTTGGGTAGAAAACAGTTCAACAAACAGAGAATATCTGTAGCAGTTCTAGCGGCAAATTTCTCTTCAGATTCTCTCGTCGCGACGCTGCTCTTGACAATGGCTACACACACGGTTCACCATTGACAAGTGTCCGTTCGGCTGGGGCCCAGCAGAACGGCGGGTACTCTAACCGATTGTTATCAATCTTTATTGCAACAGCCGACGTCTCGTATGGTTGTGAAATCGTAGTGTATCATGCATTTATTGGTGTGAGGTAAAAATTGCGTACATAAGACGATTACTCTAAATTCTCTGGGCATTAGCTTTTTATGCTGACGGCAACATAATTTGGTTACGTTAGAAATCATAGCATAGAACCGGTTTGTTAATGTTTCTTATGGATATAGGTCAAAAATGGTTGGTAATTTCTATACTATATTATTAAAGTAATTAAAGTTATGAAAAAAAAAAATAGAAAGTAATTCATCAACTTCAAAATATCCCGCGTCAATGGTAAAACCAACCTAAGACTTTACACTATTAAAGTCTGTCACACCCGCACATTCAACCAATCAGAAGGAAACTGCAACCAAGAAATATGTTTACGTCAGAACTTTATTAGGGTTCGCTGCATACTACTATTGGAGATTATACATCTTCTAGAATGTTGTTATTTTTTTGCTTCTCCTACTGTTTCCCATGTTTATGGTGCATAAAGCTGTACGATAAGCAAATGTATGCTCAAAGAATCCTTGAATACGTTCGTGGAATGGGCCCTTCTGTGTTGTGGGTGATCGCGAAAATTAACTTTATAAACACAATTTTTAATTAACATTTCATTTAAAACTCAATTAGATAAACTAACTTCCAAAAAAAAAAAATTTAAAAAAAATCCGGTAACACAAAAAAAAAAACAAAATTATACCTGGGAGTAGCAAATTATTCCCAATGTGCAACTTCTGATGATCTTACTTTCTAATGATCAATATCATATCTGGACACACTCAATCAATTAGATCAATTGATCGAGGTGCAAGCAGACCGAACCAAGTGCTGAATTGAGTAAGATAGGTATGTGAATATATATATATATATATATATATATATATATATATATATATATATATATATATATATATATATATATATATATATATATATATATATATATATATATATATATATATATATATATATATATATATATATATATATATATATATCATACATTCATTCAAATTGTCTGTAGCATGTAGCAGGAAATACACAGATAATTCGTGAATGGTTGAACTATAAATACCAATTACTCAAAATAATATTTTTGGCATTTGGTTCAAGTTTGGTTTTTCAAGTACAAAACCACCATGATTTGAACATCTCACCATTAGAACCAGGCATGCCAATGGTACTGTCTTTTTTTAACTGTCTGCTAAGGGTTTTCTTTCCTGTTGCTGTTTCTTTTTTTTATGGGGGGGATTTGTTAGAAGCTTAAGTATTTATGATAAATTTTAGTGAGTAATGGGTATGTGTGTCCAATCACAACTGGTCATTTCTGAACACTGTTAGAAATTTGTAATTTAATTGTTAGGGTTTGTTTGCTTTCGCAATTAGGACTTATCGTTCGTTGGGATTTAAACCTACAGATGTTGCTGTTTGTTCGTGATCCCTATCGTGGTGGCAGTCCAGGAGTCACATTGAGAACGTATTGGCAACAGCGCATCATAAAAGGAAACGAAAAATGTACTTCGTGTTCCGATTCGGCATTATTTGAGGATGTCTTCGAGATTGCGAATATAGAAAAGGGAAGAAGCTGTTTTTTATACAGACGTTCGTGGTTCGCACTACACAAACAACGCGTTTCGATAACAGCCCGCATCCACCGGAGACATTTTCCCTCTCTTTTTCATTTGCCTTTGATGGATGTCGTGTGAGGGTTGTTAAAAAAGGCCGTGGAAAGAAGAAGCGTAAGGACTGCTCGGCACCTTACCGACAGGCTTCGTGCAGAGAAACGAAAAATCGGCAATAGAGCGGCTGTGTACAACCACACATGCTATCGTTGACATGGGAATAAGGGAAACAGCAAAGAAAAAAAAAACATTCGTGTATGGGGACTGTCATAGAGGGTCGCTCTCGGATGTCATCAAAAAAGTGTCATCGCTCAGTACCTTTTTTTCCCCTGATTACAACACGTGGTTATTGATTTCTGAAGCTTACTTACTTTTACTCACTTACTTGGCTAACGGACCGTTGACCGGTCTAGGGCCGAACGAATTAGAGATGTCCAGCTTCTTCTGTCTTGGGCAGCCGTTCTTCTGTCTTGGGCAGCCGTTCTTCAGTCTCCTCGTACACCAGCAGATCGCACATCCACCGCGTGGACGGAGCCGACGGCCTTTTCCTGATTCTCTACTGAAGATAGTTTTGGCGGCTCTCTCGTCAGGCATTCTGGCTACATGTCCAGCCCACTGAAGCCTGCCCCGCTGTATTACCTCACTATATCAGCATGTACAACTCGTGATTCATGCGTCTGCGCCACACTCCATCTTCCAGTTTACCGCCAAGTATCGTATCGATCGCAGAACTTTACGCTCAAAAACTCCGAGCACTCGTCGATCAGCTTCCTTCAGCGTCTATGCTTCATGTCCGTAAAGGGCCACCGGGAGTATCAGCCAGCGTCCTATACAGCGCTAGTTTTGAGCGAGTTTGCAAACTACGGGACTTTAGCTGGTTACGTAGTCCGTAGAAGGCCCTGTTCGCAGCTGCAACTCGTCGTTTCACTTCACGGCTCATATAGTTGTCACATGTCACAAGTGTACCAAGATAAACGAATGCGTCAACCACTTCAAATCGTTTCCCATCTACTCCCCCTCAGCACCAACACCACGGGGACTTCCACGCTCTCTGCCAGCTACCATGTACTTCGTTTGGGCAGAGTTAATGACAAGCCCCAATCTCGCTGCTTCTCTCTCAAAAGGTACGAAGGCCTCCTCCACGGCCTTACGGTTGATACCGATAATATCGATGTCGTCCGCAAAACCAAGAAGCATGTGCGTTTTCGTGATGATCGTACCGTTTCTTTCCACGATTGCTCTTCGTACTGCAAGCGTTGTTAAACAGTAAATTGGAGAGCGCATCCCCCTGCTTCAGTCCATCCAACGTTACGAATGCGGCTGATGTTTCGCCAGCTATCCGCGCGCACGGATTTGATCCCTCCAGCGTCATACGACTCAGCTCAATTAGTTTCGTAGGGAAACCGTGTTCCCGCATGATCTGCCACAGCTCGTTTCTTTTCACTGAGTCGTATGCCGCCCTGAAGTCCACAAACAGATGGTGAGTCGGTAAGTTGTACTCCCGGAACTTATCGAGGATCTGACGCAGGGTGAAGATTTGATCCGTCGTGGAACGCCACTGCCGAAAACCAGCCTGGTATTCGCCAACAAAGGATTCCGTTAACGGTCTCAATCTGAAAAACAGGATACGGGAGAGCATTTTATATGCGGAGTTGAGCAACGTTATGTCTCGATAGTTGCCACAATCGCCTTTTTCACCTCCTCATGTGTTGGTGGCTCCACAGCTTGTTCGTCACTCATAATTGTAATCCTGTTCCTGCTCTGCTCATCCGGCTCCTCACCGTTCAATAGTGCCTGAAAATGCTCCTTCCACCTGGCTGCAACTGTCGGTTTATCAGTAAGCAGGCTGCCGTCCTTGTCATTACACATGACCGGCACAGGGAAATTCCTGCTTCTGACTCTGTTGACAGTTCTATAAAATCTCCGCACGTCATTTTGTGCATAGCTGTCTTCTGCGCTGGCGAGCACCTGCTCGTCGTACTCGCGCTTCTTCCGACGGTGGGTTCTATTTTCGGCAGCTCTTGCCACTCTGTATCTCTCTCTGTTCTGACGCGTAGCCGCAGTGAGCATGCGGATCCTGGCACGGTTCTTCTCATCTGTCGCTCTCTCGCACTCACAGGGTTTGGGTAGAAAACAGTTCAACAAACAGAGAATATCTGTAGCAGTTCTAGCGGCAAATTTCTCTTCAGATTCTCTCGTCGCGACGCTGCTCTTGACAATGGCTACACACACGGTTCACCATTGACAAGTGTCCGTTCGGCTGGGGCCCAGCAGAACGGCGGGTACTCTAACCGATTGTTATCAATCTTTATTGCAACAGCCGACGTCTCGTATGGTTGTGAAATCGTAGTGTATCATGCATTTATTGGTGTGAGGTAAAAATTGCGTACATAAGACGATTACTCTAAATTCTCCGGGCATTAGCTTTTTATGCTGACGGCAACATAATTTGGTTACGTTAGAAATCATAGCATAGAACCGGTTTGTTAATGTTTCTTATGGATATAGGTCAAAAATGGTTGGTAATTTCTATACTATATTATTAAAGTAATTAAAGTTATGAAAATAAAATAGAAAGTAATTCATCAACTTCAAAATATCCCGCGTCAATGGTAAAACCAACCTAAGACTTTACACTATTAAAGTCTGTCACACCCGCACATTCAACCAATCAGAAGGAAACTGCAACCAAGAAATATGTTTACGTCAGAACTTTATTAGGGTTCGCTGCATACTACTATTGGAGATTGTACATCTTCTAGAATGTTGTTATTTTTTTGCTTCTCCTACTGTTTCCCATGTTTATGGTGCATAAAGCTGTACGATAAGCAAATGTATGCTCAAAGAATCCTTGAATACGTTCGTGGAATGGGCCCTTCTGTGTTGTGGGTGATCGCGAAAATTAACTTTATAAACACAATTTTTAATTAACATTTCATTTAAAACTCAATTAGATAAACTAACTTCCAAAAAAAAAAAATTTAAAAAAAATCCGGTAACACAAAAAAAAAAACAAAATTATACCTGGGAGTAGCAAATTATTCCCAATGTGCAACTTCTGATGATCTTACTTTCTAATGATCAATATCATATCTGGACACACTCAATCAATTAGATCAATTGATCGAGGTGCAAGCAGACCGAACCAAGTGCTGAATTGAGTAAGATAGGTATGTGAATATATATATATATATATATATATATATATATATATATATATATATATATATATATATATATATATATATATATATATATATATATATATATATATATATATATATATATATATCATACATTCATTCAAATTGTCTGTAGCATGTAGCAGGAAATACACAGATAATTCGTGAATGGTTGAACTATAAATACCAATTACTCAAAATAATATTTTTGGCATTTGGTTCAAGTTTGGTTTTTCAAGTACAAAACCACCATGATTTGAACATCTCACTATTAGAACCAGGCATGCCAATGGTACTGTCTTTTTTTAACTGTCTGCTAAGGGTTTTCTATCCTGTTGCTGTTTCTTTTTTTTATGGGGGGGATTTGTTAGTAGCTTAATTATTTATGATAAATTTTAGTGAGTAATGGGTATGTGTGTCCAATCACAACTGGTCACTTCTGAACACTGTTAGAAATTTGTAATTTTAATTGTTAGGGTTTGTTTGCTTTCGCAATTAGGACTTATCGTTCGTTGGGATTTAAACCTACAGATGTTGCTGTTTGTTCGTGATCCCTATCGTGGTGGCAGTCCAGGAGTCACATTGAGAACGTATTGGCAACAGCGCATCATAAAAGGAAACGAAAAATGTACTTCGTGTTCCGATTCGGCATTATTTGAGGATGTCTTCGAGATTGCGAATGTAGAAAAGGGAAGAAGCTGTTTTTTATACAGACGTTCGTGGTTCGCACTACACAAACAACGCGTTTCGATAACAGCCCGCATCCACCGGAGACATTTTCCCTCTCTTTTTCATTTGCCTTTGATGGATGTCGTGTGAGGGTTGTTAGAAAAGGCCGTGGGAAGAAGAAGCGTAAGGACTGCTCGGCACCTTACCGACAGGCTTCGTGCAGAGAAACGAAAAATCGGCAATAGAGCGGCTGTGTACAACCACACATGCTATCTTTGACATGGGAATAAGGGAAACAGCAAAGAAAAAAAAAACATTCGTGTATGGGGACTGTCATAGAGGGTCGCTCTCGGATGTCATCAAAAAAGTGTCATCGCTCAGTACCTTTTTTTCCCCTGATTACAACACGTGGTTATTGATTTCTGAAGCTTACTTACTTTTACTCACTTACTTGGCTAACGGACCGTTGACCGGTCTAGGGCCGAACGAATTAGAGATGTCCAGCTTCTTCTATCTTGGGCAGCCGTTCTTCAGTCTCCTCGTACACCAGCAGATCGCACATCCACCGCGTGGACGGAGCCGACGGCCTTTTCCTGATTCTCTACTGAAGATAGTTTTGGCGGCTCTCTCGTCAGGCATTCTGGCTACATGTCCAGCCCACTGAAGCCTGCCCCGCTGTATTACCTCACTATATCAGCATGTACAACTCGTGGTTCATGCGTCTGCGCCACACTCCATCTTCCAGTTTACCGCCAAGTATCGATCGCAGAACTTTACGCTCAAAAACTCCGAGCACTCGTCGAACAGCTTCCTTCAGCGTCTATGCTTCATGTCCGTAAAGGGCCACCGGGAGTATCAGCCAGCGTCCTATACAGCGCTAGTTTTGAGCGAGTTTGCAAACTACGGGACTTTAGCTGGTTACGTAGTCCGTAGAAGGCCCTGTTCGCAGCTGCAACTCGTCGTTTCACTTCACGGCTCATATCGTTGTCACATGTCACAAGTGTACCAAGATAAACGAATGCGTCAACCACTTCAAATCGTTTCCCATCTACTCCACCTCAGCACCAACACCACGGGGACTTCCACGCTCTCTGCCAGCTACCATGTACTTCGTTTGGGCAGAGTTAATGACAAGCCCCAATCTCGCTGCTTCTCTCTCAAAAGGTACGAAGGCCTCCTCCACGGCCTTACGGTTGATACCGATAATATCGATGTCGTCCGCAAAACCAAGAAGCATGTGCGTTTTCGTGATGATCGTACCGTTTCTTTCCACGATTGCTCTTCGTACTGCAAGCGATGTTAAACAGTAAATTGGAGAGCGCATCCCCCTGCTTCAGTCCATCCAACGTTACGAATGCGGCTGATGTTTCGCCAGCTATCCGCGCGCACGGATTTGATCCCTCCAGCGTCATACGACTCAGCTCAATTAGTTTCGTAGGGAAACCGTGTTCCCGCATGATCTGCCACAGCTCGTTTCTTTTCACTGAGTCGTATGCCGCCCTGAAGTCCACAAACAGATGGTGAGTCGGTAAGTTGTACTCCCGGAACTTATGGAGGATCTGACGCAGGGTGAAGATTTGATCCGTCGTGGAACGCCACTGCCGAAAACCAGCCTGGTATTCGCCAACAAAGGATTCCGTTAACGGTCTCAATCTGAAAAACAGGATACGGGAGAGCATTTTATATGCGGAGTTGAGCAACGTTATGTCTCGATAGTTGCCACAATCGCCTTTTTCACCTCCTCATGTGTTGGTGGCTCCACAGCTTGTTCGTCACTCATAATTGTAATCCTGTTCCTGCTCTGCTCATCCGGCTCCTCACCGTTCAATAGTGCCTGATAATGCTCCTTCCACCTGGCTGCAACTGTCGGTTTATCAGTAAGCAGGCTGCCGTCCTTGTCATTACACATGACCGGCACAGGGAAATTCCTGCTTCTGACTCTGTTGACAGTTCTATAAAATCTCCGCACGTCATTTTGTGCATAGCTGTCTTCTGCGCTGGCGAGCACCTGCTCCTCGTACTCGCGCTTCTTCCGACGGTGGGTTCTATTTTCGGCAGCTCTTGCCACTCTGTATCTCTCTCTGTTCTGACGCGTAGCCGCAGTGAGCATGCGGATCCTGGCACGGTTCTTCTCATCTGTCGCTCTCTCGCACTCGGCATCGAACCAGCCATTAGGCTGTCTTCCACGCGTCGTACCTACCACCTCTCTCGCAGTCGTTTCGATGGTGCCGTGGATGCTGCTCCACAGCCCATTTATATCTTCCACTCCTTCCTCCTGCTGTTCTGCGATCCGTTGATCCAGCTCTCTGGCGTATTCTGCTGCCACGCCATCAGCTTTCAACCGCTGAATGTTGAAACGCATCGTCCTCCCTGTGCGCGATTTCAACACGTCAGAGTCAATGTTTGGTCCCCGAAAAGAACTAACATCAGTAACATCCGCAAAGTGCCGACCGTCAATCAATACGTGATCGATCTGGGTGCAGGCTTCTCCATTCGGATGCCTCCAGGTGTGTTTCCGAATATTCAAACGTGGAAAATAGGAGCTACATATGGCCATTCCTCTGGCCGCGGCAAAGTTCACCAGCCTCAGGCCGTTTTCATTGGTTGACGAGTGGACCGGACGGAAGAACTCCTCCCTCCCAACCTGTGCGTTTGCGTCTCCGATGACGACTTTTACATCGTGTTTTGGGCGCTCGTCATAGATTCGCTCAAGCTTGTCATAGAACTCATCTTTGACTTCATCGGATTTTTCGTTTGTCGGTGCGTAAGTGTTGATTAAACTGTAGTTGAAGAATTTGCCCTTAATCCTTAACACGTACATACGGTCATCTACGGACCTCCACCGGATAACTCTTGTTTTCTGATTTCCCAGCACTACGAAACCGACGCCCCGTTTTGCTGCTTTGCCGCCACTGTAGTAGATGTGGTACTTGAAAGAAGAGCGTGCAATAGGGTCCACTGCACGGAATTCTCTTTCTCCGGAATTTGGCCACCGAACCTCATGAATCGCTGCGATTTCGACTCCCTGCCGCTGTAGTTCTCGAGCAAGCAAGCCAGCCCGCGCCGGTTCATTGAGAGATCGGACGTTCCAAGTAGCCAATTTCCAATCGTTTACCCTAATCTTTTTCCGTGTTCGTAGCCTAGGTCTTTGTCGATTGATCCGTTCCGTATTTCTAAATTCGTTGTTCGTGGTTGAAGAAAGGTTTCGGTATGCTACCTTACCAGGGTCGCAATACCTACATCCTGCTGATGGGGCTGCCATCTTAGGTGTAGCTGGCGGGATACAGCATTCCATAATCCAGCCGCCCGCTTCGGGTCAGACGCTGTTGTACGCCGCCCCTATGGGGATACAGCCGCGTACGACCCCTTCCTAGTCAGCATACGAGCATAGTTTCCACCGGGGGTTGGTTACCCGATCTCCGCTAAGGTTACTCGTATTCCGGTCGGCATCACGTGGAGGTTGGGATAGAAGTTGCTGGACAGAGGTGAATGGCCACATTGGGGTCTCAAGTTACACGTGTCCAGCCATTCGCCAACCATTTCTGAAGCTTTTGTAGTGAAATAGTCATACTGAGCACAACAATAATAACTCGCGTGAAACTTTCGGTGAGTTGCGCACTAAGAGAGTAAACCAGAACGCGCTTGAAAGAGTCCATTAAAATAAATGATTAAACTGAAACATGGCAAAGTTGTAGATAATAATTTTGTCCTTCCATGTTCCTTCCAATCTTATTGGCAAAGTTGTAGATAATAATTTTGTCCTTCCATGAAAAAATGTACAATGTGAAAAATAAATTAAATTTAAAAAAAAATCATAACTTTTTTTCCTGATTGCTCCATGATCGGACTTGTTGCATTGTTTAAGTAATTTTTTGTACTTTTTATATAAGAAATTAGATTTTTAAAAAATGAGCTGTTTTAGATATTTATTTTTAATTTTTTTTTACCTTTTTTCAAATAATATTTTTTTTAGGGTGGTACAATGGGCAGCCTCAAAGTTTTTTTTTGTCTCAGGCCAAAGACTTTTAGGCTTACACAATGAATAACCATATGCTATTTGCTTTTAAATCATCCAATCCTCCGAGTAAAATTAACTTATATCTTTGGCAATCATAACTATAACACTGGTCGACAAAAGCGGAAACACAATTTTGCCGCAAAGCTCAAAATAATTGCCTTAGTAAAAAAAAGCTTTTTAACCATTCCTGTGAGTTTTGGTGCCACTAGTTTGGTTAGAAGTGCGTCAGTTTGACGCAGAATACTTGCTCGTTGGGTTTGTCGCTTCTATGGTGGCTCACGGGAAAACTCATTGATGTCTCTGAAAAAGTTATTTTTTCTAGGGGCACCAATATTTACAGGAATGCTTAAAAACTATAATGTTTTATTTTTTCCAGTTTGTGCTCTACGGCAAAACCCGTGTTGGCCAGTGTCGAATATAGTTTCAGTAATTATAAACTCAATAATTTCATGGCTATAGTATTTCTCAGAAGACATAAATTTTTTGTCTTGTGATTGGAACTGGATTACTCATACGTTGGTGCTAACAATACTTTTAACAATCATTTTAGAAGTTGCCAAACAATATCATAAGAAACTTTTTCGAAGAAATTTACACGCTATAATAACAGGAAAGCATTTTGACCGTGTTTTTCGCACCGGTCCTACTGTGTATCATTTCATGCATTCAAATATTCTACTCGTGGTGTCTGCACCATTCATTCAATAAAGATTCGTCAATCAATTTTTTTCATTTTATCTTTCATTCATCATCTAAGCAAATGTTCAATATAACCAAGTTATAGGATATATCTGTATTTGTTAGAATCCACACGCTTCCGGTACAAAAAAGGTTGTGTAACAACAAACTACTTTGTTGTTATCTCAATCCCTTCTAATCATTACACAACAACAACTCCTCCATGGCTATTCCCAATGTAGTAAATATTTTTCGCATCACTCGACCATTCGTAGAATAAACACGCAATAGCTTTCAAAACAGAAAAATCCTGGTACTCGACATTCTAATGGTTCATTTGAAATGTTTACTTTTTCGTCCAGTTTCCCCGAACAAGATCATCCACATGACCGACCGATCATCGTACAATGCTGGACAAATAAAATCTCCCTGGTTCTGTCTTTCTCTCTCTACCACTCTACCGCTGAAATAACTTATACTCTAATCTGATTACTCGTTAATCAGCGGATGGTGGGATGCTGATAAGTGGAAACCCCGACGCACTCAGTAACAGCCAAAATGGCCGGTATGCAGCATGCCGGTATAGATTTACGTAGCATCCATTGGATCTTTCTACACTGTCCCGCAGTTCCACCGCAAGTGTCAAAGTTTAAGTGAAACAAATTCTCGCGGCGTCATCGTCAATTGAGCGTTTTACGGTGAAGCAAAATGGAGGCCTTACACGTGACTTTGCGTGTGCACTGTGCGCCTTCGAATGTTCCAAATCTACTTTCTAGCATAGGTACTGTTGGGAAGCCCAGCCTCGATCGAACACCTTCCGGCTAGTTCGATGCGAAGTAGGACCGGTCTGTCTGCAGTTATCATGAAACAATGTCCAAACCAACGTCTCAGGTTGGCATTCCGAGGCGCGTAACTGATTCGAGTTTAACTGCGGTAATTGACGGCTCGAATTGGTTCGTTGACCGATATAGTTAAGGATGACGTCGCAAGTGGATCACTCTATCGCATTATTGAATGCTCTCATTTACCCAGCGTGGCGGCTATTTTCAGATTTTTACTGCCACTGAAATAAGCTGGACGTGATTCAGACCGGGCCGGCTGGGTAAATTTTAACCTTGAGCCGGATTACGATTGCGGTTTCATTTTTTCGGAAGACATAATGTTGCATATTGCATAATACAGTTCTTAGTTCTACTTCAATTATCTCTGAAAGAGAACTATCTTCCATACGACCAGTGTCATATGTCTCGAGATTGGTTCGGACAATTATGCATTGAATTTTTTTTTACTTTGAAAGTATTTACAACTAAACATTTTGATGTTATGTGAGGATGCGAAACCGTTTCTTTGTTCATTTCTTTTTAACTATCAATGCAATGTTATAAAAATAAACCTAAACCTTATTAAAGTCAAAAGTAAAATTTTCATGCTTGACGTCAAAAGTCAAATGTCAAACACGTGAAAAGTCAGAAGTCAAAACTCAAAAGTCAAAAGTCAAAAGTCAAAAGTCAAAGTCAAAATTCAAAAGTCAAAAGTCGAAAGTCAAAAGTCAAAAGTCAAAGTTAAAGGTCAAAAGTCAAAAGTCAAAAGTTAAAAGTCTAAAGTCTAAAGTCTAAAGTCTAAAGTCTAAAGTCTAAAGTCTAAAGTCTAAAGTCTAAAGTCTAAAGTCTAAAGTCTAAAGTCTAAAGTCTAAAGTCTAAAGTCTAAAGTCTAAAGTAAAAGTCTAAAGTCAAAAGTCTAAAGTTAAATGTCAAAAGTCAAAAGTCAAAAATGATGAGTCATAAGTCATATATTATAAGTCATAAGTCAAAAGTCAAAACTCGAAAATCAAAAGTTAAAAGTCAGAAGCCTATCGTTGAATATCTAATGTCAATTTGGCAAATATCAACTCAGGTGGGATCATCATCATCATTAGAAGTAACAAACATTAGCCAATCCACAAAGTGTTACCGAGTTTATTTCAAGAAGCAGGAATTCGAAACAAACTTTCGATTTTCATTGACTGAATGAAAGTGAAATTTTCACGCACGTACGCACACACACCTTATGGATTCCGACCCATATTTGGCAAACGATTCATCAATCTGTCAACGATTGCGAACCAGTGATTGATCCGTATCGGGTTATCGTTGCATTCTTCGCCTTCCCCTGCAAGGTGCACTCCTTGCAGGGCTTACGATTCGTACTGTAGTGGACAGAGTGACCGTACGTTTGTTTGTTTATTTGTTTGCTCATCATCAGTTCGATTCACCTAATTAAGACAGCTGTAAATAAGGTATGTTATGAATGAAGTATCGTACAAAATGTAACAACAAAGCACTACATTGTAGCTAAAAGTTGCCTATGACTGTAAATGAACACCGATAGACTTGGGTAAGATAGTAGAAATTATATTTTATGTCATCTTATTTGTTATTTTTTGCGTTGTAGTGATCGAAATACTGTTAAAATTTTTGTTAAATTTACGTCTTGTCTGGAATGTGTAGAGATTAGAATATAAACTATGTTTTTAGACTTACCGTGATAAACGTTTATTTATAATTATTATTTTATGCCTCTAAACTCGAATATTAAGATGACAAAAAAAAGGTAATGAAAAAATTAAATTAGTTTTACGTTTTTCATTGTGAAGAACACAAAAGACCTATCATTTGAACGCTCTATCTTTAAAATTCAACAACACAGTTTGGGTAAGATAGAAGACACACTTACGTAACGAATTTACATCACGGATAAATAGAGTCGTGTGAAGTTATGAGGGGAGTTACTTTACGGCCCGTTTTGATTTTCATAATTTTGCGGATAACAATGTTAGGTACATTGTGAAACATAGAATTTCGAAAATAGCCAAACAAAAACAATTCCTGTGTAACGATGATTTGTAAGAAGAATTTGTATTTCTAATAAATTTTCTTAAAAATATTTTAACATGTTAATTGAGCATTGTTAATTGAGCATTGGAATAGTCCGACAAAGCATTCAGGATGGAGTTCGATTTGTCGGTTTACGGAGGAGCTCGAATGTATGTTTTCCTAGAGTTATGAATGACAGCTTGCATTTACATTTCACACGATACACTGCACACCAAGATCCTGAAATCAATGTTTGCTCGAGTATAAACTCTCGTTCTACGCATAGTTGTCCCATGGTAATAGGAAACTCCATGGAACGGTATGACGGCAGTAAAGTTTGCGTGGCGGTGCAGCGTTACATCGATCGTCTTTTATTCAGCGCCAGAGAATGTTCCGAGCTCAACTTCAACTTGGCCGACTGCAACCAGAGGCCGTTTACACCGATGTCAACCGTTCAAGCGCCAAGTAAGGAATCCCGGGACTTTACGTAAGGACTTGCTCACCAGTGCGCAGTGTGGGTTGTTTTTGTTTTTCCACCATTATCGCTACCAGTGATATTGGTTAACATCGCACCATAAACACCCACTTTTCCATATTCTGCTAACCCATAGTTCAATGTGCTGGGCAGTGGTTTTCCTCACAGCAAAAGATTTGATCACTTACTGACGGCGTGGCACCACTAACACGATTCCTCTAGCGTACTCCGTTGATGGTCATTTTAGCGGGGACCTGTTTTCCAAATGCGGGATTGATACTATCTCACCTTGCATTTACGGCGCGCCGCCAATGGGTTGGAAAAATTGTCACAACATAGTTAACGCGGGCGATTCAGGGTGAAGTATGGTTTCTTGTGTTTAGAATTTACGACTGCGATTGTTTGGTGTCAATGCATTCAATTTCATCACTTTTCAACGATTGCCATCTGAATGTGTGCGATTGACTGACATGGATTTAAAAGTAAACGTCAAACCGCCGGATCCGATAGTGAAACTCCGTTTCTTTTTGTTGTCATTGGAAGAGTGCGTATATTGAATTTTAATTTATTTGTTTGTATGACACTGCAGCCATGCCGGTTTGAATAACTTGATCGGAATCATCGCTATTCGTTGGAAGTCATTAGCGAGAGCGATTAACTAAAATCGTTAAGTCACCGATGTGTAGAATTTTTGTAGCCAACAGCACAACTATACCGAACATTTAAAATATAACATATGAACAAAAATTAACATATATACATGCAAATAACATTAAATTCTTTCAACTGTATGATGCGGTTTTGTTTTTGATCGTGGTATAATCGATTTGTACTCATGTACAGCGTATAAAAATTCAGATTCTTTAAGTCAACGTCAAGGTTGCATATTCAATTTTGGGGTGTCAATTCCATTCAATTGGCCGCGTGCCGATAACTCGTTCCACAAGTACAATTTTGAAATATGATGTATGACAAACTTGCAGTCCATAAGTAATGCTACAAGTTTGTCGAAGAAAGCAGTGCTCTAACTCTTACGCCTAAAGTGTGAGAGCCAATATTCAGTGGGATATTCAGCCAATATGGGCTCTCACACTTCAGGTATAAGAGTTACAGCATTACACTATTCGACAAACTTGTCATACATTGTTTCTCAAAATTGTACTTGTATAGCGAGCTATCGGCACGCGGCGAAAAAGCACGTTAAAATTGAATATGCAACCTTGGTCAACGTTTGTCAGTAAATTTCAAATAATGTATAATTAAATGTTGTTCCTTTTACATTAATTTGAATGATCTTATCAGTGAAAATGAAATTCTTCAACGCAGTTGATATTACTGATCGTTTCTGAGGGGCATCCAATGACTGGCCAAATACCAATCAATATGGGTTCTTGAAACCTGGATAAAATCCAGTGGCCAGAATCCAACCTAAAACCCAATTTTCAATCCAGATGACCACGTCTGGTTGAATCATAGAATCATAAAATTCATCATAAAATTTGCCGAACTGCCTAATCTGGGTATTTCGATGGCGAAGATGGCGACAGTTTCAGATCAACAGCCTAAAGTGACAAATATCATCCAATACGATTTGGGGAAGCGGTATGAAACCCTGAAGCCAGAAATCATCCTCAGAGGCCATTTTGAATTTCTAAACAGTAGCTTCCGGTTTCTGGAAACCAGTCTAGAAGGAACATACATTACCCAATGTGAGTTTTTCAGTATCCGGGATGATGCTCAGAGGTCAGGAATCAACTTCATACTTCATTTTAAAATCCAAATTTGCGACTTCCGGTTTCTGGAAAACACCCTTCAATTGCCAAATACAATCCAATAAAGGTATATCAACTCGTTGGATTCTAGAATATTGATGTTGTATTTGAAGGAATAATTGGAGCATAGTATTTGAAGTTTGGCGTAATATTTGCACTGAATAAATAGTTTTTCTATCATAATGATTCCTCATTTCGAACTTTGATCAAAGCAGTTAGTTTTAAACAGCCTCTGGGTTTTGTTTCTTTGTAAGTTTGAGGAACAACCTGTTCGTTTGACACATGTTTTCTTTAAATAAGTCGTGTTATCTTTGAAAGAAGAGATTTTCAATATTTTCACAATTTAACACATAATGGATAAAATAAAAGTCCGATTACACTGGTCAACACAAGTGTTGCCCCGAAGGTCAAACTAAGAAAAAATGAAAAATTATAGCTTTTCCTGTGAATTTTTTTTTCTAGGGCAACTATTATAAGCTTTGGAGCAGCATTTTTTTCGATTTTGTCAACCAGTGTTATAATCAAATTAAATGGGTACCAATAAAGCAACCGAACCTTCAATTTGAAACTAGGATTGTCCATCTTCCATCTTTGCTAAAACGAGTTAATTTAAAAAGTTTTCTGAACACGTTTCTATTCATAACCTTCGAACAACATGTTAAATCATCATAAAATTCGTTATTTAGGGGTTTTAAAGACAGCCCGTTAATTTGATACCTATTTTGTTCAAATCGGTTGTGTAGTTTCTGAGATAATGGAGTTCCATAACTTTTACATTTTGATACATAACAGACAAAGTTACAGTCCGATTATAATAAAATTCAATAGGGTTTTATCAGGCAACTAGACCTTTCTATTGCAACTTATTTTGTGAAAATCGGTCCATCCATCTCTGAGAAATGTGGGTGAGTTCAAACAGTCTTAGAAACATGTTTCTTGTCATAGCCTGATTTCACATTATTATACATAACGGACAAAGTTAAAGTCCAATTACAATAAAATTCAATAGGGTCTTATGGGGCAACAAGACCTTCCATATGACACTAATTTTGTGAAAATCGGTCCAGCCATCTCTGAGAAAAGTGAGTGAGTTTAAACGAAGACCGTTACATACATACACACATACACACATACACACACACATACAGAAAATGCTCAGCTCGTCGAACTAAGTCGATTGATATACGAGATTCGACCCTTTGGAGCACTTTTATACCTTTGGTTTTTTCAGTGATTGCTATACCTTTCTAGGCAAAAAGGTTCTGCGTTTATGTTTACGCACCATCTGCCAAGGATAAAACAGATTATACTAGTTGTATCTGCTTGATTTAAATGCAGAAATCGTTAAGCTTATAAACCCATTCTCGGCGGATAGGAATCAGTTTTTACCTCAAAAACCTAAATTAATCCACCTGGCGGTCAGACCCAGCCTTTCTCATTCAAACTTTTATTTGTAAAAATAGATTCACATGAACGCTTCAATCCAATATATATTCACTGTTTAGGTTCTAAAATATTGATGTTGTAATCTATACTTATAAAAAAATGCAGTCTGGTCTGTCTGTCTGTCTGATCCACGACGTGAAAATTTGTATATAGGGGTTTTTGGTGCCGATAAAATTTCCTATGATAGTTTGAGATTCCTCTCTCTTCTGGAAGGGAGGAGTCCCATACAAATGAAACATAAATTTCTGCACAACTCAAGAACAAACCAAATAATTGAAACCGAATTTGGCAGGTGGATGTTTTAAGGGGTAACAAATATGTCCATAATAGTTGGACGGCCCTCCCTTTTCTGTAAGGGAGGGGTTCCATACAAATGAAACACAAATTTCTGCACATTCCGAGAACTAATCAACTAATTGGAATCAAATTTGTCAGGTAAATGTTTTTAGTGGTAAAAAACACATCCATAATCTTTTGACACCCCTCCTACTTTTGGAAGGGAGGGGTGCCATACAAATGAAACACAAATTTCTGCTCATCTCGAGAACTAACCGAGTAAATGGAATCAAATTTAGCATGTGAATGTTTTTAGGGGTAACAAATATGTCCATAATGGTTCGACACCCCTCCGGATCTAGAATGATAAACAGCAGCTGAAATCGACCACAGACCCCATTTTGGATTCTAGGTTGGTTACTTCCGGTTGGAAACAGCCGAAAATGATCGCATAACACCCAATATGGATGATTCTTCAACCAGAATGACGCTCAGAGGCTAGAAATTATCTTAAATACCATTTTGAAATCAAAGATGGCGACTTCCGGTTTGTGAAAAACAGGCTAAAATAACCAAATACCATCCAATATGAGTATCCCCGGAACCAGAATGATGCAATGAGCTAACAATTGACCTCAGGCACCATTTTGTATTGTTGAATGGCAACTTCTAGGAAACAGTCGAAAATGGCCGAATAATACTCAATATGGATATTTCCGTAATCGAGATGATGAACCAAACATTGACCCTGGACACCATTTTGAATTTAAAGACGACCACTTTTAGTTTTTGGAAAACAACCAAAATAACTAAATATCTCCCAATATGGGTATTTCCGGGGTCAGGTTGATGCCAGAATATCTGCTGAAAATGACCTCCTAATATTAAAATATATATTCAGAGATAAGGCGATGTACAGAAGCCAAAAGTTGAGGATGTTGTCATTTCGATAAAACCAATCATTTCAAATGATTTGTTATTTGACTTTGATCATATGCTATGGCCGATTCGCCGTGCATTTGCAGACTTTATACACATCGCAAGGAATCAATGAATTTGGAATGTTCAAATAGTACATATATCGATCAAAACAGGCATAATTTTAAATAGTCTTTGAATTTCTTTTCTCTCTATAACTTTTGAGCCACATATAAAATTGTAATGAAGTTTGTTATTTGAAAGCTTGAGAGATGACTCGTTCGTATGGCACTAGTAATGTTCAAATAAGTCGAGTAATCTTTGAGATAATAAAGTTTCGTTGTTTTATTAACAATTCAATACATAACGGTTGCTTAAGTTCGATAATAGTCAAATGAAATGGGAACGTATAGGGCAGCCAAACTTTGAAGCCACGTGTTCAATCATAATTCAGCAGTTAACCCTTAACTAGCCCGCTCATCTTATAATAATATTGATCAAATCCGTTGTGTAGTTTCTGAGATAATGAAGTTTCGTGATTTTCATATTTCGGTACATTACAGACGAAGTTACAGTTCGATTACTGTAAAATTCAATAGATTGTCTTATGAGGCAGCTAGACTTATTGATTGACACTAATTTTGTGGAAATCGGTTCAGCCATCTCTGAGAAAAGTGAGTGAGTGCAAGTAGTCTTCGGAATATGTTCCTTTTCAAAGCTAAATTTCAAATTTTTAAACATAACAGGCAAAGTAATAGTCCGACTGCAAAACAAATCAATAGGGTTTATGGGGCAACTAGACTTTCCATTTGACACTGATTTTATGAAAATCGGCTCAGCCAACTCTGAGAAACATGAGTGAGATTAAACAGTATTCAGAACACGTTTCTTTTCATAATTTTTGAACCACAAGTTCAATCTTTATAAAATTAAAAAGTTAAAGATATTTCAGGTAGCCCGTTCATTTGAAATCAATTTTGTTCAAATCGGTTGTGTAGTGTTCGAGATAAGGATGTTTCATGATTTTTACATATTGATACATAACCTCTAAACTAAAAATCCGATTACAATAAAATTTGATAGGGTCTTATGGGACATCAAGACCTTTCATTTGCAATTAATTTCATGGAAATCGGTCCAGCCATCTCTGAGAAAAGTGAGTGAGAATAAAAATCTGCACACAGACACATAGACACACACATACAGAAAATGCTCAGCTCGTCGAGCTGAGTCGAGTGATATATGCCATTCGGCCCTTTGGTAGCACTTTTATACTTTCGGTTTTGCAAGTGATTTCTATACCTTTCTAGGAGAAAGGCAAAAATGATCTCTAAACTCTTATTACTTATCAACTAGGGTATCGGCTCTATTATCGTCAGGTTTTACCTATTATCGTCCGGGGGGTTATTGAAGACATAGAGAACTAATATTTTGCAGAGAGGTACTCTGCATTATGAAGAACCATCATGCAAGAAATTAACGATCTTCGACATCTTTTACACCCCTGACGATAATATGTAATACCTGACGATAATAGAGCCGATACCCCACAAACTGTACTGCATATTGAAGATCAATCTGTTCTCTAACGATACTCAATAGTTCAACCGTGCAAATTTCCAAGTATAATTGTTGAACTTAAATCAAAGTTTGAATGTCAGGTGATGCCATATGATCGTACGATGACGGCGTTGAAGTTGAATGAAATATATATGCCAAAGCTTACTAATGGGTTATATTTTACTTTTCGAAAGTTTAAAAGGGATCGGTCTATTAAATAATTTTCTACAGCGTTTTTTCCGTGATGCAATTTGATGTGGGATACTCTTTATTCCCCACGAATTTTGGCTTAATGAGACGAATAATGGAACAAATAATCTTTGATTAAAAAAAGTGAAAACAAATCAACAATTTATTCATGAGGAGACATTGCCATTAGGGAAAAGGGGTGATCTAATCAGGAAAAATTGCATAGTTTACACTGGTCGACAAACGAGGAAACTCATTTGAGTCTTTAAAAAAACGGTAAAGGCTAGGAACACCAACATTCACAGGAATGATTGAATAGTTATTATAATCTTTCTTTTTGTCCGGTTTTTGGAGTGAAGCTGTGTTGACCAGTGTTATCAGTACCGAAAGTACTGCTATTCTTAAAAGCTCTAACCCTAACATCGAAACCGAAAACTTGTTTTGATTGAAAATAATCTTGAGCTTGGAATTAGCTCGATTATCGACTGCTGAAAATCTAGATAAACATTTCAAAAGGTCCTATCTGCTTTCATCGTTTTTCCGGAGCGTCTTTCCATTTTGTTAATGGTTCAGCTTTAGTAACTCTCCCAAGCGTGGTTTTTTGTTCAGAGGCTAGAGTGATCCCTCCGCTATCAACTTGTGCAAATAACGTGTCATAAAAGGTGTTTAATAAGTTGTGGTGATTGAAAGAAAGTGATCGATTAAAAAATTGATCAACACAGATAGAACCTTTTGAAATGTTTCTCTAGAAATAGTTCTTGATTTTAATTTTTTGATTGAAAAAACTCTTATTCATTAATTGCAGAGAGCCTACATTGATCATTAGGAGAATTGATTAATTTTTTTTTCAAAATCACCAAATAGAATCTGATCATTTTCATTTGAAATGTGCTATAATTCAATTGGCTAAAGTGCTGCCAACGTGTCTCCTGGTGGTGTCTAGCCAAACCGAATCATGAAGAGAGGAATCATCTTGTATACAAGTAGCGAAAAATAAATTTGACCCTCTCATGTCCATGCTGCGGGAACTCTGGGGAATCAGGCAAATGTGATTGCATTTCATCTATAATTCCCTGAGTTTATTGAACAAAAGCCCTGAATGAATCAGAGTGGTGTGCCAATCTTTTAACCTCATACACCAGTTCTGACACTTTCAAGTGTCCGAACTATTATGCATAATATACATTTTTGCATAATACGTGCGCGGGTTCAAAGTTTCATTCAAATCGAACATTTTCATTTTTGAAAGATAAGTTATTTGGCATGGAATGGCCCAGAAAGACCTAGTTTTAACCACAAAACTAGAGAACCTACCTATTTGTTCTATTTTTAAGTTGATAAAAAATTTCGTATCGATGATGTATTCAAGTACGTTTTGGGTGTTGATCTGAAACATGTTCAATTAATACAGTAAATATATAAAATAACAAATAAAGATTGTTTCTATTTTGACTGAGAAATGTAAATGCGCCCAGAAGTTATACTTCATCTGAAACATGGTCGGCGTGCAGCCAAACCGAACCAAGCACCAAAAACATTTTTCGAGTAGGTACCTAGGTATACTGTTACTGCAAAGGAGGTTAAGTTGCAGATTCTGCATAGAGCTGTGCATCAACTTACGGCAGATAGGCTATGGATGCGACGCTTTCCGCCAATACTATGATAGTAGTATTATTGTCCAACGGGTTGGCAGTCCCAATTAGTGAATTTTAGAATCCCCACTGGGTATCTAGATTTCGAAGTTGAGACGATTTGTTTCGTTGATTTTGATTTGGGACTAGGCACGTTTTATTCCACTGTATTGAGGTTTTTTTTTGTTGAAATTAAAATGATCTTTTACGTTGAGTGGTGTACATTTCAAATATTAGTAGCTTCTACAATTAACCAGTCGGTATGAAATAACGAATGTGCCATTGTATAAATAAAAATTACCACCATGATTCTCGATTCTGACTACGTGGTGTGGTGAGAACTAAGAAATGGTTGTTGTTGATTTGTTTCTCCGCGTTTTAATGTTTTTTTTTAGTAAGTGTCCGCTACCATGGGGCTCCATGTGAGCTTTTTGGTGTGGGGGTCAGTGGAGGGTATTAAGAATAATGGTTTAAAGGTAAAATATTTTTCATTCCACTCTGCAAACACGGTGTACAATTGGTTATAGCCAATAATGTTAAAGAACTTTCATAGCAATACCCAACCGAAAATATATCTTTTGCAAAGATGCATTAACAAAAAATTAATAAGTTTGTACATATTAACAGAACAAATTACTTTGTAACTCTGAGTGGAACTTTGACGCAAATGTTTTCAGTAAAATTTTGCTTAGTTATGGGAAAGTTTTTACCAAATAAGTTTGACAAATCTTGATAGACAGTTGTTTTTGCTAACTAATCATTCTCGATGTCCTTGTTTTGGCTACATAAATCAAGGAGATTGACGTTATTTGAAAAGGTCGAGGAGTCATCACTATGGAACCGCAAATTCAACACAAAATAATGAAAACAAACTACTTAAAATTAGCACAGTGTTTTATTTCAACGTTTGAACTTACATGCATACAGAAATATATTTACAGAGTCATAATGGAAAAGCATAAGAAGAAGTAATCTACTCCTTTCTTTCTTCTCGCGCTTAGTGCATACGCTGCTAACTTGGCTAACAGGTAAAACTTTAAACAACTTCGAGGGAAGATGCAATTCAGTGCCCAAACAACAATTTAGTTCGTGTCGCTTTCTAGAACCTGCTTGTTCTAGTTTCCTGGAAACATTGTGAGGGCAAATACATGTGTGCGCAGTACGAACTTTGTATCTGTGATGGAAGGTTACGTTCTGTGAAAAATAGTGGTTTTCAATAAATAATTTCCTTTGTGTGCTGGGTGTTGGGTTTCTTGATAGTTTTCTCTAAAACCCTGATGACAACTAGTTTATTATGAGATGAAAGTGGTTGGATAATAATCTATAAAAAGCTATAACTATGAGCTATCTCAATTATAGACAAACATGAGGCCTGGTGGCAATCGATTTCATTCAAGAGAATCAATCGAGATCTTGTAGATCTGTGCGTATTGCTGCTCGTTCGTTTGTTCGTTCGTTCGTGTGATTAATTAACTCTCCTACCAACATCTAACATCTGCTTTGTTTACTTGTTGAAACTTTTCGTTAGGTTCGCGGACTGATCAATTTATCACAGACACAGTATGTACATTGTACAACTAATTAGCAATCATGTTCAGGTTAATTCTGTTCTTACTTTCACCAAGGGTTGTTACCACATTGACCTAAAACGCAAATCAGTTCATTCATAAGTGTGACATTATACGAAAGCTTATTGCTCCTATTGGTTGGTTGCTGCAACGAAAGTAATAAACATCGGTAATATTAATTGCGCAAAGCTTCGGCGGAACTCTCAGCCTTAATTTCGTAATCCAACAACCAGCAGCAGGAGGCAATCATACATATTTCATATCGGTAAGTTAATTACTCGGAATTTTGACAGCGCTGCGTGGCATGGTAACCAATCATGTACCAAAGGGAGGACAAGGATGCACGGGTTATGGGCTCCGCAGAAAGGAATATACTTGCTGCGTTAAATAAATTGAATTATTAACGTGTTGTTGCTCAAATTCGAAGCCAGTTTTAAATTTATATGGGTTGAGGTCGGCATTTTGAATTTATGTTCCACTGTCGGGTTCAGCCCGGCTGGAAAACAGGTTTAACACAATCGATACAGATTATATCGGTTCCGTGGTTCCAGAGATAATTACATATCGATCAACATTAGCGAAAACCAGCGTGACGTTCAACAAAAATAAAATGATAAAATGATAAGCTGAATGTGGATTTTCGTGGGTTATTACTGACTCTGTAGTCGAATCGGATGCACCATGTAACTACCGTTTAAACCGATGCACCAAATGGATGCTGCTTCACTCTGGATTCGAGATAATGCCTGATTAACCCGTGAAACAGGTTATTGTTGCCTCGTTTGGTAATAGAGGCAACCAGCGATTCAATATTGACGGCGAGTTGGATGCAGATTTGTTGAAGGGTGTGATTGTAATAGTAGCCACATGATAACCGACACTGGCAGCCAAATTACGGTGACGGAAAAATTTGCACAACACCGTAAACCGAAAACTGTCATGTTCGAATTTATAAAATCAGTATGCAATTCAATTTCAAGTTTTTGTATTTTTTTTACAACGTGAAAAAAACCTTTGCTCATTTGAAATAATGTTGAAGTTTCGTTGGAAATAATTGTTTCTCGAGTGATTACCGTGATGTGAATGGTAGCGTGCGGTTTTGAATCTCAGAATTATAATTTAAATTTGAGCAGTAACTCTTTATGTTACAGTATTATCCAAAAAATTCAAACCAGGCAGACATCATTCATTAAAGTTCAATCTCGGTTGAAAAAAAAAAAAAACTCCACCGAAGAAACGTGGAAAGCTTTGCATTGACAGCCATTTCCATTATGCAAATTTTGTTTTTTTTTTTTTTTGTTCGACAGCACAAACCGCTTTCAGATCTGTGGGATCTCGACTCATAACGACGACAATTATCGAATCAACACAAGCGTAGTTGTTACCCACATTCACCAGCAACTGCCAAAATAGGTACACAATTGATGAAAATTTGTTTCGCGCACTCCACACTTAACGGGGGTCATGCAGTACTTCGCCTTACAATGCTCAAATTGACCCACAAATATTATGGATAAATATGATGAAGAAATATAAAAAACTCTCCGTGGCTCGTTATCCACACCTTTCTGGCCGCAATATTGCCCCTCTTTGCCGATTCGATGTTAATTGTCCACAAATAATGATGAAATGAAAATTGATTAAAAACCATGGGTCTGGCCCGCCCTTCCTCGGCTGGCACCAGGGTTTGGCTACGGCATTCGATGCTTGACCGGTGGTGCCACGAAGGCCTGCAGGCTAAAATACCGCTGCACGTCACCAGTAGTAACACTGGTCACGTGATGAAACTGACAGGGCTGCGAGATTTGTGACTTTGGCGGTAGAACGATGGGTTTGGTGACTTTCTTGGATTTGCGTTTACGGCCGGGTGCCGAGAGGGCAATGTTCTCCGGATTGCTGATCAGCTCCTCGACGCGCACCCACATTTCTCGGGCGGCCTGATTCGAGTCGAAGCTGAAACCAATCACTTTACGGTGGTCTGAAAGAGAGAGGAAGTGAAGATAATCATAACTTGCTCGAGGGCGTTGCTAGCGTTTGGACTTACCTGCTGAGAGACACATTGTGTGAAAGGCGGCTGCAGCCACCTTGTAGTCCGACAGGTTGTCGATTGTGTCCTTCCATAGGGCAAAGCAGGTGCCCCTTTCGGCAAGCACGAAGCTTACCCTTGGAGTGCATCGGGAACGGGTGCATCCCTTATCGTGCAGCAATACCGGAATGCCGGTGTAAACCAAGCGCCAGTCGTCTTTGCCGATGCTTTCATAGAGGTTGGCGAGTGATGTACTGACGTAAACCTGGAAAGTTGCAAATTGCGGATGAAATTTGATTATTTTGCCTAATGGAGAATGAAATCTTTTAAACGGAGGTATTTTACTATCGCATCGGCTTTGAACAGATAGATAAAACTAACCGAGGCATTGTTATTATAACACCGGAAAGGTAACCCCACTGAAACGGAATTACATGGACGAGCTGTCGATTATGGTTTGAAGTTTACTGCAGCCTCGCTTGTGTTCACAGTTCAATATTATAAACAATTAGCAGTGAATTAAATTTGTCTTGTTTGTTTTGTAGAAATAATTTACTCTTTCATGTTAAGTATCACAACAAACAATTGCTCGTAACAACATTGTATACAGTAATCAAGTGATTATAAAAAGGGCTCGCAACCGCTCACTAGAGGAATCCGAGATATGAAATTTAGCGCAATTATCCGGATTGAACCATTGAATGGAATTATAAATTTATTCTGCTGTCGATGTACACTGAATATATGGTGGTATTTAATTTTCATCATGCTGCCTCACTAGAACTGCTGTGTGTAATCTCCTGACATGGTTGTCGTCTCAGTTAGAGACCATCCATTAATGATGTCACGCACTTAGGGGAGGAGAGGGTTTAGATTATTGTGACATTTTGTGACATATGGGGGAGGGGGGTTAGCTTGAGTGTGACATCACATTTCAACTCAAAAAAAAAAAAAAAGACACATAGCCATACCACAGAGTTCAACTCAGAACTATTTATGATGATCGCATCATTCATTCATATTGACGCTGCAGCACTACTCTGCAATTCGCTGGTGAGTCTAGCGACGCGAAGATTTCTAGCGACGTCATTTTGTATGATTATTTCTCGCACAGTACAATGCAGTTTTAATGTTCTTTGATTAAATTGACATAGTTTTGCGACTAGAAAACAATCAAAACTATTAGAAAATATTACAGTCGCATATTTAGGGACATTTTATGTTGAATCAAAGACTACATTATATTAAAATACTACGAAATTCGCTGGAAAATCCTTGTCAGACGAGTGACCCGTCCCTTCCGATATTTCTCTGCATGCACAATAGTTTTACGATCACTTTTTTGCTGAACGTTCGCTTGAGATAAAATGAAATTATTTTTTTTATGTTTAGAAAACATAATGTTCATTAGTTCTATTTTGCCGTGCATGTTTGTTTATGAATGACAGCGCAATTCAATGTATTTTTAGTAAATTGTGACAAAACGTGAAAAAGAATGATTGGTTATTGTACCATGTGGAGAAAATTTGGATTGCGTATTGTTTTAAGAAGAGGAACTAAATATGGATGGTCTTTTAGGAATCAGCAATGAAATTGCAGTTAGTTATGCGACTCCATCAACAAAATGCTAGGACCAAGGATTAAGCGCCTTTTCTAGTTATCTTTTATAGTCTTCTTTTCCTTTCAGTTTATATTTTAGTAACATCGTTCCAAATTAGAAAAAATGCATTTTTTACAAATTCCTAATTTTCAATCAATTATAACCAAGGAAGGGGGGGGGGATATAAAAACGTGACGTTACTGAGGGGTGGGGGTCAGAAAAGTTGTGACGTTTGTAACAAGGGGGAGGGGGGGAGTTAATTTTTGCCAAATTTTGCGTTACATCATTAATGGATGTCCACTCTAGGTCTGACGCTATGGTATATCACCCTCGTAATAAAGGAAAATCCTATTTATTTATTTTTTACTGTTACGGCCAGTAAAATTCTATAAATTTTAATATTTTTGGTCTATACTCGAATATGATTCTTGAAAATTTTTCCCTGTGAAATCGTGCCAACAGAATCACCAAATTTGAATAATTATAATATATCACTTCCTAGTTATCAAACAAGTGGTTTTCGAACCCGTTACGGCAACTCCACCTACATAAAACAAAAATCATACTACCGCGTTTTTGTGGTAATGTGGATGCGGTTGCAGCTTTGAAATGCTGATTATCCATCCACTGTAATTTACTATACCACAATGGGTTTTATCTAATAACCCCAATACAACTTTTAGTGCCCAGGAACACTTTCAGTGCATTCTATATGATTTATTTTACGCTTAATTTGCCTTTAACAACTTTCGATTTTGTCAAATGAAATATTTCAATGGCGTTTTGGAAAGTTTTATAACTTTCTAAAAAAAAGTTCTAAAGTATATATGTATACTTCGTATATGAATACTTTGTTCTTCAATACGCAATTTTAATTTATGTTACCGCAAAGTTAAATCATTTACAATGATACAATTTTTAAATTGGTAACAAAATTTTGATCGATCACTACCAGAAAACGACTATTTGCGATTTGTCATTAGTGAATTATATCAACAAAAATTAAAACGAGCTTGAAAGTTTTGTGATTTCCCGTCTTTTGTGGAATTGCTCATTAGCCAATCAATGAAATTAAAAAAAAATTTAGAGCAGAAGCATCACTAAACTAGAGAACTGAACATTTGACTAGATTTTTTGAATATACCCACAGCTCTTAATGTACTCGTTATCGATACTGAAAACTGCTGTTCAACCGGTGCTGATTAAAAACAATTTCACTAGCGAAATTCTTCGAAAATTACAACCACACCACACCAAATTTTCTTCCTTGAAACGAGTTTTTATACTTTGGTGAAATATTTCACGCGTTAAAATTTGCTTAAAATCAAACCAAATCATCTTCACCGTTTCTCAGGTAAAGCGAAAATTGAATTCAAACAGAGGTCGTTATCCAAGTTGATCCAAGAACGGACCTTTCGGATTGCGGTTTCTTTGCAGTTAATTCTACAAAACTCAAAGTAATAAATTTCCAAAAAAATTGAAACGCTGAAAATCAAATGAAAACGTTTTCACTGTAGGGATTTTGAAATTGGTAACAAAATTTTGATCGATCACTACCAGAAAACGACTATTTGCGATTTGTCATTAGTGAATTATATCAACAAAAATTAAAACGAGCTTGAAAGTTTTGTGATTTCCCGTCTTTTGTGGAATTGCTCATTAGCCAATCAATGAAATTAAAAAAAAATTTAGAGCAGAAGCATCACTAAACTAGAGAACTGAACATTTGACTAGATTTTTTGAATATACCCACAGCTCTTAATGTACTCGTTATCGATACTGAAAACTGCTGTTCAACCGGTGCTGATTAAAAACAATTTCACTAGCGAAATTCTTCGAAAATTACAACCACACCACACCAAATTTTCTTCCTTGAAACGAGTTTTTATACTTTGGTGAAATATTTCACGCGTTAAAATTTGCTTAAAATCAAACCAAATCATCTTCACCGTTCCTCAGGTAAAGCGAAAATTGAATTCAAACAGAGGTCGTTATCCAAGTTGATCCAAGAACGGACCTTTCGGATTGCGGTTTCTTTGCAGTTCATTCTACAAAACTCAAAGTAATAAATTTCCAAAAAAATTGAAACGCTGAAAATCAAATGAAAACGTTTTCACTGTAGGATTCAAATGGTGAGTTGACAACGTGGAAGGAGCGGCAATGTTGTCTTCCGTCAATAGTTAAGTGGGAAGATGTGACGCGATCATGGGCGCGTAACCATATCTTGGCGGTAGAGGAAATGCTTCGTCAATCCGAGCGTCTGTTGGACAAGACGGTGCGGCTCAAAACAGCGCAGGATAGGGGGACTGATCAACGTCCTGGTGCCAGTGTGGGACTCTCAACAGTCCAGTCACCATGGTACTCCAGCGAGACTAGGGGTTGGTGTAGGCCTTACAAGACATCCGTTGAAACAATCAATACTGAAGGTAACTAATGTTAATACGGACCGGAAAAATTGGCTTAGACCTCGGCAACGAAACGGACTAACGATTGGAAGCTTGGATCTCCTTATTGAGAGCCACCAAGGTCGATATTGAAGTACTGCAGGAGGTATGCTGGAAGGGACTATCGGTACATACGTATATAGATGGTTACACCACCTACCAGAGCTGCGGCAACACACACGAGCTGGGCACAGCTTTCATTGCGATGGGCAAAATGTAGAAGCGTGTGATTCGGTGATGGGCAATCGACAACAGAATGTGCAAGTTGAGGATTAGAGGCCGTTTCTTCAACGGCCGACGCATCATTAACGTGCATTGCCCTTAACTGGGAAGTTACGATGACGATAAGAACGTCCTTTTACGCGTAGCTAAAGCGTGCATACGATAGCTGCCCAAAACATGACGTCAAAATAGTTTTTGTAGATCTCAACGCTCAGGTTGTTCAGGAGGAGAAATTCAAGCCGGTTATTGAAAAGTTCAGCGCACACCGGCTCACGAACGAAAACGGCTTTCGACTCATTGACTTTCCGCTTTCTAGAATATGCCCATACTAAGCCTACATCCAGCATAGCCTCCCATATCAGTACTCCTGGAGATCGCCACAACAGACTGAAACACAAATCAATCATGTTTTGATTGACGAAAGGCACTTCTCGGATATTATCGACGTTCGTCGCGCAAACGTCCTTTCTAACCACTATCTCCTGATGCGCGAAAGACTTTCGGTTGTCAACAACATCCGCTACCGTCGCCCGCCGCGGTATGATCTGGATCGGTACGCGTAATGCCTTGAGGTAGTGTTGCCGGATGAGAAGAAGCTTACCGAAACCCCTCTTGAGGACTGCTGGAGTTCTGTGAAAACAGCCATTGACAATGCAACGGAAGGTGCTGTTGGATTCGTCTAGAGAAATCGACGTAACGACAAAGAACCCGTTATAACATGAGTCGATACAAACAGAAACGAAGACAGCAGACCCATCTTTTCCGGGACAAAAAACTTCGCCCGGAAGAGCTGGAGTGTGAGAAAATGGAGCTGTATCGATCTCAAGAAACACGTAAATTCTATAAGAAACTGAACGCATACCGCGCAGGCTTTGTGCCACGATCTGAAATTTGTCGGGATAAAGATGGAGAAATATTCTCGAATGAACGTGAGGTGATCAACAGGTGAGAGCTGTACTACAATGAAAGGCAGAGGATCAAGACGGTAGGAGGAACGAATTCGTCAATGAGAGAATGAGGGAGACATACTGCCCCCATGATAAGTGAAGTCAAGGATGCTATTCAGCAGCTCAAGAGCAACAAATCAGTTGGAAAGGATGGGTCCGGATAGGTTGGTAAACGGCTGGGCAGTGCGTACCAGCAGTACACCCGTACTAGTTGGCATAAAATAGACCCCAGTGTGGTCCAAGCATAATGCCCAGCAACCACGTGGTACCGACTGGGATACGAGACACCAAGGGAAGATCAGTGAACCGGTGGGAACTTGGTCGTATGCTGACAGGGAAGGGGGAGCTGCACTCCTAGGAGGGCAGCTTGTCCGAGCGTCTGTTCCCCATGTTAGGGGCGTCTGATCCGGAGCGGACGGCTGAATTATGATATGCGGCGTCTCGCCAGCTACACCCAATACGGCAGCCCCGTCGCGAGACTAGGCATCCGCAGCCCTAGTAAGGCAGCATGCCGAAACATTAAAATACTACGAATAATCAAGAATTGAATACGGACCGGAACAATTGGCAACGACCTAGGCGACGAAATAAAGACGACGATTGGAAGCTCGGTACATGGAACTGTAGATCGCTGAACGCCCCGGGTGGCGTTCGGATTCTGCTGGATCAGCTAGAACCCCGCCACTTCGACATCGTTGCGCTCTAGGAGCTTTGCCGGAAAGGAGAGAAGGTACGGAGGATTTGTGGCCGCAGGGCACAGTACTACCGGAGCGGCGGCACAACCAATGAGCTGGGTACCGGCTTTATAGTGCTGGGCAGGATGCAGAGTCGTGTGATCAAGTGGCAGGCGATCAGCGACAGGTTGTGTTTGTTGAGAATAAAAGGCCGGTTCTACACTACACTATCCTCAATGTGCACTGCCCTCACGAAGGAAGACTCGATGTAGAGAAAGAAGAGTTCTACGCACAGCTGGAGGAACTCTACAATCTCGCGTAGAGACATCAAGATCGTCATCGGGGACAAGAACGCGCAGATCGGTAGGGAAGAAATGTACAAGCCGGTGATCGGCCCGCATAGCCTGCACACCGTGACGAACGACAACGGCCAGAGATGCGTCAACTTCGCAGCTTCCTGAGGACATCGCCGAACCCCGCGGCTCAACATCAAGCAGCTCCGGAACTCCCAAGCTGCGGAGGAATACGCGCAACAGCTTGAAGCGGTGCTACCCACGGCGGAGGGGCTGGGCGCATTGCCTCTCGAAGACGGCTGGTGCAGCATTCGCACAGCTATCGTGGAGACCGCAACAGCGACACTAGGAGTGGGAGCACCGAGTGGCAGAAACGACTGGTATGACGGGGAGTGCGAGGCAGCGGTGAATGAGAAGAACCGGACATGAGCGATATACCTGGGCAGGTCAACGAGAGAGAACAAGGCCAATTACAAACGGGCACGGAACGACATGACCACGATTCTCAGACGAAAGAAGCACCAGCAAGGGGATCGTAAGCATGAGGAGCTGGAGCAGCTATACCGTGCCAGTGAAACGCAGAAATTCTATGAGAAGGTAAACCAGTCCCGCAGAGGCTATGTGCCACAAGCCGACATGTGCAACGACGCGGATGGGAACCTTCTCACGGATGCCAGCGAGGTGGTCAACAGGTGAGGTACAGGTACTTCGATGGACACCTGAATGGCGAAACAGTAAACAGAAGCGGAGCAGGAACTGACCTAGGAGCACCAGCAGCGGATGATCGAGTACCAGCCCCCGATATTCACGAAGTTCTTTGTGAGATCGGGAAGCTGAAAAACAATAAAGCCGCAGGCAAAGACGGACTGCCGAGCGAGCTCTTGAAACATGGAAGAAAGGCGCTGGCTAGAGCGCTGCGCTGGGTCATTTCCAGGATTTGGGAGGAGAAAAAACTGCCAGACGAGTGGATGGAGGGAGTCATCTGTCCCATCTACAAGAAGGGCGACAAGCTGGAGTGCCGCAACTACCGCGGTATCTCGCTTATCAATGCCGCCTACAAAATACTCTCACAGATCCTGTTCCGTCGTCTATCACCTTTAACCAGGAGGTTCGTGGGTACCAAGCGGGTTTCTTGGGAGCCCGTGCCACCACGGACCAGATCTTCTCAATCCGACAGATCTTACAGAAATGTCGCGAGTACAACGTGCCCACACATTACATCTTCATTGACTTCACGGCGGCCTATGATACAGTCGATCGAGAACAGCTATCCCTTACTAACACGCAGAGAATCCTGAGTAAGAATCCCCAGGATACCGATTAACATGGTGACGGAATCGTGAAAGGAATCGCAAACACGATCCGGAATCCTATTCAAGGACGCTCACGAATCCAATGTGAGGAATCCTAGAGAATCTATGCGAATCATATGCGTTCGTCCGGGATGGCAGATCATGCACGACAACGGATTTCCGGATAAACTGACTCGATTGATCAGAGCCACCATGGCGCAAGAGAACAACATCAGCCTCCCAACTCAAGTCTCTGTAGACGGTGATGAGCTTGAGGTAGTCGACGAGTTCGTGTATTTGGGGTCACAGGTGACCGCCGACAATAACACCAGCAAAGCGATCCAGAGAAGCATCCAGGCAGGAAATCGTGCCTACTTTTCACTTCGGAAGACACTTCGATCGAATCGAGTGCGACGACGCACGAAGTTGACGCTGTACAAAACCCTGATAAGACCGGTAGTCTTCTACGGTATCGAGACAACAACGCTTCTCGCGGAGGACCTTAACGCTCTTGGAGTTTTTGAACGGAAGGTGCTACGGACTATCTACGGTGCAGTACAGACGGAGAATGGCGACGGCGCATGAACCACGAACTGCACGCGCTGCTTGGGGAGAATCCCAATGCACACCTGGCGAAAGTTGATAGGTTGCGGTGGGCCGGTCATGTCGTAAGGATGCCGGACGGCAACCCTGTGAAATCACTTCTCTTCAGCAACCCTGCCGGCACCAGAAATAGAGGGGCGCAGCGTGCACTATGGCTCGACCAGATCGAAGGAGAATTGCGGGTGATGAGACGCCTGGGGAACTGGCGAAACACAGCCCAAAACCGAGCAACATGGCGACAAATTCTTGATACAGCAAAAGCCACCACGGCTCTCGTCTGATTGGTAAGGTAAGTAAGGGTCCGGATAGGTTGGCTTCCAGTCTGCATCAGCTGATAGTAAGGATCTGGGATACAGAACAGCTTGAAAGGAGGGTAATATGCCCAATATACAAGAATGGCGACAAGTAGGGATGTGAAAATTACAGAGTGATCACGATTCTCAACGCAGCCTTCAAAGTGCTCTCCTAGATCATCTTTTGCCGTCTCTCGCCGCTAGCACGAAGGATTGTGGGAAGTTATCAAGCCGGTTTTATGGACGGGCGATCGGCAACGGACCCAATCTTTACACTGCGGCGTTCAAAAGTACCGCGAACTAACAAGACTGATTAAGGCCACGATGGATGGTGTATAGTGTTGTTTGAAGATTTCGGGAGCGGTATCGAGCACGTTAGAAACTCGCAAGGGACCTCGACAAGGCGATGGTCTTGCTTGCCTCTTGTCCAACATTGTGATTGAAGGTAATCCTCAAGTTGAAACGTGAAGCAGAAAAGGTTAGATTGGAAGTGAATACGACGAAGACTATGTATCTGCTAGCAGTGGAAACCGAGCGCGATAGGCAATAGGGTAGTGATCGACGTAGATGAGTTCGAGATGGTTGACGATTTTGTGTATCTCGGATCATTGGTAACGTTAGAGAACAACTGGAGCAGAGAAATTCGCAGGCGTATTGTAGCATGAAGTCGTGTCTACTACGGACCCCACAAGACGTTGAGGTCTGGCAAACTTCGCCACAAACGACGCTCATAAGACCGGTAGTCCTCTAGAATTTAAGGATGGCGTATGAAGACGAAGAATGAACCACGACCTGCGCAACACGTGAGCCCAGGGTCTAGAAAACGCTCAAGCTAGAACAATGAGCAGGACTTGTTGTAGGAATGCCGGACAACAATCCCGCAAAAATGGTGTTAGTCTCGAATTCGGCCGGCACAAAATGTAGAGACGCACAACGTGCTAGGTGGTTGGACCAATTGGAGCAAGATCTCGGAAATGTAATACGCTCAAGAAACTGGAGACAAGCTGCTGTGGACCGAGTGCGTTAGGGTAACATTGTGACATAAGTGAAATCCTGAGGAATGATACATCAGAATAGTATGTAAAATACAAAATTTTCTGTGAATAATAAAAAAACAAAGGAACAGAGAATGGCCATTGCATGATAATGAAATATTTGCTTGTAATGGTAACACTAGAAATACTCAGAGGTAGGAAGACATTAGTGGTGAGAAAGCTGTGTGCTAAACGAACGAGAAAGGTACCACATTGACGGGTGTTGTAATCAGGTACAAGGAAGAATGTGTTTAGCCTTATACGGATTTAAAAACATGATCAAAACGACAAAAAAGGGCTGAAAATGCTTCTGAGGTACAAAAGAAACAGAAGTAAATAAAAATTCATCCTAAAATACATAGGAAAAATTCGCCAAAATTCCGAACTAAAAATGCTTGAGAACGTTCCCGAGGAGAAAAGAAATTGATTTGGAAATTGTTTGAAATTATTAAGTAATTCTAACGAAAGGAAGAAACCAAAAAGATATTGGTTTAAATTTACACGGTGACAAAAAAGTCCGGTCACACTTTTTTGGGGTCGCCTGTAGCCTACACGTTGCATTTCTCTGATGCCATCTATATGTCAAATGAAAGGGTTAACTTTGCTGCCCGAAGTGGCAGAGTTTCGTTTCTGTGCAGTTTGTTTACATTGTGTTGTGAGCCATGGCAGAATTAAGAGCAGCTGTTATCGCTGAATATGAGAAAGGGTACAAACCCGGACACATATTCATACACCTAAAACCGCTCGGAATCAACCGGAAATTCGTGTACCGGACCATAAATCGGTACCTAGAGACCGGAGGCACCGAGGACAAGGCACGATCTGGACGACCAAGGTCTGTGAGAACTCCAAGACTGAAAAAGATTATACGAAACCGGATTCGCCGGAATCCCGCCCAATCTGCACGGAAGCTGGCCAGGAACCTTAAAACGAACCGAGAATCAATCCGCCTGCTTCTGCACAAGGATTTAAAACTTACACCGTACAAAAAACAGGTGGTTCATGGGGTTACCAAAGCTACAAAGGACAAGAGGTACCAACGGTCGCGGGAGTTGCTCGGTTGGCGCGCAGATGACGAGATTACTTTTTCGGACGAGAAGCTGTTCGTTTTGGAGCAAACAGTCAATCGCCAAAATGATCGAGTTTGAAGTGTGAGCCTCCAGCAAGCTCTTGCAGGCAAGCTGAACGTTTCCCGGTTCCAAAATAAGACGTCAGTGATGGTTTGGGGAGCCATTAGCAAGAGAGGTAAACTGCCTCCTATTTTTATCGATAACAGGGGTCAAAATCAACGCAGCGTACTACCTGGACACGGTTTTGAATAAAAATGTTCGGCCTCAAGCTGAACTATTGTTTGAATACGATTACTACTGCTTCCAGCAAGATGGCGCCCCATCCCATACCGCAAAGGTTGTTCAGGCGTGGTGTAAGGAAAACTTGACCGATTTAATTTCGAAGAATGAATGGCCTCCGTCGTCTCCGGATCTGAATCCACTGGATTATTTCGTGTGGGGATACATGATGTCCAAGCTGAACGACTATAAAATAACAAATTTGGAGTAATTCAAGCGAGTTATCACGAAAATCTGGGACGAGATGCCGATGGAGCATGTGCGCGCCGCTTGCGACGACTTTCCGAGACGTCTGAAGCTGGTTCGATCAGAGAAAGGTGGTGTAATTCCGAGATATCGTCTGTGAAGTATCTTTATGAGTTACTGGATAAAGCTATGAAAGCCAGATTCAGATTTTCTTCTTAATCTTTGAAATATTGAGATTTTCCTGTGTGACCGGACTTTTTTGTCACCCTGTAGGCTGTACTAAAAGTGCAAAGCGCAAAATTATTCCAAATTTAGCTAAAAGTAGTTCCATAAATGGATGAAACTAATTCTAAAATTAGGTCACAGCTTAGTAAAAAGTGCCTCAAAGAGATACAACAAAGTTTGTAATAATTGATTCAAATTATCCTAAAAAAAACTTTAAGCACTAACGAAAGAAAATAATATATCCTATTTTACCTGAAATTCTTGAGAGGTTCTCAATATGCCTGAAGAATCTTTTCAAAAAACAAAAAGTAACGAATCAAATGATTAAAAATTTATTTAAAATATAGCTGACAATGAATCTAAAACCAGAACCTCTGTGTAATTTTTATTAGAGTCCAATGTATTTTTTTTTGGAAAAATATTCATCATCACCCCCTTCGCTCTCTTGTGGACTTGCATGGACCTTAATACGCCTTCAATTTAACATTTGTGTTGAGAAATAAATTTAATATTAATTTTAATGTCACGAATGATAAAAAATGAATTGTTAAAATAAGATAAACGATAAAACCACAAACTTTAAAGCTAGCTACTGAGAGAGAGAGAGAGAGAGTCGAAATGCTTTAATAAGAGTTGTCAGTTTTTTTAAAGCATATTAATTGTCTGCAAGAGGCCCGAAAATTGAAAACTTTACTTATCCAAGAAAGATACATTGCAATGAACGAAATACTGTTGATTACACTGGCTGTAATAATTAAATTTTGTTTATGGCCTTTTTTACGTGGAGGATGCGTTCCAAATATGTATGGACCTGCTTAAAAAAAAGACTTTTTTGAGTTGGAAATTTAACGAAAAAAACCGTCCTAAAATGTTTAAACCTCGTTTAAATATGAAACTGGTCAAAATTTATAGACCGAAATGCAATATTTTACATCTTGAGTATTTACACCAACAATTGTTTTTTTTTTTTGAAAATCTTTGATATGATCACTCATGGTCTAAAAAGGGAAACGTGATTGAAATGAGGTCGATATCTTGTACCGTTGTTGAGTAATGGAGAAAAGCAATCCTCGTAAAAACGCGTAAAAAAGACTTCACTGTATATTCGAGCATGAAAAAGCTTTACTAAGTAGTCAACATATGGGCAAGTGTTATATGAATCAAAAACAGTTATGTATTATTTGTAGTTGAAATTCTCAAAAGCGAGAGTCACCGACTTGTGACAGATTGATATTTGTGTGACCCAAAAAGTTTAATGAAAAATATACTTCTGAACTTTTAATTATTTTGAAACATTTGAGAAAACCCCTATCACAGTAAAACCAGAACAAAAACGAAAATCCCAGTCATGTGTTTTATGATATTGAGGAATAACCCAATACTGGGTGTCTCCATTGAAAATAATAAACATCCCATCCAAAGCTATCCAAAATGTCTTCCCTAGTGATCAATTGAGCCGTTGTAAAATTGCATGAGTTTATGAGAAGTTGTTTATAAACTGTAAGAAGTGTGTCATCACCACTTTCCAGATGTTAATTTAAGCGCTTGTTTGAAAATTCTCTGCACGAAGTTTACTTGGGTGGGAGTGTTTACTGCGCTAAATTGAATTTAAAAAAGTTCTGCTCGTTGAAAAAATACTACCCCATAATTCGAGCAGGAATCTTCCCAATATTCCAAAACTAAAGTTAAAAAAATTAAAAAGAATAAATAAGAGACTGGCTGTAATCTTAGAAGCTCGAAATTACGCAAATGAGTTTCGGTTGGTTTTTTCTCGCATAGTCATTTCAATTATAATGAGTGCGGCTTCCAGTGGCATTTGGCAGCCATACCATCATCAAAAATTGAAACAGTATTTCAAACCATGCACAAGTCACAAAAAGTTCGTTAAAATTCGGCATTTTTTTGGTCATGAGCTTTTATCCCAACGGATTACAATCCAGTTCGATACACTGCACTACATTGAACCATTTACAGAACGGTCGATGACACCTGTGTCACTAGGTTCTTCATCCTTTTTCAATATGCATCAGCACTCCGTGCCGCTGCCATAACAATAGTGTGCATACGAATTGGACAAAAATTGAACCAGACGGTACGCATTACCTAGTGCAGCACCATCTCATGCATACAAAATGAGCGAAACTTTTGCTATTTGTTTGCAAAAAAACGCGACCAATGAGACGCCTGCGATCATCTTTTTGTGCATCATTGAATAGAATGGTATTTTTCTCGGTGAATACGGTGCACAATCGTGATTTCAGCTGCATTAGATTTCTGTTCAACTACTGACCTACTCTATGAATGGTGCAGATTGTCTTTTATCATCGTAATCTGGGTGATATCCCCAGCCGGGAGGAGCCCGGTGACTTCTGAATGTGATGTACTACAGCCTCCGTCTTATTAATTATAAGCTACACATCTACGTTGTTTGTTCACTTTGAATGACGCCATTCGAGACACGTGTTTAGCGGATAGTCTCGGGAAGCGTGACTCGTTCTAGGGCGGAAATTATCGTTTGATGTAGGTATTTTACTGACAGTTTAGTCGGCAGTAAACGTATCGATTAAAATATTGCTCATCTAAGCATACCAAGTATTTTTTTAAATATATTTTTTCCGTCGTATTGATTTTATCGTTTGTTTTGATCATCGCCACCCACGATGGATAACAAAAGAAAAAATCAGAAACATACCATCTTCATGAGTCAGCGGAACTCACATATGATAAACGATTGCCCGCGGTTCTACGTAAACGCGACGTTAGCCATAATAAAAGAGCGCCGCTGTAGGGCCACACTCACCTCGGTACCGAGTCCGCTGAAGAAGCTCTCCACTTGGGCCCGCTCAAAATCGGTTATCATGCCATTGTCCAGACTGATCAAATCGTGCTTGGCATCGTAGTCCAACGCTGTGTCATCCTCATTGATGTAGTTGCCATTCATTGCGGCTAGTTGTTGTTGCTGTTGTTGTTGTTGCTGTTGACTGTGGCGGTGATGATGATGATGGTGGTGATGGTGATGATGGCTACTGCCACTTGAACTACTTCCACTGCTGTTCTGACTGGGAATGGATTGAGACTCGGGGTCTAATGACCACTCCTGAATAACCTCACAGATTTCCGATGCGGAGCCGTCAGAACTGTCCGATTTGCTCGAGGTGGAAGGAGCACTGTTGTCACTGACCGACTCCAGCCGGTGCCTCTGAAGGTGTGCCATCTGGAAATGAGATAAAAGTGAAAATATTAGATCCAGTCTCGCCGTGCAATTAGGATAATGCTTCGAAAAGGGCATCATAAAATAACAAACATGTTTGGGTGGTGGCAGCAGTTTTCTCATTGTTGGGCGCGAGTTTTCGTTGCGACAACAGGGCTAATGGTTGCGTAGCCTACTAGTGATGTGACGACCTTTCCGATTTGATAACGATGCCAGACTGTACCGAACCGGTAGAGGGAACCGTACAGCGAACATGTTAGGTACAGATAAGACACGATATCGAGTGAATGATGGGTTAATGTTGGTGTCTCGTTCTATTTTGAGTAAATGTGATACATGGAAGTGATTTTAGCAGCAATACCAGGTTATCTGGGTTGAGTAATGCGCGAAATGCGCCCCTCATATAAGAACATTTTCTAGTAAAAGACTCGTAAACAAAATGTGTATCACCACAGAAGAGTAGGTATGCATAGTCAGTTTAGATAAGATAAGAGCGCAAGTTGACAATTGTTGTGTTATGTTTTGGATTGTTCGGCGAAAATCATTGCGATCGAACTCACCACAACCGGTAGGTAGATAAAAAATCTACCAGCACACAACAATCGGCTATTGTAGAATGTTTGAACAATATAAATGATACAACCGGATAGTACATCGAATCTTGAATCTCGAAAAATAATCTGGGGTGACATTATTCTTTTTTTTATCGAGTTATTGAGTTTGGAGTTGCATTCGACAATGCGTGATTCTTTCACTTAAATTCACTGTGAAATGAATGGTAATCTACAGTGAATGCTTGTTTGAATAAGTTTACGCAATATCGTACTTCGTACGAAGAACTTATTGACAAATATGTTTTTTAGTCTGACATATTTATTATTCTTTTGATATGAGTGATTTTAAGAGTTGATTGCTTTGAGGGTCTTATATTGATTTTAACATCCACAAATGTTTCATTGAATTATGTAACAATGCTGCTAACAACTCAAGTAGCATCGAAGTACCTATATGAATTAAAATGTTGGCTAGCTAGGTTTCGAGTTCTAGAAAATAGTAAATCATCAAAAGCACTTAGATATTCTATTTCGTTTTAAAATGAAGAGAGATAATGTACGTATTATGAAGCAAGCATTGTTGCAACCGAATTTACTGACGCTGCTGCCAGTAACGTGGAACCGAATGCATATGAATAAAACCAGAGTCGTCGTTAAATGCAAATGTTTTGAACAAATCCTATGTATTTTTAATTGTTATTGATTCGATGATGTTTTTGAATGACCGGATTCATGATAGTGAATCGATCAGCTCATATTTGCATTAACCTAGTCAGTACCAAGATCATCAGTATTGATTACTGCTTGCACTGCTTTAACGATAGCAGCATTCTGAAAAATATTACCAATATCAGTACAAATCATCATGGCAATACTAGCACCGGTTAATACTTCAAAAGTATTTTGATTTTGAGCCGTCCAATACATTGAACATTCGCTAGAGCACCAAATGCGTTATGAACAACGCACATTCGTTGTACTGGTTCCGAAACAGTACAATGGATGCTCTCAAAAGTCGCATTATTGATGTGCAGCGTTGCCATTGTGCCAGATGAATCTGGTTTTTGCCAGATTTCTGTTTGCGCACCATACAAACAGATAAACCTCAGAATCTGCCAGATATTTGTAAATGAGCCAGATATTTGCCAGATTTCATCCGCGTCGTCTCGCAAAAAGGTCATTAATGCGAGATGGGCCGTGCCTGGCCTTTACCTACCTAAACCCGGCGAGAGCAAAAAAAAAAGGTCATCACTTTCAATTCTGCCAGGAATTTTATCCAAAAATGAGTGACAGATTTTTGCCAGACTTTTTATTTTCGTTTTGCCAGATTTTATTCAAAATTTAGTGACAACGCTGTTGATGTGGTTACGCACAGTCCAACTTTTCCGTGAGGTGTCTGGGTGATTTCCAGTTGTTTTCCGATCCATCTCGCAGTCGGATTTTCCATGAACGCGCGCAAAATTCTCTGACGATTTTCTTCTTTTTTCGGTGACATATCACGTGTAAAAAATACACTTCAAAGTAATAATACCCAGCTTTTCATCAATTTTTACCCACGGACAAAAAAGTTACACATGGATGAAAATAGTGCATTTTTTGACGTAGGACTACGTCTAACCGCACTATATTAAGATACATTCTGTGGAAACTAAAACCAAGGTGTAACGTTGGAATGAAAGATTTCAAACGGTAATACGGATGTAACCACAGAATGGATCACTATAGTCAATATGTCGTTGGATTGATAAAATGATGGACACTTTTGTGATTCTGCAGTTATCGTTATCACTTAATTGTTAAACAGTGAAAATTTCATAAAAGTTTCAAGGTCGAATTTTCACGAACAATGTAACAATCACATCAGGGGCGATTCGTCCATAGGTGCAACCTGTGCATTGCACACGGGGACGCTAGCCAAAAAATATATTTTAGACGCAAATTTATATCAATATTTTTTTGGTTTTTAGTTTCACTTTCAAATAGTAACGACTAGAATGGCTTGCGTGATTACGCGGACAAGATTGTGATCACTTCCTCAAATTGCGATTTTCAGAATTTGTAGTTGAACAGGCAGATTCAAAAGCCACGATTCGCCCCTGAATCACATGCAAGCACCCCTGGCACGGACTTCATGACTAGACACCAACTGCCTGCTGTGATATCTTGTATAGCAGTGGCAAAAAAAAATTGACAGAATCTCCCCGTCCCAATAGGTCAACTAATGTTTACTTCTGTGAGCCTAGACTATTTTAATGTCTTGAAGGTGAAGCTTTTTCAGAAAGTTCGTAACCACTTCCATTATCAGACAGTTTTGCGTTCAGCTGTTAGAATGTTATTAAAACTGATGTCTTGAGGGAAAACATGGCACAAGCAACCGAGCAATGTATGAATAAAGCGCTGGTCATTCGTCATTTGTGCAGAAGTGCAGAAGAACTCGATGCCAAAATAGTCTTTATAGTGCTGCTGTCGACGCACAGTGAGGCGTGTTGGGTTAACACGTAGGTGTCGTTTTGCGATCTGGAACACAATCGAATTGCCGTTTGAACTGTCTTCTTCTTCTTCTTGTTTCGTATAGTAGCAATTATCAGTATTCAATATGATTATTCGGGTGCCGCAAAATACGCTGCGCCACCGGGTACAACAAAGTTCTGTATGCTTCGATAGAGGCAGAAAGCAAAGTATATAAATTCGGTGCATTGTACAGATAAAATACGTTGTTTAGTTTTGAACTCTACACTCTGTTTTTCTCAGATTTATTAAAATAACTAAATATAGATTATTTTAAAGACAATAGAGAACCAAAATGCTCCCTACAGATCTTCCAAAAGGTAATTAAACGAGCTGTACTGATGATTATATGTTGCTAGCTAAATGAATTTAGTTCAATATGACAATCCTATTTGCATCCCGCGGTGGCGGTATAGAGGAAAACCAAATTCTTTCCATCTTAATATTAGAGTTTCCTCATTTGTGTTTCTCTTTTTCAATTAAAAATTTTTTTACATTAACATCTTCAAGAGAATATTAACCTAACTTGTAATTGAACAACACTATCCGAACATTAATTGCTGAGGCTAATGTTGTTTATCATTCTAGCCGGGTTTATTTTTGAAGATAACAGACATATGACTTTCAAATATGGCATCTTCGTTGTTTTTTGGTATCTTGAAACTGATAAACTGATTTTTTCTGATCCTGTTTATTGATAAACTGTTTGAACTGACCTGAATTGAATGTTAACATGTTTAAAAAATTCTTTATGTATTATAATGAAAGGTATTCATCAATATTAAAGAGATTATTTTTCCCAAAATAGAGTGCTGCGAATTAACAATAAAAATACAGACCCTGCTCGATTTTGGAAACACGCCAGAATTTTTTCTGTTGCCAAAATCGAACCATGCCTAAAATGAACGGTTGTCTTTTCATGATTTTGACGTAGGACTACGTCTAACCGCACTATATCGAGATACATTCCGCGAAAACTAAAACCAAGATGTAACGCCGGAATGAAAGATTTCAAACGGTTATGCTGATGTAACCACATGATGGATCACAATAATCAATATATCGTTGAATTGATAAAATGATGGACAATTTTGTGATTCTTCAGTTTTCATTATCACTTCATTGTTAAACAGTGAAAATTGAATAAAAGTTTCAAGGTCGAATTTTTACCAACAATGTACCAATCATATGCGAGCACGCCTGGCACAGACTTCACGAATAGACACCAACTGCCTGCTGTGATATCCTGTATAGCAGTGGCAAAAAAAATTGACAGAATCTCCCCGTCCCAATAGGTCAACTATTGTTAGCTTCCATGAGCCTAGACTATTTTGATGTCTTGAAGGTGAAGCTTTTTCAGAAAGTTCGTAACCACCTCCACTATCAGACAGTATTACGTTCTGCTGATAATAAATATGTTAATGTTAATAAAACTGATGTCTTGAAGGAGAAAATGATGGCACAGGCAACAGTACTGCACCGAGCAATGTACGAACAAAGCGCCGGTTACTCGTCGTCCATCAGTGCAGAAGAACTCGATATTCATTTTTGTGCAGTCAAGCCAAGTGAAAACTACATTGCCGCTGTTGACACACAGTGGGGCGTGGAACACAATCGAATTGCCGTTTGAATAGTCTTCTTCTTCTTCTTGTTTCGTAAAGTAGCAAACATCACAAGTTAATATGATTTCTCGGGTGCCGTAGAATACGTTGCGCCGCCGGGGACAACGAAATGCGTTGTTTATTTTTGATCTCTACACTCTGCTTTTTTTCAGATTTATTTGAATAACTGAATATAGCGTATTTAAAAGACAATAGAAAATCAAAATGCTCCGTACAGATCTTTTAATAGGCAGTTAAACGAGCTGTACTGATGATTATATTTTACTAGCTAAATGAAATTAGTCCAATATGACAATACTAGTTGCATTCCGCGGTGGCGGTATAGAGGAAAACCAAATTCATTTCATCTTGATATTAGAATTTGTATTTTTCAATTGAAAATTTTTTTGAATTAGTATTTGCAAGAAAATATTACTTTCCATAATCTTACTTGTAATTGAACAACGTCATGCAAATATTAATTGCTGAGGCAAAAGGTGCCGCCACACGGACGCTAATTCCCTTAGTTTCTAAGTCTTAGTTGATTGTAAAAAGCATTTTTCATCACTGAATAGTAGGCTATGAACTATTCCGGCATGACGGAGTAGTTCAGGATCTCTATGTTATAGCTTTTCCCGCGTTATGATGAAAAAAAAAATGCTTTTTACAATCAACTATGATTTAGAAACTAAGGAAATTACGCCCGTGTGGCGGCACCTTAATGTTGTGCATCACTCTAGCCCAGTTTATTTTCGAAGATAACAAACATATTAACTTTCAAATATGGTATATTCGTTTTTCTTTGGTATCTTGAAACTGATCAATTTTTTTCTGATTGATTCTGTATACTGATAAAATGTTTAAATTGCCCTGAATTGAATGTGTATAAAATTCTATGTCAATTTCAAATTTTCTGTGAATATACATTTTCTACTAAAACTGTAACTCGTTATCGATATTTTTTCCACGAGCTTGTAACTGCATGAAAAAAATTTATGTGACATTTTTGCCGCTTTGTGATCAGTGAGTGAGCCAACTTCAACAAGACAAATAGATATAGAAGGAAGTTTAATTTCTACTAAATCGTACTTAATTAAATATTTTATAGAAGGTTGCCTTTTTGGCGTATTAAAGAAAATTCGCTGTATTAGAATGAATGGTATTCATCAATGTTCCAGAAACCAAATTTAGGGGATATTTGGGTCTAGAGCTCTATAGCAATATTTTAGAGAAAAACTTTCTTCTATAAAGTTGTTACATATGATAAAGCGCTTATTGAAAAAGTATCAAAAATTAGGGTGACCAAAATTTTCGATGCTATCAAGTATGTAACTTTTTTATGTTTGTAGATAGGAAACCTTGTTCTACAATTTTATAGCTCCAATAATTTTAAGTAACAAGTAGCAAAGAAATAATCAAAATACAGACCCCGTTCGATTTTGGCCAGAATTTTTTCTGTTGCCAGAATCGAATCATGCCAAAAATAAACGGTTCTTTTTTAATGTATTTTTGACTTTTTAAGTGGTCAAAGACGACCTTAACAGTAGAAATGGCCACCAATGAACTAGTTTTAGTTCCAAGTCGTTTGAGGTGTCGCTTGAGGAATTTGGGCTGACGACCTAGATACTTGATATTACCACCCGAACCAAAATACCCTCCTTTTGGAAGATGTTGAGCATAAATTGGTTAAAAACGAGCTCAAATCAAACATAGCTTCAAAATAAAAATATAAAATTATTGTAGCCCTACGTCAACTATGCGGTCGTATCTTGAATACCACCTTATTATATATTGTCCGGATATAACGGACGATGGTCCCTTGCTAGTCAAGGCCATCGAAAACAGCAAGGACAAGCGGCCTAGGGTGGCAGCGCTTTCCGAACAGCTCGATGCGATCATCGAGTTCGCGGCGAATAGGAGCAATACGCCAGGGATCTGAAACAGAGATTCATCTTGCTTCAGTCCACCATCGACGAAGCTCAAAAGGAGTACGTCGAACTTATGGCCAGGGCCGGCGTTTCATGTGGGTAGTATGGGTAGTAGTACCCACTCGGAAAATATCCTTGTGGGTACTTACCCACACGGAACTATCGGACAAAACCAAAAAAAAAGTAACGTTGCGAGAGACAGATTTTTCGGTGGATATTGTTGAGCGAGAGGTTATGAATCTGCAAATTTATGTACAGCTGTAAAGTTTCTCAGGAAAAAGGATCATTTTTGAAATTGTTTCATTTACGATAGAAAATTTTATTTACGATAGAGTTCCAAATGTGAAAAATTGGTTGGTTGGTCAAAAATGTAAGACTTTCACGACTGTAAGTGAAACCTCATCAGAAGTCCGATTAAGCTCAAATTCTGGATGAAGACTTTTTTCGAGAATACAAAATTGTTGAGCCATAACGTTTGCATTTAAAAAATGCTCCAAAAATGACGGACGGGTTTACCTTCACACGCACTGACAAAACTACCCATGCAGCATTAATCATAGTAACCCATGAGTCAGCAGTTAAAATTGACTCTAACTCTAACCATAATGGTGAAAACAGTGAAGCTACTCCGTTGAGAAGTGTGCGCGATCAAAGAACCCGCCGCATCGAAAACGGACATCGTACGGAAAAGGGACACCGGTTATGCTTGTTCCGGTATCTACAACATCTTGGCACTGTTGGACTATAATCAGAGCATCAAAAGAAAGACCGGTTCCGTACGGCCGACGACCCTGAGCGACAAGAAACTCCAAAGAATACTGAAGAGGAAGACCGAGGGAAAAGTGGCTACATCGCTGCGCACGCTTGAACGGGAGGTCGGTGCAACCGGCCAAACAGTGGAAAAGTACCTGGCCAACATGGACATCAGAAAGCAGCAGTCCCGTCCATTTATCTCCGAGCTGCAGGCAATGACGCAGTGTCAGCGGCTGAATAAGATGGTCGAGTCGATTTCTCCGGCGAATCGCGACGTGATGGTAGTGGTGGACGCCGAGACCTATCTCACCCTGGATGGCAACGACTTCACCCACGAAGGAAGTGACCTCTGAGATGAAATTCATTTCACTCACCAAGTTCCCAAAGAAGGTGCTGTTGTTGCTGACAATCCGTACTGGACGTGAACGGGGAAGTTTATAGTACGAAGTGCCTGCAAGAAGTTGCGTCGTACGTTAAAAAATACCATAGAGGCGAAAACGCGGTGCTTTGGCCGGATCTGGAGTCGGCCCACTACTCAATGCAATTGTTGGAGGAGATGGAGCGAATGAATGAATGAATGAAAATCGATGCGGTATTCAGGTCGGCTAACCCATCCAACGTTCCTCAGCTGCGTCCCATCCAGAGTTTATGAGCAAACCAGAAGCGTAAAACTTACTCCAATAATCTTGACGCGAAAATTGAGGAGGAATTGATAAATAAAATGAATAAAGAATTCAAAAACATGGCTACACGCATGTTTTCGTCCACCATGGCGAATGTTCCGGTAAACTCTCGGAAAGCCACTCGCAAGGACGTGGAATTGCTTTTGCAAGTGAGCCTATATAATTACCTTCCATGGGAAATTCCTTAAAATCAATTATCAATTATCAATTATCTATCACCATCCGAAAAAAATCCATTTTTTTAATGCAAACATTACTACTTAACGAAATTCAAAAATCTAATTACTCTTAAACATTCCATTAGCACCCCATTGTTGATGTACTCTCGATTTTTCCTAAAATTATGTTCAGGTATCAATAGGTCGCACCCCTGGCTACGCCTTTGTCACCCATGGACGTTCCCTATTCCTTACTACCCACTCGGGAAAATAAGGTGACGCCGGCCCTGCTTATGGCTAAGGTTGAAGCCTCCGAAAAAGAGGTGAGGACTAGAAGGGCAACTGGATCTAAGCAGGTTCTTACCAATGCCCTAATGCACTCATTCGCCGCTATCTGCTTTATGGGGCAAGTCGGTAAGCGAACGAAGCAGTCCCCGAATGAAGCGCTCTGACAACTTGAAGAAGCGGTTGGTGGAGCTAGGCTCGCAAGCTAGCACATCAACAGGCTCAAAGGTCGGAAAATCGACCGGAGCGGCGACTGCGGGAAACACATGGGTTACCGTAGTAGGAAAAGGGCGCCAAGACGGTGAGGCGATAAAACGCCCGCCAAAGGTTAGAAAGGCGAGGAGAAGGGGGGACGCCCTTATACTCAAAACTGACGGGTCTAAGTACTCTGAAGTTTTGAAAAAAATGAGGAGCGAAATCCAGGATTTAGGGGTGGATATACGAACCAACCGTTGATCTCACTCTTTCGAGATGATATTTGAGCTCCGTAAGGATGCTAAGAACAAGGGCACTTACAACAAGGCGATAGCCGAGCAGGTCCTTGGGAAAGGTTCGGGCACTCACCTCGGAGGTGATTCTCCTGTTTAAAAACTTTGATGAATTCACCGAGTGGTGCGATGTTGCACAAGCCCTCACAAGAAGTGCGGGGTGGAGGTGGCCATTGAGTCAATCCACCTCCGAAAGGGTCCAGCGGGGACCCAGGTGACCACCATCCGACAAGCGTCGGCAGATGCGAACCTGGCACTAAAGGAAGGCTGGACAGTATGCCCTCTGGGTTATGCAGACCTTGCAGTAGTGCAGGCCATAGAGCGATGGATGCGGGGAGTCTCCCAAGTGAATAGTGGCCAAGGTGAAAGGAGTATACTACTGCAGTTGCTATGCTCCGCCACGTTGATCTACCGAATGGTTCACCCAGATGGTCGACCAATTTCTCCATGGTGCCGTTGGTGGTGGCGGGTGACTTCAACGCTCGGGCTGTTGAGCGGAAAGGTCGTTCTAGGAATCAGTGGTGTCAGATCCTATTGCAGGCTTTAGAAAAGCTCAGCTTAGATCTGGCCAACGTTGGGACCAAATGTATATATAGCTGAAATGGTCTTCTTCTTCATCACCTGAATATACCTCATGGTGTGAAGATCAGTTGGTTGGTTTTTGAGCAAATTTTATGCGCATGAAATATTTCATCAGAGTATGACCGCTCGTTACCTTACAAGGATAAAAATCTAGTGTATTGGAGAGATGGCTGCGTTTATAGGAAGTGAAAATTGAAAAAGATTGGTTGTAGTTTCTCTAGCAAAACCCATTTTCATCAGTACTGGGTTTATGCGCTTGATTCATTGTATTTATTATTTGGTTAGCTAATGCTAGCGAGAAATCGTTACTAAGGCGGTTTAGAAACCAAATGTATTTAAGAAGAGGGGCGACTTTTCTTTTGCGTGTAGATAATAACATGAAAGTTGAGAATTTGTGTAATGTTTGTAATGCTGTCATATGTACTATAGTTCATTATTGTTAAAATTTTACTCCCCCAATTTACAAATTGGTATATGCCAACAAATTGCCATTTTCCTGAAATCCATCCACGCCCCAGTTTAATCCTATTCCCTTCCGCCTACATCCAACCAAACGACAAGAACACGTTAAGACCCCGGATCCGGAAACAGCAACAAGACCCTTACGATACTCTCAGGGCCCCAGGGAGACAACCCAATATGTCAGTCCGTAATATCTTGGCCCAGCAGCGGAACATATTCAATATGCTGCTTACCCATGGCAATGGAAAACCATCAAGCAACAAATCAGTGCTTTTATTGCAAAACATTCTAGCTTTAAGTTAGATTTAGTTTCAGCTCGTAGTCGGCAGCGAGGATAAAAAATTTGCTTTTAGTTATTAAGATACTTTAGAAAGTAAGCTACCAGATATAATTGGCGCCGTTAAACATTAAATTGTATTTGTGCCGTGTCAAATAAATTATAGATGAAGAAAAAAAAAACAAATTGCCACATATCTATTGGTATTCCACTTATGGATTTTTGTTGTTGTTTTGTATAACTTTTGGGTAGAAGAGAGATGACTACTCTTTCGTTTGCGTCAAAGGATGCTATAAAATCGTTCAATGGAAACAGTGTTTACTTGAATTACCTGCTTTAATTGTTGCTAATACTTTTCCTTTAAATCTTTTTCATAGAACTAAATGTTGATTTATGACTCCAACGAACATTAAAATGCATTTAATGATGGTTTCTTTAGAAACTCAGTGTGGCAAGCATACCAGTCATTGCGGAATAGAAAGTCCTTTTGATTGTAAAGTTCATATCAAACTCTTTCGCCGATTTTATAGTAGATTTGATCATTAAGCAAAACACGATTCATTGATATTTATACACTTGCAGCAAACAATTTTCATGTTGCTCCTAACAGGTTATTGAAAATTAGCCCTAGCAACTTTCACTGCAAAGTAAAAGTCGCTTGTGTTGTATGTTTGATAATTTCAACCATTCATTATTGCATACAAAAGCTGATTTAAATAAATTTCTTCTGTTGCAAAATGAAAAAGACAAATAGAAAAACTAACGTGCTTATCATTTGGGTCGAGCAGAAAAATGTGATTTATTTTCAGTTCCAAATGGAATAACCTATCATCTGCACTCGGTGGAAAATTGGAAAAATAATTCAGAAGTAAAGAACAAATGAATACGATTTATGTTATCACTAATTCTCCAATTCCAGTCGCCTCCAACTTCGTTTAGCCTCTACCGTCTGCAACACACGTTACAATCGATGGAGCACGAGACAAAAATCATCACCAGCCGAAATGCTTCTGGGCACATTCCTATATTAACCTTCGGGTGCTATAATCATTGGTATGGATTCATTTATTGAACCCATAGAGAGCTACCGCCAGATAGTTATTTCAATCAGCATAATCGATTTAAATTGAAGTTTAAAATTAACGTTTAAGTCATCATCAAAAAAGTTTCAGTGATAAAGGGTTCCCGTGTGCAAATATGACAGTAGCCGAGCCGGAGCTAAAAAGTGGTTCGCACACAGGTAGAGGACAACGAAAAAGCCAACCAATGTCCCACTTGTTCATGCCGCACCGTATCTACCGACCGGAGGCCATTGCGTTCCGGTGCAAATATTCAATTCATTCAGTCGACCGCCCACTTGGGAGTGCAGTAGTAATTGAAGCAAAGTGTTTAAATGAAAATTTATACCGCCATCGGGCACCAGGTGCATTCGGTTCGAACAACTGATACGTGCCCCATTCGGAGTGGGATATTTTTTCCGAAAATGTTGCACCAGATCGTCGTAAAGTTAACGGTTCACTGGTGCCGGGTTAAATAATCATGGAGATAAAAAACTATTTTTGTGTGAAAAATAACCTGTCAAAATAATTTATAACGGTAACGGTAATGAACGCATCTACTTAATTTATATTCATGAAAATAGGATTGACTAATAATTGTCAAACATAGATTTAAGCCATTACCTACTAAGTATAGGCAATAATATTACCTGGAAACGGATACGAAAGTTTTAGAAATATAACATAACAGCGATAACTGCTCATATCAATTCCAAAAGGTTTCACGACAACGACGGAACCGGCGTTGAAGCTCGTTGTGTTATATGTGATATATCTGCGTCGACTTTGCAGACAGGGTGTCAGCCAGCAAGAACAACAAAAGGTTGGTCCCGTGCGGATGACAAATGGGCTCTTTGGGGATACACAATCAGGAGTGATAGCTGCGAAAGCTGATCCAAACCACCTGCCGACACGTGTATCACGATGACCGGCCGGGATAAATCGTCTGGTGCTTACAAGTAGGACGTTTGATAGATTTTCCGTGAATGGCAATATAATGCCTATGGGATAAAGGTTTGTGTGTTAGGCAATTGCGTTATGTGATTGTGAAAGTTTCTTTTTTGTTTGTGTACACAATGTAACTTTCATCATTAGGTCTCTTGGGTGAAATGATGACAACATCAAATCAATTGATTTTACTGTTTTTCCATAATGTTCACAAAAAGTGATTATGAAGCATGCCTGATAGGAGCGTGACGAAATATCAATAAAAATACAGAGATGAAGTTTGTTGAGAAAATAAAAAAAAATGTCAGTATATCAACAAGTTGACCTTGTCGACATCAATGACATTGTTGGCCAAGTTCACACTGTTGACATTGCTGACGTTTTGAGTTGATTTTGAAATATTGATATTGCTGACACTGCCGGTGTTGTTGACATTGTTTAGATTTTTAACATTGTTTACTTTACCATACTATTTTTTCCAGCGGCGAATTCACATAATTTTTCCTATTGATGGTTACGAAAAACCTAATGATAACGTGTATAATTTTTGATGTGATTGAAATGCAATTTATTTTTTTCCTCTTAATTTAATATTGTTGATTTTTGCTGAATGGAATAGAATGGTGATGAAAGTCGCCCGTACAGTATGCCAGGACACTTCACACGGTGCTTCTGATTTTCGCGCGATTGTATTACCTGAAAGATGTAACCTTTCGTTTGTGCGAGCGACCAAAAAACCAATGCAACAAATTCGCGAAATCAAATCTAGACGAGATCAAATCAAGAATCCTGATTCAAACCCATTTCGGTTTACCATCCCTGTGAAATACGTGGAGAGGCAACATTTTTCGGTCTTTGTAAAAACAAATGTCAGATAAACATTCTTTTCCTTTAGTGTTATGGCTGTGACTGGCGTCGTGAAACAAAGCAGAGCAGTAAGGAGCTTTTTTGGCCCTATAAATCTATTACTACTTTACTTAAGCTGTGAAAACATGTGCCTTCCCGATCAAACAATTATAACAAACGGGTAACACAAATATAACTAAACTTGATAGAAATATCAAAACCTGTAATATTCTTGATTTGCCAGAATGTTAAAAAGTACAGAATTATATCAAATTCTGTTATCATACACTTGAATGTTCAAAAGTTTGTTTTTTCAAAGCATATTCATAACAAAACTTGTTGTTCAATTGGCAAAATATTGTACACATTCTGTGCCGAACACGCATCAGTACTGGACGTGTTTGGTGATCGGTCCGATAGAGTATAAAACAAAAGACGTGTGAACAAGTGTTGGCATTGTTTGCCTGGTCGAGTGAAATAAATCCGGGTTCAAGGTCGTGCCTTTGTGCAACTGTTTCGCATCGTGACTGCCAGCTGGTGCGCAAGCCGATTTGGCTGCTGGCTGGATTGTGCTACAGCAGTGGACGAGACACAAACGAGGAAAAAGAAGAAGCCATCAGTGTCAGCGAGTTGTATCGCTGTGTGGAGTGATCTCACACCTGGCTCGCTGCTGGTGGCTGTTTGGTGCTGCTGTATTGGTGCTGCTGGCTGTAACGGCTGCTACTTCGAACGATCGGACAACCAACCTTACTGGAAGGGAGAAATAAAAAGGTACGTGTTCTTGTCAGCGCTAGTGCGCTAGACTTAGCGCAATGGATGTAGATCCCTCGCCTCCCGCGCCACCATCCCCGAACCCCTCTGACCCTGACCCTTCTGTTACCCCCTCCCCTGTTCATTCTTCAGTCCCCCCTCGCCCCAGGCTTTACCCAGACGGAGCCCAGGGCAGCTATACTGTCTATTTTCGGCCAAAGGCAGGACCGAAATCGAAAAAGTTGAACCTCTTGCAGATTTCTAAAGACCTGACGAAGGAGTACAAGGGCGTGACCGAAATTTCCAAGGTCCGGCCTAACAAGCTCCGTGTCGTGGTCGGTAACCTGAAAGAGGCCAACGATATAGCTTGCTCTGAGCTCTTCACACGCGAGTATCGCGTTTACATACCCGCACGAGACGTGGAGATCGACGGTGTCATAACCGATTCGAGTCTGTCCGTCGAGTGTATACTGCAAAGTGCCAAAGGGTGCTTTAAGAACAAAACGTGTCCCGAAGTAAAGGTGCTCGACTGCAAGCAATTGCGGTCAGCATCGATCATCGGTGGCAAAACAGTATACACTCCGTCAGACTCGTTTCGAGTTACGTTCGCCGGGTCTGCACTACCAAGCCACGTCTCGATCCACCGGGTTCGTCTCCCTGTGAGGCTCTACGTGCCCCGCGTCATGAACTGCCTGAATTGCAAGCAGTTAGGCCATACAGCCGCCTACTGCTGCAATAAGGCACGTTGTGGCAAGTGTGGGGAGTCTCATGCGGAAGATTCTTGCAGTGTTAACGCTGAAAAGTGTATTCACTGCGGAGAAAATCTGCATGAGCTCTCGACATGTGCGGTGTACATGCAGCGCAGGGATAAAATAAAACGGTCTCTCAAAGAGCGTTCAAAGCGTTCCTACGCTGACATGCTGAAGAAGACCGTTACCACTTCTCCCGTTACTTCGAACCCCTTCGATCTGTTGTCCTCTGATGAAACCGATTCTGACGATTCACCAGCGGGAGCGTCTTACGCCAATCCTGGGGAGTCTAGAAAGAGGAAAAATATTTCCTCTCCTAAACTTCCCAGAAAAGGTCCTAAGATTTCTCAAAGTGAAATGAAAGTTACAAACAAACCAAACAGTGCTGCGGAAAAACCGAAGCAAACTCCTCCTGGGCTGGCAAATTTAAAGTCCCAGAAGGAGTTCCCAGCACTGCCAGGAACATCTAAAACCCCAGTTGCTCCTTTTACACTCCCAGTTGATGAAACAAACTCTGGATTAGTGAAATTTTCTGACATTGTGGACTGGATTTTTGAAACTTTCAATGTACCCGATCCAATTAAAATTTTTCTTACAGCATTCCTCCCAACAGTTAGATCATTTTTGAAGCAGTTGACTGCCCAATGGCCTCTCCTTGCAGCGATTGTATCCTTCGATGCCTAATTCAACTGCGTATATGAAGGATTCTATCTCTGTCTTACAGTGGAATTGTAGAAGTATTTTACCAAAAATTGATTCGTTTAAAGTTTTGATAAATAAAAACAAATGCGATGCATTTTCCCTTTGTGAAACTTGGCTTACTTCAAATATTGATCTCAACTTCCATGATTTTAATATTATTCGCCTTGATCGAGACACCCCATATGGAGGAGTACTTTTAGGGATTAAAAAGTGCTATTCTTTCTATCGTATTAACCTCCCCTCGATTCCAGGCATCGAAGTTGTCGCATGTCAAATGACAATACAAGGTAAAGAGCTTTGTATTGCCTCAATATATATTCCCCCCAGAGCACAGGTTGGGCAACGGCTGCTCTTTGATTTAATAGAACTTCTTCCCTCGCCACGTTTGATTTTGGGAGACTTCAACTCTCATGGCGTGGCTTGGGGTTCCCCATACAATGATAACCGCTCCTCTTTAATCTATAACCTTTGCGATGACTTCGACATGACTATTTTAAACAACGGTGAAATGACACGTATCCCGAAACCTCCAGCGCGCCCAAGCGCTTTGGATCTATCCTTATGTTCGACGTCGCTACGGTTGGATTGCACATGGAAGGTAATCCTCGATCCTCACGGTAGCGACCATCTGCCTATTCTTATTTCAATTACTAACGGGTCAACTCGCATGCGACCAATTGACATTCCGTATGACCTCACACGAAATGTCGATTGGAAGTTATACGAGGAAACGATTTCAAAAGCGGTCGAGTCGATTCAACATCATTCACCACTTGAAGAATACAACCTCCTCGCGGGCTTGATTCTCGACGCCGCGTTGCAAGCCCAAACGAAGAAATATCCCGGCGTAACGATCAAAGAACGGCCTCCCACTCCGTGGTGGGACCAAGAGTGCTCCGATGTCTACACGCAAAGATCCGACGCGTTTAAGGCCTACCAGACGGGAGGTATACCTGGCGACTATTTACGGTATTCGGAGCTTGATACCAAGCTTAAAAGCTTGGCTAAAGCAAAGAAACGTGGATATTGGCGTCGGTTCGTGAACGAGACGTCGAGGGAGACATCGATGAGCACTCTTTGGAACACAGCCCGAAGAATGCGGAATCGCGTAACGGTCAACGAAAGCGAGGAGTCTTCAAGTAGGTGGATATTTGATTTTGCCAGGAAAGTATGTCCGGACTCTGTTCCTGAGCAAAATATTGTTCGCGATGCGTCTCCGGGCCACGACGCGATAGAATCACCTTTTACGATGGCAGAATTTTCAGTTGCCCTCCTGTCCTGTAACAATAACGCGCCTGGATTAGATAGAATCAAATTCAACTTGTTGAAGAATCTACCCGGCAATGCCAAGAGGCGCTTGTTGAACTTGTTCAATAAGTTCCTGGAGCAAAACATTGTACCGCAGGATTGGAGGCAAGTGAAGGTGATCGCCATCCAAAAACCAGGGAAACCAGCTTCTAATCACAACTCTTATAGGCCGATTTCAATGCTATCCTGTATCCGGAAATTGATGGAAAAAATGATACTCCGTCGTTTAGACCACTGGGTCGAATCAAATGGTCTACTATCAGAAACTCAATTTGGCTTCCGCCGTGCCAAAGGGACGAATGATTGTCTTGCGTTGCTTTCAACAGATATTCAGCTGGCGTATGCTCGTAAAGAACAAATGGCGTCTGCGTTCTTGGACATTAAGGGGGCTTTTGATTCCGTTTCTATTGACATTCTTTCGGGTAAACTTCACCGACAAGGATTTTCTCCAATTTTGAACAATTTTTTGCACAATTTGTTGTCCGAAAAGCACATGCATTTTACGCATGGCGATTTGGCAACTTTTCGCATTAGCTACATGGGTCTTCCCCAGGGCTCATGTTTAAGCCCCCTTCTTTACAACTTTTATGTAAATGACATCGACGAATGTCTGGCAAATTCATGCACGATAAGACAACTTGCAGACGACAGTGTAATCTCTGTTACAGGAGCCAAAGCTGCCGATTTGCAAGGACCATTGCAAGATACCTTGGACAATTTGTCTGCTTGGGCTTTACAGCTAGGTATCGAATTCTCTCCGGAGAAGACTGAGATAGTAGTTTTTTCTAGGAAGCATGAACCTGCTCAGCTTCAAACACAATTAATGGGTAAAACGATTTCTCAGGTTTTGGTACACAAATATCTTGGTGTCTGGTTCGACTCTAAAGGCACCTGGGGTTGTCACGTGAGGTATCTGATGAAAAAATGTCAACAAAGAGTGAATTTTCTTCGTACAATAACCGGACAAGGTGGGGAGCCCATCCAGGAGACCTTATAAGGCTTTACCAAACAACGATATTGTCTGTTATTGAATACGGGTGTTTCTGCTTCCGCTCCGCAGCAAACACACATTTGATCAAACTGGAGCGAATACAATATCGTTGTTTGCGTATCGCCTTAGGTTGCATGCAGTCGACCCATACGATGAGTTTGGAGGTTTTAGCTGGAGTACTACCATTGAAAAACCGCTTCTGGAGCCTGTCTTCTCGTATTCTAATCAAATGTGAGGTCTTGAACCGTCCCGTGATTGAAAATTTTGAAAGGTTAATCGAACTTAATTCTCAAACCCGTTTTATGACATTGTATTTCAATCACATGTCCCAAAATATTAACCCTTCTTCGAATATTCCAAATCGTGTCGACTTATCAAATACTTCTGATTCTACTGTGTTTTTCGATACATCCATGATAGAAGAAACTCGTGGAATCCCGGATCATTTACGCGTGCAGCAGATCCCTAAATTTTTTTCCAATAAATATCGAAACATCAACTGCGACAATATGTACTACACTGACGGATCACTTCTTGATGGGTCCACTGGCTTCGGTATCTTCAATAACAATTTAACCGTCTCCCATAAGCTCGATAATCCTGCTTCTGTTTACGTCGCAGAATTAGCTGCAATTCAGTACACCCTAGGGATTATCGAAAAAATGCCCACGGACCATTATTTCATCTTTACGGACAGTCTCAGTTCCATTGAGGCTCTCCGATCGATGAAAGATGTTAAGCACTCTCCGTATTTCCTGGGGAAAATACGGGAACATCTGAGTGCTTTATCCGAAAAATCTACTCAGATTACCTTAGCGTGGGTCCCTTCTCACTGCTCGATACCGGGTAATGAGAAAGCGGACTCTTTGGCTAAGGTGGGCGCAACAAACGGTGATATTTATGAAAGACCAATTGCCTTTAATGAATTTTTCGCACTTGTACGTCAGAATACGATCATCAGTTGGCAAAATGCTTGGACCAGAGGGGAATTGGGAAGGTGGTTACATTCCATAATCCCCAAAGTATCGACGAACCCGTGGTTCAAGGGGTTGGATGTAGGTCGGGATTTCATTTGCGTGATGTCCCGGCTTATGTCCAATCACTATAGATTTGACGCGCTCCTCCGTCGTGTTGGGCTCGGGGAAAGTGGTATCTGTGCCTGTGGTGAAGGTTATCACGACATAGAGCATGTGGTTTGGTCATGCCCTGTACACCGTGACGCCAGGTCTAAATTGATAGCTTCCCTGCAGGCCGAGGGTAGACAGCCGGCTGTTCCTGTTCGTGATGTCTTGGCGAGCCGTGACCTATCCTACATGTCCCTTATATACGTTTTCCTGAAATCCATCCATGCCCCAGTCTAGTCCCGTTCCCCTCCGTCTACACCCAACAAAACGACAAGAACACGTTTGAACCTTAAGCACAAAACCAGCAACCAGGCCCCGCACAATAGAACCAGGACCCAAGGACTACGAGCCTCTGTCCCAACTCACGACATCGTGGCTCAGCAGAACGAATCCATACATGCCATTCGACGATTATCAGACGACCATTGAACAACAAAACACTGATTGGAAATCCCATGCTAGTTTTAAGTTAGACTTAATTTCAGCTCGTAGTCGGCAGCGAGGATAAAAAATTTGCTTTAGTTTTTAAGTCATCAGATATAATTGGCGCCGTTAAACATTAAATTGTATTTGTGCCGTGTCAAATAAACGTTATGTGAAGAAAAAAAAAAAAAAAATACTGTACATTCTAACTAATTCTGCTCTTTTTCTGCCAAAAACCTTACAAAACTTGCTAAGCAAAGCAAAGCCTTGGTGCTAAATTCCGTATCGGAACTCGACCTTCTGTTTATTATACACAGACATCGCAGCCAACTGTTAAGTGTACAGGAAATTGCGGGGCTAGCGCTACGATCCTACTGACACTAACAGTCTCCCAAGACGAGACTCGAACCTTCTTAGGCGAGCATCGTACCTCGAGACTAGCTGGGAGAGTACAAAACTTGCTATAATTTGTAATAATCAGTAGGAATATTACAAAGAATAGGAATTTGAATATTTGAACTATTAACGAGACCAAGTTTAAAACACAAGTTGATACAAAAAGTTCGTAACAAAATATCAAAATTTGTTAAAATCCTGATATTTTAAACTGATCTGGTTCTTTCACCTACACGCTAAAGTTGGATGGTGCCAAACCACATCAGTATTGTGTGAAATTAGTGCAACTTTTGATTTGTTTTGAAAGCTGGATAACAAATGTGTCTCAGCTCTGACGCATCTTTTATACAAACGAATAATCATGCCTTTCTCGTTTTTTGGTCGATTGGAAATAATATCGTCTTAGGTTTTTGTACATGTATTGGTGAAAGATTTTTAAAAACTAAAAAAATACTTGAATATTTACGGCGACAGCTCTCAGCACAATTTTTCATATAAAATAATTTGAGTTCAATCTAGTAATAACCTCATTGTTTGCATCAGCTGGTTATGGCACATAAATCGAATGAAAAATAATCAAGAACCATTTAATAACACAAACTGTTCTATTTTTATGAAAGTCGTAGCATATACCGGAGTGGAAAGCAATATGTCGTGTGAATATCAAAACACCCACTGAATTAATGCGAATTCGTACACGAATCCAACTTTCCTGTCCGTGCTAATTCAAGTACATTACCTATCCTTCCGACGAAATATATGTCCCAACAAAAATTTTTACGCGATAAATTTCCCAAAAAAATAAAACATTAAAAGTGTGCTGCATTCGCTGTCATTAAAAGTTCCCTGTTAAACACTTCCTGATTTATAAGGGTAGCATAAACTGCACCAGTTAGCGAATCGCGTAAACTAGAAGCAACTGGAGTGCCTTTCCCGGCTCGTTTCAAGCCCTCTCTACTTAAAATTTAATGATATAAACAGATGTACGCGCGCAGTCACGCTAGTGCGGGCAGTCACGAGAGGTGGGAAAATTAAGAAAAACAGCACTCATAAATTAGGAGAGTTTCTGTGAACCCACTAACACCTTGAAACCGAGAAGGGCAAGCCTTCTACTGCAGCGCTTTCGAAGTTTGCTTTAATCACCAGAGGACTGAATGAAGTCGTTGATTTTACGTGTTATGTTCTTTGATACCATAAAAAAAACCTTGTACCTTCAGACATAATTGTCGAGAGACGAGCTCTGTATTTAAACGTCCAAGCTCGGGACGCGTGTCTTTTGTGCAATCAGGAACCTCTAACGAATAGCTAGTCTGATCCATTGGCCGAATTATCACGTAAATGTTGCCGGTTGGTACACAGTGCCTAGATGCAGAAGTCACGTCACATTCTAGCAGAACGGTTTTTTTTCTCTCTCTCAGTTAGCCCGTCATGTTTCCCTTCGTGTGAACTCATACGAGCACTCGACAAGCAGTCAGTAAGGTCAGATTTTTTGTCTCCGATAGTAATTTATGCACGTTCACTAACGGTAATTGGAAAGACTTCCTAGATCCGCGATCGCACGTTTGCAATCGGTCAATCGGTCGTGGTAAATGGGTAATGAGGTTGATTTGCAGTCATCTATGTTACAGTGACTCTGAGTCATAAAGTCAAATTAAGAAAGTGTGAAACTGATAAACGCAGGTTTCATTATTCAAATGATTGATCGATCCAGAAACGGCTCAAAATTAGAAACATATTTCAGGTGACAAAATAAATTAAAAAGAAATAGACCGACACTAACAGTCTCTCTCGAGCCGAGACTTGAACCTACGACGACTGGCTTGTTAGGCAAACATCGTTCCTTGAGACCAATTCGGAGAAAAGTGAGAATTCTCAGGATACTTATAACTCGGAGACGGAATCGTGAAAGGAATTGTTTCTACGATACGGACATAATTTGTTCCAATCGCATGTGAAAAACCTTCGCATTGATTCCTATGGAATTCAAAAGAATCGTCAGGGGAATCGTTTCCGCGATGAATCCTCGAGAATCCAAATGTAGGAATCTTCAGGTTTCATTTTGTAAAACCATTCTGATTCGCATTCACACATCAGTCAACGATCCGATTTGTACTTGAAAAAGGATTATTGTTTTATTAAAAATCTTAATTATTTAAAACTTCATTGTAGAACTTTCATATTATAGAGTACAAATAATGTTATTATTGACTTTACATAGGCAGCAGAGACGTCCTGGTTGAAGTAAACCTTTCGCGTCTCTGTAAACAATCAATACAAGTGGATTGCAATCTATTCTACAATATAAGAAAATTAAGATTAAGTTTTGACTCAGTTGCGGTCCCCTTAGACATTTTTCACGCGCTGATTCATCTTTACACATTACATTAACATATACACATTACATTTCATGTAGATCGTTGTTGATCAGATGGAATTAATCAAATAAAATAAAATAAAATAAAAATAAAATCTGTGAAAAGTGGTGCTTGACATTCGACAACTATTTCTGCAGAGCAACAGCTTGGTAAAGGTAACCTGGATATGCGTTTTTGAGAATACTGTGGATCTGATTGAGGAAGTATAAATTTCAACTTAGTTGTCTCTTTCTAAATGTGTTCTAGTTTTTTTATTTAATCCTGTAACTTGTTAAGTTCTGAAAGTATTAAGAACCTCTGTCTGAAAGTAATAATAACCAAACGCTCCTGTAGCTGATGGTAAACGAATGAATATTTTTTATAGAGAAATATTCCATTGCAGCGAAACTAGATTCACTAATATTGCTTCTTTGTGTCCATCAAGCATCAAGCCGAAGCTGCTTTAACTTCTTAGAATGCGAACGGAACCTTTTTGAACATGCGAACCGGATTATAAATTTCAACAATTAGGGGAACCGCTTCATTGTTCATCTCATTAAGCCGATATTCACGAAGAATTCACGGATTAAACTCCAAATTTTCACGAAATCATTGAAAAAATAAACAAAATACGCTTACATGCTCTTATGGAATCGTCCAACATTGGAAATTTAGTGAACTTAGCTAGATTTATCCTGAATTTTGTAAAACAAACCACTTTTCACAACGCTTCTGTAACGGGGTAATGAAACGATCGTAAGACCCCGCGGTCAGCTGACAGTCCGGTGACGGTTCGTTGAAAGAGCGAACGGAAGTGTAGATAAAGAGAGAGAGAAAGAGGAATAAGACGTAGAGAGAAGAAGTAAAGTCGAAAGTGAAAAACGGTTAATTACACGCTACACGAATTAAAAAGTGTGAAATATTAAAGTAAATTGTTAGAAGCGGAGTTGACGGTCTAAATAAATAATTCTTTAAAGAGGCTTCATTCGTTATCATCGGGTACAAAGGAAAAGTTGATCAAGCCACTGATACTTATTTGCAAGTAATAAAATAGAATAGAGGTTAGATTATGCAGCAATTATAAATCGATTGCACTTACAGTTATCTTACAGTTGGAAGGAAATAATACGGTGAAAAGGTGGTAGAAGAATAAGGAAAAACTAAATGTGAGTAAAGGAAATATTAACTAGAAAACAAAATAGTAATTGAAAATTATAGCTTTTAGCGCTCGTCGCTAAAACGTTTAATGGGCTTTTTCGCACGCTCAAAAGATAGCCCCTTTTTCTCTTCAACAATCTAAAAGATTTATATGGTCCTTTGCACCGGATCTACGATGAGTTCTCGTGTTGCTAAGAAATCCCACTGTCAGGCATGTACCGAGAGGGATTCTGAAAGGATGGTCAGTTGCTGCTATTGTGAATCGTGGTGGCATTTCGATTGTGTAGGAGTCAACAACAGCATCGCAGAGCCGGATCGCACGTTCATTTGTCCCAACTGCCAGAGACCGTTGGCAACACGGCCAGTAAATGCTACACCCTCGTCTGCAGTTGCTAGTGAACGCAACAGTAATGCGGGAAGTGTGTCCGGATTCTCCGGTACTTCTAGTTTGAAAACGAGAAGGGTACGTCTGCACTTAGAAAAACTCGAGGCCCATAAGGCTCTAGCATTAAGAAAGCTGGAGCTGGTACGTCGGGAGCAAAAGCAGCAGCACGAGCAGCTCAAATTACAAATGGAGAACGAAATACTGAAGGAAACTTTTCGTCTGCGGGAAGTAATTGAGCTGGACGACGATGAAGATGCTGACGGCGGTGAATCGCAACAGAGTTCATTCAGCAAGGTCAATCAGTGGCAGAATCGACAACGGAAACAGAAGGCTTTGGTTGAAAGCGGCGATGCTGAGCAGAACGTCGTGAATACGATGGCTATATCTGGCGAAACCCCCGCTGGGCAGGATGGCGAAACGCAACCACCCAGCAATTGGCAAAATGTTTTAAGAAGGGTGATAGCAGGTATTTCATTAGATGAGGCAAGCTCAGGGCCGTCTTTAGGAGGTTTTCTCGATAGAACTTCGAGCACACTAGTGCAAACAGGGAGTAAGCAGCAGGTAGATTATACTGTTTTTAACCCAATACCGGGTGATAAATTAGTTCGTCCGACGCGTCCGTCTTTAGGTGCACAAATACCAAATAAGTCGATACCTTTTGCAAATATTAAGCAGCAGAGTGCTGTCACCCCGTTGGTTCCTTCGTTGATTCCTCCGGTTCCCCCACCGTTCGATAATGCAACACCATTCGCGACCGCGAATCAAGCAAGCAGTTTACCCACAATGGATAATGTACTGCATAATATCATTCCGTATGACCCAATGCATTCGCGTCAATCCGTACATACACGTAATCAGATTCAGTCAATAAATCCAGTGAATTTGTTACATCCGTTGAATCCAGTGAATTCAACACAACCATTGAATCGTTTGAATCCTGTGCCAAATCCGGCGTTACCGTTAAACAGGGAACATTCATCAAATGCGCATCTAGGTGGGATAGTTCCAAGGCAGATTAGGAACAGCCAGCCGCCACTAGGGCTTCACACAAACGAATCGTTGTAGTACGGTCCTACACCGAGACAGCTTGCTGCCAGACATGTGATGGCAAAGGATTTGCCTATTTTTTCCGGCAATCCGGAAGATTGGCCGTTGTTTATCAGCGCATACGGAAATACTACTCAGGCATGCGGGTATTCGGACGTGGAGAATCTAGCCAGGCTACAAAGAGCTTTGAAGGGACACGCACTTGAATCGGTGAGGAGTAGATTACTATTACCTGCTAGTGTACCTCATGTTCTCGCTTCTTTGGAAACGTTGTACGGGAGGCCGGAATTGTTGATACACATGCTTGTTGTTGCAAAAAGTACGCGGAGTTCCAGTGCCGAAGCAGGATAAGTTGGATACAGTGATCAAGTTCGAAATGGCGGTACAAAATCTCTGTGATCATTTAGTCGCAGGGGGACATGAAACGCATCTGAACAATCCGATGATGTTGTTCGAGTTGGTGGAAAAGCTACCAGCGAGTATGAAACTGGATTGGTCGCTTTATAAACAGCGAGTAACGACTGCGAATATCGAATCTTTTGCGCAATATATGAGTACCTTGGTGCGTGCAGCGACGGACGTGACGATGAACTACGATCCGGTGGCGCAGCAGCAACCAGCACGTATGGCAAAGGCGGAAAGGTACAATAGAGATAAAAACTTTTGCGGAACACATTCGACGGAAGCAGAAATACGCGTTCCGGCGAAGGGAGGTGAATTACATACCCCGGTGAAGGAGGAAATAGTACGTTCTTTCGAGCCAGCGTGTCTCATTTGTAAAGACCCGAAGCATCGGGTAAAGGAGTGTCCCGAATTCGCAGAAAAAGATCCGGATGAACGTTGGAGAACAATTCAACATTTTGATTTGTGTCGTACATGCCTGGGAGCGCATGGCAAACGCACTTGTAAGGTTCGGCGACGTTGTGAAGTCGATGGGTGTCAATTCCGCCATCATCCACTTTTACACAGTAAACGGGAAGCCAAAAAAGACGACAAAAGGACTTCACCTAAAGTTGTTCCGGAAGTTCACGCTGCTAGCCAGCCGGGCGGATCCAGAGCCGTTACAAATTACCATTTTACCGAAAAGATGACGCTATTCCGAATCGTGCCTGTGACGCTGCATGCCAATAATCGATCTGTGAAGGTGTACGCCTTTCTCGATGACGGTTCATCCAGGACACTAGTAGACGAGGAAATCGTACGACAACTGGGTATAAAGGGTGAACCGCAGCCCTTGTGTCTTCAGTGGACAGCGAGTGTGAAACGCATGGAAGTAGATTCTCAACGGGTCGCGATGGAGATAACTGGAGGGTCCTGTGCTACTAAGCACGCGCTTTCGGACGTGCGCACGGTGGAACAGTTGGACCTACCGCGACAATCTTTACGATATGCGGAACTAGCCAAGGCTTATCCGTATTTAAGAGGTATTCCAATTGCCGATTAGGATGATGCAGTTCCACGAATACTCATCGGAAACGATAACGCATATGTTACCGCCACCCTCAGGATTCGCGAGAGCGACCAGGTGAACCGATTGCAGCTAAATCAAGATTGGGAGGGGCTGTTTATGGAACAAATCCAGATAAAACCGAAAACCGTGCACACAGCTTTCATATTTGCGAATGTCAGGATGATCGATCGCTTTAAACGATGGTGGAACAGTTTTTCTCTGTGGAGAGTCTTGGTATCGTGGCTGAATGTGCTCCGGAATCGAAAGAAACACAGCGGGCTAATAAAATTCTAGAGGAAACCACTAGAAGAGTCGGACTGCGCTTCGAGACGGGACTTCTTTGGAAGTATGACTACTTCGAGTTTCCGGACAGCTATGCGATGGCGGTTAGGCGTTTAAAGTGTTTGGAGCGGCGTATGCAGAAAAACCCATTGATAGGCGAAAGCGTGCGGAGACAGATGTCTGAGTATGAAGAGAAAGGATATATCCACAAAGCCTCACCGGAGGAATTAAAGGAAGCGGATCCGCGACGTGTATGGTACATACCTTTGGGTGTGGTGCTGAATCCGAAGAAGCCATTTAAGATACGGATTTTCTGCGACGCGGCGGCCAAGGTGGACGGAGTCTGCCTGAATACGATGTTGCTGAAAGGGCCCGACTTGCTCAATACCTTGTTGGGAGTGCTTTTCAAATTCCGGCAGAAGCGAATCGCTTTTTGCGCGGATCTGAAGGAGATGTTCCACCAGGTACAGATTAGACGTGAAGATCGGCATGCTCAACGGCTTCTCTGGCGTCAGAGACGACACAAGATCCTGACATCTACCTGATGGATGTAGCAACTTTTGGGGCTACGTGCTCGCCATGCTCAGCACAACACGTTAAAAACGTCAATGCCGAAGAGCATGCCAAGTTGGCCCTCGAAGTTAAACATGTACATTCTCTGGGTGGGTTCCATTTGCGGAACTGGTTATCAAACTGCGATCGTGTTTTGAAACGGGTCGAAGCAGCAGCAGTGTTTTGAAACACGACCGAACGAGTACTTGGGATGTATTGGAGAACAGAGCCAGATGTTTTCACATTTTCCACGGCATATGGACGTGCAGCGACCCACAAAACGGCAGGCGTTACGGGTGGTGATGAGCCCGTTTGATCCGATAGGCGTTCTATGCTTCTTGCTTATCCACGGTAAAATATTCATTCAAGAATTGTGGAGAGCAAAAACGAATTGGGACGAGCTGATTCCCGAAGCGTTGTGCGACAGATGGGTGCGATGGACGGAGAAGTTTCAGTTTCTGGACCAGATAAAAATTCCGAGATGCTATTTCGGAAACCGGACAACGCAGGAAATCAAGACAACACAGTTGCATATTTCCGTAGACGCGAGCGAAGACGCTTACGCTTGTGTAGCGTACATTCGGGCTGTTGTACCGAATGAAATCGAAGTAGCGCTGGTGTGAGGCAAAGCAAAAGTTGCACCACTGAAAGTACAGTCGATTTCGAGGTTGGAGCTGATGGCTGCGGTGATTGGTGTGAGACTGGCTAAAACGATAGTCAAGAAACACACGCTGCGATTCGACGAGGTGTTTTTCTGGAGCGACTCGAAGACGGTGATGGCGTGGATCCACTCGGACCATCGGAAATATCGGCAGTTTGTCGCTTGCCGTGTAGGAGAAATACTCTCGAAATCGGAGGCCACACAATGGCGGAGGATTCCGACTAAGGAAAACGTAGCGGACGATGCTACCAAGTGGGGGAAAGGTCCATGTCTATCATCGAACAATCGGTGGTTCCAAGGCCCTAGTTTCCTGCGCCAAACGGAGAAACAGTGGCTGTCATGGTCAGAGCCAGCTGCGGAATCAACCACAGAGGAGCTAAGAGCGTGCATGGTCCATCACGTAACAACAGCAGCACAGGCAGTCGACTGGAAAAGATTTTCCTCGTGGATGCACTTATTGAGGTCGGTGGCTTATGGGTACAGATTCAGCAGAAATCTAAAACAAAAAGCCGCAAAGCAAAAAGTTGACGGTCTAAATAAATAATTCTTTGAAGAGGCTTCATTCGTTATCATCGGGTACAAAGGAAAAGTTGATCAAGCCACTGATACTTATTTGCAAGTAATAAAATAGAATAGAGGTTAGATTATGCAGCAATTATAAATCGATTGCACTTACAGTTATCTTACAGTTGGAAGGAAATAATACGGTGAAAAGGTGGTAGAAGAATAAGGAAAAACTAAATGTAAGTAAAGTAAATATTAATTAGAAAACAAAATAGTAACTGAAAATTATAGCTTTTAGCGCTCGTCGATAAAACGTTTATTGGACTTTTTGTTCTCTGGCGTGGTGTCCATCCCACTTATTGCCAGCATTTCGTACCGTATCCGCTCTAAACGCGGACATGTGAAGAACACATGCTCCGCGTTTTCTTTCGCACCCGTACAAGCGGGGCACAAAGGGGACTCGGCGTACCCGAACCCATGCAGGTACTGCCTAGAGGAGCCATGGCCTGACAGGATCTGTGTCAGATGGAAGGTTACTTCCCCATGGCGCCTATTAATCCAGCATGCTAACTCTGGAATGAGTCGGTGTGTCCATCTTCCTTTTGTAGTGTTGGACCACTCCCGCTGCCACCTGGCCATTGAAGTTGACCGTTTGGTGTTGCGTATACCCCTCGTGTCGCGTTGGTCGAAGCACTATACATCCTCTTTGACGATGATGCTGATGGGCATCATGCCAGCCAGGACACAAACCGCCTCGTACGACACTGTTCGGTATGCGCACGCGACCATTAGCCTGTACGTACTCTCGAGTTTACCGCGAAGGCACGAGGTACTCAGTACCTTGGACTACACTGGTCCTCCATACCTGAGTATGGACGTGGTCACGCTAGCAAGGACTTTGCGCCTGCTGCTACGGACCGCCGAGCTGTTTGCCATCATGCGAGATAGCGCTGCCACAGCCATGGAAGCTTTCTTGCAGGTATAATCGACGTGGCTCCCGAACGTGAGCTTGTCGTCGATCATAACCCCCAGAAGCTTCAGGGAGCGTTTTGAGGCGATAGTGCATGCACCAGCACTGATCGATGCCTCCTGCTCCGACTTTCTGTTATTTACGACAATAAATTCGGTCTTATGGTGCGCTAGCTCCAGTTTCCTGGAGTGCATCCAGTCTTCCACTACGCGTATTGATAGCGCGGCCTTTAACTCTACCTCTCTAATTGACTCGCCATAGACCTCAAGAGTTATGTCATCGGCGAAGCCCACGATCACCACCCCTGAGGGAGTGTTAGTTTTAACACGCCGTCATACATGGCGTTCCACAGTACCGGACCCAGGATGGAACCTTGCGGTACACCTGCGGTAACTGGAACGCTTTTCTGACCCTCGTTTGTGTTATACACTAGCACTCGATTCTGAAAGTAGTTACCCAGAATCTTGTACAGCGGCGTCGGCACTCTGAGACTCTGTAGCGCTAAGGCTATGGTGTTCCAGCTGGCACTGTTAAACTAATAATAAATTAATAATTATAACTTTATTGTTTGCATTTTAGTCATTATGGCACACTTTTTCATATGAGAACAATAGTAAAGCTGGGTTCAGATGAGAAAAACGAAAAAATTCATTGTTAAAAGCCACATATATGAGTATTTTAGAGAATTAATAGCATGGGTGCTAAATGGTGCGTTTTGTACGGCCCCTCCCCTATATCCAGATGAACACACACAAGATTCACATAGATTTTAGAGGATGCCTCACATTGGAATCGCGGGCGTCCTCGAATTTTCAAGACTACCATGTCTATAGGGCCAGAATTCTTGATTGAGACTCGTGTCATGAGAATCTGTTGGATTCGAAAACCTTCACTTTAAAGGATTCTCAGAATTGAAAACGCCCGGACGAACGCATTAGTTTCGCATAGATTCTCTAGGGCTTCCTACATTGGAATCGTTGGCGTCCTCGATGAGTAATCCTGAAAAAAAATGTTCAAGTCTGCCCAGTCTATGGGACTAGGATTCTTGCATGAGAATCGTGTAAGAATTTCTCGGACCTTTCAGTTTAACCGTTATGTGCTCGACGAGATATCCGGGTACCTTTCTAGATGTCATAAGACGAAATCTCATAGTTCACCTCAATCAATAGTGATAGAAATGATTGACATCTCGAAATTCCAGGCGGGGTTCATGGATGCCTCCGCCACCACAGATCAGATATTTGCGGTTCGGCAGGTTATCCGGAAATGCCGCGAATTCAACGTGCCCAGCCCATACACCAGTGATGTGTGTAGTTCGAGTATCGGGGGCACTCTCGAGCCCTTCGAAACCCGAAGAGGTTTGAGGCAAGGTGCCTACTGTTTAACATTGCTCTGGATGGTGTCATTAGGCGAAGGGGGATTAACACGAGTAGCACGATATTCCAAAAGTTGACTGTTTGGCTTCGCCAACGATATCGACATTGTGGCTCAGACCTTTGTGAAGATGGCGGATACGTACATCGGACTAAAGGCCGAAGCCAAACGGATTGGACTGGGGTTCACGAGAAGACAGTGCTAACCTACCTCCTCGATTTCAAGTTGGTGGTGATGAAATCGAGGTGGTCGGCGAGATTGTGTATCTGGACTCACTGGTAACTGCCGACAACGATACCAGCAGAGAAATTCACTGGTGCATCCGGTTTTCGGAGGACGCTTCGATCGAGTAGAATTCGTCGCCGTACAAGTTAACCACCTACAAGACGCTGATCAGACCGATAGTCATTTACGAGCATGAAACATGGACTATTCTTGTGGAGGACCAACACGCTTTTGCTGTCTTCGAGTGGAAGGTTTTGCGTACCATCTTCGCTGGACTGCAGATGGAGAACGGAACGTGGAGAAGACGAATGAACCATGAACTGCAGGAGCTGCTCGGGAAGCCATCTATCGTCCACACCGCTAAGATTGGCAGGTTGCGGTGGGCTGGGTGTGTCGTAAGGATGTCAGACGAAAGCTCGGTGAAGAAGGTTTTTGAAATCACTCCGCCTGGGACGAGGCGGAGAGGTGCACAACGGGTAAGGTGGATCGATCAGGTAAAAGACGACTACGGACTCTACGCAGACTGCAGAGCTGGCAAACTGCAGCCGTGGACCGAGTGGAATGGAGACGACTCTTACGTACAACAAAGGCCACACCACGGCTTGGGACTGTTTGATAAGTACATCTCAGAACTCATTGAAAGGCAACTTCTGATAACATTATAGCTTTTATATAAATTAAATTGTTAATATTTAATTGGATTTATGACCACTAGAAGCCCCAATGGAAACTGTAGTGGAAGGACAACTTCGAGGATATGTCATCAAAATACCTAAATGTATGATTTTGGCCTGTGGAAGTAATTTTATGAACTTTGAGCCAATATTTGTAAGCATGTTTAAACACTCACAAAATTCCTCAGTTTCGGAATATATCTTCGGAAAACCGAATTTCCAGGAGATAGAGAAAGAGAATTCTAGAAAGAAGATAACTTACAGAATCTTTTTGTGCTGTAACTATCGAATATAGATCGAATTCACAAGAATTTTACTTGTGGGTACCCTTTCGGCTCAAACAAATATCATATCATATCAAAGGCGTGGCTGAGAGTGCAGCCCCTTTGGCTATCTGCCTCCATCTAATACGAACGAATAATTTAGTACTGCAGCCGCACATGTGCAATATGCAACACGCAATAGCGTGATAAATTGTGCAGCTATGCAATTCCACAAACTAATTTGTGAAAAGGGCTTATGAAAAAGAAGGGTATTGATAACTACCAATATTCTTAGAACTAGAACGGTTTGTTTAATCGGTGTGACATCTTTGGAAGAGTTTTAAATAATAATTTCGTTTTTTAGTAAAAAACATACAGCGAGAAAAATAACTTTCTTTTTCAACAAAAAAACAAATAATAAAAAGTAATGCAAAATAAATATTTCTAAAAGCCTATTTGAAATAAAAACTGTTTGTTTTGATTAAAACTACAAATGATTAGCTAAACAATTATGGCTATCTGATCATGGAGAAATGGGAAACAAAAATCTAAAAATTTTCAAAAACAAGAAAAAAATAAAAGAACAGTTTATTTGAATGGTATTAAGTCTTAAGCAAAGTTGTAGACAGTGATTTTGTCGTTCCAGAAAATAAAAATATGCAATACAAAAAAAATTAGAGGAGAAAACAAAAATATGTTAAATAGCTCAAAAAAACTCACTTTTCTGGAATCTGAATTCTTCATAACAAAACTACACACTGTAAGTTATCTAATAATAGTTAACTGTGATGAGACATTCCTTTCAGTCTATAAACAACGCATGTACAGCAGTGTGTGTAGTTAGGGATGAGCAATAGAATAAGTCGACAGTGGAATGTGATACGATATAGATTGTGGAACAGTACCACCGTCCCCCGTAGTTTAATTAGTCAAAACATCATGCCGGAGACAGGGAGATTGCGAGTTCATGTCCCGTCAGGATGCGGTATATTTTTCCAAATCTGTATCATATTTCCAGTTCGCCTATTTTTCGCTCTCTCTACTTTACATACTGTCTGCTTAATGAACAATAGTTAACTGATTTTGGAGAAATGAAATATATAGAAATTGAAATTTGTCGAAATGAACAATTTTTTCAAACACTGTAGTTTTTTCTTTGGATGAAATGCAATGATGCGATGGCTTTCTGTGAAGCAAAGAGTATATTTTTTGACAATGGTGTTTCTATATAAGATTTTGAATAATATGCTGCCTCGCTATTTGTGTGATCGAATTGATAGAGGAAGTGATTTTCATAGGTACAACACTAGAAACGCGGATGATGCTAGAACACCACATTTTTTATTCGGAAGATCACAGAACTCTCTGTTGTACAAAGGAATAAACTTTTTCAATTCGATGCCAAGACAAGTAAAACGTTCAGCAACAATGGCGGAGTTTAAAAGGCTTTGTATTTCACACATAAAGTCTGTCTTGTAGACAGATTATATAGAATTTTTCGTAAATTAATGACGAAGATTGTAAAATTTAAACTTTTTTTCTAATTTATTGGGTACATCAAGTTATTATGTTCATTGATGATGATGGATTTTTGTTTGAATATAGTTATATAATAATTAATATTAGAGTTAAAAAAAATGAGTCGGCTACACATGTTTGAGCCACGCGCGCGTAGACTGACATAGACAATCTGGATATTGAGTACATCAGGTTTAAACCCCTGAAATTGAAACAAAAAGCATAACGGGTTGATAAGTTGCTTTTTGGGTTGCTGTCACCTTAATTTCCTAATTTATTTGCTTTTACGATTTAAAAAAAGGGGTCGGAGAAAAAAACTGAAAAGGCTTGGGTTTGCCTGTGGACTGTAGAGCTCGTTATCGGGAATTATAGTGTCATAGGATCTCTCTCGTAGTTCTGGATCGTTATCCAGAACCAATTCTGATTAGTTAACACTCCTAAATGTTAGGTTCAATTCCTAACCAAGTCCAGATAATTTTCGGGTTGGAAACGTTCTGGATGAGCCTTGGATCAATGTTATTGAAAAATTGTTTATTTTTTATTTATTTTCAAATTATTGGTATTCTTTTGAAGGGTTACTATGTCTGTATTAATAACCAGTCCGTTATTTGTTTGTCAACTGGTTACATTGTATGACTCTATATAATATCTTACTTAGATAAATCGACCAGCTCAAACCGATGTAGGGGTATGAGGTGGGACCATCATCATCATCATTCTGAAAAAATTTCTGGCTACTACTTTGCTTAAGATGTTATACAAATCAAGCAGAGTGTTCTGGCTTTAATTTTCTTTCTTTTTTATTGAAAATTTTAACTCTTTTGTTTCTCATTTCTCCTTGATCCATGATGTTATATGAAAAATATAAATTGAAAAAATGAGCTCTTTTAGACACTTAATTTTAAATAGTTTTCATTTTTTCTCTGGAAAGAAGTATTCTACGGTATATATTTTGTTCGAAGAGATAAAATTATTACACACAACTTTGCCGCAGACGTCACACCCATCAAACAAACTATTCTGTCTCTAAAAATATTTATAATCATCAATATCTTTTTTTGATAAACTTTTTACTCAAATTAGTCGTAATTAAAAAAAATATCATAGAAAGAACATCTATAGCTCATAAGAACATTTGAGCAAAGATTCAGTTAAATCAAATATGAGAAAAAAAAATATTAAAATCTGGACATTTTTCATGGAATTGCTCAGCTGCATCTTCTGCTATCTGCTTCCATCCGACACGAGAAGAATCAGATTGTCTTCTTTCCAAACTGCAAAACGGTAGAACGGATTATTTTGTCGCTTGGTTGAGAGCTTCATCGGTTCAGTACCCTTACTTGCCAACATGAAAATAAATTCGTGTACGCGGTTTGTCCATTTTAGCATTCTAGCGATAACTGAATAAAATTTGCAATTACATCAATCCCAACTATTACAACAATCCAATTATTTCACACTTGTTTTGGAAAAGGTTAGTGAATGGTTTTCATCGAATTCGACTGTCAAAATCCGCTACAGATACGCAGTAGTTTGCTGCTCCCCACAACTCGACAATACTTTGCATAAACGGTGGTATATACAAAATCGATATGATTTCAATCAAAAAGTAGACGTGTTCTGCTGAAAACACTGAATTCGTTTAAGAAAATGCAATACACTTATTCCTTGGAAATGTTAGAACGTCTTAAGGAAGATGGTTAATTCGACTTCACAGCAGCATTTCGAACTCTCGTTTCTGGCACCAGTGAACGCCAGCACGAACAGAATTTTGCTGTCCTCCAGCCGCACAGCTGAAATATGCAACACACAACCGCCTACAAAACGTGTGCGTGACTAAGAGCACATATTTCTGTCTGCTTCCATCCGACACGAGAAGAATTTGATTGTCTTCCTTCCAAGTTGCAACACGATATTTATAGAAAAAAAAACTATGTCGTCAGTCAATTTGCTCTTGAAAAGCTTTGCAATAGTAAAACTACCACCGTTTGAATAGTCGGTCAATTTCATTGCATTTTTATTCATTTCGATTCAATTTCTAGGTATTACATCCTCCCACAGAAATAAAAACATGCTATGCTGGTTCTATCTATCAGGTAGCGCAGTCTGCCTGTTCCTTGCGGTTCGCTTCCATATAGGTATAAATAGCATACGGATCCAGAGTATGGAAGTCCGTTGGGTTAGAGGTTTTAAACTGTCAACAATAGGTCTGTCATTACCGCAGCGCAAGGGCGCGGATGGGGCGTGAAAGCATGTTGCCCGTTTAATTTTCTGGTAATTTAGATTTTATGTTTATTGCACCCATTCTCCATTATGGAGCACTCCGATAGAAAAACGGGAAACTCATTTTGCAGTAGTTGTTGCTGGCGGTAGCGGTAGTGGTGTAGGCAGTATATCCGAGTGGAAGAATGTTTAGACCGCGCCGAAGGACATTTTCATCCCGCGTGGTAGAAAAAGCGTGTTTTTTATGGCACCGAAAGCGACCGCTCGAAATGAGAATTTAACATCGACCGAACGAAACGACAGGATCCTTGGGCCTTTGGTTTGATTCGGATGGAACATTGTTTCGCAATTTTGCCTTTTCGTCTCCCAAAATAAAAGCCAATCTGCAGCACATTCTCTTGAATTATTATTTGGGATACTACGCTTGAATTTATGGCTAATGTGACTGACAATATTGCACAACTTGAAATTTGTTGCTTGTTGGCCGATTGGAAATCTGTTTTCCACCCAATTATAAGCAGTCTGAGCACGAGTTACGCTTTCTTCATCATCAAATCAATTATTAATTATAATTTGAAATGCTCTTAGATTTTTCACGTGATCGTGCATTGAACAAATTATTGTATATTGCGTCCATAGCAATGTATCACAATCAAAACGCTATTCAGACAGCAGTACCTGCGCCAACACCGCCAACCTGGGCTAGGATGTGTATTTTCCACTGGCATCAGCATCGTCATCTCCGGTACCAGCACTTGGGCTGTCAAGTGCGAGTGATGAAGGACTAGGGAAACGTGACAAGTACTGCGATTTTAGCAGTGAGCTTCATGGCAACGTGTATGAATTATTGAGCGCCCGATGCATTTTGTGCTTACTTTGCTGTACAAAGTCATCAGCACTTGTCGCATGGCGCAAGCCGCACGCCTTGCAATACAAAGTGCATTTGCAATCCCGAACAAGGTGCAACATTTAGTCGTAAACATATTTTGAATTATTCAGCTAGTCATAAAAATATCTCTTCAAATACTTAATTAGCTAACCATGAAAAAATCAGCACTCAAAATCAGAAAACAACAAAAGTAAAAAACACAAAATACAAAAACCGCAGTCTAACCAAAAGTCATCTATGAAAATCCCTTACTGCTCGGTTTAGCTGCAACAGAAAAGAACAGCATTGTTGTCGGAAGTCGTGATTTCTGTGGAAGAATTCATCTACAATGTGAATCAAAGATAATAAAGAGCAACCACTTCTCGATGTTCTATTGACGTACTAAAGATAAAAGTAAGGGATACCGTGACAAAACGTCCAAAGCTGCAGTTGTGTTCATCGAATGAAGATCAATAATAATTTGTCTGCTGCGATTAAGAACTAGTTAGCTTTTTTTGTTAAACTCGTTTCTTTTTGCAATATTTTATGCAATATTTTCATAAATAATCTTAAATTTACTAAAAGCCACTTCCCCACAGTGTTTCTCACTGTATATAAATTTCCTGCAGTTCATTATTATCGATGCAATCTGAAGAATGCCGGAGATTACAAGGGAAGCTACGAACTCTGTCGATAAAAAAGATAAAAAATAATAAATAAGAATTCCATTCTCGCGACGGCGAAGCGTGACTCACACTCGAGACCGCAATTAGGAACAGTGCTATGCGATGCATGGCAAGTCCGGATTTGGTGAAATACAGAAAGGACAATAAAGCAGCAAGTTTCTGAGCTGTGAATTATTTCCGCGGTTGGGTGCCTCCCGGTAGAGGAGCAACCAAGTGCACGTGTTCCCCCATTTGGAAGCGCAGTTTGTGAGAACCTCCTTTGTCCTCATTGAGATTAATGGTAACTTTTCATGGGTCCTAAGAGCGCTATTCATATTTCAATACAAATAAAATATCGGAGCCTTTGTCGCGAAGAACGGAGGCGAACGGAATGCACTTGGTTTATCAAGGTCAAAGGGGGTAGAAAAAGAAAAAATAGAGGAATTGCCTCTTGGTTCAAGAGCAGCCATGTTTGCCGTCGTTTGTATTTGGCCTTCAATATTAAATTTCTTTTAAATAATTATGTACAATATCATTTAAAGTTGCGTGGAATATTATGAGTCCATAATATTCCACGCAACTCTAAATGATATTGTACATAATTTTCATACAAAATCGTGGTTCACGTCAGAAGTAACTAAAATTTAAATGAGAAAATTTTCTACGTGGCGTGTAGTTTTCAGAACTGTGTACCCTGGATTAGAGCCGAGGTAACTCGTGCTGTTCAGTTTCTTTGATACACAAACTTCGCAGCCAACTGTTTAGTGTACAGAACAATTGCGGGGCCAGCGCAACGATCCTACTGACACTAACGGCCTTCTTCCGTGCCGGGAATCTAACATGCGACGACTGCCCTGACGAACACATACGACTCGCATAGATTCTCTAGGATTCCTCACATTGGATTCGTGAGCGTCTTTGAAAAGGATTCCTGTAAAAAGAATCCTTAGGAATGCCCTGTATATGGGATTCTTGAATAAGAACCGTGAGTGGGAATCCTCCGGATCGTGTTTGCGATTCTTTTCACGATTCCGTCACCGTGTTAATCGATATCCTGTGGATTCTTACTCAGGATTCTCTGCGTGTTGGTAAGGGTGGCCTGTTAGACCAGCGTCATACCTCGAAACCAGCTGAGAGGAAATCAGTTAATATACATAATATATAAAATAAAATACAAAAAAGACAAGACATTCAAAAAACTAGAAAGTTCAAATCATGAAAATTACTAAAATCAATTTTGAAAACTAAACTTGATTATTTAATGATGAATGACAATTACTTCACTGTCAATAAAAGCCACAGTATATTTTAAAATTGAATTTCTCTACCCGTTTCATTGAAACAGCAGATTCAGCATTGACTGGACCGATATGGGCATGTTTATTAGCATTTGTAAACGTACTAAGGTTCATTGAAAACCAGTCAAATTCACCATTCATTTTTTAATGAAGTTTATTCTTAATTTTAAAAGTTAGGTATGTATCTATGACAATAATTTTATTTAATTTGATTCCTGAATATATGGCCACATTTTTTTATTCTTATTTGAAGCAAAAAAATTAGCAAAAATTGAAAAAGGAATAACAAAAAAATCACAAATAATCACAGTCATCGTTTCTAGAATTCAAATTACGCAATTAAAATTCTAAATTTTACCGAGAAACTACAATTGAGTTCATCTCATTTCTGATTTCGAGTATGGTCTAGATTAAAAATGAACAGCAAATGAATTGTTTAGTGAAAAAATGTTTGCACGTTTTTTTTAAGGATAAATAGCATCTGGTAAATAGCTTTTTAACCATTCCTATGAATTTTGGTGCTCCTAGCACTGACAGAAGTACGTTAAAAGACCTAACGGAAAATTTCATTAAAGTCTCTGAGGACTTGACTGAAATCTTGACCCACTTCCGAGTTGGCTAGGGACACTAAAATTAACTGGAATGGTTGAAAAGCTCCAGGGCAATTTTTGTTTTCGCTATTGTCGACCAGTGTTATTATTGTTAATCAAAGTCCAACATCTAGATCAGGAAATATTTTTCGAATGCTTAGAACAAAATAAAAATCGTATCGTATCCTGATCAGTGCTGGTAAAAACCATTTTCACTAGCGAAATTCTGGGGAAAATTACAACGAACCTCCTCGAATTTCCACTCAAAATAAATCCTAGATCTTCTAGATTCTGGCTAGATTCTCATTCATGTAACTAGCTGTCATACTCTGATGAAATATTTCATGTGCATCGTTCACGGTCATGCAATAAAATTTACTGGAAATCCACTCAATTAAAATCATTACCATTCTAACTAAAATTTCAGAACATTTGAAATGGTGAAAATCAAACAAACACGTTATCCCTGCGACTCACGGATGACTTGACTTTCTTTTTTTCTTTTTTTCAGTCTTTTTGCCGAAGTTAGTTCCATGAGCAATTCCACAAAAAATGTGCAAGTTTTAATATTTTTTTTAAATTGTCATTTTTCAACTTTGCATAGACGTTTCTATAGGCAAAAGATGCCATTTTGTGCTATTGGTTTAATTTTTTGGAACACGACCCATTTTTGAGAAGCTATTGAAAAATGCTATTTTGGGAAGGTATTGATGATTACAAACATTTTTAGGGCCAAAACGGTTTGTTTGATCGGTGTGACGTCTTCACCAAAGTTGTAGATAATAATTTTGTCTTTCCAGGGAAAAAAAAATACACTCTAAAAAAATTGTTTTTTTTTTCTCGAAAAAAAGTTAAAGGAAAAATTAAAATTAATTATCTGAAAAGCTCATTTTTAAAAAATCTAAATTTATTTTCATAAAAACTACAAAGAATTACCTTAACAATACAACCGATCCGATCATGGAGAAATCAAGAAAAAAGTTTCGATTTAGTTATGAACACAAAATGGGATCTTTTGCAAAGTTTCAGCCAAATCAAAAATGGTTGATTAAATTGGTTGCCGTTTTTTTGTGGAATTGCTCCTATGTTTCTTGTTGAAATTTTATTCATGAATTGTAGGGTGTAGGGTCGTTTCTGTTTCGCTCAACCTGTGAATCGTCGCATCTCCGTGCTCCGATTTTTCAATTTTTTACCGATAGCGTTCGTGGTTGTGGTAGACGCGTGAACGTGTGGATTACTTCGTGCGGTGAATGGTTGTAGAAAGGAGCGACACGTCTGTGTAATCACTGCAATGTTGTTGTAATAACTTATTTCAATTCGTGTTTTCAGCTGCAGAACGGAGCACAAACACAACTATTGATATGCCATGAATCATGTAGTTTAATATGTTTAATATAACAACATAACGGACACTTTCCACATGTTTTTCGAATCTATTTTTATTATTTTTTTTGCGTTTCCTGCGTTAAAAATTTGAATACTCCAGTTATGCAAGGTAGCAAACCGAGATCTTCTATACATGTCTAATACTTCTAATTGTATTGTATAGTTTATTTTTAGAAATCTCACATTACATGTACATGATCAAATCTATATTGTTACATTAATCCAATTAACTTATGGTCATTTCACTAATCAAAGTGAATCCTGATCAGAAATCCACCTCACCAACAAAAACTCCCTTCCGTGGTTTGTGTAGGGATGCAGAGGTATACTCGGTCTCTATCAAAGCAAAGACTACATTACAAAATTTCAAAAAAGAAATAAATAGTTCCTAGAAAATCGGGATTGAAAAATTAGCGTTTCAAATTACCTTTATCACGTCCACAAAAACTATAAGCAAGTTGAAATCCATCTTTCAGCTTATAACTCAGTTTTTTGTGAATTTTGAAACACGTCTTTGTGAAATAGAACTCAGCCGTATTTGGTATCGTTTGACATTAAAAATTCAAAATGGAAAAATTTCAAGTTGTGCCAGTGTTGCACGAAACCGACGATATCCCCACCTGACTAAAAGGACGTGGCCGGCGCCGTTGTTGCCCTTAAGAAAATCGGGTCATTGAATGATGCACGGTGAGAAGGAATTACCACTCCCAGTCGTTCTTTCAGTTGATTCATTGTGCATCTTGAGTGGCTCGGACCCATCACGTAGTAGCAACCATTGATATATATAGTCAGAACTATGCTAAGCTACACTGGTCTGGTGGCCAAAACCAAAAAAAACCTGAATTAATCCACCTAGTGGTGCAGGAACCTTTGTTATACTAACTACCTATTACTTTATACTTATAAGACCAGTAAACCACAAATCGTATACCAACGTAAGTCCAATTCCAATAACGAATGAAACGAATTTAAAAGATAGTTTTCAGAGGGTGAACCAAATACGATTATTGAATTAAAGATTGACGTGGGTTTCGCAAATATTATGGATGTTGTCACTGGAGTATATGAGTGTTATTTTTCGATCACAAACCAATTTTCAAATGCTAGTTAGAAGCAACTCAAATTTTTTCTTGAAATAATCGAACGTGAGAAAACAGTAATAGATAACAATGATGCTCATTTCATACTAGAACAGCAAATATGTATGTTAGTTTAATGCGTTTCTTTTTTTTTAAATCACCATAATCCAGGTTTGAAAATCACTTTCGCTTTATTTTTAGAAATCGCAGTATCTAGAATCATGAATCAGCATTTTATATTTTTTACGAATTGAAGCAAATTTCTACAAACCTGCTCTCGAAAAATTATAGTTCAGAATTATACAGGAAAAAAAAACTATTTATGAAAGTTGTCAATTTAATTCTATCTCAAATGCATTATCTGAAAATGAAGGTTTTTACGTCATTTGTGAATTTTGGATATTCAGAGTGTAGTCGAGAACATTATTCTTTTTGAAGGTCTAGGCTGTATAATAAAATTCGAAATGAAGACTTTATAAAACTTGCTGCGATAACGAGGAAGCGGAATAACATGGATACTCTGTTTGCACGTAGTCTTCAATTAGAAAGCAATATTTATATCTTACATGAGCATAGTGTATCATACAAAAAACAATATCGCACGCTTAGCCTTGGGGCTAATAGCGGTCTCGATCAACTAGATTATAGTTGAGAGAATTCGTTATCGATATTGTTTTTGGCACATTTTGCATGTGTAGGATAAGTACAACGATATACCGTGCCCCAGTGCTGAGTCGAGAAAATTTCCAGCTCGAAAAGTTCCTTGACTCGATCGGGAATCGAACCCGACATCACAACCGTGTGGGAGAGCTAGCCGACCGACATCGCTAACCACAGAGCCACGGGGACCACTTAGTGTATCATATCATAGAGATAAGTAACTTTTCACCTGCGCACACTAGTGAACGTGTATAGCCATGTAAAGTTGCTTCAGTTTCCTCCAAACTGTAAATCATCGCATCTCGATGTTCACAATTTCTCAACACTTTTTCCTTATTTTGCCAATTACGTTCACCATCAAAACTGTAGATTCCTGGTCACGAGTAAAACATTCGAACACTGTGAGATCAGATTTTGCCACAATGTTTGGCTCCCGAAAGCTGAAGAAGATTCTCATCCTTAAATCTGGGTTCAACGTAATATATATATATGCGTAGCATCCGCCGATCCCGCAAGGGAGAAATGATCGTTGAGCTCCGCAAAGAAGCCAGAAACAAGGGCCCAGCCTATCGGGCATTGGCCCAAGAGGCGCTTGGAGATAGAGTGCAGGTTCGGGCACTCACGTCGCAGGTAACCCTACAACTTAAATACCTGGACGAAGTCACCGAGGCATGCGAAGTCGTGGATGCCCTCAAGGAGCAGTGCGAAGTGGTTGTGGCACCAGAGGCAGTTCGACTGCGCAAAGGCCCAGTAGGAACCCAGACCGCCACTGTCAGGCTTTCGTCAGTAGACGCAAACCAGGCGCTAAAGGTAGCGAGGCTCAAAGTGGGCTGGTCAATGTGCCCACTCAGCATCTACCAGCCGCCGGAGGTCTGCTTTCGATGCTTCGAGCAAGGACACAAGTCCTTTAGCTGCAAGGGGCCTGACAGGAGCTCCCTATGCAGGCGGTGTGGTGCTGCAGGCCACAAAAGCAAAGACTGCGGAGAGCCCCCGAAGTGCTTGGCGTGCGCCGGGAAGCGTGACGCAAAGCACATAATGGGAGGCCCGAGGTGCACGGCCGGTAAGCCGACTAGCAAGCCACGGGCGTGAGAGTGACACAGCTAAATTTGAACCACTGCTTCGCGGCTCAGCAACTGCTATACCAAGCAGTCACTGAGTCGTTGTCGGACATCGCCATAATCTCGGACCCCTACCGAATTCCTTCCGGAAACGGTAACTGGATTTCGGACGGGTCCGGTATGGCGGCAATATGGACGACGAGCAGGTTCCCGGTTCAAGAGATAGTGTCAACTTCAAACGAAGGATACGCGGTTGCCAAGGTGAACGGAGTGTACTACTGCAGCTGCTATGCTCCGCCTCGTTGGTCTACCGAGCAGTTCGCAAGGATGATCGACCGAGCCACCGGGGAGCTGATCGGTCTATCACCGTTGGTAGTGGCGGGCGACTTCAACGCATGGGCAACTGAGTGGGGAAGTCGACGCACAAACCAGAGAGGCCGGATCTTGTTGGAGGCTTTGGCGAAGCTCAACATAGATCTGGCCAACGTCGGCTTGAAGAGCACCTTCAGTAGAAACGGCGCGGAGTCGATCATCGATGTGACATTCTGTAGTCCAGGATTGATCACGAACTGGAGGGTAGACGATGGCTACACTCATAGCGACCATCTGGCGGTCTGTTATAGCGTAGACTGTAAAACGAGACCGCATGTGGCGAGTAGAATTAACACTCCAGCTCCTCGCGGGTGGAGGATATCACACTTCAACGAAGAGGTATTTGCGGAAGCAATTAGACTAGAACACGAGGCAAGCAGAATTCGTAACCCGAGCGCTGATCAACTTGTTGCCATACTTTCGCGGGCGTGCGACGCCACTATGCCTAGGAACCGCCAGCCTAGGCATGGAAGGCCACCAGTCTACTGGTGGACCGACGCGATAGCGGACCTCCGCAGAGCGTGTCTTCAAGCGAGAAGAAGGATTCAACGTGCGCGAACCGACGAAGAAAGGGAAGATCGTCGAGGGGAATTCAGTTCCGCAAGAGCGGCGCTTAAGAGAGCAATAAAAGCTAGTAAACGTGCGTGCTTCGAAAGACTGTGCGCTAGTGCCAACACTAACCCGTGGGGTAACGCCTATAGGATGGTGATGGCCAAGACTAAGGGTGCGATGGCGCCCGCAGAAAAATCACCAGCGATGCTTGAGCGGATCATAGAGGGACTCTTTCCACGCCACGAGCCAAATCCTTGGCCTCCGGCTGGCGAGTCACTTCACCGACGTTCCAGTATCTCAAACTCAGACCAGAGGTGGTCGGCCAACCTGCCGAACACCCAATATATGAGTGACGGCGTTAGCCGTGCCGAGGCAGAGGAGGCGGAAACGGTTACGAATGAGGAACTCATCGCGATCGCCAACTCCCTGAAGGTGAGCAAGGCACCGGGATTGGATGGGATTCCGAATCTGGCTGTGAAGAAGGCCATCAAAGAGGCCCCCAGACTATTTCGGGAAGTCATGCAGAAGTGCCTGGATGACTGTACATTCCCAGACAGATGGAAGCGACAGAAGCTGGTCTTATTGCCGAAGACAGGGAAACCACCTGGTGACCCGTCGGCATACAGACCGATATGTCTGCTCGATACGGCGGGTAAGGTGCTCGAGAAGGTTATTCTCAATAGACTGGTTAGGTACACCGAATGTGCAAACGGTCTGTCGAGTAACCAGTTCGGCTTCCGAAAAGGCAAGTCTACGGTGGATGCTATTCTGTCCGTCACCAAAACAGCAGAGGTAGCACTCCAGCGTAAAAGATGGGGCATTCGCTATTGCGCAATCGTCACGTTGGACGTGAAAAATGCGTTCAATAGTGTTAGCTGGGATTCCATAGCCCACTCGCTTCGGAAACTAGACATTCCGGTGTCTTTGTACAGGATTCTGGAAAATTATTTCCAGAATCGTGTGCTAGTTTACAGCACAGACGAGGGTCAAAAATGTGTCCCAATTACCGCAGGGGTTCCACAAGGTTCCATCCTGGGCCCGGTACTGTGGAATATCATGTACGATGAAGTGCTGAAACTAAAGCTCCCCCAAGGGGTTGTGATCGTTGGATTTGCGGACGACATCACACTTGAGGTCTACGGCGAGTCGATCGAGGAGGTTGAGTTGACGGCTTCGCACTCTATAAGCGTCGTCGAGGACTGGATGCGCTCCAAAAAACTGGAGCTGGCGCATCATAAGACGGAGATTTCAGTTGTCAATAACCGCAAGTCGAAGCAACAGGCGTTGATCAGTGTCGGGAATTGCACCATCGCCTCTAAGCGCTCCCTGAAGCTGCTGGGGGTGATGATCGATGACAAGCTCGCCTTCGGGAGCCATGTCGAATATGCCTGCAAGAAGGCTTCAATGGCTATTGCAGCATTATCTCGCATGATGTCCAATAGCTCAGCAGTGTACGGCAGCAAGCGGAAACTTCTAGCTAGCGTGACTTCGTCCATACTGAGATATGGCGGGCCAGTGTGGTCCAAAGCACTAGGTACTAGTAAACATCGGAGTAAGTTGGAAAGTACCTACAGGCTCATGTGCCTGAGGGTTGCGAGCGCGTATCGAACTGTGTCATACGACGCAATCTGCGTCCTGTCCGGCATGTTGCCTATCAGCATAGCCATTAAGGAGGACGTAGAATGCTTCGATCAACGTGACACAAGGGGCATACGAGGTACCAGAAGATCATTCTCGATGATCAGATGGCAGCAGGAGTGGTCCAATTCCGCGAAGGGTAGATGGACGCATCGACTTATTCCGGATGTATCCGGATGGGTCGGGAGGCGCCATGGAGAAGTGAACTTCCATCTGACACAGATTCTGTCAGGCCATGGTTGCTTTAGGCAGTATCTACACAGATTCGGGCATGCGGGGTCCCCCATGTGTCCCGAGTGCGCGGATGCGGAAGAGACTGCTGAGCATGTCTTCTTCGTGTGCCCTCGTTTTGTGCATGCGCGGAGCGACATGATGGTAGTGAGCGGGCCAGACACCACTCCGGACAACCTAGTTCGGAGGATGTGTAAAGACCCAAACATTTGGAGGGCGGTTTGTACAGCCGCCTCTCAAATAGTTTTAGAATTGCAAAACAGGCGACAGGTTGACCACCGACACGCCAGTGTTAGCTAACGGCCAGTCTCCAGGTTAGTTAGCTAAGTTAGCAAAAAGACCTAAAGAACCAAGAGGGTGCACAGAGCACAAAAGCCGCTCCCCGAAGCAATACCTAGCGGTGGTCCCGGGGAGTATTATGGGCTGGAGACTGAAGGGGTTTTAGTGGGTCCGGTCACTGATTCAAACCAACCCCACACTCCCTGAGGTTGGTCACCTCAGGGGTTTGGATGCAAATTTCCCCTTCACCTGAAACAAAAAAAAAAAAAAAAAAAAAAAAAAAAAAAAAATATATATATATATATATATATATATATATATATATATATATATATATATATATATATATATATATATATATATATATATATATATATATATATATATATATTTTCCCTTCCGCCTACATCCAACCAAACGACAAGAACACGTTAAGACCCCGGATCCGGAAACAGCAATCAGACCCGCACGATACTCTCAAGGCCCGATGGAAACAACCCAATATGCCAGTCCGTAATATCTTGGCCCAGCAGCGGAACAAATTTAATATGCTGCTTACCTATGGCAATGAAAACCATCAAACAGCAAACCTGTGCTTTTAATGCAAAATATTCTAGCTTTAAGTTAGATTTAGTTTCAGCTCGTAGCCGGCAGCGAGGATAAAAAATTTGCTTTTAGTTATTAAGATACTTTAGAAAGTAAGCTACCAGATATAATTGGCGCCGTTAAACATTGAATTGTATTTGTGCCGTGTCAAATAAACTAGATGAAGAAAAAAATATATATATATATATATATATATATATATATATATTTTTTTTTAAAGGAAAGTGAGGACACGAAAGCTTCGCAAGGTCATTGCAGTTTCCTCTAAAAGCTAATTCAAATTTTTAAGAAAAAGCTAAAGGGTTATTTATTAACACCAGTTAAGACGCACTACGAAGAGTGTAAAAATTATGCAATGTTGTCGATGATTGTTGTTTTCTATTAAGAAATAAATAACGATACGAAAGAAAAGAAATAGAGGTTTTTTTTTCCTGTTTGGACTTCCTCACTGCGACCAGAATCGTAGATCTATTGTGAGATATGCCCGGGTGTCTATCAGTGCTTGTGTGTAATGTGATACTCTTCCTTTCACATGCTTACTGTTCTACTATACCGACGCTCGTTCTTCTTACCAAATATCACCAATTATAATTCCCTGGAGAAGTTTCGTTGTGCATCCTTCTGGCCAGTTTTATTAATAAGAGGGACTTATGTTTTTGGTTAGAGGAAGTCACGCAAAGATGTTATAGATTTCAGTGTGAAGGAAGTGTAAGTGGTGGGGAGCCTGAGAATAAACCCATACTTAAAGTCCAGCTTCGACATCGAATGGACTGATTCTACTAAGATTCGAACCCACGACCATTTGCTTGACAAAGCGGACTCTGTAACCTTGCGGCTACGCAGCTCTCCCTGAAGACAAAGTTTCTGTCTCTTGATTTTTTTTGGAATTTTACGAGTTTTTGAAGAATTTGTTTGGGTTTCACGTTTTTTGTAATGGTTTTGTGATTCGAAACATTAAAATTACCATCTGCAATTGTTAGCCAAATGTAAAATGTTATTAAAAATGTTAAAAAAATGTGAAACATAGGTTGAATGGAGTATCAGATTACTGGACCTTGTATTCCATGCAATAAATACATAGCAATTGTATTTTTATATGAAACTTATGGTTATATTGAAACTGAAATATCACAAAAACACCAAAAGACACTAAAGATTTTTTAATGGACAGTTTTTAGAAGAAGTCATGGTTCGCTAATACTTGCTACCCACTGAGATATCTACTGCACAAAATTATGTATTTTTTTCAAATTTTGTGTATTATTTTCACTTAAGTATGAAACCGACTGACTTCCCAACACTTACGGCTGGCAAAGCTTGCGGCAGAGCAGGCCCTATTGCTGGTATCGCAGGGTCGGCTAGCTACCGGGTAACCAAGGATTACGCGGATAAAGTACAAAAACCAAGAACTTTCACTTTTCTTATTATATTTCGTGTAAGGGTGGCGTGTGGGTGTGTAATCACAATTGATGGTGTGGCGTGTAATATTTACTCACTACTTTTGCTGCTTAGGCTGCGCAGGAGTCCTCTCGACTGCGCAACCCGATTCCGAACGGGTACGAGGCGGCAAGCGGATGGCGGATAGCGGGAACCCAGTTATCTCGAACGTTGATCACAAATGTTGCAGGCGTTCTTCCCTCCTTGACGCAATCGGCCTGACCGCGGCTGACCGCAATGGCCAGCACCGAGAGGGGACCCTCCTTAACGATTAGGACATATTGTCCGAGGGTGTCGATGCTCCTTTACGGGTTAGGCGCGGAACCTTTCCAAGTTCGCGGGCCGAACCGTGTGCTGCGCAGTAACTCCTGTAGCTGCGGGCCAATTTGCAAACGCACTACCGATAGCCCCAAGGGGGAGGGTCCAATCGTTGGTCTAACTCACTGCTGAACAGCACACGGACGCCTGGTGTATAAAAAAAGCTCCCGAGTTTGCAAGTCCACTTCCTTTTATAGTCTCAGACAGTCCGCCAGTTCCCTCCAATAGTTTTGCGCTTAATTTAACTCTTCATTTTTGAAGCAGTTTGCGCCATACTTGGTCCCGCCTCATCGACCAAACAGCGATTTGTATTGCTGCAGCGGTAGTTGTCCCTAACTTATGTGCTTATGTTCTGTATTGGAGAGAAACGTGAAGGCTCGAAACACACGAATAAATAATGACATCAAATAAAAACTAAGAATTGTAACCAACGGTTACAAGTACTTCAGAAACTTCTGTACTCGGAAGAAAACGACGTAATTATTCAATATCTATCGAGAAAAAAGTTGTAAGAAATTTTTTCGAGTGAATTCATAAAATTATCACAATAAAGCGTGAAATTCATACAAAATTTATAAAAACTCGTAGATCTCTGAAACTTGAAGAGTTGGTAATTTTGTATATTCTGTAAGGTTTCATGGAATTTGGAGATCCGCAACTTTGTCGAATACCGCAAAGCTCTAGCGTGTAAGGGAGGGATGTTGGCATCGCAACGCCACCTTTGCGGCTAAATTCCGAACCAATTCAGACATACAAAATGACGCCCTAACTATATCAAGAAACTTTGTAGAAGATCGGAAACCGATTGGTCGAACCCTAAGAGCGCTATAATTTCGTTCCGCTAGATTCCATTTCTGGCCCAGTGTGCACTGCACAATGGTCCAGAAACCAAATTTAGGGGGAAATTTGGGTCTAGAGCTCTATAGTAACATTTTAGAGAAAAATTTTCTTCTACAAAGTTGTTACATTTGATAAAGCGCTTATTGAAAAATTATCAAAAAAGGGAATTGTGGGTAAAATGAACAGGGGTGGTAAAATGGACACCAGTTTGAATCTCGACTATTACGTTGAAAATTAGTACAAACTTATTTGGCACCTTATCTTAGAGGCACTAGAAGTTATTTGAGACAAAGTATGCGACATGATACATTTAAACAGTCAAAATAATAATCAAAAACAAAAAACACGTGTACCTTCTTGGTGGTGATGTTATTTTTGGCCTACAAAAAATAAGGTACTAACCAGCAGAAATCATCAAAAGTTAGTAATTGTTTAAATGATTTCCTCGATATATTTAGGTATTTTCAATAATATGTATGTGCGGGTAAAATGGACAGCTCATGATGGTTGGCGAAAAATAGTGTTAATTTCCATTGAAAAATCTAGATGCTTCGTGTTTATATCAGAAGAATGCAAAGGTAAACTCGGACCGATGAAATAATGACCGCGGATAAACGTACCATTGAATGCGGAATGTCCGTAAAAAAAGCTTCCGCCATTTCTCAGTTTCTTGCGGATAAGGTCATATATTGTTAATAATTCTACAACAAACGGTGAAAGTTGAACTGTTGGTGAATGCATAAGTGTATCACGTGCTATGGAACAACATTTTACTATCTGTGAAGGGATAATTAATGTTCACGTCCAAGGTGTTCATATTACCACCTCCATATGTTCATTTTACCCACACGTGTCCATTTTACCCCCAAAAAACTGCTTTCGAAAATGCTCATGAAAACTACAAAAAATACTATATTTGAGTACTTCTTCTTATTTTTTGTATAAACCAGTAGTGGCTCAGTTAATGTGCGCTATCGACTCATAGTTGTAGTGTTAAACTGCGGAGGAAATTAGGAAATGGCTTAGGGTGTCCATTTTATCACCCCTTCCCCTATCTTACTTTTTTATCTTTATAGATAGAAGAAAAATTTGTTCTACAATGTTATAGCCAGAGCTGCGAATTTTCACTGTCAGCAACAGAATATCAGTTGAAATTGAAGGCTGTGAATATCGATGTCAGCACGAACGAGCTGGGAATGAAATTACTTTCAGGTTTAATCGGTTGACAGTGGTAATACTGACTACCGTGCTGGATCGAAACCCGTACAGTATCGAAATCCGTACACCTTGATGTTTTTCTTCAGTTTTAAGCATTATAAAAGTGAAAATTCATATGATAGTTACATGTACATATCCGTTGAGTTGTTGGCCTTCTGTTAAATTAAACTATGCGCCAGTTGAAATGAAATAAAAATATTGAAAATGAAAAATCAATCGTGTATCGGTTTCAGTTGTCATTTCGTTGTAATGTTAGAGAATTTACTAAGGAAACGTTCTTAAGATAAAAACGATTTCTAAGTGGGATATAAGTGTTTCACTCTGTGAATCTCTTTAAAATTGATGGAAATGGTAAGTCTTTGTCATTTTAGAGCTGCATATTGTCTAATAAATAGTGTAAGTTGTATTTATTCAACAAAAACTGTGCCGTACGGATTTTGATTCTTTTTATTTGCTTGAATCGAAATCCGTACAGCGTGTGTATCATGCATATATTGTTGAACTTTCTTCTTGTTTTCAGCATATAATGGAAGAAAACAAGTATAAATATACGGCAAACAATTTCGAAGGTGCTGTGACTGAGGTGCGCAAGGTAAAGTCGTACCGGGAAGCTTCGAGAGGTTCCGGCGTTCCGGTTACTACGAAACGCTACGAAAATTGCACTATTTCAGCTGATATCAAAAATTAGAAAACCGTGTGAAACTTTAGGAGCCAGTTGATCCTCAAAATATACTCATTCGGTAATTTAAAGATAAATTATAAATAAAAGATGTTCATTTTTGTACTTCTTCATCCATACGGAATTTGATTTATTGTTGTATGGACTTTGATCCAGTCTATATTGCGTGTGAGCGGATTTCGATTCAAAAGTGTACGGGTTTTGATTCAGACAAAAAACTGTGTACGGATTTCGATTCAAAACATGTTCTATTTAAACATGATTTTTTCGAGTTTCAGAGTGATTTTAATCATTTTGCTGGAAAATATTGATAAAATATAAGTAGACCTATAACTAAACATGTCAGTTCAAAGCAATATGTGATTTCTTGATTTTATATTGACCGTGGAAGATTATCATGTGCTTAGGTGTACGGATTCCGATCCAGCACGGTATTGCGATTTCGCACGCGCTGTGTTGTTTTAGCGTTATTCTTGTGTTTGAAAATGTAGTTGCTCATTTACTTCATCAGCTTTTTGCATTGGATTGGCTAAAAACAAATATATTCAACATGTTTCTAGACAATATCCTTTTTTTCACTGACATGATTTTCAATGAGAATTGACACGGGTGGCACTCAATATCAGTCTCAATCTGAGAGAATGAGATTGCTGTTGTGTAATATTCATTTTGTAGTTTCGAAATTTCGCAGCTCTAACTTATAGCTCCATTAATTTTAAGTAACTTTGTAAAAAAAAGATTTTGTCTATCTTTAAAAACAACCTATTTATATTGAAAAAACATATTTTACGCTCTAACTTTTTTATTTCATGTTTCATCTCAAAACTGTCTTTGAACGACTTTTAGAGCTTTTAAGAGAAACAATTTTCATTGCTGACATCGTAAATATCTTAATTTTACTCAAAGTTATTAATATTTTTCATCAAAAAATATGCGTTTTTCATTTGTATATCATTCTTTTTGGGGCATACATAAAAAATATCTCTTGGTCTCATTTTGAAGGGCATACTTGACTCTATAAATGGAGGAACTTTTAGAAATATATTATTTTTCAAATTTGAGTAAATTCAATTTAAAAACAAGCCGAAAATTTTAATAATTTTATACATTATGCAAATAAAATGACCCAGATTTATTTTTTGGTATTTTTTCTTATAACTAGACGTAATTACCTTTAATTTGACCCAATAAGATCGAAAATCGATCAACTGGTTCAAAAGTTATGATTTTTTTCAAAATTAAATACATTAAAGTCGCTTTTTACGCGGTGGATACGTGCCGCGTAAAAAAAAATCGTGTAAACTCCGGAATCCGCGTAAAAAAAACCTCGTAAATTCCGAAATCCGCGTGAAAAAAAACCGCGTGAATTCCGGCGTGATAGAGCTCTAGACCCAAATTTCACCCTAAATTCGGTTTCTGGACCATTGTGCACTGGTTAATAAAAGTTTTGTCCTTTACTTTGATATAGAAAAAAATAAACATCGTTTAACTTAAACACCGAGTCCAAAATCCACAACACTGCGTCTCCATTGATCATGTTACAACGGGAACGCGTAGTCATTTTCAGTTTGAGTGCATTTGTTGACTCTGTTTAGTTATTTTCATGATGGCAACTCCACTTATTCTTCCGATTTCAATTCAGAGGTAATTCAAAACTCGCTATTTTTTTAAGCTCAGAGTCAAGAACACAAATGATTTTATTTCTCAAAAAAGTGAAAAATCATTCGTTCTATATATTTTTCCACAATAGGAAATATTGCTGAGTGACAGAATAATGACGAATTTTTCTTGATGGAACATATTCGCAAATAATTTAACATTTGAGCTCAAAATCAGTTAGTTAACACAGAGTTTGCGTTAAAAATTTCAGTTTCAATTAAAAAGTGAAATGAATCAATAGGTAAAGTTTTCGTAGAGTGATTCCGTTAGCTAACTTGGTAATGAAACGAAGTGGTCATTGAAGTTGCTCGAGTTCTATCAGTTCTTGGATCAACACATAAAATTTTGTTTTCTTGTTTTATTTTAAGATAAAATATGAAAATCGTGGGCGGATCATTTTATACTATACCTTGCTACTTTCATAGCAATTAAGCTCATGCTGAATAGTTTTTCTATGCTTTCAAAATTATTTTTGAAATTTTACCCCAAATATAATTGCGACAAATTCAAAAATATAAAATCGATTCATCAAAATAAAAATGTCCGCATTTTAACATATTCGCCGATTCATGTAATTATGTATTTCAACGCGTTCTGATCAGATGTTTAAGTTACATATTCTTGAATATGATCTCAAGAGCAACGTACTGATATTTCACCTTTAAATCATTTGCGACCGTCATATCGGCAATGGATTACTTCGGCTAATCTTAAATGCACAATCTAATTATCAGCCAGAGTTGTTTGCACTCCACGCCCAGCTGAGCAGATCCCAGATCGCCCTTATTCGCAGCCGTTTGTTCCACTGTTGTTCGTACGAACTACATGTGTACGCCTTGCAACAACATTGAATTTATTTGAACATACACACAACACACAATAGCGCACGTCCCACATCCTTGCACGGGAGATTACGATACGATCCAGCGAACAGGTCGAGACGACATCGGAATTACCGCTGGCAACGTTCGGTCGTAATGCCGCCATTAATTCGAGACACTGTTTCGAGCGCAAACCAATCGACAAATAATTTAATTATAGCCCATTTCCGTCGGAACTACACGATTTTGCGGCTTGCATGTTTCGTTAGGATTTGGCTTTGTAGCAGATTTGAGGATATTTTGGTGTACGGTTGGTCCTAGGGTTACAATCATTGACCTCTCTTTCAATTTTATCCAAAGTGCAACAGTGAATCAACTCGTAATTCGCCGCAAAATTTCTGAATTAATTATTTTCCACTAGGGTGCGTTCGCTAGTAGTGGACCGGTTCGTATTGCAGTTTTGGTTGATTTTCAACCAAATATTTTTAATTAAAAAAAACCTAATGACCAGCCGTTTCCATTTGCATCGTAATATGTTTTAGACGCGAATTAATTATCAAACTGAGTTATGTTGTTTTAAGGTGGAATTGAAAATATTTGCGATTCAAATTAATATCTTTAAAACAAATTAGATTCGTCACTAGTAAAAGTACCCTAGAATCAAGTGTTATCCTTTCACACCAGCTAGCTACCTTCCTGCGTTTAGAAAAAATGTACAGCTGTTTTTCTTCGCCCGCTTAATTTACTATTTAACTTGTCGCTTCGGCGATGTGCTTTTCCTACCAGTTGGAAATTGTCGGTTATGTTTCCTGTTCACAAAAAAGGTGACAAACGCGATATACAGAACTACAGAGGCATTACTTCTCTTTGCGCTTGTTCAAAAGTATTCTAAATTATAATTTATAACGCACTCTTTGCTAGTTGCAAGCATTACATCTCGATGAACCAACACGGCTTCTATCAAAATCGTTCTACAACTACCAATCTCGTACAATTTACTACTACATGCATACAGAACATGACTGAAGGTGCCCAAATCGACGTAGTTTATACAGATTTGAAAGCTGCGTTCGATCGCGTTGACCATGGTGTTCTGCTCGCCAAGTTGGAGAAATTAGGAGTTGTTTCTGCTCTCGTACAATGGCTAAGGTCCTATTTGGTAAATCGAACGCTGTACGTTAAAATCGGATCACAACATTCTACACACTTTTCGAATCTATGCGGCGTTCCGCAGGGTAGTAAGTTAGGACCACTGATCTTTGCACTGTTCATAAAAGGCGCATCCTTATTACTGCCAGAGCCAAGCCGAATGTTTTTTGCGGACGATGTCAAATTAATGCGGATTATACGAAGTATCGCTGACTGTCACGAACTCCAGCGGCTTATCAACATTTTTTTTAAGTGGTGTACCAACAACCTGCTAACAATCAGTATCCAGAAATGTTGCGTAATGTCTTTCCATAGAAAAAATGATCCTATAACGTTCAGCTACACCATGTTTGACCAAACATTAACGAAGGTTAACCAGTTAGAATCATCGCTATCATTCAGGGCGCACTACAACGAGATTATTGCAAAGGCGAATCGACAACTTGGATTTATCTTTAAGATAGCATCGGAATTCCACGATCCACTGTGCCTTCGATCACTGTACATCTCCCTGGTCCGTTCTGTTTTTGAAACGAATTCGGTAGTGTGGTGTCCATTCAACGCAAATTGGATAACAAAAATTGAAGCCGTGCAACGGAAGTTCGTACGTTACGTCCTACGTTCTCTGCCATGGCAAGATCCGCAGCAGCTACTAGAGTATTCTGATCGTTGCCGACTTTTAGGCATAAAAACACTGCATAAAAGACGTTTTGATGTACAGGCTACCTTCGTATTCAAAATTCTTGCTGGTGAGATTGACGTCCCAAGAATTTTAGAGCGATTAGATTTATATGCTCCAGAACGATCATTAAGACGAAGAAATTTTCTTTCTCTGCCCCAGCGTAATGCATCATATGGACAACATGATCCCATTCGCTTTATGTCAGCAAGCTTCAACACCGTTGCAGCCTCATTTGACTTTAACATGTCGGTAAATATGTTCAAGCAACTTCTCCGTAGTCGACAAGCATAAACATTCTCCAGAAGTGATTTTTATTACGTGTACATCCTAGATTTAATTTATCATTAAGACCACCTATGTGTCAGTTGATGTGATATTAAACAAATAAACACCAGCTAGCCTTTATCAATTTAGTTCAACAAAATTTAGGACGACCATGGCCACCCGAAACCGATATTTTTTTTCCTTTTGGTGACCTCTTTCCTGTATTTTCCCTGCTAATTTAGAATTTAAAAAAAAAAAATGTACTTGGCTCAGTTGAACATAAATTGTATCGTGCCGTGTCAAATAAACTATTTAAAAAAAACCTCTTTCCTGTAGAAGTGACATTTAGATCTCTGTTAGTGGTTCGAATGGTCCCGGGATGCTTCCTTCGCGGCCGTTTCTTCTGTTGCACTGGACAAATGTTTTCCAGCAGCTTATCCGTGGTTTTGTCGTTGAACGACAGGCTATGGTGGTGGCTAGCGTAAACGGTGGAAAAATCTCCAGCAAATCTGAACCAGGGCGAACGTATTGATTGCACGGATGCGACACGAAAGAGCTTCCTATTTAAATTACATTATATCTACAGAAACAGCAGAATGAGCTGAAGAAAAGGTACCAATTTCATTCCATTACCCATCTTGGTTCATTACGGGAAACCCTATCCTGGAGATGGAGTGCGGCGCAGTTTTCTAGTGTTGTTTTTTTTTAAAAGCTCATGATATACCTTCCGCTGCTTGGAAGGGAGCGAAGCCTGGAAAGACGATAGTACTTTTTGCTGGATTATATTGATTAAGGGAAATGCCACCTTGAGAGGCTGTTGGTGAAAGGATTTTAGATTTTTTTTCTATTTCGAAAACAAACAATAACAACATGTAGATGTTTCAAGTTATAAATAAGTAGATGTTCTACGATTGTTATTACAGAACAAACTTTAAAATGTCTAGTTAAACGGAGTACAGCGCTTGTACTTAAAGGTTTTTGTTTTTTTTATCTCAAAAAATGAATGCTTTTGAAAACGTTTCCTGGTAAAACGGGGATCAATCGACTAGTATAACTAACTCCTGCATCACTTCATTTGGTTGTCACCTCTTCCGATTAATGACACATGACGCGACACTTCCGTTCTTGAGCAATTTCACAAAAAATGGGTAATCGACCATTTTCGATTTGGCTGAAAATTTTTACAGATGTTACTATGAGCTTAAGACGTCATTTGTGCTGTTATTTTTGCGAAAACAATTTTAAATCATCAAACAATCATTTTTATTTAAAAATGTTCAACGTCTAAACCCTAAGAACAGTCCAAAAATGATTTTTATAATTTTTCTGGTTTTAAGGAATCAAAAAAAGTTTTTGCATCATTGTTGCTTATTTCCTCTCAATCCAGCATTAGATCTTGCAATCGAATAATTCACAAAATTTGTCGTTGACACACACAGCGGCATTCTACGTTCATTTTCAATTCAGCTTCCGTAGCAGCAGTAGATATAGTACAAATGGTGGAAAGCGAAAGCAGTGTAAGCTGCCTGCTAGGTAGCACCAAATCAATATAAATTGATTTTGGTTTCCTCAATTAAGGTTCGTTTAATTGAGAAATAAAATAAAATCATTTATCAGTGCTATTCGAGGTTGAATGATAAAAAGCTCAAATTATTAGTTCAACAAAATGAAAGCGAAAAATGCTTCAAGACAATGTTCCAGACATCATTACTTTTGCAACCTGTAATCTAAAAATTATTCAGAAGTCATTTTCCAAGATTAGCACAAGCTGTTGTTATTTCAGCTGAACCTAGGCGTGCCAAATTGCACACTTGGTAACCATCCGCAGCTAAACTAACTGTCATTGACACCTTGCTTCTTGCTCTGAATACTAACTAGCCTGTTGTGGTTGTCTGCAGTCTGCAGAAAGATTATTCCACGAAGTGCTAGCGTTTACACCTCGCGCGGTCTGCAATGCAACTGGATGAAGTTGCACAGATGGAAAACGCAACGCTTGTTAGCAAAAGTAAGAACAATTTGACGAAGCGGATGGCAGTCATTTTCCACGTGGAACGACTCGTTGTGTATCAGATTGGCTTCATCAAATCTGACTAGGCCAAGAGACACAACGTCGTCGTCGTCGAAACGAGGCGGAATTAAATTATACTCCAAGTTGTAATTTATTCGCAAACAAGTGAAGGAATGTCAGACGGCGGCGGCTCAGCGATAGACGTTGTCAGGCTATACTGCAAAAGTGCTGTGCAACTATGCTGTTGATGGGTATGCAGATCATCTTTTCGTAGTTGCATCGCTTATGCAAGTTTGATGACCGTTGGAAGTTTAATTGTAACAATTGGCGAGTGATGACGATGATGGCGACGACGACGTGAGACGATGCAGCTGTCCGATGTCGGTAAATCGGAACCATTCGAACGAAAAACAAAGTCACCTCTAAGCGCTCGAGTGTGCATCGTTTGCACAACTGGTAGAGAGATAAGGTGCATTTGTTCACTAAATTAGCTTTTGAATAATTTGTTACCTTGAATTTGCAACTGAAACCGTCTAATGCGATGGAATCCTTTACCTGAAATCAGAAACAAAAGCAACAAAATTAGTCTGCATCAGTTTATTTTCAATTTATTTATTTATTTTGGAAATTTCTAATAATTTTTAACTATTTTTCAGCTACGTAAATTCTCAAGTTCTAATGTCTTTTATTTTGAACATCGTAAATAAAATCTGATCCACCAATCAAAAAAATCTACCCCTTTTATCTCTGTTTTTTGTTGACGCCACTGGTTCTAATATTAGGAGTCTGCTATGAAACCGTGGGAACTGTGTTGAGTTTTTATACCAGTTCATAACTTATTCTGGCTTGGTTAGAAAAAAAAATACATCACACACTGCGTGTGGCTGCAGAAAGCTTCATGCATACAATTCTGGTGAACCAGTGCGGTATGCTCTCCAACGATCTTGGAGCGTTCTGGGCACGATGTTCTGCGGATGCTCATAAAAATCTAAGCCGAGGTTAGCCAAGTTCTGGTCTGGAAAGAAGTCATGTTTGTACGTATACCTACTGTGGAGAAAAAAAAAACAACCTCAAACGACCTACAGTCGAATGCCTTCCTGCTGCCAGCCAAGTTTGAAATTTGTGTTCTGCTGCAGACTTATGATTTATGGTACAGAATCATAACCAGCGCGGTTGGCATCTACATGGCACTACGTTCTGCTGTATGCTGCATGATGTTTTTGTAAGATATTTTTTTGCGTGCAACAATGCACAGAATATCTGCTGTTACTGTGGAATATTGTAACACGATTGGCGCATCAAAACATCAACTGACGCTTGTTTAGCTGTATTTTTGAAGCATGGTAAATAAATGCAATCTTAGCTCCAGTTGGCAGCCGGATGCAAATGTTACAGTTGGAACCAGTGAATTTTGCGGTTCAGGTTTTTCTTCATCTTTACACTTGATGGCTCGCGGCTCACAATCAAACGCCGGTGACAGAGCCGGTCGAGATCGAGCTTCGCGATTTGTGCAAGCAGTGGCAAGCAGTGTGCAGTGTGAACGGAGAGAAAAAGAAAGCGCTCTGACGTAATGACATGTGGAGATTATGCTGGATGGCTACGGTTTGACTGGGTTTCGTGGGCATAAAAATCGATTATTTAAATAATTTCACCGCCGTCGTTGGTCGCATAAAACGCCGAGTTACCGAATACCATCGGTTACTGCGGGGCAACTTTGAAGCGAAAAAATGCTACAACCTGCTAGACGCCGTTGTTTTAGTGGTTACATAACACACAGTTTCCGGTGAAGATTGAGTTATGCAAGCAGATGTAGGTTATCGGGACAAATTCTTGTAGCTTCAATTTCTGACCGCTTTGTTATAATCCGTATTCGAATTCCAGTAGTATTACGGAACAGATAATGTGATTATTCGCAAACGTGGTCATTGCTTCGCAGGCTAATTTCAAACGACGATCTAATTTTTAACGGTTGATACCAAACAACGACACAAACAGCCGTGCGCAGAATTTCATCTGGGGAAGCTTTTCTCAAATGAAATTTTATAATAGCATAACTTTCCCATTTGGATTTTTATCGATTTAGAGTTGAGTATGAAAGTAGCTTATTTACATCGTAATTCACCTGAAAAACTGAAATTTAGACCGACTTTATTTTAAAACTTTTCGAAAAAACATTCCACTTGAACTGTTCCATATGAAAAATAAATGCATAGCAGTCCCATATTGATTTCATCCCATTATAAACACTTTGTTTCTGAATGAAGCAATCAGAAAACTTTAATATTTTTTAAAATAATCATTGCACGTTAGAGATCCAAAAATAAATATAAAAGTTGGTTTTGAAGCTTGTCCATCACGGACAGTGCTTCTCAAAATGCACATTTATCTTTAGCGATTACCGGCAAAATTCCAGCAACCCTGTTTTTCTGACTGCATCACCGAAAAAATACCTTTACTAAATTTTGTACTTTAACCATTGCCTTAGTCTTTATACTACTACTGTTCAAGTGTTATATTTCGAGTGTTATACGCGCTTCTCTTCTGTCAAAATGAAATGACGATAGGACTGACATGCATTTATTTTGCAGCTGGCGTCTATGCACAAATGCATAACAGTCCCATTTTAGAAATTCCTGAATAAGGCAGTTTTTATGATCAGTTTTACAACCAGAGTTTATTCATAATTAAATTGTGAATGCATTGAAGTATTATCTTCGAAGAAAGAACAATAATTCTCACCTTGGGGAACATAAAATACGAGTGAAAGTCTACCATTAAAATCGCATTTTCTCGCTCTTCATGTTTATCCATATGGGACAGTTATGCTTTTATGGGCAGTGCAGTGCAGATAAGAATTTCGGTATTAAGGCGGATACAAATTTTGAACAGTTCTTATGTCCAAGGTTATCAAAGTTAGCCAAAGGGAGGCCAAAACCTATTAAGGGGCTATTACCCCTTAATGAATTTAGATATTTCTAAATTATTGAAGCCATATAAAACCCAGTTTAAATGTATTAGGTGCGCAACTTAGTTCTCACTATTCTACAATAGATGGTGCTGCTAGTAGTAGCAGCTAGTCAATTTTGACATAACTAAACTGCGATGAACCAACCAGAAACATATGGTAAATGAACCGTTTTGACACGTTAGTGATTATATTGTGGCGTCTTTTGCACCTAATAATCGTCATTTGTAAGAAGTGGTACTTTCCTCATTTCGTTCAAGAAAATGGCGGCTGAAGCGCATCGAGAGTTAGAGAAAAAGTTTACGGATATGCTGCTCTAAGTGAATCAATGTGTCCTTATTGATTCTGTCGCTTTCAAGATGGGAATTTGGATGTTGACGACTGTCCGCGCGAAGAAGACCAAAAAACTTCAAAGACGGTGAATGCCCATGTCTAACGCAGGAACAGCTTGCTCCGATATGACAAATTGCCCGTCAAACCATTACAAGCTTTAGTTTGGAGCCAAAGGACGTAGAGCGTAATTTTTTTGGGTTGTGAAAAACTGCTCCAACGGGATAAAAGGAAGGGTTTACTCCATCGCATAGTGGCGAGGGACGATAAAAAGCTTTATTACAGTCGCCCAAAGAAAAGAAAGTTATAGGGACTGCCCGGTTATGCATTTTCGCAATCAGCCTTACTGAACATCCACGCTGTGAAGGTAATGCTGTGTGTTTCAATGGAACCAAATCGTTGTTGTTTATTAGGCGTCGTACACAAATTACGTAATGCTATGTAACAATAAGTAACATTCGATATGACCTCCCCAACGTAACGCTGAACCACCTAACAATATCGCACGCTTAGCCTTGGGGCTAATTGCGGTCTCGATCAACTAGATTAGTTGAGAGAATTCGTTATCGATATTGTTTTTGGCACATTTTGTATGTGTAGGATAAGTACAACGATACACCGTGCCCCAGTGCTGAGTCGAGAAAATTTCCAGCTCGAAAAGATCCTCGACTCGATCGGGAATCGAACCCGATATCATAACCGTGTGGGAGAGCTAGCCGACCGACATCGCTAACCACAGAGCCACGGGGACCAAGCTGAACTACCTGCTCTCCTCCGAATTTTCGATCTTGAACAAACATAACAGTTACGTAACTGTCTCAACTACCCCTCCCCCTTGTTTAACAATAAGTAAAGCAGACTTTACTCCCATTTTCCCTCCTTATGCGTTACGTAATTTGTGTATGACGCCTTATGAACTATTAAAATAAACTGAAACCATCATTGGGGAACGATATTGACTTCAAATGATGCAATTAAGCCGAGCACTGCACGAAAACAGCCACTCTACGAGCAGCTTGAAAAAGTAATTTTACTGCATGACTACGCTCGGCCTCATAGTGCCAAAACCATTAAGGTGAAACCACATTGAATCCAAAAATGGCCGACTTCGAGCCACCACTTCGAATTTTCGAAAGCACAAGACTCGGAAATAGTTATTGCGTTCCCTGTGAAAATGCTATTTTATGTTTGCTCTGGTAAAGCAAACATAAAATAGAATTTTCATAGGGAACGCAATGAGTATTCCCGAGTCTTGTGCTTTTGAAAGTTCGAAGTGGTGACCTTAAACCTTACATGGAAAGGCTCAAAAGGGAAGTCCCATCACACCCGTCATAGTCCTCAGATATTGCTTTGTTCGATGGCACATGGTTTGGATGATCAGCAGTTCTGCTCATATTAAGAACGTACTACGAACAAGCCAGAAAATGATACGGATCGGAACAATCGGTATAGACCAAGGCAAACAAAAAAGGACAACGATTAGAAACTTGGCACTTGGAATGTTAGGACTCTGCTCGAACTGGCACGCGCGGGCATTTTGGCCAGTAAGCTACGAAAGGCAAAAGTGGAGGTAGCAGCCATAAAAGAGGTGTGTTGGCCTAAAACCGGAGAACGTGAATTCTGGGCGGTTGATCCGACCGTGGGCACTTCTTTCAAGTACCACATCTATTACAGTGGCGGCGACAGAGCGGAACGAGGCGTCGGTTTCGTGCTACTCTGAAACCAAATGAAGCGTGTCATTAGGTAGAGACCTATTAATGACCGTCCATGCGTATTGATGATCAAGGGCAAATTCTTCAATTACAGCCTATCAACGTGTACATGTCGACAAACGATAAAACCGATGACGTAAAGGAGGAGTTCTATGAGCTCCTTGAGTAAACGTATGGAGAGTGCCCACAACACGATATAAAGAGTGTCATCGGAGATACGAACGCACAAGTCGGACGAGAGGAGTTCTTTCGCCCCGTTATTGGTAGGGAAAGCCTTCACTCTACCACCAATGACAACGACATGAGGTTAGTGAACGTCGCCGCGGCCAGGGGAATAACCATTTGTAGTACCCATTTTGCACGTCTGAACATTCGGAACCACACCTGGAGACACCCCAATGAAGAGGCCTGCTCCCAGATCGACCACATGCTGATCGGCGGCCGGCACTTTTCAGACGCCATAGATGTGCGGTCCTTTCGAGGGCCAAACATCGACTCGGATCACTATCTTGTGGTAGGAAAGATTCGCGCCCGATTTTCCAATGTATTTAAGTCGAGATTGGCGAGGAAGATACGTCTGGACATCCAGAGGTTATCAGCTAAAGGAGTTGCTGCAGAGTATACTCGGAAAGTTGATTAACGGATCGGTGAACCAGCTGGAGTGGACCTGAACGAGCAGAGGATGCGATCTGTGAAACAGCGCGAGAAGTGATAGATACGATAACGGATACCACGCGTAGTGGGTGGTTCGATGCTGAGTGTCTAGAGGTGACGGAAAAGAAGAACTGAGACTACGCCAACACGTTAGTAGAAGGTAACCGTGTGACGCGTCAGATGCGGGAGAAATACCGGGAGGCATGAGCTGCCGAAAAGAGGCTTCACCACCGTAAGAAACGTGAGCACTACGATCGCGTCCTCGCGGAGAAGGAGAATTGTTTCACCAGGTACGACACGAGGAGCTTCTAAAGAACGATCAACGGAATCAGGAACCGGACTGTGCCGGTAAATCGGAACCATTCGAACGAAAAACAAAGTCACCTCTAAGCGCTCGAGTGTGCATCGTTTGCACAACTGGTAGAGAGATAAGGTGCATTTGTTCACTAAATTAGCTTTTGAATAATTTGTTACCTTGAATTTGCAACTGAAACCGTCTAATGCGATGGAATCCTTTACCTGAAATCAGAAACAAAAGCAACAAAATTAGTCTGCATCAGTTTATTTTCAATTTATTTATTTATTTTGGAAATTTCTAATAATTTTTAACTATTTTTCAGCTACGTAAATTCTCAAGTTCTAATGTCTTTTATTTTGAACATCGTAAATAAAATCTGATCCACCAATCAAAAAAATCTACCCCTTTTATCTCTGTTTTTTGTTGACGCCACTGGTTCTAATATTAGGAGTCTGCTATGAAACCGTGGGAACTGTGTTGAGTTTTTATACCAGTTCATAACTTATTCTGGCTTGGTTAGAAAAAAAAAATACATCACACACTGCGTGTGGCTGCAGAAAGCTTCATGCATACAATTCTGGTGAACCAGTGCGGTATGCTCTCCAACGATCTTGGAGCGTTCTGGGCACGATGTTCTGCGGATGCTCATAAAAATCTAAGCCGAGGTTAGCCAAGTTCTGGTCTGGAAAGAAGTCATGTTTGTACGTATACCTACTGTGGAGAAAAAAAAAACAACCTCAAACGACCTACAGTCGAATGCCTTCCTGCTGCCAGCCAAGTTTGAAATTTGTGTTCTGCTGCAGACTTATGATTTATGGTACAGAATCATAACCAGCGCGGTTGGCATCTACATGGCACTACGTTCTGCTGTATGCTGCATGATGTTTTTGTAAGATATTTTTTTGCGTGCAACAATGCACAGAATATCTGCTGTTACTGTGGAATATTGTAACACGATTGGCGCATCAAAACATCAACTGACGCTTGTTTAGCTGTATTTTTGAAGCATGGTAAATAAATGCAATCTTAGCTCCAGTTGGCAGCCGGATGCAAATGTTACAGTTGGAACCAGTGAATTTTGCGGTTCAGGTTTTTCTTCATCTTTACACTTGATGGCTCGCGGCTCACAATCAAACGCCGGTGACAGAGCCGGTCGAGATCGAGCTTCGCGATTTGTGCAAGCAGTGGCAAGCAGTGTGCAGTGTGAACGGAGAGAAAAAGAAAGCGCTCTGACGTAATGACATGTGGAGATTATGCTGGATGGCTACGGTTTGACTGGGTTTCGTGGGCATAAAAATCGATTATTTAAATAATTTCACCGCCGTCGTTGGTCGCATAAAACGCCGAGTTACCGAATACCATCGGTTACTGCGGGGCAACTTTGAAGCGAAAAAATGCTACAACCTGCTAGACGCCGTTGTTTTAGTGGTTACATAACACACAGTTTCCGGTGAAGATTGAGTTATGCAAGCAGATGTAGGTTATCGGGACAAATTCTTGTAGCTTCAATTTCTGACCGCTTTGTTATAATCCGTATTCGAATTCCAGTAGTATTACGGAACAGATAATGTGATTATTCGCAAACGTGGTCATTGCTTCGCAGGCTAATTTCAAACGACGATCTAATTTTTAACGGTTGATACCAAACAACGACACAAACAGCCGTGCGCAGAATTTCATCTGGGGAAGCTTTTCTCAAATGAAATTTTAGATCTTCAAGCTGATAATTGCATACAAATGGTTTCATTCCGACACTGTACCGGCTGATTAGAATTTTTTACCTATGTACCACGATTGCCGATGATTGTCAACTGCAGGAGAGGACGCAAGTAATTTGTAAAAATTTTGTTTTTTGGCAAAAAAGTAATACATATTCTTATAATCTTCTTAATTTCGAATATTCTAGATCAGCTTGATAATCTTACTAGGTGCAGATTAATTTATGACTGGCCAAACTATTTACATCTTGCTACTTTATTTTTTGATGATTTTTACTCAATAAAAATGTAACTACTAGCTACGACAGCTTCGATTCGAATTTACGGCCTGAAAAGATCTCACTGTAAGCATTTTGCCAACTCTAGATAAAAGCATTTTTCGGGACTGCAGATTATTTGGATTGTCATGCGCATAAAATTAGTGATACGGGCCATGAACATTTTTGATACTATTCTGCCAATTTATGAGAGTACGTTTTATAATTTTTAATTTTTTTTTTTTTTGAGTGCTCAGAAATCATGTCACCGGGTGCGAAAAATAATACACAAAGGCAGATTTTCTTAGGTATAGTTATAAAAATGTTCATTGAATTCTACTATACAATACCGACAGATAATATTTTTTCAATCGTCTTCACTGCCCATAATAGCATAACTTTCCCATTTGGATTTTTATCGATTTAGAGTTGAGTATGAAAGTAGCTTATTTACATCGTAATTCACCTGAAAAACTGAAATTTAGACCGACTTTATTTTAAAACTTTTCGAAAAAACATTCCACTTGAACTGTTCCATATGAAAAATAAATGCATAGCAGTCCCATATTGATTTCATCCCATTATAAACACTTTGTTTCTGAATGAAGCAATCAGAAAACTTTAATATTTTTTAAAATAATCATTGCACGTTAGAGATCCAAAAATAAATATAAAAGTTGGTTTTGAAGCTTGTCCATCACGGACAGTGCTTCTCAAAATGCACATTTATCTTTAGCGATTACCGGCAAAATTCCAGCAACCCTGTTTTTCTGACTGCATCACCGAAAAAATACCTTTACTAAATTTTGTACTTTAACCATTGCCTTAGTCTTTATACTACTACTGTTCAAGTGTTATATTTCGAGTGTTATACGCGCTTCTCTTCTGTCAAAATGAAATGACGATAGGACTGACATGCATTTATTTTGCAGCTGGCGTCTATGCACAAATGCATAACAGTCCCATTTTAGAAATTCCTGAATAAGGCAGTTTTTATGATCAGTTTTACAACCAGAGTTTATTCATAATTAAATTGTGAATGCATTGAAGTATTATCTTCGAAGAAAGAACAATAATTCTCACCTTGGGGAACATAAAATACGAGTGAAAGTCTACCATTAAAATCGCATTTTCTCGCTCTTCATGTTTATCCATATGGGACAGTTATGCTTTTATGGGCAGTGCAGTGCAGATAAGAATTTCGGTATTAAGGCGGATACAAATTTTGAACAGTTCTTATGTCCAAGGTTATCAAAGTTAGCCAAAGGGAGGCCAAAACCTATTAAGGGGCTATTACCCCTTAATGAATTTAGATATTTCTAAATTATTGAAGCCATATAAAACCCAGTTTAAATGTATTAGGTGCGCAACTTAGTTCTCACTATTCTACAATAGATGGTGCTGCTAGTAGTAGCAGCTAGTCAATTTTGACATAACTAAACTGCGATGAACCAACCAGAAACATATGGTAAATGAACCGTTTTGACACGTTAGTGATTATATTGTGGCGTCTTTTGCACCTAATAATCGTCATTTGTAAGAAGTGGTACTTTCCTCATTTCGTTCAAGAAAATGGCGGCTGAAGCGCATCGAGAGTTAGAGAAAAAGTTTACGGATATGCTGCTCTAAGTGAATCAATGTGTCCTTATTGATTCTGTCGCTTTCAAGATGGGAATTTGGATGTTGACGACTGTCCGCGCGAAGAAGACCAAAAAACTTCAAAGACGGTGAATGCCCATGTCTAACGCAGGAACAGCTTGCTCCGATATGACAAATTGCCCGTCAAACCATTACAAGCTTTAGTTTGGAGCCAAAGGACGTAGAGCGTAATTTTTTTGGGTTGTGAAAAACTGCTCCAACGGGATAAAAGGAAGGGTTTACTCCATCGCATAGTGGCGAGGGACGATAAAAAGCTTTATTACAGTCGCCCAAAGAAAAGAAAGTTATAGGGACTGCCCGGTTATGCATTTTCGCAATCAGCCTTACTGAACATCCACGCTGTGAAGGTAATGCTGTGTGTTTCAATGGAACCAAATCGTTGTTGTTTATTAGGCGTCGTACACAAATTACGTAATGCTATGTAACAATAAGTAACATTCGATATGACCTCCCCAACGTAACGCTGAACCACCTAACAATATCGCACGCTTAGCCTTGGGGCTAATTGCGGTCTCGATCAACTAGATTAGTTGAGAGAATTCGTTATCGATATTGTTTTTGGCACATTTTGTATGTGTAGGATAAGTACAACGATACACCGTGCCCCAGTGCTGAGTCGAGAAAATTTCCAGCTCGAAAAGATCCTCGACTCGATCGGGAATCGAACCCGATATCATAACCGTGTGGGAGAGCTAGCCGACCGACATCGCTAACCACAGAGCCACGGGGACCAAGCTGAACTACCTGCTCTCCTCCGAATTTTCGATCTTGAACAAACATAACAGTTACGTAACTGTCTCAACTACCCCTCCCCCTTGTTTAACAATAAGTAAAGCAGACTTTACTCCCATTTTCCCTCCTTATGCGTTACGTAATTTGTGTATGACGCCTTATGAACTATTAAAATAAACTGAAACCATCATTGGGGAACGATATTGACTTCAAATGATGCAATTAAGCCGAGCACTGCACGAAAACAGCCACTCTACGAGCAGCTTGAAAAAGTAATTTTACTGCATGACTACGCTCGGCCTCATAGTGCCAAAACCATTAAGGTGAAACCACATTGAATCCAAAAATGGCCGACTTCGAGCCACCACTTCGAATTTTCGAAAGCACAAGACTCGGAAATAGTTATTGCGTTCCCTGTGAAAATGCTATTTTATGTTTGCTCTGGTAAAGCAAACATAAAATAGAATTTTCATAGGGAACGCAATGAGTATTCCCGAGTCTTGTGCTTTTGAAAGTTCGAAGTGGTGACCTTAAACCTTACATGGAAAGGCTCAAAAGGGAAGTCCCATCACACCCGTCATAGTCCTCAGATATTGCTTTGTTCGATGGCACATGGTTTGGATGATCAGCAGTTCTGCTCATATTAAGAACGTACTACGAACAAGCCAGAAAATGATACGGATCGGAACAATCGGTATAGACCAAGGCAAACAAAAAAGGACAACGATTAGAAACTTGGCACTTGGAATGTTAGGACTCTGCTCGAACTGGCACGCGCGGGCATTTTGGCCAGTAAGCTACGAAAGGCAAAAGTGGAGGTAGCAGCCATAAAAGAGGTGTGTTGGCCTAAAACCGGAGAACGTGAATTCTGGGCGGTTGATCCGACCGTGGGCACTTCTTTCAAGTACCACATCTATTACAGTGGCGGCGACAGAGCGGAACGAGGCGTCGGTTTCGTGCTACTCTGAAACCAAATGAAGCGTGTCATTAGGTAGAGACCTATTAATGACCGTCCATGCGTATTGATGATCAAGGGCAAATTCTTCAATTACAGCCTATCAACGTGTACATGTCGACAAACGATAAAACCGATGACGTAAAGGAGGAGTTCTATGAGCTCCTTGAGTAAACGTATGGAGAGTGCCCACAACACGATATAAAGAGTGTCATCGGAGATACGAACGCACAAGTCGGACGAGAGGAGTTCTTTCGCCCCGTTATTGGTAGGGAAAGCCTTCACTCTACCACCAATGACAACGACATGAGGTTAGTGAACGTCGCCGCGGCCAGGGGAATAACCATTTGTAGTACCCATTTTGCACGTCTGAACATTCGGAACCACACCTGGAGACACCCCAATGAAGAGGCCTGCTCCCAGATCGACCACATGCTGATCGGCGGCCGGCACTTTTCAGACGCCATAGATGTGCGGTCCTTTCGAGGGCCAAACATCGACTCGGATCACTATCTTGTGGTAGGAAAGATTCGCGCCCGATTTTCCAATGTATTTAAGTCGAGATTGGCGAGGAAGATACGTCTGGACATCCAGAGGTTATCAGCTAAAGGAGTTGCTGCAGAGTATACTCGGAAAGTTGATTAACGGATCGGTGAACCAGCTGGAGTGGACCTGAACGAGCAGAGGATGCGATCTGTGAAACAGCGCGAGAAGTGATAGATACGATAACGGATACCACGCGTAGTGGGTGGTTCGATGCTGAGTGTCTAGAGGTGACGGAAAAGAAGAACTGAGACTACGCCAACACGTTAGTAGAAGGTAACCGTGTGACGCGTCAGATGCGGGAGAAATACCGGGAGGCATGAGCTGCCGAAAAGAGGCTTCACCACCGTAAGAAACGTGAGCACTACGATCGCGTCCTCGCGGAGAAGGAGAATTGTTTCACCAGGTACGACACGAGGAGCTTCTAAAGAACGATCAACGGAATCAGGAACCGGACTGTGCCAGTACCTGCCATGTGCGTTGACAGGGAGGGGATCCTGATTACCGATAAATCGCAGGTGGCCAGGCGTTGGAAGCAACATTTTGAAGTGGTGTTTAACAGTGAAAAGGCAGGAGAGTCGTCGAAGGGAACAGGATAGAAATTGGGAAGGAAGGATTAGCTGTGGACCCACCAATATTGGACGAGGTGAAGAATGAGCTAAGAAACCACAAAGCCGCTAGGAAGGACGGCTTACTGGCCGGACTTTTCAAAGTCGGGAGCTAGCGGCTGTGTAGTGCAACTCACCAGATTATCCTAGGAGTATGGTCTGAGGAACAACTATCTACGGACTGGAAGGACTCATATGCCCTAATTTACAAGGAGAGACACAGACTCGGCTGTTGTAGAGTTATCGAGGCATAACCCATCTCAATTTGGCAAAAAAATCTCTCCCGTATCCTGTTCCAGCGACTAAGGCCATTGCAAAAAGCCGTTTTTGGAGAATACCAATGCGGTTTTCGAGTGTGGCGATCTACAACGGACCAGATGTTTACCTTGAGCAGGGCCGGCGTCACATTATTTTACCGAGTGGGTAGTAAGGAATAGGGAAGGTTCATGGGTAGCCGGGAGGGCGACCTACTAATACCTGAACATAATATTACGAAAAATTGACAGTGCATCAACAATAGGGTGCCAATATAATGTTTAAGAAAAATTAGATTTTCGAATTTCAGTAGTAATGTTTGTATAAAAAAAATGGCCTTTTCCGGATATATAGAAAAAACCAAGACAGATAATTGATATTAATAAGTTTCCCATGGGAGGTAAATAAATAAGCTTACTTGCAAAATCGTTTCCATGCCCTTACGAGTGGCCTTCCGGGAGTTTACCGGAACATTCGCCATGGTGGACGAAAATGCGAAAATGAAATGCGAAACGAAATGCGTTCTGGTTTGCCCAGAAGCTCCGGATAGGACGCAGCTGAGGAACGTTGGGTGGGTTAGCCGACCTGGGTATCATATCGTTTTTCAGCCGCTTCATCTCCTCACACGATTGCATTGAGTAGTGGGCCGACTTCAGATCCGGCCAGAGCACCGCGTTTTCGCCCCTAAGGCATTTTTTCATGTACGACGTAACTTCCGGCAGGCACTTCGTACTATAACGGCCAGTACGGAGCTTCTCGCTGATTGTCAGCCACAGCAGCGCCTTCTTTGGGACTTTGGTGTGTGAAATGAACTTCACCTCAGAGCTCACTCCCTTCGTGAAGGAAGTAAAAACGAAGTGCCCTGCCAGTCGTTGCCATCCAGGGTGTGATAGGTCTCGGCGTGGACCACGTCGCGATTCACCGGAAAAATCGAATCGACCATCTCATTCACCCGCTGCCACTGCGTCATTGTCTGTAGCTGCGAGACCAATGGACGGGACTGCCGCTCTCTGGCATGTATGTCCATTACGGTGGGACAAAAAATAAATGTTGGCTCCCATGCACTTTTCGTGTTCCTTATAGGTCCCATAACAACTGTGTAACTTTTCAGATCGATCGAGAAACGCCCGATTTGCGCCCGATTTTTAAAGTTTCCATACGATTTTATATGGGAAAATCCACTTTTTCAATACTTATTCTCTAGAGATGTCAAGTTGGCTCTTAAAAAAATATCAATACATAATATTTGTAGGAAATTTTCCTGGAAAAACTTTTCTGAAGACCGTAAGGCGCTACGATGCTTTTAGAAACAGCTATTCACCCCAAACTGATTGAATGTCTGACGGACGGCTCACCATTGAAATTTCCCAGCAACACTGCTACAGCATGCTGCTATTGCAAACTTGCTTAAGTATGAGAAATAATTTCGCGTGGAATTAATTTTCAAAGTATGATTTTTGCTCATAGTATCTTCGGGAAGGCCTCCAAGATAAATTTAAGCGATATCATTTCTCATCACATGGTTGAATTAGCAACAGCAGCATGCTACAGCAGTATTGCTAGTAAAATTCAATGGTGAGCCGTTCGTCTTATATTCAACCAGCATGGGGTGAATACCTTTTTTCACAAGCAAGGTAGCGCCTTGCGGTCTTCAGAAGAGTTTTTCTCAGGAAAATTTCTTATAAATATCATGTATTAATATTTTTAGGAGCCAACTGCACATCTCTATAGAAATTTTTTTGACAATCACAAGAGAGTTATGTGCAAAGCCATGACCGCAGGTTGAAGTAGAATACTTTTACGAGAAAGATAACCCGGCTGCTTGCATGTCAGTCATTTTTAATAACCATTCATTATGCTCTTCCAAATACATTTAGTAGCTTTGAAAAAGGCTGATTGCTGCAATTGCAATTTTCATTCAATTATCGCATAAATGCTTCATGGTCAGATAGCGTGCGGTATCCGCTCTGACATAATAAATTTTTCGAACGTTGTGGAATGATATAACTCGAAAAATAGGTGTGACTTAAGTATTTCCAGTTATACCATTCTACAACGTTCGAAAAATTTTATTTCGTATGTCGTAATACTAATGTACGAAAATACATCTCATTCATTCTGGCTCAGAGCGATCGTTTGATAAGCCCCGCCTTAATTTTCAGTTCCTACAGTTTTTCCTATGTTTCGTAACACAGATGTACAAAAATGTTTTCTTATGGATATTCTGTCGAGCCGGACTGATAGAGCTCTCATTAAGGCAAAAAAATAACATGTATTGTATCGTGTTGTGCGGCTTGGAAGAAGAAAATGTTCCCGTCCCCGTGTCGCATGAAAACAGATTGTTGCGTGTTTGATATTGCCGATGGTAGACATGAGTATGAAGATCGAAATTCTGCTGTGAAGTCAAACTTTAACTGTCTTCTTCGAGACGTTACATCGTTGTTAGTAAAGTGCTGTGAATTTTCTAAAACAGACTCAGCATCGTGAGCAGAACGTGCCGAACTTTTCTGTTTGAAATCGGATTTGTTTCGTATATACCGCTTGTTATGCACAGTATCAACAAGTCATAAAAAACATCACACTGCTGTGCATTTGCAGCAGCATCAAACCTCAGTTGCAGTTTATTAATAACCATTCATTATGCTCTTCCAAAAACATATAGTAGCCTTGAAAATGGCCGATTGCTGTAATTGAAATTTTCATTCAATTATTGCATAAATGCTTCATGGTCAGATATACCCGTTGCAACTGCTACGCTATGCGTAGCCATGCCACAGTTGTGGCCGCTATACGCTGCCATTGGTATCCGCTGTTCCTGCATCCGCAGGCCTAGCTGCTATCGATGCTGAAATCCGCTGCAACTAGTGCGCTCACACACACAACATTTATTTGACACGGCATACTAGTGCTAGTGCTATCGCTGGTATCCACTGCACTGCTACTGCTGCTGCTAAGGGGGGACTGCTGTTGTCGCTGTCTAGAACTATTATCGTCGGCTTCGTGCAACACTGGCACAACTCAAAATTTTGCATTTTTGAGTTTTTGATGGCAAACGATGCGAAATCTAGTTAAGTTACATCCCACGAAACCTTGTTTCAAAATTCCCTAAAAATGAGTACAAGTGCCTTTGCTGCACAAATTGAAATTTCTCCATAAAGTTAGTAAAACTAAGGTTTTAACTTGGACAACGTGCTCATAATATGTGCATAATAGACCTAAAAGTGTTAAATGAGGATTGATAATCTTAAACTTTAACCCTCTAGTGCCCAATGCCGCCATTTGGCGGGCTTCACTCAAACCTCTACAAAGCATCAATAAATACTTAAAAAGTGTTTATAATGCTTCATAGTGATTTCACCGAAGCCCGTCTAGAAATTAACTTGGGCACTAGAGGGTTAAAGTTTTCTTGAAAATCGAAAAATAAATTTTTGACGCAAATTTTTAAACGCGTTTTTCTCCAAACTATGATTTTTGAGTTGTGCCAGTGTTGCACAAAGCTGACGTTGAGAGCGGCTTCGGCTGAAACAGGCTCTTATATAGGCCTAATAGCATGTTTTCAATTGCAAGGTATATGATTCAGTCGATCGTGCTTGGGAAGCAATCATATAAAGACCAATCAGAGGTCGAATTTTTCGTTTTGACAAGGCTTGACTATTTTCAATAGGACAATAGTTTGAATGATAAAATTACAATTATCTTCATTTGAGAAGAATCTTAGAAGATTTTCCAATCTATAGCTGCAAGAACGAAGGAAATCCATCGAATATTAACCGAATTATTAGCATTTGAAATTGGACATATTTTTCACTTTTTACGGTTTTAGATTTTCATTTCACATCCCTATGTAGCCGAACTTCCTGAGAGAAGTATTCTACTTCAAAAAGTGGATTTTCCCGTATAAAATCGCATGAAAACTTTAAAAATCGGGCGCAAAACGGGCGTTTCAACGAACGATCTGAAAAGTTACACAGTTGTTATAGGACCCATAAAGAACACGAAAAGTGCATGGGAGCGAAAAAATAACACCATCGCTTTTTTCCCATATATGTAACCGTGTCCCAGTCTAATGTCCATGTTCGCCAGGTACTTTTCCACTATTTGGCCGGTTGCACCGACCTCCCGATCAAGCGTACGCAGCGATGTAGCCACTTTTTCCTCGGTCTTCCTCTTCAGTATTCTTTGGAGCTTCTTGTCGTTCAGGGTCGTCGGCCGTCTGGAATCCGTTTTTCTTTCGATGCTCTGATAGTAGTCCAACACTGCCAAGATGTTGTAGATACCGGAACAAGGGTAACCGCCGTCCCTTTTCCGTACGATTTCCTTTTTTTCGCCATTACGGTTAAAATTCGAATCATTTTTTTTTTCTGCCGACTCATGGGTTACTATGATTGATGCTGCATGGGTAGTTTCGTCAGTGCGTGATAAACCCATGAAAAATCTGCATTTTTTGAGTATTTTTAATGCAAACGTTGGGGCTCACCAATTTTGTCTTCTCGAAAAAAAGTCTCCATCCCAAATTTAAGCCTAATCGGACTTCTGATAAGATTTCACTTGAAAGTCTTACATTTTTTAACAACGAAAAAATGTGCAAGAGAAGTTCTTGAAGTTTTCGAAATCGACTTTTTTGCTAGCAAATGCTCTTTAAAATGCATGAGATGTCGAGATCTGATATAATTTCATAAAAATTGTTAAAAAAAAATACCTTTTAGGGACATGAAAACGTTTGTGCTGAGAGACTTGATCTACACCAGAACACACAGGAGACACTCCCAGCTCGAATATTTCTTTCATCGATCAAAAAAGATGTAGTTTTGACCGCTTTTAGGCTCTACTTTCCGAAATCTGATTGAGCTCAAATTTGGCATGAGACATTTTTACAAAAAAAACTCTATCCAAAATGAAATTCGAAAAGTCGATTTCCACTGGAACCCTAATAAACTTTCAAAAAATGGTGAAATTAAAAATTATTCAGGTTGGTGCAAAATACAAAATATATTAAATCTAAGACTAAAAAACTGCCAACCAGCGGTAACTATATTATTTTTTATCTAGGAGCCAACATTCAAAAACATTTGATCGTTTAGCAAAAAGCGTGAATTTCAGAATAGAGGCGTTTTTAAATGTGGATATTTGTTATTTTTTTATTATTATTTTCCATTTTGCGGCTACTGCTTTGAAAAGCTGGATATGAATATAGAATCGCTACGTAATTGAGCCGATTCTAAACAATAGCAGATTTTAAATAGTTTTCAATTCGGCACGGATCAGGAAAATACTTATTTCGTTACAACAAGCCTGGTATTCATTAATAAGAGAAAACAAACAAATTCGCGAACAATTAAAAAAATAATTCTTTTTCCTGAGGAACATTACAACAGTACATAAATCTGTAGCTTTATAACCTCTTGCTCCACCAAATCCATCAAAAAATCTGTCGCTCGCAACATTATATTTTTTTAAAATTTATCCGATAGTTCCGTGTGGGTAAGTACCCACATGGATATTTTCCGAGTGGGTACTACTACCCATACTACCCACATGAACCGCCGGCCCTGACCTTGAGACAGATCCTCGACAAGTTTCGAGAATACAACTAGCAGACACATCATCTGTTTATTGACTTTAAGGCGACATACGATACAGTGAAACGCAACGAGCTGTGGCAAATAATGCTTGAACATGGTTTTCCAACAAAACTAATTAGACGACGCTTGGCGGTTTCACATCCTGCATCAGGGCAGTTGAGGAGGCCTTTACGGCATCCAAAAGGGAAGCTGCGAGAATCACCATAAACACTGCCAAAATGAAGTACATGGTGGCTGACACAGAGCGTGGTAGTCCTGGGGTTATTGGTGCTGCGGTGCAGATGGATGGGAATACTTTCGAAGTGGTCGACGAATTTGTTTATCTTGGTACTTCCGTGATATGTGACAACGAGGTGAGCCGCGAGGTGAAGAGACGGATTGCGTCAGCGAATAGGGTTTATTACGGATTGTGTAGCCAGCTTAGGTCCCGTACCCTACAGATCCGTACGAAATTTGCGCTCTATAGGACTCTGATCTTCCCGGTGGCGCTTTAGTAGAGCGGCTCTACTGACTTGAATCGTGGACGTGGAAGTAGCCTGATTGACGAGCGCTTGGGGTCTTCGAGCGTAGAATTCTGCGATCAATATTCGGAGGCAAACTAGAAAATGGGGTGTGGCGCAGGCGCATGCATCACGAGCTGTACGAAGTATACAAACATGCTGATATTGTCAAGCTGATGAAACACGGCAGGTTATAGTGGGCTGGCCTCGTAGCGCGGATGGCGGATGAGCAACCGGCAAAGATAATATTTAGCAGAGAACCGGATAGAGGCCGATGACTTCGAGGCAGACCTAGCACGCGCTGGATGTGCGCTGTCGACAAGGATGCCAGAGCAGCGGATGTAAGGGGAAACTGGAGAGGAGCAGCCCAAGCCCGAGTTTTGTGGAGACGTATTCTGGGTTTGGAATAAGTAAAATAAGTAGACCTGATTCTACTTTGATGCGAACCCACGGTCATTTCCTAGTTAAAATGAACTTCGCAGTCTGGTAACTGCGGTACCTTCTTGGCTTTTTCGTGAATTTGTTCCGATATTTGTTTTCGGTTTTACACTCAAGATGCTTCCGGTTGTTTACATATTATTATTCCTTTACAACTGTACTGCCGCATTTAGGGGGTAGAAAATTTGTGCTCCAATACCCGTGTTGTGTGCCGGGTTTTCCACTTTACATTTTTAGTGACACTTAAGTACCTTCGGAGCTATTTTCATTTGAAAAGTTCGAGAAACACCAATAAACAGATTTCGCAGCTTGGAATGTTTTATGGATACTGATGACATCTAGTGACTTATATGAAACCTATTTCATCACCTCCCGCGGTATGGCTAAAGAGCGTGAAAAAGGAAATATGCTTTATCCCGCATGTTGCCTCAATTAGTTCGACTTTCACAATTTGCTTCACATCCTACTATCGGACATAGAAAACCTAAAAGTAAATTACATTTTGACACTTTCGATGCCGCGCCAATTCAATTAACGCCGAATTGTCCAACCATCACAACCTTACCCGCGAACGTTTTCATTCCGCATGTTGAAACGATCGGATCAATGGACTAATGCACTTCATTAGCATCGGTAAAGTCAAGTATAAACACACGGACACAAACAGACGAAAGGGAAAACTGCAGGGCTCGAACGGGTGGTGAGCGTATTTCAATGAAAAGGCTCCAACTGTTGAATGAACAAACGCTCGCAAATACTTCAGTTTGCCACCTACACAGTACTTGGTATCCGGGGCTGGTCTCGCACTACCAAAGGCACTGAGCTGTGTAATCGTTTAATTTTCGATTCAACTTTAATTACAGTAATCGATTTCCACGATGTGTGAATAAACGATGCTCGGTGCGGTACTTTGTTATGATGATGGATTTCACTGCGGTTGTTGAGAATCGGTCAATCGCCGCCATGCTGTCCGTAAGTGGTGCTTCTGCATTGTAATGGCGTGCTGTAATGCAATTGCAAGGTACCTACTTAGAGGCTGTGAATCATTCAAGTGGAATTTCCCGCGGCAGCAATTCACCACTCGGACATGGCTCCGAGCAGACGCTAGCGACAGATGCAAGTACGATATGAGAACAGCTCGAAAATCTAATCAAACGTTAATGTTTTTAGTGTGGTTTTGTAAAACTACTGAAGTTTTTCTGTTTTGAAACCTGTATTCCGGTTTGCGATTGCTTGAGTAGTCACTAATTTGGAATTCTCTGCAAATGGAATTATAATGTCACTATCAAGCAAATAGAGATGGAGAGATTTTGAAAGTATGCTCAGCCTTTCGATCTTCGATGTTCAGTTTTACCCGTCCGTAACGGCGCCATAGAAGCTCAGTCAGTAAATGTAGGCCTTTTGCTACCAGCGTTGATCTGAATGGCGGAGCATTTTGCTGCAAAAAAGTAACACCGATTCACTTGACTTATGGCAATTTTCACACCCCTATTGGTTGTAACAATAATTTCACTTTTTATTGTCACCGTCACCGGGTTTTTGCGACACTGATGCCAACCTGTAATGGCCGGAAAACAGTGGATAAATGTGCGAAAATTGCAAGCACAAAGTTGAACAGTTGAACTCGACGATGTTGGGTAGCCATATTTTGAAGTTAAGAAATTTTAAAATATTCTGAATCGTACGAATAAGTTTTAGTTACCCATATTACAAAACATTTTTGTTAACTATTATCTAAGCAAGCAGATATATCCATAATGTGTTCAAGCGTTCCAACTATTTGTTGCAGCTATTTGTCTCAAATCATGACACTTTCACCCACTGTGAAATATGATAACTAGTTAGTAGAAATGCCACGATAGGCGGGGGCCTTTGTTCTTCTTGGCGTCGATTTCAAAAAAGTTCCAACGCCATAAGCCGCGTGCACTTGCGGCGAGAGACGGAGGCATCGCGACGTTGTCGCAGTTTATTTATCTTTCGTTACCTATCTGTGTTAATGAGCAGAGTATTATGAGCATCAGCGATCTCCGCAGCCAGGCAAGCAGTCAGTTACCGACCGATGACGTCTTACCTAGTCGACGCTGAGAAGAGGGTGAAACATTGGTGCTGTGGTTTTACGCCAGCACGAACGAGGGGGTAATTCAATTTTTATTTCTAATTAAATTTTGCTTTCCTTGTTTTGTTTTGTTTACCGTTGCTGCATGTGGTTTGGCACTGTAAACAGAAAGGAAAATGTGTGTCGCTACTGTAGCTGCCGCATAATGCATTTTCTATTGAAAGACAGTGTTTCCAGGAATCACGTCGATGCTTGTTAACAGCGAGCTATATATGACTCTAGCGGAACAACTGAACGGAAAACTGCTGACCAGTTTCTGACCTATCGGTTATGAAAAGTTAGTATAGCCTTCAATTTTCAGAGTTCGGATAAATGAGAAATAAATAATTTCGTCTATGTGCATTCTCAATAACATTGACATTATTTTCCTGTTTTACTGTCATTTTCTTTAAAATTTTGTATGAACGAGCAAACGACGGTTTTGGTAGTTTTAGTGACATTACTTAAGAATAAAAACAGAGATCCTAAAAAATTCAAATCAAATTTTTGAATTAACAATACCTACGACTTTTCAAAATTATATTTTGCTCTCCTACTTGAAAATTTACCAAACCTTCACGGTAATGAAAAAAATCTCCAACTACAAAACGACGCAATTTAGATGAAGAAGAATAAAACAACGCAATGAACGTAAAAAGTTACAAACCATTTAAAAGAAGATTTTCGTGAAAAACTTTTTTTTTTTCAAATCTTTTCTCCTCTTTTTGTATCTTCCCGCGAAAAATCAAGTCCAATACTGGTGTTTACCAATATGTTACTCGAATTGCGTGATTGGTTTTGCTCACATTCACTTTATTATGAGCAAGCAACCTTATGTTCGATTCGTGTTTTCGCTGCTATCGATCAAACATCTTGAAGAAAATTCATTGCCAATCTCAGTGGCAGGGTCGACTAGTTTTATGTTAACATATTCAATTTTGACGCCGATTGTTTAGATCATGAAAACATGCTTGATCGCGATACGTTTCAGTAATCTATGAAAGCGCACGTATCCAGGCTATAGACTTGGTTTTTCCGCAGCACACATTGAAATAATATTTATCCAACATATAATCAGATCAACCTTCTTCCCCAACCACGCACGCACTGGAGGAACCCTTTTTATGATCCAAAGCCAACTCAACATGAAAACATACTTTGCAGGCACGTTCCTGCAATAAAAAAATACCTAAACACCGTGCTGATAGGCATTTCGTGTAAAGACAGGAAATGTGAACTTCATCAAGCACAGATTGCGGGGGAAATTTTGAATTTCCTGTCAGCAATTTACCCACCTAACGGCCGGAAGAATTCATTTAAAATGAGTGTGTCCTGGTGGGAGCGTATGGGAGGTGCTAGTTAGTCGGAAATGCCAGTCAAACGATGATGAAACAGCATAAAAAGAGGTGGGTCGAAGGGAAACGACGAATGGTTTTGGCAGCCAATTAGTTACATTTGAGAACCCGGTTCAATAGATGCTCAATATCAGTATGCATGGTAGATGCTTTTTGTCCGACTAGCAGAAACTTGACACGCACCATCTCCAGCGTTTGATTTCACGTGTTAACTAGAAACCGTGATAGTTTCAAAACATCGATGAAAGTATTGACATTCAATCTCTGTTTGTTTACTGCTACAGTAGCGCACCGAAAGCAATCGAATATAGATCGCACAGTGAAACTGGAAAACTCTACTTCGGGCAAAAAACTGTTTTTGAACTGAACATCGAAAATGTCAAAAAAAAAACAAAAGAAAAACAATTTGGTTGAGAAAACAGTTAAAGTGCTTATGTAAAAGTTATAATATAATCACTCAAATAGACGTACAAATTAACAAAGATTTTATTTTTCAATCCCACAGTGCGATAGAACGCAGTTCAGAAGAAACGTAAACAATGCATCCAATTCACAGAAAATACGTTTCTCGATTGATCTCGCCTTCAACTGCTGTCGGAATTGTTTACAAGTTACAGCGCTGTGGCGTAAAAAAAGTGCCACATATCGATATTCCCGTCAAGTGAAATATCAACAGTGTCGTTCTTCAAACATTTACTGCAGCTCACGCCGTTTTACTTGCGTGATTTAATATATATAGCGGAAGATTGCTATACGATTTTGTTTCAAATCGTTCTTTGGAGGGAACCTAGCGGTCGTATCAAACGTTTATTCAAAGATTCTAATCTTTGTTTCGAAAATGTCTCTTTTTCGAGGATAAAAGTGTCAGGTCGATCCATGTTGCTTCAAAAATGTTATAAAAAACCATGAAAACCGACATGGTCAGGTACAAACATGTCAGGAACGATGACAAAACTGTCCGGAAAAATTTTTTGGCCACTGCTCGAAGAAATGTCCCCGTTTAGGTTGTTTTTGCTAATAAATTTATAAGTACTTCTTGGTTTTCGAAAATTTGTATTATCTGTTTACCATAACTTCTAGTATATAAAAACTGGAGATCCTTTGCGTTTCAATAATATATTATCCAAGGTGGACGTTCCGAAATCTTTTTCATAATCGTATTCTGAATTACTTGGAGTGATTTTTTTAAAGAGCATCTAGATTAGATTGATTATTTATTTTTTGAATCGAGTTTTGAATTACTATCTATGAGAAATACAAACATTTTTCTCGAACTTTAAAGCTGATTTATACCATGTTGAAATTCCGTCTGAAACAGAATGGCCATTCTGTTTCGGAACAGAGTGGTCTATGTACATAAATCAAGGTAATACCACCATGTAACATGTGACATGTAACATATCACATGTGATATGTAACTTGTCACTTGTCCTGTAACATGTTACACGTGATTTGTAACACGTTACACGTAACGTAACACGAGAAATAGAACATGTCAAATATCATGTAATATGTAACAAATTGTGTAACATGTAATGTTACACGTCACATGTTACATGTGACATGCCATGTACATCATATAAGATGTGACAATAGCCATTTTATACGATTTAACGTCTTTCTTATTTATGGTTATGTACATTAGGGTGGGGAAAAATGATCGATTTTCCAGAACCAAGTTCTTTTGGTTCCTTTCAGGGCTCCAAACAACCCTAAACTTACCGGAAGTCGATTGGCTTTGTCTCCGCTTGGCGCATTACATTTCAAGTTTGTATGAAAATTTATATGGGAAAACATACTTTTTTGCATTTACTTTTCTAGAGAGCTTAATAATGCTCTGATAATGCACTACATTATGTTAAAGTATAGTATATTAGATGCCAAACAACTTTGCAGAAGACACTAAAGAGCTAGAATGTCCCTAAGAAGAGCTATAGCTGTTCAAAGTTGAGTATATCGATTTAAATGCAGAAAATCTTGTTTTCTGCCAACATTACCAATGTACCGGCGCCAGTAGGATTCCCATCAGAAATAACCTGTCGCAACGAGTTTATACACTAAGCTGGATCAAACAAACAAATTCAGGTCAATATTCTAGGTGTAGGTAATATCTACAACGTGTTTCAGAGGTTACTTCTGATGTAAATTTGATTAACGCCGGTACACTGGCAGTGTTGGCAGAAAAAATGATTTGTAACATAAATTTCGACATACTCAACTTTGAACAGCTCTAGTATTTTTTTGGCACACCCTAGCTCTTTAGTGTCTTCGGCCAAGTTGTTAGGCATCAAAAAACCTACCATTTGAAGTCATAAAACCTACGGTTTAAGCCACTTTGAGCTGTTTAGAGTGGAAAATTCAAAAGCATTGGTTTTTCCATACAAATCTCCACATAAATTTGAATTGCAATGCGCCAAGCGGAGACAAAACCAATTGACTTCCGATAAATTTAGGATTGTTCGAGGTTCCAAAGAGAACAAAAAAAACTTGGCTCTGGCTTTCTGCTATCAAGTTTCGTTTTTTCCATATAACGATTCCCCACCCTAATGTACATAGACAACTCTGTTCCAAAACGCTACGAGGATTCCAGTGAAATATATATGAAGTCAGAGTGGTCTATGTACATTGGTATGGTAAAATCACTTATTTCGCATGTTAAACCACTCCATAACCTTCATATTGGAACATTTTGTTTGAAAGAACTTAAACTGAATTTTATTCAGAGATTTTTTGAAAATTGCTTCTCCTGACAAATTTGCTCGATGGCACATAGACCACTCTGTTTTGCAACGGCTCATTTCATGAACCATGTTTATTCGGCTGTCGCCCGTCATCCTTACGACATGCCCAGCCGACCGCAACCAGCCTTAACCTCTCCTGCAGTTCGTGGTTTATTCGTCTCTCCAGTTCAATCCGTATCCTTCATCTTCACAAAGGTCTAAGCCACAATGTCGATATCATCGGCGAAGCCAAACAGTTGAACCGACTTTTGGATAATCGTACCACCCGTGTTAAACCCCTTTTATATAATCATACCTTACAGGGCTATATTAAACAGTAGGCATGAGAGACTATCGCCTTACCTTAAACCTCTTCGAGTTTCTAAAGGGCTCGAGAATGCCCCCGATACTCGAACTACATGCATCACCCGATCCATCCTCGTCCAAGCTCCTACACATATCGGCCTGCGGCACGTAGCCTTCACGGGAGCTGTTCAGCTTCTCATAGAACTTTCAAGTGTCGTTAGCTTGGTACAGTTCTTACATCGCTACTAGTTCTCGGTTCTCTTGTTGGCACTTCTTCCTTCGGAGAACTGAGTTTAGGTTTTCCGTGCCTGTCGATATCGTTCCACGTTCGCTCTCGTACAGTGTCGCAGTATTCTCGCCCGTGCTACCTTCTTCACCTCGACTAATTGTTTGCATTCGCCGGCAGACCAGTCTTTTCTGTGATTCGGTGCTCTTGTACCTACTAGCGCTACAGCAGTGCTATCTGTGGCGGATCGAATGCTCCTGCATATTCAACAGTAGCTACGCAAAGCTGCTTTTCCGTAGGCCTCCAGCTGCTGCGCGTATTTATCTGCGACCCCAGTGTCCCGCAGTTGCAAGGTTTCGTTGCGACATTCGACTTCGGCGGGTATTATATACTGTCGACAGTTTTGAGCGCATGGACACAGCTACTAGGTAGTGATCTGAATCTATACTAGCACTGTGGTAGGTGCGACCGTAATGACGTCAAGCTCATCGTGGATTATCCTGTCGCATCCTAGAAAGCAGCCTTGAGGCAGCGTTACTAAATGAGGGAGAGCTCAACAAAGCCCTTCTAGAGGACTGCTGAAGTTCTGTGAAAGCAGTCATTACCAACGCACTGGAAGGTGCTGTAGGATTCGTCGAGAGGAATCGACGTAACGGCTGGCTCGACGAGGAGTGTCAAACGATTCTTGACGAGAGAAAGGCAGCGCGGGCATTGAAGCTGCAACAAAAGACTCGTCATATCGTGAGTTGTTACAAACAGAAACGAAGACAGCAGACCCATCTTTACCGGGACAGAAAGCGTCGCCTGGAATAGCTGGAGTGAGGGGTAATGAAGTAACTGTATCTTTCAAAAGAAGTACGTAGATTCTATAAAAAACTGCACGCATTCCGCGCAGGCTCTGTGCCTCGAGCTGAAATGTGTCGGGATAAAGATGGTGGATGAGAGAGACATACCGCCCCCACGATAAGTGAAGTTAAAGAAACTATCAAGCAACTCAAAAACAATCAGCTGGAAAGGATGACATCACAGCGGAGCTAATCAAGCTGGGCCCGAATAGATTGGCTTCAAGTCTGCATCAGCTGATAGTCAGGATCTGGAATACAAAATAAATCATTCTTCGCCGTCTCGCGCCGCTAGCACGAAGGTTTGTGGGAAGTTATCAAGCCGGTTTTGTGGATGGGCGATCGATCGATCCTCCGAAGGTGCGCGAATACCAAGTTCCCACACACTACCTGTTGATCGATTTTAAGGCCGCTCATGACAGAATGGGATTAGAGCTCAGGAAAGTTTTTATCGAAAATTGCTTTTCTGCGTAATTAACAAGATTTGAGATTTGCTGAACTATAATAAAAGATTTTCTGAAATTATACTTAGAAAACAGATTGAAAGTGAAAACTCTTTGGCATGCCTAATTTTGGCAAGGTAAGGTTCAATTGTTTTTGATAAGGAAAGGTTCAATTAGTTAAATCCTGAAAAGATACTTACGGAGAGTTTCTGTGTTTTTAACTAAAACTAGCTGACCCGGCAAACTTCGTCCCGCCTATTTTAGTGTTTAATTTAATAATTTTAAACATTTCAAATTCATTTATTCCTTGCGATTTGTTTATATCGTTTGAAATGATTGGTTTTATCGGAATGACATCTTCCTCGACTTTTGGCTTTTGTACATCACCTCTATTCCGGAAATATATTGGGTGCATTTCAGTTATTTTCGTTGTTTTTCAGAAACTGAAAATGGTCATCTTCGAATTAAAAATGGTGTTCAGGGTCTATTCTTGGCTTCTTTACATCATTTCGATTACGGACATATCCATATGTAGTAGTATTCGGTTATTTTCGGCTGTTTCCCAAAAGTTGCCATTTTACAATTCCAAATGGTGCCTGAGGTCAATTTTTAGCTTCTTGAATCATTCTGGTTCCGGTGATACTCAAATTGGGTGATATTTGGTCACTTTAGGTTATTTTTCAGCAACCGTGAGTCGCCGTCTTGGATTTTAAAACGGTATTTGAAGACAATTGCTGGCCCCTGAGCGTCATTCTGGTTTAAGAAACACCCATATGGGTGTTAATTGGTCATTTTCGGCTGTTTTCCAGAAACCGGATGTTACCATCTTAGAATTCAAAATAGTGTCTGTGGTCGATTCTAGTTCCTGTGTATCATTCTGGTTCCGAAGATATTGATATTGATATTTTTAGAAACCGGAAGTTGCAATCTTACAATTCATAATGTTGTAAATTTCTCACCTTTGGGTGTCATTCTGGCTCCGAAAACATTCATATTGAATGGTATTTGATCATTTTAGTTCTTTAGAAACCGGAAGCCGCCATCTTGGATTTCATAATGGAATTTGTAGACAATTTCTGGCCTCTGAGCGTCATTTTGGTAAAAGCAAGACCCATATTGGGTGTTATTTGGTCATTTTCGGCTATTTTCCAGACACCGAAAGTTGCCATCTTACAATTCAAAATGTTGTCTGAGGTCGATTTGTCGCTTCACTGCATCATAACAATTCTGGAATTACCCATGTTGGGTGGTATTTGGCCATTTGCCGCTGTTTTACAGAAACCGGAAGTCGCCATATTGGATTTCAAAATAGTATTTGGAGAAATGTCAGAAGAAGGAGGGGTATCGAAACATTATGGACATGTTTGTTACACCTAAAAACATTCACCTGCCAAATTTGGTTGTATTTGCTTGATTGGTTCTCGAAATGTGCAGAAATTTGAGTTTCATTTGTTTGGAACCACTCCCTCACATAATAGATAGGGGTGTCGAACCATTATGGACATATTCGTTACCTCTAAAAACATTTACATGCCAAATTTGGTTCTATTTGATTGAGTGGTTCTCGAGCTGTGCGAAATTTGTATTTCATTTGTATAGGACTCCTCCCTTATAGAAGAGGGAGGGGTGTCAAACCATTATGGATATATTTGTTACCCCTAAAAATATCCACCCGCCAAATTTGGTTCTATTTACTTGATTAGTTCTTGCGATATGCAGGAATTTGTGTTTCATTTGTATGGAACCCCTCCCTTACAAAAAAAGGGACGGGTGTCGAACCAATATGGTTACATTTGTCACTTCTAAAAGCATGCACATGCCAACTTTGGTTCTATTTGCTTGATTAGTTTGCGAGATGTTTATGAATTTGTGTTTCTTTTGTATGGGACCCCTCCCTTCCAGAAGTAGGAGGGGTGTCAAAACATTATGGACATGATTGTTACCCCTAAAAATATTCACCTGCCGAATTTGGTTCCATTTACAGTCCTTTTTCGCTTTTATCAACAGTCGTTTTTATCACTACTCGCCAAATTCACGCTCGATTTTCTCACGTTTTTTTCGTTTTTATCACGCTCTTTAACTTTTAAACTTTAAATCAAGAATAATGTACTTCCAGTTGCAGAAAATGTAATCGAAACATCATTTTCACTTGTGCCTTGTGTCCTTGCATGTGTATAGTTTTATGAACTCAATTTATTTGATCAATTTTCTAAGGCAACCAAGTGTCATATCGGTTACAAATAATTTGTGTCAAAATTTTGAGAAAAATAAACCGTGAAATACGTATTTTATTGACTTTAAAGCAAAAATTTCGTATTATTCGAGCAGTTGAGACAGAAGATCTGTTAACAACTCAAATAGCCCTACAGTTTGGTCCTCATAGAGCGTGAATTTAAATTTTATAAAATCTAGCGGTTCCACAATTTCACATAAACAAGCATTAGACTCTGCTAGCTATGCTAAAAAATGAGCAGTACAAATCATATTGATATTGTATGTATAATAGCCGTGAGAAAGTCCGCGAAAATTCAATGGAGAAAAATATCATAAACTAACCTTTTCTTGTTTATTTATTTGTATCTTGAACTTATATTCCATTCAACTATGAAAGTGCATCATTTTACTCAAAATATCATAAGTTTCGATTGAATTCAACACAAAAAAAAAATCAATTTTTATCATTTCGCTAAATTCACGGTAAATTTTTTTTGACCGTGATAAAATCGAAAAAGCACTGTATTTGTTTAGTTCTCGAGAGGTGCAGAAATTTGTGTTTCATTTGTTTGTAACCCCTCCCTCACATAAGAGGGAGGGGTGTCGAACCGTTATGGACATATTTGTTACATCTAAAGACATTTACATGCCAAATTTGGTTCTATTTGGTTGATTGGTTCTCGAGCTGTGCGAAATTTGTGTTTCATTTGTATGGGACAAATTTGGTTCCAATTACTTGGTTAGTTCTTGAGATGTGCAGGAATTTGTGTTTCATTTGTATGAAACCCCTCCTTTCCAGAAAAGGGAAGGGTGTCGAACCAATATGGTTATATTTGTCATTCCTAAAAACATCCACATGCCAAATTTGGTTCCATTTGCTTGATTAGTTTTCGAGATGTTTATGACTTTGTGTTTCATTTGTATGGGACCCCTCCCTTCCAGAAGAGGGATGGGTCTCGAACTATCTTAGTCACCTTTCCCGGCCCCTAAAACCCTTATATACAAAATTTCACACCGATCGGTTTAGTAGTTTCCAAGCCGATATGAATCAGACAGACAGACAGACATAGCTGCATTTTTATATGTTAAGATTTAAAACTCATGTTAAAACGAGCCAAATTTTTATATATAATTTTATAGTAAAGTTATAGCAATGTCAAATTCTTTGCATCGTTTTCATACAATTTCTTTGCATTACTTTAATTTTGGTTCCAGCTTTATATTTTTGAACTGAGAAGCATGTTTATGAAATAACACTTTTCATCCAATGAAAACGGCAGCTGAAACGCATCGAGAGCTAAAAAAATTGAGGGAATGCTACTCCAAGTGAAACAACGTGCCGTGATTGGTTTCATCGATTTAAAGACGATAACTTCGATCTTGACTACTGTCCGCATGAAGGCCAAAAACCTTCGAATTAGAGGAATTCCTCAATGAGGATCCATGCCAAACGCAGAAACAGCTTGCTTTGCTATTGGGAGTTTTCTGCCAAGACGTTTCCAAGCGTTTGCATGCTTTAGGAAAAATTCAAAAATGAGAAACTAGAGGTCCTTATGATTTGAAGCCAAGGGACCGTCGTTTTTTCGCCTGTGAACAACTGTTCCAGCGGCAAAAAGGAAGGGGTTTCTTCATCGCATCGTGACATGATGTTTTAAATAAAGTAGCATTTTTATTGAGTGAGAATTTTCTGCGCACCTAATATATAGGGATCATTCCATACGAAGTGACCACGAAAAAGCACACACTTGGACACGACCACCACAGATTTTGCTCAAAGTTGGGAGAATTATTCATCTACTGTCACTTTGGAAAAATCCCAAATTTGGTGTCGATTGGAATACCCCCCGCTCTGTGGGAACCCCCTGTTCATTGCAAAGTCACGCATTCTTTGTTCTAAATCTCTTTTTTTCTTCTTACAATTCATAGATGTAAGATGTCCGAAAAATACTGATAGATGATTTTTGAAGGAAATAAACCAAGCAATCCAAAAAAAAACATAAGTTTTGACTGGATATGTTGCCAGATAAATTATTTTTGTATTTTAAAACTAAATTTACATTTTTCGGCAAATGCAGCCGTTTTGATTTTAAATTTGATAATTTCATCGTGTTCCTTGGAAAATTTCACATAAGAAACAACTATCATCCCGAGGTAATATGAGCCAATCTCGAGATATAACATTTTTACGAAAAAAGTTGTAAATTTCGTAATTATTTTATTTTATAATTTATGGACGTAAGACACCCGAAATATAGTGATAGAAAAATTTTGAAAAAAATAAACCAAGGAATCCAGAAAAAATATTATTTTTGACCGGAAGTGTTGCCAGATAGATTATTTTTGTATTTTAAAACTAATTTTCGGCAAATGCAGCTAATTTTATTTTAAATTTGATTGTTCCATCGTTATTCTTGGAAAATTTTACGTAAGAAACACTTATCACCCCATGGTAATATGAGCCAATCTCGAGAAATAGCATTTTTACGAAAATAGTTCTGTAGTTTTCGTAATTAATTTTTCGTAAAAATGTTATATCTCAAGATTGGCTCAAATTACCACGGGGTGGTAAGTGTTTCTTACGTAAAATTTTCTGAGAAACACGATGAAACCATCAAATTTAAAATAAAATTAGTTGCATTGGCCGATAAATGCAAATTTAATTTTAAAATACAAAAAAAACCATCTGGCAACACTTCCGGGCAAAAACAATATTTTTTTCTGGATTCCTTGGTTTATTGTCTTTAAAATTCACCTATCACAATTTTTCGGGTATCTTACGTCTATAAATTATAAAATAAATTAATTACGAAGTTCAGAGCTTTTTTCGTAAAAATGTTATATTTCGAAGTTGGCTCATATTACCTCGGGATGATAGTTGTTTCTTATGTGAAATTTTCCAAGTAATACGATGAAATTATCAAATTCAAAATCAAAATGGCTGCATTTGCCGAAAAATGTAAATTTAGTTTTCAAATACAAAAATAATTTATCTGGCAACACTTCCGGTCAAAACTTATATTTTTCCTGGATTCCATGGTTTATTTCCTTCAAAAACCATCTATCACTGTTTTTCGGACATCTTACATCTATGAATTGTAAGAAAAAGGAAAAAGAGATTTTTGACAAAAATTGCGCGACTTTGCAATAAAGAGGGGGGTCCTAGAGAGCGGGGGGTATTCCAATCGACACCAAAATTGGGATTTTTCAAAAGTGACAGTAGATGAACAATTCCCCCAACTTTGGACAAAATCTGTGATGGTCATGTCCAAATGGCATGTACACTTCGTATGGAATGACCCATAGGCAATTATATGGGATTGGATTTATTGGATTAATTGAATAAAATCCGATCTAGATAAATAAAAATTAGTCACTGTCCGTATGTAACGACTTAACTCAAAAACGGATCAACGGATCCTCGTGAAAATTTGCATTTAGAGGATTTTGGTACTGGGGAAGGTTCTTATATGGTGTTGAGACCTCTTTCTCTTCTGGCAGGGAAGGCTGCCATAAGAGTGAAACACAAATTTCTGCATAACTCATGAATTAATCAATCAAATGGGACTAAATTTGGCATGTGGAGGTTTTAGCGAGCAAGAAATATTTGTATGGTAGTTTTACAACCCTCCTTTCTTTGGAAGAGAAGGTTTTCATACAAAAAAAAAAAAAACGCTAGTTTTTACACATGTAGCTCGAGAACTAATCAAATAAATGGTACGAAATTTACCACGAGAAAGTTTTTGAATGCAAGACAAGTTTTCATGGTAGATTAATACCCCTTTCTTCTCTGAAAGGGAGCGTTCCCATACAAATCAAACACATACTTCTACATAACTTGAGAACTAATCAAGCCAATGAAACCAAATTGGACATGAAAAGGTTTTAGAAGGCAAGAAATGTTTTTAGAGTGGTTTGATGTTCAGAAAGAGAGGCTTATCTAATAACTAAGCATTTTATACCTATCCAAGAACCGCGTCTAGCGAAGTGCGTTTGCTTCTCGAGAACATTCGAAATTGGACATACACAAATGTTCAAACATTTGAATTCTTCGGATGGTGGATAGTTTACGCGCGCTCCGCTTGTATATTTGCGCGGTGCCTGAAATTAAAATTACTCCGTTCGCCTCCGTTATGAGTTAACTTCGCGCGCAACCACGGTGACACAACCCTTTCTCTCCGTCGCAGTCGTGGAGATGCAGAGGTAAACTCGGTCTCCGACAGCAACGACTGCTACAACTCCTTCCTTACAACATCCTTTCTTACCCTAACGGTCGTAAGAACGTGACCGGCGCCGTTATGGATCTATACATTGAAGATGGTAAACTAATCCTAAGTTGCCATATACATGGTTCCCTATGCAACTTCACTAGCTCAGATCCATCACGGAGGAGCAACTACGAAATGTGCTGTCGTTAAAGCTCAACCTCAAGCTCAAGCTCAAGCTGGTTTGATGTTCAGAAAGGGAGGGCTCCCATAAGAATAAAACACAATCGTCTACATAGCTCTTCAACTAATCAAGCAAATGGAACCAAATTTGAAATTTAAGGATTTTAGAGCATAAAAAATATGTTTTTAATTATTTGAAACCCCTTCCTACACTGGAAAAGGAGAATGTTCTCATTCCGAAAATCCAATCATTTCAAACGACTTTGTATTTGGATGTATCCAATACCAGATTCGTCATACATTTGCAGACTTGCTTGGTCAGCTAGTTTTTTTTATAAATTTACTATTTGGAGTTTTTTGAAAAAATCTGTCTAACTTGAATGCATTGAAACACATCTTGCCCGCAAATCAATTGAAAACTATACGAAGTTACAAAGTTATTCAATTTTTGGCTATGGCTAGAGATGTATTCTTGGCTGGAGCGTTGTATTTGTACAAAGACACGTTGCACCGCTAAGTGGATTAATTTGGACAAGACGAGAATAAACACTATTCTATCTTGTACATGAAGATACTCTAAACAGCAACCTGGCGCATATATCACATCTTCTCATTGCAAATGTTACGGTAACCTTTTTTCTTTGATGATAGTGACTCGAGCTGATTGCTTTGGGGTTTCAAACGTTTCATTTTAAATTTGCGAAAAAGCACAACTTAACAATGTGAATTGACAATGTGTTTTAACACTTTTCCAATTGCGTAGGAATGGTTTTTATGTTTTCGCTGGAATTTGAGGTGAATCAACGATATAGGTAGAAAGCAGCATATAAAAGATGGTTGGTATAGATGCCAGTAAAATTAGTCACTCCACTGTTTTTGAACCTGAAAAAACCATTATGAAGTGAAGGCAAATCTAGGTTGCAAACAAATAATATTTTTGACCAATTGAAAACTTGAAAATTAATAATACATACTTCTGTGTGCTAGTGAGCCACAGGGTGCTGTTGTAGAAATTCAAACAATATTGTTACTTTTCAATTGTAAACTACATACAGCAGTTTGCATATATTTGAATGTTTCAATGGAAAGTTTTTGCTCATATTAAACATCTGCACATCTGTGCATCATTGAGCGCTACCCACAACAAGTTTACGAGTTTATTTAGAAATCCAAAACTTCAAGTTGCGTCGCAGTACCATTTGTTACAATCGGCCGGAAGATCTGATATTAAAAATATCCACTGTTATCCAGCGGAACGAGTTATTGGTATACCAAACTGCATGCAACACATTTTCACTTCTTCCACTAGCATTTAGTGGCACTAACTCTGGTAAGTTTTAACTGGCACCCATTCGCAGTGGCAGCCTGAAAGCATAATGTACAAGCACGATGAAGCATTAAAATTGCACTCGACCGTGGGAAAGAGGCTCGACCGATGGTGTGTTTCGCACAAATAAATCCGCTCGAACTGCAAGCAAAGCACGTGTCGCTGCTGGGTATGAGTCTACGCTGAGCTGGAACGCAAATCTCTTGCCGAAATTTGTTTTTGTACTTATCGTGTTGTTTCTGAAGGGCCGTACTCTATTGTGTATTGCCAATTTTTTGCATAATGGGATTATCTGGTTAAAACCTAAAACTAACCAAGTGTTTCCAATATTACGACTTCCCATTAGACAACTCTATAATTTAATCACTGTAAGCATAAAAACCTATTATTTCGCAACAATACGGCAGCTGTTCAGTGTGCAATTCATTCACAATTAGTCTCAATTATGATCTGAAAAAAAACCTAATCCACCGCCAAATGTATGTTTTCATTTGTTCGCCACAAGAATCAGTCGGAGAAACGAGGAGGGCAAAAAGCTCGAATAGTGGAAAAGTTCAGAAACAAATGAAACGAGAACGTACCGCCACATGATTTAACTGTTTTTCATGTTCAACTACGTGTGAGCACAGAAGTTCCCACGAGCTAATTTTTCCAATTTTTTTTATTCTGCGTTTTGTTTTATTATATGTACGTTTCACCCAGTGGAGACAGCACTCCTTGTCTCTGGGGTGCTACCCTGCTGTTTCGGAGCTAATGATGTGTATGGAATGGACTGCGAAGATTATAGGCATACTAGTAGCTCAGTTTTATGTAAGATCAGGCCGCATTTACCGTGGATGCCTGCTGAAAGGTGCTTTAATACTGAATGGGCCGCTTTAATTATCCCTTTGTACTGTCGATATTTTATAGCAATTAATGACAGGGAAAGGTTAGTTAATATATTTAAGTTTAGTACGTGGCTGTTTTTAGGAATAGAAAGTACATCGACGCAAGGCTATGGCAAATGGAAAAGTGAACAGCCTTTAGAGATTTTTAACGATTGCCGATTCTGCTTTTCATGTTTTATAGCAAACAGTCACCTGACATTAAGTTTATTGGAACACATTTTACTGGACAGTTATGGCTGGAAAATTTGAATTAATTCAAATAATAATTGATATTTTTTTCAAATAATAATGATTCAAAAAGCAGTTCTTCATTCCTCCTTCAATAGAAAAATATTATTTGTGTTTTTGAATTGTTGGTGATTCAAAATTTTATAATATTTGTATTCAATATTACACTATATTTTACAAAAGGGATGTAAAGGAAAACTTATAAAAACTAGAACAAATTGTGTAATTGGATAATATCAGCGGTTATCGCGCAATCAACTATGAAGTGATTTCGAATTACAAAGTAGTTTTACGACGTTCGCTAATAATTATAAAGCCATACAAGTCGTTGCTTCAAAGAGAAACGAAAAGAAATTCATTCTGCTGCTGTTTAATTTCATACTTGCAAACCGCTAATTGCGAGTAGTGGCAAACTAATTGAATGAATTTTTCCAATTCTAATTTGCCGAGGCAACTCGGATGCACTGCACTATGTATTACCATTCGCCAGGTGTCATACACCTGGTTGTGTGATTTTCATAGCAGAGTTCGGTTTAATTGTTTTCACAAAGAGATCACAGGGACAGCAGACAGTGCGGGGTCACTAAATGATGGTCACTCTAGCGATAAGACCATGAGAGCGCTCTGTCCAACTGCTGCAGGTGCTAGTGGCTATTAATGGAAACTCCAAGCCATTTTTCTACAACCTTTTCGACGCTTTTTTGTTACGCTGAATGAAATAAACCTTCACCAGTGGGATTTTATTTTTTTTTGCCAGACTAAAGTGCCCCAGCTAAGCTAACAACTAAGGAAGAAGAAAAACAATTACGCTGTTAGGGAGAAAAAAAAACAAATTTAGCACTCGAGCCACCGGATTGAGGTCTGACACAGGTGCAGAGAACTGATCACAGCATTCGTATAATTGGTAGGTAGAGACAATTAGTGTCTGTAAACTAGAGCACGTTATCTCGTAATTTCCCTTAAGTTACCAGGGGGTAGTGAGGAACGCACAGGTCGCGAGTAGCTATTTGTGACTTTGTGAGCAATAAACTCTCTAGTGAGAGGGAATTTACCTTCTGATTTTTCGTACAGCATGAAATTTAAAATACAATTACTTACCTTATACTCTACAAAGCATGAAATATTGAAGGTTTTGATCTGAAAGTATAAAAAAAATAATAAAAATATGTTAGAGTAATTTTTCCGAATCGTTATCAAAAGTTCAATTTATCAAATATATATAAACATATTTGAAAATATTTTAAAATTTCCATTTCAAAATAACTTGGCAATTTCCAAAGTTATTCTTACATGCAAAATTTCAAGCTTTATTTCATTATTGCGTTCTCCTAATTTGCACAAGTATCAATCTGATTCCGCACAATAATCATTTGTAAAGCGTGACATAATGATTACACTGCCCGACAAAAGCGAGAAAAATTGCTGCTCTAAAGCTCGAAATAGCTGCCCTAGAAAGATTAAAGTTTTTTAATCATGCCTGTGAATTTTGGTGCCCCTAGTCATTACCAAAACGCGTCAACCTACATTAGAGTGTCGCATAGTAATGTTTCAAATTGCCTCTGGTATTAAGAGCGGGTGAAAGGAAATACTTTTGTTATTATTATTGATGAAGATTTGTCCTCGGAGACAATATATAACAAACAATATCGCACGCTAGCCTGGTGGGCTAATTGCGGTCTCGATCAACTAGATTAGTGGAAAGAATTCGTTATCGATATTGTTTTTGGCATATTTTGCATGTTGTAGGGTAAGTACAACGATAAACCGTACCCCAGTGCTGAGTCGAGAATATATATGAGCAATTCCATTAAAAAATGTCCAATTTTTTTTTTTTATTTGGCTGAACCTTGTACAAAGGGTCCTTTGGGCTAAAGGTGCCATTTTGTACTATTAGTATATATCTGAATCACGACTAATTTTTGAAAAGGGTTCATTGTACACGCAAAAGTTGGACTGTGCGTAACAACATAAATAATTCGTATTTTCAGAGCTACTTTTGTACTGTTTCGTAATCAGTACAACGAATGTGTGTTGTTCATAACGCATTTGGTGTTCTAGCAAATGCTCAATGTATTGGACGGCTCAAAATCAAAACACTTTCGAAGTGTTGACCAGTGCCAGTATTAACATGATGATTTGTACTGGTATTGGTTATATTTTTGAGAATGATGCTATAGTTAAAGTAGTGCAAGCAGTAAACAATACTGATGATTTTGGTACTGACTAGGTTAATGCATATATGAACTGATCGATTCACTATAATGAATCCGGTCATTCAAAAACATCATCGAATCAAAAACAATTAAAAAGACATTGGATTTGATTAAAACATTTTGCATTTAACGACGACTCTGGTTTTATTAATATGCATTCGGTTCCTTGTTACTGGCACCAGCGTCAGTAAATTCTGTTGCAACAAGGCTCGCTATTGGCTGTTTCGGTTGCTGACGGTGATTAGGAAGGCACGAGCCATTGATAAGCACCGACTCGCGATGACGGTTTTTTGAGCGCCCCAAAACTGATCCTTTACCCAAAACCGAAGTCTACCGAAACACTACAATTTTGTGTATATTATACATATTCTGATTTTGATCTCTGTCTATGTATTCATTACACAACTGTTGCGTTATCCTTTTGACATATTTGTTGTGCAAAGCCAGAACATTCATCCGTTTTGTCAAAAATCTCTTTTTTCTTTTTCTTACAATTCATAGACGTAAGATGTCCGAAAAATACTGATAGATGATTTTTGAAGGAAATAAACCAAGGAATCCAGAAAAAATATAAGTTTTGACCGGAAGTGTTGCCAGATAAATTATTTTTGTATTTGAAAACTAAATTTACATTTTCCGGCAAATGCAGTCATTTTGATTTTAAATTTGATAATTTCATCGTGTTTCTTGGAAAATTTTACATAAGAAACAACTATCATCACGAGGTAATATGAGCCAATCTCGAGATATAACATTTTTACGAAAAAAGTTGTAAACTTCGTAATTAATTTTTTTTACATTTTATAGACGTAAGACATCCGGAAAATAGTAATAGGTGAATTTTGAAGAAAATAAACCAAGAAATCCAAGAAAAATATTATTTTTGACCGGAAGTGTTGCCAGATAGATTATTTTTGTATTTTGAAACTAAATTTGCATTTCTCGTCAGATGCAGCTGATTTTATTTTAAATTTGTTAGTTTCATCGTATTTCTTGTAAAATTTTACGTAAGAAACACTTATCACCCCGTGGTAATATGAGCCAATCTCGAGATATAGCATTTTTACGAAAATATTTCTGAATTTTGTTATTAATTTTTCGTAAAAATGTTATATCTCAAAATTGGCTCTTATTACCACGGGGTGGTAAGTGTTTCTTACGTAAAATTTCCGAGAAACACGCTGAAACCACCAAATTTAACATAAAATTAGCTGCATTGGCCGAAAAATGCAAATTTAATTTCAAAATAAAAAAAAAATCTATCTGGCAACACTTCCAGGCAAAAACAATATTTTTTCTGGATTCCTTCATTGATTTCCTTCATAATTCACCTATCACAAATTTTCGGGTGTCTTACGTCTATAAATAATAAAATAAAATAGTTACGAAGTTTAGAACTTTTTTCGTAGAAATGTTATATCTCGAGATTGGCTCATATTACCTCGGGATAATAGTTGTTTCTTATGTGAAATTTTACAAGGAACACGATGAAGTTATCAAATTTAAAATCAAAATGGCTGCATTTGCCGAAAAATGTAAATTTAGTTTTCAAATACAAAAATAATTTATCTGGCAACATATCCGGTCAAAACTTATATTTTTCCTGGATTCCTTGGTTTATTTCCTTCAAAAACCATCTATCAGTGTTTTTTGGACATCTTACATCTATGAATTGTTAGAAAAAGAAAAAAGAGATTTTTGACAAAAATTGCGCGACTTTGCAATAAAGAGGGGGGTCCTAGAGAGCGGGGGGTATTCCAATCGACACCAAAATTGGGATTTTTCAAAAGAGACAGTAGATGAACAATTCCCTCAACTTTGAACAAAATCTGTGATGGTCGTGTCCAAGTGGCATGTACACTTCGTATGGAATGACCCATATACTGGGTTTTAGACGTATTTACCTGCAACCCAATTCTCGCTGCTTTCCGTTTTAGTCTGTGGTACTGTTCTGCCACCGCCGCAGGTGCCGACAATGTCCATGACACTAGCAAAGTAAATGAATTGACTGAATTTGTTAAACATCGTACCTCGCGTATTGATGTCCTTCGTCCACGCTTTCGTCCACGACCTTCCATAGCTCTTTTCAATTTATAGTGTCATACGCGGCTTTGAAGTTGTATTCACGGCATTTCTGGAGGATCTGCCGTATGGTAAAGATTTTGTCCGTCGGAGACCGTCCTTCCACGAAGCCAGCCTGATAATTTCCGACAAATCTGTTACCTACTGGTGTGAGCCGATGAAAAAAGATTTGGGAAAGCACTTTGTAGGCGGCATTCAGGACGGTGATTGCACAATAGTTCCCGCAGTCCAATTTGTCGCCTTTCTTATTGATAGGGCAGATAACCTCATCCTTCCACTCCTCCGGTAGCTGCTCTGTATTCCAAATTCTAGCAAACAGCCGGTGCATACAGATGGACAGCGCTTCCGGGCCCAATTTTACGAGCTCTGCTCCGAGGCCATCCTTCCTGACTGATTTATTGTTTTTTTAGTTGCTTGATAGCATCCTTAACTTCGGTTATCGTTGGAGCTGGCACGTCTTCTACGCTTGTCGCACCGACGGGATCGCTTTCTCCGCTGCCATGGTTTTCTGCCTGGGCGCAATTCAGGTGTTCGTCAAAGTGCTGCCTCCACCTTTCGGTCACCTCACGATCGTCCGTCAGAATACTACCATTACAATTAGCGCTCCTATAGGATCTGACGTTGATGATGACCGAGAAGTGCCGATAATCAATCAGAATGTGGTCGATCAATGTTCCTGTCTGATTTGGTGACCTCCAGGTGTACTCATGTAGGAGGTTGTGCTAAAAGCATGTACTACGCAAGGCCAAGTTGTTGGAGGTGACAAAGTTGATCAGTCTTAGGCCCATTTCGTTGGTCAGCTGGTGCGCGCTTAACCTTCCAATCACCGGTTTGTATCACTTCTACTGGCCGACCTGAGCGTTGAAATCTCCGATGACGATCTTGGTATCCTGGTTTGAGCAGTGGTAGTACTCACGCTCCAACTGCGCGTAAACTTCATTCTTGTCGTCTTCGGTACTTGCGAAGTACCGAAGTACATGATGCTGATGTTGAAAAACCGCACATTCCAGGGCTAATTGGCCACCACCCAATCGCCGTCGAATCTACGGGATTTCAATACTAAACACTCGTGTGCTACCTTGAATATTGAGAGATCGGTAGTTTCATATACCGAGTTTCCAATCGTTAGTCCGTTTTCGTCGCGTGGGTCTGTGCCAATTATTCCAGTCCAAATTTTTTCGCGTGTTTCGCGGTGGCGGCTTGTAAGGCCTACGCACCAACCCCCTGTCTCGTCAGAGAGCTGTCGTGCACAATACAACTAGAGTCCCGGTTGCTCCTAGCCTGGAGTACAAACGCCGTTTCGAGCCGCTCCTAACATGGAGAACAGCCTCTTGGAAATATATTTCATTTCACTTTTTTTTTCTCTGTATGAACAACTCTTCTCCACCAGAAACATTGAACTTTTGTGATATCGCCCAGGTGTCTGCTGTATTCCGCACTTCTATTGTTAGTATTATCATAACATTAGCAATATTAACAATATCATGAAAGTAATGATATGCTTTTACTATCCGCGTTTATGCGCTTGTATTTACCCTTTCTTTTGACGCTCTTACTGCTCGACTTTACCGAGCATCGTTCTGCCTGATATCATCGTCAGTAATAATTCTTTGGAGAGGTTTCAATATAATATCTCCTCGGCTTTTTCTGTATGGTATCACTAACAATAATAAAAATTTTAGTAGTTGTAGTGTAGAAATATTTTTAAATTTTAACATTTTTAAATTAATAAAATTAATCATCAATGAAAATCAAGGGATGTTATTGTTGGAAATTACTTGGCACTCTGAAAGAAATAATTGAAATAGAAAAATATTAAAACATACCGCTGAAAATTCGAATTTGCGTAAACACAAACGGATTTGAACATAAATTACCATGATATTGATTGATTCTTCCATAGCTTTTGGCGCTAATTGAATAAATAAATATGATAACAATACATACGTATAATGTCACTGAGTGTTAGGTTATTAGATTAGGTTAGTATAGAGAGCCGAGGAAAACCAACTGGGATCAATATGCGCAGGAACTCACATCCAAAAACATGTTTACAAAATTTAGATCGATTCAGCAACTTGAGTCAACCTCAAAAGCAGAAGCGATAATATCCCCCTACACAGCAACTGTCCTACAAAAAGTGTCACTTCCACCAGTAATGTTCCCTGGTAGAATGACAGACTCGAGCAGTTTCGCACGAAAACTGTTTAACAAAGCAAAAATCTCGTCGGATTGGACACCGTATAGGAGAGCCCTAACCGAATACAACAATGAACTAAGGAGATCCAAGCGAAAATCCTGGGTTCACACTTGCGAAAGTATTGAATGCTCCCTAATTGTGGGTCGAACGGGCTAGGGAACCTTAAAAAGATGATGGCTCGTACACAAAAACGTCTTCTGAAGCTTTAGACTTACTGATGGAAACCCATTTTCCGGGTTCCACTCCTGGAGCTGTTCTCGAGTGGTCACTTCAAGGTTTGATAGAACAAAAGAGGTTTCGAACAGAGTTGCTGGAAAGGTTTTCACAAGAGTCAGAGTGGAAAACGCGGTAAGATCCTTCTAAACATATAAATCCGCAGGTGCAGATGGGATTCGACAAAAGATTATACTAGACGAGGATAAGATAGGTCACTTGAAGATCTTGAAGCTCCTACCTGCTGAACCAGCAACGAACATGAACAGTGATTGGATGGAACCTAGATCCAACTACGACATCTCATACTCAGTGTAAGAACCCTCTCGCTCAGTATGGGATGCGGGAGGACCTAGCGTTCGTAATGGATCGATCAAGTTCTATATTGACGGTTCAAAAATGGGGATCGTAACAGGGGTGGGAGTGTACGATCCCAGCACAAAAATATCAGTAGCTATGGGAAACTGGCCAACAGTCTTCCAGGCTGAATTAGTTGCCATTATAGAATATGTAAATATCTGCCTGAAAAGGAAGTATAGACACGCCAACATCTGCATTTTCTCGGACAGTCAAGCGGCACTTAAGGCCCTGGAAGCCTACAAGTGCATGTCTAGAATTGTCTGGGACTGCATTTGCCTTCTACAACAGTGGAATTCTGCAAATCTTTACTGGATTCCTGGTCACTGCGGAACAGACGGCAATGAAGTTGCAGATGAACTTACCAGATTTGGTTCCCAATCAACCTTCATTGGTCCAGAACCGTTTTATGGTATCTTAGAGTGTGCCCTGAAGGCCGAACTAAAGAAAAGGGAACAACGAGAAATTACAGCCAATTGGAAGACAGTGAAATCTCTTAACCAATCAAAACAGATTTATAACACCAAACACAAAAATTTCTCAAAAGTTGCTCAGTCTCAATAAGAACGATCTCAGTATATTCACTAGCCTAATAACTGGTCCCTGTCCGAGCAACATCATGTTCAGAAATTTGGTTTCATCCAAGTTTTGTCGCTTCTGCAACTCAGAAAGCGAAACCTCGGAACGTTTGCTCTGCAATTGCGGAGTACTAACTAGACGCAGACTTCAGTATTTCAATAAGGGCTCCCGCAATAGTTCAAATAAATGGACAACCGGGGCTACCACAAAAGTTCAGATAAATGGACGCAGTGGTCCAAAACACCCCCAACAGGAAAATAATTAGATAGATTGTTAAAAAACCAGAAGTACGGCCCGCTCAATGAACGAATCCTTCAGAAGAATAATCCAGATCGAAACTGTTCAAGCATACGTTTAGAATTTCCAATTTTTCTAAGTAGTAGATATTTTTTAGTTATAATTGAACAGTAAATTCAAACAATGCAGAATAAAATGATTCTTAAATTGACACTCCTCGTGATTAAGTTACTCATCATCATCCAATGAATTTGCAACAAGAAATGTTGTTTCTAGTTTTCAGTACATCGTTATCAATCGTTTCAATCGTTTTTTCTTATAGGGTATCAGGCTTAGCTCAGGTTTATGTTTCAACCCTGAGATCACCCGCGTTTATCGCGTGCTAAAGATCTTACCGTTCGATGAGCTTTCATGTCTGCAATCATTAGTGTTTCCCATAAGTAGCCACACGAAGGTGTGAAGTGTGAAATCAAATCCAATCTGCACGATTTTTTGCTGCTCATGTAGCAACATCTATTGTGGAATGCGAACCCTTGTACGATTGTCTAGTGTACCGTGCATTAGTTTGCTACTAATCTATTACTAATTTTTTGTGCAAAATCGAGAATATATTTTTTAACAGAATTACTCGGAGTGATAATGTAGTGGCAAAACCAAGTAAATTTTAGAATTGATTTCGTATTACCTGACAACCAAAGAAATAAATTCCCTGGCTACCCTTCAGTTCATTTTCCCCTTGTTAACTAGTTATCACTACGGATCGTCCTCTGAACTAACGAGATCTGTGTACTTCTCAATGCAAATAGAAAAACAGAAAGCACTTTCCTTTTCAGCGACGCTGTTGCTCACGCTGTAACATGAGTTAAGCATTGGTATACTAGTTACTAGATTACACAGATAATATGTACAACAGCTACAAACGTGAAACAAAACAAAACGGATAAACCGTGATTACGAGTCATAGTTTGAACCGCGTTGGTTCATCTGCCTCCTTACTTTGGCGTGAAGTGAAAGGTCGGTGGCATCGATCGAATGGTGATTGTGATTTATGCTGCAAATACGAGTTTCGTAATATTTAGTAAGTCTAAGATAGATAATGATGGTTGTTTTTATGCCATGACATGTCTTGTAGTGCTCGATTCTATTTTGTGGCTCAATTTGATGTTTGTTGACTGCATGTTTTTTTTAGTCCATGTTGAGGTTAGATTTCATTTGATGCACAGATAGTGTAAGTCTGCTGTCAGTTGATGTGCAATGAAATCCTCAATGCAATCATAAAGATACAAATCTTTTATGGAATTAGTCGAAGTAAGCATACGAAAACACATTTTATTATTACCTTTAATAGGCTCATTTCTTTTATTATTAAATACTGAAAATACTCAAAACTGATAACACTTACATCCCATTAGAAAAAAAACCTCATTATAGTAACTGTAAATCTAATCAATTAATGAAAAAACAAAAACTATTACAGTTATTATAACTCGAAGAACTGAGGCGGCCGCAAGTACTTTGAAATAAAATGCAAAAAGACATAAAATCTGTTCATAACTTTCTAGATAATTACGAATTATTCGTTTTCTGTAGCAAGCTGTAGCGCATGGGTGTAAATTTATGCAGTATAACTTCCTATTATCTCTGGCTGGACCATAAACGTAAGGCACAAACATGACCGCCTTAATCTCGGTTTTACCATCTTCCAATCTAGGCACCTTCGAACGATGACTTTTGACCGCAAGATAGCGCAAAATGTTATACGTTCGAGCGAGCAACACAACTACGATGTGGCTCTCTGGGGGCACATTCTGTCGAACAGGGCACCATTGTACCGGGTGTCGGAGCCCAGCGGCTGCAATCTCCGAATGGCTATTCATAATGAATAAAATATGCTAAAAGTTACGGTTCGCCGAATATCCGACCGCACATGAATACACTCCGCAGTCGGTGGGCAGCTGGTCTCTTGGAGTGGCAACCAAGAAAAGCGTTTGAGAAAGGCGATTTTTTTCGGGGATAGTAAAAAGAGAACTGTTTTGTACACCCGCGACAGATACCAATCGCAAGTTCACGTTCATGATCAAGGTTTTTGGCTCCGATACGGTTGTAGCCGAGCAGCAAATATTTTTGCTCAGAGCATTTCCAGGCATGGTACGAAGTGCTAGCCGTTGCTCATTTTTGTGATAAATTGAACGTACCCTTAGCGCTAGGTTTTTGGTCGGAACATTCACCGTGGTGTTAGCTTTTTAACATTATTGTAATGACTTTGTTTGCACTGGCTTTTCTCTAGTGGAGGGACCTTTCAGGCAAATTTACATTGGAGCGCTCAGAGGTGCGGGCGGTATTTATGATATTGTTTCGTGATTGTAGAAGTTGAAATCTTTTCGACTCAAACAATTGCGATTTGCGATTAAACAACGAATTTCTTTTATCCTGTGGTTGTTTTTCGTTGGTCACTTTAGGCCTCCGCAAATTGAATAAACTGTTATTTGCATTTCTGATTCAAATGGGACAGGAAATTTGTTATCTTTCGTGTAACATGCGTCGATTACAAGAGTACAACAATAAAAGATAGCATTTCCGTTGACTTAGATATTTTATTTTTTTTTATTGGGGAGCAAAACAATTCTATAACATGAGCTCCGACAGAATAAATATAAACTTCATTGTAGATAATAGTCTGCATTGCATTTTTTTATGTTTCACAAATTTGTGATTACTTCCAACAACACGAAATAACCAACATTGTAACACCTGTCACTACTGTAATTGATCCTGGTGGAGCACGCAGATGTATTCCTCTACGGTTCAAAAAAACATCTGTCAGTCACAGTTTTCCTGCCGTCCTGACGATCGAGTGAAAAGATTCATGTTCATATTTAGGACGAACAGCCGGGTCAAACATGAGACAAAACAGGCAATAAAAAACACGCGAATAAATGCAGCCTGACAGGTTTTATATTACAGGCTTTTGTTCCATAGCGTCCGGTTTCCAATAGCTGGAATGCAGGCTGCATTGGTTTATGTTGTGATTCATTCAGTTGTGTGCTTTTTCGCGATGGAACAAGCAAAAATTTGTGTAAAAATTACTGGACATGGTAACAATAAATAGGCAGTATTTTTAAAAAATAACATGACAAGAGGCAAGCAAAAGCTAATTAATTACTAACATCATGTTGCAGATATGATCACAATAAATAAAGAAAGTGTTCGTGCAGGGCCCGCCGCAGTCTTTTAATTCCAATTATTGGCTCACGGTTTCATTGTCACTGGCTGGAAGGATCATAAAATATCAACTGATGTCTAAAATAAAACTCAATTGCGTTTTTTGTTTATTGTATCATGGTGATAATAATACTAAATAATAGTTTTGAGATGTGAAGGGAAACATTTTTTGCTACACTTTTTCGATTTTTGGTTTGCTTGGGTAAAAAAAGAAAAAAAAAATCGAAATCAGTCGAACGACAATCAAATGTAAATTTCACTTCGTGAGCCGAAATAAGTATTGCTACTTTCGGTTCCAAAGTAGCTGTGGTTGATACTTTTTAGATCAGAAATTTTCATATATGGCGTTTATGGGTGATTAAGTTATTTATTTGTTTCATAAAGTAAACGATAGAAATTTCTCTCATAGTCATTGGATTTTCTTGTGAACATAGAAGCAGTGATGAAAATAAGACGAATGACTCAATCGTCGCCCTATATTCAGCTGCACGTACATGATCTGTACAGATTGCGAATAAACTTGAATCCTCTCAATCCGTAATGAAATGCTTGTTTGGTGCATTGGTTTCTCTAAGAAAACAGATACACAATTAGACTACATATATCAGCCTGCGACGTCGAACTCGAAGCGAAGCAAGTTGCTAGTTGATTTTTCCCCATTCGTGGCCCGTCGGATAGGGAAAAAAATTTGCAACAGGAGAATATAATGCTGATTGAGTAGCAGCAGAGGTGCAATGTGGTGAGATGTAAAGCGAGAGTCGGAGAGTATACACTGTCGTCTACTCTTTTTTGACAAAATAATCACGATTACCTGCCAAATGAATACGAATAGATCAGAATTATTCACTTAGTGCACATCGTATTAAAAATTTCATCTACCGAGTTATGCACATTGAAATATATCGTAGGAAGGAAGACAAAGAGAGTCACCAACACCGATACTTATTTATTCGCATACTAACGATGATATCAACGCATCTTAGATTTGGTTTTTATGTCTTCAAAATCGATAGAGATGTTTTTTTTTCCATCGCTGCATAGCAGTGCTCATTTAAATTTAGAACTATTTCAGGAAAGTTACATAAACCGAGTTATTCAAAAAAAAAATAATAGCATAAACAGAAAACCGAAAAACCGACAACAAAACAAAAAAATCAGAAAAATAAGATTACGGATAAACGAGAATAAAACAGGGCAAGAAATAAATAGAAAAATAGAAAACCTAAATCAATCCACCTAGCGGTCAGACCCAGCCTTTCTCATTCAAACTTTTATTTGTTTAAATAGATTTATATGAACGCTTCAATCCAATAGATGTATATTCACTCTTCAGGTTCTAAAATATTGATGTTGTAATCTATACATATAAAAATGCAGTTCGGTCTGTCTGTCTGCCTGATCCATATAAGCTCGAAAACTACCGAACCGATCGACGAGAAAATTTGTATGTAGGGGTTTTGGTGCCGATAAAGGTTTCTATGATAGTTTAAGACCCCTCCCTCTTCTGGAAGAAAGGGGTCCCACACAAATGAAACATGAATTTCTGCACAACTCAAGAACAAACCAAGCAAATGAAACCGAATTTGGCATGTGGATGTTTTCAGGAGTAACAAAAATGTCCATAATAGTTGGACGGCCTCTCTTTTCTGGAAAGGAGGGGTTTCATACAAATGAAACACAAATTCCTGCACATCTCGAGAACTAACCGAGTAAATGGAACCAAATTTCGCATGTGAGTGGGGTAACAAATATGTCCATAATGGTTCAACACCCCTCCCTCTTCTGGAAGGGAGGGGTTCCATACAAATGAAACACAAATTTCTGCACATCTCGAGAGCTAACCAACTAAATGGAACTATATTTGGCAGGTGAATGTTTTTAGTGGTAACAAATTCGTTCCATAATCGATCTCAGGCAACATTTTGGATTGTAAGATGGCAACTTCCGGTTTCTGGAAAACAGCCAAAAATGGCCGATTTTCACCCAATATAATATTATCCGGATCTAGAATGATACACAGGAGCTAAAATCGATCGAAATTGTCTGCCATTATGAAATCCAAAATGGCGACTTTCAGTTTCGGAAAAACAGCGGCAACTGACCAAATACCCCAATATGGGTATTTCCGGAACCGTAATGATGCACTGGAGCCACAAATCGACTTCAGACAACATTTTGAATTGTAAGATGGCAGCTTCCGGTGTCTGGCAAACAGCCGGAAATGACCAAATACCATTCAATATGAATGTTTTCGGAACCAAAATTACGCCCAGATGACAGAAATTGATTTCACAGGCAAAAACGACGACTGTCGGTTTCTGAAAAACAGCCCAAAGCGACCAAACACCATCCAATATGAGTATCTCCGGAACCAGGATGTTGCAAGAAGCTAAAAATTTACCTCAGACACCATTATGAATTGTAGGATGGCAACTTCTGGTTTCTGGAAAACAGCCAAAAATGGCCGATTTCCGTCTAACATGAGTATATCCGGATCTAGAATGATACACAGCAGCTGAAATTGACCACAGAGCCCAATATGGGTGTTTCTTCAAGCAGAATGACGCTCAGAGGCCAGAAATTATCTTAAATACTATTTTGAAATTCAAGATGGCGACTACCGGTTTGTGAAAAACAGCCTAAAATAAACAAATACTATCCAATATGAGTATCTCTGGAACCAGAACGATGCAAGGAGCTAACAATTGACCTCAGGCACCATTTTGAATTTCTGAATAATACTCAATATGGATATTTCCGTTATCGAGATGATGCATAGAAACCAAACATTGACCCTGGACACCATTTTGAATTTTAAGACGACCACTTTTAGTTTCTGGAAAACAATCAAAATAACTGAATACCTCCCAATATGGGTATTTCCGGTGTTAGATTGATGCCAGAAAATTTGCTGGAAATGACTGAATACCACCCAATATGAATATATTCAGAATTAAGGCGATGTACAGAAGCCAAAAGTCGAGGATGTTGTCATTTCGATAAAACCAATCATTTTAAACGATTTGTTATTCAACTTAAATTATATCCTATGGCCGATTCGTCGTGCATTTGCAGATTTTAAACACATCGCAAGGAATCAATGAATTTGGAAAGCTCAAATTGTACGATACCACATTTAAATTATGTTGAGGCCACATATATCGATCAAAGCAGGTAAAGCTTCCTATAGTCTTTGAATTTCTTTACTTTCCATAACTTTTGAGCCACATATCAAATTGTTATCAAGTTTGTTATTTGTAAGTTTGAGAGATGACTCTTTCGTACGGCACTAGTTATTTTCAAATAAGTCATGTAAACTTTGTGATAATAGACTTTCGTTGTTTTTTTGACAATTTAATACATAACGGTTGCTAAATTCGATTATAATCAAATGAAATGGGAACGTATAGGGCAGCCAAAATTTGAAACCACGTGTTCAATCATAATTCATCAGTTTACCCTTAACTAGTCCGCTCATCTGATAATAATATTAATCAAATCGGTTGTGTAGTTTCTGAGATAATGAAGTTTCGTGATTTTCACATTTCAGTATATTACAGACGAAGTTACAGTTCGATTACAGCAAAATTCAATAGGGTGTTATGAGGAAGCTAGACTCATTATTTGACACTAATTTTGTGGAAATCGGATCGGCCATCTTTGAGAAAAGTGAGTGAGTCCAAGTAGTTTCGGAATATGTTCCTTTTCATAGCTGGATTACACATTTTTAAACATAACAGGTAAATAATAGTCCGATTGCAAAACAAATCAATATGGTCTTATGGGGCAACTAGACCTTCTATTTGACACTGATTTTATGAAAATCGGTCCAGTCATCTCTGAGAAACATGAGTGAGATTAAACAGTCTTCAAAACACGTTTCTTCTAATAACTTTTGAACCACAAGTTCAATCTTCATAAAATTCAAAAGTTAAGGGTATTTCAGGTTGCCCGTTCATTTGAAACTAATTTCGGTATTGTAGTTTTCGAGATAATGATGTTTCATGATTTTTGCATTTTGCTACATACCCTCTAAACTAAAAATCCGATCACGATGAAATTTAATAGGATCTTATGGGGCAACTAGACCTTTCATTTGCAATAATTTTCATGAAAATCGGTCCACCCGTCTCTGAGAAAAGTGAGTGAGAATAAAAATCTGCACACACACACACACACACATACAGAAAATGCTCAGCTCGTCGAGCTGAATCGAGTGATATATGCCATTCGGCCCTTTGGAGCACTTTTATTCTTTCGGTTTTGCAAGTGATTGCTATACCTTCCTACGAGAGAGGCAAAAAAATGAAAAAGATGACAACAGTAATACACTGCAAAGCATGAAAACTAGAACATATAAAAAATAGAAAAAGGCAAACCACTAACTCAAGCCAATATGAGATTTGGTACAGCGAAAGTAAACAGAAATAAAAGAAAAATAAGAAATTCGGTAAACAGTCAAAATAAAAGAAAAATCGGCAATTCAATAAACAGCTGAAGATAGCTAGAGAAAAACATGGAAACGTCTCATGTAACTCAACTTAAGTAATACAAATACAAATACGAACATTTTTAATGTTATGACTACATAACTGCACATGCATTTTAAGACCCTGTCAATGAAGCTCTAGTGAAGGCAATTTTATTGAAGTTGTCAAATTTCTCTCTCTTCTATTTAGAATTACATAAATAGTTTTATATGGAAAGTTCATCACTCAAACCACGATTTTCAATATAACTTTTTCCAAGATTTTTTACATATTTTATGTCATCTACAAAGTTATTAACCATACAAAAATACGTATTTTTGTTGAATATTTTAACCTGTTATAATAGTTCATAACAAAAAAGTTTTTGAACCATTATTAAATAAAGAAAATTCTTTTGTATGAAAATTCAAACTTTTTAAAAAAAACTTTGATATTTAACATTTTTTGTAAAAATATTAGTACAATTTTGTAGAAAGAAATGCAAAAAATCATGGGAAAAAGTTATAATGAAAAATGCGAATTGGAACAAAATTTAACAAATGACGTCATCTAAAGTGAGTCAATTATCTCTTTTCTTCAAGTCTATTTTCGTTGTCCTCTTCACTATTTAGTTCAAATTCGGTAGTTAACAGAAGTGTTCATCTTCTGAGACTAACCATGAATAAAGTCATTTTTCGATGTCTTCATATAAGCAGAACTGCTCAGTTAGACCACGTGCCATCGAACGGGACAAGTAATGATCGGACGACGACTTAAACGTTTAAACGACTTTGCCAGTATGAGGCCGAGTGTTGTCATTCAGTGGAATCACTTGTTCGCGCAGTGCTCCGCGCAACCACATCAATCACGGTCGATCCCGTCTCCACTGATGGTTTTATTCGGTATCAACAGCTCATGATAATTACCACCAGACCCACTCAACACACGACAAAACGTTCGCCCCGTATATTATCGGCCGGGCCAACGACGTGCAGGTATGATAAAGCAGACCCGATGACTTTATTTTCTTTGACTTGCTGTAATGAATCCATTTTTTATCACCCGTCACGATGCGATAGAGAAAACCCTTCCTTTTTTGCAACTGTTGCAGCTGTAAACAGACGATATATATATTCTGTTTTTTTTTTTGTGCGAAAATGAAATAATCGAGCATTCAGATGTATTAATATCCATACAATTACAACCGACAGAAATATCTAGCTAACTTTGTAAGATGTGTCTGTCTTCAGTTGTGTGAACTTGAAGATATAGTTTGAGGTCATTTGCATATGACAGCCCTGGTCATTTAATACCTAGGTCCACGTCGTTAAAATATAGCAGTAAGATAAGCGGGCTTAAGTGTCTTCCCTGCGGTACTTCAAACGTAGTATCAAATTAAGAAGATTAGCCGGTAAGGTACGATTTTCTTTGTGTGGAGTCATCACTGCGATCAGAGACATTTGATCTATTTTGATATGGCCCAGGTGTTTTCTGTATTCCGCAATTCATATTATTTACATTATCACTATTGTAATAAATAATACGTCTTTTCATTTCCCAAGTAACAATTTAAGTCGTATTGCATTCTTTTAGCGGTTTTCATGACCAATTTCGCAAAATTGCTGTTAAAACTAAAAATACTATCAGAACCTCCTGATAACCGCTATAAGTTTGCTTTACAGCCAGGTGGCCCACCCTTGCCAAGCTTATTGAATCAATTATAAGAATGGCAATAAAACTGCTTTAAAACCACATGGAAAGAGTACCGCATACTATAAGCAACTGGCATTACCTCTTTAAGAGCGCAATAAGTTTGGTTGCATTATTGCGCTCTGCTACTTGTCACAATAAGTCCAAATCATCTTTTCATTGCTTGACAGCAACCGTAATAAGTTGATTTGTTGTGCCGTTCCTGCACACACACCAGAACATCACGCCACTGGTTTTAAAAAGGAAATCTCTCGTCGCGGGAGAAATGTTTCACCTGTGTTGGTTATCATCGTGCAATCGATTTTGTTTGATTGTGATATTGTAGAAAGATAAGGAATAAAGAGGGGTTTTTGGTAGGTTTCGTAACTCTCAAGCATATGCGCATGAAATTTTGTCGTGCATTTTGAAATCATAGGCGCTTAAAATTTATGCGCCATCAAAATAGTACGGGCTTACAAAAATGATTTCATTGTTAGCAAAAATGAATTGGATTGTTTCAGCTCAGTTTTCCAGAAAAAAATCTAGCCGTGTTCTTCAATACAAAGATAGATCAAAATCAACTTTGGATATTCAATTTATTTGTTAGTCAGACGACGATTCGATCTTCGTTTCAAGATTATAAAAAGTTTCAAAAATATCAATATGGCGCGGTTGGCAATTAGTTGGCATTAATCGTAGCCGCAATAAGCCTAGTTCAATGATATATATGTTGTAAGGTGCGGCAAAGGTTGGATGCATGCATTATTAGAGAAAAATATGGTAAATCCCTGAGGCCTAGACACCTTTATTTTTATGAAAAATCTGACATCACACTGACGATAATGAGGTATCAACAAATTTTGATATAAATAGAGAGGTGCCCAAAAATGCAACGATACATACTTAGTTTAATTGAATATTGAATATATTTCGAAATATATCAATAGTGACTTGCCCCTACCTTATTTTTAAGGACGCATAATTTAACGACATAGGAAATTATTTTCAACCAAAACAAGACAAACTGGCGATAAAATTTAAAAAAAAAACTTCCGAAAAGTACTAAGTTTGCTGTGTTACTTTATTAGATTTTTGGAGTTCTACGTCATCAATGTTCACAAATGCGTTGCAAGATGCTCTAAAGCATTTTACACACATCTTACGGAGACTGCGACAGAATTCTGCATCACACTAAACCAACTCAGCCGCTTTTGTCTCACCTGTATGTATATCATTGCCTGCATATATTTGTTTACAAGTTTGACAGGTTAAAACTGGGCATTTGAATGACCGCAATAAAACTGGTTTCTATGTTATATGACAGCAAGCTGGAGTGGTTTTATGGGGCAATAGATAGTAATAATAAAACCAATAATAAAGCAAAATCGCATTGACTCTTGCCGGTTTTATTGGAAGTTTTATTAGAGTTTTATTGACAGCTATCAGTGTTCATTACGACTTGCTATTTTTGGCAACGGGTTTAATCGCCATAAAACCGTTGGTAATATTCATTGCTGTGATAAAACCGTTAGAAAACCAAGTAGCTATAGAATTGTTACTTGGGTTTACATCCGTGCGTATGTGTGAGGTTTTACCCTTCCGTTTCAAGCTTACTGCTCTACTATACCGAGCCTCTTTCCATTTACTAATATCACCAAATAACAATTCCCTGAAGAGAAACCTCGCCAAACGTTTCTCTTTGGCCAGGTTTATCTTAAGTGGGACTTATTGTGTCGAGAGGAAAAAGTCTTATCGAAACCTCGTTTCCCGTGCCAAAATCACCAGTTATAATTTCCTGGAGAGTATTAGTATGACCAGAGGAATAGTTTATAGTTTTACTATAAGAAGGACTTGTTTTGTAGAAAGGAAAGAGTCTTAACGAAACCTCATTCCTCTTGCCAACACTGCATCACACAATCACAATTCCCTCAAAAGGCTCTAGTGCTAAACCTCTAATCAGTTTTATTATAAGAAGGACGTATATTTTGTCAAGAGAAAGGAGTATTATCGAAACTTCGGTTCTTCAGCCAATATCTCATCAAAATCACAATTCCTTTAAGTGAACTATTATACGTTACTCAAACCAGTTTTATTATAAGAAGGACTTATTTTTGTTAGAGGGAAAGTCAACAGGAGTACTGTAGTGTTCAGCTTAAAGAAAGGGTGTGTAATGGAGAGCTTGAGGATAAACCCATGTTAAAGTCCTTTGACAACCGAATGGCCTGATTCTACTAAGATTCGAAGCCACGACCACGCACTTGTCACAGCGGACTATGTAACCTTGCGGCTACGAGCTCCACCCAGGGGCGGCCTTACCGTTGAATGTTATAGAGGAGAGCATCCCACTTCATGTTGTTGTTGTTTGACGAGCTTCCAAAGCTGCCTGGGAAGAAATTTTAGCTTCCTCTGTAAATAATGCTGATATCGGAACAAGCATCGTTTCGTTACAGTGTGATTATGTTTGGTTGAGTCTCGCATAATGACGTTTCAGGAACAATATATGGTGCTCATTTCTTCAGCTGCCGAATACTTTCGTTTTCCATGGCTGTTGGGACGCAAGAACTTGGCTCTTCTTAGGCGGCATCGATAAAGTACGTAACGCTCTTAGAGAGGAGCGGGGTATCCTCAAGCGTTACGATTTGTTACATAGGGGAGGGTGGAGGTAAGATCAGCAAGATAAGATACGCAAGTAAGATACGTAACAAAAACTCTCCGGAGAGACTCTCTAGAAGCAAGCATTTTCATTTGGCAAATTTTTCTACTGTGTTACGTAATTTTCATTAGAGTTTAGGTGTTAGCGTTACGTTTCGTTACATATGAAGTTGTGGGGTCTGAAAATTATGTTTTTGTGGTACGTAATTAATGGATGTCGTCTTAAGGACGTATATGTCGAAAGCACAAGCCAATACGTTGGAGAGAGTTTGAGCAGCGTCTTCGGTATTGACAGAGTCTTAAATAGAATTCCAATTGACCTCCGGAAAAAACTCGCCGACACTGTGGTGGTCGGCATTGAGTTTTTTTTCCTGTATGGACTTCGACCTCACTGCGACCAGAATCGTAGATCTATTGTGAGATATGCCCGGGTGTTTGCTGTATCCCGCACTTCTGTTAATAGCAATACCGCTATTGAGAAGTGGCATGCTTATTACTATTGTTCATCAGTGCTTGTGTGTAATGTGATACTCTTCCTTACACGCTTACTGTTCTACTATACCGATACTCGTCCCTCTTGCCAAATATCACCAATTACAATTCCCTGGAGAAGTTTCGTCGTGCGTCCTTCTGGCCAGTTTTATTGATAAGAGGGACTTATTTTTTGTTAAGAGGAAGTCACGCAAAGGTATTGTAGATTTCAGCGTAAAGGAAGGGTAACTGGTGGAAAGCCTGAGAATAAACCCATGCTTAAGTCCTTTTTGACATCGGATGGCCTGGTTCTACTAAGATTCGAACCCACGACCATCCGCTTGATAAAGCGGACTCTGTAACCTTGCGGCTACGCAGCTCCCTTCGGCATTGAGATAATCGTAAGATACAAATTCCTCACATTCAGCGTCTTCGAAGATTTTTGGCCTTCCTTCACGCAAACAGTCGTCAACATCGAAATTGCCGTCTTTATTGCGATGGAAATAATCACGACACATTGTTTCTCCGGAGAAGCATGTCCGTAAAGTTCTTTCAACTCTTGATGAAAAATGAAAATGAAACGGTAAGTCTTCCCGCAAATGACGATTATTTAGCACAAAATCAGACATTTTCACACAATTCAAAGTATATCACGACAATAGAATCACTAACGTGTCAAAGCATAGCACTAACTGCTGACGCTATCTATTGAATCTGGTTGCGCTCCTTATAAAATCTATTTGGTTGCGCTTCTTATAAAATCTATTAATTTTTAAACCATTTCAAGAGCCAAACAGTGATGTTAAAATGTGTAGGTAGGCATTTTTTAAAGCAATTTGCAAAAACAAAAGTCAGTTTATTATATTCAAGACCGTTTAATTTTTTGAAAACATGATTGACGCCCAAGCAACTGATAGAAAATAACTTGAAAGTTAAAATAATCAGTGTAGTCATCTTTCTTCTATTATCTCAGTTATTAAAAAAATGATGGCGTACAAAGTGGTACAAACTATAAGGAGTGGAAGAGAAATATAATGTGTGTCATTCACTCTAATTTTTCTCAGCTTGTCTCATTATGAACCCATTTTGTTTTCATTTTGGTGGGAAACATTTGACTATTCATTACAAATCTTAAAACGCATAATTAAATGCGTTTATGTCTACCCTACAACCAAACGGTTTGATAATGGCATCTGTAAAAATGAAATGTGTTTAAAGTTGATTATATCAGAACAATGATAAATGAACGTCATATTAACCCGTATTGATTTTTCGAACAGTTCAATGGCACAAAATTTCGCAGTGAATACATTCAAGGAAAAAAAGAAAGGTTGTGCATTTATTGTAGTACTATATAAGGTCTAGAAAATATCCAAATGTAAAACAATGAAGCTTGAATGTTTCGCTTTCAAGATCTACACAAAGACAGAATAGCATTAAAATTGTTGTTAAAAAAGTTTAGAAATCTAAAAGCCTGAAACCCAAATTCAAAACATCTGAGATCCTACAACAGAATTCTGAAGTACATATTAATAATAGATATTGTAATCTGGTATCAATTTTTGTTCATTTCCGTACTCCGTAACCCGAAATTGGAAACCGATTGCAGTAGGTACTCGACTATTGAGCGCGAAGCAGCATTTATTTTTTCGCAAAAATTGTTCCTGTTGCATTTGCTTTACCTCTGGAGTCGCGTATAGAAATTGTTCAATTCAATAATAAACGCATACGCATATGAAAACAGCGATCAGCAGCTACAAGCTGTGCTAACGAGCATTAAAAGGAATCCAATTAGCAACGTGTCGAAAGTGGCAAAAAATTACAGTTAACGCCGTTTTGCCTTTATTCCAGAATAAAACACCGTGGTAATGCGTCGTTTTTCACCTCGAACCATTGAAGTTATGATTTCAAAACACATTTGTTGTGTGGGGAGAGTCATTCATTTTTCAATATACTCGAGCCCAATTTTATTTGCAATACAATTATTTATGAAGTTATTACAGGATTGCAAAAAATTGTTGACGCTTCCAATCGTTGTTTTATATTATCGTTGATTTATGCTAACGTTCACTAATTCGGTTTGTATTCTTTTTCGCTAGCCTTTCGAATTTTGGTTTAGATTAATTAATCAGTCTTGATTACAGATTTTGTTTACGACTGAATGGTTGTCCAAAGCCTGAAAGTTTACTGATTATCTAAGAAAGCTGTGAGTTAAAGTTATTTCCATTGAGGCGCCAGCAAGAATTTTCCTAAATGGATTTCTCGAGACGGGTGCGCTATAGGTTACGAACAAAGAATGTCTAATTCTGAGAAACCATCAATCGTTAAGCCGGTCATCAAACGAATTGCGCATAATATAAATTGCCTATCAATACACAACAACTTCTGGGAAAAAAAAGCTAACTTATTCTTTTGATGTAAATGTGTTGCACCCAACACTCAGAGTCAAGAATTATGTCCAGCGACCCGTTATAACGCCATCATTTTCCCTCCGCTAGCCTCCAGCATTCACGATTTTACGTTCATGTTTGCAAAAACTGTCTGAAGAATAAGTTAACAAAGAGATGCAACCTGTTGGCTTGCTCATCAGCATTCGAAAGCATGAAATACAAACTGCTGTGCAGAAAAAAATATGACCAGTTTTGGGATGAAATTTTTGCACATATGTTATGTCTATACATACATCAGGGTTTTCGTAATGATGTATGTATGTATGCGGTGGAAGTTGCTTAAAGTTTCACCCTTTTGTGACCGAATGGCATTTCTGCGGTCAAGGAGCACACGTGTAGTTATTTTCCACTACCGTTCAGATTAACGACCGAACAGGGCCGCCTGGATAGGATTTATGTTTTGAGCTTACAATCCAATTTCATATTAAATTTCGAACTGCAGAAACAGATAAATAACTTAGACAAGCGGTCCGCAATTTGTTTACGAAAGGGGTTTCAAGTATTCCATTTTTGAAAAAAAAAATCAGCTCTTGTTTTTACTAATACAGTCGGCCAATCTTATACATACAGCATGCAACATCACACCTGGATGCTGCTCTGTCGGTAATCGGTATCGGTTTTTTTACGACACGGAACGAACGAGAAGACGATGAGATAATTGACTTTCTGTTCGAAAAAAGGACACATTGAATGGCCAGTTATTTCACAGTTCAATAACCTTTTCTCCTGTACTGTGGTTGTAGTTTCCACCAAAGAGGTCTTTAAATTACTTGCGGTTCGAACAGCTCTCCTCCAGCCTACGTGGTCCTTTTTGAATGCACACACGCGGTGTCGGCTGGCAGGAATCACGAAACAAGTGAATTAAAGCAATTCACTAAAGTGATACTTGCGAATGTAGGTATCTGTAAGATAAGGAGAAAAAGGAAGGAAGCATGCTGAAAAAGTGGTTAGTCAAAATAAATTGCCATGTCACAGCATTCGGAATGATAATTATTTTTCGTTCAAAAATTCATCACTCTTCTCTCGACCGCACCTCTGATGATAATAACGTCGTTCCGAAGGAGCGATTGGGCACGTAATATATGCAAATTATATTTTGTCATACGCGCTGGGCCTTTTCACAGGAGCTGTATCGAGACGAAGTGACACGATCTGTCTTTGCTCTATTTTTAAAGTGTGATGAAAGCACGTCACTGTACATTTTTGTTTCTGAAATTGAATTTATTTTACAAAGTAATATGACACCAAGGGAAGTGATGTTCTGTGTAGCGTTGTAATTTTCTCTATGTTGCATTACTCCAGCCAATTATCGATAGTTCAATTTGCGGCATCTATCGTAACATACTGCCATTCAGACACTTTCTGTTGTGCACCCAGAGATTTTCAATATGTTGCATTGTACTGAGCATTGCTCAATAGTAGAAGTACCTACATATTAGTAAAAACCAAAACTCGAACAAATTGGATTTATCTTTTCTTCGTTGAGGCAGTTTGTGATAAAGATGAATCCAATCCTAACAAGAAAATGTGTACCATCATTGCTGCTGGTGGCGAACGGGACCAGACCCAAATATGTGTCTTCCCGAGTCAAGACCAAGATCAAGATGATCCTATCCTGTTTGTGACCGGACCAGACGGAAACAGCAAGATGTTGTTTCAATAAAATTTACACCAAAGGGGGCAATCAAATCCGCCACCTTTTTTCCTTGCAGGGCTTTTTATAACTGGAGTCTGGCTCAATCTCAATCTCAGATGGATATCTTTCAGCAGACTTGTTGTGTAAAACTATCAGAAGGGATGAAAAAATGCAGTAAATTTGCCAACTTCGCGATGTTGGAGTGCTAAGCAGGAAAAAAAAGGGTAGGAGGGGTTTCAGTGTTTTTTAGGTTGGGTGTTTTCCACAAATTGGTTTTCAAGTTAGCCTTTGTTTACTCGTTGAGAAGTACGGAATGTTATAAGAGGAAAAAAATAAATAGCGCTTGTATTTCAAGTTTTTTTGTTTAAGAGGTTAATTAGTTTTTTTAGGTATCTTTAACGTCACGTTTGAAGTTTTATCAGCAAAACTGGTTAACTTTAAAACTTAAACATTAAAAATACAATCTAAGCTTCAATATAAAACAACTATAAAAACGACGTAAAATTTTTCTTCAATCGATTTAAAAGCATTTTTCAACAAAAACAAACAAGATAAGTTAAAAATCCTTACGTTTTAAAAGAAAAGGAAAAGTCGTCGAATCAGCATCAGAACCTGATGAGTTTAATCATAATTTATAATTTTTGATACTTGAGCATTTTATATATTCTAATCTAGGAGAATTTTTAGAATTTAGAATTTTTAGAATAAATCCTAGCACTCTGCGTAATATTTCCTAACAACGCAGAAGTTGATCCTTGAACATTAAAACAAATCCCATATTGCACTGAAATTGTGGAACTCTGCCAACAGCTCACGCAAGAAAGTCAGCGGCAGTCTAGGATTACTCGCAAAAGGTTGGCACTGCTGCTACAGATAATTAAAACATGATAACTCCCCTTGCGGAAATTGTTTGCCATCAGCTTCTAACTTTAAAGCTAGAACTCAATTTCATACTAATCCACTTGAGATTTTGTTGGTATTACTTTCAACTGTAGGCTAGCGAAGCAATTACAATCAGCCGCTCGCTGGTGGGCGTTAAATAATCCTCACCGAGATTTCACCAACATGGCAAAGCAGGAAAGGCACCCAGCAACAGGGCCGTTTGTGGCCTATCAATTTGTCACGCTTATTATACGATAACACGGAGGAACAGGTAAGATTACCTGTGTTGCCTTTGCGGATAAAATGCTGATAAAAAGGGCATCCGAAAATTCTGGAAAATTGATTTTGAGCGAAGGAAGTAAAGGGACTTTACCATGCCCTTACCATTACCATTATTTTTTCCATGAAAATAATTCTTATGGTGAAAATTTGTTTAGATTTTACCACTAATCTCCCACTGTTCTTACCCATTCTACTAGAACCATTTTTCGTTCTTCAACGATTTTTTCAACTTTTATGTTTCGTTCCACCTAATCTGATTGAATTTTAAAGTACTTACGGTGATAGTCAAATAAGATATTTCTTAATTCGGTTTGGGCTGAAATATAATACTCCGAACATATTCTAGAATTTTTGCTATGACTTCCAGTTTTTCCTGAAACATCACATTCACCCATTTTGCTTCAAGCGAGTTTGATATCCATCGCTTTCATGCATGTATCCTTCCACAATTTTAGTAGCATAATGGCGGAACCTAAACGAGCCAGCGGAATAACACAATAAGGAAACCAGTGCAGCGCTCGGAGGCAGATACTAAGCTCTACTTGTTTTATGACAAAATAAAGATACGAATAACCGTTCCGGCGTGTCCGTGCATACCAAGCAGGTTGGCAGAGGAAAGCGGTACAATTTGTTGTTAATATCGGGAAAAGCAATGAAAATAAATTAAAAGCATGATTCCCGGTAAAGTAGATACGAAGTTATTCATATTTTATATGCGACCGTTAAGCAAACGGCTTTGAACCTTTTAAAAAACTGCCTGAAATCACAACCGCAAAGTTTGGTGTTTTCTAATTCGTTTTGCCGGTAGCTTGAGAGGATTTTTGTGACAAGGAAATAACCTGCGTATAATTGGCGCACGCGTAATATTGAAAAATGTTAGCGAATTCATCCGTAATGAAATTAAACTTTCGTGAGTTATACTTTGGAAAAGTAAATTATTTAAATTCCAATCTATATATCTATGTTCGTTGCCGCTGAACCACGAATAACTTATAAAAATGGCGCATTGGTGTAATGGCATAGCAAATATACCTATTTAATAAACAAATAGCCAAGACGCTTTGCTACCTTTCAAGTAAACCATAGTGTGAATCTCGGGAAAATTGCAACCCCTTATTGCTTGGAAAATTCCACTGGTGTTTTCGAGAAAAAAACTTGAAGATCAACGCTGTGTGCTAAGAGGCCGATGTTCTGGAGAAGGTTGTGGCCCCAGCACTTCGGAACTTCTATGGGAAGGATAATTACGTTCTTAAATAGGATGGTGTACCGGTCCACACGGCGAATATCGTCCAAGCGTGGTGTCGGGAGAATTTGACTGATTTTCACGATACTCTCCGGACGAAGACTTTCCGGGCCTTAACCCTCTAGTCTTTTATGTATAGTCTTACATGTTGGCCAAGCAGAGCAAAAATAAAGTGAGCACAATGGACCAATTTAAAAAGCTTATTTCCAAAATCTGAGACGAGATCCCGATGGACCAAATGCGTGCCGCGTACGATTTTTTCGAAAAAAACGTCTCAAGCTCGTCATCTTGTATTTTCATTTTTAAACACATTTTTAAACACATTTTTCAAGTACATTAGATCTCGTTGAACACCCTGTAGTCCATGACAAAAAGCATACGCCATTTAGAGAATTACTTTTGTGTTACTTTTGTTACTCAGCTTGCAAAGCCGAATTCGTGGAGGTCGAAGCAAGCCATGACCGAAATCGGACGCAAAATTTTTCGCTCGCATGTTATATCGGAAGAAAAATTGTTTAATTTAGTTGTTGCATGTTCGTTATAGATGTTATCGCGGAGTGAGTTTATTTTCTAAATTTAAAATTATTGTTTTTTCTTGGAAAAGTTCGCGGATGATTGTGCGAGGCCGTGATCAAGATAGGCCAGCTGGTTCCTGCTTTGAAATCATCACATTGTTTGGTGATTTTCGGTTATTTTACACCTAAAGAATTGTTACATATATACAGGTGTTCTATTGAAATGTGCTGAGTGCGAAAAGTGTGAAGTTCCACAAAAAAAGTGAATTTAATTGTGAAAATTGAATATTATTGCGTTGCTTTTTAGATTCACCAAAGTGTTTATTTTTTCTTGTTTTTTTTTCTATCGCTGTCTTGGCGACGGTTTGAAAGTGTGGAGTGTGTGGTGTTATTACATACAATAAGGAGAGTGTTTTTCGAGCAGCTGCTCCACATAGTTTTATAGTGATTGAATGCTCATTAGGGATTTATTCATTGGCATAATGCAAATTATATTTGGCTTGTATCTAATTAAACTTGAAGTGAAAATTTGCCAATAAGATCAAAACCATGCATCGCCGTTTACAGTGTTTATGTGCTATCTCTTTTCAACGAATGAAATGTTGTATGGATTAAACGAGTGTGTAAAGGCATACATGCATGTTGCCACTGTACTTCCATTTAAAGAAAAGTCCAAAAACGATGAAAACAAATGGAAAATGAAGAGATGAAAGCTAAGTATACGTTTTGTCTTGTCTGTATTGTAAAGTGATATTTTGAAGCTTGTTTCTAGTTTTACTATATGTGAGAAAACAGATACAGAGAGATTTTGATTTCATCGTTGAAATTGTGTGCGCGGTATTTTTTTCCGCAGGGTTTCAGTAACAAGTTTTATTTTTGTCCACAAAGTGTTAGTGTGGTTTGTGGAGTTTGGAGTATGTGTTTCTCAGGAATCATATGCTTTGATTTTTTGATTGTTCTAGCTTTCGACCAGTTGTTTTACATAATTTGTTATATTTATGACTAGTTCGGCACTTTGTCAATAAATTTAAAAATATATTCAGGCTTATATGTATATTTACTTTTATTAAATTGTTGAGGCTTTGGATGCATGGAACATTGCCAATTTTCATATTTATTAGGCGTATTAGGCGTACATTGTTAAGAGATAATCGACGTAAACGCCGAGTTCTGCGCGTATGTGTCGGCCGGGGGGATTAAAGCGGTTGTTCGTAACGCTTCGGTGTAAACGCGTATTCAGCCCGGGCAAGTTTTGCTGATATATGGACTTCCGTCGTGTGGTGATTTCGCGAAGTGAACCCAGATATTTCATCATATCTTTCTCATCTTCATCAACGTTAAGTCGGAGACTGCTCGCGCGTTGCATCTAAATTATTACATCGGAAATCGAAGTAGATTTCGTTCAGTCGATAAATATCATTTCAACCCCCGCGTCGGTACCTTCCATGAGGTCGTATTATCTACAGATGGATCAACAACGCGCAATAGTTTTAGGTATAAAGAGCATCACTTACGAGGAGATATACGGTAATTTTAAGTTGTCTCGGTTTAGTCAAAAATCCTGTATCCTCGCGTACGTTTTATTGTTGCGGTGTTACATTGTCAAACTAAATAAGTTCGAATCACATTATGAATATCGTGGTGGATGTAATAAACTTGTAGACGCGGCACTTGTTCTGAAGAACCCGACATTAGCGCATCGTTTACCAAAACGAACCCTGCTGTATACCTTCCCCTTTATCCAACATCCCAGTGATTTCTCGTGGAAGTGCAGAGGTGTTCTCGGCTTCCAATAAAGCGAGTATCACGTCAACATATTCCTATACAAACTCCTTCTTTGACCTGCATTCGGATGCGGCCGGCGCTGGTATTGCCTAATATGAAGATGTAGGTCACCTGTTTTTACACATTGAGGATGCATGTTGGTCCCAAACATCATCTGTTGGTTCTTTGTGTAATTACAGCTGATCTGGCAATAACGGAGTAGCAACCGCGGGCGGTCAGTCATGCTCATGCTCATGCTCATGCTCAGCTTGCAAAGCTGAATACGTGTGTAAAGTTTCATTCAAATAAAATATAATTGATTGAATGATTGTGCATTTTCAGATCATTTGGCATTGATTTGCTCTATACCAACAACATTGTTACGATCTGCATGATAATTAAGATATAGAATCAGGTAGTGGTACCTAGTAGCATGTGCGTTCAGAATTATCTACGGGTTTTCCCAAACGATAAAACCGTCCTCATCGACCACACATCCGGCAGTTACACAAATCGTAAGCTACCTAAAACTACGCGCGCTTCCTTGACGAGGCACTACCTCCCGCGGAGGAACTGAGTGTTTCAACTCTCGAAGATGAATGGGGCAAGCTACGCTCGGCCATCGGAGAAGCTGAAACCGCGGCACTAGGTGAGGTAACGTCGAGCCGACAAAATGCCTGGTTTGACGAGGATTGCCAGCAAGCGACGTAGCCGCAAGAGAGAAAAACCAATTCCGTAAGGGCTACACACCGAGTCCAGATACGTGTAGGAACTAGGAGGGAAACCTGATCAAAGCCAGTGCGAGAATATCGACAGGTGGAAACAGTTTTTCGATTAAGCACCACAATAGCGGAGCAACGGAAGAAAGCGGAAGAGAAGTTAACTTTGAGGTGCCCACAAACGATAACAGTGTTCCAGTTTCCGATATCCTGGAGAACGAACGGGAAATTTGGTCACAAAAGAACAACGAGCCGCAGGTAAGAGCAGACTACCGGTAGAGCTCTATAAACACGGAAAAGAGGCACCATCAACGGCACTTCACTGTGGGAGGAAACGACCTCGACGTTATTACGAGAAACTTTGCGAAGTGGAATCTAGGAGAGTTTGAAGTGTATGGAAGGGAGAGGCTCGAGAGAAACGAGCATTCGCCTCTCACGGACGGTGATCTTGGACGGCGATAACCTCAAAGTGGTAGATGAGTTCGTATACATAGGATCTCTGATAACCGCCGACAAAAACACAAGAACAGGAGATCAAACGACGTACTCAAGCTTGAAGTCGAGACTACTGTGGCCTTCGCAGGACGCTTCCATCCAGGAGCATACGGCGCCACACGAAACTGACGATGTACAAAACCATAACTAGACCAGTAGTTCTGTATGGACTTGAAACCGTGACGCTGATCAAGGGCGACATACGCGCACTGGCTGTATTTGAACGCAGGCATATGAATCACGAGCTGGAGGCACTACTTGGAGAGATTTCCATTGTGCACCTGACGACGGTCGGGAGGCTGCAACAGGCCGGACATATCGCGAGGCTGCCGGACGACATTGCGGTAAAATCGGTTCTCCTCAAGGATGCCGGTTGGGCATTGCTAAATGGTTTGACCAGGTTGAAGCGGATCTGTGAGTGTCGAGTATGTATGTCTATAAACGATATTTGCAAATCTCGGATGGCGGCTTCCGGCCTCTGGAAATCTGTATAAAACTGTGGACAAAGTGAAAATCCCCCAATATTGAATCCAGTATGGTGCTATCAAACCAGGAATCGGTTTCTAAATTCAAGATGGCGCCTTGCGGTTTCTGAGAATCAGGATGACGTTTAGCGTTCAACAACAACAATATCGCACGCTAGCCTAGGGGGCTAATGCAGTCTCGATCAACTAGATTAGTTGAGAGAATTCGTTATTGATATTGTTTTCGGCACATTTTGCATGTGTAGGATAAGTACAACGATACACCGTGCCCCAGTTCTGAGTCGAGAAAATTTCCAGCTCGAAAAGTTCCTCGACATGATCGGGAATCGAACCCGATATCACAACTGTGTGGCTCTCCCGACCGACATCGCTAACCATAGAACCACGGGGCGTTCAAGCTTTCATTTATTAAGCCTATCTTGGATCTTCTACTATTGGGGCTGGTAATAATTAGAAGAATGTTTGAATACTCTCCAATACTGGCTTTCGCGTAACCAGCATCATGCCTGAAAACCCGATCGACGCCATTCTTTTGAAGTTCATACATTACATTATAAGAGGAAAAGTTTGGTTAATTCTTCTGCGGCGAAAAAGTGAAAGCGCGGGTTTTCCTTTTCACATGCTGCATAAGATTTTGTACAATCAATTTGTCGACCTTCTTAGCTGCTACACGCCAGTTCGCTTTAAATTGCTGCTCGCTCCCGACGACTTTTCTTTTGTCTTCCGTAAATTCCGCGTTACGATGGCCCAGTATTGTTCGATCGAGCGAATCTCTGGTGTGTTGGGCAGGTTCTTATCCTTATCACGAATTTGACGTGGTTGAGCACATACCACTCCAGTGACTTTTTGCCGTAGAGGGATGAGGCCGAATTAGGCCCAATTAGTACGGAGCCCGTGTGTTGCTGCAGGAACGGCAGGAGTCGTTTTTGGTGGCACTCATTGACGTAAACTTCCTGGTTGATGGTGCCGGTTGTTACAAAAATGCTGCTTTTCTCTCTACCCGAGCATACCGCCTGCCAAACCAGATATTTCTTCGCGAACTTCGACAATTTAATGTTTTCAAATATCTCTGCCGCCTTCCCCTTTCTCGTGTAATCGTTTTAGACACCGTCGTTTGAGGCAAGTTGAGTTTTTTCGTTAAAGCATAGTTTACAGTTCCAAGCGAAGTGAAAAATTTGACAAGTGAAAAAGCGTAAATTTTCACTAGCGAAATCTATCGTGAAAACACACAGGTATTTCACCGGCCTGCAGTTTACAGTTCATGCGAAGCGAAATTCACAAGTTTACACTTCGAGCGAAGGGAAAATTGGTCGAAACTGACAGGATATGCACGCGCTGAAATGTCAAGATTTCGCTACTTACTTCTTTTTTCACGAGTGTGTGCATGCGTGAAAAAAGCAAGCCCAAGTGAAAAAGACGCGATCCACAACCTTTGATTTCGCTCGATCGAGTTTGTTTACAGTTATAAGCGAAGTGAAATATCGATAACTTGCGTTTTTCACGTGCGTGAAAAAATAAACATTTTGTATGAGATTTCCACTTCGCTTGGAACTCTAAACAGGGCTTAACTGATTATGCGACAAAAGCGGAAATAAGTGGCGCGCGTACAGAATTTTTAAACGCCGTTCCTCTTGCGTGGAGGCCATTTTGACACCTGAAGAGCGTGCGTCGAAAACAAAGTAGGCAAACATCTGTGCCAATAGAAATAGCGGCTTCTTTTTTTTCAATTGTCGATTATTGGGTTAATGCTACACGTTGAAGTTAAACACTTTTTAGTCGTTCCACCCTTTACTCCAAAATACTAGAGTTTTCGGCCAAGAAACCAAAATTTAAAATTAAAAAAAAATAGTAACTCCTAGTCCCAGGGAAGTTGCAAAAAGCTAATGAGAATGTATAAACAGTACCAATATTCATGTTTCCAGTTCCGGAACTAGGTCCAGAAACTGCATATATGTCTCCGATGCCTTTTTAAGATCAAATTTTGTAACTTCCGGTTTTCGGAAAGCTGTTAAAAGCTGTACCCAAAAGGTGACAAGTGAAAATTTGGATTTATTTTCTACTGCTGTCAAAATGGATGAACTTATTAAAAACTGATTTATTTTTCATGAAGATACATTTATGGTCTAACAAAAAATATTGAACATTTCATTAAGTTCCGTTTACGGCCTTCGGACGAAGCTTTCTTATGATGCCGGAACAAGAGCATTGTATGGCCTTTGAGTCCGCTTTTCGAATGTATCTCTCGATTCTACCAATAATTTGTTCGCAATTTGTTGATCTCCAAATGTTTTGCACCGAAGGAACTCAAAATCCCAAAGAAATCTTCGATTGGACGACACTAGTGTTAGTGTAGATTCGTTGGGTTGCGTATTTGGGGTTCAAATGAAGTCGAGTGGTTGTTCAGAAACGCTTGTGTTTTTTTTTTTGACGTAATGTGATGCTATTTTATTTGCCCAAAACATATACTTTTCATCAGTATGCTGTTTTGAAATAGATAAAATCATAAGTTTGTTGAAACTTTCGTTCTTTGAACATTTTGATTAATGGCCAAACCACTAATCTTGAACCATGATTTAGACAAAAAGGAAAAAGATCTTTTCTGTCCACTACTCTGGCCGGTCTTCTGCTACGTTCTTGGCGGATTATAGTTCTAGATAAACATTTTAAAAGGTCCTATCTGCTTTCACCGTTTTTCCGAAGCGCAGTTTTATTTTGGTAATGGTTCAGCTTTAGTAATTCTCCCAAGCGTGGTTTCCGTTCAGAAGGCTGGAGTGATCTCTCCGCTATCAACTTGTGCAAATGACGTGCTAAAAAAGATGTTTAATAAGTTGAGGTGGTTGAATGAAAGTGATCGATCAAAAAATCGATCAAAGTAGATAGGACCTTTTGAAATGTTTCTCTAGAGTTGAGGTTTGCAGGAAATCGTACAAAATAAAAACCGGAAGGTTTTCGCTTTCAAAATATTTTACCGTGAAATTTTTTCCAAAATTGCTGTGCAGTCCATAGCGAAGTGTACAATACGCTTGCGGAATGCGCCGTGTTTCTACGGTATTTCGAACACAACTGGGAATGCATAAACAAAACAAAAAATACTGGCAAAAAGAGGAGAGAGAGCTTTCATGTAAACACTCCATATTTCCACACTCACTGTTGATAAATCTGGCTCCTGCTTTTGTAAAACCCTTGTTTTGGCTTTCCAACTTATCCCTCACGTCCGGACAGTTTCCGTCAGTCTGGAAAAAAACTTTTTTCTACCGATTTTTGAGTCATATAAGAAATCTGACATCAAAAATTACCGTGGCATTGCAAAGATATCACGTAGGGGGAGTAGGAGCATAATGAGCACCCTAACCTGGTTGCTGATTTAAGCATGGAAAACGCCAAAAGTTTTAAGCTGTCTTCAAAGCAAAACTTGAATTAACTATCTATATTTATTGGTCCACTATTCACAAATTGAAAAGTTTATCGTACAATGGTGAAAAACACAAATTAGATTCATGCATCAAAAACTAGCAATCAGTCGATGTGTGGGGTACAATGAGCACCCCACTGGGGCATAATGAGCACGCACGGGGTATAATGAGCACTCTTTTAGAACATATCCTGAAACTGTGTAGTTTGTCGCGAGATGCCGTGATACGTGGCGGCTTATTTAGTGAATGTCCCGTCACGCCTTATGGTGGCCAATTCTGCCTGCAGTCCCTTTTTCTGGTTGATTCGGTATCAAATCATTTTATATTATCATATTTTCTAATATATGTTCGCACCATCACTGTAAACAAACACTGACTATGGAAACAGACAAACTCACAAGTCTACTGGGATGAATTTCAGGTAAGTTTATGTGACAAGGTGTGCTCATTTCACCCCACCTAAAAGTGACCATTTCACCCCTATCGAATTAGTTAAAGTTAACATGAGATTTTAATACTAATTATAGCTTAAAATCAAAACTTCAATGAAGGTGAAATTTGGGGTACGACCCATACGTCATATTGACGTGTCTACATACTTGATTGAGCCATTTAAACGACCGTAAAAGCTTGTTTTGTAGTGCGCAATAATAATAATTTTTCCAACATTCGGGAACCAAGTTGACTTTTTCAATATATTTTTATATTTTAAACAGACAAATCACTTTTGTTCTACATAAAGAGATACTGTAGTAACTACGGAAGAGTTCCACATACCATATTGTATTAAAAAATGCGTAGTTTCGCATAAAAAAGCGGTGCCCATTTCGCCCCGTATGCTCATTATGCCCCTAATCCCCTATCTCCAAACTTTTTGAACATGGTTTTCACAAAGGAAGGTCTACAGCTACCAATTTACTTGAGTTTGTTGAGTTTTCTGTCTTGCGTCTATGGACAGAGGCAACTTCGTGGAAACTCTATACACGGATTTCAGTAAACCTTTTGACAGAGTAGATATTCCCAAACTGATGTTCAGTTAAAAAAAAACTTGGATTTAAGTCAGGCCCACTTAGAAGGATTGAATCTTATATGACGAATAGTACACAAACGGTTTAAGGGACATCTTTCTGTACCAGTTAAAGCGCGTCTGGAGTTCCATAAGGTTCCCTTTTAGGCGCTTTGCTCTTAATTGTATTTTTTAATGACGTTACCCTTGTGTTGAATCGTTTCAAAGTGTTTTTTTTTTGTTAGGGAATTAGAATTACGTTGTCCATTGATGTGAACTTTTTTAATATATATCCCAGTCAATTGCTATACGTGTCCCCTTGCAAAATACAATGACCACTATTGTTGAGTGATCAGGTACCTGCACCGACACGCTCCCAGTCAGGTGAAATATGGTTTATGAAGCCAATCACCTTCCCAGGATTCAAAGACCATATCTCTTTGGGCTGTAAACAGCCACTGCCAAGAAACCTTGATCTGCGTATAAATCAAAGTGTTGCTATATAAGCAGTTGCAAACCAGAGTGGTCTATGTGCCATCGAGCAAATTTGTCAGGAGAAGCAATTTTCGAAAAATCTCTGAATAAAAGTCTGTTCAACGGATTCTTTCAAACAAAATGTTCTAATATAAAGGTTACGAAGTGGTTTAACATTGGGATACAAAAAATTAACAGTTTCTTTGCGAACCACTCTGACTTCATATATACATTTACTGGAATCCTCGAATCGTTTCGGAACAGAGTGGTCTATGTACACCAACCCGGTAAATGACGGTAAATCGTATAAAATGGCTAGTGTCACATGTTATATGATGTTAGATGTCACATGTAAATTGTCACGTGTTACATTACATGTAACACAAGATATTACATATTACATCATATTTTACATGTTACATTTTTCGTGTTACATTACGTGTAACATGTTACATATCACGTGTGACATGTACAAAACAAGTGGCATGTTCCTTATCACATGTAATATGCTACATGTTACGTGTTACATGATAGTATTACATCGATTTATGTACATAGAGCACTCTGTTCCGAAACAAAACGGCCATTCTGTTTCGGACGAATTTTCAACCGGAATAAGTCAGCTTTAAAATTCGATTTTCCGAAATTTTCTTAATCTCCCAACTTCAGCTTCTTGAGTAGATGCGGTTTATGCAAAAAAATCATTTTCGAGAAAAATGGTCTTTAGACCACTCTGTTCCGCAACGGCTCATATGCCGATGACATGAAATTGTACATGGAAATAAGAACCAAATCAGGCATCTAACAATTCCAACAAGAGGTTGACATTTTCTACATTCGGTGTAAAAAAGTCTTCTTGATCTTAACGTGAAAAATGTAATATTATATCCTACACAAGGGAAAGAAATACTAAACGCGGGTGGTGGTATGGTACAAAGTCAACGATGTTGTTTTTAGCGAAATACGCCAGAACTCTGCCCAATAGTAAAATTCTGTTGATTTATAAAGGGCAAGTTCCGGAAAAGGAACGACCAGGATTCGAAGAAGGAGTGAATGAGAGTGTGTAAGAAAGATGGCACAAAGGTTGCACAGGATTGAATAGGGAGCGTTAAGTACAAAGTACGGGCGTTCAGCCTGGAAAGGAGTCAAACACTCCAGACACCACCTCAAAATGCGCTTCCAAAATACTCGGGGTTTGTTGTTTCTGGGGAGCAATCTCATGATACTGCTTCACATTTTAGGGACCGTTCAATAATTACGTAAGCAAATAGGGGGGTGTGCAATTTTCTTATGCTATCTTACAAGGGAGGGAGGGGGGTGAATTAATTATCTTACGTAAGAAAAACATTGTTAATGCAGCTGTTCAAATAACCATGTTCATGAAAGTGTGGACGGTAAAATTCATAAAAAGAAAATTACGGAACGATGATTAACTCGAATTAAGGACAGAATAGGAAACAAAGTATTGTGCTCGCTTTAGAATGATAAAACTACAATAAAAATCTATATATGCTGGCAGTAAGATCTTACTAGGAGGAAGGGGGGGAATCGAAAAATCTTACGATGTCTTACAAGGGAGGGAAAAAGTGGGAAAAAAAAGTTTACGTAATTATTGAACGGCCCCTTAGGACAACAATCTTCTCTTCTTTTTTGCAGTGTTATAAATCAACCTATGCTACTAAAACATGCACTGTGTCCATAAAATTTTATGTTCAACGAGTGTTCTTACGACCGATAGATCGACAAAGCCTTGCTGCATAACGGTTCATTCGAGGCTTCGAGCTGATTTTTTTAAGGAATTGCATTCAATGTATAATCTGAACGCTCTGTCATTATCTCGTTTGAGGCTGTTTTCTATCGAATCATTAATCATTTTTAATGGTCGGAAATATTTTCAATAATAACTCTACTAAGATTAACAACGAGGATTTTTTTAACACCACCAGTACAAACATATTGCTTGACTAGATCATAGATTGTAATATACAACGTAACGTTTTGCGTAACACCAGTGAAATTGTTACTGAATCATTCAACCATTTCTAGCTTTATTACGCTATTATGTTGTCCTTTTTTTCTCAAAAGACACCGACGAGTGTAGTTCCTATCACGTTGGTCTTTTGTAGAAAAAGTGCGCTTATTCCGGTAGTTCCGTTACATGAATGCCATTTGTCGAGTACCATGACATGTCGAGTACCGGGCACTAATACATTCGTCCATTAGTTTAGCCTGAGGATTCTTCCTGCATATTCATACGATTACGCCGTTCCTATGGGAAAGCTGTGCACATTCAGAGTGTCAATTACACACTCTCACGAGAAATAACGAGAACTACCGCCTAAGGTGCGATTTTAAATACGGCAATAAACAGAAGAGCATATAGGTATGTCTCGACCAAGATGGCTCAAATTACCTTTTGTTGAATTACTGTCGGAAGAAAAGAACTCTGCACTGATCACAAAAACACATATACACATACACTGATGCACAACACCTCGTTTAGGGTTTCAACATTTATTATTATTACACTCTGCACATAACGAGTCGGATCTGCAAGTAAACGAAAACAAAAAGGTGAAAGGATTAATGCTAGGCTGGCGAATGAAATGTCTTCGTTGGTTATTACTGTCATAACTTTTAATTATTTATGCTAGTCTCAAAACATTCCACAATTAACACAGACTTGGTGTCGAAGTTAAATTAATGATAAACTGCTGATGTAAAAGCATGTTCCTTGTGTAATGAATGTTTCAATATTGCTAAACAAACAAACATTACTCGCAGCAGTATATTTAAAAGTATTTCAAGCATTGCATGACCCACATATCTATACTTTAGACAAAAAGGTTAAGAGGTTAGCTGCAAACAAGCCCAGACAATCCTTTCTAGAAGATTAATCCTTCCGCAGTCCGAAAAGCTACCACGAACCGCGAACCGCGTTGCTAGATGATGAAGCTTACCCAGCTTTCTAGTGGTTGATTCAGCCGTTGGCACTTGCATGGAAAATAATACGTTCTGTGTAACGAACGGGGTCCTTCGCGGATATCCTGGCAAGGTTTCATACGAACCGGGAAAGCACGATCTATGGGTGTGCGCTGAGGCAGTCTATCTGAGCTGAACACTATGCGGGATGATGAAATCTTCGTTTTCCCGTTATTGTTTGCTGACATGGTTCGGGGAATTTGCGGAAACAGAACGAAAAGTTAAAAGACACATTCGCACCGCTTGCTGCGGTGCATCCGGAAAATTCGTTTCTTGTTAACACCACTATTGGGATACATGGGATTCATACTCCCGCTCGAAGATACCTAATGGGACAATGTGTAGGGTAATGTATCATGATCCGACCAATTTAGACTATTTTCAAGGTACATCGCTTTTCATGTCACATTTTCACCATTAATGTCATCATGAATAATATATATTTATCGGAAAAGTCTATCTATCTAGTTTACAAAAATAACAATTTATAGCAAATCTGACGTAAATTCATTTAAATATATCGTTTTTCCTGACAATAGAATTTGTATCATGATCGGACCAGGGTGAATCATGATCGGACCAAAAAATATATCATAATCGGACCAGTGTGCTTCTGAGACTTCAAGCGATTTTCCGCTTCGCGTGCTGGGCTTTACAAGCACGGTGTTTGGTTTGGGCTTGATAAATTAGATATTTTTTCGTGATTCTCAAACTATTATCAAACATTTTTCAAATTAATGCGAAAACGTCATGAATTATATTCGAGCTTCCATTACGGCAAATTTGCTTATTCAATTTGTGGGTGTTTTTTCGGTTGCAGTTTCGTTTTACCGATAACTCACTCCACCAGCACAATTTTGAGAAACGATGTATGACTAACTTGTAATCCCCAAGTAGTACAACAAATTTCCGAATATTGCAATGCTCTAACTTTTATACCTAAAGTGCGATATTCAGCCAATGGTACTTGTTACAGGAGTTACCTCACGCTGAAATATATTTCACTCTCACGCTCACTTCATTTTTTGAGACCAATTTCCGATTCCATCTAAAGTGAAGTGACAAAATTAGTTCCGTGAAGTGAGACTGACAGTGAAGTGAAAATGAGAGTGTGACAAGTGAAATAAGTTTCCCAGCACAAAAATTTCTAAGTCCCTGAAAGTCAATTTTTTCCAATATTTTTTTTTTTCTCGATAAAACACCAGAAGTCTAAGATATTTGGTTTCAACAAAAATTTCCATATCGACAATTGCATGAACTGTGCCTTTCGTCATCAGTCGAAAAAGTGAGACTCAAAGCGGTCAATTTGAGGACTACTTCCTTAAGTTCGATTGAGTTGAAATTTTGTATGAGGACATTTTTCGGAGGGACGAAACTTTTAAGCCTTATCGCTAAATGAAATTCAAAGATAAGTTTTGCGCATTACGTTTCCTTTGGTCCGATCATGGTTCAAAGCTGGTTCGATCATGATACAAAACAGGCCTTTGCGTTTCACCAATAATTTAAACTTTAAAGCAAATATTTCATATAAAAAGTGTTAGACCATTTTTTTAAACTTTTTTAATAAAAGTAATACTTAAGTAATCAAAATGAAACCTTCTGAACATCATCAGAAGAAGTTTTTTGATGATGCGGGTACATATTTGATACAGTTTTTTATTCAATAGTTGAGAAATCTCGCATATAAAAAAAATGGTCCGATCATGGTACATTTTCTGACTGGTCCGATCATGATACAACACCCTACTTTTCTTTGGCAAAAAGCAGTGTATGTATTGTTTATTCGAAAACACAAAGCAATCCGCTTGTTCGAAAGCTTTGTGTTAGTAGCTTCCAGGGCTTCGAACGGTGTTTATTGGAACGTGATATCTGCTGTTTGATTAAGAATAGGTAGGATGCTGTTGTACCGTAATCTGGAGGTTGTAAACATTGTGTCGTGATAGTGAAGAGTGTGCAGAAAAAGAAGAACAAGTTGGTTTAATTGTTATCTGATTTTTGTGATTGCATATTGCTGTTCTCGCTCAGATATGAATCATTTAAAAAGATGTATGTATTGATAAAGTCATTTATGGCACATCCTATTCAAATCAGTTAAATACACTCGAATACAAGTTTTCGAGTATTTGTTTCTTCCATTTTTCCGTACATTATACGAAAGTATTAGTGAGAGTTGTTACTCATTGCATGCACTCACAAATACGCATGGTGTTGGTTGCCTGTCAGTTGTGTTGTTTTGTACGCGATGAAAAAATTTCGGAAAGTCATAGTAAAATGGTTTTAGGCCGGTGACCGCCCTTGCATAATATCAAACGTCTGAGAGCTAAGCGAGATTTCGTTTATAAAACCATTAAAAGGTACTTCGATGCACATTCCTGCTTAAAATATATTTTCCATTGAACTGAAACTAGTTAGATGAATTTGACATATAATAATACAAGTTCAATGGAAAAATCCATTGAACTAGCAGTATGACGACCTGCATTATATGTCAAATCCATCTAAATAGTTTCAGTTCAATGGAAATATCCAATGAACTAGTAGTTTGACAACCTACATTGAATGTCAAATCCATCCGTCATTACGGCTCGTGGAAAGCTGGATATGAATTTGTAAAAACTACATTAGAATCGAAGTCATGCATAATTGTTGAAGACTGCCTTATTTTGGGGCATTGAAAACTTCTTATTTTGCTATTGCATGCTATTTTCGCTGATTGAGAAAAACGTCAGATATTTTGACAGATGTACTCTAATAAAAAACGCACCAATATCGAGAAAAAAAGCTAATGTGTTCGAAGCCAGTTAACATCAATAAGGTATGTTACAAAGGAGTGGCAGATAAGTTCTCGATATGCGATCAGAGGTGGCGAGTTAAGAGTTGTGACGTCACAACAATAGTTTACGTTCGGCATTCAGTGAGGATTTTCGACAAATTTTTCCTTTTTGAATTTTTAACGTCACTAAAAAACGCGAATGCAATCGTGTGGAGTTGAATCATGTGGTGTTTCGGTTTATCAAGCCTAAAAGTTAGGCATAAGCATACATGCTTCTCCCAAAAATCTCGATGTTGAGAAACGCTGGCATTTGTTCTGTCGGGTACCAGATCTTCCCGCAATGTTTTATATTTGTAAACAATATTTCCGCGCGGAGGATTTCGAGCATAGGGTCCAGGCCGACTCCGGGCGCATTTTAGCATCGCAAGGTAATGTATCAATTTACCATTCTTAACAGCCAAAAAATAATTGTTTACGTTTTAGCTGTTCCAACAATTTCTACACTTCCATCGGTTTCAAAGCAACACGAGAAAAATACGCTCCTTCGGCCAAAAATCTAAATGCATGTTCCGCACCATTCGAAGAGAAGTTCATTATGAGTTGCCTGTTTGAATATAAAAAAGAGCTCTTTTACAAATCTTTTATCGCGGAAGAACTCACCCCAAGTGATGAAGAGGACGACACGTGGATCTACAACAAGGCAGTGCGCGACCTCTTGGGAAATCAGATGAAGTAGAGTACGCCATGAATTATATCACTCGATCGGTTTTAGAAAGTTACCCCGAAATGGGCCATAAAAAAAATATTTTGAAGATCTTTCTAACGGTGGGCTAGTTCGACCTTTTGCAGACGGGAAGGGGATGTTCCGGATAATGTGCCAAAATTGACCAAAAAAGACTTTTAGTGTCAGTGGGATCGTAGCGCTAGCCCCGCAATTGTCCTGTACACTAAACAGTTGGCTGCGAAGTCTGTGTATTAATAAACAGAAGGTCGAGTTCTGAATCGGAATGTAGCACCAAGGCTTTGCTTTTTTTTGGTCAGATTTTCCATCAAAGCGAGCAAAAAAAAAGCAGAGGTGAGAAAAAATAGAAAAAAAATCTAGAACATTTTAGAAATTAAAAATTATGTGATAGGAAGCCTCAAAAACTAAAATGAAAACTAGCTTTCATCGTTTTTTGTTGCATTCCTAGATTTGAGAATTCCTAAAATTTTGAAACCGTTTTTATCTTTTACCCCTGATTTGTTCAGATCTCTTTCATTAGAGTACATCTATTGATTGTGTCACACACTTAACCTGGCAGGAGGTTCAGAGTATTACATTTATGGGGGAGGCCAAAATGAGGAAATCGGAAATAAGTGATCAAAATATTTTATGGAATCGTTGCCATATTTAAATTCTCCCCAAAATCAAAACGTAATCTATGACAATTTTTAAGAGACACATGTTGTTCCTGATATTATCATAGTACAACAATATAATGCATTCCATACGATTTCAAACGAAATCCATACATTTTCCTATGCCAAACTGTGTTCAATTGGTTGTTGTGACGTCACGACTTCAGTACGTGAAAAATATTGCTGCCTAACACTTGCAACCACGCTCATCTGCCGCTCCTTCGTATATACCTTATTGAGTTAACATGGCATATTTTGTTGGAAAAATGTCACATGCAGAGCCGGATTTACGATTGTGGGGGCCCGGGGCTCAGTTTACAGTGGGGGCCCCAAAATAAAAAAAAAAACGTTTTTTTATCGTACGAGTTAAAAACATTTATTTGTTATTGAAAAGTTACCAAAAATTTGCTACATTTTTTTACGAGTTTTTTTTTTTGCAGAGAACTTATTGATTGAATAATCAACATTCAGCTCCTTCAGAATATTGTACTCTCAACTTAACAATGCTAAGTTTGACAGCCTTTCACTCTTCATAGTCGTACGCAACCTATTTTCAATCAGTTTCATCTTCGAAAAAGACCTTTCTCTAGTTGCGTTCGAGATCATTAGGCTCAAATAAATCCTTAAATAAAATAATTTTTGCAAGGCACTAACGAGTTTTTGATTTTTTTCTGCATGTAATTATCTTTTTTGAGCTCCACTTTGATATACGCGAGGTTTTGTGGTGACAGCTCATTTTGAATAAATGTAATAATAAATTCGGTTCTTGCTCACTGTTTATAGCCAGATCTAACTGTCGAATGATTTGGACCAGAGGTGCCAGATGTTTTCGAAAAATGTCTGCAACTGCTCGAAATCCGGAAATTTTTTCTTGATATCTGAAAAAAACCTACCGCAATTTGGCAATAATCTACAGAAACTAGGAAAAAACTACACACATCTGCAGGTCAATAACATCTGCACACGGACTCTGAAAATCTGCATTTTACAACGCAAATCTGGTATCCCTGATTCGGACAAGTAAACTTATTTTCGGAATCAACAGCAATGCATTAAAAAAACTTGTGGTTTATGCATTTTCTTTCCTGCTTGATCTCCCACGCTGGTTCGATTCAAATGGTGTGTTAATGTGTGTCATTCCAAGAGAATCGAAGGGTCTTATGGATGTAGTTGTGATATTGGCGCTCGCGAAAAACTAACACTGAAGAAAAGTTTCAGATTGAAATGGTCTGTTCAAATTTTCTTGCTGTAAATTGAACTTTCGATTGAATTTCATTTTTGATAGAGAAAAGAACTTTTTCTCGTTTTGTGGGGGCCCCAAAAATGTGGGGGCCCGGCTCTGGTCACATGCCTTCAAACAATCATCAAAAGTTATCCATAATCGTGGACGACCCATAACTGTGGAGGGACTGTAACTAGACGTGATAGTTTCAACAAAGAGAATAAAGTTTAAAAGGATAAATTTAAATCATAAAAATATTGTTAATATTGGTAAAAGTTGGTATTTCAACTCATGAGGTGATGCGCTAAAGTTCAACTGTTATTGTACCTGTAAACGCCTAAATAATTTACATTATGCATACATAATAAATGATACCAATGACAATAATACGTAACCATTCAATTCTAATGTCGTTTACGAATAATTGTTTACAAATGCATAAATATCGCACATAATCAACGCCAGGAAGGATACGTATTTCTCATATTTTAACTTCATTGCCCGGACGTTGCAGCTTTAATAATTTAATATTGCAATGCAACACAATGGCTGTCAAAAACATTTCACTGCAATTTACCAACAGTATCTACATACCTACTATTAAACGCGGCGGCTGTCAGGCCAAAATTGCATAATGGGGTCGCGTGCTTCACTAACGAAATGCAAGCCCGCTTAACAAACTGGTCGAAAATGACATGTAACGGTACATGGCTTGCCATCCCATCGGCATTCTCCTCCGACCCGGGGTAGAGTAATAAGATATGCGTCTGTGTAAGTCTCCCCGGTTTAAGACTCTTCGCGGCTTTCTCCGCACCATTCTTGCCGAAGCGAAAAGATGTTGCAGCATGTTGCTAGCTTGTGGCAGACAAAAACCTCAAGTCGAGTAGAGGGATTCGCGCTGATTGTGATTTGAAGCTTGATTGACATAGCCCGATTTCGGTTGAATGGCACGGATGGAATTTATGGATCATTAACGAGGGGAAATTTTCAGACAGTTCACTACTCGAGCTGAAATTTATGATAATTGATGGCAGACAAGTCAGCGAAGTGTAAAATAAATGTCAAAGCGTGTTGTTGGTGAGTGATTGTACAGTAGCCTTCAGGGCAATTTTAAGTGAAGGATTGTTCATTGACTGAGTTGTAACTGATCACTTCAGAAACAAGAACGGTTGCAGCTTTATCGAAAATCGTTACTCCAGTAAGCAGGTTCTGGATTAACAATGCGGTGAAACCAATCCATAAATCCTCTATTCGGGGCTTTCTGGATTGCCAGTAAAGAAAAACTTCTCGAAAACATCTTCAGAGGAGTACCACTTGCGAAACTATGAAAACGGAGGCCAGACTTATGCTTTCGGGATGCCATTTTCCCACGGCCATAGCTACGATTATTATACCTATATCTACTCTTCGACAGAAAGGCAAACCAAGAGGCAAACTTGAGAATTTGCTGACTATGGTTACCGCCACTAGTTCCGCTCGTCTTCATCCTGCAAAAACGCACCCAATAATACCACGAGGATGGCAAGCCTCAGATTCTGATGCCCTCAGAACGCAAAGCTTCTTACAACCGGATGAGTATATTTTCTCTTTTCACGCTCGATAAGGCATAAATGATCTACGAAATCGATGTCGTCCATTAAGCTGGCAAGGATCGAGTGATTTCACTCGGAAAAGTCTGCTCTTGTGCTCTTGCAATTGTTGTTCAACGGCACAACTATCAGTGTTTTCATCTTTATCGGCTGCAAACCGAACCGAATGGCCCATTCTTCATACTGCACTTGACAAGCGATTGTCGAGCTGTTACGGTTTTTAAGCATCGGCTCTAAAAGGAAAGCTTTTACCCGAAAACATTCTACCGAAATACGGTGTGCCTTGGAGCAGATGGGTTTGAGCTTGTACATTTAATTGTTCCTGTAGGGATGAATCATTCATCGTTTTCTCTTTCGAATATGGTGCCTTACTGGCAGTAGTGTAAGTAAAACGGCGTTTTCAATTCAGGCAGAGTTTCATTAGAAAAAAAACAGTGCTTTTATAGTGAAGTAAATTAAAGTATTCTTAGAGAGTATTCAAACGATCAAAATGGTTTTAATTTTTTTTTATTCTTGACGTAGAATTACGTCTTACCTACGGAAAGATTCTGGAAATTACCAACTGCAGAGAACACTGTTTTTATGATAAATTTCCACATAAATTTTCTGGTGCAAGGCATCATATTGGTTCTAGAAATATTAATTTTGGGAACTGTTTGAATATTGTTATCCACTTCTCAGATTTTCAGTTCCATAGCATAGTCACGGTTTGAGAAAAAATTATATTGGGGTGTATTTGAGGATTTCTTAGTTTTACACAGCATTGCCAAGTTACGAATTGTGTATTATGTGTTTTTCATTAATTTTTTGACGTACAATAAAGTCTTACGGCAACATAAGGGTACAAATTGAAATATCGAAAAAATCGAGAGCGTCACGGTATTGTCCACTTTCAAATGCTTAAAACTGAGTTAGTTTTCAATGGATTTCCTTCAGTCCTAGTCCAGCAATCGATTGGAAAATTAGTGTACATCAGAATGTAGAAAATTGTGACTGTACTATCGGAAAATTAATGCTTTGTTCATTGCATATTTCGACCAATCAATGAAAGCAAGGCAAGTGCAACCGAAGCTCTTAGTCTCAGTCTAAATCAAACAATTTGACTTTCCCAACGATTTGACGAAACGAAAAAAACGCTTGCTTGAGTGCACAACGACAAACCTATCGGAAAGCAAAGTCTCAGTAGTCACGTATAAAAACTAGCATGCAGAAATTTAGTCTTCATTGTATAAACGATTACTGCAGCAAGATGATGGTTTGCTCTTGCTGTAAACTGGCTCGACCCGTACCGCAGCAAGCGGCAGATTTCAGCGCAGCAGAGCTGAGCTGGCGGCGACTCCAAAAATGTTGTACATCTTGTTTGTAGCAGTCGATTCCATTCGATCACCGATCAACTCTGTCCAGATCTGTAGCGTTTGCTTTCAGTCAGTTGACCACTTCTTGTGGTTAGTTGTGCGTGTTTTGGTAGCGTGTGTGGATGATCGTGATATGTGCTTGCTTGCATGTTTGCAGTGTGTGCGAAGAATTAACGAGAGGTCTAAAATTTTCCAGTGTCCATAGCAAATGGTGATCCAAACCCAGTCCGCACAAATGGCATGTTGGTGACTTTTAAAAGAAAATTCATATTCGTACAAGGAATATTTTCTGTAAATGGTCAGGAATGCCAAAAAAGCGTCGAAAAGGCGGGGCTTAGAGCCTTATACAAACTTTTGGTAATTGTCACAAAGTTGTTTGCTAGAATGTTCTGCTTTTTCGTATTAACAATTTGGTGATGTTTATAGGAGAAACCAGAAAGGTTTTCTTTGTTTGAAATTGTCACTGTGAGTCGCATTTTCATCAACACATTCACGAATATTTTTCGTGACAAAGTTCTAGAATAAAATATTTCTTTCGTGACCAACTCCCATTACTATTTTAGATTCTTCTCATTTCGAAATGACTGAATGTGTACATATAAAGTGATATCACACAAGAAGTTTGAATTGCAATAAATGCCAAATGTTTTTTTTTTTAATAGAATTCCACTTTTATGGTGAAGGTATATCGCCTACCCCTAAAAATTTTCAAGCGCCTTAAGAACAATTAGGTTTTAAATAATATTCCGAAAATTTCAAATATTTCAGAAACAAAAAAATATTACATTTATTCCTTTTTTTAACAATATGTCTGTTCTAATGCAACCCCTGTTATAAAATTGTTACAAAATATATGAAAATTTACGAGGAAAATGTATATATCATATTATGCTATAATTTTATTGAATATATTTTCACCGTTTTAGTATTTATTACCTCCATCTTGATGAACCAAAAAACTATAGGAGCTCGTCACCAATTATTTTTGGTGACTTCTGTAAAAAAGATTCATTATGATTATAGATTAATAAATAACGATCAATTGATACGGAGACTTTTGTGAGACAATACTAATCGAATGCTGGATGGAGAGATTTCCTCTCGAAAGTCACAGTGACTAACCAGGAAAACTATTTCTATGGACCTTATATCGTTTTTTCTTCAAATTATCACCGTGACTACTTAATGAAAAAAATACCTGTGCTTCCACAGTATAGTAATTTGGTCTGTGATTCTTAAAGAAAAACTAATAAATTTTAATTCAATTGTCACAGAGACAACATTAGAAACATTTGTTTTTCAAATTGAAACTTAGTGACTTTTGTGAGAAAACTCACACAAGTTTTTCTATAAAAAGTAATAGTTACTCAATTACAAAAACTGTTGCCCCATTTTTTCTAAAACGTTTGGGGAACAATTTTGAACTCTCGTGCGGATTGGGAAATAATGATAAATAAAACAAACTTACTATGGCATTTCTTAAGGCTTCAAAATTATTAAATTGGAATGGTTATTATTTTTCTGCTACTCGCCAGATTGTTACTAATAGTGATAAAAAGAGTTATGTTTTTAAACATGTTCTTTCTATTTAAGACATTCTTTTTCAAATTTAATTACACTGGTACAAAGTTTTGCCCTAGAGCTTAAACTGAAAAGAATGAAAGTTTTTAGCTTTTTAACCATTTCTGTGAATTTTGGTACCCCTAGCAAAAATATTTTTTTCAAAGATATAAATAACTTTTTCCCGTAAGCCAACGTAAAAGCGACGAACCCGATGAGCACTTATTGTGCGACATTTTGACGCACGTTTGCACTCACCTGTGGCACAAAATTCACGAAAAAAGGTATATACTTTTTGAGGCAACTGTTTTAACCTTTGGGCAACATTCTTTTTTGCTTTAGTCGACCAGTATCATCAAATGATTTCCCCGAATTGTTTCGTTGCATGAAACTGGCGATTCAATCTGTTTTCCATATCGCCCGTTACGTGCAACACTGGCACATTGAGCTCATTGAGCATTTTTAGGTCTCTTATGCACATATTATGAGCATGGATCGGCAACACTGCTTTTATAAGTGCATAGTCACATCGGTATTTTAGTGGTGTAATTAGGACTATGGAACCACGGGTGATGGTGTAAGTGATCACTAAAACGATGCTGCTGAAGATAAGTATAGTGTACAAGCATGAAGTAGTCTAAAAGTGTTCTGGTTTGTTACTTCCAAATTCGTACTTTATACAATGGAAGTGACAATTAAAACTAGCGTTATTGAGCTTCCCACGTGAGGCTTGTATGAAAGCTTGTATGCATGGCTAAGTGGACAGAAAGTGCTGATATGTCCACCGTAAATGGCTGGCACCATGCAATGCGAATAAATATCGATTGTTTTCTTTTCTACTTTTGTTTTCTAATTTTTTATTATTATTTTTGGTTGTATTTCCTTAGTGTTGTATTGGTGGAGGCGGTAGATAAACACATCATTTATTTATTACAAGTTTGGCACATCGTCAACTTAGGCTTTATTTTGGATATGGTAAGATTCATTCATGTCATTAATTAAGAAACGAAATATTATAGCTGTTCAACCATTCCTGTGAATTTTGGTGTCACTAGCCTTTACCGTTTCTTCAGTGACTTAAATGAGTTTCGTCGTAAACATAACATTGAAGCGAGGAACATAATCGAGTCCGATCTGTAGAATCTATGAGATTTTAATATTATTTTGAGGCAGGGTCGAATGGAAAAATACTCCGGAATGTACTGCAAGTACTCAGTCATTTTGTTAAGGGTCTTTGGAAACCTTTTGGGAGGCCTCCTTAGTCCCGAAACTCAGTTAGTTGCAGAAATGACAGATAGCTGCAAATGTATCATAATATTAGTGCCAGACAGTGGAATCTAGAAATGGATTCCCACAAATACACACACAGGCACACACACAAACGCACACACACACACTTACACACAGCTACACACACACACGCACACACACACATACACACACATGCAAATACACAAACCAGTATGCATACATTATGTGCATGTTGTACAAGTTAACAATATCAGTATTTGGCACGCTCTGCCATAAAAAATGCAAAATTTAGAATTGTGTCAGTGTTGTACGAAACCGATATTAAGGGGTTATATACCTTTTTGGTCGAGAAAAATAAGGGAAGATTGAACTTATTTTTAAGTGCATAGCACCATTTTCATTGCATCAAAGTGGTATTTTTCTGAAAGTACAGTTTATCAACAACAAAAAAATACGTTTGATTTTGAGATATACCAATTACTACTGGAGTAATGGCCGTTTCCCCGAAACGCTATTTTTTTGCAGAGGTTTGCAGTGATCATGATAGAGACTCAGCGGGTCAACCGAAATCAAAAAACTCATATTATATCATTAGTTTAGAAGTGTCCTTGAACGATCGCTTTTATGAGTACCGTAAACTGGGGTGACTTTGATCACTTTTTTGATTGTATCTCAAATATTTTCAGAATATACTGAAAACCAAATTATTAGATATTTTTTAAATAAGTACTGACATGCATTGAAAAAGATTCAGTCACTACTTCAAAAGTTTAACAACATTTTTGCTGTTTTTAAATATGCCCTAAAAATTTTACACCAATCATCATTCCGGGGTGACAGCCTTAAACGGCTTAAACGAGTTTATAAATATGGAAAGCAATTTGGGAGCCATTCACATTCTACGTGAACAGTTTATAATGGCGAATGTACAAGATTCATACAAATTTTTTAGAATATATATGAATTGTTATCCACTGAGAGAGAAGGTCGTCTAAAATCATCAAAAACTAGTCCACGAGGAATATGACTTATGAAATAGGCCAAATTTGCATGTTACTTCACGTCTTGGGTTTTTGTTAAGAAGAAATATGTAATACGCTGGGGAGAGTATTGGGACTCAACATTGCCTTTGAGGAAAAACTTGCAAAAATAACAATAAAATGTATTGTTATAATAATTGTTCATCTTAAGAACAAATCTGGGAACAAAATAAAAAAACTTTACGTATTGCAACTTGTTGTTTTGAATCTGCTTGAACCGATTGTTTGTATGCAACAAAAATCGCCAAAAATACACTTTACTTTCAATTAATATTTTAGCATGAAAAACACTCTTGAAATAGCAGGAAATGCATGAGTAGAAGCAATGCGAACATATATCCACGCATTCAGCGAAGATTACCACAAGTCTCAAGCACTACGAGCGCTTTTTTACCACATTTTCAAAAAAGAGGTACAGTGATCAAAGTCACCCCGGTGATCAAAGCCACCCCAGTTTACGGTATTTTGTTTTCAGTGCAAACGGGAACGTTTTTCCCAAAAAATGCACGTTTTGAGCGCTAAAAATTGCATTAAAATATTTTTTGCGGCAAAATGTAACTGTATGTTGCAAAAAGCGATCGTTCAAGGACCGGCGAATTTAATAACGAAAATTTAAAGAAAAAAAGATGATGGAAATCGGATCAGTAGTTTCCCCGCAATCAGGATCACGGCAAAGTTATTTTTCGGAAAACACTATTCCGAGATAATCGCGTGTAAAGTGTTAAGGTTAGCTTATGCGGCCGTGGCGAGGCGCGCTGCAAATCGCTCTAACTTTCTTCCTATTGCCTAGATCTTTATGAAAATTCGTGAGAATGTTCTCAAGATGTTGTATTCGAAGATAATGCAATAATTTTTTTTTCGGTTTTTCGAAAACTAAAAAGGTATATAAACCCTTAAAGGGCGGACTCGATTATCCGGAGGCACGATTATTCGGAGGCTCGATTATTCGTGGCTTGATTATACAGAGAAAATGGTTCGGTTATCTGGAGACATCTTTCGTACTATAATTTCGTGTTTTGTTTACATTCGAGACGTTTGTCTTTTTGTCGATTTTATGCCGAATTCATTGCAGTATTTTGCGCTATGTGCTACGTAGTGAACTCAATGCTTAAAAAGAGGTGACACAACTAATTCTTCACATTAAAATAAAACAAATTTTATTTATATATTTCGTCAATCAATGTAGACTACAATTAAATTTCCATTATTTGAAAAACATCGACATACAGTCGCTAAATAATTTTTATATTTTTTGTCGGAATATTCACCTGGTAAAATACAATATTCTTTTTAACTGGGTGTTTCAATGAGAAAAAAATTTAAATAAAATCTCGGCTCGATTTTCCGGAAAATTGGGTTATTGGGAGTGAAATAATTTTCAAAACTCCGGATAATCGAGTCCGACCTGTATTGCTAAATGGCTCAATTACAAGTCTGATTTCGATTGCTCAGCCGCGTGTCTTCGGAGTTATGTTAACGATATGCCTGCTGATGATTGTATAATCGACGACGAACCAATGTACTTCGTGCGCGATAGTGTGCAGCGCAGTTCATCCCCTTTTTCGAATTTTTCCATTCTACCGCCTACGCCGTGCCACCTAGTATTTAATATTTAAGGTACGGGTTTTTTTATCATCACATCGCTATTCCGTACAATCGAACTTGCAAGTAACATCGTTAGCGCTGGTGGTGGCAAGGGGGGCAAAGTCAAGGGAAGACAATGTTCTGTTGATCGCTTGCTGAACTGGTAACTCGAATTCATGTTGCGTAATGGTCACTGCTGCGTAATTGTCACTATTGTTCTGCCGAATATTAAAGTTGTTCTACTTCCGAAGAAAACTCTAAATAAGGCCTAATTCGATTAACTACCAATTTTGGGAAAACTGAAACCAACAGTCATTTTGAGGATGACCACATATTTTAACCTGAAGCAGTAAAAATGAGTTTTAGCCTCCAATTAAAATTTAAAATTTACATTTTCATAGAGCGTGTTTTGTTTTGGCGATGAAGTGGGTGCAATTGTGTTTGAGCAACCTTCAAAATTATTTACGAATAATTTCAAGTCAATTAAACCATGCTTCTCTTCAAGGTTACCGATGATTTAGAAAAAAATATGAGTTGAAAGAGAATTATTACTGAAATACACTAAAATCGCTTTTTACGTGGGGGATACGTGCCGCGTAAAAAAAATCGCGTAAATTCCGAAATCCGCGTAAAAAAGCTGCGTAAAAAAACCAGCGTAAAAAGCGACCTTAGTGCATACCGCTTTGGACCATCAAATTGATTAACCCCAATCGTGTGTATTTCCATACCTATTGCAAGAAATACATTGAAATAAGAAAGGCCGTTGTAATCCTATGTCAACCTGGGGCATTGTCTTATAAACAACCTCTTTAACTATTTAGCAATTTCATTCAGTTTTTCAGAAAATGGAAATCGCCATCTTCGATTCAAAAGAGGTAATATTTGGTCTCCGGACGTTATCCCATTTCCAAAAATCCCCGTATTGTAAGTAATGTAAGAACGTAAGATCGGTTTCTGCGGAATGCCTGAGACCTTGAAAATTCAGAATGTCGTCGGAAATCATTTTGCTTAATTTGGATTCCATCTTGGATTCAAATATGGCGTCGAACATGATGTTTTGGCCATTGAACGCTTTTTTAATTTTCATGTAAATAAATAGAATACTAATTTCGTTTCAATTCTCGTGTTGAATGAATATATTCTGTCTAGCTGGAAAGATTTAAAACTGTTAGTTTTTATTAAAGTATTTCAACCTTCTTTCTTTTATACTTCTGTCATCTTATCAGTTGATAGAAAAAAAAAACAACAACAAAAAAAAGCCTACGCGTAAAAAAAGCAAACAAAAGCAAATCTGCGAAAGGCAAATCTGAAATCATTTCAATCGGTATGCCATCGAACCATCAACAACATTTCATCAAGTATACAAAATTCCGACATATTTCATTTCCTAACGACACAACGAGCGTTCGTCTGGAAAAATTGCTAGCACAACGAAAACAGCCCAATCTGCATCGGCAACCATCTCGGAAGTTATAGATACCTCCAATGCAAGGTTGGAGCCATACGGCAGAGCGCCAGGGGTAGCAATTTGATTGAGCATATCATGGTATGTCAGTTCCCCTTGCCTGCTTTTGCCAGCCAGATAGGGCAGCGCAGCGGTAGTGATAACCAACCGCGTCCTGGCAAGGCATTCGCCGACCAATCTGTCTGGTTACCAAGTAAATGACATTTCATAGCATCCCTTAAGTGAAGCAAAATTTTTCTGGCAAACTGATCGCTTCCGTATTTACTATATTGAATTGCGTCGGCTGGTGGTCGCTGGTGAAAAACCGGGGGGCGAGGGACGTTTCAATTTCCATCTCGCATCTTCGGGACAAATCAATTATGAGGGAAAAGAAAAAGAGCGCTATGTTACTACACCAGATATGTTTGCGCAGTCATTGAATGGGATTATCGACGGAAAGCAATTTTGGCATAAAATGTGTGTAAACCGAAAGTTGCGAGTCGCGATTCGCAAGCGACAATCCTCGACGATAAAGGTGCCGCAAGGGAAAAGTGGAAACTAATTTTTTTTTTCATGTGCTCTAACCGGCATTAGACTTTTCAATTTCTCTTTCAAGCGCTGAAAGCGCATCCTTTGCTGGGTGTAGTTCTCATCTCATAAAATGTTTGTTAATAATATTTGTACCATCTTGTTGGCAGAGAAGTCTGATTGTTTTCCCAAGTGACATAAATCATCAACTGTCTCCTACTTATATACGTGAAAAGGATATGCTCTATATTACAACCTATCCCAAACTGTCCCACCGCTCTATTTCGACAGCTGCCAAATAGGCTTCAGATTGCAGTAGAATCTAATAACAAATGTGTATCATTTCATCCGTCTTGCACTCTCTCATGACACAATGAAAATGTCATTTTCCATTCAACGTCAACCACAACAGCGTACAAAATTGTGCGAGCTTTTTTCGTGCTTTTTTGTTGATTGTTTCGTTTGCATCTGATCGATTGTCATTTTGGTTAAAGTTTCAATACGTTTTTGTTTCTGCGGAAATAAATCAGCATTTCGTAGTTTGGCATATGATCAAAGGTATACTCCGCTAGTCAGATTTGATTCGTTTCATAAAGGCCAAAATTGGTGCACAATTGCATCAGCTCTCGTCAGGAATGATTGGTTTCATTTGCGACTTTCGAAATGGGTAATGGTTATTTAATCGAAGCAATTGGAAAGATGGCGATTGAACTGATTGAATTAATTGTGAGTTGTGCCGTGGATATGACTTCGAGCTCTGCGTATGCTTTTGAGACCGGGTTCCGAGGAAGTTTTACCTGCGGGTGTTTTGATAGGTGTGGCCAAGTAGAAACTAACAATCAACCGACCAGTCTAAGACTGGTTGTTAAATTGCTTTTCATTGGACAAGCAGCGATAACTTATGAATGATGTTTCGCTGGTGATTGGTTTTGTCTTTCTCACGGGAAGCTTTTTCAATCATCGGAAACGTTCAAGCATCAATCGATTTGTTTACAGTGAAATGTGTTGAATGTGCTATTGGCTTTCTACTGGAAAGGTTTAGCGATTGTTTCCAAAACCGAAGTTCTGAATGAGGTTCCTCCACTTCAATGTACTTATCTTAGAGATGGTTGGAGCGATTTCTACAATGTTATGGTTATGGTAAATTTATTATCTAGTTTCCCCAGTTCCCCAGTTTTTACCTCGAAAAATGATCCTAAAACTTTCATTATCCAATATCTACATGCACAATTGGCTCACTTTTATAGTTGTTAAACTGTAACCAACGTATAGATATCTGGTAAGGTACTACCATGCGACAACAACCGTCGGGATTGGGTTGAGGAAAATGGGCAAATAAAAGTACTAGAACGAGGTTTCCGACCAATGCACAAAATGTGCGTCAAGGTCTAACTTTAAAGTCTTTAAATAATGAACATGAAAAACGACCTGTTTGGCACAACAACCTATTCTGCCAATCAATGAAGAAATTTTCTTTTCGAAGAAATCTGAGCTTGGAACTCAGCCGTAGGGCTGATATTTTTCGGCGCTTTTGCATGGAAATGTAAAATAGCCACCATAACCGTTAGTGTAACCTAGAGTTACTCAGAGAGCGAGATAGGCGATAAAAAAAATCGCCAATTTGGCAACTGGGTTTCACATGTCAGGTGTGCCAGATATCCTGAAAATCCTGAGAAATAATAAAGTACAACGCAAAAACCGTGAAGGTGTTACATTTTTAGTTTATGTTTAATTTGATACATTTTCACCAGAATTGATCAGTTTTTGTTAACCATACAAAAAGTTTATGAGCACCCGGTTTAAAATCACTGTGATAATGCAATATTGAAGCATTCTTAATTCATTGTTCAACAATAAACGATAAAAACGTATGAAAATAAACACGTCCTCCGCATATCTCTCCCTCTGAGTATCGCTAGTGTAACCAGAGATAAGTGACTTTTCATATACACATACTAATAAACGTGTACAACCGTCTAAAGTTACTTTTGTTTCCTCTAAACTGTGAATTATCTCGTCTAGTTTTTTCGACTATTTATCACTTTTGCCATTTATGGTCGATTAAATTCAGCAGCTTCTTCCGATTCCTGACCACGACAGATAAATTCACTCAAAGCCGAGACTAAAACATATATCAAGTGCTCAACTGACTATTCATCCAGCTGCTAAAAACATAGTGTTGCAAACAAAACAGCATCTGGTTTATATTTTCCTCAACGAGAGTCACTAACACATTCGTACGTAAATCGGTCTATTGACTTTGAAATATTTCACTATCATGCAATATTCGTCTTCTTTTCTTTTTTTCATTTTTCGTAAAAAAAGAAATTCAAGTCATCTGACAGTCGCAGTTTATAGCTGGTTGTTTGATTTTCACCGTTTCAAATTTTTTGAAAATTTATAACTTTGAGTTTTGTTGAGTAAACTGTAATTTGTGTATTGTACAGTGACATTACGCGATTAGTGATGAATGGGAAAAATACTACCCCGAAAGAAACTGGCTTCGAAACGTTTACTTTTGGGTCAATTTTAGCGTTTCGTTTTGATAACGCTTACTGTTAGATTTTTTTTCGCTTTTAGCGGAGCGTAGCGCAGTAGTTTACAGTTCCAAGTGAAGGGAATTTTCCACTGAAAAGCGTAAATTGTTCAGAATTTTTAATGATAATCTTTTTTCCTCAACTCGAGTTGCTCAAGACCTTGAGAGGTGATTTGGATTTTTATTTTACAACGACGACGTTAGTTAGACATTTACGAGCGAAAGCTGACTGTGATGCACGATAAGGAAGCAAGATCAAATGATAATGCTGACCGTTTCGAAGCCTGGTCAGAAACCATCATGACATCTTTCGAAGCCATCGATTGTGATTCCTCTATCACGTTTTAGGTGCTACACAATGAAAAATCGACACGTTTCTGCCAAGTGGATTCCACTTACTTTTATGCTAATAGATGAAACATTTCATATCAAAGTGGAATACACTTGCGTTTCACTTCACAGTACAAAATCAAGTGTCTTACACTTCGGTTCGCCATGTCATGCATACCAAAATCAATTTTTTTACACTCAGATTTCAATGTTAAAACTCGTCAAATGTCAAAACACGTCAAAATACCGTGGATTCCAATTGAAATCGATATGGGTCGACCTGTTAAAATGATTGGGTAGGTTTATTGATATTCATGTGTAAAGGGCATTTGGTATGAGCGTGTGATTTTGTTTTCAGTGTAGAACTCTACTAAGGTGTAAGAAGGGTCAAAAGTCTGTTATTATGACGAGCATACGAGCAAGCAGAAAGTGAAATGCAATTTCCAGAAAAAGAAGGAAAACATTTCGATGAAACGCTGAAGGTGAAGCTGAAAAAGAACTAAGTGGACATGAAGGGAAAATCCAACATAATGCATTCATCGACCCCTAATGATTTTTCAATGGTTTAGGTTTCTTTTTTTCATTGTTTTGGTCGAAAACCCATCGATTTTGTTTCTGTAACTTGATTGCATCTGACCGTCGAAGAAAGAAATAAGATTATTATGCGATGCGCACTCTTGCCCTACTTCATGCGTAATTTTTCACTACTTGTGTGTTTTAGTAAATATTGGAAAATATATATCGTTAACAATGTTAATGAACAACGTCGAAGGAGTTTGCCCTAAGCGCGTATTCTTGTCCCACTTCATTGTAATATTTGAACAAACACTTAACAGATAATTTCCTAATACAGTTTGCTTCTGTAACGTTCATTCTTCAAGAACAAATAAAAAAATAAGTGTAGATGAATACATCACCTTAGTCACCTGAACAATTTGCTACGTTTGGCCAACTAATCGGTAAACAAAGGTGCATACGCCTTTTACGGCGGTTCGTAATTACTCGCATAGGAAAATGACCTCATCAACTTCACAGCCATGCGTCTTCAGCCGGGGCCACATTTGCTGGTGCGGCTGACAAAGCTGCTACAAAGTAGGCACTTCGTTGGAATTCATGGGCGATCATGGACACCCGGAGGGGCGAGGGCACAGCTTGGAGGCTCACTCCAAGCCTACGGCACGGTTCATGTTTGCAGTTTAACACCCCAAACAGTTTTCCACACACTCGGGTAATAACAATGAGCCGTGCGTGCCACGGTGAGGCAGGGGGTCAAATTGATTTTAAACGATGAAGCAATTTTGGCACGTCAAATTGTGTTTAATTTTTTTTTTTTCACTGCCAAAGGCGCAAAAGTAGATGATGTGTACTTCGCAGTTTTGCAGGGTGGTGACGATATTCCTACCTCATTATAGAGACAGAACAAAATAAATTACATACTATTCATCAATACCCTTTTTAGTGTCATATCTATTAGTTGGCATATTTCATTCTCTGTTCAGCACAACTAAGCAAAAATAAGTTGTTAGATAGAAAACTATTCGCTACCACCCTATTCCATTGCTAGCACTATGGTGACGGCACACGCGGTGGATGACTGTTGTTTTTGTTTACAGTTCGGTCTGACTAACGATGCTAAACCAAAAAAAAAATACAACAACAACACAGTTCAATTGCGAGTCGACAGGCAGTTTTCCCCGTCTGAAGAGTTTGAGCGGGGTAACGCATTGGATTGGGTATACTGTGGGGGGCGGGTTATTGCTTTATACGGCAGCATTCACCTTCACAAGATGCAAACAGAACAGGTCGAAGTTAAGTGACGAAGCACAGGCAGTTTTTGGCTGGAGTGTAATGGCGTTGGAAAGATGCAATGTAACGATTGTTAAATGAGAGCGGATTGCGGGTTGGTTGAATGTCAGACGAATTTGGCGGCTTATCACGCCTCTGTCGTGCTGACATTATAATTAGGATTTTTGCTCGCCTCGAATAAGGTATCAAATAGGTTAAATGACGTGAGTGATTTTTCCAACTGAGTTGCCTATTAAACTAATGGGGGTGGGATTTGTGAGGTAGCGATGGAGTTCTAGATTTTATTTATTCTCGCTTATTTTCCGTCGGTCTTTTTCCGCCACTGTTGTGGCCAATCACCGACGCCCAGGGAGGCGACTCCACACCCAGGACCCTAATTCACGACCCGTTTATTAACGGACCGGCGCCAACGGCTTTACTCCCTCATGCGATGGAAGGCGTGATCCCAGAGATTTTTCGCCTCAGAAAATCTCCCGGTGTCGGCTAGGATTGAATCTAGACCAGTTGGGTTGGTTGTGAGTGGATCACGCCACCTCACAACTATCGACACCTATGTCGGCGGTGGGATTCGAACCCAGGCGTCGAGCGTGGTTGGCGGCTGCTGAACCTGCGGTGTTCTATCTGTACGTTGGACACGACAAAATAGAGTTTTTTGTGGAACACTCCTCCTTAAAATCAGTTTTTTGTCTACAATGTTGTCTGTTATGGCCAAAACAATTCAAAATGTTCTACGGTTTTACTCATTCAACTTGCAGCTTGCCTTCAAAACTTTGTAAAATTCATTGTTTTACAATCACGAAAAAAGCTATAGACAAATATATATTGAAAATAAGAAAAAATTTTTTAGGTGGATTGATGTTCAAGGTTGTGCGATTCCAAAAAAAAAAATACGTCAACACTATATCGGTAGGTTATTGCGTTTTTGGGACTCCCAGTCGTCGTAGGTTAGGTCGTAGGAGACTGTTAGTGTCAGTAGGATCGTAGCGCTAGCCCCGCAATGGTCCTGTACACTGAACAATTGGCTGCGAAGTCCGTGTATAACAAACAGAAGGTCAAGCTCCGAATCAGAATGTAGCATCAAGGCTTTGCTATTGCGTTTTTGGGTACTTCGGACGATTTTCACCAGCTGCTCTGCCGACTGTCGGTTGAAATCAGAATCGTAGTGTGTGTTTTCGTACGTACGCGGCTGTCTCTCCATGTTGGGGGAGGCCTACAACAGCGTCTGAAGCATGAATGCGGTTCCTCGTCAGATATATCTAAAACGGCAGTCCCGTCGCAAGGCTAAGTATCGCAGCTCTACTAAGGTAGCATACCGAATCTGAACTAGATCTAGGCGATCGAAAAAGGGACAACGGGAGAACGTGAATTCCGGTCTATTGCGGAAACTCCAATTAAGTACCACATCTACTACAGTGGTGGCGTGAAAGCAGAAAGAGGAGTCGGTTTCGTGTTAATTGGGAAACAGATGGAGCGTATCATAAAATGAAGACCGATTAGTGACGTGTTCTGAGGATTAAGAGCAAATTCCTCAATTACAGCCTAATCAATGTGTACGCACCGCGTTCTTTGATCTCATTGAGAAGTCTTACAGTGAGTGCCCAGGAAATGACATCAAGGTCGTTATCGAAGATGCAAATGTGAAAGATAGCTTTCACTCTACCACGAACGATGATGGCCTGAGGCTTATTAATTTCGCTGCAGCCAAAAGTATCTGTAGCACCAAGTTTCCACGCCGTAATATTCGTAGGCTCACCTGAATGCACCAAAATCTCAGATCAACCATGTTCTGATCGATGGTCGGCACTTTTCAAACGTTACAGTCTTAAGGTCCAAAGGACCAAACGTTGACTCGGGTTACCATCTTGTGATATCCAAGATCTGCCCGGTTTTCCAGTATGTTGGAATCTAGGACAACGAGGAAAATACGGCTGAACATATAGCGGTTATCAACGAGAGGAGTGGCTGCAGAGTACTCGCAGAAAGTTGATGAGCGGATCAATGAGTAAATTGAAGGGGACCTGAAAACACAGTGGAGACATATCCACAGTGCGATCAGCACCACAGCGCAAGAAGTGTTGGGTACAGCTGCGAAAACCAAGCCTATTGAGTGGTTTGACGCTATGTGCAAGCGAGGGACGAAAGAGAAGAACTGCGCCAGTTGTCACATGTTAGCTACGGCTGTGACACGTCAGAGCGAAGGGAGATATCGAGCAGCTAGAGCCGCTGAAAAGAGACTCAATCACCGAAAGAAACGTCAAAATTGGGAGGCTGCTTCTCCAGACACGACGCGAGGAGCTTCTACAAAAAGATTAACGGAATCAGGAACCGGCACATGTTTGGCGTCGTACACAAATTATATAGCGTTACGATAAATCTAGATTTCAGACCCCCTCCTCCCCTATGTAACGATAGGTAACGTTCGACATGACTCCCTCCCCCTCAAACTATGTAACGCTGATCAGCCTGACCCCCCTCCGGAATTTTCAATTTCGAACAAACATCACAGTTACGTAACTGTCTCTTCTACCCCCCCTCCCCCCTACGTAACAATAAGTAACGCTGACTCCACCCCCCCCCCCCCCTTCATGCGTTACGTAATTTGTGGCCGACGCCTTTGCCCCTGTCCACAGTGGGGAATCGCTTGCCATCAGCCAAAAAAATTTTTTTTTGTTAGCTGTTTTATAATATTTTTCCTTTATTGCTATAACATTCAAGTGTCTAAATCTAAAATTTGGGCGCAATATCATGAAATCAGAATTTTTTATGATTTTTCAAAGCTTGGCGAACTGACGTTTTTTGTCTGTTTTTTGAAAAAAAAAAAGTACATTACTTTGAAACGCTCTGTAGCTTCAAGGATAGCTTGGAATTCTTTGAAGTCAAAGGAAAAGTTGTTGTAAATATTGTGCAAAACAAACCCTTTCCATTAGATATTGTAAAATTTGGTCATAGTAGGCCTGACACTAGAAAAAATAAAAAAAGCGTAATTTTTTGTAGAAAAGTAGCTTAAAAGTTTAGTTGCCGCAGTTTGCCACGGTTGTGACTACATTAAAAATTTAGGTAAAAACGTAAGCTTTCAAATGCATATTGTCCGCTGTAGCGCAAAACTGCGCAAATTGTCACTTTAGTTAAGAAAGCGATAGCAAATTTTTTTAGTTTTTATTCTCGAAGTTGAAATTTCATCCAGGATTAACTTTAATCATAAGCTTAATACCCCATTAAAGAAAATTTATGATATCGTACTCAATCCGTAAGGATAAAATATAAATTTGGGCAAAAATCACAAAATTTATCAATAGAAAGTTATAAAATAAGTATTAAACAAGAAAACAGTAAACAAATCTTTTTGAAATGTTAGTTATGTCAAATTTTATCACTTTCTGCAAATTTAAAACAATATTGAAAACATTCAGCCCTTTTAAATTTATGATCATGAAATTCGCTAAACTGATTGAAGTGTCAAATACTAGCAGCAAATTCATGCCACCAAACTCTAACAATAGCCCAGGGGGGATCTATCTGTCAAAAATCGTGTAACCAACATATTCGGCAACATGGTGTTTGTTTTGGTTTTTGTTCCTTTTGGTCATGAAATTGATCGATGTGAAATATTATAGAATTGGAATGTTTTTCATCAAAACTCGAGAAACCGCGGAAAACTTTCATGAATGTTGTTTAGCTATTAACATTTTTCCCCCATTATTGTTCATAGTTACAAACATCATGGACCAACAAACGTCATGGACCAGAGTTGATCTGCGATAACACACACATATATGAAATTTGACAGCAGTGAATCCCCTCTGCAATAGCCCGTTTGCTTTTGCTTTGCACTCGCTTGCATACAAAAGAAAAGCACACGTTTTTGGAATATACAGTTGTCAATGACACATAATAATTGAAACGAAAAGTCTTCTCAAACTTCATGCCCTAACGTTTTTCCTTTTTAGGCTACCTGGAGACGCCACTATGTGTATAGAGACTGTCTATAAGCCACGATCTCATAACTAATTACTCTATGTATCAATTTGATCCAGCCATACATTTTTTTATAATTCATATGAAACATAGTTTCTGATCAACCCCCTAAAGCCCCTTAATAGTCCACGTCGTTTATGGTCGTCCCTATACTTACTGTTTTATCATGTTAGTTATGTGGATTGTTCGTAGACACACTACTGTTCATTTAACAGGTATTAAATTCAACTTTTTGTTTCTAGCACAATCTCACCCCATAGAAGGGGTGAGTTTGAGCCAAAGTTCATGTATTTTTAGCAAAATTATAGTTTATTGTAACTTAACCATATTTGTTGTAGTTGTTAACAAAACATTCTAGAATCGTTGGTGTATTTTGGATCGAATTCTTTGCTTAAATGTGTGCGTTACAAGCTTGAGAACAAAAAAGCATCATATTTTGGCACGATCTCACCCCGGATCACGGTATAATAAACTTCAAATTTTCTGGAAACAATTCAACACGAGATTTAAGCGATCACAGCGGAAGATGATGATGCTGATGATGATTTTTTCAATTTGTAATTAGTTTGTATTACTCACGTTGTTTTAGTTTATTGAAACAATATATATATATATATATATATATATATATATATATATATATATATATATATATATATATATATATATATATATATATATATATATATATATATACATATATATATATATATATATATATATATATATATATATATATATATATATATATATATATATATATATATATATATATATATATATATATATATATATATATATATATATATATATTTAGGCAAAATTTGTTTAGTTCGAGGGGTCGTCCATAAATTACGATTTTTTTGAATAGGGAGGACGCTCGGTGGCACTACTTGTTGTCAAAAATCTATAAAAAAGAAAAAAAGTGTCAAAAAATATTAAAAATTGGATTTCGTGCTTTATGGACGGCCCCAAACAAAAAATGGATGCCAAATTCGTGTTCAGTGCCCCAAAATTATAAAAATACCAGATTTTTGTCGCATTTATCGACCCTTTTTTTGCTTGGCCAGCCTTTGTATGGAGTCACCCCACTGTGCTGTCATGTGCAGTGCGACCGGGAGAAGAATTTGATTACCGATAAATCTATCACAGGTAGCCAGGCGTGAAAAACAACATTTTAGTGTGTTGTGAGGAACGGTGAGGAAGACAGAGACAAAGGAGCAGGATTGACATTGAGAATGATGGACAAGCTGTGGATCCACTATCCATGCTGAAGAACTGCAAGGCAGCTGGGAGAGAAAGCATTCCCACCGAGCTTTTCAAAGTCGGGTGCGAACAGCTGTGTGCGTGCCATTCATCGGATCATGCTGAAAGTGTGAGCTGATGAAAATTTGCTCTCTTACTGGTTAAAGGGTCTCATACTCATACTCATCATCAAGGGTCATCGACTCAGGTCGTTGCAGAAAACTTTTTTTGAGAAATACCAACGTGGTTTTCTAGGGGAATGCTCCACCACGGACCAAATGTTAACCTTGCGACAAGTTTTTGAGAAATTTTGAGAATCCTACTTGCAGGCTCACCATCTGTTCTTAGACTTAAGGGAAGCGTACGACTCAGTTAAGAGAACCGAGTTCTAAAAGATTAAAAGGAGATATACCAAGTGCAAATGGCACAAACAGGGCTTTTAACGGATTGCGCAGCCAGCTGAGCTTCCGCAGCCTTCAAACTTGTATGGGTTACTAGCACTCTATAAAACACTAGGAGTCTTCACATCGAGCTCGTATACGAATACCGAGCCGTAAACTGTGTACCTTCCATTACTCGTCAATGGAGGTAAGTATTTTCACGGCTGGGTATTTGTTTACGAGCTCCACATGAATACCAATACTGATTCTCTCTATGGCTATAAAGCATGGACACCGTGAGATGCTGATCGGCAGGCTTTTGGTGTTTTTGAGCGTTTAATTTTACGATCAATCCTTGGTGGAAAACTTGAAAATGGTGTTTGGCGCAGACGCATAAACCATGAAGTGTACCAGGCATCAAAATCGGCAGGCTACAGCGGGCTGGGCATGTAGCTAGAATGCCGGAGGAACGATCAGCAAAAACTATATTTAGCATTAATTCCGATAGAGGCCATCGATTTTGGGGAAGATCTCGCGCTCGTTGGATGTGTGCGACGAGGACGCCCGCGTAATAGTTGTTAGAAATGACTGGTGGATTGCAGGGTAAGATCGAGTGATATGGCGATGTATTCTAGATTCAGCAATAGTAAGTACCGTAAACTGGGGTGACTTTGATCACTTTTTTGATTGTATCTTAAACATTTTCAAGATATACTGAAAACAATATTGTTTGATATTTTTAAAATAAGTACTGAAATGCATTGAGAAAGATTCAGTCACTACTTCAAAAGTTTAGTAACAATTTTGCTGTTTTTAATTATGATCTAAAAATTTTACACCAATCATCATTCCGGGGTGACTTTGATCACTTCATTAATTTGATGAATTCTGAGTAACGCTTTGCTACTTTCACTAAATTAAACAGCCTAAAATGACTTAAACGATATATGGAAAGCAATTTGGAGGTCATTCACATTCTACGTGAACAGTTTATGTTGGTCAATGTCCAAGATTCAAACAATTTTTTTAGAATATATATGAATGTGTATCCACTGAGAGGGAAGGTGGTCTAAAATCATCAAAAACCAGTCCACGAGAAATATAACTTATGCAATTGTCCAAATTTGCATGTTACTTCACGTCTTGGATTTTTGTTAAGAAGAAATATGTGTAATACGCTGTGGAGATTATTGGGACTCAACATTGCCTTCGAGGAAAACTTGCAAAAATAACAATGAAATGCACAATGCATTAGTATTTGTTCATCTTAAGAACTAGTATGGGAACAAAATAAAAAAACTTTACGTATTTTTTTTTTCTTCATACATCGTTTATTTGACACGGCACAAATACAATTTAATGTTTAACGGCGCCAATTATATCTGATGACTTAAAATCTTAAAGCAAATTTTTTATCCTCGCTGTCGACTACGAGCTGAAATTAAGTCTATCTTAAAACTAGCATGTATTTTAAATCAGTGTTTTGTAGTTAAATGGTCGTCTGATGATCGTCGAATGGTCATGAATATGCAGTAATCCTCGGGTCCTGGTGGCATCGTGCGGGGTTTAGTTGCGGGTTATGATTTGTTGTTGCTGTTCGCTGGTGTTCAAGTGACTATATGGTGTGTGCCGCTGAGCACAGAAGGCCTCTGGTTCTCAGGTCCTGGCGAATTCGTGCGGGGTTAAGTTGCTGATTCCAAAATCGAGGTCTACGACGTGTTCTTGCCGTTTTGTTGAATGTGGGTGGAAAGGAATGGGACTAGACTGGGGCATGGATGGATTTCAGGAAAATGTATATAAGGGACATGTAGGATAGGTCACGACTCGCCAAGACATCACGAACAGGAACAGCTGGCCCTCTACCCTCGGCTCGGAGGGAAGCTATTAATTTAGACCTGGCGTCACGGTGTACAGGGCATGACCAAACAACGTGCTCTATGTCGTGATAACCTTCACCACAGGCACAGATACCACTCTCCCCGAGCCCAACACGACGGAGATGCGCGTCAAATCTATAGTGATTGGACATAAGCCGGGACATCACGCAAATGAAATCACGACCTACATCCAACCCCTTGAACCACGGTTTCGTCGATACCTGGGTATAATGAAATGTAACCACCTTCCCAGTTCCCCTCTGGTCCAAGAATTTTGCCAACTGATGATCGCATTCTGACGTACAAGTGCAAAAAATTCATTAAAGGCAATTGGTCTTTCATAAATGTCACCCTTTGTTGCGCCTACCTTAGCCAAAGAGTCCGCTTTCTCATTGCCCGGTATCGAGCAGTGAGGAGGGACCCACACTAAGGTAATCTGAAATGATCTTTCGGATAAAGCACTCAAATGTTCCCGTATTTTCCCCAAGAAATACGGAGAGTGCTTAACATCTTTCATCGAACGGAGAGCCTCAATTGAACTGAGACTGTCCGTAAAGATGAAATAATGGTCCGTGGGCATTTTTTCAATAATCCCTAGGGTGTACTGAATTGCAGCTAATTCTGCGACGTAAACAGAAGCAGGAGTATCGAGTTTATGGGAGACGGTTAAATTGTTATTGAAGATACCGGAGCCAGTGGACCCATTAAGAAGTGATCCGTCAGTGAAGAACATATTGTCGCAGTTGATGGTTCGATATTTATTGGAAAAAATTTTGGGGATCTGCTGCACGCGTAAATGATCCGGGATTCCACGAGTTTCTTCTATCATGGATGTATCGAAAAACACAGTAGAATCAGAAGTATTCAATGAGTTGAGACGATTTGTAATATTCGGAGAAGGGTTAATATTTTGTGACATGTGATTGAAATACAATGTCATAAAACGGGTTTGAGAATTAAGTTCGACTAACCTTTCAAAATTTTCAATCACAGGACGGTTCAAGACCTCACATTTGATAAGAATACGAGAAGACAGGCTCCAGAAGCGGTTTTTCAATGGTAGGACTCCAGCTAAGACCTCCAAACTCATCGTATGGGTCGATTGCATGCAACCTAAGGCGATACGCAAACAACGATATTGTATTCGCTCCAGTTTGATCAGATGTGTATTTGCTGCGGAGCGGAAGCAGAAACACCAGTACTCAATTACAGACAATATCGTTGTTTGGTAAAGCTTTATAAGGTCTCCTGGGTGGGCTCCCCACCATGATCCGGTTATTGTACGAAGAAAATTTACTCTTTGCTGACTTTTCTTCATCAGATACCTAACATGGCAACCCCAGGTGCCCTTAGAGTCGAACCAGACACCAAGATACTTATGCACCAAAACCTGAGAGATCGTTTTACCCATTAATTGTGTTTGAAGCTGAACAGGTTCATGCTTCCTAGAAAAAACTACTATCTCAGTCTTCTCCGGAGAGAATTCGATACCTAGCTGTAGAGCCCAAGCAGACAAATTGTCCAAAGTATCCTGCAATGGTCCTTGCAAATCGGCAGCTTTGGCTCCTGTGACAGAGACCACGCTGTCGTCTGCAAGTTGTCTTATCGTGCATGAATTTGCCAGACATACGTCGATGTCATTTACATTAAAATTGTAAAGAAGGGGACTTAAACATGAGCCCTGGGGAAGACCCATGTAGCTAATTCGAAAAGTTGCCAAATCGCCATGCGAAAAATGCATGTGCTTTTCGGACAACAAATTGTGCAAAAAATTGTTTAAAATTGGAGAAAATCCTTGCCGGTGAAGTTTACCCGAAAGAATGTCAATAGAAACGGAATCAAAAGCCCCCTTAATGTCCAAGAACGCAGACGCCATTTGTTCTTTGCGAGCATACGCTAGCTGAATATCGGTTGAAAGCAACGCAAGACAATCATTCGTCCCATTGGCACGGCGGAAGCCAAACTGAGTATCTGATAGCAGACCATTTGATTCGACCCAGTGGTCTAAGCGACGGAGTATCATTTTTTCCATCAATTTCCGGATACAGGATAGCATTGAAATCGGCCTATAAGAGTTGTGATCAGAAGCTGGTTTCCCTGGTTTTTGGATGGCGTTCACCTTCACTTGCCTCCAATCCTGCGGTACAATGTTTTGCTCCAGGAACTTATTGAACAAGTTCAACAAGCGCCTCTTGGCATTGCCGGGTAGATTCTTCAACAAGTTGAATTTGATTCTATCTAACCCAGGCGCGTTATTGTTACAGGACAGGAGGGCAACTGAAAATTCTGCCATCGTAAATGGTGATTCTATCGCGTCGTGGCCCGAAGACGCATCGCGAACAATGTTTTGCTCAGGGACAGAGTCCGGACATACTTTCCTGGCAAAATCAAATATCCACCGACTTGAAGACTCCTCGCTTCCGTTGACCGTTACGCGATTCCGCATTCTTCAGGCTGTGTTCCAAAAAGTACTCATTGATGTCTCCCTCGACGTCTCGTTTACGATCCGACGCCAATATCCGCGTTTCTTTGCTTTAGCCAAGCTTTTAAACTTGTTATCAAGCTCCAAATAACGTTTAAAGTCGTCGGCACTGTCTGTATCCCGGAAGGTCAAATACGCGTCGGATCTTTGCGTGTAGACATCGGAGCACTCTTGGTCCCACCACGGAGTAGGAGGCGGTTCTTTGATCGTTACGCCAGCGTATTTCTTCGTTTGGGCTTGCAACGCGGCGTCGAGAATCAAGCCCGCGAAGAGGTTGTATTCTTCAAGTGGTGGATGATGTTGAAACGACTCGACCGCATTTTAAATCATTTCCTCGTATATCTTTCAATCGATATTCCGTGTGAGGTCATACGGAATGTCAATTGGTCGCATGCGAGATGACCCGTTTGTAATTGATATAAGAATAGGCAAATGGTCGCTACCGTGAGGATCGAGGATTACCTTCCATGTGCAATCCAACCGTAGCGACGTCGAACATAAGGATAGATCCAAAGCGCTTGGGCGCGCTGGAGGTTTCGGGATACGTGTCATTTCACCGTTGTTCAAAATCGTCATGTCGAAGTCATCGCAAAGGTTGTAGTTTAAAGAGGAGCGGTTATCATTAGAAGGAGAACCCCAAGCCACGCCATGAGAGTTAAAGTCTGCCAAAATCAAACGTGGCGAGGGAAGAAGTTCTATTGAATCAAAGAGCAGCCGTTGCCCAACCTGTGCTCTGGGGGGAATATATATTGAGGCAATACAAAGCTCTTTACCTTGTATTGTCATTTGACATGCGACAACTTCAATGCCCGGAATCGAGGGGAGGTTAATACGATAGAAGGAATTGCACTTCTTAATCCCTAGAAGTACTCCGCCATATGGGGTGTCTCGATCAAGGCGAATAATATTAAAATCATGGAAGTTAAGATCGATATTCGAAGTAAGCCAAGTTTCGCAAAGGGAAAATGCATCGCATTTGTTTTTATTTATCAAATTTTAAATGAATCAATTTTTGGTAAAATACTTCTACAATTCCACTGTAAGACAGAGATAGAATCCTTCATATACGCAGATGAATTAGGCATCGAAGGATACAATCGCAGCAAGGAGGGGCCATTGAGCAGTCAACTGCTTCAAAAATGTTCTAACTGTTGGGAGGAATGCTGTAAGAAAAACTTTAATTGGATCGGGTACATTGATAGTTTCAAAAATCCAGTCCACAATGTCAGAAAATTTCACCAGTTCAGCATTTGATTTATCAACTGGATGTGCAAAGGGAACAACTGGGGTTTTAGATGTTCCAGGAAGTGCTGGGAACTCCTTCTGGGACTTTAAATTTGCAAGTCCAGGAGGGGTTTGCTTCGGTTTTTCAGCTGCACTTTTAAGTTTGTTTGTATTATTCATTTCACTTTGGGAAATCTTAGGACCTTTTCGGGGAAGTTCAGGAGAGGAAATATTCTTCCTCTTTCTAGACTCCCCAGGATTGGCGTAAGATGTTCCCGCTGGTGAATCGTCAGAATCGGTTTCATCAGAGGACAACAGATCAAAAGGGATTGATGTGATGGGAGAAGTGGTAACAGTCTTCTTCAGCATGTCAGCGTAAAAACGCTTCGAACGCTCTTTGAAAGACCTCTTTATTTTATCCCTGCGTTGCATGTACACCGCACATGTCGAGAGCTCATGCTGACTCTCCCCACAGTGAATGCATTTTTCAGCATTTTTCTTGCAGGAATCATCCGCATGATTCTCCCCACACTTGCCACAACGTGCCTTATTGCAGCAGTAGGCGGCTGTTTGGCCTAACTGCTTGCAATTCAGGCAGTTCATGACGCGGGGCACGTAGAGTCTCACAGGGAGACGAACCTGTTGGATAGAGATGTGGCTTGGTAGTGCAGACCCGGCGAACGTAACTCGAAACGAGTCTGAAGGAGTGTAAACTTTTTTGCCACCGACGAGCGATACCGACCGCAATTGCTTGCAGTCGAGTACCTTCACACCAGGGCATTTGCTATTCTTAAAGTACCCGGTGGCACTTTCCAGAATACACTCGACGGACAGACTCGAATCGGTCACGACACCGTCGAGCTCCACATCTCTAGCGGGTACATAGACACGGTATTCCCGTGTGAAAAGCTCTGAGCAAGCTATATCGTTGGCCTCTTTAAGGTTATTGACCACGACACGGAGCTTGTTCGGCCTGACTTTTGCAATTTCTGTCACGGCCTTGTACCCTTTCGTCAGGTCTTTCGCTATTTGTAAAATGTTCAGCGATTGCCCCCCAGGTTTGGGCCTCATGTAAAGGACCAGTGGACCCATCGATCCGTCCTGGTAAAGCCTGGGACGAGGATTGACTAAAGCAGGGACAGAGGAGGGGTGAACAGGATGGACAGGGTCGGGTGGGTTTGGAGACGGGGGATCGGGGGCTAAGGGATCCACATCCATTGCGCTCAAACTAGCGCAACAGTGCAGTGGCAAAAAATCACGTACCTCTTCTTCTTTGTTGTCAACTTGTTGTTTTGAATCTGCTTGAACCGATTGTTTGTATGCAACAAAAATCGGTGATCAAAGTCACCCCAGTTTACGGTAGTTTTGTCGCCGCAATAGTAAGTAGTTCTACAGGGTGGCAACATAGAAGTGCTACACGTATTCGAGTGCGTTACTAGGGCGTAATATTTCCTGTCACAGCATGACAAACATCTGAGCAGGTTTTAAAAGAGTGACGTGTTAACTGTTCGTTCGGGATAAATACAGTCAGTCAGTTTTCAGTTCCGCTCTCAAGAGAATTGCAATGGATGCAAATAGAGAACAAATAAGGGTCTTTCACCCAAGGATGGTTAAAATCGTATCAGAGAATTATCATGAGAGAATCCTATTGGATTCTGATCACGTATAATACGCGATGTTTAGTATCGTCTGACGAGAAGAAAACCTATATGACAAATAAATTGCCGAAAGAACACTCCGTGAACTTTCTAGCCTGTTAACTGTATGCTAGATTATCGTCGCTCGTTAATACGATGTTCCGATTGTCTCATTTGCTGCAATCGGTAATTCATTATCGTTTCCCGATCCGATCGAGCCGTGGAACGAAAATTTTTGGATTGAATCACCTTGTGAGTGAGAGTGTCCGGATAATCGTAAAACTGTATCGCAAACAAAAAACTCAGAGAGGGAAAAAACTGCAAGCATTAGACCAACTACAAGGCAGTACCAAACAGGGATACCAGATTTACAGAATTGTTTGTGATATGCAGTTTTTCAGAGTCTGTGACCAATTTTGTTTTTTCAAATGGCAACTATTTGTTGTTACTTTTTGCATAGCTTGCAAACTTTTTTCGAATCTATTTTTATTTGCGGATTTTTTTTTCCAAAATGTGTGCGGGTTTTTGCTTGTTTAAAAAAAACTTCGATATCGGCCAACATACATTAGTGAACAAACTTTCGATGCAAATAAAACCGACGAACGAAGGTACATTGAGTTGACAATGACAACAGCAAGCAACATTTTGTTAAACGATGAAAAACCTATTTAACTGTCAACACTTGCGACTCAGAAAGAAAGGGGGATAATTGTGCAAGCGATCGCAATCACTTCTTTTTTCCGATAATTATCGTAACGCGATTCTTCTCTTTTGTTCTGACACTTGGATTCTATCAGCGAAGAGCGAATCGTCGGTTTGTTGCAATTGGAAATTCCATCTCAGAGAGAGAATGAATTATCTCAGCGAACCTCCGAATTGGTTCACTCGGACTGGCATATCGTACGATGAATATTAGAACCGACTGAGAGACGAAGTTGACTCACACGCTGAAAAAGATCGGATGTTTATCGTCGATCTTATCGCCGATCACCATCATTGCTTTCACCTGCAAAGATTAACTAACATCGAGATCAGGAGGGAGCTGTCACATCTGAATTTAAGCAGATTACTCGCCTACAGGACCATCAAGCGGTTCAATGATACAGGCACGATTGTATCCAAGAAGAAACCTGGTTAAAAACGGAGTATTCGGACTCCAGCAGTTATCAAAGAAGAGAAGGAACGTTTCCGGCGATATGCAGCCCGTTCGACAAGAAAAATGGCGTGTGAAATGAATATGAGCCACTCCCATGCAAATATTAATAAAAAAGAACCTTGGATATCCAGTTTTTGACTCGTAAAAATATTGCCGACAGGGTTGCTAGATCTCGGTTGCTGCTGAAGACGCACGCAGGTCCCAAAATTATTTTTTTCGGACGAAAAGTTGTTTACTCTGGAAGCAACTTTGAACAAACAGCTGCGTCTTCTTTTTCGACATTAGCGCTAGCGCACGTGCATTTGTCAAATTGAGAACCACAAAATATGTGTGAGATTGCTTGACAGTGCCTCAGATGTCGTTGTCGCGCGACGAATGTTATTTGATTGGAAATTTGAAATGACCGTTTATTGCGACGATGGAGCTAGGCTTCAGTGTTACGTCTGTTAGTCTGTGCCTGTACTTTGAACCGTGTGTCCATTTTTAGAACAAGAAATTCTTTTTCCATGGCTACCAGAATAATAAAAGTATCGTCACATCGAGAACAAATTCTTGAGAAAAGTTATTTACATGTCATGAAATTTCGGCAGCATCCCAATAAACAATTGAGCTGAATGAAACAGTTAATAATTTTAAAATAGCTGAATATAGTTTGGTGAAACGGATTGCCATAACGATCAGGTTGGTTTATCAGCTGAACAAGTAATAAATTCAGGTTTAGAAAAACTTGTAAAATACTCCACGCCATTATTTAATTGTTGGCTGGTTAAGCGCTATTTCAATTCAAAAAATTGCTATTAGTAAACATCGATTAAACACTGAACAAACTGGTTGAATAAACGCTTTTTGATACTTACTGTTTCCTGTCTAAAAATCTATCATTTTTTTATCCGGTGTTGAAAAATTTGTGAGATATTTTGAAAAGCGAAACATATGTGTACATAAAAATAGAGAATTGTACCGAATGATCAAAAATATACCAAACAGAAAGAAGTCAGTATGTTATTTTAATTTAATTACTGTCAATTAATTTGAGTACGATGAACTATTCTAAAATGGTTTTAAGGCTTTTAATGCAGCCGATGGGTATTATTTCTAATAGCAGAGCAAATTGGGAATTTTCATCAGAAACAAGAGTTTCTGTCGTTGTCAACCTGCTTCATAAATGCCAAATTTTTTTCCAAATCACTTTTTGAAGCAGCTACTGTTTTTACAAACATACTACCAACCCAAGGAACATGTTTTGGTTGAAAAAGCGCTTTCATCACTAATTTTATTCAGTTGGCGACTGAACATAGGTCGAGTAAGGTATTTCTAAGTGTTTATTCAGCTCTTAATCAATCTGTTTTGGAAAACTAAAACAGCTACTTGCTATATTCGGCTTCCTAAATAGCCGAACAAGGGCTTAATAAGAAATTACTCAGCCATTTGAACAACTTATATACATGCTGATTGATTCAGTAGAAACTATTATTCATTCTATGTACAGCTTGTAGAAAAAACTCTTACGACAATTCCATGACTAAAATTGTACATTCTGTTTTTTCTGAAAAAGTGCTTTTTCAGCCTTATTACAGCTACGATAAATGAAATTTAAAATATATGTTCGTCTGAATAAGATAATATTTTTTTATTGTTTGATATAAATGCTGAAGCGCTTGTTCAGCTACAATTCAGTATACGAGTTAAATCGATACGCATGCATGTATGTCAAGGTAGATGAATCGGCAACGCGTTCAACCAGCAACCTCATGAGCATGAGTTCGAGATTCGAGACTGGCAGTAAAATAATTGGATACTAAAAAGGTAATTTTCACTAACAATAATATAAAAATCAACGATGAAAAATACACACAAAAGTGCAAAAAAAACGAAAGATTTAGATGTGTTCGAATCGCCTAAACAATAAAAAAAAATCCAATTAAGACGAATTATATTTTGAATTATATTTGTCGTAGCTGTAATAAAGTTGAAAGAGTACTTTTTCAGAAAAACAGAATGTACAATCTTAGTCATGGAATTGTCATATTGGCGCTTATTCAGACTATAAGCCATCGACTGTTCGCTGTAAAAGAGTTTTTCTACAAGCTGCACATAGAATGAATAATCGCTTCTATAGAATCGATCAGCATGTATAAAAATTGTTCAAATGGCTGAGTTATTTCTTATTAAGCCCTTGTTCGGCTATTAAGGAAGCCGATTGCAACAATAAAACTAAATAAATAAAACAAATAAAACATGATAGAATTATAGATGTCATGATGGAGCACAAAAAGAACAATTGAATTCAATAGCATCGTAATGACCAATAAAGATCGCTTTGAAGTATGCAATTGTAGAGAAACATTTCAAAAGGTCTAATCTGCTTTCGTCGCTTTTCTTGATTGACTTTTCTTTTTGTTAATGGTTCAAATATAGCGATTTTCTCTAACGTAGTTTTCGCTTAGAACGCTAGATTGGACTCTCCACTAGCAAATTGGGCAAAAAGATGTCATGAAACGTGTTTAATAAGTCGTAGCGGTTAAAAGAAAACGATCGATCAAAGCAGATAGGACTTTTTGAATGTTTCTTTAGAATCAGTAAAACTCAATCTCATGATTTACGTTTACCTTATTTTGACACCACAAAAACCATACGGAGAAATATAAAAAATGAGTAATACAATGATGGTTTTAATCACTTACCAATAACGTTGAATCTGAAAAAACAAGAAACAACATAAGAAATTAAATTTTCAAACAAAATTAAACGATCAATTTATTCAAAAAAAAAAAAAAAATAAATTGGAAAGCTTTGCCGTACCGCCATAGTTTCAGCTGCCTGATAAACTACTACTGGCATTGCATTGTTTTGATACGGCTGCATTTCATCCGTAAGCTGATATGTCAGTTTGTTTTCAAAACACACTTTGTTTATTTATTTTGTATGATTAGTCATCGCACGTGAATCAGAATCGCAACGACCAGTCAGACTGGTAAAGGTTTGCCGACGGTAATCAATATTTTTGAATTTCAAGCTTCCTATGAGTGTCAAAATGATTTAAAGTGAGAGCTTTTTCATGGAAGATTTTCATATCAATCAAACCTGCCAGCAATGCAAGAAAAAAGTCCTAATTGGGACACATGAAAAAATGTACTTTTGCAACTGCATGTTTCTATTTCAACACACGTGTAACTAATCATATACAAATAATAAACAAAGTATGTTTTGAAGGCGGCTTCTCTTATCAGTTTACTGCCAAAGTGCCACCGTTTCAAAACAGGCACAAGTGGCGACACGCCAATGAACTTTGGTTGCTGATGCTGACGCCAGAACGAGTGCATTCTGTGATTGATTGTATATTGGCACGATGATCCAATTAAAAATATTTGTCTCTGGTTGGTGCAATCTTCAGCGTTACTAAATCTTTCAAGGTTATCTGATTAGGACTCGTTTTACACCTATACACCAAAGTACACCTGGATGAATGTTTATTTATGTCAATCGGGACAGTTTAAATCGATAGATAATAACTTATGGTTAGAAACGCTGATTAAAAGGTAGTATTAAGGGGTTATATTTGACTTGAACGGAAATCCCAAAGCATAATACTTTATGAAGTTCACTCCTCTCGAAAGGAAAAAAAAAAAAACACCGCAAAATGGTCGAGATGGCTGGTTCAAGAAGAACCAGGGAAAGGATGTGTTGTTACCCGTGATCATTATGTTCTCCTTCAATTGTGATAAATCGTGTAACAGGCTGCTAACGCCGCCCGGCCCCCAAATGCCATTTGCTGCTAATGTTATATGCTTAGCGTTTTTCATCATTATGACCGGGCTTTTCGGCGAGGGTCATGAGAATGCCAGATTTATGGATGCCCCCAGGATTTATGGAAAGCGAGAATTCTCGGAAGGGTGTTCTTATAATATCGCGGATGTTTGCTAGAGCGAAGTGGAAAGTGACAAATGGGCTACTATTAAAATGAGATTGCTCGACTTATTGCATTGTAGATCGGCGTTTCGAGCAGCTGTGCTCTGAGCAACAGGATTATACGAAAATCAAGTTTCTTGCTCTTTATTAGCTTCCGCGTTATCGCAGCAGTTCTCAACCTGGGGTACGCGTACCCCTAGGGGTACGCGAGAGCCTTCAGGGGGTACGCGAAAGAAAAATCAGTAATGGCGAACATACCAATTTTTCTTGATAGTAGGGTAATGGGGGAATTTGGGCCACATGCATATTTTGGCCAACCCGGTAACATTTCACGCATTTTATCTGATAAATTCAATGAATATTAGAAAACTATGCATGCAACATTGAATAACACACCTAAGAATCATACTACACTATAATTCTCGGCGAAAAACTGGCTCAAAGTCATGGCTGAGTCAACCCAAAGTCAAGAGGAAGTGGTAATATACAAGTCAACGTCCGGAAGCTATTGTAATAAATATGTAAGCTTTTGAAACAATTCGTTGTTGTAGTAACATCAATAAAATGCCATAGAAACAGTTAGTATACTCTAACATGTTTGAAAAAGTTGAAAAAGTGGTTAAACGCATGGCCGAAATATGTTTGCCTCTTTCTGAAGCATATTTTGGCCATGCCAAGTTTTGACATCTCTTTGATTACCGTTCGGCCGTTGCACGTGAACAAAGAAGCAGCTTGTGACAATTTACAGGTAATTACTTTTTAATTTATCACATTTAACGATATGAAATTAGATGAGAATGCCTGTCAAACCGCTATAAGCCAAATCATTTCATTTTTAGATGCCTAAAATTTACAAAAAAATACAGCAGAAGGATGTTCTCCTCAAACCCACTATTTTTGCTCTAAAAATACAGATGATGATCTTAAATATAATTAGTCCGAACTATTTCCATACACGTCTGTAGATATAAAGGTAAGCCAAAGTAAAAATTTGGTGGACCAAAATATGTTTTTAGTGCTTCGTAGAAATTTTGATATTTCAAGGATATTTTTCAATGTATTGCATTGTTGAATGGTGTATATTAAAATAGAAAATTAGCTTTTAACAATGGTATAATAGAAAAGGTATTTATGTTGAAAAATCGTGTTTGTTTTTAATGAACTGTGCGAACACTTCCCAAAGCTTGCCAAAATAGCCCCGTTACCCTACTTCATTTGTTGTTCGAACTTGCTCTAAAAACATGACTGTTGCAATCAAACAAATCATACTTCAATTTTGAATCTGAACAAGACTACCACAACATGAATCTGAACAAAACTACCACAACATTATCTACCAAGCCAGGGGGTACAATTGGTTTGGAAAATATCGCCAAGGGGTACGTGGACAAAAAAAGGTTGAGAACCGCTGCGTTATCGTATTGGCGCCGACAACAAATAGCGCTACGTAACACTCATTATTTAAATTAAATCTTCTGCTATGGACGGATTTCGTGTACACTCGACCAGGTTTTTACAGCATTCTCTAAGAGTTCAAATTAACTTTCCATGCTTCGTTCAAATAAAAATCAGACTTACATTTGAAAACAGCTTTTATTTTCAAATCGATATATCTAAATACTGATGAGAAATAAAGAAAAGTTGTTGACTTTAAAGCGACTTTGAGCGTAAAAAACGCGAGTAAGCTTATTAGACAACTCTTGGTAGAATACAACACTACCGTGAAGGAAAATATGAATAAACATTATTTATTCGGCTGTACCTTGCGTGGAAAGAATAACCTTAAAATATGTTAAACTCACGTACAAAGTCGCAGTTTAACCATCTTTCGGTATGATGAGCGAATGCATATATCTGCAAGCTTTTATACCGGCTGTAATCAATCATTCCCCCCAATTCGAACTACATAAGGCCAGGAAACTCGGCGGTAGCGTCGTTAGCAGCAGCATGGTTTCAACTGTGCGTATTTTTTTTACGATCCACACTTTTCAATTGTCAGACTCGTTGTCTCAATGTGTACGGCATGATACGTGAACATTCGCGCGCTTCTTCACTGCCACGGATAGTGAAAACAAATTTCATAACCAAATCATGTGCCATAAACGACGCTCTCGTCTACGGGTCTACGGGTGCAGATAGACATAACAACCGCCTGGCACAATTGTCGTCATGTCAGATTGAACACCGTTTGTGGGATGTTCGGTTTTCGGTTTATCAAGAACTGTGATGCGGGTCACTCATCATGATGATGATGATGACGACGATTGTGTATGATGAAGTTGCATTACTCACCCATCGTATTCGGCACCAAACCAAAACCAAATCGCTGAACTCTTCATGCCTTGACTGCCGGAAAGGTCTCATTGACCTCCTCTGCGTTCACCCACCGGGAATATGAGCGTGTGTGCGGTTGTAGGTTTGTCACTCGCAGTCAATCACCTGCAGCCCAAGTTGAGTTAGAGGCTATTCTCCTGCAGGTAACCATGCCGCGGGAAGCCCAGCACGCAGAAAACAGGTTTTCCGATGCTTATGTAAGATAACGACTTTTGCGCTCTCCCTTTAGAGGGGGGTATGGTGGCTGAGCAGCGTGCGGTGAGGCGTGCAAACGAGACTGCATACCAACGAGTCAGTCGACCAACCATCGAAGCCCGAATGCGAGAGCATGATGATGAATAGCAGTAGCAACAATAATAAAAGTGTTATTTCTGGCGAAGCTTTATGCTATACATACTCATCGGGATTGGCTTCGGACGGTTTTCTGCTGTTGGCCGCCGCAGCTTGGAGTAGAAGAGACCTCGAGTAGTGGCTGGGAAGTAATGTTACTATATTTGTACGCGCATTGGGGCTCAAAGACTCTAGGGAAGAGCCAGGGAACAACATTTGCATACGTCCGAAAAATATATTCGGATGGATATGTTATTTGGGGAATATTTGTCTAACCGATAGGGTAGATGAACGAAGCTTAACAGAATCTGGTTTTAGTATAAACCAAGGAAATTTCGCTCTCCCGACTTAGTTGTGTGTTTGCCATTGGGAAATGTTTTGAAACAACACATTCTGCAAAAACGTGAAGTAGCTAACAGGAAAGTGTAACTATTTTGATCCCATTTCTTTAATATTTTCTGTTCCAAAGCAATGTAGATCAAACCCAGTTTTTTCTACTACGTGCAGGAATATTTAGCTATGTTTTTTTTTTGAAGCTTGAAGTACATTTATTTATATTTTTATATGGTTACACATGGTTTACATAATAATTGTTTAGCCTTTTAGGCTCTGCATCTTTGTTTTGTGATTTGCTGGTTATTTAACTCTGTAGATTTACATTATTTATGAGGAATTTTACAGTTCATCCTTGCTATTCAGCTTTGTGATGTATCCCTGCTTCGATTCACACAGCTTCAAGTAAAGGTCACGCAAAGGTCCAAAGATCGACCGAAACGGTCTTTTATTTCGAACTGCAACGGACTGTTCCAAAACCGACAATGTAGGTGAGCCTTAGAATGTCCACGTATTCGCGACATGTAAGGCATAAAACATAATAAAAATAAAAGAAAAAAGTAAAATTGGCCAAATTTAGCCTTCGACCGTTCCTGTGGTAAACGGAATGGAATCGTCAATGGCAACACAAATAAACTCATATGGAATTGCTTATATGTCAAAGACAATTTTAATTCGAGATTAACATTCCTTAAAAAGTAAATAAAAATGAACGCTTGAGCTTCTGTCACGAATGTCTTTAGAGTGAAGTTTTCACCTACAACTTATCCGAATTTCACGAGTTTGTTTCATCCGTAACCATTGTGAGATTGTCATTATCTTCTACCTTCCAATACTTTTGGAATCGGTTGTGAATGACAAAATTTTGGTATTTCTCACAATACTTACAAGTTTATTTGGATTGCCATTTACCATTGACACAAAATAATTCTAGTTCATTTATTGTTCTCCGCACACCCTGCACATGCAAGCAAACGAACGAACTTAACGATCAATAACACACGCTACCGGCATACTAGAAGCTATCAACATTGGTCAAATGGACTCGCCAGATCTGAACAAAAATCTGTTGTCTGGACATGTTCAACAATGCTGTGCAGTCCGCCGGCTAGTCCGTCTGCTATGTAACGCTGCGATCGAACGAGTTGCCTGCTCAGCCTTACTGCGCTAAAATCAGCTAGTGCTCTGCCGGCTGCGGGTCGAGTCACTTTTCAACAAAAGTCAACCGTCATCTCACTGCAGTAATCAAGACTAACTTTCTGTAAGCTAGAGTTTTTATACGAGAGTAACGAGAATTAAACTTGTCATCGGCGTGACGCAAAACAAGTAACAGAAGGCTTGCATGCAAAGCCATGACTTTGGCTATTGAAAGCAAAACACTACGCTCAAAAACACCAGACGCTTACCGATTGGCCTCTTTTTTACGCCACGAGAAGGATAAGTGTTTTGTAGAGTGCAAGTTTAGTACGGGTTTGCAGACTGCGGGACCTCAGCTGGTTACGTAATCCGCAGAAGGCCCTGTTTGCAGCTGCTATCTCGCCTTTTTATCTCACGGTTAACCTCGTTGTCACTACCCAAGTAACATTTTAAGTCGTATTGCATTCTTTAAGCAGCTTTCACGACCGATTTCGCAAAACTGCCATTAAAACTAGAAATACTATCAGAACCTCCTGATAACCGCTATAAGTTTGCTTTACAGCCAGGTGGCCCACCCTTGCCAAGCTTATTGAAGCAATTATAAGAATGGCAATGAAACTGCTTTAAAACCATATGAAAAGAGTACCGCATACTGTAAGTATTATTGCGATCTCCTACTTGCCACAATAAGTCCAATTCAACTTTTCATTGCTTGACAGCAACCGTAATAAGTTGATTTGTTGTGCCGTTCCTGCACACACACCAGAACATCACGCCACTTTTTTTAATAAGGAAATCTCTCGTCGCGGGAGAAATGTTTCACCTGTGTTGGTTATGATCGTGCAATCGATTTTATTTGATGGTGATATTGTAGAAAGTAAGGAATAAAGAGGGGTTTTTGGTAGGTTTCGTAACTCTCAAGCCTATGCGCGTGAAATTTTATCGTGCATTTTGAGAACATTGGCGCTTAAAATTTATGCGCCATCAAAATAGTACGGGCTTACAAAAATGATTTCATTGTTAGCAAAAATGAATTGGATTGTTTCAGCTCAGTTTTTCAGAAAAAAAATCTAGCCGTGTTCTTTAATACAGAGATAGATCAAAATCAACTTTGGATGTTCAATTTATTTGTTAGTCAGACGACGATTCGATTTTCGTTTCAAGATCATAAAAAGTTTCAAAAATATCAATATGGCGCGGTTGGTAATTAGTTGGTATCAATCGTAGCCGCAATAAGCCTAGTTCAATGATATATATGTTGTTATGTGCGGCAAAGGTTGGATGCCTGTATTATTAGAGAAAAATATAGTAAATCCCTGGGGCCTAGACAACTTCATTTTTATGCAAAATCTGACATCACACCGACGATAATGAGGAATCAACGAGCTTTGATATAAATAGTAGCGAACCTATACATTAGAGAAATGACAAGACACTCACCGTTAAGGCAACTGTCAACATCAAAACGGGCGAGTTGTATCATTTTGCATTGCCGTTATCCGTTTTGATGTTGACAGTTGCCTTAACGGTGAGTGTCTTGTCATTTCTCTAATGTATAGGTTCGCTAATAAATAGAGAGGTGCACGTAAAATGCAACGATACATACTTAGTTTAATTGAATATTGAATATATTTCGAAATATATCAATAGTGTCTTGTCTCTACCTTATTTTTAAGGACGCATAATTTAGCGACATAGGAAATTATTTTCAACCGAAACAAGACAAAACTGGCGATGAAATTTGAAAAAAAAAATACCGAACAGTAGTAAGTACTAATACTAAGTTTACCGTGTTATTTTATTAGAGTTTTGGAGTTATACGTCATCAATGTTCACAAATGCGCTGCAAGATGCTCTAAAGCATTTTACACACATCTTACGGAGACTGTGACAGAATTCTGCATCACACTAAACCAAATAGGCCGCTTTTGTCTCACCTGTATGTATGTCATTGCCTGCATATATTTGTTTACAAGTTTGACAGGTTGAAACTGGGCACTTATTACAATTTTATGAGATATTTTTCATAGCCAACTAGTAGTTTTTTAGATTTTGAATGACCGCTACAAAACTGGATTCTATGTTATATGACAGCAAGCTGGAGTGGTTTCATTGGGCAAAAGATAGTAATAATAAAACCAATAATAAAGCAAAAATGCATTGACTCTTGCCGGTTTTATTAAAAGTTTTATCAGAGTTTTATTGACAGCTATCAGTGTTCATTACGACTTGCTATTTTTGGCAACGGGTTTAACCGCCATAAAACCGTTGGTAATATTCTTTGCTGTGATAAAACCGTTAGAAAACCAAGTAGCTATAGAATTTTTACTTGGGTAATGGACCCTTGTGAATAAATTCGTCGACTACTTTAAAAGTTTCCCCATCTAACACCACCTTAGCTCCAACATCCGTCGGATTACCACATTCTCTACCAGCTATAATTTAATGATGAGCCCTATTCTCGCAGCTGCCCTCCTGAGAGGTCCGAAGGCCTTTTCCTCTATTCTACGGTTGATACCAATAATAATATCGATGTCGTCCGCAAAACCTAGAAGCATGTGAGAGATCGTAATGATGGTGCTGCTTCTTTGCACGCCAGCCCTCCGTATAGCACCCTCCAGTGCGATGTTAAACAATAAGTTTGACAACCCGTCTCCCTGCTCCAAACCATCTAACGTCACGAAGGGGTCCGATATTTCACCGGCTATCCTGATGCATGATGTAGAGCCTTCAAGGGTGGCACGTATCAGCCTAATTAGTTTCGTTGGGAAACCATGTTCGAGCATAATTCGTCATAACTCATTTCTCTTAACTGTATCGTACGCTGCCCTCAAGTCAATGATCAGATGGTGAGTCTGCAAGTTGATTTCTCGAAACTTATCGAGGATATATCGCAGGGTAAACATTTGGTCCATAGTGGAGCGTTCCTCTTGAAAGCTACATTGGTATTCGCCAACAAAGGTCTCCTGCAACGGCCTCAGTCAATGGAACAGAATACGGGAGAGAATTTTGCAAACAGTCTTGAGAAGGGTTGTGCCCCGATAATTTCTACAGTCCAGGCTTATTTTGTAGATCGGATATCCAACCAACCCGAGGGTAATTCTTCATCGGACCACACTCTCAGCATGATCCGGTGTAGAGCACGATACAACTGTTCACTCCCGACTTTAGGAGGTTCGGCTGGAATACCGTCCTTACCAGCTGCCTGCAGTTCTTCAGCTCTTTCACTGCTTTCTTCACCTCGTCTATGGATGGTGGGTCCACAGCTTTGCTATCATCCTCAATCACCATCCCGCTCCTTTCGACTACGCTGTTTTCTTCACCATTCAACAGCACACTATGGTGTTCCTTCCAACGCCTGGCCACCTCCGTTCTTTCGGTAATAAGGTTCCTCCCTATCGTTGCACATGACAGGGGCTGACACGTTTTGGTTCCTGATTCTATCAATCTTCTTGTAGAAGCTTCTAGCATCGTGCCTGGAGAAGCAACCTTCCGCCTCCGCAAGAATACGCTCCCAAATCTGTTATTTCCTTCTGTTATATAAACTAAAAAATATCCGGCAGCAAAGTTTCACCGGAGGAACTGTCCATCTCATCATTCGATAATAAAATTATTTGAGCCTAAAACCGACATGAAAAGTCTACCGCTGTCGATGCCGCTACCGCTACCCGCTGCTGGTAAATTATGAATCGAGTGTAATGAATGAATGAATCTCCCAGATAGTCTCGAGCTACGATGCTGGCCCAACAAGCCAGCCGTCGTAGGTTCGAGTTTCAGCTCGGGAGAGACTGTTAATGTCAATAGTTTTGTAGCGCTGGCCCCGCAATTGTCCCGTACACTAATCAGTTGGCTGCGAAGTTTATGTATCAATAAACAGAAGGTCGAGTTGCGAATCGGAATATAGCGCCAAGACTTTGCTTTGCTTTGTAATGGTACGAGCTAGTGGCCTCTCTGTGCTATTCTCGACAGTGGAAATCAGGAACTCCACTGATACCACAGTGGAAAGCTGTTTTTACACTTATATTTTAACGGTCAACAGATTTGGATTGCCAACATCCCCTTTTGTGTGTTGCTGAAATATGGCAGAGCTTTTCACTGGAGGAAGTGCTGCTTCTACCACTACTGCTACTGCTTAGTTAGGACCCAGTAGCCATCCACTAGCAAAATTGATTCGTGTAAGGAGAAGCAGGTCTAATATAGCCCAAATAGCGCATTTCTGGTTTACTAGGTATCAACAACAACAACAAACCGCTTACAATTCAAATCGGTTGTGAATTTTAGTTGTGCTGGGGAAGAATTGGTTGCTCGGTATGATTGAGACAATCCATGTTATTTACCATTTTCTCCATAGTGTATCTTAATCAATTAGATGTTTCTATTACGAAAACTCAGCCGTAAAAATATTTCTGATCGGTTGGTGCCAATACCTTGAAAATCTGATAAGAAATGACTGAAATATAAGCGCTCAAACCCTGTTCATTTTTTCATAGTTGCATTACTAGAATTTCAAATTCAGGCGTCTTACTTTTAGATAGATGGTTCAACGTCAAAATCAATTCTAGAAATCACGATAATTTTTGCAGAACCTTTAAACTCTATCATCAGTAAACAGTATACTGGGCTTTATTGAGCTGTTCTACTACTCTTTTTAAGATCCGTACATTATGAAGCTTCACAACTTGAATCGAACTGGATTTCGTCTTCCATCGTATGAAGCACGCTGCATGCTTATCGATCTGCAAACACTCAAGAAACGCCACATTTGAAATGCTTTTTTTCATTTGCATAATATTTTCCATATTTGGTCGCCCGAACCAAGCGCCATTTTTATGAAAATTGAGTTTTTAACACCAGTGGATGTTAAAATTGATAATTAAGTTGCCCCTTAAATTGAAATATGTTCAAACTCAGGGAAATTTATTTTCGCATCAGACTTCATCAAAAAATCATACATAGGAGCCAAGGCAAAAAAAAAATGTTGCACTGTGTAATTTATCTTTCATGAAAAAATAAAATCCTCTGAACAGTTCATAACCCATACATACGGGGTGGTTAAACTTTGATCGCCGGTTACTCGTACTGATGTTTTTGGCGCTTGGTTCGGTCTGGACGCACGACGACCATTTGTTTGACAAAACGCAGCTTGTACATCTTAAGGCATAAAATATCCGTTTTGGTTCCTGAAAACACACAAAACGGCAGATAATGAGCAGGTACCTAAAAAACGAATGAGGATTATGTTTTCAATACACATATACTAACATATTTTCTATGAATCCTGTTGATCATCATCGTTGCTGGTCGTTTCCAATGCAAAGAACAGCGATATTTTAATTGTTTGAGAGCAAATTATTGCAGGATTTTAGGTATAATATTTTTCACTGTTGCCGCCAACAACCCAATCCAATTGGGTCCAAAATCTATACCATTTTTCATGTACCATTTGAAAAAAAAAAGTAGGAGGGTGGTATTCAAGACACGACCGCAGAGTTGACGTAGGACTACAATAGTTTTATATTTCCACATGAGAAATGGCCGGAACATGCTTCGGCAATATAATGATCATGATCAAAGCAGTGCTATGCCTCTAATCACTCGGGTGGTAATATCAAGTATCTAGGTCGTCAACCTAAGTTCATCAAGCGACACCTCAAACGACTTGGAACTAAAAGTGGTTTATTGGTGGCCACATCTACTGTTGATGTCGTCTTTGGCCGCTAAAAAGTAAAAAAAAAGTCATGAAAAGAGAACCGATCATTTTTGACATAGTTCGATATTGGCAACACAAAAAAATTCGGGTATGTTGCCAAAATCGAAAGGGGTCTGTATTTTGATTATTAATTTGCAGCACTCTATTTTAGAAGTAAAAATATTCTCCTTAATATTGATGAATACCTTTCATTATAATACAGTCAATTTTCTTCAATACGCGAAAAGGCCTTCTATACAGATCTAAATTGAGTAGGATTTAATAGAAATTAAACTTCCTTCTATATTTATTTGTCTTGTGAAAGAAAGACTCACCCACCGATCGTCAAGCGGCAAAGATGTCACATAAAAAATTTTCCTGCAGTTACAAGTTCGTGGAAAAAATAACGATAAAGAATTGCAGTTTTTAGACGACAGTGTATATTTACAGAAAATTTCAAATTGACATAGAATTTCATGAACATGTTAACATCCTGTTCAGGTCAATTTAAACATGTGACAGAATCGGAATAAAAATTAATTTCAAGATACCAAAAAAACAACGAAGATGCCATATTTGAAAGTCATATGTCTGTTATCTTCAAAAATAAACCGGGTTAGAATGATAAACAACATTAGCCTTAGCAAATAATGTTTGCATAGTGTTGTTAAATTACAAGTAAGGTAATATTTTAAACATTTTGGTTTTCTATTGTCTTTTAAATACTCTAGTTTAGTTATTTTAATAAATTTGAGAAAACATCTGCCTCTACCTACACGTACAGAATTTCGTTGTCTCCGGTGGCGCAGCGTATTTTGCGGCACCCGAATCATCATATTTAATACTGATATTTGCTACTATACGAAACAAGAAGAAGAAGACAATTTAAACGGCAATTCGATTGTGTTCCAAATCGCAAAACGACACCTACGCGTTAACCCAACACGCCCCACTGTGCGTCGACAGCGGCAATGTAGTTTTCACTTGGCTTGACTGATAGACGATGAGTGACCAGCGCTCTATTCATACATTCCTCGGTGCAGTACTGTTGCCTGTGCCAACATATTTTCCTTCAAGACATCAGTTTTAATAACATTCTGACAGCAGAACATCAAATTGTCTGATAGTGAAGGTGGCTACGAACTTTCCGAAAAAGCTTCACCTGCAAGACATCAAAATAGTCTCCAATCAAATAGGCTCTTAGAAGCAAACATTAGTTGACCTATTGGGAAGGGGAGATTCTGTCAATTTTTTTTGCCACTGCTTTACAGGATATCACAGCAGGCAGTTGGTGTCTACTCATGAAGTCTGTACTAGGCGTGCTCGCATTTGATTGGTACATTGTTCGTGAAAATTCGACCTTAAAATTTTCATTGAATTTTTACTGTTTAACAATGAAGTGATAATGATAACTGTAGAATCACAAAATTGTCCATCATTTTATCAACCCAACGACATATTGATTATTATGATCCATCATGTGGTTACATCAGTAAAACTGTTTGAAATCTTTCATTCCAACGATACACCTTGGTTTTAGTTTCCGCAGAATGTATCTCAATATAGTGCGGTTAGACGTAGTCCTACGTCAAAAAAAGCGTTTTTTGCACAAAACGGAGTTTTCGAAGTATGTTCATCGATGTCCTTCTATTTAATAAAAACTACTCGAAATGTGTTAAATAACAGTTTGCTCATGTACGGTATATGGGAGAACTGTCATTTAACATATTTCCTGCAATTTTTTATTCCTCATTTGAAAGTCGCAGGACAACGATAAATATTTTTAAAAATCACGTTTTGCTCAGAAATTCACACCCGTACAGATGATACGAACATTTTATTTGTTAATAACGTTACCCTTGAGTTGAATCGTCTCGAAGTATTGATATATGCCGATGACATGAAATTGTATATGGAAATAAAACACAAATCAGACATCCAACAATTCCAACAAGAGGTTGACATTTTCTACATTTGGTGTAAAAAAAGTCTTCTTGATATCAACGTAAAAAAATGTAATATCATATCCTACACAAGGAAAAGAAAACCTGAACATTCCAGTTGCACTCTTGGACATCAAGTTGTAGGAAGGTGTCATCAAATTAGAGATTTAGGAGTAATTATGGATTCTAAGTTAACATTCATTGATCACTACAATACGATCATCAATAGAGCCAACAGTTTTGGTAAGTTTTATAAAAAGGTTCAGTTATCATTTCGTAGACCCGTACACTATGAAAACTCTCTTTGTTACATATGTTAGATCTATTTTAGAATACTGTAGTGTTGTTTGATCGCCTTGTCAAGACGTCCATTCCAATAGAATCGATTCCGTACAAAAACAGTTCTTGTTATATGCATTAAGAAAACTAGGTTGGAATTCATTTCCTCTCCCTTGTTATGAATCGCGTTGCATGCTTATTAATATAGATACGCTTGAAAAAAGAAGAGAAATTGCTTCGGTAACTCTTGTCAACGATTTAGTTTCACAACGCATAAGTTCGGAAAATTCGCTAGTATGATGAGTCTTTTCAATAAATATTGTGAAGTTATTGATTTAATGATGTCACGAAATGCTCTTAGAAAAATATTGAACACTAGAATTGCATAACTATATTTGTGATGTTAGCAATAGTTTTTAAGATGTAGTCTACTATGATTGACGGAAATAAATAAATAAATAAATAAATAAATAAATAATAGAAAAAGTGTAGTTTTGGTGTTGTCCGGAAAATGGAAACACTTACGAGGCAAAAGTCTTCGTGAAGCTATACCGTAAAAACGAATTCGATTCTAGTTAGAAGTTCCCATCTAGGATTTCCATATTAAATTAGAAATCAGCCAACTGCCACGAGCAAACCGAAATTTCAGACAAACAAAATCAAGTTTCCGCTCGTTCGACACAATCTGATTCGTACTGCCAAACAAACGTGGGAGTCGAATCTTCCGATAACATCGTTCAAATCGAGAGATTATTTCCTCGCTTGTTTCGCAATGTTTTCGAATTAGCAAAAAATGATTTTCAAGGTCAATCCGTAACTTTTATTTCTCTATTCTTAATCAAATTACGTTCTGCATAGCTTGGCTGTGCTGAAATTAATTTAGCACCTTTGCTATGGTTGTCATAAAAGCAGAGATAAATAGCTATTAAACTTTATCCGTGAGCAGCAGACCGCGCAAATGGTCACAAAAGTATATTTCAATATTGTAATCAAAGCATTAGGTATCTTGCTACCGGCTGGATTCGTTCGCCATGGTTGTAAATTAAATTCTTCACTCCCAGTTGAACTAGTGACGGACGGGTGCGGTTGTTTCAATAATTAGTGCAGTAGAGACACTGTGACAATATTTTTTATTGCTGTGTATTCTCAATTAAATTACCATTTTTTACCATTGTGTTTTGAATGGTCAAACTTAAACTTGAAATCTGATTCGAATGAACAACAAATGGCAATGTTGAATTAACCGAAAAATTTTATTTCAGCCGAAACAACAAAGTTAGAAAGAGAATAGGAAAACAAACTGTGAAATATACCATAACATAAATCTACAGGGCAACAAAAGTGATGCGGTCGTTTTCTCACTTACACACTTCCTATTTTTTATCGATTCCATCTATAGCCAGAGGTGCTACTGTAACAGATTTTTTCGATGTGTTGGGACAATCAGATTTATGCCATCATCCAGATTCAAAATTCATATTAAAGAAACCATAAATATAATTTAACGTACAATTGCTTTTTGAAATCAACTGCTTGATATAGAGCATTTGTTGTTTTTTCTATTACAATCAAATCATGTTTATATATAATAATAACGCCCCTTTGTCTACGACGCAATTCACATACTTCGCACGGCATACCTACCAACAAGTTTTATCTTACCTGGCGACAACATCGCAGTAAGATTACTTCCTAATCTTTCATCCGGTCACCGTAAACGGAAACAATTTTTATAAGCCCTGCGGGTAACGTTATTGAACTATCGTTTGCCACATTACGGTGACTGTTGCTATTTTTGTCCAGCAACATTCACCACATTAGAAGCTTGACGTGAGGTTGCTCTTGAACTTATTCAAGTTGGTCGCATTAGTTGCAGAATAAAAAAAATCCAATTTAAACAAAACAGTCACCACTGTGTGGTTCATAGCGTTTCGCAAACACATTACCGACAATGGCCTTACTATTTATTGTCAGAGAAACAAACCGTGAGAACTAGATCCGCTAGTGTGCTACACTGAAAGTAGAAACGTTGAATTGTCTCCTGATCTTTGCGAGGCCATTTGTCGTGTTGATTTGTGTTCCACGTACTCTAGTAACGCGTGCGTGATTTGCTTGCTGTACTCAGTGTCAGCAGTGTACACTAGACGAAGGGTTTTCCAAAGAAACCTGCTCACGGGGTGCTGCGTGACCACAGCGATTATCCATTTACAGTTACTCTAGCAGTCTAGTAATTGCAACATCTCTCGGTACAGTCTGGCTGCTGACAGTTCGTTGTATGCTAGTTCCCGCGATAAACCGCCTTGTGTTACGATCTAGACATATGACAAATTCTTCCGCTTACGAATTAATCGTATGCCGTTAATGAAACTGATTTGCTAATCAATTAAAACCTTTTTTACGACATTGAAAAAGTTTCGAAAGCAGAGCAATTTGCACTGGTAATTGATCAATTATTAATTAGTTTCGTAGTTTGTGCAAGTTGAACGAAGCCACAGGTCCACAGGAACGAAGGTCACAGATGACCATTTTTCGCTACAGAGAACAAAACGTCGTTTCAGACTGATGAGAAATTTTTAATTTTTGTAGCGGTTGTGTAATGTCCACGGTCCTTACAAAAAAAAAAGAATTTATACGGGCATTTGTCCACGGGGGGGTAAAAATCGTCAAAAATCTGTCCACGGGGTATGTGGATGGCCCCGTAAACATAAATATCTCTCTGCGTACAGAGAATTTTCATTGACCTTTTTAGGCATTCCTAGATATTCCTAAACTGGGTCACTTATGCCAACAATTTGTACTGTAAAAATGCATCACTACCAGGAAACAGGGGCCCCAAATTCATACAAGCATCGTTGGACACAAGCGATTTAACCGCTGTTTTTATTAGTTAAACTGCCTCGTAGTCTTGCTGCAAGCGGAGTTGCCTGTGACATTGTCGTAAAAGTGGGCAGATTTTATTCTTGGGTTATTAACTGTTTGATGTCTGACCGCTACCCAGGCGACATTTGCCGCTGCGATAGTATCAATTCCAGCAATTAATTTCAATGAATATCGTTCGTTGTATTACATCGCTAGGGGTGTCCAATAAGTCACCACATATCGCGACGTACTCGTTTATCCGGTGCAGTGTGAGATCGAGGGACAACAATCCCAACCGATCAATCAGTTCGTAACTATATAAACTGTAATAACAGTGTTTTACTTTGTGACTCTGAGCACCCTTTGCTGACTCGAGTGACTCAATTGTAAGTAGTGGCTAATGGTTCAATAACGTTATTTTCAGCCTCGTAAGGAATATTAATAAATTCTCATGGCAGCTCAAATAATTGATAATCAATTTCATTCAGTAAAAAGGCAAACAGCATCACGCCTCTCACCAGCGCTATCGCTCTCGGTCACAATCGGCTACAGCTAGCAGCATAGTTAAGTAAAATCATGATTTGTATTCATATTGTGAGGGGGGGGGGGGTAGCAACCGAAACCGCAGAAGCAGGGTGAAACATCGCGTCCACGTTGTACTACAAGCCAGAGTTGGTGGTGCATGACGGGCGCGTGAAAACTCTTGAATAGCTTAAGTTCAATCGGCAAGTTCGATACCTACGTCTGTGGTTAGCAAAAATAACACGGCATCCCAAAGCGCGAGAAGCTCACCGAAGAGGGGTCTCACAGCACCGTCGTCGCCGCCATCGCTTCAGGGCCAAGTCATGCTGCGGTGAGATGCGGTCATGCGAATACCACAATTATTGAACAAACTCGTGTGCGAGATTTGGCGAGGGAATGTTGCAGCTTGTGGGGTGGTTGAAGGGGGCGGGATAAATACAAGTATGCTGCTGTGGAAACTGATGAAGAGTATTAGCATAAAATGATACATGCTGTATAACGCGAGACATAAAAGCACAGATGGACAGAGAAACCGGCGAACTGTACGTGGACGTCGTGTTCCGCACGTTCTTAATTAAAACTCATCAGCATAAACGCACTCTTGGGACCCTTGACTCTGATCAGCGTTATGATCTGGGCAGCAATAATGGCGGAGACCGGACAGACATTCTAAACGGGATCGAGTGCCATCCGGCGAAGGGCAAATTGGAGCCAACTCGTAATTCACTCGAGACGCAAAGATATGGGGAGACTTTATTAGGAGATTTTAATTGAAGTACCATTTTACTTCTCCGTCTTACTAATGTGAATCATTCGCTTCGAATGTGCTAGAATCTTAACTGGCTAAAACTTTTAATGTGAACAGTGCTATGAAAACCATTAAAATCTACAACTAGTTGGAATGTTCTGAACAGTAAGGTCAGGGTTTTATAGATTGAATAAGTACTATAATAACTTCCGTAAGAACTAACTAATTCTAAAACTTGTCACGATGTATCAAACTTGTTTCATCAGTTCAAGTTAAGAGACTTAGGTAAACCCAATCAGCTTTGGCATTGGTAGGGTCTGGTCTTGAATCAATTCGTTACAAACATAACTATGGTAAATGTACCTTCCGATGGTTGTAATAATCAAAGTCAGCAACAGAAATTATTATCCCCAAAGAAGCTTCATCTACCCTAAGATGATCATCTTCACCCCGTCCGTAGTTTAGTTATTCGTTGCCGATATTCCCACAATTCCCTACATAGTCAATATCAGCAGCAGCAGCAACCTTGAGAAGCTCGATTTACGCGTCCGCGTCTGACTCAATACAGGTGTTTATTCCTAGTGGAAACAGTTGTGGTCTTATTCGGCCTAGTGCCTGTTGTTTGTTAGTGTGCACCCTTACCTTAGCAAAACAGAACCGTCGGATCTAAGTACCGGCTCATCAGAGCGGTTTAAGCCATAAACGTGCTCAATTATCACCGTTAGTTAGGTAGCTGCAGCCTTTCGTTAGAATGGTAACCGGCTAACGGAGATTAGCACAATTGGTCAGTTTGCATCAATATTTACCTCTATTTTTGGAGGCTCCGAATGGGTGGATTAATTTTCTTCCATGTTTTGTTATAAGTTTGATGTTTGAATTTTCTTTCAATTTAGTTATTTATCTTTATCAGTTGCTGATGCTCGTGACGTTTTATCGTAGGTCTCTGTAATATCACTAACTAACGGTTGCACAAAGTATTTCTAACATAAAATTTAAGTAATAGTAAATTGGAAAGCTTTATGGCATAGATAACAAGAATAAAACCTAAGGAAATAGGGAATAAACAATCAGTAGCTTTTTAAATGCGAACGTGTTTGAAAATAATACACCAATAAACTGTGTATAAGAAATTATTAAGGATACTCAAAAATGTCTTTCAAAATTGGTTAGGGCAATCATAAACTACCAAACACTGTCAAAATACTGACAAACCGATAAATTATACGGAGATAAAGAGAATGAGGGAGAGAAAGAGAAAGAGAGTCTACTAGTCCCAGAGGAATTAGCTACAAAAAATCAATTTTGGCGATTCATGTTGATAACGCCTACTGTTTGATTTTCAGTTTCACTTTACCAAAGAAACGGTGAAGATCTTGTTGGATATTCAGCAACTTTTATTGCATGACCGTGAACAATGGCGTGAAATGTTTCATCAAAGTATGACAGCTTGTTATGTGGATGAAAATTTCGTGTAAATAAAAGGGTGCTGCGTCCATTGACAATAAAAATTGAAGAAGAATTCCGGTAGTGAATTTGATTTTTATTAGCACTGAGTAAAACTCATCGAAGTGCGAATTCGGCTTAGGGTTATGAAAAAAAAATTAAAACAGAGACCAAACCCAAATTGGATCGGATTGGATTAGGGCGCTGAAGTCAGACTTAATATGTCGTTAACAATGAAAAAACTCCAATAATGTAAGTTGTGCAGAGCAGAGAATTCATCTGCTTTAGATCATATCAGTTTTACCCAAAATTCCAAAAACCGCAATTTTATTTTTCAAATAACAATTGGTTTCTAATGCATAAATAAAATTGTCGTCCAAATGCTGAAATATGAAATTTTTGGGAAAATGTATCTCAAAAATTTTAATCTCTACTATAAAAGTGTTTTCTAACAGGCCTTCTCCTCAGAGAATCATTAGCGTTAAGGAAAATATCTTTCACTGTTAAATCAACGCACTTGCATGAAGAGAGCAGCGAATCGCGTTATCTGAAATATCTCTCCAGAGAGATAATAAACTGGTGTGATTTTTCTCACAAGAAAGGAGCTACACAACAGAGCTCACTCTAGTGTATTTGCTGTGTGTCTCTCATGCATATATCAAATGAGGGGAGCGTCTAGGTAGGAAAGTAGATTGCATTATTGCATCTCGAAACTGCTCGAACGTTTGCTCTTCGTATGTTATCGAATTTATCTCAGTAGTGCTACCCGTGGTGTACTTCTGAGTATTCTCACTAGAGTGATTCACCACTCTTGTTTTTTTGCTAGCTGTGGTGTAAGCAGCAATTGAATTAATTTCTTTCAAAACAATAGAAACTTAGCACAAAATAGTATAAATAGGCTTGGTGCAAAAAATTTTTACACGCATCGCCCGTGCTGGGCAACAAGAGAGCGGTGAATATTCACTCTGCTTTTTCCACATACAGAGAAGGATGAAAAGCCTGGTGTCTAAATCAGAATTAATTCTACTTCCTCAAAAACCAAATCCACCAAATCTTTCGAATCCAACAATATGTTATCATAATAAATGGTTTTGTCTTATTGCACTCTGATTAAATCAAATTTATTATATGAATCTTACTCTGAAAATAATTTCGAAGCCGTCACGTCTCTAAAAGGGAAATATTAGAAGATATGTAAAAAAGCTATCAACAAGTTCCACAAAACAACAACTACAACGAAGTTAAAGTTTAAAAAGATTCATTAATGTTTTTTGCTTGACGTTGAGTTTTTTTAGTATTTAGTTTTTCTTTGATTGCTAACGAATAAAAATCGTGTACCGCTGCAATGACAGACTGGCAGCGCTTTGATCCACCTATAATACTGTACGATACTGTTGTCTTTACCAGCATGTTTTCTTTCAAGACATCAGTTTTTATTAGGTTCTAAAAGCAGGTTAACAAATTGTTAAAAAAATGGTTAATTCAAACTTTTTGAAAAACCGTTTACCTTCGAGACATAAAATTAGTCTGAGTTTATGGAATAAAATAAAAATCGACCTGTTGGGACGAGAGGACTCTGTCTTTTTTTTTACTGATATCACAGACAAACAGACGTGCCTCTTCGATGAAAAATCCTGAAAATCGGCGTCCTTGTTGGAAACGTTACACTTATGTGCTCCCATGTGAGCTTATTGCCTAATAACTGGCTTTTGTCTTTACTTATAGAGACACGAGCAGCATTATTGACGGTTCATGTCCTTCCTTATAAGTATGCACGCTTACTTATAGCGACACTAGCAGCATTACTGCCTACTGACGAAATTTGGAAATAATAGTGGTAAGTCTGTTTGTCTATGCTGATATAGAATCACAGTGTCACAGTGAGTGGTTGGTGTCTCTTTATGTCGTCTGTGCTATGCATGCTCGCATGTGATTGGTTCATTGTACGGAACTTTATCAATTTTTACCGCTCAAAAATGAAATAATAATTATAACTAGTGTATTACAAAATTGTCCACTATTTCCCATCTATCCAACAACATACTGGTTATTGTTAATGGTATATTGTTATGTGGTTTTGCTATTATTATCGTTTGGAGTCTGACGGAAAATTTACCAGTTTCATTTTCAATTTTACAGGATGTACTCCAGAATAGAAAACAAAGACGTAGTCCCATGTCAAAATGTATCTCAAAAGTTTTGATTTCCCGCATAATCAATAACCATAAAACGTGCCTAACAACTAGTTCGCGATATAGTCACGATTGTATGGGATATCGTTAAACCATATGGATTATCATCTGTTTATGGTTATTGATTATGCGGGTTGTGTGTTGTCTATGGATGTTTTGTAGAAAATTGAATCATCGACATGTTGCTCTTTTTTAAAATTTTTGAGATTCAAAGATACAATAGTAAGATAAATATTTTAAAACGGCTCATGTGAATTAAAAAAACAGTAGATTTTATGCTTGTTTTTAAATTTCGGAAGCGAATGCTAACTAAGAGCCCTGATCCAAAATACATAATAAATCGTTATTTGTATAGTTGAAATGTGTAGTTTACATGACACAATATGAATTTCGAAAAAACTTTTCGATTCGTCTTGCTACAAGTTTCAAATAACATAAATTTTATATGGGTCACTTCATCTCATACCTCATGCACGCGACAGATTTGGCTCAAATTTGTGGAAAGGTTGATTTAAGGTCATTATGCAAAAATTCCAATTTTGGTGCCGGTCGGTCCATCCCTTGCTTCGTAAAACCCTCCCTTTTTTCGAGAAAAGTGCAATTTTTCGTCAAATAGTCTCGTTTTCTTCTAATAAAGAAATAAGTTGATGTATGGGTTTTGAAGAAAATTAGTTGAGGATTCCGATAATAATAAATTCTGGGCGGCAGTGTTGTCAGATATATTGTTTTTGCATTTGAAGAAAAGAATTGCATTTTTCAACAGATAGGTATATTTTAATTTCAAATTAAACAATTCCATCGTGTTCCTGAAAAATAAATTACATGAAAAACACTTATCACCCCGACCCGAAAAACACCTACTACGTAAAGGTATTATGGGAAAAACTCGAGTTACAGCATTCTAAACAAACTGGAAACGCAATCATAAAACTATAATACATTTTCCCAGTCATAAAACTATAATCTGTTTTTTCTAGTTTGAGATCTAGAGCAAAACATGTGTTTTTCAGTGAATACTTTACAACAAATAAACTTATACTAACAGCGAGAAAAAATTTTTTTGACCAAAATAATTTATAAATGATCACTAAGTTTTAATTCCCAATAAAAAGAGTTGAAAGTATTCTTTAAGGAAGGGCAAAACTGCAAACAACTTTGCCGAAGACATCAAACTTATCAAGCAAACCGTTCTAGCTATCATAATATTTTTAATCTTCAGTCGTCGTGATTAGAAAAAAACAATAGCACACATAGCAAAGATTCGGTCAGATCAAAAATGGTTGCCCTATGTTGCATGGAATCTGCACCTTTTCAAAAATTACTCGTGATTGGATAAAGTTACCTACGCAAAGTTTCAGTCGAATCAAAAATGAAATTGCTAGAATTTCTCTACCCTGAACCCCTTTTCTTATACCAATACAATAGAATTATTCTCGTCTAAAATAACAGGTTAGATTTAGTCAAGCATTTTACACAATTCACAGCTGAGAAGCAAGAATTGAAGCAGAGTACAATCCTCCCATTCAAACGCAAATGTCGGTGAAAAATTAGAGGTTTAGAAAACTCAAATGAAATATTTTTTGTGAGTTAGGTTGGACAAAGGAAAAAATCCTCTCCATTATATGGACCAGTGTATGAAATGAATTTAACAAGACCTTTTATCTTACGAATGTGTCCAAGGCCTCATCCGAATCAAGTCTGATCGGTCTGGAATATGGTGGGGAATTTTGCTTTAAATGGCTTTCCAGTGCTTGATTTTTCAACGAGTGTCATTAGAAATAATTATTCACACGAAACCACTCTAAACATGTTTCAGTGTGATTCTATTATTACCGGTGCACACTGGGAAAAAATGAACCTGAATTCTCCCTAATTAGAAGCCGCTGGGCTGGCAACCTGAAATATAGCATTTTTTATGTAAAATTGTTCAATAAATTAAAAATTGGTGATAGTTCCATCCTGTGCAGTGTACGGGAAAGGGTGTATATTTTCAAAAATACGCAAAAATCGGGTGAAAAGGGGCAAAAAAGACCATTTCCTGTGTCCCACACAAAATTAAACCGTCAGTAATCGATTTTTGACCAATTTTACATAAGAAATGCTATATTTCAGGTTGTTAGCCCAGTAGCGATTCTTAAGTGGCAATGGGAGTGCCGGGTTTTCCACTAAATAATCGCCGCTAGACTGGCAACCTGAAATATAGCATTTTCTATGTAAAATTGGTCAACAAATCGATTGGTGATGGTTTCATGGTCTCATGTAAATGGTCTATTTTGCCCCTTTCCTCCATATTTTTTGCGTATTTTTAGAAATGTAGTTCCAGTGTCCTGCACAGTATGAAAATAACATCAATCGAGTTATTGACCAATTTTACGTAAGAAATGCTACATTTCAGGTTACCAGCCCAAATTTTTCCCAGTGTGCGATGTTTTGATTTCTAGCAAATGAAAAGAGTATGGAATTGAATGCACTTTTGGTAAAGTTATGAAATGAAAAAGGTTACAAAAAATGTAGTATAAAGAAAAATCACAATTTTTAAGCAGAGGTTATTCACGCGTTGTACTGCAAATAAAATCAAATTGAAGTTCCACCAAAGTTAGATTTTTCGAGATGAAACAAAACTAAAAAAGTATGAAAAACTTTTGGCAAAGTTTCCACAATATTGAAACAGCTAAAAACACAATCAATATATGGTAAATATTTGCTTTATATCAGTTTCATTTCAATTTCCAAAGTTTTTCATATTGTTCCTAAACGGTTTGAGGTAAAATAACTTAACAGTGTACAGTAAAAGTCTATATTTATAATAATCGATAAACACCACAAAAGAGATGTTTGCAGCCTCAAATGGAATTGTCTGACGCTAGAATTTATTTGCTCTTGTGAAACCAACTTTTAACAGGAGAAATAAAGGACAAAAGTTTTGATCGAAGTTTGAAAAAGCAACACAATAGACCAAACTTCGGTTTTGTTGTTTTTTTTTCTTTTCCCAGAGCGTCCTACACATCACTGTGACGTCTTCTGTGATACAGTTAGTAAGAACTTCGAATCAAATGTTGAGAACGTGTGGATTGTTCAAAGAAAAAAACTTTCTCCCTTCCAGTAGCATTGCATAGCTGATTCCTTGATTCGTACTTGCACATTCTAGCTAGCAATAATGATAAACTTTGTTTGTTCCGAAACTAGCTGGAGTATATTTCATATTAGATTGTTTAAAACCGAACAGAGATGTTCTTTTGTAGACTTCTGGCGGTGACAATTGAAATAGTTATTAAACAGCACCAGTAGGGTTGTTTCGTCAGCCCTATCATTCATTTTGCACCAATTGCTGTAAAAAGGATCAAGCCTCATTGGAACAAAAGGAAAGACAACCTTCTCTGGGAAAGAGCATTGGAACAATTTAAAAAGCCTCGCCTTGTTGCTACATTCCTATTCGAAATTTTACCTTCTGTTTATTTGACACAGACTTCTCAGCCAATCGATGGTGTAAATACTGTGTGGTTAGCGACTTTAACGGTCTTGTTCAACCGGGGGGTTGAAGGCACTTCGATTGGCTTGTCACACCTCGAGACCAGATGGAGGACATCATAAATGTTTAACAAATTCCCATGGTTTAGCTCGAAATGTTGGCGTAATCTTAATAACTAAAACTTATAGAAAGTCCACTAAGGATCCAAATAACCATTATATTACTCTTATCAGTAAAACCGATGGCAAGTGATACATTCAATAACGCAGCATCATAAGATGTGTGGACTTGTACGTGTGTATGCTTGATCAAAGAAAAAGGAAGACTGCATACTTACTTATGATTTTTTTATTTTAGAACCCTTTGATGGCTGATATTTGTATGTTCACATCTATGCACTGTTTATACTGTCCCTATGAATTTCACGTTTTCACTATATTCCTAAATTTTTCAATCTTAACATCACAATTATTCGATGACTTTTAGACTGTCAACTGATGTAATTTATACTGTAGTCATAATAAGCAGCAACACAGAACAAAGCAAGGTTTCCACTTCAGTTAATCCTGTACGTTATACACAAGCTATAAATTGCTGAAATCCTGGCTTTCCAAAGGATTTTTGGATTAGCCCATCAAGAATACAATACAGCGACCTGACTTGGCGGGTGAAACAGCGGCTGTAATGTACATATATCTTCAATCTAATTTATATCACTTTGCTGTCTTCGGTAGACAGAATTTATTCATTTTATTCCCATCCTTCCGTACTTATGTTTTTCTACACACAAACGAGAAAAACCAGAAAAGAAAGGATCCCACTTCATGTACCGGATGATACGGGAAGGTTTGCCTTCTGCAAAAACCTTCTCGATTCTAACTTTTTGTTCACTTGACACAAGTCACTCCAACATAAATCTTTCACCTTCGACTTCGAGCTCCAGCAAATTACCTCTGAGAGGAATAAATCTGAATGCAGCACATTTATTCTATTCTTCTTCCATTTTCAGGAAAAAAACTAACTTCCTCTGCTGGTCGCAGCTACATTCCTTTCTGAATACCACTTTTTTACTAGTACTGTCAGGATACTGCCAACGACAAACAGGCGCACAATTGAATCCTCCGCTGGTGACACAGAACTGGGCCCTCAGTAGGACTTTTCGCTTGGTCAAACACAATCAAACTCACTTGCCAATTTTCGACTAGGAAAACTTGGAAGGATTCATCACTCCACATGCACCGAGCACCGCATCGAAGTTCCAAAAAATCCACAAAATGATCTAGTTTAGCATCTTCTGGTCTTAAACCGGGAAATAAAGTCCTTTCTAATCCAACCAGTAGAGTGTGGATGAGAACTAACAAAGCACAACGCGCACCCTCGTTCAAAAATTATACGGTGGACCCGCAATCGACAGAGTCTCCGGCGAGAATGACGACGGAAGGTAATGTACGGAACAGCAAAGCAGCAGCAAGGTGCCGCGTCTGGTCCGATGCTCGTTTCGTGTGGCGTCATCATCGCGCCTTGGTGAAAGAGCGCAAGCTTTCCGTGAGCGAACCGGAGAGCGGAATTTTGCTGCGTGCATTAACGCGCGCTGCTCACTTATTCAGTTGGGAACAATGTTGGCAGTTAATCTTTCATTTTTAAATGGCAGCTTTAATTCATAACTTCAGTGCTTCGATTGATCCACAGTACAATCACTGTGGTCACTAATGGACAGTTTAAGACTTCGAATGGCTGTATTGATGAAGTCAAATATTACTATTTTATTATTGAAAACATTGCCAATATGTTTATATCATCACCAAAAGGTGAATCACTTGAACGCTACTCAGTTTATTTTCGATGAAATAGTACAAACATGTGGGTAAATTGATACTAATTATTAGAATCTCTGTTCCAGGATAATCCACCTTAGAAACAAAATGATCTAAAAATTGTAGGAAATTCCATAAAATTCTGATATCAGAAGGGGTGCCAATCGTTCCAGTGAGATGCTAACTAAACTAACTATTTCTTTTTTGTATATTTATTATCTTATCAAGCAAATGGAACCAAATTTGACGTGTGGTGGTTTACGAGAGCAAGCAATATTTCTGTGGAAGTTTGATACCCCTCCTTCTTATAGAAAAGAGGATTTCCATACAAATGAAACATAAATTTTTGCATAACTCGAAAACTAGTCGGGAAAAAGGAATCAAATTTGACATGTGGCTGTTTTTGGGGACGAATTATGTTTCTATGATTGAATGACACCTTCCCCTACTGTGGAAGATGGCTTCCTTCAAATTTCGGCATAACTTAAGAACAAATGGAGCCAAATTTGGCATGAGGAGGTATTTTAATAGTAGTTCAAAACCCCTCTCTCCTCTAAAAGAGAGCCTTCCCATACAAATGAAACACTAACTTTTGCATAATTTGAGAATTAATCAAATTTGACATGTGGTTGTTTTTGAGGACAAATATGTTTCTGTGCTGATATAACACCCTTCCCTACTCTGGAAGAGGTAAAATTTTTTTTAGTTATTTCTGCATAACTCAGGAACTAATCAAGCAAATGGAACCAAGCTTGCATAGGGAGATTTTGAAGAGCAAGGAATATTTTGATGGTGGTTCGACACCCCTCCCTTCTCTGGAATGGAGGATTCCCATACAAATGAAACACACATTTTTGCATAACTCGAGCATTAATCAAGCAAATGGAACCAATTTTGACATGTGGAGACAGTCAATACAAATTTCAGCACAAATCGAGGACTAATCAAGCCAATGCACACTGGGCCAGAAATGGAATCTAGAGGTACGAAATTATTAGCGCTCTCAGGGTCTGACCATTCGGTTTCAGATCTTCTACAAAGTTTCTTGGTATAGTTAGGGCTTCATTCTGGATGTTTGAATTAGTTCGGAATATAACCGCGAAGGTGGTGTTGTGATGCCAACTTCATCCCCTTACACGCTAGAGCTTTGCGGTTTTCGACAAAGTTGTAGATCTTTAACTTCTATGAAACTTCACAGAACATACCAAATTTCTAACTCTTCAAGTTTCAGTGATCTACGAGTTGTTATAAAATTTGTCCGAAATTCACGTTTTATTGTGATACAGTGCTTTTTCGCTTTTATCAACAGTCGTTTTTATCACTACTCGCCAAATTCACGCTCGATTTTCTCACAGTTTTTGTTCGTTTTTATCACGCTTTTTTAAAAAAAAGTTTAATTCAAGAATAATGCACTTCCAGTTGTAGAAAATGCATTCGAAACATCATTTTTACTTGTGCCTTGTGTCCTTGCATGTGTATAGTTTCATGAGCTCAATTTATTTGATCAATTTTCTGAGGCAACCAAGTGTCATATCTGTTACAAATAATTTGTGTTATAATTTTGGGAAACATGAACAGTCAAAAAGGTATCTCATTGATTTTGAAGCAAAAATTACGTTTTATTCGAGCAGTTGAGAAGAAAGATCTGTTAACAACTCAAATAACCCTACAGTTTGGTCCTCATGGAGCGTGGATTTAAAAATTATAAAATCTAGCGGTTCCACAATTTTACATGAACAAGCATTAGTTTCTGCTAGCTATGCTAAAGAATGGGCAGTACAAATCATATTGATATTGCATGTATGATAGGCGGGAGAAAGTCCGCGAAAATGCAATGGTGAAATACATCAAAAACTTACCTTTTCTTATTTATTCATGTGTATCTTGAACTTATATTCCCTTCAACCATGAAACTGCATCATTTTACTCAAAATATCATAAATTTCAATTGAATCCAACACAAAAAATTAAATTTTTATCATTTCGCTAAATTCACGGTTGCGCCAAATTCACGGTAAATTTTTTTTTGACCGTGATAAAATCGAAAGCACTGTAATTTTTTTCACCCGAATTAATTTCTTACAAATTTTGAAGTAGAATACTTCTCTCAGGAAGTTCGGCTACATAGGGATGTGAAATGAAAATCTAAAACCGAAAAAAGTGAAAAATATGTCCAATTTCAAATGCTAATAAATCGGTTAGTATTCGATGGATTTCCATCGTTCTTGCAGCAATAGATTGGAAAATCCTCTAAGATTCTTCCCAAATGCAGATAATTGTAATTTTATTTTTCAAACTATTGTACTATTGAAAATAGTCAAGCCTTGTCAAAACAAAAACCTCGGCCTCTGATTGGTCGTTATATGATTGCTTCCCAAGCACGGTCGACAGAATCATAGACCTTGCCATTTGAAATGTGCTATTTGGCCTATATAAGAGCCTGTTTCACCCGAAGCCGCTCATTATAATTCTAGACTGCAACAACAGCAGTCCTCCCTTAGCAGCAGCAGTGGATATAGCAGTAGTAGCAGTGCAGCGGATAACGACCACAGTTGTGGTATGGCAATGGATAGCGGAGCGCGTCTCAGCATCGATAGAAGGACCAGGTGATGCAGGGCATATAAGCATCTATATAAGCAGGGCCAGCTGATGCAGTGTTGCATTTTAGTGAAATGCTGTCTCTGAGCGATAGCAGGCACACTAGCAAATGCATCCAATGAAAAGAACGTTCTGGAAAGCTTTTCAGTGTTTGTTTTCCCCCAAGGAATTTTTTATTTGCATTGCCAGTGATAACGCAAAGATGTGATCGATATCTTATCAGACATTGAATTAAACAACAAATTGTCCTTTTCAGAATAAAATAAAAACCTAATTGAAGAGTTAATATTTTCTCTTAAATCAATTTACACTTTCAAGAAATTCGGAACATATATATTTGGCTTCATCTCCGTGTTTCAGAACGTACTGAATTATCTTTTCTTTCAGTCATGAGAACAACTGTGTAGGTTATAACCTACCAGGGAATTCTTCTACTAGATATCCCTGTACGCACCTTTGGCGCGGAATTAATACACAAGATAACGGTGGACTAACTGATTTTATTTTTCGCACATCACTACTTAAATATACCCTACCGGTAACTCAGAGAGAGAGACTTTCTCCACTCTCTGTTTACCTTACTAATCTCTTAACCTATAATCTAGTACCGCATGTACGATAGTACGCATGCGAGAGCATCAACACCGTTGAACCGGCGACTTCTGTTTTGTTTATAACTTGTTTATTTTATTCGAGTTTGTTTGCCTGTGGCACAGCAGAAGGCTGCGCGAAGTTCTTTGCCACCTGTGGCATAATATGTTGATACATAGCGTGTTGACAGAGCCGTTCGCGGTCCTCTGTCAAGGGAACCAAATGTTTCGCCTGACTAAAGCATAGCAGAAGGCTATGCCCTCTTAGGAACAAAATTAAATTTTAATTATGAGGCTCGTGACGGAGCATTGGGTTCTTCGCAGGGTGTGACGTCACATCTGCCACCCCGCCTAGTTGGCCATTATCTAGAAGAGACAATGGTCACATGGTCCGTTCTGACGGCCGATAGGTGTGTTTTTCATAACAATTATTTTTCGCGTTTTTATGCTACTATATACATATTCGTTTTCATGATATTCCTTCTTCCCTTTGCACGTAAAAATCAATTAATTACAATAGTGATACATATCATTTCTACATAAATTAACGTTTTCAGACATGGATTTTCTTCATAACAAATTGACAAATGTTCGCTCGCCTGGTGCGCTGCGCCTTGTAGATATCCGCTGCTTGGCTGTCGGATTCAAGCGACGGGTTACAGGGGGTTTGAAACGGGAGGGTGCGTCTGGCAGTAGAGGTTCTCATCGGTTGTTTGTGATGTAATCCTCGCGAACTCATCTTTAAGGCTTCATCGGGTTATTTGCAATAGTTCAATGGTTATCATTGCACTTTAATTTAAGGCTGCAGTTCAGCTGGTTGTTTTACGATTGTTCAGAATGTGTTGTTGAACTTTAATGTTGGGTTAGCCGTGTCCCTTTGACATAGATCGGCTGTATTTTTGTTTGGCTGATAGTATTGTTACGCGCCGTGTGGCGAAAAGATTTGCGATTGCCACTGGCTCTGTTGCATAATGCAGTCACTTGGTTTATCATCTTTAACTGTCTGCGCGGGGTGTCCAATTACCTGCTAGCATGTGTGCACATTTTCAAAGCGTAGTGCGTAAAGACCATAGTTGATTAAACACCAGCAAAATTTTATAGCGTCATTTTGCTTGTTTGGCTTTGACCTCGAATCCTCATTTGTAGAAGTCAATAACTCTCAATGAGTAATATATATTTGAAACAAATTATTACGCCCTTTGCTGTGTAGTTTGCTGTATTCTTCTTCGCGCTGAAGTCTCGATTCTGGCTCGACCATGAGCCGCATTGATTGAATTCTGTTGCACATCTGGCCTCTTCAAAAACTGGATACTGCTCGTCTCCTCTTGGTAATATCGTTTGGCTTTACCTCCATCTCGACCATAGACACCCGCCGTTCAACTCCCCTCGCAACCGTCTGCTTTCCTTTTCGCGCTGTACTGGGCATCATGGTATGCCCCATCTCGACATCCGTTGTAATCACCTCGGTCGTCTTCGATGATCAGGAACTCGTCTCGTTGTCAATTCTTAGATGCTAGTTGCCCTACTTAGCAAGTGGTGCATTATTTTTTTGCCATTATTTTATCAATTCTTTTTTTGGTTTCGTTACTTTTTCCACTTGCTGTTTAAAACTACTGTTCACTCGCGTACGGGCTTCTTACATTCTATTTTCTTCTAATCTTCTACTTAAACACTATGCCCGTTTTTCTTTTTCTTCGGTTAACATAATTTTTCTTTTCCTACTAAGTTGTACATCATTTGTATTAGATTTGATTTAGTATTTCAGTATTTGATTCATCTGATTTTACAAATATAACATTCAATTGTGCATTGATTACTTCTTTTCCATTATGCACTCTCTAACTTTGTTATTTGATGTTTTTTTTTTTTTTTTTTTTTTTTACATTTGAAATCATTTCGACACATAATTATCCATTTATCTGTATTAGGCTTTTACTTTCCGCTTTAAAATATCAGTTTAACTTGTCTTGTGGCCCATTATTAACGCTTTTGTTTTTCATCAAAAAGAGTTCAAATAACTTTCTTCAAAAAAAAAAAATAGCATCAATTCGTTGCTTTGGTTACATATTTTCTTCATTTTGCGTTCTTTCCAAATATTTTCCTCCTTCTTCTTATAACAGTTTTCAATAAAATAAATCTGTTTCCGCACAATGTATTATTTTTTTATTTCTCTATTTTTGTTTCATCATGTTTTCATCGAACAAACCGCATTGGTTCAATCTTTTCTTTTCCTTTGTCAAGTATTTCCTGTCTGATTCATAAATAACTCTTTTCATTGTACAAACCGCGTTGATTAAATATTTAGCGTTTTCTTCTGTCTTCGTTTACAATGTTCATCTAATAACTGGCGTGTTCTTAACACCTCATATCATCTTCTATTTGCACCTAAAATGACCCGTCACTTTCTCATCTGCTTTATTCTTTAATTTTTTTTGCATCTCTTTTTGAATCTGTAATTATTTAATTTTCGATTTGTCTCTTGCTACTGTCATACTTACACTACTTACACTTCTCCTGGTATGCAGTAGTCTGCATAATTCCTCTCCCCCTTCCGTCCGAAGGTGCGACCGCCCGCTTTAGAGATTCCTGAAAGATAAGAAGGTTAGGAAATAAACGAAAACTCGCACACTCAATCATCCTGGGCCGGTTATTCCCTTGTTTCTCTTTCACCCAATTTGCACTCTCGCCAATCATTCTGGGTAACCACCCCGTTGTCTACATTCGCTCGTCCTTAACTAAAATTAGAATAGTCTGAATCTCCTAAAGTCAGCAGTCTCCTTGTTCGGTAGGTTTTGCCTTCTTGTCCAAAGTCCCTCCTAGTTCTATTGTTTTCCGTCATTTAAGTTATCTCCATCACACAAAATTTCCCAATACATCATCAATCGATTTTCTTCTTCTATTTCTTATTGGGCCATTAGCTATTTTAAATTAATCAAACCTCGTTTTCATGAGGTCTTTGTTCACTATATAATTTTCCCATGTTTACATTTGCATTTTACAAAAAACAAACAAATGCTGTTTCAATTTCTATTAACTCTTTAATTTTCCATCACCACATTTCAGGTCATTCTAGTCATTCAAATTCCCCAAGTTTTCTATTTATTTAACTGTTATCGGCTGGGTTACTCGTCCCTCACGCCTCCATTCGTATTTTAATTTTTTCAATTGTGTTATGCCATTTGACCCGTATCCTCAAAGGCTGTATATCTCTATCGGCGACTTTTCGTATTTTTTCACGTCATTTCCTTTTTTAAACCTTGTTACGCCTTTTGATTCCTGTCATTGAAAGGCTCTTGATATTTTCGGCGACTTTTTCTATTTCTTCACGCCTTAACTTCAGTATATTTTTTCGTTTGGTTCTGCTTCTTCAATAAAATCATTCATCTTTCTCGGCGACTTTTCGTATTTTTTCACGCCTATATTTTACTTCCACCTTACTTTTTCATACAGTTTTAGGTGCTTGCTATTATAACTCATGCCCTCCAATATCGTATTTCATTAAATATATTCTGTCCGTTAACCTTAACAGCATAGTTTAAGTTCATATATTCAGTCATAATAACGCTTAAGCCGGTTATTATGAACTTTTTCTAAACGATTTCCGTTTCTAATTACTGTGGTCATTTCGCTTGGAATGTCCACTACTTCATATGGTCCTCTCCATATGTTCTGAAGCTTTTGGCCTGCACCAGTCGCTACGGCCTTCACTAATACTTGTTCACCCCACATGGGTTTGTAATCATTAGATGATCTGTCGTAAATTTGTTTTCGGTTCTCTTTACTCCTTTTCAGGTTGGCTTGTGCGTTCGCGTGGAGGTCAAAAAATATTTTTTTCATCTCTTGTGTATATGTTTCATATGTCAAATTGTCCACTCCATTCCGCTTGTAAATGGAGGTGGGAATGCGTGCTGTACGCCCATACAACAATTCGAAAGGGGTGTACCCCGTTGATGAGTTTACTGAAGTATTATACTGAAACGTAAAAAATGGGAGTAAGTTATCCCACGTGTGCGGTTTTCCGCCAATAAATTGCCTTAGGTAAGTTTTTAACTCCCGATTAGATCTTTCCACCAAATTTGCTTGTGGGTGGTACGGACTCGTCGTTATTTTTTTAATTTTCAAAATTTTGCACACATCTTTCATGAGTGTGCTTACAAAATTCGCACCGTTATCTGTAACTAACTCCAACGGTACGCCAAATTTGCAAATATAATTCTCTACAAAAGTCCTCGCTACCGTCTGGCTTTCTTGGTTTTCCATAGGTGCGACAGTTAAATATCTAGTTAGGTCGTCTTGCATGACCAGACCATAACGATTTCCTAAGTCGGACTCGGGTAATACTACTATATCCATGTATAATTTTTCAAATGGCTCCGATGCGGTTGTGGTGATCTGCATCGGTATCTTGTTTGATCTTCCAATTTTGTTCTTTTGGCAGGAATCACACTGCCGAACGTAGTTCTCGATATCCCGTTTCATCGTAGCCCACGTAAAAAGTGTGCCAATTCTTTGGCGCATTCGTCGCGCTCCTACGTGCCCTCCTAAGGGTGCATCGTGAAATTCCTTTAAAATTGTTTCCACTTGATCTGGCGCAATTACTGTACGCTCGCTATTAGCATTATATAATACTATTTGTTTTTCTAGCTTACCCGCTAGGAACTGAATCATTTGCAGAATCTCCTGCTGCTTGATTTTTCTGAATGATATTAGGTGAATGACCCCGGCTCCCTTTACTGCCGTGGGGCTCTTATTGAAGCTATCTAAAAATTGTGAAAAAAAATTTCGGCAATCGATTAATGAACTTTCGCTGCCGTCTACTATGAAACCGCCCACCTTCTTGTCTTTAAATTTGAGTACACCATCCTCTACGTAGTCTTTCAATCCTTGTGACAGCTGATACAGTGTCTGAAGTTCTCTGTACGCCGTCCGACTGTTCAAAATGACAAGACGAGCTTCGATATTCCTCTCGTCCAATATTCTCTTCGAGACTTCCACCGTCTCACTTGGTATCAGGTCATTTGATAATGCCTGTGAAAAGTCATCATATGAAATGTTGACGAGTTGTTGCTCATCCTCGTCCTCAGCGATGTCCGCAATGTCTATGGCACTCAAATCTTGTATTGTGCCGTTCAAATCATCCGAAGCGTTCTTCTGCTGCTCTAGCAGGCGTTTCTGCTGGCGCGTAATCATGGCTATCTGCCTGTGGGGTGAACTTTCCTGCCCCTGACACGTCCCATCTGATAAACGTGACAAAAAATCGGCGACTATATTTTCGCTACCCTGTTTATACCTGATGCTGCATTCCAAACCCTGCAACTTTAGTCTCAATCTTGTCAGCGTTGGAGATGTCTCTTTGAGCCTCCAAATCGCTATAAGTGGTCTGTGGTCTGTGTAAACGATAAACCTTTGACCAAAAATGTAATGTTTGAAGTATTCTATGGCCCATACAATAGCCAATAGTTCCTTTTCTATGATATGATATCTGGTCTCTGCACCTACAAGTGCACGACTCGCGAACGCGATCGGCCGGTGCATGGATTTTTCATTCGACAGGACGGCTCCAATAGCATAATTGCTAGCGTCTGTCGTAATAACGAAAGTGTCTTGATAATCTGGCCGGACTAAAACTGGCTCTGTAATCAGCGCGTTTCTAAGGAATTCGAACGCTTCCTGACATTCTTTTCCCCACACAAATTTAGCGTCTTTCTTCAACAAATCATTCAGCGGCTTGCGCTTTTCCGCGATGTTGGGGATAAACTTCCCGTAAAAATTTACTGTTCCCAGAAATGACCTTATACCTTTTACGTTTGTGGGTGGCTTAAGGCTTTGAATGGCCTTAATATTTGCATTGGTGGGTTTTATGCCTTCTTCATTAACGACATGACCCAAATACTCCAGTTCCTTTTTCAAAAACTGACACTTTGATGGTTCTATTTTTAAGTTATGTTTGCGCAAAGCTTGTAATACTTTTCGCAAGTTATCATTATGGTCGGTGATAGTGTCACCGAAAACTATAATGTCATCGAGGTAGACAAAAGCTTTCACGTCCCCTATCTCAAAGAGAACAGTATTCATAAGTTTTTGGAATGTTGAGGGGCTGTTCTTTAGCCCCATCGGCATCCGTGTAAATTCGAAGTGGCCTTTGGGAGTGGAAAACGCCGTCTTAGCCGCATCTCGGCGGTCTATCGGGACTTGATAGAACCCCGATTTTAAATCAATTGAGGAGAAATATTTTGCTCCTCCAACATTATCCAATATCTCATTTATAAGAGGTATTGGGTATACAAACGGCTTGGTAACTTCGTTCAATGATCTAAAGTCTACCACAATTCTGTATCTTTTATTTCCGTCAGCATCCGGTTTCTTTGGTACACATAACACCGGTGCATTCCAGGGACTAGTGCTGGGTCTAATAATACCCTGCGCCCTCATTTCATCGATTTCCTTATTAATGTGCCGTTTCGTGGCCTCCGGAAATCTATATTGCCGCTTATTGATAGGCACCTCCGATGATGTTTCTATCGTGTGTACGGCGGCGTCAGTAGTGGTTAACCCGTCGCCTTCGAAAAAGAAAATATCTGCATAGCTTTCAACTATATTCTTCACTGTCCTGAATTCTCTATCAGGCAAGTGCGCCAAATTCAGCACTTGCCGTAGTTTTTCAATTCTTGCATTTCCTTTTGACTCTGGTGTTAGTTTATGTTCTAATAGGTCATAATCTAGCCTAGAGTTACGATCTATCTCGGTCATTATAGTATTCTTCGAGTCAAGAAAATTGTTCTTCGGCTCTTCATTTCGATATGTTTGGTGCTCTCTATTTATTTCGTTTTTGTCTACGTCAGCCTCATTGCGGGCTGTGTTGCTAGTATCTCGCAACTCGTTCTGCACCATAACTCTATTTCTGGCTGCCACATAAACATGTCGACTGAGGACTTCGTCTTTGGGCATACTCCACGGACTCAAGTCGTCCGGACTTCTGTTTCCGTGTTTTTTGAACACTATGTAATCAAAATTATTTCCTATTTGAAGCGTATGCTTCTTTAAGAATTCTGCTCCGATTAATCCGTCGCTTGGCAAATTTTCTAATATATGAAATTGCGTCGGGATCAAAAAGTCTCCGACTATTAAATCCAACATAATTGTACCTGTGGTTCGCACAATGTCTTGGCCGATACCTCCAAAAGTGGTTACATCCTGTGTATTTACCGGTACATTCAAAAGATTCACAATGCGTGCATTAATTATATTCGCACATGCACCTGTATCTAAGATCAGGTTCAACGTAAATTTGACATTCTGCTTAGCCAGTAGGGTTAACATTAAGTGCCCTCTGACATCGTAATATACTCGCTTAGCCACACAAGCACTGTTGTCTCTTATGTGATTGCATGCGGTCCTCCAATCGGCTATTTCTATATTGCTGGGCTCATCGGTACATCTCCGCCAGTCAACATCTTCGCAAATTTCTGCTAAATCCTCGTTAAAATATTCCTGTGCAACAGGATCCAAAATACCTTCTTTTTGCGAATTATTACTTCTTTCATTAATGTTGGCTACCATAAGCATTTTCTGAGGCATCCGGGTATACGAATTCCTGTACCTCCTATCAGTTGGTCGATTTTGACCATAATAATTATATTTCCAACCATGGGCGTAGTCCCCTTGGCTTCGCCGGTAGGAACGCGCTGTGCGATAAATGTATTTGGATCGATTACCGTCGCTAGATCCACATATATTGTTATAATTGTTTTGTCTGTAAATTATTCTATCTCTATTTTTGTAATTATAATATTCATTTCTTCCAAGACGGCTGTTGCTATAATAAGCGTCTTTGTGATTTATTGTAAAAATATTTCTGCTACTATTAAATTGTCTAAGCGCATCGCGCTGTCTTTCGACCCATTCTAGGCCCTGTATTCTGTTTTCTATTTCAGCGATGTGATAACGCTCATGGTAGTAATCCTCTAAGTCGTCTAGCAGCTCTTCTAACTTCAATGCTCGTTTACCCTGAGCAGCTTCTTTCAATGCGGTGTCACACAAACCCGCCATAAAATGTAATCGAAGACTAACTATCATGCATGACTTCGTACAATTAGTTTCGTAGGAGTCGATTTGCTCCTTAATTTTCAATATCCTCTTTTTATAATCAGGAAAGGTCTCATTCGCTTCCTGTTTCAATGTTTCTACTTGATTTATAACTGCCTCGATGCGTATAATATCCCCAAATTCCTTTAATAAATTCTGCTTAACCTGTGGCCAAGCGTTTGCGTTAATTCGATGTATTGCGGCAGCAGCTCTGCCTTTTAGTTTTAATAGAACAATGTAAACCAGTGGAGCGTGTGATACTCCTTCTGGTATCTCCCGAGCAAAATGCTCGATATGATAAACGAACGCTTCTAGTTCGTCTAGCGATCCATCAAATTCTGGGATGCACTGCATGGCATCTGCTTTTGGGAACGTGTACTCCATTATAAATATAAAATTTTATATATAAAACAATAAAAGGTACTGCGGACTAAATACTATAAGACTATATAAGGCTTATGTAGCCTTCTTCTTTTTTTTCTAGGTATCACTAACGATTCTGTTGACCAGATGTGATAACGTAGCGTGACCGACTCTAATTTCTTCGTCGTGCCATCGAAAAATCTAAACACCAAGTTTCGAACCATTTAGTGTCAACGGTTCAACGTTTATCTTTATTAATTAAATAAATAACTTTAGGTTTTCATAGTAATTAAATGATTATTTAAAAAAAAATCATTTCTATTTAGTGTAATTAAATTAATCAAAGATTGTAAATGTTTACATTAGATGGCGTAAGGTGCCATTCCTTATTCATGAAATAATATTTTAACGTAAACTTCCAACATTATATATCTCTGCCGTCGGTTACTATTTACTCTTCCGGTGGATATGTCACCATCGCTGCGCGCGTTGCGCTTATAGATGTATCAATTTTTTTTTTACCCTCTTAGCAATTCACCGCTACTGGTAAGCCATGTATGGTAGCAAAACGTTCTTACCATTGGCCATTAAAATTGATGCTTACAAAATACGACCTTGGCCGTGGCTGGCACAGCTGATCGCAATAACACTGCAAAATTCATAAACAGAGACAGCGTACCCGACAATTAGTACAACTGACTAACTTTTGTATGCAACGTGTGAGCGCGCAATTCGTAGTTACCGCTCTCACGCTCTTTATTGGACATTAATGAAATGCGACTTTACCCTTTTTATATTTGCTAACGATAACGTAGCCACCCGTGTGCTAAAATTCTCTCTTAAAATAATTAAGGTGATTTCCATGTGCGCAGCTCTGCGAGTATCTGTTTGCGTTCTTAAATTCGATTTGCTAGCGGTGTTACCGCCCGTTTGCTTCCCGCTCTGCCAGTTTAATTATTTTGTTGGGCAAATGAACGAAAATCGCTTGTGTGCACTTGTCGTGCCGAGAGTTTTAATGCTTGCCGTTTGAGAAATAAAATCAACCGCGCAGCACCGGCGCGAATTGATTGTTTATACAAATTGGCCTCTCGACCCAAGTAGATGTGATAACCTGTACATCGTTATTATTACGAACCACTGAAGAATTGTTACGATTGTAGTTCGCCTAATGTAGTCTCCAAGGTCATTTATGTCTCCTAATGTGTATCCCTCCGTCGTTCTCTTCTATCGTCAATAGCTCCTAAATGGTTTTATATTTGGTAATTTTTTGTTCTATCAGTTTAAAAAAAAAAAAATCAATAGATGTTAATTCACTGTGTGCTTCTCACCCCTTGATTCCTGAGTTTCTACAAGGGTCGATGAAAGCGGGGGATCTTCAAAAATCACCAACTGATCTTCTGCAAGATCTGATGTCTCAAACTCAAGACAATTTTCTGATAATCTTCTATTTCTGTTTGGCTCAGGAACAATCGCCGAGTTATTTAAGATTTTCAATGCCAGACACACTTTCGATTCAACAAGTGTGTACTGATCTGTTAATCTATTCCAATGTTCTGGCGTTAAATTCGAATTTTCATACTCTTTTAATATTTCCGAAAAGTCGTTTAAAGCGTCGCTTAATAATTTTCTTCTATTAGCGACTGCCGCCCGCGTTCTCGGCCTGTTTATGTTATTGCTCAGATTATGGTACTCCTGGTAGACATAATCCTTAAGCTCTTTTAATCTTGACATTTATGGTCATAACCGTCTAACACCTATTCTGCTATTGCGATATGCCGCATAATAAAAAAGGAAATGACTCACTCACCCGAGTATCCTTGACACAGGGCCGGTCATCGTTGTTGACTTCAATTTCGTAACTTCGGCACCTTCTTAATACGACAATTCACTATATCGAATATCTGCCAACGTCGAAACTGACACTTACATGAAAAAAACGATCGCACTTTACAAGTCGTCTTCAGCAGCAAAACACAGCACCTTTTCCCCGCATACGAATGTCACTCGCTTGGGTTTGCCACCAACTCAGTTCACTTCCATGCAAAAAGCGAGAAAAGGGAACACTTTTTGTCAACGTCTTTTCTCGATTTTCGTTTCTCTTTTCTTTTTTCTCTTTCACTAGCAGCACTACTTTCCAAGCTGCTGACCTCGATAAATCGTTAAGTACTTTTTCTTCAGTTCTCTTTTTTTTTCCTTTTTTTTTTTCTTTAAATAACACACTCTTTTTCTTCCGCGAGCACTACTTGGATTAAAACTCCGAAAAACTATTTCATTTTTCACTGAACCACAGATATTTAAACCACTACTTTTTCTTTTTGCTCCCTTAGCGTGATTACTACGACCGAGTTTACGACCGCGTCTGACTTCCGAGATACGTCCGATTAAAGAAAATATTCAATGGCGTGGACAAGACCACGCGCTATCACCACATGTGTAGGTTATAACCTACCAGGGAATTCTTCTACTAGATATCCCTGTACGCACCTTTGGCGCGGAATTAATACACAAGATAACGGTGGACTAACTGATTTTATTTTTCGCACATCACTACTTAAATATACCCTACCGGTAACTCAGAGAGAGAGACTTTCTCCACTCTCTGTTTACCTTACTAATCTCTTAACCTATAATCTAGTACCGCATGTACGATAGTACGCATGCGAGAGCATCAACACCGTTGAACCGGCGACTTCTGTTTTGTTTATAACTTGTTTATTTTATTCGAGTTTGTTTGCCTGTGGCACAGCAGAAGGCTGCGCGAAGTTCTTTGCCACCTGTGGCATAATATGTTGATACATAGCGTGTTGACAGAGCCGTTCGCGGTCCTCTGTCAAGGGAACCAAATGTTTCGCCTGACTAAAGCATAGCAGAAGGCTATGCCCTCTTAGGAACAAAATTAAATTTTAATTATGAGGCTCGTGACGGAGCATTGGGTTCTTCGCAGGGTGTGACGTCACACAACATCCGAAAAGCTTTCATTATCAGCATAAAAATTAATTTTTCAAAATTCAAAAATTTAAAATTCAAAAATTATCAATTCCAAATCATGACAAGCAACTATATTATTGAGAATGGTCAATCCTTGTTGAAGCGCGAAATTCGAATGATCTGATTAGTCGTTAATATGATTGCTTCCCAAGCACGGTCGACAGAATCATAGACCTTGCCATTTCAAATTTGCTATTTGCTGAATAAGAGTAAGGAGGCGATTTATCAACTGATATGGCTATCGATAGTTATCGATGTTTTCTTATTACTATCGATAGCTATCGATAGGTTTTTCATCCCTATATGAGAGCCTGTTTCAGTCGAAGCCGCTCATAATAGTTCTAGACAGCGACAACAGCAGTCTTCCCGTAGCTGCAGCAGTAGCAATGCAGTGGCGGATAGCGGCCACAGCTGTGGCATGGCAATGGATAGTGCACTAGTTGCAGCGGATCTCAGCATCGATAGCAGCTGGGCCAGCTGTTGTAGGGACAGCGGATACCAATAGTAGCGTATAGCGGCCAAAACATTAGCATGGCTACGGATAGCGTAGCAGTTGCAGCGGGTTTAGCATCGATAGCAGCTGATGCAGTGAGGCAGAGGACTGGCAACATGGCCAATAAAACAAACGTACATTGAATCGGTCCGTAAATTTCTAATAAAATTCACGTGTATTTTCGCACTAGAGGTCATGAAAGGTTGTAAATTTTCAAGTATATCGGGTGTCGCGTGTGTAAGATACAAATTAGTTAGAGTGGAGTGAAAATTAAAAGATCAAAAATGGAAGTGATTATGCAGTGTAAATTGGCACAGAAGATATAGTTCGCCATTCGTGTACGTTTTGATTTTTACCAAGTGAACGGTAGTGTTAGTGAAAAGAGAGTGGAAACCGTAAAGAAGGAATGAGGTTCAACACGTCCTCTCCACTGACATCGATTGGGTTTGTGTGTTTTTTTTATCTTCCGCTGAGCTTTGCGCGCAGCGAAGTGCAAAGCTTTCTTGCATTTGTGGTTCCTGCTGCTGGCTCGCAAAATGCAACTGGAGAGACAGGAAACAGAAGCTAAGTATTGGTTTTGGTGATATTTCACGTCGTAGTTGCAGTAGGCTGACATGAGAATGTGTGTTCAGCAAATAGACCATCGCACGGTGACGTCGCGCACTTGCGTTTGACAGCTATTGGTGGCTTTGTTTGCCTTCGGGCGATGCAGTTTGGTTCTAAATTATAGCAGATCATTTCAGTTGTGACCAGTGATGCCACATATATAGATTTGTCTGCTTTTATACAGATTTCTTGCGTATTTTTCATACAGATATCTGCATGCAGATTGCAGATTTTCTGGAAATAATGCAGATTTTGTTGGTTTTCATGGGGTAGTAAATTGAACTTCTTGATGTGGTTGAAAAGCGGAGATTGGCTCGGATGCGGTGCAGCGTGTCGTAGGTTTTACTATATTCATATGCTACTATAAATCTTTGAACACGCTAACTTTCACAAGATCGAATTGATAGTTTTACAATAGAGTTTGATTATCTATCATTCACACGCGACAAATATCTAAGTGCTTCGTCTGTCATGAAGAGTTCTGATCGGTTACGGTCATTTAACCATATTTAACCCTATTATTTTTATGATTTTCCTAGCTTTTGGACAAATGTTGATACACTTGAATTTTTTTTTATTCAATAATGTTTGAATCTTGTTGGATGCATTTTTTTTGTTTTTAAATTTTAAGGGCTTTGGATGCATGTAAATTTGCCAGTTTTTGAATTCATTAGGATACTTAGCTCATTCCAAATTATATTACAAGAGAAAAACGCGTTGTAGATCTTATATCCTCTAAAATTGCGGTCGGCTTACAGTTTCCGAATAAAGTTTAACGTCTTACGGAATAAAGCTACTCATTGATTCGTGAATGGGTAAATTAAGGTGTTCATGAGCAGAAACGCGTAGAGTCGTACGATACGTAAGGCAACCGAAATTACTTAACCTCCACGATTCGCTTGTATCCCGTCACTGCAAATATGATGAGGTTTCAAACATGTTGGCACCTGGCGCGCTTTCGTTAGTTCATATATCGAAGATCGCACCACTAACCTCGGGAAAGTGCGTGCACGTCGGGTTCAAAATTGGAAGGGTCGGTCAGTTCCTCTATTAGTACAATGCTCGTTATTCCCGTCGTACTCCTAAAATCAATGAAACAAAACGTCTTAGATACACAGTAAAAAAAATTTACATTACTTTAAATGCACATAAATGGAGCATTGGAAACCATGTAATATTCCGTCTGGCATTATATTCACATGCAATGTAAATGAATATATTGTGAATTTGCATGCATATTTATATTCGAAGCTTTAAGTTTATATCAATTAACGTACAAATTTACATGGCTTAAAACGACTCTGTATTTTGCATTATTAACGGTGTGAAATTGTATATGTTTTTCACTTTATGTGCTAGAAACCGTTATGTGCTTTCATTTGTATTAGTTGTAAATTTCATTTTTTGGTACTGTGTACATAGAAGATAGGTTCGCGAAAAATATCTTAGTGGACGAGGGCCCATAAACACCGCCAAGAGTTTTATCGTATGTAGAGAAGAAACGCGACAAACAACTAACACAAAATTCCTATACCCGTGGTGCTTGTGGAGTGTGCAGGAGTATATCCGGCCTCTAGTAACAACAAGTATCGAACTAACACCCCTTTCCTTCCTTCCTTTGATCTACGTTCTAGACCGGCAGGCGTCGGTACTGATCAGCATGCAGGGGTTATTGGAGATGCACATCGAAAAGCTAAATCCCAAGCAGAAATCACTAAATTCGATATACAACTCCAATCGATCCTGATCAGTAACGAAGTGGCAACCGGTGGTGATCAATCAAGCTCAAGCTCAAGCTCAAGATAGCAGCTGATGCAGTGAGGCACTTTAGTGAAATGCAGTCTCTGTGCGATAGCGGGCACTAGTAAATGCATTCAATGAAAAGTTGACTCATTTTGACAACACATGAGCCATCTAGTTTTGAGTGTTAAATCAGCTTTTCACTGTTTGTTATATCACAAGGAATACTTTATTCGCACTGTCGATATTGAATTGAACAACAAATTTAAAAATGACTGAAACGCAAGCAACCGGGTTTTCTTGTAAAAGTATTCTACTTCAGCTTTGCGGTCGTGGCTTTGCACACAACCCTCCTGTGATTTTTTCTCGATAGAAATTGAATAACTACGTAGTTTTTAATTAACCCCAGATGTCATTTTGAATCTTTTCTGGGCCACCATATTACTGGTCGGACTCGTTTCACCGGAGTTTTGAAAAATATTTCGCTCTGGATAATCGAATCCTCCGGATAACCGAGCCATTTTTAATTTTTTAATTTTTAATATCTTTCATTTAGAACAGTGAGTTTTCCATTATAGTATGTTGTACACAATACATGTGCCGACGAAATAAATAAAAAGTTGTCTTTAGACTGTTTGTCGGCGTTTGTTATACATATATACGTAATAATAAATTATGTTATATTGATTATCTCAAAGATGTAAAAACCAATTAAAATAAATCAAAACTATCATTAGAAAGTCAGCTTTTGCTTCGAGAGATTAAAGGAAATATTTTCCAGTAAATATAATAGAATTTGATTTGATTTAGGTATTTATCTGTTCTATTATTGTTTATTGTGACCCTGTTCGATTTTACCAACACTCATGATTTTTTTTCTATTTCCTAAGTGACCTACAACGACCTAGACGCTTGATATGGCTACTAATGGGCTACTTTGCGGATTTCAAACCGTTATTGATTTCGCTGGATGAGTTTTGGCTCAATAATCCAGGCGTATCCGGAACACCTTCGAACCAGGCCAGCTTGTGGTTCTAAGTACACTCAAGCCGCTATTTACGCGGGGGATACGTGCCGCGTAAAAAAAACGCGTAAATTCCGGAATCCGCGTAAAAAAACGCGTAAACTCCGGAATCCGCGTAAAAAACCAGCGTTAATTCTGCATTCCGAGTGGAGGGAAACCGAAATCCGCGCAAAAAAAAATACCGCGTAAATTCCGGAATCCGCGTAGAAAAAATGCGTAAATTCCGGAATCCGCGTAAAAAAAACGCGTAAATTCCGGAATCCGCGTAGAAAAAACCAGCATAAAAAAAACCGCGTAAAAAGCGACCTAAGTGTACTGCATTGATCATGGTCACTATATTACAGAAATATGTTGTAGCGTAGAAAAAATATTTAGGGTACATAAACCGAAAAAAGAATCTAAATGTCATTCAGTGTATAATAAGCTAACCGCAAACCGAAAATAAAGGCGCTTTGTATTGAAACTTTCTGCCGTCGGATTAATTTGCTTGACAACATCTCATCATCGAAACGTCATGATGACTTCCGCGAAGACAGTCTGAAGCGAAACACGAGAGCAGTTGCCGGCATTAGAAAATTTTCGCCTCGTGTAAACCACGAGACAGCAATTAGAAGAGGAACACGGCGGTCACTGTCAAGCAGCGTGAACTACCTCCAGCTCAGAAGAACATCACCGTGAACCGTGAAAATCTACAGCTCAGAAAAACATCACTGTGAACCGTGAAAACCTACAGCTCGAAAGAACATCATCAAGGCGGAGTCAGACCCCGCTAAGGGTGAGTGTGATGGTGATGAAAAACGTGAGCCGAGGCTAACTTCCGATGCCATAGGGTTCTTTTTCCCGACTTTCATTCAAGGTCCCGGACGGTCTTCACACGGTGAGGGCGTTTTACAGTGGACTCGTGCCGGTACCGGCAGTCACGCATTTCGAGGCCGTGGTGCTGGACAACGCAGTGGAAAAGGTGCGCATGCGAGGCCGGGGTGTGTGTTCTTCGGATGCCATCAAGGACCGATCGAAGTGGTGCTGGGCCGCGCGATCAAACCTGTGACAAAAGGACGACACAGCTACCACGGCATGCAGGCTGCACAGCAGGGCAGTGATTTTTAACGGTGCAGGTTTGCGGGAGGCCGGAGTTAATATCAAGTAAGGTTAGCTTAAGAATGTGGGAAAGACTTAAGGGCACACCAGCTAGATTAGGGTGGCCAGGAGCACTCGGCTCATGTGAGCAAATGTTATTGTAAGAAAATAAATATGTACCATACGTTATCTGAATTTTGTTTTGGGCTAGTCGGCAATTTTTAAAACTTACAATGTTCCGACCATAAATTCGAAACCGGTTGACCAATAGCGGTTGTCCTCATCGTCAACTAAAAACCATAATACCTCGCTTTTGGAGGTTGTTCAGTAAGAAATGGTTGAAAAAACAACGAGAAAACTGCTAAAAACGAACTACCTAAACAGAACGGGGCATTGTGGTTACAATTTTGAACAACCCCGAAACTCCCAATGACCCGGAAGACAAAAGTACATTATAGAAATACAGAAGAAAAAAAATACTCCGGATAATCGAGCCATTTTCTCCCCTAGTAACAATAATGGTTTTATCAAAGTTTTATAGCGCTTAATACAGCCAAAACAACGCTATAAAGCTTTGATAAAACCAGTTTTGTTACTTGGGTCCGGACAATCGAGCCCCGGATAATCGGGCCCCCGGATAATCGAGTCTCCGGATAATCGAGTCCGACCAGTATATGGAAAGTTATTTTATCAGAGTAGGATAAAAGTTATTGGCATAAACATATTGATATAAAATGGTCTAACATATAATTTGAGCTAAATTTCAAAGAATTATTGAAAAGGAGAAGTTTGTTTCGAATAAATGATTTGAGATCACTCTTGAATGCAACAATGCGTTTGATGTAATGAACAGTCTCATGTAGTTCAACCTCGCGGCCATGGATTCGTACACAACCCTTTCTGATCATAACGATTATACTTATTAACAACGAAAATTGTTTGATTTTGAAATAGAGGAAAAAACAGGAAACTCTCTATTGAATTGTCTTCAAAGGTGGCATATAAATAATTCAATTGTCAGTATTATGTAATTATTTGAGCTATAAATAAACCGCTAGGTCAATCTTTGAATTTGATAGTATTTTACAATAGTATTGTAAAAATAATAACTGAACAAAGGATTTTTGAAAATATTTTTTGGTAAAAAATGCGATTCGTGGTTTATGTCAGCATACAAAATAAAATAAATAAATGAAAACAGAATTCTCTCTTTTAATCACAAATTTTCAAGTTTACAGAGTGCAAACTCCCCCCTCCCGCCTAGCCTACGCTACTGTGATACGATGCCTACTACCATTCAAATTTTCCAACGCAAACTTTTGACATTCCTGTCAATTTTCAACGCCTACTACAGTTTAAGTAATTCCTTCAGTAATCACAACATTTTATTTAGTTTTATTTAGATGAAGGAGTACCGCTCTTTCCTAAGCTTAGGCTTGTTTTTTGCTTATGCAAATTGCTTATAGGTAGGCAAAATATTTATACCTACAAAGTGCCATTGATATCTGAGAGACTGATACCAATTACTGAACGGGTTTAAATGCGAAGATGACTGACCAAATCTAAATCCCTTAGAATTCGAAGATGACATGGTTCCGAAAATATCCACATTGGTCGGTACTTGGCCATTCTACAACAGAAAACACCTTAGGAACGAAGGGAACAATAAATTATAACAATCATCTTTTATTTTTTCAATTTATTAGATTAACCAAAATAAATTAATTACTATGATCTGAGTTATTTCACTACCTAACTAACTATTTAATTGCTGATTACATACACTTTTAACGATAAAGTGATTACTTACACTTTAAATTTGAACAAATATTTAGTCTGATCAAAAATTGAAACGTAAAATCTATTTTAATTCCGTTAGGCCAAATCCGTTTCGTTTGCTGTTAAGTATTGGCAGCACTGGTGGAGAGAATATCGTTACACTCAGCAACAGTCTACTGCTCAACAAGCGAACCTGGCACGAAGAAACATAACAAAATAAAAACATCAAAACAGAGAGAATTTATGCGTCGGTGCGTTGATATTAAAGCCACACCACAGTGGGTGCGGCGGGTGGCGAAAGGAGTTTACTTGCGGCAACTATGACGTCATTGTTGTGCAGATATGCTTTGTTGCTCGCCACTCGCCAGCTCTCAGACACTTCAAAGAGCTTTCGGTATTTTCTCCCTGTTGTGCATTGAGATTTTGTTGGGAAAGGGAGCATTTTTTCTTACTTGCATGCTGTGCACTGTTGCGTTTGATCGCTTGACCAGCAGAGGTTTAATCCTTTGACGTTAACTATGTTACCATTGCCATGATGAGCAAGGTTTACTTCCGGTGTTACCGTAACAATTTTGATCAATGCCCTTACTGTTTCCTTCCACCAGTAACGTGTCTTGTTTCTTAAATATTAGTTTTTAAAATTTATGTACACTGTACAGTAAGTTGTATTGGAAATCGACACCGGTAAATACAAATTAGATTACATCCGAGAATTATCATAGTGATCTCATTTTTACTGCGCAGATTGAAATTAAAATAAATTCAACAATTTTGACGATACTCATGACGTCGCACAGTTTGGATCACAAGACGCAAATAATCATTCTAGCACTCGTAGATGTTTTATCGACATTGCTATTTACCGTATTTTTTTTTTTTTTTTTCTTCACATAACATTTATTTGACACGGCACAAATACAATTTAATGTTTAACGGCGCCAATTATATCTGATGACTTAAAAACTAAAGCAAATTTTTTATCCTCGCTGCCGACTACGAGCTGAAATTAAGTCTAACTTAAAACTAGCATGGGATTTCCAATCAGTGTTTTGTTGTTCAATGGTCGTCTGATAATCGTCGAATGGCATGTATGGATTCGTTCTGCTGAGCCACGATGTCGTGAGTTGGGACAGAGGCTCGTAGTCCTTGGGTCCTGGTTCTGTTGTGCGGGGTCTGGTTGCTGGTTTTGTGCTTAGGGTTCAAACGTGTTCTTGTCGTTTTGTTGGGTGTAGACGGAGGGGAACGGGACTAGACTGGGGCGTGGATGGATTTCAGGAAAACGTATATAAGGGACATGTAGGATAGGTCACGGCTCGCCAAGACATCACGAACAGGAACAGCCGGCTGTCTACCCTCGGCCTGCAGGGAAGCTATTAATTTAGACCTGGCGTCACGGTGTACAGGGCATGACCAAACCACATGCTCTATGTCGTGATAACCTTCACCACAGGCACAGATACCACTTTCCCCGAGCCCAACACGACGGAGGAGCGCGTCAAATCTATAGTGATTGGACATAAGCCGGGACATCACGCAAATGAAATCCCGACCTACATCCAACCCCTTGAACCACGGGTTCGTCGATACTTTGGGGATTATGGAATGTAACCACCTTCCCAGTTCCCCCTTGGTCCAAGCATTTTGCCAACTGATGATCGTATTCTGACGTACAAGTGCGAAAAATTCATTAAAGGCAATTGGTCTTTCATAAATATCACCGTTTGTTGCGCCCACCTTAGCCAAAGAGTCCGCTTTATCATTACCCGGTATCGAGCAGTGAGAAGGGACCCACGCTAAGGTAATCTGAGTAGATTTTTCGGATAAAGCACTCAGATGTTCCCGTATTTTCCCCAGGAAATACGGAGAGTGCTTAACATCTTTCATCGATCGGAGAGCCTCAATGGAACTGAGACTGTCCGTAAAGATGAAATAATGGTCCGTGGGCATTTTTTCGATAATCCCTAGGGTGTACTGAATTGCAGCTAATTCTGCAACGTAAACAGAAGCAGGATTATCGAGCTTATGGGAGACGGTTAAATTGTTATTGAAGATACCGAAGCCAGTGGACCCATCAAGAAGTGATCCGTCAGTGTAGTACATATTGTCGCAGTTGATGTTTCGATATTTATTGGAAAAAATTTTAGGGATCTGCTGCACGCGTAAATGATCCGGGATTCCACGAGTTTCTTCTATCATGGATGTATCGAAAAACACAGTAGAATCAGAAGTATTTGATAAGTCGACACGATTTGGAATATTCGAAGAAGGGTTAATATTTTGGGACATGTGATTGAAATACAATGTCATAAAACGGGTTTGAGAATTAAGTTCGATTAACCTTTCAAAATTTTCAATCACGGGACGGTTCAAGACCTCACATTTGATTAGAATACGAGAAGACAGGCTCCAGAAGCGGTTTTTCAATGGTAGTACTCCAGCTAAAACCTCCAAACTCATCGTATGGGTCGACTGCATGCAACCTAAGGCGATACGCAAACAACGATATTGTATTCGCTCCAGTTTGATCAAATGTGTGTTTGCTGCGGAGCGGAAGCAGAAACACCCGTATTCAATAACAGACAATATCGTTGTTTGGTAAAGCCTTATAAGGTCTCCTGGATGGGCTCCCCACCATTGTCCGGTTATTGTACGAAGAAAATTCACTCTTTGTTGACATTTTTTCATCAGATACCTCACGTGACAACCCCAGGTGCCTTTAGAGTCGAACCAGACACCAAGATATTTGTGTACCAAAACCTGAGAAATCGTTTTACCCATTAATTGTGTTTGAAGCTGAGCAGGTTCATGCTTCCTAGAAAAAACTACTATCTCAGTCTTCTCCGGAGAGAATTCGATACCTAGCTGTAAAGCCCAAGCAGACAAATTGTCCAAGGTATCTTGCAATGGTCCTTGCAAATCGGCAGCTTTGGCTCCTGTAACAGAGATTACACTGTCGTCTGCAAGTTGTCTTATCGTGCATGAATTTGCCAGACATTCGTCGATGTCATTTACATAAAAGTTGTAAAGAAGGGGGCTTAAACATGAGCCCTGGGGAAGACCCATGTAGCTAATGCGAAAAGTTGCCAAATCGCCATGCGTAAAATGCATGTGCTTTTCGGACAACAAATTGTGCAAAAAATTGTTCAAAATTGGAGAAAATCCTTGTCGGTGAAGTTTACCCGAAAGAATGTCAATAGAAACGGAATCAAAAGCCCCCTTAATGTCCAAGAACGCAGACGCCATTTGTTCTTTACGAACATACGCCAGCTGAATATCTGTTGAAAGCAACGCAAGACAATCATTCGTCCCTTTGGCACGGCGGAAGCCAAATTGAGTTTCTGATAGTAGACCATTTGATTCGACCCAGTGGTCTAAACGACGGAGTATCATTTTTTCCATCAATTTCCGGATACAGGATAGCATTGCAATCGGCCTATAAGAGTTGTGATTAGAAGCTGGTTTCCCTGGTTTTTGGATGGCGATCACCTTCACTTGCCTCCAATCCTGCGGTACAATGTTTTGCTCCAGGAACTTATTGAACAAGTTCAACAAGCGCCTCTTGGCATTGCCGGGTAGATTCTTCAACAAGTTGAATTTGATTCTATCTAATCCAGGCGCGTTATTGTTACAGGACAGGAGGGCAACTGAAAGTTCTGCCATCGTAAAAGGTGATTCTATCGCGTCGTGGCCCGGAGACGCATCGCGAACAATATTTTGCTCAGGAACAGAGTCCGGACATACTTTCCTGGCAAAATCAAATATCCACCTACTTGAAGACTCCTCGCTTTCGTTGACCGTTACGCGATTCCGCATTCTTCGGGCTGTGTTCCAAAGAGTGCTCATCGATGTCTCCCTCGACGTCTCGTTCACGAACCGACGCCAATATCCACGTTTCTTTGCTTTAGCCAAACTTTTAAGCTTGGTATCAAGCTCCGAATACCGTAAATAGTCGCCAGGTATACCTCCCGTCTGGTAGGCCTTAAACGCGTCGGATCTTTGCGTGTAGACATCGGAGCACTCTTGGTCCCACCACGGAGTGGGAGGCCGTTCTTTGATCGTTACGCCGGGATATTTCTTCGTTTGGGCTTGCAACGCGGCGTCGAGAATCAAGCCCGCGAGGAGGTTGTATTCTTCAAGTGGTGAATGATGTTGAATCGACTCGACCGCTTTTGAAATCATTTCCTCGTATAACTTCCAATCGACATTTCGTGTGAGGTCATACGGAATGTCAATTGGTCGCATGCGAGTTGACCCGTTAGTAATTGAAATAAGAATAGGCAGATGGTCGCTACCGTGAGGATCGAGGATTACCTTCCATGTGCAATCCAACCGTAGCGACGTCGAACATAAGGATAGATCCAAAGCGCTTGGGCGCGCTGGAGGTTTCGGGATACGTGTCATTTCACCGTTGTTTAAAATAGTCATGTCGAAGTCATCGCAAAGGTTATAGATTAAAGAGGAGCGGTTATCATTGTATGGGGAACCCCAAGCCACGCCATGAGAGTTGAAGTCTCCCAAAATCAAACGTGGCGAGGGAAGAAGTTCTATTAAATCAAAGAGCAGCCGTTGCCCAACCTGTGCTCTGGGGGGAATATATATTGAGGCAATACAAAGCTCTTTACCTTGTATTGTCATTTGACATGCGACAACTTCGATGCCTGGAATCGATGGGAGGTTAATACGATAGAAAGAATAGCACTTTTTAATCCCTAAAAGTACTCCTCCATATGGGGTGTCTCGATCAAGGCGAATAATATTAAAATCATGGAAGTTGAGATCAATATTTGAAGTAAGCCAAGTTTCACAAAGGGAAAATGCATCGCATTTGTTTTTATTTATCAAAACTTTAAACGAATCAATTTTTGGTAAAATACTTCTACAATTCCACTGTAAGACAGAGATAGAATCCTTCATATACGCAGTTGAATTAGGCATCGAAGGATACAATCGCTGCAAGGAGAGGCCATTGGGCAGTCAACTGCTTCAAAAATGATCTAACTGTTGGGAGGAATGCTGTAAGAAAAATTTTAATTGGATCGGGTACATTGAAAGTTTCAAAAATCCAGTCCACAATGTCAGAAAATTTCACTAATCCAGAGTTTGTTTCATCAACTGGGAGTGTAAAAGGAGCAACTGGGGTTTTAGATGTTCCTGGCAGTGCTGGGAACTCCTTCTGGGACTTTAAATTTGCCAGCCCAGGAGGAGTTTGCTTCGGTTTTTCCGCAGCACTGTTTGGTTTGTTTGTAACTTTCATTTCACTTTGAGAAATCTTAGGACCTTTTCTGGGAAGTTTAGGAGAGGAAATATTTTTCCTCTTTCTAGACTCCCCAGGATTGGCGTAAGATGTTCCCGCTGGTGAATCGTCAGAATCGGTTTCCTCAGAGGGCAACAGATCGAAGGGGTTCGAAGTAACGGGAGAAGTGGTAACGGTCTTCTTCAGCATGTCAGCGTAGGAACGCTTTGAACGCTCTTTGAGAGACCGTTTTATTTTATCCCTGCGCTGCATGTACACCGCACATGTCGAGAGCTCATGCAGATTTTCTCCGCAGTGAATACACTTTTCAGCGTTAACACTGCAAGAATCTTCCGCATGAGACTCCCCACACTTGCCACAACGTGCCTTATTGCAGCAGTAGGCGGCTGTATGGCCTAACTGCTTGCAATTCAGGCAGTTCATGACGCGGGGCACGTAGAGCCTCACAGGGAGACGAACCCGGTGGATCGAGACGTGGCTTGGTAGTGCAGACCCGGCGAACGTAACTCGAAACGAGTCTGACGGAGTGTATACTGTTTTGCCACCGATGATCGATGCTGACCGCAATTGCTTGCAGTCGAGCACCTTTACTTCGGGACACGTTTTGTTCTTAAAGCACCCTTTGGCACTTTGCAGTATACACTCGACGGACAGACTCGAATCGGTTATGACACCGTCGATCTCCACGTCTCGTGCGGGTATGTAAACGCGATACTCGCGTGTGAAGAGCTCAGAGCAAGCTATATCGTTGGCCTCTTTCAGGTTACCGACCACGACACGGAGCTTGTTAGGCCGGACCTTGGAAATTTCGGTCACGCCCTTGTACTCCTTCGTCAGGTCTTTAGAAATCTGCAAGAGGTTCAACTTTTTCGATTTCGGTCCTGCCTTTGGCCGAAAATAAACAGTATAGCTGCCCTGGGCTCCGTCTGGGTAAAGCCTGGGGCGAGGGGGGACTGAAGAATGAACAGGGGAGGGGGTAACAGAAGGGTCAGGGTCAGAGGGGTTCGGGGATGGTGGCGCGGGAGGCGAGGGATCTACATCCATCGCGCTATGTTTAGCGCACTAGCGCTGACAAGAACACGTACCTTTTTATTTCTCCCTTCCAGTAAGGTTGGTTGTCCGATCGTTCGAAGTAGCAGCCGTTACAGCCAGCAGCACCAATACAGCAGCACCAAACAGCCACCAGCAGCGAGCCAGGTGTGAGATCACTCCACACAGCGATACGACTCGCTGACACTGATGGCTTCTTCTTTTTCCTCGTTTGTGTCTCGTCCACTGCTGTAGCACAATCCAGCCAGCAGCCAAATCGGCTTACGCACCAGCTGGCAGTCACGATGCGAAACAGTTGCACAAAGGAACGACCTTGAACCCGGATTTATTTCACTCGACCAGGCAAACAATGCCAACACTTGTTCACACGTCTTTTGTTTTATACTCTATCGGACCGATCACCAAACACGTCCAGTACTGATGCGTGTTCGGCACAGAATGCTATTTACCGTATGAAATATATGTAAAACTTATACTCGAACCTTTTTCGTAAATGGAAAAGTGACTGAAATCGAAGAAATATGCTTGAAATTTCACCTACCAGCTTAGGAATGAGTATGCACCCGTCTCACGAGAGAGGCCTAAAAGATAATACCAAGTTTTGTTTTTTAACACAATACTAATAGTTTCAATTGGTCTACACCATCAATCATCAACAGTTAGTATGGATATTTCTTTTTGTTGATCTACTGTACTGTATGATTTACCGCTTAACCAACCGAAATAAAAATCAACGAAATCGATAATCCGTTAATTGAAATTAAGTATCGCTCATTAGCGCTCAGAGATACAATTAAGTGGAGTTCAACATTGGAATTCGGTTTCAAGTCATTTCATATTATGCTGACTGAAATTTTTTCCTAGGTGACAATATTTTCCGAGTTTCTCTTAGCTGAAAAACTTTTTATTTTAAAAACAAAGTTTTTTGTGCAATTCTCTGGTTTTTTGTTGATGAACTATAAATACGTGATATTAGAAATCTTGTAACTTCCACTTAGATTTTAATGTGTGTTAGACAAAGAACAACAGCACAAGTGCACTGTCAACTAACTTTCTCACGCTTCCAAGAAGCTACGAGTGGGTCCGTCGAGAATCATCACCATGTGTGCCCTGCGCGCTAATGCAGGCTCGCTGCATGCAAAACTCGTTGCTGTTCAGCCATTTCAGCTGCGTGATTGCGGATATTATGACCGAGCGGCACGCTGCTGGGGCAATGGCAGTGTCGTGGCAACAATTTGCGCACCGGTCGCGAACATGTGCTGCAGATGCTGTAGCCAGCAGAACCCAGACGGTTTGCGCTTTCGGCGTACGGTGCGACATGCATGTGTATAGAATAACTGCGGGCTGCTGGTTTGATAATGATAATGCGCTGGAAGACGTGTCCCATGTTTTCTCCAAAAGCCACATAAGTGCCGTTACATGATGCAAGTTTTCCTGGTGGCTATTATAGTAATAGCTAGCGTAATAGTGAAATTTAGTTTTTTGAACTTAACTTTTGTTGGTTTCATTTTACAAGAAAACGTTGTTCTAAGAAACCATAGGGATGCTAAAATTATATGTTTTGCTGGAGCGTGCATACGATAGCTGCCCTAAACATAACGTCAACGGCCTTCGACTTGTTGACTTCGCCGCCTTCAAGAACATTGCGTAGTACGTAGTACCTACTTCCAGTATAGCCTTCCATATAGGTACACCTGGAGATTACCACAACAGAATATAACACAAATCGATCACGTTTTGATTGACGGAAAGCACTTCTTGGATTTTATCGACGTCCGAACCTACCGTGGCGCAAACGTCGATTCTGACCACCATCTTCTGATGGTCAAAATTCGCCAAAGAGTTTCGGTTTTCAAAACATCCGATCTGAAGGGACTTAAACTCCCCGAAGTCGCTACTGAATACGCATAAAGCCTTGAGGCTGCGTGTTGCTTACCAAAGCCCCCTGGAGGACTGCTGAAGTTCTGTGAAAGCCTTTAATAACGCAGCGGAAGGTACTGTTGGATTCGTCGAGAGGAATCGACGTAAGAACTGGTTCAACAAAGAGTGTCCAACGATTCTAGATGAGAATAATGCAGCGCGGGCATTGATGCTGCAGCAAAGGACCCGTCATAAAAATACAAATAGAAACGAAGACAACAGACTCACCTTTTCCGGGACAAAAAGCGCCACCTGGAAGAGCTGGAGTGTGAAAAAATGGAGCAGCTGTATTGTTCTCACGTAGATTCTACAAGAAACTTAACGCATCCCGCGCAGGCTTTGTGCCACAAGCTGATATGTGTCGAGATAAAGATAAAGGAATCTTAACGGATGAATGAACACCTCAATGGCGCAGAGGCAGAGGACCAAGACGGTAGAAGCAACGGCTTCGTCAGTGGAGCGGATGGGGGAGACATAACCGCTCCCCTCACGATAAGTGAAGTTGCTTTCAAGCAGCTCAAGAACAATAAATCTGCTGGAAAGGATGGCATCGCAGCCTACGAAGTGCTCTCCCAGATAATCTTTTGCCATCTTTTTACGTTAGCACGAAACTTTGTGGGAAATTATCATGCCGGTTTTATGGATGGGTGATCGACAACGGACCAAATCTTTTATATCTATCTTCAAAACTGTCGCAAATATCGAGTCCCCACGCACCACCTATTCATCGATTATAAGGCCGCTTACGATACTATCGATTGTGTACAGCTATGGGAAGTTATGGACGAAAATGGTTTCCCCGCGAAACTATCTAAACTGATTAGGGCCACGATGGATGGTGTATAGGGCTGTGTGGAGATTTCGGATGCGGTACCACAGTAGCGTAGTAATCGACGGAGATGAGCTCGAGGTGGTTGATGAATTTGTGTTCCTTGGATCATTGGTAACATCAGACAACAATTGCATCAGAGAAATCCGTATACGTATTGTATCTGGAAGTCGTGCCTACTACGGATTCCATAAGACGTTGTAGTTTGGTTAACTTCGCCTCGGTACCATGTACAAGACGCTCACAAGACCGGTAGTCATGTACGGGCACGAGACATGGACAATGGTCGAGGAGGACTTGCAAACACTAGCCGTTTTCGAACGACGTGTGCTTAGGACCATCTTCAGCGGAGTGTATGTGGGGATGGCGTATGGAGGCGAAGAATGAACAACGAACTGGCACAACTCAACGGTGAGCCCAGTATCCAGAAGCTGGAAGGGTTGGGACATGTTGTAAGAATGCCGGACAACAATCTCGCAAAAAGCGTCCCGACCAAGTAGAACAAGAACACACTGAAACCCGACAAACGACGGTTGAGCTCGACGATTCCTTTCTCCATGGCGCCACTTGACCCATCCAGATATCCCCGAAATGAGTCGGTGCGTCCATTTATCTTTCGCGGAATCGAGAATGATCTTCTGGTGCCTGACCTGCCTCTTGTATCACGGTGATTGAAGCATTCTGCATCCTCCTTTATGGCGGCGGGGGGCCTGGCGTAGTTGGTAACATCTCCGCCAACCACGTTGTGGCCTGGTTGTGAGGTGGCGTGATCCACTCACAACCAACCTAATTAGTCTAGATTTAATCTTAGCCGACACAAGGAGATTTTCTGAAGCGAAAAATCTCTAGGATCACGCCTTCCATCGCATGAGGAAGTAAAGCCATTGGTGCCGGTCCATTAATCCGGACGGGTCGCCTCTCTGGGCGTCGGTGATTGGCACAACAACAGTGGTGGAAATAGACCGACGGAAAATAAGCGAGAATAAAAAAAAATCTTCCTTTATGGCGATTTTAATAGGCATCAACACCTAGCGCATTGAACCACACTAGCACAAGACGTATGACAGTTAGCTCAATTCTGTTACTTTCGTTGGAACGCTGAGAAAATTTTGTGAATAATACTGTCTTAAAAACCAAATATTTGAGAGACTAAAGATATGTTTAAGGTATGTTTAGACTATCTGATTTATTCATCTGATTCGAGCTGATTGCTCGAAAATATATCGAATGCAATGTTGGTTTACGTTTTCACCTGTTCGATATTGTGATTCGACATGCCGTTCGATATGTCGAATGGAATAGGAACGTTTCTATTTTTCGTTCGATTCCATGAACATAGCAACCTTTGATTTTTTTCAGTTTTTTAACAGTTCTTCCTTTTGATTTGTGCAAGGATTGTGAACACTACCATACAAACAGGTTCGAAAAAGTATGTCGAACGGTAAATCGAGCAGACTTTCGATCTCTGCAGTGTTCAAAATCAGACCGACATGTCAGATAGTCTAAACGTACCTTAAGAAGCACTTAGAAAGGAGCAAATGTGAAATCAAATGTTTATTGAGAACTAAACTGCAATTTTTTCTCTGAAATGTACGATAAACATAAGTTTTGTAGTCAACTAAATTAAACATTGAAGTCTACTCTACAAGTTGTTCTTTGACACCAAGCATCTAACTCTTTTAGTTTAGCTGCTATTTCACTTTAAAAGCAATAAACTGCGGCTTCATTTAGAGTTGTAAGATTCTTAACTAACTTTCTACTCTACTGTGTTTATGTAGACGCGTCGTTGACGTCTTGTACACAGCATGCACTGTATACTAGTTCAATGCTTGAAACACAGTGGAGCGGAAAGTTGTGAATCTTACTACACTAAATTAAGGTGCAGCTTATTGTTTTTAAACTAAAATAGCAGCTGAAACCAAAAGAGTTCGTTTTAAAGACTAAATTTTCTCAGCTTTCTGACGAAACCAACAGAATTGAGCTACCTATCATACTTCTTGTGCTAGACCTTGTTAAAAGCAAACATAACCGAAAACTTTAAAAAAGGGAATAACTCTGCAGTAGTTAAATTTTAGCGATACGCGTAGAAGGATTTTTTACATCAAATATGGTCCTCTACTTTAAGTGAGCTCTCTAACACCCTGTATACGTATAAGCAAGACTGCAAAGTATGTAAGCCTCGTATGGGTAAAATGTTGTGTGTCGCATACAGTAGCGTCAGGTTAAAAATTATTTTCCGACACCTATTTTGTGAAACTTGAAGTTTTTTCAGTTAAGTCTTGCAAGCGTGGCCCCAAACAATATTTCAATATTGCAAAAGGGAATGAATACAATCATGATAAAAGGGCTTTTCTGGGGATAAATTTACTTACACGATACATAATTCCCCATAAGGATGAGACTTTACCTTGGACAAATTCAATATGATCTCCCCAAGCTAAGGTGGAATCCATCACTAGTCCTAATACCTAAATTCGAATGTTCAATAGATTCTGACCCCAATGGAGGACCAGTATACACGGGAATTTTTTCCCTTGGCAAAACCACCCACCGCCATATAAAATCAAACACCATATATTTAGCCTTTGATAAGTTCAGTGAAAGTAAATTTGTATCAAAATATTTTACTAGGAATTGCAAATCACCTGTTATGCTTGAGATCATAGATGACACATCTTGATCAGGGTAAAATAGTGCTGTATCATCTGCAAATAATCTCGGTATTCCTTTGAGGGGCAGATTACCAATGTCATTTATATAGAGGAGGAATAGAAGAGGTCCAATATTGCTCCCTTGGGGAACTCCTACATTTATAGAACGGAGAGTACTCGGCGTCGCTTTTATCGCCACAAACTGTTACCTTCCACTCAAGTAGCTGCGTATTCTAGCATTAGTCAATCCAATGCTATGAAAATAGCATTCTATTTTTTTTAAGAGAATATTATGGTTTAAGGTGTCAAAAGCCTTTTTTAAATTTATAAATAGGCCACCAACGATACATGTATTATTTATTTTATCTAAAAAAAAATCAACCATTTCAGTTACTGCAGTTCCACGTCCTTTCCTGAATCCATATCGAAACTTATACAGGACAATAAATTTATTTAAAAAAATTATTTATCTGTTAACTAACAATCTTTCAAAAACTTTATTCAGTACTGACATTGTGGAAATAGGTCGGTAGTTACATGAGTCAGACGTATCGCCGGATTTGAACACTGGAACGACTCTTGCTACTTTCAAACAGTCGGGGTATTCCCTATTTCTCAGCATTTTATTGAAAATCTCTGTGAAAATTTTCAAAAATACATTGCTTTGTATGATATGTGCTGGAAGATTATTGGGCCGACAACCTTCTCTTATACTAGACTGTCATCTTCACCGTCTTGGTGACATAGAGAGTAGCATCCAGCGTGGACCTACCTCTCCGGAAACTGAACTGGTTACTTGTCAGACCGTCTACACCCCCTGTGTACTCCACCAGTCTGTTGAGGATAATCTTGTCGCCAGTGTCTAGTAGACAGATGGGTCTATTAGCCGATGGATTCCCTGACGGTTTCCCAACCTTCGGCAAAAGGACAACCCTCGGTCGCTTCCACCTCTTCGGGAAGATCTATCATCATCATCATCATCAAGAAGCATATGAGACTCCGAGATAATCGTACCGCTTCTTTATACACCGCTTCTTTGCTCTTCGATGAGCTTCAAACTTTCCGTGGGAACATAACCATTATATATCATAACTCGGTGTGATTGATAGAATCGTACGCTACTTTTTTTTTTATTCTCGCTTATTTTCCGTCGGTCTAGTTCCGCCACTTTTGTTGTGCTATCTTGAAGTTTATAAAAAGATGCTAATTCTGCAAGTGCGGATGCGGGAGAAAATTTTGTACACATTTTGCAATCGTACGCTACCTTGAAGTTTATAAAAAGATGCTTATTCTGTAAGTTTACATAATCGAGGAGAATTATGCCTCGATAATTGCTGCTCCGTGGTCTTCTAGTAAAACGAACAGATGAGTTTGTCTAAACAGTCCGCTAATAGTTTATCTTCGGCCTGCTAACTCTACTCTTTGAAAGCTTCCTTGACTTCGTCCAGGATCTGCGGATTCACAGCTTGCCCATCCTTCCTAATTTTATTCCCGGAGTTATACTTATCGAGGATCTGTCGCAAAGTGAAAATTTGATCCGTCGTGAACCGCCCCTGTCGAAAACCAGCCTAGCATTCACCGACGAAGGATTCCGTGAACAGTCTCAATCTGAAAAACAGGATACGGGAGAGTACTTTGTATGTGGAGTAATGCCTCGATAGTTGCCATAATCCAGTTGATGGCCCTTCTTGTAGATTGGGAATATGAGACCTTCCAATCATCCGTTCGGCATTTGTTCACCCATCTTCAGACCCTCTATTTGTAAACATTTGCCAACCGGGTGAGAATCGTTCTTTCCGCGAGTTTTCGTGCAAACTCAATGAGCGTTCTGACATTCCAAGTACTCAAGTACCTAGTTTTCAAACATTTTATCATCTAAGTTAGTTTAAGTTAGTTTAATTAGTTTAAGAAACATGCTATCACAATTGTGATTCAGCGTTTGACAACGTCTATGAGACAAGTATGAGAGGAAAATCTCAAAAATGTCTAAAGCTTTGTCAATTTTCGACTGATTTACAAGCTCATCAATCGATCGGATTCTTCGTCAGTGGTAAACTAGTATTTGTTGTGTTAAATAAAACATACGAACGGGTTGACAGATCTACGTGAAAATTCACAGTTGTTCATATAAAGTGGCATACGTTCTAACAAAATCAACTGCGAATGCTATAATAACACCATCTATAAATAAACGCGGTAATATCTACTGAATAAGCTAATAAACAAATTTCGACTGCGACGGATATTAATATCAAACTTATTAGCTTGTAGAAGCTGTGTGATTGCCATTAATAACAACCTAGAACCAGAATACAAATAAAGCACCAAATAAATTAAACTTGTTAAGTACATTTCTTTCACGAAATTGTCAGTTCGAAAATGCCAATTATTATTCCTGCAATTAATAACCTAATAGTGCAGTTTACCACACACACGCTGCTTAAACACAATCATCACGTGCTCAATTGATGCTGATCATTGATAAAGCCATCAAAACGATTTATTAATTGCACACGGCGGCACAGCACAGCACGGATGCCAAGCTTCGGGCCGAGTGAACTTGAATGAAATTAAATCGACTGCCGATGTCATCGCACCTAGCGACCCGATCCCAGCTGAGAGGGCATTTTGCTGCCGTCTCACGCGTTCGACCATGATTGCAATTGTGATTACCTACACGAACGATTGTGATTTATAGATGAACAGGCAGTTAATTATTTACATTTTTGACCTGATTTAGGCCAATATATGCTGGAAGATAATTAGGTAGAACAGTGAAGTGCTCTCAAGAGTACCAAAATCAATTATTCAGACTGTATCGGTTTTTATAGTGAATAAAGGCTTCTAAGTGGAATATCCTAAGACCACATGGATATCTTGAAACCACATCTAAATTAATAATTAATCATAATTTCACTCAAGTTTACCTCTAAAATTTGTCAGAATAGCCTTTATCTGCCCCCAAAGATCGATTGCATAAGTGATTTGAATTAGAATAATCGCTTATCGGTAACAAATCTAGTAATTAAAATATCACAAAATTTCAATTTACACCGGCGCAAATTCACGCCAGTAAGTTTCGATGCAATATTAATAGTTGATATTTATGATAACAACATCCATCAACAAAACGTTCCGGCATGCCAAACATTTAGCCGATTTGCAATTGCTGGCTCGTTTGTTCGATTAGCACTTTGATGCGGTTTGTGCTCTGGATAATTGTTTGAACAAACCACGCCAATCACGAGGATAAGTTGATATTCCGAATGAAATCGAATCGTTTATAGCGGAGGTATCCATTTCCGGAGAAGTCGACCGCAGTAAACATAACCAATCCATAAATCCTTGCGAAAGAATGAGTTTTGACGCGAGCAACAATAAACTACTATCGAATCGATAACCCTCGGTATCACTTTACAATGGCATTCGATTTTATAGTGGCATTTCATTTATCTTCGTTCTACTAGAAAGCTTGGCTCGTTCCGTAGCCTTGCTAGCACTGGGAGGGGGCACAGAAAAATAGCTTTCGCTATATTAGATACGCCATTCGCGTCGTCTCGTAAGCATCCCAAATCCCTCGTTTACCACTTTGTGCTGAATCACAGTCCGATGTTTTTCTCAACTTTTTACGGGTCTGTTGTTTTCGATTTCCAGCCAGCCATCGTCCCATCGCTTTAATTAACCACACAAAAAGGTTATTTTCATTAGATTTTGATCTAGAAGTCCCACTTTAATTGCTGAATTGGTTTTATGTTACAGCAGTCTAGCACTAGCATCAAAATAGTTTTAAAGTTCACTTCGATGCATTTTCAAATAGCTTTCAATAAATTCAATAACATTGAGATTTTTTATAGTATAATACAAACATGTATAAGTTATCTGACACTTGCGTCACAAGAATCCGAAATAGTTTTTTGTAGCACTCACCTCACACCGCTGTGCACAAATTACAATCGACACCTTTTCGCTGTTCTCACCAGAGTGATAAAAACATGTTTACTCTGTTATTGCACGTGTCACCATCAGGCGGTGATCTCACAGGAATATATTAAATCTACAGTGGAGTTGACACTTGCCTCGTGACCGTGTTCGGCAGTAGCTAGCAAACGACATTTGTTGACCTAAGGGTGAAGCAGCAATCGATACTTTGAGAATGAATTTATCTATTTTTCGAGTGGATACCATCATGAAAGCATTAAAAAAAAATCCAATGAGAAAAAGATAATTACAACAATATTTTTTCAATAAGGATGATGATGAAACGATTGAACGTTGTACCGAAATGCATTTTTTTGACGTTGACTAACGTCTATATCGAAGTTAGGCCCCTGAATTTGAAAATCTAGTAATTCAACCAGGGAAAACCAGGGAAAACCAGGGAAAAGTGGTCAGGTTTTGAGCGCTTATTTTGCAGTCATCTATAATCAGGTTTTCGAGGTTTTGGCATCAATCGATCAGAAATTCTTTTACGGTTAAATTTATGTAACAAAAACAAACTATTTTTTGAGATACACTATTGAAAAATTGGTAATCAATATCGATTGTCTAAATCATACCGCGCAGCCAATCACTACCTCTCTTCCCAAGCACAGTCGACACTAACGGATACAATCGATCTGACTTTGTTGTTATTGTTGTTGTCACTTTCTGTTTCCGATGTTTATGCTGCTGCTAGCGGAAAAAACCTTGCAAATATGCATCTTTTTGTTGGTGTTATTTTACGACAGCGGCCGGCTGCCCATCATTTTAATTCCAAAACCGCACCAGTGACATGCGGACGCTAGGTGATAGCAGCTGAAAGGAGGAATAACAAAAGAGTACCGGTCATCTCGTGCCGGTTTCACCCGTAATGCTGGTGGCTGTAAGTAATACATGGCTACTGCAATATACTAAAATGACTGGAATTCTGGACGGAATAACCAGTAAACGAGAATAATCGGCAACTGGCACCTTTTCGTGCCTCGTAGTTTTATAATAGAAGCGGTTAATTGAATTTTCTGTTTTACAAAATGCTGTTTTATTCACGTATGTTCGAGCGTCTTGATAGAAAATTTTTCACTACACTTTTCACTTTTTATTCGCTTTCACTATTTAATTCTATCACTTTTCACTTTTCACTAATTCTATCACTTTTCACTTTTCACGAAGATGAAGGTAAGAAAAACGAAATGGAATATATTTTTGATATTGGTGAGCAGAATGGATATAACAGAAGAACCATACAAGTCATTTATGACAAAAAGAAACGAATCCAACATAGGAAATCTCACACAACACTCACTCCGCTAACAGAAGATCGGAAAAGAGTAGTGGTTGAATATGACGTCAGTTTCACTCGTCAACTTCCTAGAAAATTTAGAAAATTTGGTATCGATATTATCTACAGTAGTAGAAATAATCAAATGAAAACAAAGTTGGGGTCTACTAAAGACACTATTGACAAATTACATAGGGCGGGTGTTTATAAAGTTGCATTTCCACATTGTGATAAAGTTTACATTGGCCAAACAAAAAGAAATTTAGACATCCGGCTTAAGGAACATACTTCAGAACTTGTAAAGGCTAAGAAAGACTCAGAAAAAGGAATAACTCACCATTTCAGATCCAAAATAGCCGAACATATATTTCATGAAGATCACGCTATGACTACCGACAACATTAGTCTAGTTCGATCAGTAACATCCCCTTGGAAATTAGATGTCGCAGAAAGTTTAGAAATTTTCAAACAAAACCCAGCTACCCTCCTTAACAGAGATCAGGGTAATCATTTCTCTTGGCTTTTTAAATTTCTACCGAAAACTCCCCGACAAGGCATGGATCACCAGGCCGCACATTTCTTTACCTAACTCAAGTTGTTTACGTTTTCTGAGTTAAAATTTGCCCCAGTCGTTTACCAAATTAGGTATAAAATTCTTGGGGTTTCGCTATTTTCTCCACAGTCCAAAAAAGCACTGACGAAGGCACTATGTCAGTGCCGAAATACGTATTTGCAAGTGAAAAGTGATAGAATTAAATAGTGAAAGCGAATAAAAAGTGAAAAGTGTAGTGAAAATGCTGTTGCTAGCGGAAATGCATAAATGCATGTTTGTGCTGTTGTTAATATTACGACAGCGGCCGGCGCAGCTTTCAAGAAAAATTTTTCCTTACCATTCCATCATCTACTTAGCTCCTCCTTCTTTCTAATTATCTGACGAAGCCTTGGTATAAAACGAACCGTTCGAACATTTCACCCCATCATTTTGATTCCAAAACCGCACCAGTGACATACGGACAATACGGATTTTTGTAATAAAGGTTTACAGCTATAGTAATTTTCTAGCAGTTTCGTCTAGTGCTAAAACGAATATATTGAGAATCTTCGCAATGTCTCGACACATGAAGATGATCTATAAGCGCAATTCTCGGAATACATCGAATTTCTTAATTCTAATGTTTGTCTTGTCATTTCAAACTACGAACAAATGCTTTTCTAATTCGAATACCTGGGAAGCGGGAATGCCAATATAAATAAGGTTTCATCCATATATGTCATTTATATTATTTATTAATTATTGTTCAAAGCGCTCTAATGTCAGCAAATGAGAAAGCACTGTTAGATGAAAAATATAGAGTCCTACGTCATGCGGTCGGGTCTTTAATACCACCCTCCTACTATTTTAAATACATGAAGTTATATGCTGGGCTGGACCTAACCTAGCATGAGCTTTATCTATTTAATGTCAAACAATTTTTAAATTTAAAATTTTTGCATGAATCGTTCTGGTCTCCAATTTCAGATAGTTCCGTTGAGTTTGCTTTTTGCTTAGATAGGAAAATTTTACCCAATGCGCTAAATTAAATGATTGTCTTGGTAGTGCGGTTACGAACAAAGGTTTGAATCGAATATGTATGAAATGACAGCGATTAAATAAGAGAGATCCATTCTTCTAGTATATATTATAATTTATAACGTTTTAACGTCTCAGCATTCAGAAATACACTGTTAGATAAAATTGCAACAAATACTGGAGTTCCCTCTACTATTTGTTTTAATGGAATTTAAGAATACGGTAGTCAACGTCATGCGGTCGTGTCTTGAATACCACCCTCCTACTATTTTTTTACAAAAATGTTTAACTTACATCATTATTATGTATTTACATTTGTATATCTGGGGTAGTGAAGCGTTACATTTTGACTAAAGTTATTGATTTCCATCATTAAATGCGTAGCATCTTCGCGCTATTTCGAATTAACACATTGAATTTTCCACCGCAAACTGGACTTTCGTACGACAAGTAAACTAAATTTCTGCTTACAGCGTAGATTGTAGAGCATGCAGTTTTTCTCGTAAACTTTTGTTCACTTGTTTGTGCCAACGAATGCTTCTAGCAAGTTGATAGATCTGGGTGCGGTAACGATTGTTTCTAGCTCTAAGCAGTCGAATGATTCTTTTATGCTGAGTACTCCGAAATTCAAGATGTCCTATTGTGCTAAGGATATTTTGCTGCAGTTCTACTCTAGATAAATGGACTGCGTTCTGCTTAAAGAAAAGTTAACAAAATCATCATAAAGCAATTGTTTATTAATCATAACCATACCAGCTCGTCTATTGACAGATTTAGGAATGACATACATGCCAAAAAGCTTTCAAGAAACGGAAGCAGTTGGTCACACCGGACAGTTTGAAGAAAATTGTTTTCTCTTTGAAGTTGGTTGACGAAGGTAAGTAACTCATCAATTTGCGATTCCAAAGAATTCGACGAAATTGTGAAATGTTCAACTAGTACCGTTTGTTTCTCAAACTCTTGAGTGGGCACTGAGACGGTAGGGCCATCTCCAGCTGGCTGCTTTGAATTTAAATCGAGCTCGTTGTCTACTTTTTGATTATTTCTGACATTTGTTTCCTCTTCAATCTCGCACGAATCAATTGTTGAATAAATTATCTCCAATTGTGGATCATCTGGTGAATTCTCATTCGATTCTACTAGATTTTTGGTTGTAATTTTATTCAATCCTTGTTTCAAATATACTGGTAGCCGCCCAAGAGGATGCAATTTCGTTCTCAACTGTGCATCGATTCGTTCAATATCACCGGCAGAGGGTTTCAATTTAGGAATAGACCATGGTTTAATGATTAATTGGTTATTGTTGGTATCGTTGATTGCTTTCGATTTATTGGACCGTCTTCTGTTTTTGTTGAGCGGAACCCAAGTAGGAATTCTTGATGACATCGTTGAAAAGACCTACTAGGTTTTTTCGCACAAATCTATCCGTTGCTGTTTACTTGGTTATTGTTCAAATCAAGATCAACATATCAAAAAGCCTTATAGTATATCAGCAATAATCACCTCTTACTCGTTTTGTTTACATTTGCCCTCACGTCGTTCTAACATAAGTATCGAGAAATACGGTGATAATAATATGCAAACATTCTCCATCATAACTTGGATTCCGAACAAAAAACTATTGCCATAAATCATAATTTTCCAAAAATATCACACTATTCTTATATGCTTTCCCGATATAAATTTCTACTAACTCTCCACGTCTCTTTGTTACCAGCGTCTGTACACCATCGCAAAACATAAAGAAAAAACAAATAGTCAACCGAGTCGGCAAAAACATACGATGACTTATTTTTTGCCTCATAAAGTAAAGTCGTTTGTCAAGCTTCCATTCATAGGTTTGACCTTCCGGTTTGAATCTAAACGAGGCGCTTTTCCGTCCCGATGGTACTAAGCAGCGAATTTTCCGTGTGGAACTAGAGCATCGGCTAAGCTCCGGGTCGGAAGGGTCTGACATGGTGCCCCAGATTGGGTGTCCTATTGCTGCGTACACAGACATAACGTGGTGGGCAGAAATGGCGCAGTGCTGGTCTGATATCAATTGAATCGGAGCTCACATGAACAATGCTAGGGGAGACTGGCCCAACCAGTTCGAAGCGAGAAGTATGTGGCTAGGATTGTTCCTAGATGTTTAGAAAACATTTTCGATGAAAATAGGTTCGTTGTTCGTTATTTCTCGAATAAAATATTTTTGTCGACATTATTTCAACTCCAACCAACTTAAAAACTTAGATTTGATTATACTCTAAGGGAGTCTGTTCTTTTGCTTGAACCCATAGAACAATGGGCGACAGAGCTTAAATAAGCCCATAAGAGCTGTGCTTGTGGAAAATGTGAAAGTGATTTTATCCGTTTACAAGGTTTTTAGGACAGCTACGGTATAATATTTTAAATTATTTTCAATTAATGATTCATTTTCATTAATAGTTACGTACAGAAAAGCAAAATTATCAACAGTAGAAGAAGGGGTGTTAAAATGGACACCCTAAGCCATTTCCCAATTTCCTCCACAGTTCAACACTACAACTATGAGTCGATAGCGCACATGAACTGAGCCACTAATAGTTAATACAAAAAATAAGAAGAAGTACTCAAATATAGTATTTTTCGTAGTTTTCATGAGCATTTTCGAAAGCAGTTTTTTGGAGGTAAAATGAACATTAAGAATCGACGTACGGCTTTGTTGAAACTCGTAAAACCAATTTTTGACAGTCACTATCAAAGGTGAAGAGTCATCGACGTCCTTTCCTCCTTTTCCTTTTATATAAAAACATGCGATCAAAACAAAGCTCGATTCGGCTTAAATTTTGACAGTAGCCGTTTACGAGAATGTAACACACGATATTTAATCTTTCTTGCGATAGTGGTACCACATTCGGTTGGAGTTAAAGATATGTAAAAAATCATTCCATTATCATCAATGAAACTATTTTTAACAAAAATTTGAGATCTGCATTTCAGAGATTACAGTATTCAGAACACATTGAGTCGTCAAAAGCGGAAAAAATTTGCCGCTCAAAAAAATTGCCCTAGAAAGATCTTAGCTTTTTAATCATTCCTGTGAATTTTTGTGCCCCTTTTTAATTTCAGATATAGGGAAAATTTGCTGCCAAATACCCAAGAGAGCAACCTCAGGTAGTGTTGGGTTTTACCCACTCGAAATCCTCCAGTCTCCAGCCCCCAATATTTCCCGGACGACCGCTAGGTATTGCTTCAGAGAGCGGCTTTTATGCTTTGCGCAACCTCCTGGCTCTATCAAGTCTCCTAGCTTATTAGTTAACTAACCTGGAGACTGGCAGTTAGCTAACACTGGCGTATTGGTGGTCGACCTGACGCCTGCGTTGCAACTCTTGGACCATTTGAGAGGCGGCTGCACAAACCATCTTCTAGATGTTCGGGTTTTCACACATCTTGTCCGGAGTAGTGTCTGGCCCGCTCAAGGCATGCTCAAGAGTTTCTTCCGCATCCAGCACTCAGGGCACATGAGGTACCCCGCATACCATAACCCTGTGTAGATACTGCCTGAAGCAGCCATCACCTTAAAGGATCTGTGTCGGGTGGAAGTTGACTTCTCCATGGTGCCTCCTGACTCATCTAGATACCACCGGAATGAGTCCGTGCGTTCATCTACCTTTCGCAGACATAGACCATTCCAGCTGTCATCTGATCTGATCTGATCATCGAGAATGATCTTCTTGTACCTCGTATGCCCCTTGTGTCACGTTGGTCGAAGCATTCCACGTCCTCCCTAATGGCTATGCTGATAGGTATCATGCCAGATAGGACGCAGATATAGACTGTTCCGAAAATTATAAATACATCTTCTTTCTTGAATAAAACAAAAAATACAGGATTTTTCGGGTCATTTTATTCTGAAATATAGATAGTAAGTATTTTCTTTCTAGTTTCAATTCAAGTTGGGATTATTTTTCGTAGGATACGCGAGTTCTCTAACTTTTCTCTTAACACTACTCATAAGCTTTTGCACAGTGTGTTCTCCGACCATTTTTACCACTTTAAGCCAATCTTTTTCAAATTTTTCAACATTGTCCGCTGGTTTGACATATTTCCTCAGCTTTGCCTTGGTCAAAGCCCAAAAAGTTTCAATAGGGCGAATTTCAGGGCAGTTTGGAGGATTCATCTCCTTTGGGACACATGTGAAATTATTTGTTTTACACCACCCTAGTGCATCCTTAGAGTAATGGCAGGAAGCAAGATCGGGCCAAAAGATTGGAGGATTGTTATGCTGCTTAACCATGGGTAACAACCTTTTCTGCAAACACTTTTTCACGTGAATTTCACCATTCTTTGTGTCATTCGTAATGAATGGACGAGATATTTTCCCACATTCACAAATGGCCTGCCAAACCATTACCTTCTTGCCGAATTTTTCGGTGTAAATGGCTTTCACTGGTCCAGGGACATCCTTTCCCTGGTTTCCGTGATGTATAAAATTGTGGTCCTGGCAGAGTCTTATAGTCCAGTTTTATGTAGGTTTCGTCATCCATGATAACACACCCCATTTTTTTGGTCAGAAGTTTGTCATAAAGCTTCCGAGCTCTCGGTTTCACAGATTCAGCTTGTTTTGGATTTCTTTTTGGCTGTTTCTGCTTCCGACGGGTCTGCAGACCCATTCTTCCCTTGGCACGCATAACGTTACTCGCCGAGGTTCCAAGCTTTCTCGCCACATCTTGTACTGATACTGAAGGATGCCGCTTGTAGTATTCCTTAACCTTTTTGTCCATTGAGGGATCAACAGGCCCGGGTTTTCTACCACGTCTTGGGGCATCAGTAAATGTGCACTCTTCACAATACTTTCCGCAATGCGGTTTGAACTGCTCCGACACTTATACCTTCTTCTCTGGCTAATTTTCTTATAGAAAGACCACTCACGGTGCCCCATTTGTGCACAATTCGCTTTCTTTGCTCGGGAGAAAGGCCACGCATTTTCAAAATTTCTCACTAAATGTTAGAAAAAATGACAGCATCTGTTTCTTTTGGATGTAAACAACAGGACGCAGCCAACGTTTGGTTGAATACTGCACGTTATTTGAAATGACGGTTGGTCGTAAGTGTATTTATAATTATCGGAACGGTCTATAGCGTCATATGACACTGTACGAAACGCACTCGCAACCTTCAGGCACATGAGCCTGTAGGTACTTTCCAGTTTACCACGATAACTGTTAGTACCTAGCGCAAAGCCGACGATCACAACTCCTACAGGGAACTTGACTTTCAACACCTTGTCATACATGACATTCTACAACACCAGTCCCAAGATAGAACTTTGCGAATGCACTTCTGACCCTCGTCCGTGTAGTAAACGATTCTGGAAGTAATTTTTGTACAGCGACACCGGTACATGGACGCTCCTGATCGCGAGCGCTATGGAGTCCCAGCTGGTGCTATTGAACGCGTTCTTCACGTCAAGCATGATGATTGCGCAATAGCGTATTCCCCTTCTCTAGCGCTGGAGTGCTAACCCCGTACCCGTCTTAGTGACCTACCGTCTAGTGGACTTACCTTTCTGGTTGCGGAACTGGTTACTTGCCAGACCGTTTACACCCTCCGTGTACCTCACTAGTCTATTGAGAACAATCCTCTCAAGCATCTTACCCGCAGTGTCCAGCAGGCAGATAGGCGGTTTCCCAGCCTTCAGCAGTAAGACCAGTCTCTGCCGCTTCCACCTGTCCGGGAAGAGATAGTCATCTAGGCACCTCTGCATGACAGCCCGGAACAGCCCAGAGGCGGTTTTTATCGCCTACCTGATTGCCAGGTTAGGGATACCATCCGGTCCCGGTGCCTTGCTCACCTTTAGGGAGTTGGCGATCATGATGAGTTCCTCATTCGTAACCCTTGCCTCCTCCTCAACGTCGACACGGCTGTCGTCGCTCTCGGATTGGATGCTCGGCCAGCTAGCCAATCATCCCTTGGTGCCCCTTCTGCTTTTACCCATGCTGAACAGGCTTAAGCTGGGCCCTAAGCCCTTGGGCTGCCCGGGACCGCCGTTAGGCATTACTTCAGGGAGAGGGCCAGTCGTACTTTTAGCACTTACCTCTCCGAGTAGCAGAGCAACCTATGTAGGTTAGTTAGTTAGCTACTGACTGGGGCATGTCGATGGTTGCCCGTCGATTGGTGCCTTGCAAAACATTTACGATCTGTGATACAGCCTTGATGACCGCACTCCGTATTTCCCTATTCTCACACATCCTTCGCACAATATTCTCGGGCGTGGTGTCCATCCGACTTATTGCCACTATTTCGTGCCTTATCCGCTCGAAACGCGAACATGTGAAGAACACATGCTCCGCGTTTTCATCCTCTCCCGTACATGAGGGGCACGTAGGGGACTCGGCATACCCGAACCTATGCAGGTACTGCCTAAACCAGCAATGGCCTGACAGGATCTGTATCAGATGGAAGGTTACTTCCCCATGGCGCCTAATAATCTAGCATGCTAACTCTGGAATGAGTCGGTGTGTCCATCTACCCTTTGTAGTGTTGAACCACACCCCTTGCCACATAGCCATCGAAAATGACCGTATGGTGTTGCGTATACCTCTCGTGTCGCGTTGGTCGAAGCACTCTACATACTCTCTGGTGATGATGCTGATGGGCATCATACCAGCCAAGACACAAACCGCCTCGTACGACACTGTTCGGTATGCGCATCGTACAGGCACATTAGCCTGTACGTACACTCGAGCTCGCCACGATGGCACGAGGTACCTAAAACCTTGGACCACACTGGTCCTCCATACCTGAATATGGACGTAGTCACGCTAGCAAGGACTTTGCACCTGCTCCTACGGACCGCTGAGCTGTTTGCCATCATGCGGGACAATGCCGCTACAGCTATGGAAGCAGGTATAATCGAAGTTGAGTATAATCGAACGTGAGCTTGTCATCGGTCATGATCACCAGAAACTTCAAGGAACGTTTTGAGGCGATAGTGCATGCACCAGCACTGATCGATGCCTCCTGCTCCGATTTCCTATTATTCACTACGATGACCTCGGTCTAATGGTGCGCTAGCTCCAGTTTTCTGGAGTGCATCCAATCTTCCACTACGCGTATGGATAGCGCGGCCTTTAACTCCACCTCTCTAATTAACTCGCCGTAGACCTCAAGAGCTATATCGTCGGCGAAGCCCACAATCACCACTCCTGGAGAGAGTGTAAGTTTTAACACGTCATCATACATGGCATTCCACAATACCGGACCCAGGATGGTACCTTGCGGTACACCCGCGGTAAATGGGACGCTTTTCTGACCCTCGTTTGTGTTGTACACTGGCACTCGATTCTGAAAGTAGTTACCCAGGATCTTGTACAACGGCGCCGGCACTCTGAGGCTCTGTAGCGCTAAGGCTATGGAGTCCCAGCTGGCACTGTTAAACGCGTTCTTCACGTCGAGCGTGACGATCGCACAGTAACGAATGCCCCTCCTTTTACGTTGTATTGCAACCTCAGCCGTTCTGGTGACGGAGAGAATTGCATCCACCGTAGACCTACCTTTTCGAAAACCGAACTGGTTGCTTGATAGACAGTTCTCACTTTCTGTGTATTTCACTCTCCCCCTCTCAAGCATCTTGCCCGCTGTGTCCAGCAGACTGATTGGTCTGTATGCCGATGGGTCACCTGATGGTTTCCCGACCTCCGGCAACAGCACCAGCTTCTGTCGCTTCCACACGTCCGTGAAGAGGCAGTCGTCAAGGCATTTCTGCATGGCCACCTTGAACAACCCGGGGGCTTCCTTAATGGCCGTTTTGATGGCCAAGTTTGGGATTCCATCCCTGTGCCTTGCCTATCTTTAGGGAGTTTACGATCTCGATATATTCATCTTCTGTCACCCTTACCGCATCGTCTGCCTCCGCACGACTGCCGTCACTCACGGTTGGTGGTGCTCGTCAGCCGGAGGCCAGGGACTTGGTTCGTGGCTTAGGAAGAGGCCCTGATTGATCGTTTCTAGCATCGCTGGTGATTGTTCAGCCGGGGCTATCGCACCTCTTGGTCATATCGATCCTGTAGGCGTCACCCCACGGGTTCGAATTGGCACTGGCGCATAGTCGTTCGAAACAGGCTCATTTACTGGCTCTGATTGCGCTCTTAAGCGTTGCCTTAGCGGATCTGAATGTGGCACCGCGTTCCTCTCTTTGCTCATCGGAACGCGCACGTTGCATCCTCCGTCTTGCATGGAGGCATGCACTACGTAGGCCGGCTATCGTTTCGCTCCACCAGTATGTCGGTGGTCTACCCTCCCTAGGCTGACGAGACCTAGGCATCGTGGCGTCGCACGCCCATGACAACATCGCATTTAGATGATCCGCACCCGGTTGTGGTTCACCCCCTTCGCTTCCATCTAATGGCCTGACCGGATACATCTGCATCGAAATGCAATGTTTCAGAGCCGCAGAAGTATGGAATATTGGCCCTACTCGCTGCTTGCTCCCTCACGCCTGTCTCATAGCGAACCGATTGTTGATCGCTATTCTTGTAGCCGTCGTCTATTCTCCAGTTCGTGATCAGTCCCGGGCTGCACTTCACATCGATAATCGATTCCGCACCGTTCCTGCTGTAGGTGCATTTCGTGCCAACGTTAGCCTAGTCTAAGTTGAGCTTTTCCAAAGCTTCCAACAAAATCTGGCCCCTCTGGTTTGTACAGCGACTTCCCCACTCAACAGCCCAAGCGTTAAAGTCGGCGCAACCACCAACGGCCCTAGGCCCGTCAGTTCCGCTGTTGTTTGGTCGATCATCTGTGCGAACATTTCAGTAGATCAACTTGGCGGAGCATAGCACCTGCAGTAGAATACTCCATCCACTTTGGCTATCACATGTCCCTGACACAATCTCCTGAACCGGGGACCTGCCTGTCGTGCATATGGCCGTCCCTACCGTTTCCGGTAGGGGTCCGAGACGATGGCCACGTCTGACAGCGACTCAGAGGCTGCTTGGTGTAGCAACTGCTGCGCCGCATAGCAGTGATTCAGGTTTAATTGTATCAACCTGCGGTTTAGTAGCCAGCCGTGCAGCCGGACACTTGGGGCCTCCCATAGCGTGCTTGGCGTCCCGTTTACCGGTGCATACCAAACACTTGGGAGGTGCGCCGGCGGCATAAATTGGACCTGTCTGGCCCTTTGCAAGACCAGGATTTATGCCCCCGCTCAAAGCACCTGAAGCAAACATCAGGCTGTTGGAAGCCCCTTGTTTGGTTATAAGTGTATCAGTTTGACGCAGAGTAATTGCCCTTATAAGTTTTTGAAAAAGTTATCTTCCTAGGGGCACCAAAATTCACAGTAATGAATAAAGAGATATAATCTTTTATTTTCTCCAAACCTGTGTGTATCAGTGTAATTGTTGTGGAAAGTGGTTCGCTTTTGAATGAAAAACTTTGATCGATGAAAAAATTTTGATCGATCGATTGTGGAAGCAGTGTGACGAATCGAGGTGACGAGACAGGAGATCGTGATTATCGAATGGGTGGTTATACCCGAATATTCTATCAAATTTAAAACTTTCAAGTAAATCAATAATGTCCCTACATTATGTGAGACCTAAAGTAAACTAATAGGAATCCACCATGGTTCTAAATTAGTTAAAAATACAGTTTTTTTTTACTTTTTGATCGAGTGTTTATGTTCCATGTTCCGTTTCCTGATCAAAAGTTGTTTAGATATTTTATGCACAAAGGAAAAAAAAGATAATGCAAAGTTGTCTATTTCCTATCGGTTTTTATTCCAATAAGGCGATTGCTAGTCTAACTGAAGGCGCAATTGACTATTGATTCATTTGTTCAAGAATAGTTAGTTTTAATTGTAACTAGGAATTAAAATACTTTTAAGATTTGACTGTTGAAAGTTGTAAAAATTATTGATTTCGTTTGTTTTATGAAAAATGGTTGCTCCATGTAAAATGGTTGCTTGATGAGAATGGTTCAGAATAAAATTTATTTTATCCCGATCTATGCAATCATTTTTTTCATGAGAGCATTCACAAAATTGTAATGGTCCCCGTGGTTCTGTGGTTGGCGATGTCGGTCGGCTAATGATAGAATATTAGTTTGTTTGTTTTTTTTTTCTTCTATAAGACCCGCAAGAATAAAAAATTGTTTTCGATACTTTACATTACTCGTATGATAAGAATACTGGTTGGTAATCGATCAAATTCCTAGGAAATAATTTGAGTATTGGTACTGGCTAAAGATTGATCTGTACCTTATATGAGAGGGTGGAGGGTAAACTTCGCCATAACTACGAATGCTACGAATGAGTTGAAACTAGGTGGCCCTCCATGGTTTTTTAATATCTCTACAATACTCGTTTGTTTTAAATAACGTTTTGATCAATAGACAAATGTTCAGAGAACATTCTACTTACAGTCATACAATTGATACTAATAAAAAATCTATCTTTCAAAAACTTGTAGTTCAATGCTCAGCAGAGTATTAAACTTCTCCATCAACAACACTCTCCTCTAAGCAGTTGTGTTCCAACGTCGCTTCGGAAAACCTCCTCCGACTGTTTTCCCGCGTTCCGAATACAATTGTGCCTACCATGTGCCAGACCATTATCGTTGAGTGTGGTAGGTATCTACAGCAATTCTCATCATTCCCCTTCTGCATCATCATCATCATCACGAGACCATTCCCGAGTGGACGAATTTGCATATAATGAAGTGGCTGTAACCAGAGACTATCCCCTTCCGATTTGGGAACAGTGAGGCATAGACGGTTTGATACCCGCTCCCCAGAACGGACTTGGCATCAGTCAAACATGGGCATTTTCTGCTGATGTGTCCATGTCAGTTTTATTTGGGAGTCAAATTTACCAAAATTGATAAATTCGAATTTTCACATACCTACCAACTGGTTGACTGTGTTCTATTGTTAGCTCAATTGATGTACAAAATCCGGTTGGTGTAGTTATCACCGGCGATTTAGACCTCGGCTGTAACGAACCATTGCATAATCCGCCAGAGCATGTTATTATGTTGTATCCTGGAAACAGTGACAATATCCACCATAAACTGCATTCCTCGTTTTTTACTCCACCCACCTCCGCGTTGCGATATTCATCAGGCTATTTGGAAGCCCCCACTCGTATGACCATGCGGTAGTAATGTGCATCCCGGTATTGTTATAAACTGCATGATATTTATGCGGACTTACTTTCCGAATTCACAACGCAGCACACAGTTGGGCCGCGATACTGCGGACCTCTGGTGAAGTGAGTTTTATGCAGTTATCACATATCATGAAAATTTATGCTCACATTCACAAGCATTATTTTCTGCGGCTCTGGCTCTGCCAGCCATCCATGCGACACTTGCCACCGCCCTACCGCGTGACGACCAGTCACACACATGGCCATCCGTTATGGGCGTGTGAAAGTTATTTTCACGAGCCTGTCACAAATTGGGTAGGCTACATTCAGTTCATTCAGCAGAGTAAGTTCAAGTGGAATAGTGCACCGTTTGTTCGGCTAACTTCGCACCATTCTATCATTTGTTTTGGATTAGTTTTCGGAAGTTACAGTCAAAGCTGTTACTTCTGGTACTAATTAGAGTTCTGTTGGCTTTTGATGCATGCAAGCGAGTTTGCATAACGTTCCGAATGGTGCACAAAGCACAAGAGTCGATTTTAAAGGATGGAATAATTGTTTTAGATAGATAACTAACAGTGACTAAAAATCTAGAACTATAAACAATATCATTGTTATTATAGCGAACTCTTATCCTCGATCAACAAATTTCTTGCATAAGCGAAAAATAAAATTACAAAAATGATTTCTCAGGCCAAAATATATTCCCAAATGTCGGTAGAAGTCTAATCATATCTAAACGTCGGGTCTGTTCCTAAGTCACGTGGTAATATTTTGGTCAAATTTCCAAAGGAGAAAACATTTATTTTTCAAACAAATTGCATAAAGGTGAAAACGTTGCTATTAAAAAAATAATAATTCTTGATTCAATGGAAAGATTTTCGATGAAAATATTGAAATAAAAGTCAGAAATAATATAGACTGCTTGATTCGCTCCGTAACATCTGTCTCCCTTTCAACCTTTTTACGTGATTTTTTGTGGTTTTTGACAACCTCTTTCCTTACTATTTCAATGACCACGTCGTTCAATAGTTAGCTATAAAATAGAGTTATACATATCAGTTTTACAAGTCATCAGAAGGATTATTCTGTAGCAGTTGAACAATGTTTATCTTTCATTACCATACAATAAATCGAATAAAAATATTTGCATCGGTCTTGGATGATAAATAATCCAATTCCAATTTTCTAACGAAACTCACATTCGGTTAGAAACTTTTCCTTGCATCTGCTATGGTAATAAGCTCAGGTATTCATTCAGTGCAAACTTGTACAATGTTTCTTTTCGGCAGAAATTTCCATTTCCAGCGAAAGTGAAAGTAGAGCAGCATAAGTTATCGCACATCCAACATATCCTCTCACGTAACAGGTACTTTCTTCTTATCACAAGTTGCTACAGGAGTGCCTACAACATACCACCGCATGGAGCCTCGGTCGGAACTCCTTGTTCAATTCCAGTTTTGAGAGAGAGAGAGACTGAACAGCGGTGACTTGCCCGATTGCATGATTCAACAAAAAAAGTAAAGTAACCGAGCTTCTGTGTTCGTCCGACCGGTCGGCCGGCATTCGTTTATGTGCCGTCAAATTGAAACACCTGAAATCAACCTTTCTCTATCTCTGACCACTCACTTGTCTGAATCAAGTACGTAAGTGGATGCTGAAAGGTATTGGTTATGGAACATGAGACGGGTTTCTGATTCATTATCATTTTGAAAAGCTGCAGAGAAAAAACTTTAAAATTGCGAAAAATATTGATACATAATTTGAAAATTGAAATGTTTATAGGGAACATTGAAGTCTCAAGCAAAATTATTAATATTAACCAGTGTCTACACCAGCCTACTTATACCCAATAAGGTTTCACTTTTCTTGTTAAAAAGTTTATATTTTTATGTTAGAGTATCTTGAAAGAAGTGAGAAATTTAACCAAAAAAACTTTTTCCCTCTGCCCCTGTTGCCGCGAGGATGCATCTCCTGTGGTTTGTAACGTTAAACTAACCGAGCAAGTTGATTGCCGAACTGTGGTTTGCTACTATCGGCACAAGGAGCAAAAGTTTATCCCGCCCCAACCGACTAAAGTGATTCGGAGTGTGATAGCGCAGTCTGGAGAGTTTTCAACAATCCTTGCAAAGGAAAATACTTTTGAAGGCAACCTCAGATTGGTGCTAGAGAAGACTATAAAGTTTTGACGGGATGGTAACAATTTTTGTTCGCCTTATCAAAGAATCCGTTTATGAGAGTAGTTTTTTCACAGGTGAAATTTTGACTGCTGCTGAAAATGATAACGTTGGCAGATTGGCTGTGACACTGTGCGACGGAAAGCCATGAAAACGAAAATGACTCTTGTCTACACGTTTTATTTAGTGCTTACTTCTAACACCAGCTGCACTGACGATTTATTAAAGTTTTATCATTCGTTCTAGTGTTACAATTCAGACTCGATTTTACAGTCTCCATTTTTTCTACTCTTTTTCTCATAGCCTTATCTCCCGTATTATTGAGATAAAATTTTTTTTTAATTTCAATTTAAAAAAAAAAGAGTTGAATTTTTTTTTATTTTTTTTTTAAGAAACTTGAAGTTAATACGCAACTTTTAAAAAAAAGTCCAGGATGGAGGAATGAAAAATAATTTTTTTATGGCAGATTGATTTTTTTATGAAAATTCTAATTCAAACATTTTTCAAAATATTTGTATTCTGATGATTTCAAAAAATACAGAGAGTAATTTTGAATCAAAAAGCTCTTGGTAGTAAACATTCTAAAGGCATTGGTTTTCGAGTTATTTCTAATTTAAGCTCGAAAAATTATAATTATTTAGGAAAATACACGTTTTTCTTAATTTGTCTATGGTTCTCCAGCAAAAACCATACGGTCATTGGAATGCTTGATCAAAAATATACAATTCATTCTTTGACAACAAAACGATTGGGCGAACGGTTCTCAAGTAAAGAGTTAAATGTTCTAAGTGATATAAATATATATAAGAATCAAATATTTATTTTCGAGTTTTATTATCTTAGGAAAATATTTTTTATGACATAGATACTTTACAGAACTAGTTTCACCTTATATTTTATATACATCATAAGTAAATGAATCGTCATCTTTTGAAAACAGCTTCGTTTGTATCTTATTTTCTGAAATCGGAACAAAAGAGTTATACTTTTGTGTGGCAGCTATTATTATAGATTTTTGAAAATATTGCTTCATTATGTTACTCCTTGTTCATATTTTTCATATGATACCCAACTAAATGACACTTTTGATGAATTTTTATTACTTTTCTGATTAGACCAATCATACAATTCTTTTGCGCTTGTAATGGAATGTTCATGTTCATTAGTTAAACTTGCATTTCCTGCCATTCGTTTGAATATGCCACCAATTGCATCGCATGGGCCTTTACCATGAGAAGTCACAAAAAAAATGCCACTCTGCATCGACGTTATATTTTGTTTCGAACTTGAAAAGACTTGCAAAGTTTTTTCTATTTTTATATTGTGAGGCAGCTCCATCAGACAATAATATCGCTTTTTTAAACTCTATTGTTGTTTTCAAAAAACCCATTAATTTGGCAATGAACACCTGAACCGCAACAGTATCATGATGGAGTACTTCCAATATTATGATGAAGCTGATATTCTTAAGTGTTCCAGATTCTGAATAGTAAACAACGAAGGGATGAATGGTGACTTGACTATCATTCCAATAACTACACGAATCACAAATTGTTAAAGACGTATTAAAATGAGCTTGACTGTTCAATATTTTCAATTTTGCAATAACGTTTTCGTTTAATATGCGTAAGCTTGATGAGCATCGATGATCAGGAAAGGGTTTACAGCATTTGGGCTTGGTGTATTCCATTTTCACTTTATTCATCTTCACAAAATGCAAACTGTTACAGGCAAACTTCGATATAAGGTACATTTCGAATTTTGATTTGTACTTTATATCGAATTGTACCTTATATCGAATCATGGAACATTTTCAACAATAGGGCTTCAAACACTTTATTTTGTTGTCTTTTGTCTATGTATAGTTTATTTTGGAAATAGTATCCAACTATAAGTGTGAACCGACAATTCAAATCACATTTTTTTGCTTTTTTGGAGCCTTTCAGTCGCGTCAAAAAAAAGGTAGTCTAGAGCATTAAAAATTAAAAAAAAATCAAGCCATTATGTTATTATTACTAGTTTTTATTTACCATTTATTTACAAACATACACATTTTTGTATCGAAAATACTTCCTTTTTTTTTCTTGGTTCAATTTTAATTTTTGGTTCAATGAATAAGAACCATGAATATCTGCTTACGGATTGAGATCTTTTTCAATTATTTCTCCGTTCCTTAGGATTTCGAAACATGCATTTTTCTCGTTGAATTTTAAAATGACCGTTTGAACTAATTTTTCATTACACATAGAAGTGGCCCAGAAATGCACATTACGTAGTGGTTTAAAACGTGATCTTCAACCTTTTGAGTGTAAAAATGCCATTTAAATGCTATAGTGTATTTGAAAAATTTTGTTTATATCTTAAGGAGAAACTTTTGATGCAAATAGATTCTTGATTAATCTGCCTAAAAGTGAGATGATCATTTTATTTAGTTTATTATTTATCAAATCAAAGTGAAATCTCTAGCAAAGTTGTAGGTAATTTTATGTAGAAAAATTTTGCTGAAGACACTTTGGTTCTACCACATACAGGTAGTTTCATAAACGCACATTCTCGAAATGTCTAAAAAAACAAATACCAATTAACTTTTTGGGGTGTGATTTAAGAGGCCTACTATGTCCTAGACATTTTTTCATATTTGAGAAATACATCATTCTGCCGAACATACTTTAAGCATATTTTCAACTTTTTCCTAGGTTCTATGACGTTTTTGATAAAAATTCTCTTTTTTAAATCAATACTTGTTTCAGCTGAGAGAGTGTTCAAGTGCGGTTTATGAAAAAAAACTGGGTGTGGAACATTGATCACACAGATTGTTCAGAAGTCAAACTTTGAGTTAATTTTTTTTATCAGCTCTCCCGTTCCCATCCACACTATATCATGTTTTCTCGGCAAAATTAAATTTTTGTACGTTTTTTCAAACTACCGCTGAGTGTAACGTAATTTATGGACACTCCCTAAATAATCAATAGTAAGCGGAAATGTTGACAAGATAACCAGTATGGGGCCATCCACATACCACGTGGACAGATTTTCCACGATTTTGACCCCCCCTCCCCCGCCGTTGACAACTGCCCATATAAATTCTGCAAAAATTGTATGGACCGTGGACATTAGCCAACCCTTTCCCCCCTCCCCAAGCTGTCCACGTGGTATGTGGATGGCCCCTATGTTGTTTATAGAAGTTTCCATACCAATTTATGAGTTATTTGTATTATAATATAAATATGTACCTTATATCGAGGTAAAATGTACCTTATATCGAGTGACGCTATATCGAAGGTACCTTATAACGAGGGTACCTTATATCGAAGTTTGCCTGTACTAACACATCTGGAGTAGTGCAATCGTATTTATAAACGAAACCAGATATTATAAGTAACCCAGTAGTTATTGGTTGCGTACTTTACAAACAGTTATTATTAGTAAACAAGTAGGTAGTGTTGCACGACAAACATATTTTTTTATAAAACATTCGGCAAGGGAGAACGTGTAGGTAGACTAAGGTTTAGCGCTTGAGTTTTTTATCCAAACGTTTTGTTGTCAAAGAATGAATTGTATATATTTGATCAAGCATTCCAATGAACGTATGGTTTTTGCTGGAGAACCATGGACAAATTAAAAAAATCGTGTATTTTCCGAAATATTAATAATTTATTGAGCTTAAATTTAAAATAACTCGAAAACCGATGCCTTCAGAATGTTTACTACCAGGAGCTTTTTGATTCAAAATGACTCGTTGCATTTTTTAAAATCATCAGAATACAAATAGTTTTAAAAATGTTTGAATTAGAATTTTCATGAAAAAATTAATCTACCATAAAAAAATTATTTTTCATTTCTCCATCCTGGACTTTTTTTTTAAAGTTGCATATTAACGTCAAGTTTCTTTAAAAAAAAATAAAAAACAAATTCAACTCTTTTTTTTTAAATTGAAATTTAATGTTTATTTTTAATTTTTTTTGGTCAAGAAGAATTTTTTTTCATTCTCAGACAGAGACAGTTTTTCTATACAACCAACGGTTTCTGGGCTACAATGCTTCGAATAGAACCTATGCCAAAAGGCATACGCCCTTTTAGAATGTAACTCATGGGTGTGAAAAATTTCTCCATCTGTGAAAAATGCTCAGTTTGCTAAGCCAAATACGTGTGCAAAGTTTCATTCAAATCATAAATGGTCGATATTCGACCATAGGTCATTTCGCGCGATCTTGCTCACTACCCTCAATTGCGTTACGTAATATATTAATCGACGGTAGAATTTATTAGGGAACGTCCGAAAAAAAAGCTTTTTCCTGCTGGAGTTCAATGGGGTCCTCAATTCTACATTTTTGACGTTGACTAACGTCAATATCGAAGTTAGGCGCCTGAGTTTGACAATCTAGTAATTCAACCAGGGAAAAGTGGTCAGGTTTTGAGCGCTTATATCTCAGTCATTTTTTTTTCAAAATTTCGAGGTTTTGGCATCAACCGATCAGAAATTATTTTACGGATAAATGTATGTAACAAAAATAACCTATTGTTTGAGATACACTATTGAAAAGTTGATAAATAACATCGATTGTCTAAATCATACCGAGCAACCAATCACCACCTCTCTTCACAAGCACAGTCGACACTAACGGATACAACTGGTCTGACTTTGTAAACGATTTGTTGTTGTTGTTGTTTATTCGAGGTCGCTTTCTGTTCCTGATATTTTTAGAGCTATGTTGTAACTTACGAACCAGAGACAAACTGGAAAGAACTTGTAATAAAGGTGGAGTCCTACAGGTACAAGACTCCGCCTTTATTTCAAGTTTCTTCCTGTCTCTGGTTCGTAATGCGAATGCACAAAATATTAATTTCATTTCATGTTGGCAGCCGACGGAGCCGGACCGATAGAGCTCTCGCACATGCAGATTTATACGTGTTGCGTGTTACTGTGCAAAGGATTTTGACACGCGCTTTGTTCATTCCATGACTGTACCGATACCACACGAACGTTGAATGATGATCGTGACGGAGAAAGAAAAGCCGGGTTTAAATTTCTGGCTGATCGCGCTGGCCGCGTTGATACTTAAGCACCTGTCTATCTGGCGGCTGTTATGGAGTTTTCGGTAGCTGCAGAATTGTTAGAAATGGTAGGCAAGTCTACTAAAGAAAACGGGAGAACTAGAATCATCAGCGAATGGTTATCCGGAATGATGATAATTGAACAAACTTGCCAGTGTTGTTACTGTTGTGAAATATAATAGCACCTTTTGGTGCTCTACAATTATGTGATTGGAGTAGTTAAGATTTTTCATCATGTGTAACAGACGAAAAACCGCAAATTTCAGCATTTGCAAGCCAAGAAAATTTCAACATTGCCTCAAGAACGTGTTGGTGGCCCTGAGAAGGGCTGGTTGTAATTTATACTTGTTCTCGTGCTGGATGGTAGCAGATAACAGAAATGAATCACTTACGCTATTGCGTCTTAAAACAAAACGATTATAGTTTGACATCACAGCAGAATTTCCACCTTCATACTCATGTCTACCATAGGCAATAACAAACACGCAACAATCTGCTTCTATTCGAAACGGAGACGGGAACATTTTCTTCTTCCAAGCCGCACAACACGACACAATACATTTTATTTCGTTGCCTCTATGAGAGCTCTATAGGTCCAGCTCGACAGAATGTCCACAAGCAGTGATGGAAACGAAACGAATATGATGCAATCACCGTTTAATCTCCACATGTACACATCATGAAGTGTACAGACCGCGACTAAACTTGAATACTCTCAACACATAATGAAATGATGATATGGTGCGTAGGTTTCTGGGAGAAAATAAACACTTGACTAGACTACATCTGCTCTGAGAAGCGATTCGCTCGTTGCGTTTGTCTCTCCATATGCCGGTCGTTAGGGGAACAAAGAATAGCAGCAGAAGAATATCATGTCGTCTGAGCAGCAGCAGAGGTGTGGTGCGGTGAGAGGGAAAGTGTGGGGGAAGGGACTACTTCGGCAGCGGTTGACATGAGCGAGAGTAGGAGAGCATACATTGTCATTTTCTTTCTTTTTCTGACAAAAAATCATATTCATGGGAAAGAACATAACAAGTTCTGATCGCTCTGTGTAACAGAGCCGAATAACTTCATATACCGAGTTGTGCACATTAAGAACCATATGTTGTGGTGTACACTAACGACAAGCAATATATCGTAAAAAGGAAAGCAAAGAGAGTGAACCAACACCGATACTTTGTTATTCGTATACTGACAACGATGACAACGCATCTTAGGCCTGCTTTATATGTATTCAAAATCGCTAGAGGTGATTTTTTCCATCGCTGTCCACAAGCAGTGTGTCGAACAGTTGACATTTTTGCATGACACCGTATCGAAAAATACTGTTGCCTCCCTTGCAGACTGCGACAGCAGCGTTCAACTGTACGCTTCTCTATTTGAGAGAATCGTGTGACTTAAAGCCAACACGAATGGTTAACGATTCTCTTTTGTGTCGATCTCCAGCCGCTTCGATATCTCGACTGTCGCATTGTGCGAATGACAATAATTGGCAATCATGCGACAGTTTAGCACAGTAATAAGATGGAAAATCAATAATAACTATGTATGTACCTAAGAGAAGAGTGGCCAAGTGGCTTCTTTCTCTTCTTCTTTGCTATGAAACATATCCCCGGTTGAGCATTATTTTCGTCTGCCTTACGCAAAATCCAGTGCAACCAGAAAAATTTATTTATTTGATATTTTTATTTAACAAAAAACACAAAAATGAAATTTGGATTACAAACAACATATAAAACAAAACAACAAAACTTCGTCCATATTTATATCATCATATTACCACTGCCAAACTTTTTTTTTCGTTTTTCTGACTTCTCCGGACTTTTTAAAGAGAGCAGAATGAAGGATATTTGGCGAAACACTTAATTGCTGTTGCAAAATCAAGGGAAAAATTGCTTGTTTTCAAGAAAAGCTTCATTTCACGTTACCACGAACAACTAAATAAACAACATAATAATAAAAAAAATACCTTCACTGCCTTTTCGACTATTGCGTGAGATTTTAAAATTTGGAATATCTTTTTCAGATTTTTCGCATATTTTTAGCCACTGTCGATAAGGTTCTGCATTCTTGGGAAATCGATAAAATCTTACGACCAAACTCTTAGCACTTCATTCAAATTCTTTTTTGCTTTTTTTGTCGCAACGAAAACAAAATTGTGTCCACAATATTTCACTTTTACTTACTCAATGATTGGGTCGAACACAAGCTGTTTAGCAACACGGCAAGCTGAACCCATTTTGAATATTGTCACACACGCGTGCTGTCAAAATCAACCAATTACGTTTGGAGCAAAAAACCTGGAGCAAACCGAGGTATCATCTTGGCCACTCTTCTCTTAGGTATGTACTGCCGAAAAATATCATCAATCGTGTACACCAGAAAATTTGAATCCCAACTTTTAAACTTTTCCATTCGAAAATAGTTCGCTGTAGCGAAAGTCTCATCCAAATTTAGCATATTTTATCAAAAACAGGACAATAAAATACAAATTTAATTAACGTCCTCGTGCCCAAATAAAAATTGACGCTAATGTCGTTTTCAAGTGGATTGATTCCACTTCAATTCGTAATAAATGCAATAAATACCACAGACAGCTACAGTCAATAACACACGAGCCAGAGATTGTCTATACAATGACAACAACATAAAAAACCTAAATTAATCCACCTAGCGGTCAGACCCAGCCTTTCTCATTCAAAATTGTATTTGTAAAAATGGATTTACATGAACGCTTCAATCCAATAGATGTATATTCACTCTTTAGGTTCTAAAATATTGGTGTTGTAATCTATACATATAAAAATGTAGTCCGGTCTGTCTGTCAGTCTATCTGTCTGCCTGATCCATAAGGCTCGAAAACTACCGAACCGATCGACTTAAAAATTTGTATGTAGGGGTTTTTGGTGCCGATAAAGGTTTCTATGATAGTTTGAGACCCCTCTCTTTTCTGGAAGGAAGGGGTCCTATACAAATGAAACATAAATTTCTGCACAACTCAAGAACAAACCAAGTAAATTAAACCGAATTTGGCATGTGGATGTTTCAAGAGGTAACAAATATGTCCATAATAGTTGGACGCCCTTCCCTTTTCTGGAAGGAAAGGGTTCCACACAAATGAAACAAATTTCTGCACATCTCGAGAACTGATCAATTAAATGGAACCAAATTTGGCAGGTGAATGATTTTAGTGGTAAAAAATATGTCCATAATGTTTTGATACCCCTCCTTCTTTTGAAAGGAAGGGATGCCATACGAATGAAACACAAATTTCTGCACGTCTCGAGAACTAACCGAGTAAATGTAACCAAATTGAGCATGTGAATGTTTTTAGGGGTAACAAATATGTCCATAATGGTTCTGGAAGGGAGGGGTTCCATGCAAATAAAACACAAATTTCTGCACATCTCGAGAGCTAAACAACTAAATGGAACCAAATTTGGCAGGTGAATGTTTTTAGAGTTAACAAATATGTTCCATAATCGACCTCAGGGAACATATGCTTCCCGAAGAGGGAGGGACGTCGAACCATTATAGACATATTTGTTCCCTCTAAAATTATTCAACCAGAATGATGCTCAGAGGCCAGAAATTATCTTAAATACCATTTTGAAATTCAAGATAGCGACTTTCGAGTATCTCTGGAACCAGAAGGATGCAATGAACCAACAATTGACCTCAGGTACCATTTTGAATTGCTAAATGGCAACTTCTAGGAAACAGTCGAAAATGACCGAATAATACTCCATATGGATATTTCCGTAATCAAGATGATGCATAGAAACCAAACATTGACCATGGACACCATTTTGAATTTAAAGACGACCACTTTTAGTTTCTGGAAAACAACCAAAATAACTAAATACCTCCCAATATGGGTATTTCCGGTGTCAGATTGATATCAGAAAATCTGCTGAAAATGACCGAATACCACCCAATATGGATGTAATCAGAAATAATGCGATGTACAGAAGCCAAAAGTCTAATATGTTGTCATTTCGATAAAACCAATCATTTCAAACGATTTTTGACTTTGATCGTATCCTATGGCCGATTCGCAAGGAATCGCAAAGAATCAATGAATTTTCATAACTTTTAAGCCACATATCAAATTGTTATGAAGTTTGTTATTTGTAAGTTCGAGAGATGACTGGTTCGTATGACTCTAGTTATGTTCAAATAAGTCATGTAATCTTTGAGATAATAAACTTTCGTTGTTCTATTAACAATTTAATACATAGCGGTCGCTTAAGTTCGATTATAATCAAATGAAATGGGAACGTATAGGGCAGCCAACCACGTGTTCAATCATAATTCATCAGTTAACCCTTAACTAGCCCGCTCATCTGATAATAATATTGATCAAATCGGTTGTGTAGTTTCTGAGATAATGAAGTTTCGTGATTTTCACATTTCGGTACATTACAGATGAAGTTGCAGTTCGATTACAGTAAAATTCAATAGGGTGTTATGAGCCAGCTAGACTTATTATTGACACTAATTTTGTGGAAATCAGGTCAGCCATCTCTGAGAAAAGTGAGTAAGTCCAAGTAGTATTCGGAATATGTTCTTTTTGATAGCTGGATTTCACATTTTTGAACATAACAGGCAAAGTAATAGTCTGATTGCAAAACAAATCAATAGAGTCTCATGGGGCAACTAGACCTTCCATTTGACACTGGTTTTATGAAAATCGGTTCAGCCATCTCTGAGTAACATGAGTGAGATTAAACAGTCTCCAGAACACGTTTCTTTTCATAACTTTCTAACCACATGTTCAATCTTTATGAAATTCAAAATTTAAAGGTATTCTAAGTAGCCCGTTCATTTGAAACCAATTTTGTTCAAATCGGTTGTGTAGTTTTCGAGATAATGATGTTTCATTATTTTTACATTTTGATACATAACCTCTAAACTAAACATCCGATTACAATAAAATTCAATTGGGTCTTATGGGACAACAAGACCTTTCATTTGCAATTAATTTCATGAAAATCGATACAGCCATCTCTTAGAAAAGTGAGTGAGAATAAAAATCTGCACATACACACACACACACACACACACACACACACATACACACACACACATACAGAAAATGCTCAGCTCGTCGAGCTGAGTCGAGTGATATATGCCATTCGGCCCTTTGGAGCACTTTTAAACTTTCGGTTTTGCAAGTGATTGCTATACCTTTCTAGGAGAAAGGCAAAAAAGTGAGCGAGAGAAGTGTTGTTCATATTGAATTCGTGACAAAAATCAAGAGATAAAGCAGATCGCATGAAACTTCAGTAGCGGCTACTGTCGCGTAGTGTTTCATTCCACAGAGGTAATCACAAAAATTTTGGTACTGTCGTGTGAATACTGTAGCGTACCAGTACATTTCCCTACCCTGTCCACAAGAAATCAGTTTCGTACATCCGTGTTGCGTAGGTAAGAAAATCTGTAGGAACTGAAAATAAAGGCGGAGCTTATCAAAAGATCGCTCTGAGCCAGATGAAAGAATGAATGAGATGTATTTTTAGTATATTAGTATTACGACATACGAAATCAAAATTTTCGAACGTTGTAGAATGGTATAACTGGAAATAACTAAGTCACACCCCTTTTCCCAGTTATACCATTTCACAACGTACGAAAAATTTTTTATGTCAAAGCGGATATCGCGCGCTATCTGACCATGAAGCATTTATGCGATAATTGAATGAAAATTGCAATTGCAACAACCGGCCTTTTTCAAGACTACTAAATGTATTTGGAAGAGCATAATGAATGGTTATTACTAAACTGCAACTGTGGTTTGATGCTGCTGCAAATGCACAGCAGTGTGATGTTTATTACGATTTGTTAATACTGTGCATGACAAGCGGTATATACGAAACAAATCCGATTTTAAACAGAAAAGTTCGGCACGTTCTGCTCACGATGCTAAGTCCGTTTTAGAAAATTCACAATACTTCATCAACAAGGATGTAACGTCTTGAAGAAGACGGCTATTGTTTGACATCACAGCAGAACTGCAACCTTTATATCCGATACAAGAACGGGAACATTTTCTTCCTTCAAGCCGCGCAACACGACACGATACTTATGTTATATTGTTGCCTTTATAAGGCAACAATAGGTTGGCAGGAGAAATGAAACAATTCACTTGGAGCAGCAAACGTACGGCGGTCTGAACTTTGCGGGAAGTAATAGTAGAACGTTTGTTGTAATGCGCCAAACGGAAAGCATCCGACAATGGTTCTCCTTATAACAAGGTTTGACCTGTTGTGGAAAATTTCCTGGCTCCTTTGTCACTTGCCTCCGGTGCCATCGCAATGTTACATTTGTTGGCAGGTAGGGTATATAAGCATGTATAAAACGTTTGACATCACAGCAGAATTTCGACCGCTTCACACCATTAAATTGATTAACCCTAGTCGAGTGTATTTCCAACGCTATTGCAAAAAAATTATTGAGATAAGACAGGCTGTCATAATTCTACGTTAACTTGCGGTCGTATATTACAAAAAAGTTATATGCTGGGCTGGAGCTAACCTAGTATGAGCTTTATCGATTTAATGTCAAACAATTTTTAAATTTAAAATTTTCGCTTGAATCGTTCCTGAGATCAGTTTTATTTTGAGAAGGTCTCATTTTGTCAGGAGGAAGGAGTCTTAATCGAATGTCAGTTTGATAATATGAATGATTAGAACATCATGAATATTTACAGTTTTGAAAAGTTAGAATAGAAAAGTAAAACTGGAAATACTCATCAACAGATGACAGATTGATAAATTCGACGCGATTTAATTTTATTTGATTTGAATCGATTTTAGACTGGACCTGGACCGGATTTGGTACTGGACTGGACGGAATCGTTCACTTTTGAATGTTATTATTTTCTATGGGCTTGATTTTTGACGTAGAATAATGTTCTACGGCAACATAAAGACGCAAAATAAAAAACCGAAAACATCGTGAGCGATACGAAAATTAACCACTTTCAAATGCTTAAAACGCAGTCAGTTTCCAACTGATTACCTTCATTCTTATAGAAATTGGTTGGTAGCTTTGCGTCCATCAAAGTGCGGAAAATTGTGATTTTATGACGTGTTGCATTATTGATATATGTAGAACCTTTTTTAACGCATATCTCGACCAATCAAAGCTGAAAGTAAGGCCAAATATCAGGCGAAACTCTTAGTCTCAGTGTAAATCAAACTCAACAACTAATTATTATTTTTCTACCCCACACAGCCGATACTGAAGTATACAAACGGGTTTTTGTTGCAGTTTTGCTCGCTCGAGTGCACAATGACACTCCCAACGGAAGTATATTTCTTAGTAGTTACTATACAAGCTAGCATGCACAAATTTATACAGTATCCATCGTCTGTCTGATCACTGTTGCCAGAGGATGATTTATTGAAAAGTGAGTCGACCAGCAGCAAGCAAAGCTGCAGCTAAGGGCAGCAGGCGGCGATTTCAAATATAGTATGTTTGTATGCCATCCATAGGGGACGCATCAGCAGAGGAAACCGGCGGACCGCACTCGTGTTTGAAAATTCACCTTCCACGGCGCTAGGTTTTTTATCGCTGAAATTATATTATATTTTAAAAAATTCCTCCATTTATAGAGTCAAGTATGCCCTTCAAAATGAGACCAAGAGATATTTTTCATGTTTGCCCCAAAAAGAATGACATACAAATGAGAAACGCATATTTTTTGGTGAAAAATATTAATAACTTTGAGTAAAATAGAGATATTTACGATGTCAGCATTGCAAATTGTTTCTCTTAAAAAGCTCTAAAAGTCGTTCAAAGACAGTTTTGAGATGGATCTTGAAATAAAAAAGTTAGAGCGTAAAATGTGTTTTTTCAATAGATATCGGTTGTTTTCAAAGGTAGAGAAAAACTTTTTTTTACAAAGTTACTTAAAATTAATGGAGCTATAACATTGTAGAACAAATTTTTCTTCTATCTACAAAGATAAAAAAGTTAGATACTTGATTGCATCGAAAATGTTGGTTACCCTAATTTTTGATAATTTTTCAATAAGCGCTTTATAATATGTGACAACTTTGTAGATGAAAGATTTTCTCTAAAATGTTGCTATAGAGTTCTAGACCCAAATTTCCCCCTAAATTTGGTTTCTGGACCATTGTGCATTGGTCCTTAATGGAGATGCTGAGCCTGTAGGTACCTTCAAGTTCATTTAAACAACACTAAGTATAGACTAAGCCACACTGGCAAGAAGTTTTTGCATGCTGCCATACACTGCTGAGCTAATCGACATCATTCGAGATAGTGGTGCACCTGCAATAGCCGTTGAAGCCCACTTAAAGGCATAGTTGACGTGGCTCTTAAACGTGAGCTTGTCGTCAATTATAACCCCCAAGAACTTTAAAGATCGCTGTGAGGTTATGATGTAATCTTCGAATCTGACCACTACCTGCTGCCCTAATTCACGGTTCTCATTGTTCGAGACCTTCGCCTTTTAGTGTGCTAATTCTAGTTTCTGCCGTTTGCGAAACCGACGATCACTACCCTTGCAGGGAACTTTAGTTCGAACACCCCCTCGTACACGACATTCCACAACAGTGTGCTCAAAACGGCACCCTGCGGTGCCCCGCCAGTGAGTAGGACACATTCTGACCATCTTCCGTTTTGTAAACTATTACACGATTTTGAAATAATTTTCCAAAATCTTGTACAACGACGCCTGGATGTATTTAGAAGCTCTTAGGCGAGAGCTTTTTCGAACGCATTCTTCACGTCAAGTGTAACGGTTGCGCAATAGCGAAAAGATTTAGGATCTCCCGTCTGTGTGGAAAGCACTGTCATAAAAGCATATCTGTTGCACTGAAAATGTCCGGACATGTTAGTGATCCTGTCCGGAACTAATGGTTAGCTGTACGTGTGCTGGTAGTGTGTGTTCGTTTGTGATATGTGTTGTTTGCTTGCTTGTAGTTTGTGAATTAATCATAGGAGAATTAGAATCATCCTGTGTCATTGGCAAACGGCAATCCGCAATTACGATAAATTGAAAAATAATTTTTATTATAACACACTGGCTCTTTTTAACGCCACAAATCATATAGTTGAAGTGGTTTGTATTGTTCTACCACTCGCCAAAACGTTGCTAATAGAGATTAGGCAACACTGTTGGGTTGCAGAGGTTCGAAAAGTGTCCGACTCGCAAAAGGAGTATAGTTAGTATTGTTTTCGGGAAGTAAAGTAATCGTAGTTAGATACGGTTTAATGCATTCTGTCTGTGGAAGTGAGAGTGTACCTATTAGTGTGGATGGAGGTCCATTCGACTATTAGGAGTCATTGTAATTTGCTCACTGCTTCCCGGTTTCATGGTGTCGTAGTGTTGGTGTTGGTGTTGAAACCTCCCGCGTGCGACACTGCTCACAATACCATCATGACTCTTCCGACGAGGATCAGAGAGTGAGGAAATGGATAGATATCAGTGTTGGTGGTGTCATGTGTTGCATGTGTGGTAGGGAGCTGGCGCAGTGCTGTGTGGGGTTGCTGAGACGTAGGAATTGCTCTTCATGTTAAAAAAAGGGGGGAATATAACGATGCAGCTCTGGTTTTGGCATTTTCTAATTTGGCTTTGCAGTAAGTTCTTTCTTCTAGTGCTGGGACTGTTAACCGAATATATTCGTGATCCGGTTATCCGAAGCTCAGATCACGGATGTGTAAACGAATACTATTCAGATGTTTGGATATCCGGATAGGATAATCTAATAGTCAGATATTCGGATATCCGGATATTTACTATCCGGACATCGGGAACTTTTTTTTTGTCTTTTAAGCCCGTTCGAATGAAACGTAACGCGAAAAATGGCTTTTTCCACGATCCCCCATCCCCTCGTAAGTAATTATTTACATAATACTCATTAAACAATGTTCGGATACAATATCCGGATATCCGGATATCCTACTATCCGAAAATCCGGATATCCTGTCGGATAATATCCAGATATCCCGTTGATCCGGATTTTTTATATTTGTCGGATATCCGAGGCCGGATATCCGGATATTTTAATCCGGATAGTCCCAACACTCCTTTCTTCCGATTACACTTCCTCCAATGCCGATTACATTTCCTCGCCCGGTTTAATGATGACAGTTGCCATGACGGAGTGCGCCGTGTTGTTTCTCTAGATGTACAGTGTTCTCTAGTGTCGAATTCGTTTTTACGGCAGGACTATATCGTCCCGGACTACATTTTGCAGCTGAAAAAAAAAAACACTTTCCGAGCAGTTGCAATGGTGTGCGTAATACCAGAGGTAGCTGTCACTTTGTTTTGTTTTGGTCATTATCGCCATTGTCTTTTTGTCGCGTTTGGCTACTGTACGGATTCGAACGATGATGATTCCAAAAGCTTAAAAATTTCCTCCATTTCGCAAATGTTTCCACAAAATAAAATCCAACCTGATGTTTAACAGGTGAAGAACGATAATCAAAGCAAACCGATTTTGGCAAATTTTTTTTTTCTGACACATACGTGTGAATGTGTTGGTGTGTTCAAAACTGCACTCAGTTTCTTTCGCGGACTGTCCGGGACAGAAAAAAGGTAGTCTGGGATAGTCCGGAAAATGAAAAAAAAAACAGCCATAGGACAAAGTGTAGTCCGCGGGGTAGCTACACCGCTAAAACGAAAACGACATAGGTTACATCGGGGCTTGCTGCATTTCTTCGGGAGCGAAAGCTTGGAGTATGGTGTATTGATGCTACCCGAAATCTTATGCTTTACTTTTTCGATGTATCTAGCTTTTGAGCAGAGGTTTTATCTACTATGTCCCAACTATGAACTCTTGTGTGCTGATAGTGTCCAGATTATTTTCCCAATCCAAACTGTTAAATTTCTTTTATTCCATCCTATAAACTACCAATTGAATTTTTTATCTGCTTCAGGCACTTGAAAATTCTTCAAGAAACTCACATATTTTGTCTGCATATTCAATATACTAGAATGGTGAGACTATAATAGTGCAGACACCTTTTGCTGATTGAAGTCGTAAAAAATAATAGAAATATGAAAAATGAACAAAAAATGGAATCATATTACTTTAAAGAGATTTACGTGAAAACAATTGAACGGTTCCAGCATCGTTTCTATCACGTGTGACGTGGCACTGTCGGTATGGAAGAATTCGCGAATAACAAGGGTAACATTTGCTGTTATGTTTGCGGTATGCTCCGTGGACAATTTTTCCGCTGGCTTGCGACGTCGATCCTATTTACATAATTTTACGATAGTGTCTATAATGAATATTTATTTACCTAATATAGCTTGGTTAGCATCAAACGTAGTAGAAAAACAATTTAGTCTGCTCAAGTAGTACATTTAGATTATGGCTAATATCGAAATAAACAGTTCTCGGTAGAATATCTTTTAGCTGTAAAAGGTTTGCTGTTCCATATTCGACTTCCAGCTTCGATAAATTTATCTCTCGTTTAGTTGTTCAAGACAAGTTACGAGATCCAATCATTTACCCCATGATTGCCAAACGAAGAAATCGCTTTCCTACCCAGGGATTTCGGATCTCCGTGTGATTAGTGGCACTCAATAAAATCACCGACCCAAAAGGTGTATGTATTCTGAAGTGGCCATTTCGACATTTTAGCCTCCAATAGGCGGCGATCCAAGCGGCACAGAAACCTGGTCCCAGCACATCCATAATTCATCTACAGCGGCCCTGATGGCAAACCTGGCTCGTTATGCAAATTGCAAAAGGGATAACAAGTTCTGAATTTTCCAGTAGCTCAATTCGTTGGATACATACATCTGCCGACTGGCGAGCTAGCGGGCTGTACAGAGTGGAAGGATGACCGGAGAAACCGTATAAATACGCATAAACCAGTCACATGTTCCGGTCAAGCTATTCCAACCTTTGTCATGCCAATTGCCTCTGGTTGTGCAGAAGACGCGTGAAAACAACGAACTGACCCATGTGATCGGCATGGTTTGTGACAATTTAGTGGCCAGGAACAACGAAAATAACACCACTTTTCCCATCAATGATATATAGTTTATATTATTTGTATGCTCATCAGGTTCTAGGAAAAAACTATCTGTTTAGATTGAAACATTGCCGACGGTTGTCTAGAGGAAAAACACGCACTTTTTTGCAGAACTTCACATCATAAATTTTACCACAAGTTATTTGTGATTTAACGAGTCGCAAAACCCGATTCTGGGTGGGCAGCATAAACTCCTTTTACTGAAGAATCGACATGATTTTTCTGTTGCAAATTTCCAACCGAATGAGCTGCCCTCATAATATTTAATTCCGGTTTTCGTTTGCACTTTACCAACCGAAAACCGCATCGACTGCAAATTTCTCCTTTATTCTATTCAGCCCGGTCAGACCGAACCGAAAGGTCAGCTGCTTTAACCGTAGCTGTAGTCAAGCACTGTTGCGGTCCGGAAAATCTTGTTTCGTGTGCAAACTCCTCCCAGCGCTTACCGCTTACTGCAAATGAAATAAAGTGTCTGGAAACGATGAAACGGATTGACAATTTGCCCTCGCTTTCGGATGTCGGTGATGAATCGAAACGGAAAAATTGCAGCTGATTGATTAGCGTTGGATCGAATTTTAACATTCGTGTTGGAAAATACTATTTGAATGGAACTGTAATGGTATTCGCATTACAATGGGCTGTAATAATAATCATAAACCTCAAGTTTCGGAATTTGGTGTTATTTCTTGTTGTGAGTAGTAAAAATCAAACTACTGGTTTACTCATCTTGCCCTCCGGATTAATGCACAAATCGTGCCAGCAGGGGAGCTGCGTAGCCGCAAGGTTACAGAGTCCGCTTTATCAAGCGGATGATCGTGGGTTCGAATATTAGTAGAACCAGGCCATCCGATGTCAAAAAGGACTCAAGCATGGGTTTATTCTCAGGCTTCCCACCAGTTACCCTTCCTTTACGCTGAAATCTACAATGCCTTTGCGTGACTTCCTCTTAACAAAAAATAAGTCCCTAACCAGAAGGACGCACGACGAAACTTCTCCAGGGAATTATAATTGGTGTTATTTGACAAGAGGAACGAGTATCGGTATAGTAGAACAGTAAGCGTGTAAGGGAGAGTATCACATTACACTCAAGCACTGATGAACAATAATAAAATGCATGCCACTTCTCATTAGCGGTATTGCTATTAACAGAAGTGCGGGATACAGCAGACACCCGGGCCTATCTCACAATAGATCTACGATTCTGGTCGCAGTGAGAAAGTCCATACAGGAAAAAAAATGGTGCCAGCAGTACTGCCAGCCAACAAGTTCATCAAGTTAAACTTGTTTTCATAAAATAGAATTTCGTTTATTCAACAGTCCAGGAAATGTACTTTCCTGCGAGTTTAAAGTGAGTTTTTAGCAACAATTGATCAACTAAAATGCGTAAAACTGTGATTTCTTCGATGTTCACTACTGTACTATTGAAAAATGTGGAGTCATGTTGAACGCATATTTAGATCAATCAGAGCTAGAAAACAAAGCCAAATATCAGGAGGAAATCTCAGTCTCAGTCTATATCGAACTAAATAAACATCCATTGTCTTTCTTCCCCAACGCAACCAACATCAATTTGTGAGCGATTTGACAATTATTTACAATTTATTTATGGTTTACATGAAATGTGGGTGATGGGGAAAAGTCAACAATTAGGCATAAAAAACATAAATATATAAACTTAGGTCTGACACAGAACAAATATAAGTAACAATAAAAAGTGACATATCCTTAGTTCTAAGCGGAAAGTCATGTAACATAGTGAAGATTGTAAAATAAAAATAAACATATTAAGATTACAGGGAACGGTACTTTCGATGAACATCCATTTTCAAATCGTCTCTTGAAGCAGCTTCCGCCGGAACAATTTAGCTCTCTCTCCAAATTCGAATAGATGAAAATATTCATTTAAAAATTGCACTCATCGAGTGTAGCGGTGAGTTTAGGAGATAATCCGTTCTGACTAATGGGCGACGGAGGAGAGGATCGAAGTAGGCCGTGGCCGGATTTGGACGTCAAAATTTTCGCTCGCGTGATATTTTGGAAGAAAATTTGTTTAATAGGATAGTGCGTGTAAGTTACAGGTGTTGTTGCGAAGTGGGTTTATTCGGGAATGTTTGTTGTGTTGTGCTTGATGCGGAATATTCACTTAAGTTCCGTGAAGAATCATTGATGAACTGGCTGAATTGGCATATGGAATGGTACTACGCCACCGTAGTCTGCAGCGGGTTCTGTATTACTTCTCATGACTGTGTGGTTTGAAACTGACAACAAGGCTAGCTGGATAATGTGTGCGGTTTTGTTCTACGTGTGATTTTGGTGAAAAAGTTGTTTTCTTATTAGTGTAATTGGTCAAGTTTTTCGGTTCAGGTTCTACTGCTGCCCGGGAATGTGCAAAAAGAAGCCAGCGGATCGTCATGAAGCAGATAAGTGGCATTTTTATTCATAGTGTTTTTGAAATGCTTTGTTTTTTGTTTGTTTTGAAATCGCACTTGGAAGGAATTGAAGAGGGGTCGAAAAAGATCGTTTTTGGGATTGCGTCTTGGGCTTACTAAAGAGCGCTCGAAGCGCCATCAACATCCAGATAGAGGAGCATTGTTATTTAGAAATGTCAGATGAATGAGGTTCCGAAAGTCATAAGAAGTACTCGAAGCAAAGATAATTTCGTAGTTAGCGTCAAATGATATGATTCGTTATGCACGGAGGGGGAATGTAATCGTTAACATTTTGAGTGATATTTGTCGATGATTGACAACTTGAATTCAGGCGCATATGTGAGAGAAAGTCGTCCATGGCAGTCCTATTGAGGAAGTCGTATACAAACGTGAACTGTTTTACAATTCAGTTTCACACCGTTTCACTTGCGATGTGCCCGTTCAGGAGGGTCGGGTTCCGAGTCGAAATGTGGCACCAAGGCTTTGCTTTTTTCGATTTTCCTATGTTGCATATAACTTTAAGCCGCGACCCAGATTCTCATGACTTAAGGGGTTATATACCTTTTTGGTCGAGAAAAATGAGGAAATTTGAATCTATTTTTAAGCGCATAGCATCATTTTCATTGCATCAAAGGGGTATTTTTCTGAAAGTACAGTTTATCAACAACAACAAAATTCGTTCGATTTTGAGGACTATGGTGCAGTAATGATAGCCAAAATCTTATGCTTATATAATACGTTTTAATTATGACTGGTTCGGCATTTTGTTAATAAACTTGAGACTATATATTGGTCAATATGGATAACTTCATTTTTAAATTTTTAAGGCTTTGTATGCATAAAACTTTGCCAATTTTTCTATTAAATAGGTAACATTCACATCGAAATGTCGTATCCCCGATCGTCTGCGTCGGTAGAAGGAAAAATAGCGGTCGTGCGTAATGCTTCGGTGTAAACCGCGTTTCCGGTTCGGGAGAGTTTTGCTCATATGAACGTTTTCGAATTTAAGTGATTTCGCGGAGTTTACCCAGATGCTTTTTCATGTCTCACCGAAGATTTCGTTCGGTCGATAAATATCGTGACTAACGAAAACGCGATGTATACCTTCCAAAGAATCGCGGCCAACGTGTACTCGAGATTAACAAATAGCTGGTTGCTACAAGTGGTAAAGGCTACTTCACGCGCGTCGTACGCAGAGGATCGCGGTGTTTGGCAAGAAAGATACTCATGGTTCGTTTCCGTAATAAGCGCACATCATTTTTATATTCCGTTTTTCAGGTGTGTTTTTCGCGGGATCGTTTTTTTTAGAGCAGACGAAGTGAATACGAGAGACGTCGTTGGTCGATCTGTTATATAGAAAATATCCGGTTGACCGAACCTAGAGAGACTCCGTGTTTATACATTTCAAGTGGCATATTTTTAGATAGATCAACAACGCGCAATAGCTTTCGGTATAAAGAGGATCACCTTACGAGGAGATATCCGATCATTTGGAGTTGTCTCGATTCAGTCAAAGATCCAGTATCCTTGCGTACGATTTATTGTTGCGGTGTTACATTTTCAAACTGAATAAGTTCGAATCGCATTATGAATATCGTGGCGGATGTAATGAACTCAATGGCGCGACACTTGTTGTAAAGAACCCGACGCTCGAAATCAGCGCATCGTTCACCAAAACGAACCCTGCTGTATACCTTGCCCTTTCTCCAACATCCCAGTGATTTCTCGTGGAAGTGCAGAGGTGTTCTCGGCTTCCATAAAGCGAGTATCACGTCAACATTTTCCTATACAAACTCCTTCTTTGACCTGCATTCGGATGCGGCCGGCGCTGGTATTGCCTGATAAATATATTAAGGTCACCAGATTTTACACATTGAGGATGCATGTTGGTCCCAAGCATCATCTATTGGTTCACTGTGTAATTACTGCTGATCTGGCAATAACGGAGTAGCAACCGCGGGCGGTCAATCATGCTCATGCTCATGCTCATGCTCTCTGACTAATGGGCGACGGAGGAAGCCGGCTCTGGATCTCAGACGCCTGGAATGCGCACTGACGTTAAGCTGTTCCAAAAGTGAGCTGCAATCAGTCTCAGTTGAAAGCAGTTTGGCAGCAAAAACAGCTTTCGAGACTTTTCGTCTTTTCTCCAACGTGGTAATGCCCAGCAATTTACAACGGGCTGCATATGGAGGCAGGTCGAACGGGTTGAGCCACCTTAGATTCCTGAGGGCGTTAACATAGATTTGAGCCATATTAAAACTTACTAACGTAAACAAATAAAATTACCCGATAATTGGGCGTCGATAATTTTCGAAAAACAGGAATGTATTGTTGACGTCTGCAAGTCCGTGGATTCCCCGCGGGTTGACAATCTGGGAATAAATGAGGCATTTGGAGCCCACCCCGGAACGTGCAGACCAGACGTTGGGGCTTTAGGCGTGGTTCCCAAGAGGCCATCAGATATTTTATTATTTATTTATTTATTTATTTAACTTCAACTGACAAAGTCTAAATGAAGTGTGCAATGGGAAAAGCCGACTTGAGCTGATAACATCATAACCACTCTCAAATCGGCATAAAAACCCATTTTTAAATGAGGTGTACAGAGTTTACAATTACAGATCACATTGTTCATCTATAATTTATTTGACACGGCACAAATACAATTTAATGTTTAACGGCGCCAATTATATCTGGTAGCTTACTTTCTAAAGTATCTTAATAACTAAAAGCAAATTTTTTATCCTCGCTGCCGACTACGAGCTGAAACTAAATGTAACTTAAGGCTATAATATTTTGCATTAAAAGCACTGATTTACTGTATGATGGTTTTCATCGCCATAGGTGAGCACATGTTCCGCTGCTGGGCCAAGATATTACGGACTGGCATATTGGGTTGTCTCCCTCGGGACCTGAGAGTATCGTGCGGGTCTAGTTGCTGTTTCCGGATCCGGGGTCTTAACGTGTTCTTGTCGTTTGGTTGGATGTAGGCGGAAGGGAATATGATTAAACTGGGGCGTGGATGGATTTCAGGAAAACGTATATAAGAGACATGTAGGATAGGTCACGGCTCGCCAAGGCATCACGAACAGGAACAGCCGGCTGCCTACTTTCGGCCTGCAGGGAAGCTATTAATTTAGACCTGGCGTCACGGTGTACTGGGCATGACCAAACAACGTGCTCTATGTCGTGATAACCTTCACCACAGGCACAGATACCACTTTCCCCGAGCCCAACACGACGGAGATGCGCGTCAAATCTATAGTGATTGGACATAAGCCGGGACATCACGCAAATGAAATCCCGACCTACATCCAACCCCTTGAACCACGGGTTCGTCGACACCTTGGGAATTATGGAATGTAACCACCTTCCCAGTTTCCCTTCGGTCCAAGCATTTTGCCAACTGATGATCGTATTCTGACGTACAAATGAGAAAAATTCATTAAAGGCAATTGGTCTTTCATAAATTCCACCGTTTGTTGCGCCCACCTTAGCCAAAGAGTCCGCTTTCTCATTGCCCGGTATCGAGCAGTGAGAAGGGACCCACGCTAAGGTAATCTGAAACGATTTTTCGGATAAAGCACTCAGATGTTCCCGTATTTTCCCCAGGAAATACGGAGAGTGCTTAACATCTTTCATCGATCGGAGAGCCTCAATGGAACTGAGACTGTCCGTAAAGATGAAATAATGGTCCGTGGGCATTTTTTCGATAATCCCTAGGGTGTACTGAATTGCAGCCAGTTCTGCGACGTAAACAGAAGCAGGATTATCAAGCTTATGGGAGACGGTTAAATTGTTATTGAAAATACCGAAGCCAGTGGACCCATCAAGAAGTGATCCGTCAGTGTAGAACATATTGTCGCAGTTGATGTTTCGATATTTATTTTGGGGATCTGCTGCTAAAACGCTCTATTGTTAAAGAAAAGTCAAACAAATGATATACACTATTGAAAACACAACACATCGCTTGAACTGGTTCATGTTTCCCATAGTCGGTTCGATGAAACGCAGGTCGAAGGAAGTCTCGAGATCTTAGAGGCCTGGAACCGACGTTTAAATTCAACAGCGACAGGAGCTCAGGAGCATCAATTTCACCCAATAGCAGTTTAGCGACGAAAACAGCTCTTGAAGCATCCCTCCGTTTGTTTAAAGTGTCGATATTCAACAGGTTGCATCTGTCTTCATATGGTGGCAGGTTTACTGTGTTAGACCAAGGAAGATGTCTTAGGGCGAATCTGATGAATCTGTGTTGTACAGCTTCTATTCTGGATTTCCAAATTTGTATATGCGGGCTTCATACAACAGAGGCTGTGTCAAGGATGGAGCGTACTAGCGAGAAGTAGAGAGCTCGCAAGCAGTACGACTCGCGAAAGTCCTTGGCCATGTGCATAATGAAACCTAGGTTGCGGTTAGCTTTCGAAATGATGCTAATGTAGTGGTTCTGGAATGTAAGCTTGGAATGCAGTTCCACTCCCAAATCTTTTACTACGTCAACTCTTCCAAGAGGAGCATCGTCGATTTTATAATTGAACAATATAGGATTTTTAAGTCGAGTAAAGCTAATAATAGAACATTTGGAAACACTAATCGTAAGGTTGTTCAAGCGGCACCATTCTGCAAACTGATTAATTACATTTTGTAATTGCTTGCAGTCTTCTAAACACTGTACAGCAAGAAATATCTTTAAATCGTCAGCACATAGCAGTTTACATCCAGATGGAATTATAAAACAAACATCGTTAAAAAATATCAGGAAGAGTAACGGTCCTAAGTTGCTACCCTGTGGAACTCCAGACTGGTTGCAGGAGGTACGAGATTCAGTGGGTTCAATCTTCACTGAAAGGCTGCGGTTTGTCAGGTAAGTATGTAGCCAATTAACAAAACCGTCAGAAGCACCGAGTCGACTTAGTTTCCGTAACAATATGTGGTGGTCAATGCGGTCAAAAGCCGCCTTAAGATCTGTGTACACTGTGTCAACTTGAGCATTTTCTTCTATTTTCTTAATGCGAGACGAGCAGAATTTAAGCAGGTTTGTGTTAATCGAGCGTTTGGGAAAAAAGCCGTGTTGTTCTATTGTGATGTACGATTTCACTTTACTAAATAAAAGCTCACCCACGAGAATCTCCAACAGTTTTGACCCGGCACATAGAGATGTGATTCCGCGGTAATTCGTAATGTTGCATTTATCTCCTTTTTTATGTACTGGGAAGATATATGATTTTTTCCATGATTCTGGAAACTTATTTTGTAAAAGTGACATATTACAGATTTTTTGTAGTGGCTTGCATAACACTTCAGCACAATTTTTTAATACAATTGACGGTATTCCGTCCGGCCCCGCTTTATTAGAAGTCTTAAGCTTTAGGAGACCGGCTTTGATATCAGCTTCGCTGAAGTGAATTGAGTTTGACTCGAAAACATTTTCGGGAATATTACGCAAGGCGTCGTCAATTTGTAAATCAGAAGCTACGATAGGACTGAAAACATTAGCAAAGTGTTTCGCGAACAGGTCACAGGTAGTTTGAGTATTAGCAGACACCAGGTCCTCAAGAAACATATTAGATGGGAGTCCACTCTGCTTACGCTTCTCGTTAACAAACGACCAAAATCGTTTAGGCTTCTTTTTCAAGTCGTTTTGCGTACGTCTCACGTATTCGGAATACCGAAATTGATTATAAGCTCTATACTCATTACTTATCTGGAAAAAAATGTTGCTTTGTCGTGGGATTACGCCTGTTAGTATACTTTTTCAGAGCCGCAGATCTTTTGCGCTTCAAAAATCGTAGTCTAGCATTAGACCAAGGTGGATTCATGCGTGGAAGAAGTGTCACTGAAGAAGTCAGCCGCTAAGTCAACGTTTCCAAAATCGTCGAGTACAGACCAATCCGTTTCAAGTAGTGATTGGTTTAGTCCAACAAAGTCAGCGTGTCCGAAATTGAATTCGTTACTAACGCTGCGGCACTCATACGACGTAGGCAACGAGATGCACAAAGTGAGCAGCAGCGGAGGATGAAACAGATCGGCTTCGATAATTGGCTCATGGGCCTCAGATAGGGTACACGCGTCTTTAGCTACATCATTGACAAATACTAGATCCAACGTGCGATTTCTGTTGTTCACTATTGTATTCATTTGTCTCATGCCCAACAGAGCAAATCCATCGACGAGTGCTGAACTGGCTCCAGAAAATGCTGATGTGGTGGGATCGGGAAACGCATATCCATTCGAGCAACTTATCCAGGACAAGTTAGGTTGATTATAATCTCCAAAAACAACGTGCATATCGTTAGGCTGCAAAGAGTTCGATTGTCTCAGTGCAGATTCTATGTGTGCATCGATTGAAATCACATTCGAAGCGCAATCAGGGCTGATATAAACAACACCAAGACTAATAGTTCTGTATAAGCCGACAATTTTAACCCATAGCTGTTCCACTATATCAGAAATTCGTACAGGAGATATTTGCGAGTTTAATCGGTTCGTAACTGCTATCAAAACACCACCGCCTCTTTTCTTATTTGTGCTGTGTGGATTCCGATCGCAACGGTACACGTTGTGAGCATCACCAAATAGTTGCACGGAGTGAAAGCATTCATTGAGCCAAGTTTCGGTCAGCACTATGACGTCGTATTGGGCATCAGATACCGCAACAAAGAATTCATCTACTTTGGTGCGCAATCCTCTCACATTTTGATATAAGACGCTGATAGCGATATCAGACACACTGCGCCGACTCGTAGCCGTAAACGGTGTCAGAACTTCAGTATCTGGAGCAGGGGAGAGGGTAGCAGATAGCTCACTTGCAATGCAAATCTTAAAATTCACTTTATTTAAATTGAGTGTAGAATCCAACCTAGATTGGACTGGACATATACTGTTCATTTTTTTTACCTGGCAGAGCAGGGAATTCGTCTAACTCTGTATTTATAATCGAATCCATTAGTTGATCGTCATCACTATAATCTGGTGTTTCGAGTGTGCTAACATTATCGAGCTAGAAGTTATATGTTTTTAAATTTGGTGCAGGATCATTCCTAGTCTCGGCAGGACATATACAATGTGTAATTTTACCTGACAGAGCAGGTCTAACCACTGACTCTGATAAAACGTAGATATTTTCCAGTGGTGCGCTGGGCCCTTTATTTGGTGAGAAACGGTATGTTGGCGTAGAGAAAAAAATAGTTTGTTGCTATGATGAAAAATCAATTCGTTGTCGCATTTTTTTCACTCTTTGCTGGTGAATCGGGCATTGGGAGCTCCATGCTGGATGGCTGGTGTCAAGAGGTAGGTCAATATTTCGTGAATTCAAGGTGTTAGCAGAAATGCAGTTCACGCATTTGCTGGCAACAGAGGAACAATCCTTTCGCTCGTGTTCTCCTGTGCATTTGGGGCAACATAATTGTTTCGAGCACGTTGATGCTATTGTGTGGGTGAGACGAGACTATTGTACGTCTCCCTTCATTATAAACTGAGTAAACCATCTTGGGCACCATCAACCATGAGCTCACAGACACGGCTAGTCATTGCGAGTCAAATAGCTGATAGATGCTCGAGATGCTTTCGGTCATCTCATGGCGGCGAACAATGCCCAGCGCTCAACAAAAATTGTTATTCTTGCGGTCAACGAGGCCACTTCGCGGTTGCTTGTCGTAGGGATAAAATCCGTTCCGTGAAAGATGAGAACGCTGAAAATCATGAACAGGTAAAAGAGTAAAACTGTGAAAATAAATAAAATTAGAAAAACGCAGAATCATACTTATATTTAGCATGACCTTTCCTTTTTTTATAGAATGTCTATGCACTGTCTCTCCAGGACGTACAAATAGATTGTAGCATCGGATCGTCAGCCCCAATCAAATTTTTAATCGACTCTGGAGCAGACGTGAACGTTGTAGGAGGCGCAGATTGGCTGATGCTAGAGAAAGAATTCAAAATGGGAACAGCTTCATTTGTCCAAAACAACGTACGATTGAACACCAATCTACGATCCTATGCATCGAATAAACCCATGCAGGTAGAATGCAAACTTAGTGCTACGATAGAAGCAGTTGGTACAACCAAACCGATAATCACAGCGGATTTTCTTGTCGTGAAAGAAGGTGGAAGGTCTTTGCTAGGCAGAGCACATGGGACTCTTGAAGGTGGGAACGATGATAAACAATTGCGAGAAATCCGGAATATTCCCAAAAACGCCAGGCGTGAAAATTAAATTCAGTGTGGACGATACTGTACCTACAGTGCGTAATGCGTACTACAATATCCCAGCTGCATATCGCGAGGGAGCTCGTCGACGTCTGGAACAGATGGAAGCCAGAGGGATCATAGAAAGAGTCACTACTGCACCACAGTGGATTAGTGGCATAACTGCGGTTCCGAAGAGTAAGGATGACTTCCGCTTAGTGGTCAATATGAGAGCACCAAACAAAGCCATTAAGCGGGAGTACTTCCGTCTACCTCTCATCGATGAGTTGAAAGTTAAGTTGCACGGTGCCAAATTTTTCACAAAACTCGACCTATCGGACGCATACTACCACCTCGAATTGAGTGAAGAATCGCGTGAATTGACCACGTTTTTATCGGAGAATGGAATGTATCGCTTCACACGCTTGATGTTCGGTGTTAACTGTGCGCCAGAAGTATTTCAACGTGAAATGACGCGAATCCTCAAAAATGTCAAACACAAAATTGTATATATTGATGACATTCTATTATTTGGAAAACTGTTGAAGAACTGAGAAAGACGGTTGCTCAGGTTCTTCAAATACTCAGATCCAATAATCTTACCCTCAATACTTCAAAGTGTGAATTCGACCAGACTTGTATCAGCTTCCTAGGACATGAGCTCAGTGAAAAAGGTTTCAATATTTAAGCATCGAAGATTAAGGACATAAAAGGTTCCGACACCCATCCACGGCGTCCGAGCTTAGGAGTTTTTTCGGACTTGCATCTTTTGTAAGTCCATATATCAAAGATTTCTCGGAAATATCTGCTTCTTTGTGGTCAGTGGCTTCTGCGCAAAAATGGAGCTGGGGCAAAGAGCAAGAGAGCGCTTTCGAGTTCGTGAAGCAGCGAATCATCGATTCAACAATATCTCTGGGATATTTTTCGGAACCTGATAAAACTGTGTTATACACAGACGCATCCCCTAACGCATTGGGGGCCGTGTTAGTCCAGCAGAACAATGAAGGCAAATCACGAATCATAAGTTTTGCTTCAAAGTCGCTAACCGCAACGGAAAAAAGGTATGCACAGAATCAGCGAGAGGCATTAGGCGCAGTATGGGCGGTAGAGCACTTCTTCTTTTTACTGGGTAGATATTTCGTCTTGCGGACCGATGCTCAAGGAATGGCATTCATTTTGAGAAGATCCCGTGAAGAATCCAAACGGGTGTTAACTAGAGCTGATGGTTGGGCTCTCCGCCTCACTCCGTACAGTTACGAGATTGAATATATTAGAGGACATGACAACATAGCGGACCCTTCCTCGCGGTTATATTCTGGAGAGGATGACGCGTTTAACGAAGAAGTCAGTCCATGGGAAGTTTGTCACCTGGAACCATACAACTCCGAATTTCTAACAGAAGACGAGATCCGTAAATGCACAGAGCGAGATAGCACCCTAACGCAAGTAGTCCAAGCCATGGAAACAAATACGTGGCCAAAAAGCTTGATGAAGTTCAAATCTATTGGAGACGATCTCATCTTCACTGGTGGCATATTCATGAAGAATGGTTGCGCCGTCATTCCTCTAGAGCTTCGCGAAAAAACACTGGAGATAGCTCACCTAGGACATCCGCTCGAAGCTAAGTTGAAAAGCATCCTTCGTCGACGTGTATGGTGGCCGGGAATGGCTACGGATGCAGAAAAGTGGCTTAAATCCTGTGCCATTTGTTCAGTAAACGGAAGACCAGAGAAACCTCCTCCCATGCAAAGATTATTCGCTCCGAAAGGAGTATGGGAAACTGTGGCCATTGATTTTAACGGTCCATATATTAAACTAGGAGGAATATCAATCTTGCGCATAAGCACAGCCAGTGAAATTCACGAAATTTGAACACACGAAAGCCGTATTGGATGCCATTTTTGAGAAAGAGGGTTTTACAAAGGCAATAAAATCCGATAATGGACCACCTTTCAATCGGGAGGATTATGCCAAGTATTGCGCCGACCGTGGAATTCAAACCATATTTCGACTCCTTTCTATCCTCAGCAAAACGGTTTGGTAGAGGGTTTCATGAAAATAGTAAATAAGGCTATGTCAGCCGCAATATCCTCGGGAGCAAGCTATCAAAAAGAACTGTATGCTGCAGTCCAATCTTATAACGCTGCAGATCACAGTATTACAAAACTACCCCCAGAAGAAATGATGACCGGCCGTAAGATCAGACGTGGACTTCCACTTTTGAACTACGGTAAATCCGGATATAATGAACAGTTGCTGGACGAAAGAGATCGGGAAGCCAAATTACTTTCAATAAAGCGAGAGGACTAACGCCGTGGAGCTAAGACGAATAAGGTTAAACCGGGCGATACGGTTATCGTGGAACGTACAGCTCGAGGCAAAGGAGATAGTAGATTCGACATAAAGCGCTTCACTGTGATGCAGGAACGAAACGGCAGCTTGATCCTTTGTGACGCAGATGGTCGACAACTGAAGCGCCACGTATCACAAACGAAAAAAGTTGAACAATGGCGAGAATCGTGTTCACCTAAAACCTTTGAAGGCTGTCGAAATTCGATGGATCCTGTTGATGAAGGGCCCCGTGAGCGGTCTAGACGGGAGAAGCGACCCCCTTCTTATCTATCTGACTACATGAGGGTAGTTGAAAGCAGCACAGAACTCTGATTGTGGAAGAATGCCTGGCGGTTTTTTTGGCTCGGTAATAAACCTGTATACCTACTAAAACTATAATTTTCAAATTCCAGTCTTTTCACATTTTCCTTATGGCTCAGATACAAACGTGTCTCTCGGCTTGATTTAATGAATCCCTTGTTTGAAACAACGCCATTTTTTTATTACTTTGCTTGGTGAAGCTTCGTCCTCTTGCTTGAATATTTATACTAGGTACGTCCTTCAAATTTTGCCATTTTATTTTTCATCTCTTCAGCTCGGTGGAAATATGTCTTCTTGCATTCGGTGTTCGAGAAAAAAATGAGGTTCGAATGCATGAGCTTACCGAGGCCTACTAAGGATTTTTCTTAAGTGAAAAAAGACACATTGTCAAAAAGTGCTGCCAAATCATTACAACTACAATGGTTACTAAGTTTTTTTAAAAAAATAATTTATGTTTTTTTATTTTTTCCGGAAGGGAAGGGGGATGTGTGGGTGAGACGAGACTATTGTACGTCTCCCTTCATTATTAACTGAGTATACCATCTTGGGCACCATCAACCATGAGCTCACAGACACGGCTAGCCATTGCGAGTCAAATAGCTAACCAGGTAAGACGTGTGTTGGTATCGCGAATAGAGGAGTGCGCAATGGGTGATTTCCTGGGACGGTAGCAGGTTACACAGCTATGTGGCCATATTCTGAGCAACGGTAGCAGCGAAGCACATCAATATATTCGGAGACTCTGCATCTTTCCCAACCAATGTAAACCCGGCGCAGGTTCACAAACAAATTGAATGTTTCAGAGTCAGTCTCAACGATCACATAATCTGAGTTTGACCGAATGACTTTTATTTCGGCATCGATAGTCAGACCGTTTTGTTTCCGAAGTTTTTCAAGTAAATTATTCTCATTTTTGTTTTCCGTGCAACCGAAAATTTTCAATCTGGGTTTAAGTGCTTTTTGCATTTCGACATCGTAGTGTTCACCAAGTGTTTTGTTTGCAGTTTCTAATAGTCTCGCAGACGAGGTGAGTGAATCACATCTAAATACCGCATCACCATTCGGCTTGAAATAAACTTCTTTTATTGCAAGAGAAACTGGGTCTAGTTTATCACAAACATCTTGCTTAGTCACTTCTGCAGTCTGAACAGTTTTTGGTTTGATGCACACAGTTTGTTGGATTTTGATGGTCGATTTAAGGTACGTTTAGACTATTAGACATGTCGGTCTGATTTTAAACACTGCAGAAATCGAAAGTCTGCTCGATTTGCCGTTCGACATAGTTTGTCGAACCTGTTTTTATGGCGGTGTTCACACTGCTTGCACAAGTCGAAAGGAAGAACTGCCAAATGAATGTCAAATGAATTCTTTTCTCTATTTTAATATTTGCCAGCACACAAAAAAAACAAAAACGATGTTGGTTATGGAAAGCAAAAACAACAAATTGAAAACAAATCAAAAGTTGCTATGTTCTTGGAGTCGAACGAAAAATAGAAACGTTCCTATTCCATTCGACATATCGAACGGCATGTCGAATCATAATATCGAATAGGTGTAAACGTAAACCAACATTGCATTCGATATATTTTCGAGCAATCTGCTCGAATCAGATGAAAAAATCAGATAGTCTAAACATACCTTTAGTCTTAGGTACTGACACGGCTGGACAAGATTGCTGTTCGTTGTCATTATGGGACTCACATTGATTGTCTTGATCAGCTGTACTGGCGATGCGACGTTTACCCGAGCGCAGTATTCCTGCTTCAGTGTTTATAGTGAGACCAAGGTTAGACATTTCCCAGAAAGCGGCCACAACTTGCCGGCGTTTGCAAAAATGAAGAACCAATATGTACCGGAAAAACCGCAATGGCAAAAGACGGCAAAATAGTCCGTACTAAAACTTTTCAAACCGGTAGATAACCGCTAACTGTGCCCAACCCAGATACAACGCCACCCAAGATTTGGCAACAGAAGTGAATTGTTGCCATCAAGATAGCAGTATCCGGGTAGAGGAAGAGAGAGAAAAGGAGAGATGGAGATCGAGGGTTGAGAGGAGGCCTACAGGAGGTGACAGACGTTAGAAAGGATGATTTGAGTTCGAACCGTCAGAAAAGACGCATGCTAAAATTTTTACAATGCAAAGTAGGTTAAAGAAAAAGTTCTAGTTGATGAGAAGCGGAAGACGATAACACCGACTGTTTCCGAGTGGACTGGATCTGGAGGAAGACGACAAAACGTGGAGACCTTGGGACTGTTCCGTGCCTATGGTCAGTCGAAAGCCGTCATCAACATCCTTTCTTCGCTACGCGATCCCGACCAGGGAAGCGCGGAAACGTGCCCGTCCGGCGGGACAGTGAACTCCGAGACGTCCCCTCCCCCGTAGGAAAACGGCGAGATATCGGCAAAACGTGGAATCGCCGATCGTTGAACGGTCAAGGTACGTAATCTCTCTCCCTCCTCCCCTGCATGTCATCGATGGGCCCCAATGCGTCGATTACGGTACCGCATCATAAAGCTTTGACTCCGAAAGAAGTAAATTGAATCCTTTTCTTTTATATGAAAATTAGAGCCAATACTAGTCTTTGGTTGGTCCGCTTTGCCTGATCGAGATCGGTTTCTAATGCAAAGTAGTAAGTACCTCCGAACACGCTACGACCCTGAGAACGTAAGAGTGAATCAGCTGAGCAGTGTGAAGCAACTCATACTTACAACATCCAGCGCGTGCGAGGCCTGCCTCGAAGTCGTTGGCCTCTATCCGGTTCTCTGCTGAATATTATCTTTGCCAGTCCGCCATCCGCCATCCTTACTACGTGATCAGCCCACAGTAACCTGCCGTGTTTCATCAGCTTGACAATGTTTCAGCTCAGCAAGTTTGTATACTTCGTACAGCACGTGATTCATGCGCCTGCGATACACCCTATTTTCTAGTTTGCCTCCGAGTATTGATTGCAGGACTCTACACTCAAAGACCCCAAGCGCTCGTCGATCGGCCTTCTTCCACATCGTGTACTTCGTTTTGGCAGTGTTTATGGTGAGTCCGATTCTCGCAGCTTCCCTTTTGAGAGCCGTAAAGGTCTCCTCAACATCAATTATATCAATGTCGTCCGCGAAGTCTAGAAGCATGGTGCCGCTCCTCTACACGCCTGCCCTTCGTATTGCACCTTCACTGTATCGGACGCCACAGTCTATAAACAAATGGTGTGTTTGCAAGTTGTGTTCTCAAAACTTGTCGAGAATCTGTCTAAAGGTGAACATTTGGTCCGTTGTCGATCGTCCCGCTCGTAAGCCGCATAGATATTCTCCAACAAAGGGTTCCTGCAACGATCTCAGTCACTGGAACAGGATACGAGAGAGAATTTCATAAGCGGAATTAAGGAGGATTATGTCTCGATAATTACTTCAATCGAGTCTATGTCCCTTCTTGTAGATAGGGCATATGAGTCCTTCCAACCAGTCCGTAGGTAGTTGTTCCTCAGACCATACCCAGCCGGGCGCGAATCTTGCCTACCACGGGATAGTGATCCAAATCGATGTTTGGCTTTCGAAAGGACCGCACGTCTATGACGTCTGAAAAGTGCTGGTCGTCGATCAGCATGTGGTCGACCTGGAAGCAGGCCTCTCCATTGGAGTGTCTCCAGGTGTGCTTCCAAATGTTTAGACGTGCGAAATGGGTACTACAGATGGCCATTCCCCTGCTGCGGTGAAGTTCACTAATCTCAAGCCGTTGTCGTTAGTGGTAGAGTGAAGGCTTTCCCTACCAATAACGGGACGAAAGAACTCCTCTCGTTCGACTTTATGTCGATCTTTATGTCGTGTTGTGGGCACTCTGCATACGTTTTCTCAAGGAGCTCGTAGCTTGTCGCCTCAAAGAGCTCATAGATCGGCGGTCTGGTTTCAGGTCAGCGCACCCCTTGTATGACTGCTACCTCCACTTTTGCCTTCCGTAGCTCTCTGGCCAAGAGGCCCGCACGTGCCGGTTCGAACAGAGTCCTAACATTCCAAGTGACAAGATTCCAATCGTTGTCCTTTTTCGTTTGCCTAGGTCTTTTTCGGTTCGTATCATTCTCTGGATTGTTCATAGTATGTTTATTTCAGTTTATTTCTAGCGATGGGGCTGCCGCCTCAGGTGTAGCTAGTGAGACACCGCATTTCATAGTTCAACCGTCTGTTCCGGATCAGTCACTGTATGAGCCACCCCTAACTTGGGTGTGACGGCGAAACCCCTCGATGCAGTGGTTCCGCAAACGCAGTTCTTTGCGACCGTCAGAATTAAGGTCTGACATCGGCTCTACATCCGCCGATGAGGATCATCACGAAAATAGTACGCAGCTAGATAGACGAATAAAGTGCACGCTCCAAATGAAATAATAAAACGCTCCGAGTGGAATTATTAAAATTTATATAAAAGGAACTGTTCCATTATTCATCTCATTAAGCCGATATTCACGAAGGATGCACGGATTAAACACCAAATTTTCACGAAATCATTGAACAAATAAGCTAAATAAAAAGCTAAAGGAATCGTTTTGCATTGTATATTTAGTAAAATTAGCTAAATTTATCCTGAATTTTGTAAAACAAACCATTTTTACAACGCTTCCATATCCATCTCAAAACTTGAATCACTGCTCAATTATTCATCTCACAATGCCCCTATATTCATCTCACTGTTAATCATGAATGAATCACATTATCATGATTGAACGTAGCCGCAGCCCGTCGTAGCAGGTTACCTAGATATCCGCTGCAGTTGTTTACTTGAAAAATTGGTATCCTAGGTAACTAATAGGTGATTGAATTAAATGAGTTTTCGAGTGCTGATGCCCGACTATAATATCAAATTTAGTGCTTTTAAGTGAGTTATTGAAGATTATACTTTATGAGGAATCTAAAGTGAACTATGAAGAATCCATTCCATGGATTAGCAGATTAGTTTAAGAAGGAATTACAGTTATATTCTGATCCTACAGTGCCTACATTCCGATTGCATACATCCCGATCAATGAAAATAAATGCTTTCCAGTTGAAGTGATCAAACCAAAATTAAAGTACTGATCTACTTTCAAAAGTGGTGATATTCTGCTCCCCCACACTGGGTAACAGACGCTCAGGTAAGCTGCGAGGAGAACGCCCCTTCTCTGACAGCATACAGCCAAGTTCCCACTGCTTCCCGATCTTCCTTTGGTTGCTCGTATCCCATGCGGTACAACGTTGAGGTAGAGATAAGAGTTGCTTGGCATTCTACTCTGGACCACACTGGTTTACCAACCATTAACCTCCACAGGATTAAGCAATTAGACTACTCCATTACTTCAACACTTACTGTTACGTTGCACATGAAACTGCATTTAACGACCCCTCGTCAGCTCATTTGCATTGTGTCTTAGCTGTCAGTGAATGTATGTGTTACTGTTGTATTCGTCTGTCATCTGGAAAAAAGTATCTCGAACAGAAACATAGTTCGTGAGCGATCCGATTAACGTGGGTGTAGAAGTTTCAATTCACCGTACAGTCAAAAGATACCTGGACACTGGAAGTTCCAAAAACATGCCGTGGTGCCATGGTGAAGAAGCGCCACAAGCAAAATCCTTGATGAAGTGCTACTAAATTGGTGGTGAACCTCAACGTATCTGATCAAAGTTTCCGTCGATTCTAAGGTTTAAATTTCAGACCAAGTCCTAGAAGATCTAGAAGATCACAAGACCTAGAACGTAAGACCTTTCGGTAAAGCAGAATCAAGAAAGCCGCGTCAAAAAGAAAACCCAACTCTGCATTGCGGAACATTTTTCAGGGTTCATTCCGAATTTGGAAAGGCAGGCAAGTTCACCGGACTTGAACCCGCCTCTCACTAGACTTCGCCATCTTGAGTATGTCCAACATAAAGATAAACTGTCACAAGAGCACCTACCTACGGGTCTCATGCGATGGTTACTGTAAATCCGAATCACTCCACACCATTCGTGACTTGCCTTTCTCAAACAAACTCGTACATACCTGTTATTGCCTTCACCCGCTCAAAGTGCTACGTATTCAAAAGAAGGCAAAAATATTGGGTTCGTCAGTACAAGCTAGGTATCCTCTAGGGCAGCGGTTCTCAACCTGGGGTACGCGTACCCCTGGGGGTGCTTGAAAGCCTTCAGGGGGTACGCGGAAGAAAAATCAGTAATGGCGGACAAAAAAATTTTTTCATAATACTTTGTTGTTCTATCTTGCTCTTAAAACAAGACTGTAGCAATCATTGTTTGACCAGAGTTCAATTTGAAACTTTAACCTTAACTTTCCACAACATGATCTACCACTACTCTCTCCCACTCTGCGAGAACATTTCAAGCCAGGGGGTACAATCGATATGAAAAATATTGCCAACGGGTACGCGGTACAAAAAAAGGTTGAGAACCGCTGCACTAGGGAGTGACACCCATGAGAAAAATTTTCAGACGTATCACCTTCAACAGGGAAATATCTGTGAGATTAAATATCAATTAGGTCGGTGGAGGTCGCCGTGAAACCATCGAAAATTATATCAATTTGCTCCTGAGAGTATAATCTCAACCAATTTTCCAAAAATAGGTAGATTCAGGGCAACTGAAAACGAATGTGGTAACTCTCACAATTATTGATAACTAAATGATTTCACTGCAACTGGGTGACACCCAGAGGGAAAGGGGTGACACCCAAATTTCCGCCCGGGATGTCACCCAGTCACGCTACGCCACTGTCTAAACCTCTGTGTTAATTTTTCTGATGAAGCCTAAAGCAGGTATTAGACGAAGCAAATATTTGCTATTTTTGGTACGATTTTTGTTTGCACAAAATAAAATCCGTACTAAAAATAGCAAATATTTGCTTCGTGTAACACCTGCTTGATACTATTACAGTTCAACGTCAAACATGCGGTCGGGTCTTGGATATCTCCCCCGTCTACTTTTTACGTTGAAGATATGCTTTATCTAGTTGACGGTGAAGTGGTGCTCTACCTTCAACTGTTTTCCAGCAAGCTTCAGCAGTGTTTTAGAATGACTTCATGCTAATGAAACTACGCTCCTCTTCTAGGTTACCGATAATTTTGAAAAAAAAAAGTTGAGAGAGAATTAATACTGAAATTTACCGCTTCACACTATTAATTTTTTTTTTCGCGTCATGGTAGGCTTTGATTTCAACATTTTTCTGCATCGAACCATAAGTGTCCCTTTCTGACCGAGCCCACACAATTGTATAGGTGAAAAATTACGGATAACAATACCTAAATCGAAGCAATTCCTATATAAAAACACTTGTATGCTCCGATTTTTTATTTTTCGTAGCAGCTGCGATGTTGACACTAGCGTCGTGAGCAATATAACAATGAGTAGGACGTTCAAAAAGCGAGAGAGAAGGTTTTGTTTAAGTCACCTTCTACCTACGCCCGGTCGGAAAGGGATAACGCTTGAAATAGTTCTATGCTTGTGAAAATCAAGACGAAGAGCTGTCAAACATGTACCAAGGTAAATTTTCTACAAGGTGGTGCCAGTTTTATTTCGCATTGTCATTCGTCATTGCTTTCGTGATAGAATTGGTTAAAATGTTTCATGTCTTGAACAAAAGCAAAACAAGAACTTTTTGTGTAAAAATAGAGAAGAATTATAAAAAGTTAACGTTTGACGTATGTTTGCGATTACAATTATGCAAATAGGGTAAGAACCCCAAAAAGCGCCACCCCCCTATTTTTCGCCAATCAGTGAATCTTGTTAAATTTAAACTAGATGTAGTGTAGCTCATGATTATATTTAATATAATAAAAATTGGCAATGTTTTCTGTGCTTGAACGCACTAACAAAAATATTTCATTATTACAAAATGTTTTCTAAAATTATGATCGAAATAACATTGTCATGTAAAGAGCAAAATTTTCTGCCAAACCATAACAGATGGTTAAAAAAACTTAGTGGAAAAGTTGGCATAAAACACTTAGTTTATAGAAAACTTTGTGAAAGTACTTGTAATTACACTGTTATTGCTTGGTTTTCATGTTCATATAATTCTAATTTCATGAAACTACTGTAATTTTATACCTAAATATAACTGGCGAAATTTGGATCCCATATTATGCGCTCGACCGCAAATTCGCCAGATTATCACAAAGCCAAAAAGGCTTTGGAGCAATTTGTTTCTGTGATCGGAACGTCAAAAAAAAAGTTCAAGAGTGATTTCGTCATTTTCGACAACCCAGACGAAAAAGCACTCTTTACTATCTTTCAGGTTCTGTGAGAGACAATGCCAGAGGCAGTCGAAGCAATCGAGAGAAGTAACCTAGAGGGTGAAGGCAGCACAATGGTTATTGATGCAATGGAAATTCAAGCAGACATAACTGAGCTACCTGTAAGCGGCGTCTGAGGAACACAACATGAGGCAAATTCATCGACTGCTAAGGAATCAGTGGTTGATGCCAAAATGCCCCAAAACAGCGCCTCTGACCCACTCAATCAGGCATTAAAGGATTACTTGAAGATGCCACCCACTCTTCAAAGAGAAAACAAAAGGGAATACAGGTCCAAACGGTATCACGTTTTAACATCAGATGAATTTGTTCGTGAATATTCTCAGAAGGAAGAGGAGAAGAGACGCCTCGAAGAAGAAAAGGAAGACAGGAAGCGAATTCGAGAGGAACGCAAACTCGAAAAGGATTTGAAGAAAGAGGAGCAAGCGAAGAAGAAGGAACAAAGGAAGAAAGAGAAGCAAGAAAAAACAACATTGGCAAAACTAATGCCGTTTTCGTTTTCGCGGTGTACTACACTTTTTCCGTGCTATACTTAACAGCTTCAAATAAAACATTTTCAGTGTCATTGCATTGGTATGCGTAATAATGGGATAGCTGTCAATTCGTTTTGTTTTGGTCATAATCGCATTCGTCATTTTGTCTCGTTTCCATTTCATATGTCCATCTCGCAAATGTGCTGAGAATAAATTTACCTGACACTTTACCACGTGGAACGAAAACCAAAACAAACCAGTTTTGACACATTCGTGTGAATGTGTTGGTAACTTCCTACAGCACACTCTGCTTTTTTCGGGTGTCATCAGTGACAGAAAAAGTGAAGGGAGGAACAGAAAAAGGGTAACACGAAAAATCAAATAAAACATTTTCGGTGTCAAAAGTGTCATTTGAGTGTAGTACACCGCGAAAACGAAAACGACATAAGACGTGTAGTTTCAAAGAAAAACTAATGTTCTTGAAAAATTTCTTTAAATCACATATTTTTGTTATCACAATACACACAATAAATTAAAAGACATGAAACGGCGTGTTCTATAAATTATCTTGTTGTAAAGTTTTATTGCCCCCTGACTGACAAAATGATCTTCTTACAATCCAGTTTAAAATTATATGAGTTCAACATAAAATAGAATATTTTCCAAACCACCATATATTGAATTCCGAGTAAGGCTGGGTACTCAGCTAATCTATGCCTTTAAAAATGCAGTCCGGTCTGTCTGTTTGTCTGATCCATATAGGCTCGGAAATGACCGAACCGATCGACATGAAAATTTGTATGGTTTTAGGGGCTGAGAAAGGTTCCTATGACGGTTTGAGACCCCTCGCTCTGCTGGAAGGGACGGGTCCCATACAAACGAAATACAAATTTTTGCACATCTCAAAAACTAACCAAGCAAATGGAACCAAATTTGGCATGTGGATTTTTTTAGGACTAACAAATATTTCCATATTGGTTCGACACCCCTCCCTCTTCTGGAAGGGAGGGGTTTCATACAAATGGAACACAAATTCCTCCACATCTCGAGAATTAACCAAGCAAATAGAACCAAATTTGGTAGGTGGATGTTTTTAGGGGTAACAAATATATCCATAATGGTTTGACTCCCCTCCCTCTTCTGTGAGGATATTTCTTCAACCAGAATGACGCACAGGGGCCAGAAATTGTCTCCAAATGCCATTTTAAAATCCAAGATGGCGACTTACGGTTTCTGAAAAATAGCCTGAGGTGACCAAATACCACCCAATATGTGTATCACCGGATCCAGAATGATGCAAGGAGCTAAAAATTTACCTCAGACACCAGTTTGAATTGTAAAATGGCAACTTCTGGGAAACAGCCGAAAATAACCGAATACTACTACATATGGATATTTCCGTAATCGAAATGATGTATAGAAGCCAAGCATTGACACTGGACATCATTTTGAATTCGAAGATGACCACTTTCAGTTTCTAAAAAAAAAATGAAAATAACCTCGAAGACGAGGATGTTGTCATTCCGCTAAAACCAATCATTTCAAATGATATAAACAAATCGCAAGGAATCAATGAATTTGAAATGTTTAAAATTATTAAATTGAACACTAAAATAGGCGAGACGAAGTTTGCCGGGTCAGCTAGTGAAAATAAAATAAATGCTTCTCATTGCTGACCAGTCAATTGCATAACATCATCAATTTGATTCTATTTTGTATGTTTTGATTTGTTTCATTTTTCAGCTGTCTTATAACATTTAGGCAGCAACAGAATTTTTTCAAATAGCTTAACGATCGAGTATTATTTGCATTTCCGTCCAGTTTCGAAGGTGGCGAAAAATGGGTCTTTGGGTTGGCGAAATTAGGATTTCGGGTGGCGGATATAGGGGCTTGGGCACCCATCAGGAAATTTCTATTTAACATGACTAGATAAGTTATTTTGGCTGTGATGCAACCCCAATATGTAACACAATGGTTATTGAGCAGTATACAGTAAATACTGTACATTGTCGAAGTAACACATTAAAATATATCACGTTCAATTGCTTGTCTTGGATAAAAGTAGCGATTTATGGGTCCGTTACCCTACTAGCTTGGCGATTCGATTACTATGGCAAGTTTCTCTATTAATCCAATATGCTGATAAAATCCTGCTGTTTTGATTATTGTCCTGCAATTTGCATGCAAAACATTTAACGTAATGTGCGACCATGAGATTAAAATTAAAAAAAAAAAATATTTACAATATACGAAAAAATAAAAAAAACGGAAAAGTGCACAAAAAACAAAATAGAGTAGGGAACATATTTTATGTAAGTATATTTTATAAATTATCAAATTATTAATGTCCTCAGAGATAATTTAAAATAAATTTATTGAAATGTTCTATTTTAATAGGTATGATACTAGGGTTACCACTTGGTCGGAGTTAAAAATCAGGACAATTTTTTTCCAGCGAAAATTTGATCTAAGGTCTAATCTATTTTTTGAGGCATCAATATACCTAAGATACCTGAAAATTGCAACACTAGTAAACTGTTTGAAATAAACTTAACAACAGGGGGTTTTAATTTTAAAAAAATACCTGCTTTTCTTATACTAATCGATGGCCGAACTTTCAGTAGGCACTATGAATTTTTTCTTTCGTTTTTTTTTTTGATTTTTAAATTGAAAAATTAGATTTTTTTTTAATTTTCACTAACTGGCAAGTAGTGAATAAAGTCACACTTCTGCTGCTAGAAAATATTACCCTAGTAGAGAACAAAATGACATTTCTGCTGCTGGCTTATGAACAATATAACCCTGACAGAGCACAAAGTGATATTAATGCTGCTGGCCTGTGGTAATATAACCCTGGTTCGCATGTTATGACAGGGATGCCAAATGAAAAGTCATGTCCTAATTTCGAAATTTTTTTAAGGTGTTTGCAAATTTTTTATGTGTGGAAACATTTTTATGGAGTGTAAAGATATTTGAATAATGACCTGGCATCCCTGTGTTATGATTTCTTGACGGCAGTGTTTGTCTAAAAATTACTTACAGTTGTTAAAAATTGAAAATTTTTTGTGGAATATGTATTTCTTTGACATTGCTTATCAAACAAAAAATAATATACATACCTAAGGGTATATACACTCTATTGTCAAAAAACGTATAACGGATTAAACGACTAGACAATTTCTCTCGTCAAGATTCAACCAAAGAAAAAAATCTTTCGAAATAAGTTCGTTTCTTTCCGGAGTCAAGATAAAAATACCTAACAATCTGCTACTTTTTTGAATATCCGGCATCATTCAGAAAAATCAGGACAAATGCTAAAATACGAAAAATAAATCAGGACGCTCCAAATGGGTCTCAAAATCAGGATAGTCTTGCTAAATCAGGACGGATGGTATCCCCACAGTGTTCCATAGCAATCACACTCGAAGACTTTTAACTAAGAAGCCTGTGAATTATTAAGCTGGTTGACAGCACAATTTTCTCTATTCATATTTGTTCCAACCTCCAAAGAATATAGACGTTAAAGCTACAACTAGTCTTTTATTTGTTGGCGACTACAACAATTCTTGGCGACGAGGACAATTTTAAGCTGCTTCAAGACTCTTGCAAGATGTCCGACCAGGATTTGAAAAACGCGATTCTCCGACTAACCGAACTGGTAGTCAACCAACAAGAGCAGATTCAACTCCTCAAGCGAACCGGTCAAGCCAGCCAACCGGGAAGCGAGAAGATAATCGAATCGTTGGCCACGGGAATTGAAGATTTTTACTACGATCCTGACGGTGGAGTGTTCTTTGACGCGTGGTTTGCTCGCTACGAAGATGTCTTCAAGGTCGACGGCAAGAATCTAGACGATCCAGCGAAGGTGAGGCTACTCTTAAGAAAAATCGGCACCCAGTTCCACGAGCGATACGTAAATAGTATCCTGCCAAGACATCCCCGCGGTTTTGGCCTGGACGAAACGGTGAAGAAACTTAAGAAACTTTTTGGTCATCAAACCTCACTGTTCAACGATCGTTACCGTTGTCTTAAGTATACTAAGAACGAAGCAGACGATTTTTCAAGTTATGCTGCCTCTGTGAACAAGCATTGCGAAGCATTCCAACTCATCAAGCTCACTGATGACCAAATCAAGGCGCTACGTTTTGTTCGCGGTCTACAATCTCCCCGCGATGCAGACATCCGAACTCGATTGATCGGCAAATTGGAAGCTGAAGAGCATGCTCCGCCAGCAGACGGCACAAAGCTAACCTTTGAAAATCTCGTCGAGGAGTGTCATCGGTTCAACAATCTAAAGCAGGACACCAAGTTGGTAGAGAAGCCCGTTCCGGAAAAATCCGTCGTCAACGCTGTTTCCACCAAGCCTGCTAAGAAAAAACAACCAAAATCTCCGTGCTGGTTTTGCGGTGATTTACATTTCGTAAAGGAATGTTCCTATCAAGACCACAATTGCAACAAGTGCAAACGAAAAGGGCATAAAGAAGGTTACTGCTCATCCGCTGAATCAAAATCAAAGCCAGCAAAGAAGTTCGAAAAACAAAAGTACAAAGCATTTGTGAAGTCCAAAGGAATTTCAGTGAAACGCATCGATCTTCAAGGGAAGAGGAAATACGTTACTGTTGGAATCAATGGCAAAGAAGCTGTCCTTCAGTTAGATTGCGCTTCTGATATCACCATTATTTCTACGCAGACCTGGGAGGCGATAGGCAAACCAGCCATCAACGAAACTGACATAACCGCCATCAGCGCTTCCGGAGACAAGATTAACATGGCTGGTGAGTTCCTTGCAGACATAACCATCCGAAGCGTGACAAAAGCTGGCATTGTCTATGTGTCATCAAGCCCGGATTTGAATGTCCTTGGAATTGAAACAATCGATCTATCCCATCTATGGTCGATTCCTTTCAACTCACTGGTCAATGCTGTGCATCAGAAGCCGGAAGACATTGAGCAAAAGCTGCGTACGAAGTTCCCGGAAGTGTTCCAGAGCACACTTGGCCGGTGTACCAAAGCAAAAGTTAAACTCTACCTAAAGCCCAACGCCCGTCCCGTGTACTGTCCCAAGAGACCAGTTGCATATGCTGCTCTTCCCAAGGCGGATGTCGAACTTCAACGTCTTCAGGACAAGGGAATTATCTCACCAGTGAAGTTTTCCGACTGGGCAACTCCAATAGTAGTGGTCCGTAAGTCAGACAACGTTTTCGTCCGTATCTGTGGCGACTATTCTACAGGGTTAAACAATGCGCTAGAATCAGATGCCCATCCGCTACCACATCTAGATGATATTTTTGCAGATCTAGCTGGCTGCCGTTATTTCTCCCAACTCGATTTTTCTGATGCGTACCTGCAAGTCGAGATTGAAGAGGAATCACAAAAGTATCTGACGATAAACACTCATCGAGGACTGTTCAAATACAACCGTCTGCCACCTGGAATCAAGTCCGCTCCTGGTGCCTTCTAAAGGATTATTGATAGCATGGTCGCTGGTATTCCTGGAGTGAAGCCATATCTAGACGATATCATGATTTCTGGTAAGACAAAAGAAGAACACAATCGAAGCCTTCATGAGGTCCTGGAGCGGATCAAAACGTACGGTTTTCATCTGAAGATCGAAATATGTCGATTTGGTCGATCACAGATTAAGTTCCTAGGCCATTTCGTCGACAAAGACGGCTTACGACCTGATCCCGCGAAGACAACCGCGATTTCGCAAATGCCAGCTCCAACCAACGTATCACAGCTTCGATCGTATCTTGGAGCTATCAATTATTATGGGCGTTTTGTCAAGCAGATGAAAGAGCTAAGAGCACCCATGGATTATTTACTGAAACAAAACGTTAAATGGGAATGGACTGCAAACTGTCAGAAGTCGTTTGACAAATTCAAAATGCTGCTCACTTCCGACTTGTTGCTGACACATTTCGACCCGAACAAAGAAATCATCGTCGCAGGTGATGTTATTATGCATCGTTTTCCGAATGGATCAGTGAAGGCTATTTCGCACATTTCAAGATCTCTAACTCCTGCGGAGCAAAATTACGGCCAGATAGAAAAAGAAGCTTTGGCACTGGTTTTTGCTGTAACACGATTCCATACGATGGTATTCGGTCGGAAGTTTACCTTACAGACTGATCACCAACCACTTCTTAAGGTGTTCGGGAGCAAAAAAGGAATTCCGGTATACACGGCTAACCGGCTTCGACGCTGGGCGCTTACGTTAATGCTGTACGATTTTGACATCCAGTTTGTGCGCGCTGAAGACTTTGGACACGCTGACCTCCTTTCACGACTAATGAAATGCAATTCAACAACTGACGAAGAGTATGTCATTGCTTCTGTCCAAATGGAAGCCGATGTCAACACCGTTCTCAGTGATTCTACTTCAAGTCTACCTGTGACGTCCGAAATGATCGCTACTGAAACATCGAAAGATCCTGTTCTCCAGTCGGTGGTGTTCCATATCAATGAAGGATGGCCCAATCATTCCAAAGCAATTAATGATCCAGTTGTCCAACAATTCTTTATCCGCCGAGACAGTCTGCTGATCGTCCAAGGTTGCATCATGTTCGGCAATTGAGTTGTTGTACCAAACCGCTTTCGCAAACGCATTCTTCAGCAACTACATCGAGGCCATCCGGGGATGGAGCGAATGAAATCCCTAGCAAGAAGTTTCGTGTACTGGCCTAACATCGATGATACCGTCGGAAAATATGTTCGATGTTGCAGACCCTGTGCTGAAGCTGCTAAATCACCACGCAAGACGGACCTGAAGTCGTGGCCCATTCCATCGAAGCCGTGGAAACGAGTCCATATCGATTATGCTGGCCCGATTAATGGATACTACTACTTTCTGGTAATTGACGCATATTCAAAATGGCCAGAAATCTACCGCACTCGAAGCACAAACACAACGAAAACGTTGGAAATGCTAGACGAGATTTTTTCAAGATTCGGCAATCCAAAAATTCTTCGGATAATGGCTCGCAATTTGTTAGCGCCCGATTCAAGCAATTCTGTGATGAAGCTGGAATCACCCACTTAACAATTGCGCCCTACCATCCACAGTCTAATGGACAGGCTGAGCGCTTTGTGGACACTTTGAAAAGAGGACTCAAGAAGTAACGAGAGGGAGGAAATCCAGCAACTTTCCGACATCTTCAAACTTTCCTTTCCGTTTACCGGTCCACACCCAATCGAAGTGCTCGTGATCATAAGTCACCTGCAGAGCTTCTAGGTAGACCCTTCACTACTACACTGGATCTTCTTAAGCCCCGAAAATCAAGCACACCAGCTGTAAACAGTAAGCAGAATAACCAGTTCAATCAACGCCATGGTACCGTCAAGAGAGAGTTCTCCGCTGATGATTTAGTGTACGCAGAGGTTCATCGTCACAATCAAACCTCATGGGTTCCTGGCAAGGTGATTGAGAGAAAAGGCTCCGTCATGTATGCTGTACTTCTGGAAACCGGTCGTCTCATCCGTTCTCATACGAATCAGCTACGACAGCGTCATCTAGAATCCATTAGTGAAGCTACTGAATCAAATTTACCATGGACCGTGCTGCTTGAGGAATTTGGAATGCAAAATCTGTGTACTCCATGTTCGGATGAAACTGCCGATCCTGATTACAAAGAAACTCAACAACCGCCTGAAATGCTGCCCGAAGTGGCACACCCAATTCAACAATTGCCTGAAGTATTGCACCCTGCCGGACCAACATTGGACCAAGAAATGGTTCTAGCACCAGAAGTCGTTGTTGAAGGCAGCATTCCGCAGTGCTCCAATCAACCCGTTCGTAACCGAAGGCTTCCGGCATGGCTCGGATCCTACGATCTCTTTTAAGGGGGAGATGTTCCATAGCAATCACACTCGAAGACTTTTAACTAAGAAGCCTGTGAATTATTAAGCTGGTTGACAGCACAATTTTCTCTATTCATATTTGTTCCAACCTCCAAAGAATATAGACGTTAAAGCTACAACTAGTCTTTTATTTGTTGGAGACTACAACACACAGACTAACAGACATAACACGTCGAACAAATTTTCAATAAAATCATCGTTTGGATGGTTCCAGTACTTTACGTTAGTAACACTAGCACCATCTGCTGTCGTGTTCGCGCTGCGTCATGTATTTCGACATCAGCGCCAGCGTTACTGCATGTGTCAAATGGAGAACTATAAAATATGTATGAGATTGCATGACAGCGCCCCAGACGACGTTTTCGCGCGAAGACTGTTATTCGATTGAAAATTTGAAATGAACGTTTTTTGTGGCGATGGAGCTAAGTTCCAGTGTTACGTCTGTTAGTGTGTGGTATCCCTATATGACACTTTCTTTTCTTTTTTTGGATAGGATTAAAAATAACTCAAACATTTATATATCGTAAGGTAACTACCAATTGAAACGGTGGGAGTTGTATAATTTACAATTATATACAAGCGAAAAACATTCTGATATATTCGAAAAAAAAATAAAATGAGTAGCAATAATAAAATATTAAAACGGCCATAGATTATTATATCATACTAGTCAACATTTATTGCATACAACAACCCAATTCTTTATGGCAATAAAACGACCTCACTTCAGCTATCATCCTATAGGTGTCTCTAGTATGCTCTAGTTTAGTTTGCTATGAAGTAGAAACGATTTCAACATGGTAAGCTATAAAACGAACACTATCGCATGGCGCGATTCGGTATATTAGCAGTGACTTGGGCAGTATTCGATGTTTTTACGTACATTATTAGTATTTCTTTCCGAAATCAAAATCATCATCAAAGTGGTGATCGTGATCATTAAAACCTGAATCAATATATCGTCGTGTGTGTACTGGACTGGAGCTGAGCGGCCTGCAACCGACTGCAGACGAGGTCGCTGGTGGTCCTTCATCGTACCGGGAGCAATGGAGATCACTGCCGGCTGTTCCCACCGGAGACGTTGATCCGTAATGGCGTCCCAAACAGGTACAATGGTGATGTGCGCTGCACATAGACTGCAATTTGTGGAGCAAATCCGATTCCGGGCTCTCGTGCATGTGCAATAATTTAGCGACTGAGGTACGGAATGCTTGCAGTTGTGACAGACGGTGGCTGGTGTCCGATAGTTGTGCCTTTATTCGGGACAGTTCCTCGCGGAGGTGCTGTAATTAAATCGCATATTATCGAACAGACACTGGACTCACATGAAACTCACGACATACAGAAATTGCATGCTCGTCGCGAACCTTTCGATCGTGAGAGCTCTCAACGGCAGACCTAGCTCGGGATTTATAGGCTGCAAGTTGACTGACTAATCTTTCCCGCTCAGTTTCCAACTCACAGAGCCGAGCCTGCAATTCGTCACACTTCCGGGCTCGCTCCAAAGCCGTTAATTTATAGTCGGACGCTTCGCTAAGTTGGTTCTTCACCTCCGCCAATTGATGTTTGACTTCGGATAGCTGCTGAAAAGTACGTTCAGCGTTTTTCGAGTTACGGCGGGCTCGATGAACAGCTTCGTCACGTTCAGTCTAGAATATGGAATTACATTTACAGTGTTAGAAAGTTCAAATTCGCAGTTTAGGCAATGATTTTAGAGATGAAATGACGTCTACTTGTAGCATGACTTTTCCCCTGGCATTATCCTCTAGTAGTGTAATTTTACGCCGCAGAAGTTCCAAGTGCAGATCCCTCCGTTGGACCTGTTCCCTGAGAACACGAACCCGTCGCTGCAAATTGTACAGTGCGGAACTCTACAAAATGAAAATGTGGTGAGTGAAGAAGTGGCGGAATGTGTGAGTTAAACCGGATGTTGAGAATAAGCATTGATTTTTACTTCTTTCAGTGGCAGATCGGTACAGGAACGTTCCCGTCTCAGTTTCGTGTGATTGCTGTGGTGATGAGAATGGGAGTGCGTGTGATGGTGAGCCAATTCCCAGCAATTCTGAATGTGAAACATGCATTCTTAGCTATCGCATTACTGTTTGGGTAGAATAAATTAGTTCGTTTTACCTTATCGCAAATTCCGTGGACATGATGATCATGGTGAGTTGCTAGACGGTCTGCTCTTTCAAGTAACGTTTCCCCTAGGACTGTAGTATCGCTCCCAGGTGCAGGAGGCTCCGTGCATTCGCTCCAACACAGTGCACGGGCAAGCCGCACCAGGTATTCGCTCAGCTGTGAAATTTTGTGAATGACCCACTAACCGAAAGCAAATTTTAATAAAAATTTAAACAATTTTACCGTTGTATGTTCGGCTCTAAAGTGCTGCAGTTCGTGGCAAGCTTTCTCTAGCCGCTGTTCGACACTAATCCGATGTTGTTCCTCAGATTTCAGCCGGCATGTTGTACTTTCTTGATGTTCACCGTGACGTATCGCTTCCTGGTGAAGTTGTTCTTTAAGTTGAGCCACTTGCTGTAAATAGAATTATTTCGAATAATCATCCGATAAGCCAGGGTCAAGTTTTTATGAGAGTTTTGCCTACTTACATCGTGCAATGACTGATTGTGGTTGGTAATTTCACGTACTTTATCTCGAACATTATTTTCGCAGGGCTCGTTAACCCCAACGATGGTAGCCAACGTCCTCAAAAACTGCGATCTTTCCGTATGTAGTCTGTCGGTAGTGTTTTGCAGTCTACAACTTCTTGACTCAAAGCCCCGTAGTTCCTCTACAATTCGAATGAGTGCATAGTATTACAATTAAAATTAATTCTGTTCAAAACATTACCTCTAAGTTTATCACCGTTGACTTCACTCTCTGCCAACCGATCACGTGTTACTTGTAAGTCGCGTTCCGCCTGACGGCATCGTGCTTCTAATCCTTGAGAGAGCGTCTGCAAACCTTCGATCTGCGTTTGCAGTCGTGTTTTTTCCGCACAAGCTGTTGTCTTTGTCGTTATAAGCTCGGCTTCAGTAGAGGTCAGATGTTCGCAGGCCCCCGCTAGTTTGGATCGCAAACGTTGAAGCTCAGAAACCGTTTCCGCCGCTTTACTGAGCACAAATTCTGGTGTTAAATGAGCTCCATCGCAAACATCTATCCCCAGACATAGACATAACCTGCGCACCAAATCTTGCAGCTGTGCTCTGGCCTGATCACGGTGGCCTTCTTCTTTGCTTAGGTCACATTCTAGCCGCCTTGTTTTTGCACACAGCTCTTTGATTTTATCCTCCAGGTGCTTTTTGTCCCGATTCAGAGTACCAACGATACTTTCACTGCGAGAGTGAAGATTCTTTTCACGTGACTCAGCGGCCGCAAGACGCTGCTGTAAGGAACCAATCAGAGACGTTTGGCGAGCGCTCTGTGCCCTCAGGGCTTCGCATTCGTTTTCTTTGGCGCACAGGGAGCTTTTTGCGTCGGACAGCTCGGCCATCAATCGGTCCCGTTTGTAGGTGGAGGCGGCCAATTCGCTTCGCAGTGTCGTAGCCAAATCGATCGAGTGCGCCAGGTGGTCGTTGCATGATGGTTCGGGCTGAAATAGTTTGTATATAGGGTCAGAATTCGTGAAACGGATCACCGAAAATCGCGATGTCTTTTTTTTAATTAGAAACTTCAAGAGTTCATTCTCCAATTTTTATTGAATTTGAATAGTTTTTAAAGTTGTTATTGTCATTTGAAATTAATGTAAACATTTCCTTAAAACAGACATATCTTCAGGAATATTGAATCGAATTTGATGAAACTTTCACTGCAGGTGCATCCTTGTCGAGCTTCGTAGCCGCAGGGTTACAGAGTCCGCTTTGACAAGCGAATGGTGATAGGTTCGAATCTTAGTAGAACCAAACCATTCGTTAGCAAAAAGGACTTTAGGTATGGGTTTATTCTCAGGCTCTTCCACACAAAATCTTCTCTCCAGATTTAATAACCTCTCGTCTAAAGCTTCGATAATATCATAGACTATAGTAGTTATATGCTTTTAGAGTGATAGCTTGCAGGAGGATATGATAGAATCGATAAGGAAGAAAGTTGGTTACTAAACAATATGTTAAAAAATGATGTTTTGGGGCTCTTAAAAATGGTGTTAATTCATATTATTACATTTTTTTCAAATTTACGAATGATACAAATTATTTTTGTTCATTTTTGCTAATTACCTTTAAAGCTTGTCACTAGAGTTGGAAACGTACTATAAAGTAAAGAAGTAATTAAACAACGAAGACTGTGGAAAGTATATTTAATTTTTGTTCAATTTATCAAAATCACTAGCGTCTTTATGTTAATGCAATGCCTCATGTAATCAGACGTCACCAACTGGATCTTCACTGCTGGTACTAAGGAAAACTTAGTGAAGTAAAATTTAATTACCGTAAGCACTAAGTTAACTGAGGAATGAAATTTATCTTCAGTTCTCCTTATTTTGGATAAACCGTTAGAAAATTTGATATAGGACTATGTTTTTGTTTCCCATACCATATTTCATTGAAATGCAACCGTCCAAATGTTGGTTAGATTTCAAACGTAATTATTGTATAATTACTAATACGATTTACTAATCAATATGTCGTTAGGAATGAAATGATGAACCATTTTGTTACATGTCAGTTACCATCACTATTTCCTTACTCAGCAGCGAAAACTAATGAGAAGCTCCAAGGTCGAATTTCTGCGAAAAATGAACCAATCACGTGAGAGCACACCTAACAAACACAGACGTCAAAAGTAGACAGCAACCGTCTGCTGTGATGAGCAGGCCCGGATTTGAGAGGGGAGCAAAGGGGACAAATGCCCCGGGTCTCCCGATTGAAGGGGCCCCCCTAGTTCTAGAGCGACCTTTTTTTTTTGTTCGTCACCTTTCAGAACGTTACCTCTAAATGTTTTAAGAAAAGGGGGCCTCACAAACAAATTTGCCCCGGGCCCCCCAGCGTCTGAATCCGGCCCGGTGATGAGTGTCAGAAAATGTTTAGACAAAATCTTCCCGTTACAACAGATCAATTGATTTTTGTTTTTTTTTTAATTTTTTTTTTTGGTGTGGAATTAGACTAGTGCGTTCATTATTTAGAACTCTGTAGTAGCAGTGACGTGCGTAGCGTGGAAGGGTAAAAAATATCTGCACTTTTTCTTTCAAACATTTGTACCAAAATTTGTACTAATTAAATTTGAAAGAACAGTTTAATAACCCTTGAAACATGCTGCTCTAATAAGACAGTCGCTAATGTTCGAGTTTCGGCTGATAGAAACCATTAGAGCCAATAGGATCGCAGCGCTAGCCTTGCAATTATTCTGTATACTAACAGTACGCTGCTAAGTAGGTATGTATCGAACAAAGAGAAGATCAAATTACATAACGGAATGTAGAGCACCCTATGCTTCGTTCTTTCTTTATTGAGTGATATAAATATCAGTTTGACACATATAAAATCTGTACCTATCTGTGCTTTTTGATAAAAATCTGTAATCTGTACCGTACAGAATCTAGGTTAACGGGGGTATTTTGGCCCACATGCATATTCTGGCCCATCCGGTAACATTTTACGCATTTTATCTGAGAAATCAATGTATATTAGAAAACTATACATGCAACATTGAATAACACACCTAAGAATCATACTACACTATAATTTTCGGCGAAAAACTGGCTCTAGGTAGTGTTATTTTGAAATTACTTCATACATATTCAAAGTCATGGCTGAGTCAACCCAAAGTCAAGAGGAAGTGGTAATATACAAGTCAACGTCCGGAAGCTATTGTAACAAATATGTATGCTTTTGAAACAATTCGTTGTTGTAGTAACATCAATAAAATGTCATAGGAACAGTTTGTATACTCTAACATGTTGGAAAAAGTTGAAAAAGTGGTTAAACGCATGGCTGAAATATGTTTGCCTTTTTCTGAAGCAAACATATTTTGACCATGCCAAGTTTTGACATCTCTTTGATTACCGTTCGGCCGTTGCACGTGAACAAAGAACCAGCTTGTGACAATTTACAGGTAATTACTTCTTAATTTATCACATTTAACGATATGAAATTAGATGAGAATGCCTGTCAAACCACTGTGAGCCAAATCATTTCATTTTTAGATGCCTAAAATTTACAAAAATTCACAGCAGAAGAATGTTCTCCTAAAACCCACTATTTTTGCTTTAAAAATACCGATGATGATCTTAAATATAATTAGTCCGAGCTATTTCCATACACGTCTGTAGATATAAAAGTGGGCCAAAGTAAAAATTTGGTGGACCAAAATATGTTTTTAGCACTTCGTAGAATTGCATTGTTGAACGGTGTATATTAAAATAGACACTTAGCTTTTAACAATGGTATAATAGAGTAGGTATTTATGTTGAAAAATTGTGTTTGTTTTCAATGAACTGTGCGAACACTTCCCAAAGCTGGCCAAAATACCCCCGTTACCCTATATCAGAAAAAAAACGAAAAAATCTGTACCTGCGGCAACACTGGCTGTGAGACTGTTATTAATAGCAATACTCAGACGGAGAGATATACGAAGAGGATGTTGTGAGCCAAATGAACATGTCAAAATTCGAGTCAAACGAACAAGAAAGGTTACACATGGAAAGGTGGTGCAATCAAGTACAATAAAGGATATATTTATTTTCACACGTTTTTCAAGTTTTCTTGCTAAACAATGAATTGAGAAGGCTCCAAAATTGGTGTATAACAGTGATTTTTAACCTTAAAACCTTCAAGGATTTTGTGATGCACTTTAATGTTGCCCCAGGACTTCCACCGTCACCATCAGTTATACGAATCAAATGAAAAATTTAGTCAACATTGCGCTTTGAGAAAAGATCTGGCAACTCTGACATGTGAAACCTAGTTGCCAAATTGGCGTTTTTTTTCATCGCATATCTCTCTCTCTCTCTCTCTCTCTCTCTCTCTCTGAGTATCTCTAGTTATTAAGGTGGAAGTACGTCGAAGCCATAAATGGCCGACTTCAAGCCACCACGTGGTCGACTTCGAATTTTCAAATGCTTGCCACTCGGTAATACTTAATGCATCACTTGTGAGAACATATCATCATGTTTGTTATGGTGATGAAAACATAAAATAGTGTTCTCATAGATAACGCATTAACAATTCCCGAGTCTTGTTGCGCTGAAAATTCGTAGTCGGCCACGTGGTGGCTTTTACACACTACCACCTTAAAGCAGGTATCTTGAACGAACACACACAGGCAACAGTAAACTTGATAAAGGACGCACATTACTGAGAGCCAATATGTAACTTTTGCTTTCTTGGTGTCTCTTGCACTTGGTGATTAATGCTTGTCTTCGGCTCGACACGCAACGAATGAAGAACCGCACTATTTACACAGCGAATATCTCTTCCATGGAGCCTTTTCTGTAGGTACTTGTAGCATCCGGTGTGACTCTGAGTCATTGTTAGTTTGCCTTTCTTTGCTTTGTGCCGTCTTTTTGTATTCTGATTTTCTGTTTGCCATATTACACATTGTAAATAAACAATCATTTTAATCTACCTTTATTTATCTGGTTGAAACTTTGCACAGATGTTCCTGTAAGTTAAAGATGTCATCTTGTGCTGTTAGTGTTATTTTAAAATCACGACTAAATTGTGAAAAGGGTTTATATGAAAAGTCGAATTAATAATTACGAATAGTTATAGAGCCAGAACGACTTGTTTGATCGGTGTGACATCTTCGGTAAAGTTGTAGATCATAATTTTGTCTTTCCGAAAAAATATACACCATGAAAAAAACTCCATTTCAATAAAAGCATAAAAATAAAAATTTAAATTAATTGTACTTTTACAAATTTAATTTTCACAGAAGGTTGACTTGAGAAAAAAAAAACGAACGGTTTGATAAAAAAAAATGTAAATTTACTCGAATACTCGCAATGTAGGTTGCATTGTAGTAGAGATATGAGTGCGAGAGAATATTGAATAGAGAGAATAGGATAGAAAAACGTTTTGAATTTCAATAGCAATAGCTCTCAAAAGATTTGCCTTCTGGAAAAAATGCAAAATTTCAGCTCAATCGTGCAGCAGGCTCTTTTCCAGAATCAGGTATACCGTCTGCCGGGGTGAGATTAAGCCACGGGGTGAGATTGAGCCAAAACGGGAAATGTTTGTATGTTAAATTACGTGCGATTTCTAGAACCTACTACCTCAAATTCAACACTTTATGAAACGTGACATATTTATTCACAACTCCAAATAAAATATAAATAATATCAGTGAACTGTTTCACTTAAATAATGTTTCAAAGTACAGGGTGAAAAACATGCGCAAATAACGTTATCCAAAAATGTCCAAGGCAAACCAACCCGTTCAAGAAATCTCATCGACTTACTGCTCAGTTGCTACGTTAGGATGTCGTCTTGAATGTGTTGAGGAAATGTTATGCATTAAATCTGTGTTGGCTCAGAAAATAATGTTTTTCCAAACTGTATTCTTTTCGAGCCCTTTTGGGGTGAGATTGTGCCAAGCTATGATGAACGGTACAATGTACGGAATTCATATTTACGACAAAATTATTTCAGTATACACCAAAACACTTGCATTGTTTAAATAGAGTATGTTGTCTAGCCAAGGTATTATTTGAAATAATGACTAAAAGCTTGAGAATAGGAAGCTAACAACTATTAGATGGAAATTTACACTGACTGATATTACTCATGGAATGTAACAAAATTTTGTACACCGATTCTATATTAACTGATGACTTTTTCAGCGAGGAAGGAGGGTTATGGGTACGTTTCCAGCGGTTTTGAGATCTCCAATGGAATATACAGTGGTCAATGACATATAATAATTGAAACGAAAAGTCGTCTCACGCCTTATGTCCTAACGTTTTCTCTTTCTAAGCTACCTGGAGACGCCACCATGTGTATAGAGACTGTCTATAAGCCACGTTCTCATAACTGGTTACTCCAGATATCGATTTAATCCAGTCATACATTTTTCTACAATTCATATGAAACGTAGTTTCTGGTCAACCCGCTACAGCCCCTTAATAGTCCACGTTGTTTATGGTCAACCCTATATTTACTGTTTTATCATGTTATTCATGTGAATTATTCGTAGATACACTACTGTTCATTTTTCAGGTGTTGAAGTCAACTTTGTGTTTTTGGCACAATCTCACCCCATAGAAGGGGTGAGATTAGGCCAAAGTTCATTCAATTTTAGCAAAATTATAGTTTATTGTAACTAAACCATATTGGCGGCAGTCGTTAACTAAACATTTAAGTGTGCATTGACGTGAATTGGATTAACCTCATAGCCTAAATGTGTACATTACAAGCTAAGGAACAAAATGTATCCTTTTTTGGCACAATCTCACCCCGGCAGACGGTAGTCACAAAATTCCATTCCCAAATACAGACAACCATTCGATGCAACTATCTGTTACATAGTCTGATAGTATATTTTCCTAACATTCCTTCGCCAGAATAAAGTGCTCATACTAGTGGGGCATCGTTATATGAAAAAAAATGAAAATGGACAGCAGCAGGCCAGAATCTGTTTTTTTTTTTGGGTTCTAATTGGGATCCCAAACATTCACAAAATTATCGGAAGTCGATTGGTTTTGTCTCCGCTTGCCGCATTGGATTTCAAATTTTGATAAAAATCTGCTATTTTGCATTTTCCATTCTAGAAAGCTCAAAATGGCCCAAAGCATACGTTTCAAATCTTCAAAAGTTTGATGTTTGACAACTTTGCCGAAGACGCTAAAGAGCTAGGATGTCCTTAAAAATTGCTACAGCTGTTCAAAGCCGAATATGTCGAATTAAATGCTGAAAATCAGCTTTCTGCCAACATTACCAGTGTACCGTCGTCAGTCAGGTTTCCATTAGAAGTAGGGACGTTGCGATACCACCGATACTAATACAGAATCGATCCTTCTACTTCCGATACTCGGATATTTGGTATCGATGTTTTATCAGCGATACTTAATCAATATCGATACACACCTCTCAGTATCGAAAGACTCAAAACAACCTTGTAAAGAAGAACGAACGAAGCAGAAAACTTGCTGTTTTCTGTGGCATTTTGATGCTTCGTATGCATGCATGCCATCTCATCGGCAATGCAAATTTAACAGAAATTTCTGTAGATTAACCTACGGGAACGATTCTTTTCTACGGTCATGCAGATCCGAAGGTAAAATCTACAGAGCCAGCGGCTCTTTTCGAAAACGGGATCAATTATTAAGGAAAAGCGTAATCGACTTTTGACTAAGTTTCTGCAGAAGCTGGTGTTTCTAGATTCAGTAAATTTATAGACCATTTTACGAACTGACAGGCAGGGATACCAAATGTGCAGATTTGTCTGCAAAACGCAGATTTTTGGAGTCCGTGTGCAGATGTTCATTGATTTGCAGATATTTGCAATTTTTCCACGGTTTCTGCAGATTTTTGTCAGAGTCTTCTTATATTTGCGCAGATTTTCTCAAATTGTGTGCAGATTGTTACAGACTTTTGCCTGCGCGAGCAAAATTTTTTCGGATCACGGATAGAATTTTTTCAGATTTCGTGCAAATTTTTCCGGTTTTTCGAGCAGTTGCAGACATTTTTCAAAAACATCTGGCATCTCTGCTGACAGGTGTCACGTATTCTGCTGTTGATGATGTTGCTTTCACGTGAGTTATGTTAGCTGTTCCGAGCTCTCTGTCAAAATTTCATTCATAGAATGAGTTCAGAAACGTCTCGTAAAACGGTCTATATAAATGATTTAATTGAATTAAACGTTTTATCTTGAGGAATAAATAATAAAAAAAGAATTATGACTTATATTTTGAATGAAGGGTATCGCACAACGATACATTTAGGTATCGATACGTTAGCCTCGATACTATCGGAATATCAGTACTTGCTCTCGATACAGGTATCGATCCTAAGTATCGATGTTTAATGGTATCGCAACGTCCCTAATTAGAAGTAATCTCTACAACAGTAGATCATACTTACACCTAGAACATTGACCTAGGGTAAGGAACGGCTTAACCAGTAGCGCCTATTTTAATCAGTCGAAGAAAACAGGCCTCAAACTCCTGAATTTTGATCAATATCGACAATTTCAATGATGGAAACGAAAACTTTGATTGTCTAGCTGTCTGACGAATTTAAGGAATACCGTTTATCACAAAGAATTTTGTGAACAAACATCGTTTGAAACAAATCGACCTATATTGCAACCATTCAGGAGCCACTTCGGGTGCTGAAAAAAAAACGCCTGCAAAACAGAGGGAACTGCTTAAAATAGGTTCGGGGTGATTGGAATAGTGTCCACCGATTGGTAACTTTAATTGATGATTGTTAAAGTTTGCTAACTTAGCTATACAATCTGAAAACAAGTTCTGACAGAGAAAACGATAGAGAACAGATTGATATACTACTGTTTGAATTTCACCCAACACTTTTCGAGTATTTCGTCTGAATACACAGCCGCGACTTGATATTAGTCGGGTGTGTGTTTCCGCGGATGAATTTTGTAAGATTTTGTAGTCGACTGAAATAAATTAATAATATCGCTCGGAAGTGATATAATGACTTTACGAGGAGATGCCCGCATAGATGAATTTTTTTTTAAATAGGTAATATGGCTCGCGTGCGCTTTGTTTTTACGGTGATAAATAAGCAAACAGAATAAATTAGGATCGCATTACGACTTTCGCGGCCGATATAACGAATTCGTAGGCGCGATATTTGTTATTATGAACCCGGCACTCGAGCTCAGCACGCCGCACAGTGCGTTGAATGTATGGGAATACGGGTCAAAAATCAAAACAGCCATTCAGGCCATTTTTTTTTCAATTGATGTAATACGAAAAATGGTTAGTACTGATGAGAGCTACTATTTGCATAAATGACGAATATAAAATAAGTAATCGCAAAAGTGTCTCAAACGCCATGTTTTTATACAGAAGCATAAAATGATAATTTCCCTAGAATATTATCCATTTTGAGATAGAAGGCTTGAAAAGCATGTTTGAATAAATTTCAGGTGACGATAAAGTGACTTAAACGCCACCACAATGAGTTTTCATTTATATTTTTATTCAATTCCCAATTAATTATGTTTATATACGGTTTGCTATTGCAAAACATCTAGATATCATCCATCCGGGAATCTTTTATGTGTTTTACACATAAATTACGTGTTATACATAAAAATTTAAGGACAAATGTGCGATACATTGCTCATTCTTGGTTGCAGAGGTATCATTCGAAAACGTAAATTGTGGGTCAGGGAGCAAACTTGAGCAATGGCAATCATTTCCAGAATGTTAAGGATATTCCAAATAGAAGAAAAAAGTGAAATTCAGAGCGGTACTTTGAGGTACTTTTTGACTATCGATTTTAAGTCGAAATTGTCTTTTTTCTCTAAGCATAAATAAGCATGACCAAGAAGCCTTCAACTACCATAGCGGCTACGTTGTGTCTCATTGGTAATATGTAAAATGTAGTAGTTACATGCCTCTACCGTTACCATATTGGTTTTAACTGCAAAAGATAGAGAGCATATTTAAAAATGTATTTGAAAAATTAAGAAGATTTTCTGAATATAACGTTTCTTTTAAATAGGTAAAACTACTTTACAGTAAATGCTTTTCATGACCGTATAGGTGAACTTACGAGGTTAATAATATCATTACAATATGTCTCAAATATGTATAAAACATATCAACATATAGAATTGGTTCAATAAAAGATTCAATTTTTTGATTTTTGTCTATGGAACGATGCACTGTGCGCCGTTTACCAAAACGAACCATGCTGTAAACCTTGTTCTCTCCTCCAACATCCCTGAGATTTCTCGTGGAAGTGCAGAGGTGTTCTCGGCTTCCAATAAAGCGGGTATCACGTCAACGTGTTCCCATACACACTTCTTCATTGACCTGCATTCGGATGCGGCCGCTGGTATTGCCCAATATAAAGATAAGGGTCATCAGTTTTGACACATTGAGGATGCATGTTAGTCCCAAGCATCATCTGTTGGTTCTCTGTGTAACTACAGCTGATCTGGCAATAACGGAGTAGTAACCGCGGGCGGTCAATCATGCTCATGCTCATGCTCATGAATACACAGCCGGTTTCTAAAGCTGCTTAGAATATGTTCCCTACCCTACATTCGTTTGCTTGACTCAACTGAGTGTAAAAACTCGATACGACAGGTTATATCTGATAGAAATCCTACTGACACCGGAACACTGGCAGAGTTGACAGAAAAAATGATTTTCGGCGTTTATTTCTACATAACCAACTTTAAACAGATAGAGCTTTTTCAGGGACATCCTAGCTCTTCAGTGTCTTCGGCAAAGTTGTCAAGCATCTGCAATACTAAACTTTAACGTTAAGTAGTGCATTAATAAAGCAACTCACTAGAAAGAGAAATGCAGGATTTCCCATACAAATTTGAAATGCAGTGCCCCAAGCGAAGACAAAACCAATCGACTTCCAGTAAGTTAAGGATTATTTGGGGCAACAAATGGAACCAACAATACTTGTTTCTGGAAAATCAATCCATTTGTTTTCCGTGGGGACCGCATATCAGCGAAGATGAACGTCTGTGGTAGTAATGTCACTTTGTACACTACCAGGGATATATTTCCCACAGGCCAGCAACAGAAATGTCACTTTGTAGACTTCTTGTCAGTTAGTGAAAATTAAACAATTGAAAAATTTTTACGTAGTACCTACTGAAAGGTAAATCATCGATTAGTATAAGAAAAATCAGGTATATTTTTAAATAAAATCCCCTATTCTCAGTCAAAATCATGTCAGTGAAATAAATGATACCTCTTGAGTAATATAGAAATTATTTGATCTGAGCATCTCTGAAATTGCTAGAGTAACACAGCGCTTGCGAAATTACAGAAACGCTGCGAGCCATCATTATCACTGTGAAGAAAAAGTTATTTTCATGTTCAACTTCGTGATATGTATGCGCAGCTTTCAGTTTCAACTAACAATCTATCACTGTTAGTGAAAATTTGCAACTTTGCTAGCACCCTCGCGTTGCGTAACATTTGAACGAACTCTCTCTTCTAATGTCACGCTTCTTGTATAGATCTTCAAAAGTTTCTGTAACGCGAATATTTGAACATTACAATTACTTAAACTGACGTGAGCTGATCAAATAGGGTAATCGCTCTATTATTTATCTCAACAGCTAGGTGCACCTATATTCATCTTATTTCTCTCATTTGTCCAATTTACCGTCAAATTTATGCAAATTGTTGAAAGTAAATCTATTTGCTTCTCGATTTTGTCAAGTGGGTGAAAGTTTTACGTTGAAAATATGGTAAAATTTGATGATAAATTGATCAAAAAGACGTGATGAGATGAATATAGGTACTGAGATGAATATAGGAGCGATAACCCTACTCCATGAAATCTGAATAAAGAATGTATAATCATGCTTACTTCTATGTTTTATGTGATGAAAAACGTTACAATAACAGCATTCTTACCAGCAGTAGTATCGTCTCATGTATTTGTGCTTATACATAATGATAAAACCATTGAAAACTGTTCGATCTACTTCAAGTTAGTTGAATGTGTTTGCTGGAAGAACGCGATTTTTGAATAAGACTTGATCTGTTTTTTATTTATTTGTTTTATTTTATTCATATTCAGGCACTGTTTGATATTTGCAATAACGTTCTGACTATACTGAAAATCTTGAAGGCTTTAAAACTTCTTTTATCATTGACTAACAAACGGTCCTTTTCAAAATCACCAACAATACATTGAAAATTTTTAAATTAGAAATTTTATTTGTTTGAATTGTTTAATCTTCTTTGCTATAACTTAATTACCATACATATGTTTGCTATCTAGTATAGTAGTTTATTATATAATTTAGTTAATAAGCTTTTTCTGATCGATTTTATTAATTATTAATTATTTACTGTTTAATTAGTAAACACAGTATATTTTTTCAATCAAAAACGAATCGTACTTACGTGATGATGGTGATGTACGGGTGAGTGATGATGTTTTGGCATAATCTGAAATCAAAGCATTGATTTGAAATGGATTGTCAGCTGTTCCTTTGAGTTTTTTATGCCATCAAAAAAATTTACAACTCTTTTAATTTAAACAAACTGCCTTGTGAGAGCTTATATTTCAATTGAAGGAATTACTATATAAAACAACACTATTGTACTGAAACGAAAACCAATTTTCTTCAAATTATTAATTTTACATTGAATGGAAACAATTTTCACAATTATATTTCAGTTTCTGCCTATTTGCAAATAATGCATCTTCATTCAACCAAGGCTACAGAAAGAAAAAACAAAAATATAACAGAAGTTGTTAGTTTGTTACGGGAAAAACCTTACAGGCTATGTTTTCAATTTGGTCCCGTTAGGTGTTAAAATAACAGAAATTTATAAAAGAAATGATTCTACTAGTATCAAACACATATCAAAACTTGTTACTAATATATCAGCTTTCTAACAAAATAAAATAGTATATAGAACAATATAATAACAAACATTGTTAGAAACAACAGGTTTTGATAAAAACGAAAAATTAGTTAGACTCGTTTCAGAACTACTTCATTTCAAATTTTGCTATTATAACTCAGATTCAACAACTTCAGATTCAATTTTGTTATCAAAATTATATGGAAAAATACAAAATTGTATCAAAATACGTTATTTGTATCTCGCGTTGATAGAATTTTGTATTTTTTTAGTTATGCTCTTCTGATCGGGATACTCCACGAAACTGCCGCATTTGGTAACGTCTAGTTTACCAGTTAGCAAAAATGAATGCATTAACCAACACTGTGCAACTGTGATTCCCCTGTGTTGGTAACACCTTGGAAAAGCGCAACAAAAAATAGGTTAACCTGACGGTTCTGAATGATATAGGGCGAACTAATTTTTGGTTCTCCTTTCAAGCAGGGCTCGTGTATTGTATACCAGCTCGGAATAAAGCAGTGTACTTACAATAGCAAAAATTGTAATTATAACTATATTTTCGAGTATGATGATTTATGTTTTTCTTCATGTAACATTTGTATAGCGGTTTTTCATCACTTCCTATTATCACTTTATTTTAATTTGAAAAGTTGACCTCATTATTCACAATGCGTATATTCGATTTCTTCATGGTAATCAGGCTTTAAAATAATTTAGATGTTTTAATCCATTTAGGCTGCTACTTAAAAATATTACTTCACTTCTTCACTATGCTTCCGCACTTAGAGTAACAGTCCATGCTGCCTCGAACGCTTTATCCAACCTAATAATGCTGCATAGTTTTCATTTATTATAATGGTATCCTTGCAAAACCACGGCAAAGTTTGATTCACAATATCGGAATTTTGCGCCAACGAATAACACCACTAACAAAACGAACGAACGCATAGTTTTAGGCTGGCGGAAACTCAACCACCTTCCGCCCGTCACAAACACATGCCCATGCAAATCTATTAGTTGCTATTGCTAATAATGCGCTTCGCTTAAAAGCCCCAAAGTTGAAACGAAACAAGTGTATTTTCTTTGCATTTTTCCAACCGTCCTCGATTCGAAATGGGCATTTTCATGCTATTCGAGTGCTTCCTGTTTACTGTTTACTGCCGAATTGCAACGGATCAGTGTGAGGGCAAATCAGGTGCTCTATAAAATTGAATCGATTTATAAACAATCTCACCAGCAACTAGTATGAATCAAATGTAATTCGCCTAATTCACAACCACTTCTATAGGCAAATTTCGCTTATGTAGTGATGCTTTTTATTTCTAGTTTCCAAGAAAATTCATTCAGCAATATTAAAGCAGTCGTTTTATAGCGGGGACTACGGTTCCACCCTGAAGCATAAAATAAACAAAATTGTAATCTCCTTGGAAACAGTACGAAAAAGGAATATCAAGCAGTACAAACAATACCTTGGAGTACCTACCTTTACAGCCCAGCTTGCGTAAAAGGTTGAGAAAAAAAAAACAATTCCATAAAGTGCTTTTTTGTCTTATGACTATGCAAACTTTGTGTCTAACAATGACATTGAGGCTTTTAGAAACAGCTTAGTGGAGGAGGTATACTGGGGAATGTGTACCGTAGAGGTTATTTTAATTGAAGCGCCATTTCTTAATTAAAGCATTACTTTTCCAAAATTCGATTTGTGAATATATATTTACTTCACTCATGTTGCAAAAAGAATTAAGCCTGCATCAAACCGCTGTAACTAAAATCACAGAACGGTTTTTACAGTTCGACACAAATGTACCTAGTTTGCCTTGACTTGAAAGAACTTTGACACTTAAGCAGCTATTTCTGTCTTCAGATAACTATTACCAATGGTTCATTCTGTCATATCTAAAAAATGATCATAACACACTTTTCAGAAGAAAAAAAGAAGAAAGAGTAGGCATGCTATAAGAGCTTAAATGTTGGATTGGAAATACAGGTCGGACTCGATTATCCGGAGACTCGATTATCCGGAAACTCGATTATCCGGAATTCGATTATCCGGAATTTTAGACTCGATTATCCGGAACTTTATTTTTTTGGTGTCCGTTATCAATTTTTATTTCGAAATTTTACCTTTACCATCCCTTCTGGCATATTTGTTACCATTTAAGTCACTTCCGGCATGTTTGGGACATGTTCGAATTAAGTGAAAATAATCAATGTCCAATTTATTTTTTTTGCTTCTTAAGATTTTACCCCGTTTCGCCTCAAAAGTAACTTCTGGTTACGCCACTGCATCATACAAGTAAAATAAAGAAAAGAAATATTTATTTTATGTTCGTTATTCGCAAAATTTCAGTATTTTTGTGTGATTCGATTATCCGGAAAACTCGATTATCCGGAATGAAATTTTTTTAGATGTTCCGGATAATCGAGTCCGACCTGAACTATAGAAAGAAGACTACAGTTCGGGTAGAAGAAAAAGAAAAACTCGCCGCGTGCTTGATGCACTCGAAAGCTGTCAGCTATCGAAAAGTACAATTTAAATTAGTTCAAGCTAGACGTTCTGTAACTATCCCACGTTGTTTTTATAATACCAAATTGATCAAACTTACTACTGACAACAACAACAACAAAAATTTAAGTTTATATTATTTGTAATGATGAACACTTATTTGACATTTGTTTCTGCCAACAATTATTCGTAAATGCAGTGGTTTTAGTAAAAAAGCAGATTGGCCATCATACGCGAGTTAAAAAAAACTTAAATGAGTTACGGACAATCCCCGTGAACACTACGATGTGGCTTACAGCACCTTAATTCATGATAGTTGAATGTACACCTTGGTCAAGAATTAATTGTTATACATAGTAGTTTTTTCACTTGTTTCACTTCTTGCCTCACCTCTTCTCCGGCGCACAAAATATCAAAAATTTCCCAATCACTTTCACTGTTTCCTGAGTTATCTTCGCCACTTTTCTTCTTCGACATGTTTCAGAATTGTAAAATTATAATCTTCGCACTTCTCACGGTCATCAATCACGCTTTAAACTATCTACAAAATCCGGTTGAACTCCGTCACACTTCTCTAACGCATTTGAACATGGTCTCCACTCTCATGGCCAGCATAATACTGATAAATCGATGGTAAACTTTCCACTGCTTGTTTCGTGAAAATACGACTTTCGTTTTCGCCCCAAGTACGGTGAACTTCCACTGTGTGTCTCATGGTGTGTTACTAGAATTCCTTTAAGTCTAAGACAGAATGAACCCCTTTTTTAAAGTATATCAACAAGAATTATTTAGCCTCCAAATCGACTCAATTAATTAAAGCTAGGAGGGCAGCCCTTGTGTCAACCGTAGCATAAGGTTAGAAAAATATATCCACATACACAGTCAGCCAACAATACTCACGTTGCAATCTTGAATAGTCTCGTTGTAGTTACAAAGCAGTGCTTAGCGCAATAGCTGTTGATATGAACGCTCGCAGGGATCCATCTGCTAGGGCGCATACAACCACACAAGAAACGGGAACAAAAAACAACTAACAAGCAGGAATGTCTGGTCGAAGCTCCAAGGAATTGTTTATTCCTTCGAGGGCGTTTCCAGGGAAATATTCGTTAAAGCACGCATGTAACCTAGTCTGATTTACCGTTTCCCCAATAAGAATTGTTAACTATACGTTTTTTCCGAAATGTAAAAATTGTAGTTTGACAGTACTGGCAGTAATTTCTTCACATTATGCATATCTGATTCTTTTATAAAACGAGAAAAAAAATACCAATAGTTATACAATCAATAACTAACTTAGACTTTCGTTAAAATCCAGTATCATCAAACTGCGAATATCCCATCCACTGCATGTACAACTCCAAATACCAGTGGAGAAGGAACTGAAGAATAAAATGCATCGCTGCTGTTGTTGATCTGGCACACAACAGGAATTAACTGCCCTACAAAAAGGGCGAATCGATCCGTTCGTTGCTGCACTTTGTTGGATAATCATGGCTCGGCCACAAAATGACCACTACAACCTAATTGACTTGCATTTTACCAGCATCCCATGCAAACCGATAACGGAGACGCCTACTTTGGAACATCGCCGAGAAAAACGAAAAGTGCGCTCTTTTTCTCCTTCTTTCTGGACCGTTAAAGGGAACAATAAAAAACCCGAAAAGGGCCCAAGCCTTTTCGTGCTGCATTCGTTACATGCGATGCAGGCCGGGGTCCGAAATAGGGCGTGTTTCAAAAGTGTATCATTCGAACAGGACTGCAGATTGCACTGGATGCAGCGTAAGGGCTCATCGTGAAGTTCGAAGAGCTCGGAGGCCAAGTGATAAATCAACTCGAATGCAGTTTTCGCATCGTTGTCCTCTTTCCTGGTGCATGTTCTTGCAGTGGTAGAGATTGCGCCTTTGGATGGAATTTCAGTGCGTGATTGTTCATGGGATGGCTGTATGCACTAAATTTAATTGTTGCGTTGAATGAGTACTATACCTACTTCTAATTACAACCATGCATAACTCATTTTGAAAAACAAACCAAATTATTTTTTCTCATGAGAGTGTAAACTTATTACGAAAAAATAGAGCACGTTTTTGGCCATAAAGATCGTCCCAGTAAAGCGGACATTAAATGAAGCAAATATTTGACACAATACTCACGGAATTTATTTGAACAATATTTTTCTTAAGGAAAATAGATTGATATTTCACTATTTGCCCAGAATCTTGCTTTGCTTGAATTTCAAGAAAGCACCTTTGCTAATTTTGTGGTAAGTATACCTATTTGTTGTGCTATTACATGATGCGAAATATTTTTAGAAAATAATCTTCCTAGCAAATATAGGGGAACTGTTCCATTATTTTTAAGCCCGTATATTCATCTCAAACAACATGAGAACATAATTGAGAACAGGAAAATAACGCATATTTTCATATTAAACCAATCTACTAATCCATGGAATGGATTCTTCTTAGTTCACTTTAGATTTCTCATAAAATAGAATCCTCAAAAACTAACTTGAAAGCTCTTAATTTTGATTTTTAAGTCGGGCATTTGAACTCGAAAACCCATTTATTTCAATCACTTACCTCAGAAAACAAAATCCGCGCATTGCTCTATACGGCTACAACGGGACTCGTTCAGCAGCCAATCAAAGGTTTTTTCATCACTAGCGGACCAGTTTTTATTTTAATCATTAAACAAAATAAATCACAACACTAAGAATACTTGAATCTTTGAAACCTAGGTTACCAATTTTACACGTAAACAACTATAGCGGATGCCTAGGTAACCTAATACGACGGTCTGCTGGTACGTTCATTCATGATAATGTGATTCATTCATGATTAACTAACAGTGTGATGAATATGGAGGCGTCGTGAAATGAATAATTCAGCAGTGATTTTAGTTTTGAGATGGATATGGAAGCGTTGTAAAAAATTGTTTTTATTTTACAAAATTCATGATAAATCTAGCTAAGTTTACTAAATATACAATACTGGGCGATTCCATACGAGCACGTGAGCGTGTTTTGTTTATTTGTTCAATGATTGCGTGAAAATTTGGTGTTTAATCTGTGCATTCTTTGTGAATATCGGCTTGAGGAGATGAATAATGGAACAAATACCCTAGTGAATCTAGTCGGGAACGACGGAAACCCGAAGTCGATTTTTTATCAATACTTCCTGCACATAAACAAAGTCAAGTTTCACACCCTTTTAGAGTTGAAATCTTAGTTGATAAAAAACAGGATTCCGTATAATATTTTTTTAACATCAATTATAAGCTAGTTTCAACATAGTGCAATTATAAATTTTATTACGTTCATGGAATAGAAAAGAAATACAGTCAAACCTCGATATAAGGCAACTTTATTTTTATGTTCGTTACGTTATATCGAGTTACGTTATATCGAAGCAAAAAAAAATTTTTTAATTTATGCAAGAATGTTTATGGTTACTCAAATATGCGCGAAAACCCATTTTCCACGACCTATCAGTATTTTTAAACCTTTCATACGCCCATTTAGAAATATTTTCAGAAGCAAAAAAAATTTTTTTTTTTCAATTGATACACAGGTTACTCAAAGATGCGTGAAAACCTATTTCCCATCTCCTATCAGTAATTTTAAACCATTCTTATGCCCATTTAGGACAACTTTCAACAAGCTAAAAAAAAATTTAAATTGATGCAAGACTGTTGGCGGTTACTCAAAGATACGCGAATACCTATTTTCCATCACTTATCAGTATTTTTTAACCTTTCTTATGCCCATTCAGAGAAAGTTTCAACAAGCAAAAATAATTTTTTTTTCTAATTGATGCAAGACTGTGAATTGTTACTGAAGGATACGTGAAAACCTATTTTCCATCACCTACTAGTATTTTTAAACCTTTCTTATGCCCATTTAGGACAATTTTCCCATTAGTTTCATTAATTATAAAACAAACTACAAACATTTTTTTGAAGCAATTTATACCCAAAAAACAGTTGCTGTATCATTTATTTTCAATTTCAATACATTTTCAAAGTTACGTTATATCGAGGTAAAAGTTACGTTATATCGAGGTTGCCTTATATCGAGGTAAGACTGTAATAAATTTTTCCTACAGGGTAAACAAAGAATGGCTTGCAAGTTAAATTTAAATATTTTTAGTGGATTCAACCTTTACTAAAAAGAAATCATATCAGTGTCTCGTTAATTGAAAACATCGAAAGCGTTTGCAAGTTTGCTTCGTGAAGAATCTAAACATTTCATGTGGAATATCACACTGGTACCCATTTGCTGTAGTTTGCTCATCCTAAATTTCAGTACGAGCAAAGAAAAAATTCAAGCAAATATTCGCTCTGTAGCGGATTTACTAGCAAAGAACGATATTAGACGAAGCAAATATTTTCTTAATTTTTTGTTTCGCGAAAATTCTAAATATACCGTAAGCCGGGTTCTCTCAGATGGTCTCGAGGTACGACGCTGGCCTAACAAGCCAGCCGTCGTGAGTGCGAGTCTCGGCTCGGGAAAGACTGTTAGTGTCAGTAGGATCGTAACGCTAGCCCCGCAATTGTCCTGTACACTAAACAGTTGGCTGTGAAGTCTGTGTATAAATAAAGAGAAGGTCGAGTTCCGAATCGGAATGTAGCACCAAGGCTTTGCTTTGCATTTACTGTAAGCCGGGGTGAGATTGTGCCATACAAACCCATTGTTTGTCAGCCATCTCATGGCGACAACAAGAGCAAACTTTCTTGAATAAGTTTCTTCGAATACTTAACCAAGAGAGACTAGTCTTCTGACCCGGAAGAGATGGTTGGCAAGTCACGGATGGATGGCACAATCTCACTTCCCTCTGGTACAATCGTACGCAACATGCAACATGTTCATCGGCACCTCGTCCCAGATGAGCTTCTTAAATTAAATATTAGTGCTGACTTTATGTTCGTTTATGGCCAACATATACATAAAAGTCCGAGGGATTAAGGTCCGGGGAGCTGAGATGCTACAAAGTCTTATCGAGAAAATAAGTCAAATTCTCCTGACACAACGCTCTGTTGAAAGTCGTAATGATCCTTCCCGTAGATGTCCTGATGGGTCGGTTCTACAATCTTTTCCAGAACCTCGGCGTGCACGGCGTTGATTTTCACGTTTTTCTCGATAAACACCAGTAGGAGCTTTCCATGCTTTGGAACCGCGGAATGTTTATTTGTGACGCTGGGATGCTGGCCAATGTCGGCGCCCACAGCCAATCATTTTGGATATTGTGCGGCTGTTGCATGACAAAGAGTTACTCATCAGAAAACACGAACTCTTGATTTGCGTGCCGCGAAAGTATCAGTTTGGCTCTGTACAGCCCCTTCTTCGTTGTAGCCTCCGTGAACCTCGCGTGTGGCTTGTATCCCAGGTCCTTCGTCGTGATGGTGTGGGCAGTCCCGATTGGCACATCCAGGTCAGCAGCTCCTTTGATAGCTACTAGCGTCCTCGAAGAACACGGCCGCCCGGATCTCACCCGGTTGGTATAGATGAGATTTCGCTGAACCCCGAGGGATTTCAACCACTGGAAAATGTCGCCTGGTCGCTCACCTGTCACAAACATCTTTACTGCGATGTCGTGGTACTCCTTCATCGTGCACGGTGAACAAACAGCAAACGACAAGATAGCAAGTCGAAACCGTGTGTGTCGGTTACCCTATATATGAGGCTAAAGTTGACACCAACACATATACACAGAATGCACATGGTGTACACCTTCACAACGATGAAAAGTTGTATTCAAACTTACTGAACACCCTGTATTAAATCATAAAAAGTAGAGTTTCTGTTTAAATTTATTTTCTGTTGAAACTTGACATTATTCCATAACATTTGATAAAAAAAATCTGAACGACGTGTAAACGGTCGCACACAAGACAAATGATAGGATAACATTCGCACATTGGAAAAATACCAACTGTCATTCGTTTGACGATGTTATTTTGTTTCATTTATATCTAGGGTAAGGAACGGCTCAAGCAGTCAGTGGCGCCTATTTTAATCAGTCGAAAAGAACGGGCCTCAAACTTCCAAATTTAGATTAATATTGAAAGTTTTAATGACGAGAAGTTTCAATGAACGGAAACTCTGATTAACTATCAGTTTTACGAATATATTAAATACCGTTCAACACAAAAAAATCCTTGAAAAAAAAAACAAATGATAAAAATTAACCAGAATTGCAGCTACCGTTGCAAATTCAACCATGTAATAAAACCTAAATTAATCCACCTAGCGGTCAGACCCAGCCTTTCTCATTCAATTTTTTATTTGTAACAATAGATTTACATGAACGCTTCAATCCAATAAATGCATATTCACTCTTTAGGTTCTAAAATATTGATGTTGTAATCTTTACATATAAAAATGCAGTCAAGTCTGTCTGTCTGTCTGATCCATATAGGCCCGAAAACTATCGAACCGATCGACGTGAAAATTTGTATGTAGGGGTTTTTGGTGCCGATAAAGGTTCCTATGATAGTTTGAGACCCCTCCCTCTTCTGGAAGGGAGGGGTCCCATACAAATGAAACATACATTTCTGCACAACTCAAGAACAAACCAAGCAAATGAAACCGAATTTGGCATGTGGATGTTTTAAGGGGTAACTAATATGTCCATAATAGTTGGATGAAACACAAATTTGTGCACATCTCGAGAACTAATCAACCAAATGGAACAAAATTTGGCAGGTAAATGTTTTTAGTGGTAACAAATATGTACATAATGGTTTGAAACCCGACTCCCTCTTCTATAAGGGAGGGATCCCATGAAAATGAAACACAAATTTCGCACAGCTCAAGAACCAATCAAGAAAATACAACCAAATTTGGTATGTGAATGTTTTTAGAGGTAACAAATATGTCCATAATGGTTTGACGCCCCTCCCTCTTCTGGAAGTACATGTTTCTTCACAAATTTCTGCACAACTCGCGAACTAATCAAGTAAATGGAACCATATTGGCAGGTGAATGTTTTTAGTGGTAACAAATATGTTCCATAATCGTCCTCAGACAACATTTTGGATTGTAAGATGGCAACTTCCGGTTTCTGGAAAACAACCGAAAATGGCCGATTTCCACCCAATATAATAATATCCGGATCTAGAATAATACACAGGAGCTAAAATCAACTACAGATAGCATTTTAAATTCTAAGATGGCGACTTCCGGTTTCTGAAAACAGCAGAAAATGACCAAATACCACCCAATATGAGTTTTTCTTTAACCAGTATGCCGTTCAAAATCCAGAAATTGTCTCCAAATGCCATTATGAAATCCAAAATGGCGACTTCCGGTGTCGGAAAAACAGCGGCAAAAGACCAAATACCACCCAATATGGGTATTTCCGGAACCGTAATGATGCACTGGAGCCACAAATCGACTTCAGACAACATTTTGGATTGTAAGATGGCAACTTCCGGTTTCTGGAAAACAGCCTGAAATGGACGATTCCTATTAAATATTAGTATTTCTGAAACCAGAAAGATGCACAGAAGCTAAAAATAGATCACAGACACAATCTTGAATTTTAAGATGGTGACTTCCGGTGTCTGGCAAACAGCCGGAAATGACCAAATACCATTCAATATGAATGTTTTCGAAGCCAGAACTACGCCCAAATGACAGAAATTGATTTCACAGGCAATTTTAAAGTCCAAAATGACGACTTTCGGCTTCTGAAAAACAGTCCAAAGTGACCAAATGTCACCCAATATGAGTGATTTTCTTTAACAAGTTTCCTAAATACCATTTTGAAATCCAAGATGGCGACTACCGATTTGTGAAAAACAGCCTAAAATAAACAAATACTATCCAGTATGAGTATCTCTGGAACCAGAATGATGCAAGGAGCTAACAATTGATCTCAGGCACCATTTTGAATTGCTAAATGGCAACTTATAGGCAACAGTCGGAAATGACCGAATAATACTCAATATGGATATCCGTAAACGTGATGATGCAGAGAAACCAAACATTGACCCTGGACACTATTTTGAATTTGAAGACGACCACTTTTAGTTTCTGGAAAACAACCAAAAATACCTCCCAATATGGGTATTTCCGGTGTCAGATTGAAGCCAGAAAGTCTGCTGATAATGACAGAATATCACCCAATATGAATATATTCAGAATAAAGGCGATGTACAGAAACCAAAAGACGAGGATGTTGTCATTTCGATAAAACCAATCATTTCAAACGATTTGTTATTTGACTTTGATCATATCCTATCATATCCTAACTAGCCCGCTCATCTGATAATAATAATCAAATCGATTGTGTAGTTTCTGAGGTAATAAAGTTTCGTGATTTTCACAAGTCGGCACGTTACAAATGAAGTTACAGTTCGATTGCAGTAAAATTCAATGAATGTTCTGAGGCAGCTAGACCATTCATTTGACACTAATTTTGTGGAAATCGGGTCGGCCATCTCTGAGAAAAGTGAGTGAGTACAAGTAGTCTTCGGAATATGTTCCTTTGCTTAGCTGGATTTCACATTTTTAAACATAACAGGCAAAGTAATAGTCCGATTGCAAAACAAATCAATAGGGTCTTATGGGGCAATTAGACCTTCCATTTGACACTGATTTTATGAAAATCGGTACAGCAATCTCTAAGACACATGAGTGAGATTAAACAGTCTTCACAACACGTTTCTTTTCATAACTTTTGTACCACAAGTTCAATCTTTATGAAATTCAAAACTTCAAACTTCAAAACTTTCAAAGAATTTCCTAGGTAGCCCGTTCTTTTGAGACCGATTTTGTTCAAATCGGTTGTGTAGTTTCTAAGATATTGATGTTTCATGATTTTCACATTTCTAAACATAACCTCTAAACTAAAAATCCGATTACAATAAAATTCAATAGGGTCTTATGGGGCAACAAGACCTTCCATTTGCAATTAATTTCATGAAAATCGGTCCAGCCATCTCTGAGAAAAGTGAGTGAGAATAAAAATCTGCACATACACACACACACACACACACACACACTCACACACACACACTCACACACACACACACACACACACACACACACACACAGAAAATGCTCAGCTCGTCGAGCTGAGTCGAGTGATATATGCCATTCGGCCCTGTGGAGCACTTTTATACTTTCGGTTTTGTAAGTGATTGCTATACCTTTCTAGGAGAAAGGCAAAAATGATAACGTGTAAAATTTATCTTAGAGGCTTTTCAGAAGATACTATGAGCGAAAGCCACACATTCAAGCGAAATTGTTTCTCATCCTTATGCAAGTTTGCAATAGCAGCATGCTGTAGCAGTGTTGCTGGAAAAATTCAATGGTGAGCCGTTCGTCAGGCAATCAATCAGTTTGGAATGAATAACTTTTTCTACAAGCATCGTAGCGCCTTACGATCTTCAAAAGAGTTTTTCCCAGGCACATTTCCTACAAATATTTTGTATCGATTTGTTTTTAGGAACCAACTGGACATCTCTAGAAAATAATTTTTGAAAAACAAATGGATTTTCCCATATAAAATCGTATGGAAACTTAAATAATCAGGCGCAAAAATATAGTTCTACCGATTGATATAAAAAGTGGCACAGTTGTTCTAGGAACGCGAAAAGTACATGGGAGCTAACTTTTATTTTTTGTTCCACCCTGGCTTATATTTGTATTTCACCTCACACATTTCGTCTCATACACAGGAGGCGTCATAAGCTGCTTAAGATATGTTCTCTACTCTACTTAATTCTATTTCTATTGAAAAATATTTTTACAAGATCAATGATATAAGTAGTTTCTAAAATCTCCGCTCACAACATGCGTAATTCTCATCTCTAGAAAAAAAGTCAAAATACGTTTCGGAGAAAACATGTCGTTCAACAATGTAGTTAGACAGTGAGCCAAGCCAATGTCAGCAGAAAAAGAAGACGATTATTGTAGTGAAATATTGTTCTACCGTGAACATTTATAAGCCTGATCCTAGATGGAGAAATGTAAGCCTGGTTCCAAATAAAGAAAAGTAAGTACTGAAAAGTTAAGTTCAAAGTTTTTTTCAGTTTCTACATTTTCAAGGAAAAATCCAATTCCAATGCAGTATAGTTTTAAGGTTGTAGTGTGTAGAAGCCACCACGTGGCCGACATGACTTGGAAATAGTTAATGCGTTACCCCTGAAAACACTGTCTTATGATTCTATCACCATGACAAACACGTGGATATGTTTTCACAAGTGACGCATTAACTGTTACCGAGTGATATACCTTTGAAAATTCGAAGTTGACCACGTGGTGGTTCGAACTCGGTCATGGTTTCAAAACACTTTAATAGTAATTTAAAATCATAAACCTCTTGGCAACTTACTTTACAAATGCATCTAACGTCTGAGAGGCAATTCGATGTTAAGGTTGGAAAATTTCAGTTTGTTTTATGAAAATAGATCTACATAACCATTTTTCTGCCTATGCGCATCTCATAGTTACCAAACAGAGAAACCACATATATTTTTTACAAGTTTTTGGCAATACAAACGAAATAGGTCTTGGTGAAAAGTGTAAATTTAGCGACACTGAAGAGATGAAAATGTAAATTAATAAGGCTGAGAGTCCGGCACGAGAAGAATATGATTCCTCCCAATCCGCAACACGATACAACGTAGTATTTTGTTGCGGGGCAAAGAGCCTCACTGTTGGCCAACACGAAATGAGAGTCATTTTTTATACATTCGTATTACGTATGGAATATTTTTTTGCGTTTTGCGAAACTGGGAAAATGACAAAGCTTGAAAAAAGGTACAATATGGGTCTGACATAATCATCACGCACGAAGGCGAGATCGGGATCGCTTATGGTGGAACGATATACTGCCGCATAGTTGTCTTATGTTCTACACAAACTTTATGCACGCTGGGACAAATATACTTGGAACGGCAATATAGGAGCCATAACTGGCCGATTTTGTATTTCCAAAGGCACGAAATTTGGAAAAAAAAGGTAGTGCATCACCTGTAAAATCATATCCTGTTGTCAGCATCACCACAGCAACTGCCGCTTTTTGAATTCAAGCTTATTTAATCATTGGTTTATAATTGAAAAGATAAGCTACTAATTGTTGAAGAGAGAAAAGATGAACTAATTATTACAGATATTAGTGTTTAAGATCTGTTTAGTGAGAGTAAAAATGCAAGCTTTAAATAACAAATTCTGCTTCGAAGCTATCAACTTGCAACTGGACACTAAGACGCCAAGTTCCTGTCAAGCAAATAGGAGTATCGGTAGAAACCCCGAAGTGATAGAAAAGCCTGACGCTCAAAACGTATGAGTAGCAGGAATCCTTAAAACAGTTTTGGATCAACCTCAAATTTCAAGGGAAAATTCAACTATATTTTGTTTTAATATATAGTTTGGTGTTTGTTTATTTGCTTTGTTTTTTGTCTATTTTCCAAATTATTAAACATTATTTAAAAAGCACTTGAAAACGGATTCTTTTAAAAAGTTAATCATCGTATACTTTTTGATTTTACATTACATGGCTGAAATCATTTAACTTCATTTCAATACAGTTATTCTTAACAAAATTTGGCATATGGTCGACCGTTGATAGTTGAAAAATTCGAAATTTTTCAGAGCTCTTTTGTTAGAATATGATGATTATGTCAATAAATGGCATTCAATTAAATTTAAAAACACTGCATGACTGAGAATTTGTTCATACATACAGAGTGATTGGTTCCTTGTTGGAAGTATTCAGGGGCTGATTAAGGGTACCGTTTGATGAAAAAAGGGTCTAATTGTTGAAAATGAAAAAAAAAACCTAATAGTAAGAACTAAGTAATTTTCAACCAGAAATTTTAAAATAGAAATTTCACAAAATAACTAAACGATCAGAAAAAAACATTCTTGACCGTAAAATTTCGAGGGTATACCAACTAATCAGAATTTGACCACTTTGTTCTGAAACGTCCCACAATATTTGCAAAATGTATTGAAGTTTTAGGTTAAATATATATTTCCGTTCTTACACAACTTATGTAATCAAAATTGATGAGATGATATGATCATTCAGTTCCCAGTATTATGGGCCACTGTCTGACTCTACCAGAATTATGGGCCAATACACCCATTAGGTATTAGGCGACAGACGTAAACTTTTTTGTTTCAAAGAGATCAACTTCCAGAGTAACGCTTAAGGATATGCTGCGATATTATAAGGATAATGAATCAATTTTGATAATAGATTATTGTTTCTGTTGGCTTAGGCATTTTCCAAAGTTTTTGTTTTTCCCATACTTCGAAAATTCATATGTTTTGATAACTCTGTCGGTATGAGCAGTCTGACCTGGATTTCCTATACAGTTAACTTTCTTTTCGGGTTGGAAAATGGCTGCCTTGAAGCATAAGCGTAATTAATAACTGTGGAAATGCTGAATGAACACTACGTTGAGAGTCAACAAGAGAAATATTCTACAACATAAATTACCAACAGTACATTACAGTGAGCAAAGCTTAGGAATTACTGTTCTGCGAGATTTATTGATTTTAAAGCAAGATTATAACAATCCAGAACGAACAAGTGCCAGTTTCTTTTTAAAATAACGATACATGAATATATTTGAGAGTTATGCTCATTAGTGCAGGGATGTCCCACAAAAGACATGCAGAGAAACATTGTTTACGTTCCATGAAACTTCAATTTGACTATCAAAAGTTATTGACATACGTTAGAAACCAATAACCAGCTTTATGAGCCAAAGTTAAGCAACGCATCAAATACGACATTCAGTGCGTATATTTCGTACTGGATGTATGTATTCTAATTCATTGTATTCCCATTTATTTTATTGAATAAAGCGATGTTTTTCAAGAATTCTGGCCTTATTTTCCACGACTGACTTTTTGCTTATTCAGTGAAAACAATAACATATTATTAGCTGATGGAAACCTCATTAGTGCTGGGGGTTCGCATAAAAGACACGTTCACGCTCATCAAACTTCAATTTGACTATTAAAAGTGATTGACCCACGTTAGAAAGCAATGTAAAGTAATGACTACTCCATAATACTGCAGTAACTGTAATAATGACACACCAAAACAAACATTATCATACACAAACAATATAACGAAATCGTCAAAGGATCGATTCACCCCGACATTGTGCATTGCTCAGCTTCATTATTCACTTGAATTTTGCCGTTGCACTATACCTCTGGCAAGTTGTACCACCCATCACGCATGCCTCCCTGATTGCTAGGGCATCGTATTGACGTCATTTCTGATATCAATGTGTAAATTTTATGATAGTCATAATTTTCACTGATTTACGTAGAAATATGACACCTGCTGCCATGCGTTTACTTGGTGTCACGAGTAGTAGAAGGTTCCTAGCTACTTGAAAACGTACTAACCGGTTTGCGTTACTCTGGAGCTGTTCTGTTCCCCTTGTGTGGAATCGTACAAGTTCGAGTGAAATTCAACTGCGACACGAAACAGCTCGAGACATGCTCGGCTGTAGCCGATCCTGAGGGTAAGAAATATATCTCAAACAAACGTGTCTCGCAATCATGCCTCAAGGGAAGAAAGACATGGCAAATTTTCAACAAGTTGAAGAAGTTGAGTGCGAGTCGTTGAGTATCACCTCGCATGACATCCTGGTTTGTCGTTTGATCCATTCGTGAAGAAAGAAACAAAAGCCACGTGAGGTCTCGTCACAATCTTCTTAGCATGTTGTTGTACAGTGAGTGAGAGCCGTCTATCCTTCATTTTCTGAGACAAATAGTGTCGTGGGACTCGTGGGACAAAGAGTTTCGCACAACAATTAACAAACGTGGAATGAGAAAGATGTAGCTCGTTTCTATTTTTCCCGCAAATGGAGGCAGTGCGACACCATCGACTGCTGCCTAGAATGGATGGATGGCTAGCGGCACTTCTCACAATTTGTAGTACCTTCACACAACGTAAAATTACCGTTTTTGGTCTTCCGTGTATGCAGCTTTTTCCGCGGGTCGCATGCATCTAGAAAGAAGTTTTTCGTTTTTGATTGCGAAAACGGAACGCGCTGGAAAATGGTAAATGGTAAATGGTATCTTTGAAACTGCTTATCATCAAGAAAGTGAGTCGTAGGGTCATGGACGACTTGTAGAACAATTAAAAAGTGGAATCTAGAAAGAAAAACATGCATATTGAACGGCATGTTTCTCGAGGAATAGAAGTTGAAGATTAGTGTAAATTGCTTACAACTTACGGAAACCAATCAACCAATGAGACACATTTGTTTCACATGTGAATTTTCTGCAGAAATAGATCTCAAAAGTGTATATCCTCTTTCAAATATGAAAAAAAATAATCGAAAATTGACTTTCTGGGACTTAACGGTTTAGTGATTGGAATAGTCATTAACGGTTTAGGAAGTGGAATAGTCATACTTGAACATCTACGTCATGCAATCTATGTAAAAACTAATTTGGAAGTGATTTCTAAATTTGGTTTTTGGTTTCAAATCTTACCTTCTGATCCTGGGAGTTTAATTTTTTTAACGTGGGACTACGTCTTTGTTTTTAATACTGGGGTGCATTCTGTAAAAATGGAAATGAACCATTCTGTATGATAGTATGATCTATATCAATATGAAAAAGATAGTCTCCCATTCCCAATAGGTCAATTTATGTTTGCTTCCATGAGGTTAGACTTATTTAATGTCTCGAAGGTAAAGGTTTTTTGAAAAGTTTGAAACAACTTCTTCTCTTGCACAATTTCTAAGCCCGCTGTTAGAGCGTAATAAAAACTGATGCGTCGTTCATCAAGAAGAACCCTAAGGGCGAAGACACGGTGTTCTGGCCGGATTTGACGTCGACCCACTACTCGAAGCGATCGTTGGAGGAGGGCGATCGGAGGTTGGTGGGCTGAATATCGATGTGGCACCGAAGTCGGCGAATCCCCCAACGTCCCCCAGCTGCGTCCCATCGAGAATTTCCGGGCAAACTTGAAGCGCAAGATCTATTCTAACAATTTTGTCGCGAAAACGGAGAAGGAATAATAAAAAAAACGAAGACAGACCTTAAAAACATACCTACACGTATGTTTTCGTCCACCATGGCGAATGTTCCGGTTAACTGCCGGAAGGCCGCTCGCAAGGGCGTGATTTTTTTTACAAATAAGATAATATAAATACCATTAATGAGAAATTTATCCAACTCAATTATCTGTCTTAGTTTTTTTTTTCATCGCCATCTGACAAAAATCCATTTTTTACCGCAAACAATATAAGGAATACCGCTATTGAGAAGCGGCATGCTTATTATTCATCCGTGCTTGTGTATAATATGATTCAACCCGGTTTTTTTCTCACGCTTACTGCTTTACTATGCCGGCACGTTCCTCCTGCGATATTTCGCCAATTATAAGTCGCTGAAGAAGTTTTGTTAGGCCTCCTCATAAAAAAACCTAAATTAATCCACCTAGTGGTCAGACTTAGCCTTTCTCATTCAAACTTATTATTTGTAAAAATAGATTTACATGAATGCTTATATCCAGGTTCATTAAGCAGACAGTATGTGAAGTAAAGAGAGCGAAAAATAAGCGAACTGGAAATATGATACAGATTTGGAAAAATATACCGCATCCCGACGGGACTTGAACCCGCAATATCCCTGTCTCCGGCATGGTGTTTTGACCAATTAAACTACGGGGGACGGTGGTACTGTTCCACAATAAAATATGAAATTTGACGTAATGTTAGTGCTTAAGAAATAGCGAAATAAAAGCAATGACTCTTAATTTCGAACAATTCAATCACGAACGATACCGGAAACGTTCAAATAGTACGATACCACATTTAAATCATGTTGAGGCCATATATATTGATCAAAGCAGGTATAGTTTTGAATAGTCTTTGAATTTCTTTTCGTTCCAAAACTTTTGAACCACATATCAAATTGTTATGGAGTTTGTTATTTGTAAGTTTGAGAGATGACTCGTTTGTATGACACTAGTTATGTTCAAATAAATCGTGTAATCTTTGAGAAAAAAGACTTCGGTTGTTTTAACAATTTAATACATAACGGTTGCTTAAGTTCAATTATAGTCAAATGAAAAGGGAATGTATAGGGCAGCCAACATTTGAAACCACGTGTTCAATCATAATTCATCAGTTAACCCTTAACTAGCCCGTTCGTCTTATATCAATATTGTTCAAATCGGTTGTGTAGTTTCTAATATAATGAAGTTTCGTGATTTTCACATTTCGATACATTACAGACAAAGTTACAGTCCGATTACAGCAAAATTCAATAGGGTGTTATGAGGCAGCTAGACCTTTCATTTGACATTAATTTTGTGGAAATCGGTTCAACCATCTCTGAGAAAAGTAAGTGAGTTTATGTAGTCTTTGGAATATGTTTCTTTTCATACCTGGATTTCACATTTTTAAACATAACAGGCAAAGTAATAGTCCGATTACAAAACAAATCAATAGGGTCTTATGGGGCAGCAAGACCTTCCATATGACACTGATTTTATGAAAATCGGTCCAGCCATCTCTGAAAAACATGAGTGAGATTAAATAGTCTCCAGTACACGTTTATTTCCATAAATTCTGAACCACAGGTTAAATCTTTATAAAATTCAAAAGTTAAGGGTTTTTAGGTAGCCCGTTCTTTTGAAATTAATTTTGTTCAAATCGGTTGTGTAGTTTCTGAGATATTGATGTTTCGTGATTTTCACATTTTTATACATAACCTCGAAACTAAAAATCCGATTACAAAAAAATTCAATGGGGTCTTATGGGGCAACTAGAGCTTTCATTTGCAATTAATTTCATTGAAATCGGTCCAGCCATCTCTGAGAAAATCGAGTGAGATTGGGAGAGCGTTACATACACACACACATACACACACATACACACACACATACACACACACATACACACACATACACACACACAAACACACACACATACAGAAAATGCTCAGCTCGTCGAACTGAGTCGAGTGATATACGACCTCCGGCCCTTTTGAGCACTTCTATACCTTTAGTTTTTGCAGTGATTGCTATACCTTTCTAAGAGAAAGGCAAAACTGTAAGATGCACTTATTTTGGTAAGAGGAAATCACACCAAAGGATTATAAAATTCAGCGTAAATGGAGAGTAAGTTGTGAAAAAACCAATGCTTAAGTCCTTTTTTGGACATCGAACGGTCTGATTCTACTAAGATTCGAACCCACGACCATCGGTTTGACAAAGCGGATTCTGTAACCTTCGAGCTGCGCAGCGTCTTAAGGGGTTATATACCTTTTTAGTTTTCAAAAACCCGGAAAATTTTTTATTACATTATCATCAAATACAACAACTTGAGAATATTTCCACAAATTTTCATAAAGATCTGAGCAATAAGAAGAAAGTTAGAGCAATTTGCAACGCGCCTCGCCACGGCCGCATAAGCTAAACTTGAAACTTTACACGCGATTATCTCGGAATAGTTTTTTCCGGAAAATGACTTTGCCGTGATCCTGATTGCGGGAAAACTACTGAACCGATTTCCTTCATCTTTTTTTTTTTAAATTTTAGGTATAAAATTCGCCGGTCCTTGAACGATCGCTTTTTTAAACATACAGTTACATTTTGCCGCAAAAAAATTTTTAATGCAATTTTTTGCGCTCAAAACGTGCATTTTTTGGGAAAAACGTTCCCGTTTGCACTGAAAATAAAATACTCATCAAAGCGATCGTTCAAGGACCCGGCACACTTCTAAACTAATAAAATAATATGAGTTTTTTGATTTCGGTTGATCCGCTGAGTCTCTATCAGGATCACCGCAAGCCTCTGCAAAAAAATAGCGTTTCGGGGAAACGGCCATTACTCCAGTAATAATTGGTATATCTCAAAACCAAACGTATTTTCTTGTTGTTGATAAACTGTACTTTCGGAAAAATCTCACTTTGATGCAATGAAAATAGTGCTATGCACTTAAAAATAAACTCAAACTTCCCTCATTTTTCTCGACCAAAAAGGTATATAACCCCTTAACATGAGACCATCATTGGGGAACAGTATCGACTTCAATTCATGCGATTACGCCGAGCACAGTGCAAAAAACGACCACCATACGAGTAGAGGCACGAACAAGTGATTCTACTGCATGACAATGCTCGGCCTCATCTGCTGAAGTCGTTTAAAGTTACAAAGAAACGCTCAAATAGGAAATCCTACCTCACCCGCCATATTCCCCAGATATTGCGCTGTCAGATTATTTGTTGTTCCGACCGATGGCGCATAATCGGCGCTGATTAGGAGTTCTGCTCATATGAAGGCATCAAAAATTTATTTTTATTTTAACGGTTCTCGAGCTCTGCCAGAAAGATGGGACAAAATTAAAGCTAGCAATGGGCAACTCCTAGGGCAACACTATGAGTGATTCATAGGTAAATATTTCTTGAAAATAAAGCTGCATTTTTATTTAAAAACAACAGTTGCGCACCTAACAAATGGGTCATTCCATGCGAAGTAACCAGGCAGAGCTGCATGCCACCACGGGTCGGCGCGTGGCGACCGCCGAGGTCACGTTATATGAGAGCGACCGCTGACAGTACCTAACAGCCCCGGACCAGCAGCGGGAGATTGCCTAGGGGTGGTGAGGGTCGGACACTGGGCCGTCGACTCCTCGTAAATGCCACAATTACCCGGAAGCATCTCTGACGGAGCGAGTAGTGCCACTCCCATCAACCAAATGCACTCCCTCGCCCATTGGGGCCGACACCAGTAAGGTCCCAATTATGGCAACTGGCAGCGAACGAAACGGATTCGAGACGATAAGGAACCATGACCAAGGGCTGGCACCTGCATCGAGCTCCCTTAGTAAAGTCGCGTGACAGCGGCTTGAAACGGCGAGATGGTACCCGGTGCAGGGGTCTCCGTCCCGTAAAACCTGGCAGGCCTTCCAGTACGTTCCGCGTCCATTGCCTGGTGGGAATCAGGCAGAAAAGGATCAGATGGGGGGAACTAGTCCTAGGACAAGATGCCCGTTTCCTGACTTACGCGGGCGGGGGCGTCATAGTGCTCATAAGGTGCTATGGCGACCACCCTTACCCAGGGCCTCACTGCTTCGGCATAGATTACCATGGGACCATACGAGCGACTTCTCATCTATGGACAAGGATAGCGGCTGGAAGGGGGACCCAATTAACAAAAATGAGCTCAAAAAACCAAAAAGAGACGGGTGCAGAGGAGTTACCAAATCCCTTCGCACGAGGTGGCATCCAGCGGTCTCCGCAGAAGAAGGCGGAGACGGATGTGGCGAAGTCTGGAGTTGGGAAACCGGCGAATCCGTCGGTGTCCACACCAGACATCTCGGTAGACGGTCCCTTGCTAGTCAAGGCCGTCGAAAGGCGCATGGACACGCGGCCAAGAGTGGCAGCGTTGTCCGAGCAACTCGACGCTATAATCGAGTTCTCGGCGAATAGGCGGAATATCGCTGGCGGCCTGAAGCAGAGCCTCCTCCTGCTTTGGGCCACTATTGATGAAGCCAGGAAGGAGCACGAAGAACTCCTAGCTCGGGTGAAAGCGGCCGAGAAAGAGTTAAGGACCAGAAGGGCAACTGCATCTAAAGAGGTGCAGACAGACGCCCTCTCGTTCGTGGCGGTCTGCTCTACAGGGCAGGTTGCTAAGCGAACGAGGTAGTCCCCGGGGGAAGCGGCACCCGGGAACCCCAAGAAATGGTAGGTTGCGCTACTCCCACGGGAGAACACACCAACCGGTTCAAGGTCCACCGCGGAAACGGCACAAGTGGAGGCTACGGGCAACCCTTGGACTACTGTAGAGGGTAGGAGGCGTCGGGAAGGTGCGACGCGCCAAGACGGCGGAGTGGCCAGTGGACCGAAAAAGGTCAAAAAGGCGCGGAGTAGGGGTGATGCCCTCATACTCAAGACGGACGGGTCGAAATACTCAGAAGTCTTGAAGAAGATGAGGGGGGAAACCCAGCTTAAGGATCTGGGGGCGGATGTGCGTAGTATCCGCCGATCTCGCACTGGCGAGATGATACTTGAGCTCCGGAAGGACGCCAAGAACAAGGGGGCTACCTATAAAACGGTAGCTGAAAAGGTCCTAGGGAAGGAGGTGCAAGTGCGGGCACTCACCTCAGAGGTGACTCTCCAGCTTAAAAACCTGGACGAAATCACCGAGGGGTGTGACATTGCACAAGCCCTCAAAGCGAAGTGCGGGGTGGAGGTGGCTAAGGAGTCAATCCGCCTCCGCAAAGTTCCGGTGGGGACCCAGATAGCTACCTTCCGACTACCGTCGGCGGATGCTAACCTGGCCCTGAAAGAAGGCAAGTTGAAGGTCGGCTGGTCTGTATGTCCTCTGGGCATACTACAGCAACCAGACATTTGCTTCCGGTGCTTTGAGGGTGGACATAAGTCCTGGACCTGCAAGGGGCCCGATAGGAGCCAGTTGTGCAGGCGATGTGGAGGTGCAGGCCATGAAGCGAAGGACTGTAGGGAGTCTCCCAAGTGTATGGTATGCTCCAGGAAACGGGACGCCAAACACTTTATGGGAGGCCCCAGGTGCCCAGCCAGTAAGCCGGCTGCGAAACCACGGGCGTAAGGGTGACGCAACTGAACCTGAACCATTGCTTCGCGGCTCAGCAGCTGCTACATCAAGCAGCCACTGAGTCGTTGTCGGACATCGCCATCATATCGGACCCCTACCGCATCCCTCCCGGAAACGGTAACTGGGTTGCGGATAGGTCCAGTATGGCGGCCATATGTACGACGGGCAAGTTCCCGGTTCAGGAGGTTGTCTCAACCTCAGAATAAGGGTACGTAGTTGCTAAGGTGAACGGAGTGTTCTACTGCAGTTGCTATGCTCCGCCACGTTGGTCTACCGAAAGGTTCACCCTGATGGTCGATCTCCTATCCATGGAGCTAACGGGCCTAACGCCGTTGGTGGTGGCGGGCGACTTCAACGCTTGGGCTGTTGAGTGGGGAAGTCGCTTCACGAACCAGAGGGGCCAGATCTTGTTGGAGGCTTTGGCAAAGCTCAACCTAGATCTGGCCAACGTTGGGTACAAAAGTACATTTAGCAGAAATGGCGCGGAGTCGATCATCGACGTGACGTTCTGCAGCCCAGGACTGATCAAGAACTGGAGGGTAGACGATGGCTACACTAATAGCGACCACCAGGCGGTCTGTTATAGTGTAGACAACAACGAGAGGCGGCAAGCGACGAGTAGGGCCAACACTCCGTTCGCCCGCGGGTGGAAGACATCGCATTTTGATGCCGTGGTATTTGAAGAGGCAATTAGACGAGAGCGCGAGGGGGGCAGTCGGCTTCGCCCGACGCCTGACCAACTAGTTGCTATGTTATATCGGGCGTGCGACGCCACCATGCCTAGGACTCGCCAACCTAGGAATTGGAAACCACCGGTCTACTGGTGGACTGACGAGATAGCGGACCTTCGCAGTGCGTGCCTCCGTGCGAGACGGATGATGCAGCGTGCGCGAACAGACGAACAGAGGACAGAGCTCCGCGCAGCATTCAGTTCTGCCAGATCGACGCTGAAGAGTGCGATTAAGGCCAGCAAGAGGGCCTGTTTCGATAGGCTATGCGCGAGTGCCAATACGAACCCGTGGGGTGACGCCTACAGGATCGTCATGGCCAAGACCAAAGGCGCGCTGGCGCCTGCAGTGCGATCACCAGCGATGCTGGAGCGAATCATCGAGGGACTCTTTCCGCGCCACGAGCCAAGTCCTTGGCCTCCGGCGGTCGAGTCCCACGTCCGACGTTCCAGTATCTCAGACACAGACCAGGGATGGTCGGCCAACCTGCCGAGCATCCAATCCGTGGGCGACGACAGCCGTGTCGAGGTTCAGGAGGAGGCAAGGGTTACGAATGAGGAACTCATCGTGATCGGCAACTCTCTAAAGGTGAGCAAGGCACCGGGACCAGATGGCATCCCTAACCTGGCAATCAGGCTGGCGATAAAAACGGCCCCCGGGCTGTTTCGAGTAGTCATGCAGAGGTGCCTGGATGACTGCCTCTTTCCGGATAGGTGGAAGCGGCAGAAATTGGTCCTACTGCCGAAGGCTGGGAAACCACCAGGTGACCCATCGGCATATAGGCCTATCTGCCTGCTAGACACGACGGGCAAAGTACTTGAGAGGATTATCCTCAACAGACTCGTGAGGTACACAGAGGGTGTAAACGGTCTGGCAAGCAACCAGTTCGGCTTCCGGAAGGGCAGGTCCATGCTGGATGCCATCGCCTCCGTCACCAAGACGGCGGAGATAGCACTCCATCGCAAGAGAAGGGGGATACGCTATTGCGCAATCGTCACGCTTGACGTGAAGAATGCGTTCAATAGCGCCAGTTGGGACTCCATAGCGCTTGCGCTCAGGAGCATCCACGTACCGGTGTCGCTGTACAAGATTCTGGAAAACTACTTCCAGAATCGAGTACTGGTTTACAACACAAAGGAGGGTCAGAAGTGCGTCCCAATCACCGCCGGGGTTCCGCAAGGTTCAATCCTGGGTCCGGTGTTGTGGAACGTCATGTATGACGGGATGTTGAAACTAAAGTTTCCTGTAGATCGTCGGCTTTGCAGACGACATAACGCTAGAGGTTTACGGCGAGTCGATCGAAGAGATCGAGTTGACGGCTGCGCATTGCATAAGGAAGGTCGAGGACTGGATGCGCTCCAGGAAACTGGAGCTCGCGCACCATAACACGGAGGTCACGGTTGTGAACAACCGTAAATCAGAGCAACAGGCGGTGGTCAGAGTCGGAGACTGCACCATCACCTCAAAGCGATCGTTGAGGCTCTTGGGGGTTATGGTCGACGACAAGCTCACGTTCGGGAGCCACGTCGACTATGCCTGTAAGAGGGCCCCATCGGCTATTGCAGCACTATCTCGTATGATGTCCAATAGCTCAGCGGTCTATGGCAGCAAGCGCAGACTTCTTGCCAGCGTGGTTTCGTCCATACTTAGGTATGGTGGGCCAGTATGGTCCAGAGCGCTAGGTACTAACAGTTACCGCGGTAAACTGGAAAGTACCTACAGGCTCATGTGCCTGAGAGTTGTGAGTGCGTATCGTACGGTGTCATACGATGCAATCTGTGTCTTGTCCGGCATGATGCCTATCAGCATCGCCATCAAGAAGGACAGAGAGTGTTTCGACCACCGTGACACATGGGGCATACGAGGCACCAGAAGGTCATTCTCGATGCTCCGTTGGCAGAGGGAATGGTCTAATTCCACAAAGGGCAGATGGACGCACCGACTTATACCGGAGATATCCGGCTGGGTCGGGAGGCGACATGGCGAGGTGAACTTCCACCTGACACAGATCCTGTCAGGCCATGGTTGCTTCAGGCAATATTTGCACAGGTTCGGGCACGCGGGGTCCCCCATGTGTCCCGAGTGCGTGGAAGAGGAGGAGACTGCAGAGCATGTCTTCTTCGTATGCCCCCGTTTCGTAAGAGCGAGGAGCAACATGATGGAGCGGGCCTGGCACTACTCCGGACAATCTTGTCCGGAGGATGTGCGACGACCCGGACATCTGGAACGCGGCCTGTGCGGCCGCCTCCTAGATTGTCCTGGAGCTACAACGTTTGTGGCGGGTCAATCACCAACACGCCAGTGGTAGCTAACTACCAGTCTCCAGGTAGTTAGCTAGGAGGTTATAAGAGTAAAGAGGGTGCATCACGCACAAAGCCACTTCCCGACGTAATACTTAACCGTCGTTCCGGGAAGACCATGGCTGGAGACTGTAGGGGTTTTAGTGGGTCGGGACAGGGATCAGTAGGTGTCTGGGGGAGTGTAACTACCCCAGCATCTCTCCCCTAGTCTCATCCCCACACCCTGTGTTCTCTTCTCAGGTGTCTGTTTGCAGATTTCCCCGCCACCTTTGAAAAAAAAATGCGAAGTAACCACGAAAAAGCACAAACTTGGCATCGACCATTACGGTTAAAGTAATAATAATAATAATAATTCATCGAGGTCCACTTTGAAAAAATCTCAATTTTGGTGTCGATTGGATTACCCCCTGCTTTGTGGAATCCCTTTCTTTATTGCTAAATAACGCATTTTTTGCTCAAAACCTCCTTGTTCTCTTTTTACATTTTACAGGCGTAAGACCGGTATTAGACGAGGCAAATATTTACTAGTTTTGGTACGGATTTTGTTTTGTGCAATAAAAGTTAATACCAAAAATAGGAAATATTTGCTTCGTCTAATACCTGCTTAAGACGTCCGAAAATTACTGATAGGTGACTTTTTAAGGAAATAAGAGTTTCTGGCAGCACGGCCATTGGTAGGCGCGTTAAAAATTACTCCGTAATATTTTCGTGTAATTCGAGTGTATTCTGCTGGATTTATGGAAATAGAGTCTGCAGTTTAAATTGACATTACAGTTCAAGTTTGTATTGTGTGAAGTTGGCATGAAAAAAGAACGATATCATGTGAAAATCGTCCGGCAAAATGTGTTTTATTTTTCTGTTTTTTTTTGTAAGCCAACATCCAACGAAGAAAAAAATGTCAAAGTGTTACGTCATACAGTGGCAAGTGCTATAGTAAATGTTGAACGAAGGCGAGAGAAAAAGGGGCGAAGAACCTATAGCTAAGTATTCTGCTTTTATTCGTTCAATTATTGTTTCATATAACTAGCGCCAGTTAGAATAAATTGTTTCAATAAGAAAGCGCTAGAAAGATAATTCTAATTGGGAAATTTTGCTGTAACGCATTGTCTGTCTGTAGGGATGTGCAAGTTGTTACGTGTTAATCGATATTTCTTCTATATATACACAGAAAAAAAAATTATTTTAATTTTAAAAGTTAAATAAATCTACAAGCAGTAAGTGTTATGTTTAGTTTTTGCGTTTCATGCGTCTCGTGGAGCAGTGCACTGACGTCGGCAGGGATACTTTAACCACCCTGCCTGCGTTGTCAATTAGCCGTTTTGAAAATAATTGATCTATTTATTTGTTTATTTTCTTGGTAGATGTCAATCTGGGTGCATTGCTTACAATATGTCGAGATTTATTTTAGCGTGGTTTTGTGGAGTCGTTTCATTTGCTAAAGCTCTGCTTGAATAATCAGAATTGCCCCAATAGGTGAGAGCTTTAAACCTTTGTACACGCTGGCTCTCACACCACGGAACTGGTAGCATTAGAATATAATTCATAAACTTTACGGCCTGACCGAACGGTTACAAACATTTGGCCCAGTTTTATACCCTTGTTTGATGATTTTTCTAGCTTTTGAACAAATATTGAAACACATAGACAATTTTTATTAATTATGTGAAAATCTTGTTGGTTTAGCAACTAAATTTTGATTGCGATTGCTTTGGCATTTTATCAATCAACTTAGAATTCAGTCTTGTTCGATATGCATATTGCATTTTTTTAAATTTTTGAGCTATGAGTGCATGCCAGTTTTTATACTCAGTAGGTATCTTAACTTAAATACAAAACAAAAGATTATCGGGGCGAAGCACCGTGTCCTCTTGCGTATGCGTCGGTGGAGGGAATAAAGCGGTCCTACATAATGCTCCGGTGTAAACGTGTCTTCGGCCTTGGTGAGCTTTGCTCATCTAAGGATTATCGGTGTATTGTGATTTTCGGGATGTACCAAATCATTATTTCGGAGACTGTACGCCCGTCGGTTCTTTTTTAGCACGTTACGATTCAGAATAGGTTTCGTTCGTTCGATAAATATTGTAATTATTCACGACAAAGACAAACCCTGCATGGATGCCAAATCTAATCCTGTTTTGCCGGTTCCCTTTTTTTCCTTTTTTTTTAATAAAGCGGGTGTTTTGGCTTTTTCGTCATACCAGTGGTCGGCACGCTCTTATTTGTTTTCGGAGAAGGCAGTTCAGTTTCGTGTGCGGTATTTTGACTGCGCTCAGTGTGACTATCTCAATACAGCGCTCTATCGGTTATTTGAGCTGGGACCAGTAGTTCGCGTAGTTTGCGTTCGGCGTGCGGTTGTTGCGTTTTACGAAATCCATTCGTTTTTAGGTAAATTTGAATTAAGTTCACGGCATTAAACGCAAAGTTTGGTGTGATACAGACTGTTAACGATTAATAGGTTGCCGAAGATAACTAGATCGTGGCGCGGTTCTATTTATATCGTCTCCTGGTGGCCGGCTGCCCAGAGACCGAGAAGTAACCATATCGTGCGCGAATTTGTGTAGATAAGATCGCACCATCAACCTCGATGGATCCAGATCAATTCCTTTCCACTAACACTAATTCCTTCCTTTGATACTTGTGGATGATGCAGAGGATTCCTCGGTCTCTAGTAGCAACAAGTATTAAACTAACACTCCCGATATCCCTTCCTCTATTGATCTGCATTGGGCGTGGCCAGCTTCGTTATTGACCAGTGAAAAGAAAGATCACCAGAAATTGTACACTGAGAATGGCTTGCTACTCCTAGGCACCATTTTGACGGTTCTTTGTACAATATCAGCTGATTCTGGTCAATCGCGGGCAACACACGGACGATCAAATATGCTATGCTATGCTATGCTATGCTAATAAGATAAGGGATCCATAAAAATTATTATTGTTGACCTTAAGTATTGCCAGATAGGTTATTTTTTGTATTTGAAAACTAAATTTTCATTTTTTGGTGGTGGTTTCGTTTTAAATTTGATAGTTTTATCGTGTTCCTCGGAAAATTTTACCTAAGAAACACTTATCATCTCGAGATAATATGAGCCAATCACGAGTTATAACATTTTTACGAAAATTGTTCTAAAGTACTCAATTAATTTTTCTTACGATTTAAGGACGCAAGACGTTCGGAAAATATTGTTTGTTGACTATTGAGAAAAATAAACCAAGGAATCTAAAAAAATATTTCTGACCGGAAGTCTTGCCAGATCGATTATTGTTGTGTTTAAAAACTAAATTTGTATTTTCCGGCAAATTAAGCTAATTTTATTTTAGGTTTGATAGTTTTATCGTGTTTCTCGAAAAATTCTACGTGAGAAATAAATCACCTCGAAGTTATATGATATAACATTTTTATGAAAATGGTTTTAAATGTTTCTATTTTGATTATTACCACGGGGTGTCTCTTACGTAAAACATTCCAATAAGTACGTTGAAACTGTTAAATTCAAAATAAAATTATTTGCCAAAAAATGCAAATTCAGTTTTGAAATAGAGAAATGTCTATAAATAGTAAGAAAAATTAATAAGGAAATGTTAAACTATTTCCACAAAAAATGTTATGACTCGAGATTGGCTCATATTACGTCTGATGAGTATTATTATTTAATTCAAATAAAATTATCACTAAAACGAAAAAGGCTACATTTGCCGTAACATGTAAATTTAGTTCTCAAACACAAAAATAATCTATCTGGCAACAATTTCGATCAAAACTCATATTTTGTCTTGATTTTCTGGTTTATTTTCTTCAAAAATCATCTATCAGTACTTGTCGGAGTTGAACGTAATAAGCGTTGCTCGGAATAAACAAAATTTAGCTTCATCTTCTATATATATCACTACTTATTTAGCTATCTCGAAATTCTAAATGGTGGTATCCTGGTTCCGGAAAACAGTAGGGATTTACTGTATTTAGTTTGGCCATTTTAGCTATTTTACAGAAACCGAATGTCACCATCTTGGATTTTAAAATACTACTATAATCAGCTTTCTAAAATTATAATTTTTCCTTGAGCGGATGCGTAGCTAATTTTCCAGACGATTGCTGTAAGAACGAATTCACTTTTTCAGATTAATCGGTACCTGAGGCAACGATACTCAATCCATTTTTACACAATAAAACAAAATTTCAGCCAAATCGGCTCAGTAGATACTAAGAAAAACTTACCACCAGTTGAAAAAACATGGTTACGCGGAAAACGCTGCCAACAGCGTAATATTTACTATATTTGCATCCACGACATGAAAAATACATCTTCAAATATACCTTAAACAATAGCCAAAAAAAACCGAAACACTTCACCTTACTCTAAGCATCCGAAAAACAAAACAAGAAAATCCATTATTTTTCAACCTTCCAGAGTAGGGTCCCCCCTTAAGGTTTAAATTGTTAGCGTCCTAGTAAATTGAACCTTTTGTATATGCTCTGTTATCCTTGTGGATAACTTTAATATTTGCTGACTGTTGGGGTCTTCATAAAATTGTAAAGTTTCAACCAATGTTTGAGCAAGTTAACATTAGCACCGGTCAATATTCGGATTATGTGATACATTTCTAATGGCAACTGTATCGTTGCTTTTGTGCATTGGTTAGCCGAATCAAAGCTATCACACCCCATAAGTAAAAACACAAGTGTCGAAATAGATGATTTAAAGGCTCGAAACTTTAGCTTCATGTATATAATTATTTTAGTACATTTCAATGGTTCGCATTCCTCTGTGTAAAACGATTACGAAGAAATAATAAAGCGATATTATAATTGAACATTATTTTTTAATAAAATAAACAGGCCTTATCGCCGGTGTACCTCAACAATCGACGAACTCAGCTAGAAAACCACAAACCAGGTATCGTGAGCCAGCTATCCAAAACGGGCTTTTAACCTGAAATTTACAGAACTATGTAGCGTGCTACGATGATAAATTTACCTAATTACACCAGGTCGGCAGACGCGTGGGCTGGTAGGCGCAGGTACACAGATAGGCAGGTAACACACCTGTCTGTGGCAAGAGCCCAACGAAATGACAGCCACCTGAACACGGTGAGTACCACATTCGAACAGGTAAAAAGTGGAGCCCACCACAATCCCAGGCGAAGAGAGGAGCTAGGAGCTGAAACGTGAAGCCTTTTTACCGTTTTCGGTTGAGCGATTATTGCATGTTGTTACCTGAGCTTTCGCTGCGGTCTAGCTCAGAGGAGGCATTTTAGGCTCGCATGTTTACGGATTGCTTCTTACCTACCTGTGTGTGCGGAAGGCTTTTCGGCAGTTGCCAACTAAGCCCTTCTCTACGTTGAAGCCTAAATTGTGTCTTGTAACTCCTTCTGTCGATTCTTAATTCTTGGCCCAATTGTAAGCTCTAAACAAAAGGGTTAGCTTCGTTGGCTGCTCCTCGGTTTGCTGGTTGGTGATTGGATAGGATCAGCAAGTTTGGGGTCTCTGATGTGTATTTGACCCGCTGGTAATGGGAATATCCTCCATATCGGTGGTCATCTAGCTCTTCTCGAACGGGTAGGAGGCGTTTCCAAATAAAACGACGACTTAATTTCACTTTTGAGTGCCCTAAAATCTAACCCGTTCAGTCTTTTCGAGCATTTGGATCAGGAAAGCAGGTTTCTGTTACGAGCAGTCCTTGTAAAGGCTTGGAACTTCATTCTCGCGTTTCGTGTTGGGACATATATTCCACATCATTTCTCTCTGTTGCACACACATGTACGCAAAGCATATATCCTGCCTGGCCGCAGGAGCCTAGGACTGACGGGATCCGGCGTTTGAGCGTAGGAGAGAATAGCAAATTTTTGTGTGTGTCGAAATACGTACCCTATTTTATCCGGGTATCAGACCAAGCAGGAGTAAACAAGAACAACAGCCACACCCCCGCTCGGAAGGTGGAGGACGAAGGAACGAACAGTACAAAGAACAGCTAGTTGTTTAACTGCAGTGAAAACAGGCGGCAGTGCAGAAAAATAGAAAAAACTGTGGTTTCATTCCCAGCATGAGGACGAATCGTTCGTTATCTCCTTGTTTATCCTTCAGCGCTTTCAAATATGCGTGGGCGTTCGGTTTCGAAGAAAAACAGGTTGATCGAACTGACGTAATACCAGAGTGGCAGGTTTCCCGAAGGGGTAAGTTGTGGGATACTTGGGTTTGTTTAATGAAAAACATGGTTGTGAGGTTTTTACTTACAAATCATTTGCAATTAAGAACGTACTTTGTTTCGAACAGTTTTTGTGCTTGACTAATTTCTCAGAATATTTACAGGAATTGGCGGAAATGTCATAACTTCAAATTGATCGGTTTTTCATTCAACATACACTGAATGTTAAACACCAGTAATTTTACAGTGAAAGGTAGAAATATGCATTCTATTTACTGTATTTATCACTGGTTTTTCATTTTTTATACAAGTAGAAAAGTGTTCCTACCCAACTTTAGATGAAAAGTGTAAAAGTATGATTGTTGGTACCCTTAATTATATGCCTAAATTTGTAATATAGCAGATATTACACTAATTTATATTTAATTTTCTTACTAAATCGTCATGAAATTGTAATTATTTCTTACTGAGTGGATAGAATTGGCGAGACGTTTTTATGAATCTGTTTTACGTTCTTTTGCCTTGCCCAGAAAAAGGTTACATAAGAATATTCGATGCTTACAAAGATTGTTAACGTATTTAAGTTTCGGTTCACAATGGTCATTATGGAAAAATGTTCGAAATGGAAGTTTTTTATAAGTTAGCAAGATTTTTCAAGCAAAATATTCAAACCATTGAGGAATATTTTTGATTGTTATTGTGACTTCGTTGAGAAAATTGAGCTTCACTCTACCCACTTTTAAGGTTGATCAAATAATTATGGACTTTTCGTAATTTGTTCTGCTTTTAAAAACAATTGTAGGTTTGCTTATAAAATATTCGATTCGAAATAATCACAAAATATTCGAAAATATCCCATGGAAAATAAAAAATAAATTACGATTCAACACTTTATCAACGTTGAATATCCGGACTAACAGAAGAATATTTTCTTTGTGGCTCGTGGGAGAAAAATATACCACTTTTGCTTGCTTTGCCGTTCTATAGTTTTGACTATGGAAGTTTCAAAACTTCATAAAATTTTTGTAAACCTTGAATCATCAGAGTCGTTTTAGATTTGTCCTCAAACCTCAAACGAAATGTTTCGAGCTTCTCGTACATCACCTTCTTCCGGAATGCATACCCATTGCATGCTATCTTATCTTGTTAGAATGCTGATACGTTAGTAACAAAGTTTGATATGGGTTAATAACTAGTGGAATCATTTTTGATATAATTGCTGTTATTCAAACACCTAACGGGATCAAATCGAATACACAACCTGAAAGGATTTTCTCATAAAAAACTAACAGCTTCTGTAACATTTCTGTTTTGTCTTTCTAATCGGGTAGCCTTCGGTTACTTTATAGAATCAAAATCAGTACAAGAAAGAATTCTCAGCATTCATTGGAACAGTTATTTAGGCTTCAATGAAGGAAAAAAAGCAGCTGGAAGCACTGTATCGAAATGTTTCGTTTTGATTTTCGCTGTCAAAATAACGGAAAGGGAACATTCACGAGAACTCCGAGGGGAGCTGATTTTATGTGAAAATAAATTTAAAAAATAGCAGGTAAACGGTAAGTTAATAAAAGTGAGTGACTGCTGTTTTGCGCATAAAACAGTGATAACTTAAATTTTTCATCAAAATTGTGTTTGTTGTTTTTAAAAACATTGCGCCTTCATAGCATCTCACATTTTCCGTTGGGTAAACATGTCACGCTCTATTGACGAACTTATTCGACGATATTTAGAGAATCTGGACGACTCTGAGGATGGTTGTGAGCAGTCGGATTCAGATGAGCATGAATACTACACAACGGTACACCAACTCATACAGGATCTCGAGGACTCCGACCACGAATTGGGAGATGACAATGATGCAGCATTTGTCCAGGACGACCTTCTAGATGAAGAATTACGTTTGAACCAATAAGTTGGGCCTTCGACCAAACCTGCCAAAAGGACTACTCTGGAAGAATGGAAACATGGTCTTCGATGAAAACAAAATCGTTTTCCAGGTTGATATCGACATGCCCAGCGAGTTGATGAATTGTGTTACCCCGTACGATTTTTTTTCGTATTTTGTACTTCGACAATTTCTATACTTCACTTCCTCTAATAACACACTTAGCAAAAGAAGGCAATCATTCTCTCGGAACAGTGAGGATTAACAGATTGAAAAATATTAAGGTACCAGATAAGAAGGAGATAATAAAGAATAAAAATCCTAGAGGCTTTTACAAGGAGTGCCTTACAACTGAAGATAATGTCCCCGTAAGTGCAATAGTTTGGAAGGACAACAAACCTGTCAATTTGCTGGCCACGGTGCTCCCACAGACCGTTATTATAAAAAAAATGTACCAAAGAATCTGAGTATACCGTTCGATTCGTTTTGACGTCCAGAATCTCTGGTCAAAAATTCAAAAGCATCGTACGGTACAAGGGCATTACTCCCCTTTTTAAGGTCGTAAAGTACAAAAAAGTGATATGAAAACGACGAAATACTTGTTGTAAAGCATGTTTTTCAACCACCATTTTATGAAATAACTTCAAAAATAGTTTCTACACATTCCAAGTATTATATTTCAAGACATTAGCAATAAGTGAAAAGATTTATTGGAAATTCCCACAGTGCACAGTGGTCTAAATTCGAAAAAATCGTGATCGCTTTAGATTTCACTGTGAAAAATTGATTTTACGTTCTTAATGTCTTCAGCAAAATTGTTTCATAGAACAAGGTTTTACTTTTGGTGATTTCGGTTTTTAGATCAATCCACCTATCAGTTAGGTAAAAAAATATTTTTTATAGTTACAACAATTGCTGAATACTTCGAGGTCCTATCTGTACGTTGGACACGACAAAATGGAGTTTTTTGTGAAACACCCCTTCTTAAAATCAATTTTTAGTCTATAATTTTGTTTGTAATGGTCTAATGTAATATTCTAATATTTTATACATTTAACTAAGCTTCTCACAAGACTTTATAAAATTTATTGTTTTGACCATTATAGAGCAAGACCGCGCCAAATGACCTATGGTCGAATATCGACCATTTTTTATTTGAATGAAACTTTGCACACGTATTTGGCTTAGCAAACTGAGCATTTTTCACAGATGGAGAGATTTTTTACACCCATGAGTTACATTCTAAAAGGGCGTATGCCTTCTGGCATAGGTTTTATTCGAAGCATTGTAGCCCAGAAACCGTTGGTTGTATAGAAAAATTGTCTAAGAATGAGTTGTAGCGAATCGAAAATGCATCATAAAAAAAATATCCACTGTACAAAAAAAATTTTTTTTGACCAAAAAAAAATTTAAAATAAACATTAAATTTCAATTTTAAAAAAAGAGTTGCTTTTTTTCATTTTTTTATTAAAGAAACTTGACGTTAATACGCAACTTTTGAAAGAAAGTCCAGGATGGAGAAATGAAAAATAATTTTTTTACGGTGGATAAATTTTTTTGATGAAAATTCTAATTCATACATTTTTCAAAATATTTGTATTCTGATGATTTTAAAAGATGCAGAGAGTCATTTTGAATCAAAAAGCTCTTGGTAGTAAACATTCTAAATGCATCGGTTTTCGAGTTATTTTAAGCTCGAAACATTATTAATATTTCGGAAAATACACGATTTTCTTAATTTGTCCATGGTTCTCCAGCAAAAACAATTCATTGGATCAGTGCGTCTTGAACTGTTCTACAGATCAGACGTTTTTTCGGTTGCTTGTGGACTGGTCTTTGACTGCCTATAGCTTCAAAGTTTGTGTTTTGTCAGTGTGTCTTTTAAAGACTACCTGAAAGTTATTTCCCATCGGTCTTTCTCAAGACTACCTACTTTTGAATTTAACATTTGTTTTAACTTTTTTCGGGGAGGAAAAGAGAGGCATCTGTTTCTGACACTTCGAGTGTCTGTAGTGACAATCCTTTTGATATTTTGCCTGAGCAAGAAGCTGGTGAAATGGAAGTTATGAGTAATGAAACTATACAAAATGTCAATTCTTTAAAAGAGGAAAAAGTTCCACCTATTGTGGTAACTATTTCTTCTGAATTCAATATTTTCAAAAAGGAACTTTCAACGTTTGTTTCTGACGTTAAAGTTACCTATCAAATTGGTCGTAGAGGCGAATGCCGCTTATTAGCCGACTCTATAAAGGGTCGTAATCGTCTTATTCAGTATTTAACTGAAAAGATGTATAATTTTTTTACATATGACACGAAGAGCGCCAAGCCGTTCAAGGTCGTATTGAAAGGTCTCACCAACGATCAAACCGTTGATGAGATCAAACTTACTTTAACAGAATTACTTGGCATAGCCCCTACCCAAGTAATTCTAATGAAACAAAAATCACGAGGCGATAACAGTCAGAGAACTGGAATTTCCCTTGTTAATTATTTAATTCATTTTAACCGCAATGAGGTTAACAACTTAAAATTTTTTTGAAAAAGCACATGCTTTGTATAATGTGCGTGTAAAGTGGGAAATTTATAGGAAGTATGGCGGAGGTGAAAAGCATATCACCCAATGCCGTACTTGCCAACGTTATGGCCATGGTTCCAAATTCTGTAACATGGACCAAAAATGTCTTAATTGTGGAGACTCTTCTCACAAAAAGGACGCATGTCCTGTGAAAGAGAATAAAAATTTTCGCTGTGCGAAATGTAACGGCAACCATATGTCAAATTTTTATCAATGCCCAGTCCGTTTAGCAATTGTTAAGGCAAGGCAAGGTAAACAAAATTCAAAACAAACTTCAAAACAAAATTCTCCAAGCGTACCAGTGACGCATAGTTTACCTACTCCTTTGCATACCCGTTTAACTTATGCACAGGTTACAGGTAGTTCGAACATTATACCGCCTAGTGTTGGCAGTTCGAAAATGACCGTTATTATGGGTAAGCAAAACACGCTAGAAAATAATTGTACACCTATTACTCCAGCTTATATTGCTGCCGAAAATATTTTTTCTAATGTCAACTGCCTGGGGCCTATTACGGCAGGTAAACTTTCTTTTTTGCAACAGGCAATGTTCGATCTCATGAACGCTATGCTACAGGCAAAATCCATGTTTGAAGCCATTCACATAGGCACAAATTTTACTATTAAAATTGTTTCTAATTTAAAATTTAGCAATGATTTTAAATAAAACAATTAAAATATTAAATTGGAATGCTCGCTCATTGAAGTCCAATGAGAATGAGCTTTTCAATTTTTTAACAGTAAATAATGTGCATATTGCAATTATTACTGAAACATTTTTGAAACCTAACATAAAATTAAAATATGATCCCAATTACGTGGTACATAGATATGATAGGATTCAGGGTTCCGGCGGTGGAGTTGCAATTGTTATTCATCGCCGAATCAAACATCGTGCTCTTCCCCATCTTGAGACGAAAGTTATTGAAACTTTGGGAATTGAAGTTCAAACTGAACTTGGGATTTTATTTATTGCCGCAGCATATTTACCATACCAATGCACGCGCGAACACAAAAAATATTTTAAAGGTGATTTGCAAAATCGTTCAACATTTTTTATAATCGGCGATTTTAACGCTAAACATCGTTCATGGAATAATTCTCAAAGCAATTCCAATGGCAAAATTTTATTCAATGATTGTTCTTCAGGACACTATTCTATTTTGTCTCCGAATAGTCCTAGATGCTTTTCTTCTGTAAGAAACCCTTCAACAATTGATTTGGTGCTAACAGATCAAAGTGTTGTGTGTAGTGATTTGATCACAATGCTGACTTTGATTCTGACCATCTTCCAATAACTTTTTCTTTCTCACATGAATCAGTTTTAAACCCTATGAGCTCTGTTTTTAATTATAGCAAGGCTAATTGGGAAAGATACAAAACTCATATTGAGAGAAATTTCAGTAATGAGCTTGATTTACAAAACGAAGTGAATATTGATTCCGCTTTGGAAGCATTAAAATGTGCAATTGTTGATGCCAGGAATTATTCTGTTCCAAAGGCTCAAGTGAAATTTGATTCACCAATAATTGACGAAAATCTTCAACTTCTAATTCCGCAGACGTCAATATCAACGTTCTCGTGACCCTGTTTTTAAAACTATTTATAAAGATTTACAGAAAGAGATTAAACATAGATTTACTCTTCTGAGAAATCAAAATTTTGAGACTCAAGTTGAAAAATTGAAACCATATTCAAAACCCTTTTGGAAGCTGTCGAAGATTCTTAAGAAACCTTCAAAGCCCATTCCAGTTTTAAAAGATGGTGAACGTTTTCTTGTATCCAATGAACAAAAGGCTCAAAGACTTGCTCAGCAGTTTGAGAGTGTTTATAACTCAAATTTGAATTTTGTGAGTCCAATTGAAAATAAAGTCACACGTCAATTTGATTTAATTTCTTCCCAGAATTTTTTACCTGCAGAAATAATTGAAACTAACTTGAATGAGATTAAATCAATTATTAAAAATTTCAAAATTATGAAAGCACCTAGTGACGATGGAATCTTCAATATACTAATCAAACATCTCCCTGAGAGCACAATGGAATTTTTAGTGAAAATTTTCAATTGCTGCTTCAAAATTGCATATTTTCCCAAATTATGGAAAAATGCAAAAATTACTCCAATTTTAAAACCGGAAGTTTCAAGTTATCGACCAATCAGTTTGCTTTCTTCAATAAGTAAACTGTTTGAGAGAATTATTCTTAACAGAATGATGAAAAGAATGAATGACATCAACGAAAATTCAATTTTTGCAAATGAACAGGTTGGATTTCGCCATGGGCATTCCACAACTCATCAATTGCTCAGAGTAACTAATATGATACGAGCTAACAAATCTGAAGGTTATTCCACTGGAGCTGCTCTTTTAGACATAGAAAAAGCATTCGACAGTGTTTGGCATAAAGATTTGATTGCGAAATTGCAAACTTTCAATTTTCCAATTTTCCTAATCAAAATTTAAAAAAATTATCTTACTGATCGAACTCTGCAGGTTGTCTATCAGAATTCAAAATCTGATAGATTTCCTGTCAGAGCAGGTGTACCTCAAGGTTCAGTCTTGGGTCCAGTCCTGTACAACATATTTACTTCAGATCTACAAAGTCATTGTTCTGCGATGACACAAGCATTTCTGCAAAAGAAAAAAGTCTTCGTGTCATATGCAATCGATTGCAGAAAAGTTTAGATATTTTTTCTTCCTACTTGCAAAAGTGGAAAATCTCTCCCAATGCTTCTAAAACTCAAATGATAATTTTTCCGCATAAGCCTAGGGCTTCTTTCCTCAAGCCAAACAATAATCACGTTGTCAAGATGAATGGGGTTATTTTAAGTTGGTCTGGCAAGGTTAAGTACTTGGGACTAATTTATGATAAAAAACTTATTTTCAACGAGCACATTGAGAGTATACAAGCCAATTGCATCAAATATACGAGATGTTTATATCCTCTCATTAACAGGAATTCTAAACTTTGTTTAAAGAACAAACTTTTGATTTACAAACAAATTTTCAGACCAGCAATGCTTTATGCTGTACCGATCTGGTCAAGTTGCTGTTCAACAAGGAAGAAAACGCTCCAAAGGATTCAGAATAAAGTTCTGAAAATGATTTTGAAGCCACCTCCTTGGTTTGGTACACTCGAATTACATAGACTTACTGGTGTTGAAACATTAGAAGCTATGTCAAATAAAATTATTAACAATTTTCGACAAAAATCGTCGCAATCCTCAATTGCTACGATAAGCTCTCTTTATAGCCAATAAGTTAGCAATTAAGTTAGTTGTAAGTTTACTTCCCCTTTTCAGACAAGTAGGTTTGAATCCCTACGAATGATAAGTCCTAATTGCGAAAGCAAACAAATCCTAACAATTAAAGTTACAAATTTCTAACAGTGTTGAGAAGTCACCATTTGTGATTAGACACACATACTCATTATTTACTAATATTTATCATAAATACTTAAGCTACTAACAAATCCCCCCCTTTAAAAAAAGAATACGTTCATAGGAATGCTTGATCAAAAATATACAATTCATTCTTTGACAACAAAACGATTGGATAAATAACTCAAGCGCTAAACCTTAGCCTACCTACACGTTCCCCCTTGCCGAATGTTTTATAAAAAAAAATGTTTGTCGTGCAACACTACCTACTTGTTTACTCATAATAACTGTTTGTAAAGTACGCAACCAATAACTACTGGGTTACTTATCTATCCTAATATCTGTTTTTCGTATATAAATATGTTTTCGTATATAAATACGATTGCACTACTCCAGATGTGTTAGTAACAGTTTGCATTTTGTGAAGATGAATAAAGTGAAAATGGAATACACCAAGCCCAAATGCTGTTAACCCTTTCCTGATCATCGGTGCTCATCAAGCTTACGCAAATTAAACGAAAACGTTATTGCAAAATTAAAAATATTGAACAGTCAAGCTCATTTTAATACGTCTTTATCAATTTGTGATTCGTGTAGTTATTGGAATGATAGTCAAGCCACCATTCATCTTTTCGTTGTTTACTATTCAGAATCTGGAACACTTAAGAATATCAGCTTAATCATAATATCGGAAGTACTCCATCATGATACTGTTGCGGTTCAGGTGTTCATTGCCAAATTAATGAGTTTTTTGAAAACAACAATAGAGTTTAAAAAAGCGATATTAATGTCTGATGGAGCTGCCTCACAATATAAAAATAGAAAAAACTTTGCAAGTCTCTGCAAGTTCGTAACAAAATATAACGTCGATGCAGAGTGGCATTTTTTGCGACTTCTCATGGTAAAGGCCCATGCGATGCAATTGGTGGCATATTAAAACGAATGGCAGGAAATACAAGTTTAGCTAAAGAACATGATCATCCCATTACAAGCGCAAAAGAATTGTATGATTGGTCTAATCAGAAAAGTAATAAAAATTCATCAAAAATGTCATTTAGTTGGGTATAATATGAAGAATATGAACAAGGAGTAACAGAATGGAGCAATATTTCCAACAAATCTATAATAATAGCTGCCACACAAAAGTATTACTCTTTTGTGCCGATTTCAGAAAATAAGATACAAACGAAGCTGTTTTCAAAAGATGACGAATAATTTAGTTATGATGTATATAAAATATAAGATAAAACTAGTTTTGTAAAGTATCTATGCCATAAAAAATATGTTCCTAAGATAATAAAACTCGAAAATAAATATTTGATTCTTATATATATTTATATCACTTAGAACATTTAACTCTTTTCTCGAGAACCGTTCGCCCAATCGTTTTGTTGTCAAAAAATGAATTGTATATTTTTGAACAAGCATCCCAATGAACGTATGGTTTTTGCTGGAGAACCATGGACAAATTAAGAAAAACGTGTATTTTCCTAAATAATTATAATTTTTCGAGCTTAAATTAGAAATAACTCGAAAACCAATGCCTCAAGAATGTTTACTACCAAGAGCTTTTTAATTCAAAATGACTCTCTGCATCTTTTAAAATCATTAGAATACAAATATTTTGAAAAATGTTTGAATTAGAATTTTCATAAAAAATTAATCTACCATACGCCCTTTTAAAATGTAACTCATGGTCGTGAAAAATCTCTCCACCTGTGAAAAATGCTCAGTTTGCTAAGCCAAATACATGTGCAAAGTTTCATTCAAATCAAAAATGGTCGATTAAATTTTCGCGTATTTCCAGGCGATTTGAAATGATTTTGCTCTATAGACAAAATAATAGAGGAAATACTGATTTTAAAAAGAGGTTTTCCACAAAAAGCTCTATTTTGTCGTGTCCAACGTACAGATAGGACATCAGAGTATTCAGCAGTTATAAGGGAAGCTGCGTAGCCGCAAGGTTACAGAGTCCGCTTTGTCAAGCGGATGGTCGTGGGTTCGAATCTTAGTAGAACCAGGCCATCCGATGTCAAAAAGGACTTAAGCATGAGTTTATTCTCAGGCTCCCCACCAGTTACCCTTCCTTTACGCTGAAATCTACAAAAATACCTTTGCGTGACTTCCTCTTATAAAAAATAAGTCCCTCTTATCAATAAAACTGGCCAGAAGGACGCACGACGAAACTTCTCCAGGGAATTATAATTGGTGATATTTGGCAAGAGGAACGAGTATCGGTATAGTAGAACAGTAAGCGTGTAAAGAAAGAGTAGCACATTACACACAAACACAGATGAACAATAATAATAAGCATGCCACTTCTCAATAGAGGTATTGCTATTAACAGAAGTGCGGGATATAGCAGACACCCGGGCATATCTCACAATAGATCTACGATTCTGGTCGCAGTGAGGAAGCCCATACAGGAAAAAAAAATTCAGCAGTTATTTTTCTTTTGAACTTTTCTACAACTTTTCTGAAAAAAGCAACCTGGTATATTAAAAATTAGAAAAAATATTTTTTTTATCTAACTGTTAGGTGGATTGATCGAAAAACCAAAAACGTCAAAAGTAAAGCCTTCTTTCATGAAACAATTTTGCTAAAGACATTGAGCACATAAAATCAATTTTTCACAGTCAAATCTAAAGCGATCACGATTTCACGAATTTAGACCACTGTGCACTGTGGGATTTCCAAATAAATCTTTTCACCTATTGGTAATGTCTTGAAATATAATACTTGGAATGTGTAGAAACTATTTTGGAAGCTATTTCATGAAATGGTGGCTGAAAACGTGCTATACAACAAGTAGTGCGTCGTTTTTATATCACTTTTTTGTACTTTACGACCTTCCAAAGAGCATTACACAAAAATGTACCGTACGATGATTTTGAAATTTTGGCCAGAGATTCTGGACGTCATAACGAATTGAATGGTGTATCCCTTCGCAAATTTTAATCAATAATAAAGTATCATCTTCAATAGCAGTCTGCATCAAAATATTTACGAAATTAATTTTTCACAAAATGAACAACTGCTAATTTAGTGTGTTTATAGGACTTCAAAGTTCATTGAATTCATAAAGTTTAAAATCAGTGGAACTTCAGCTGTTACTTAAAATTTATATTCTGCTAACATTTTTTCATGGAATAAGAATAGTTATCAACAAATTGCCAATAATTTTCTGTGCTGCGCCGTACCATGTGAATTCGTACCGAATTTCGTCAAGCATTCCTCACATATGAATAAGAATGCATGAAAACCAATAAACACGCAGGTGCTCAGCATGTGATCGCGGTCTGTCAGTTGAAATTTACAAACCAAACCACCCAGAGGGTAAACATTCATTATCTCTTCGTTCGCGCTTCAATGCGAACAAGAAAAAAAAAAGACTTGTATCAACTTATGACAGCCTCATTAAAATGGCTTTCATACGCAGATGCAACGATGTCCGTCGGTATGCTCCGTCCCGGCATACCGTATACAGAGTAGTAGTAGCAGCACATTTATGACTAGTGACGCGCCCCGATCGTTCACACTGGCAACGTGGCATCCCATTACGTTGACCGCTCGTTACGACGACGCGGCGACGCGATTGCGAACGGTTTCAAGCGACATTCGCGCCTGGCTCCGCAAAGGTTTTATAGTAGGTAGTAGAGCCGCGGCAACCCTACTCAAATACCCAACCCGAGAGCAGTGCGGGACACTAAAGACATTAATATTTTAAACTCGCTCACCACATGATGCGCGGTTGTGAAAGATTTAAAAAGACCTCGACAAGTGGAATTTAAGAGGTCTCGTTACTAGGCGGTCAGGAAACTCGAGAGTTGCACTGACTGACCGACCGTACGACCGACATACAGCCGTTTACCCACCGACCGGCACTCGACTCTCGGCGAAGCAAAGCAGAAGCGATTTAAAGCGCTCGTATGCCTCGGATGCATGACTGAGTGCAGAGGAACGAGCGTGAGGTTGTTTGCTGGGTAATCATACAAACGCCCCACCAGGAGCCGGCTCCCGCGTCGAGCTACAGCTACGTTTGTTGGGTGGCATGAGCGTGAGCAACGCTATTGCCGTTGTTGCTGAGTGAGACGACCGAATTGACTCTGGGCTGATACGTTTGCAGGAAGTTTAAACAAATTAACCGCATCACTTGCTAATACTTTAAACTAATATCAATTCACCAAAAATCAATATTGTACTACATTCAATAATTAATCTATCCATGGTCAAATATGATATTGATTACCAGCAGTTTCATCTACATCATCTAGCGATGGCAAATGACGGCACACGCTACAAACTGTGGTCAAAGTGTCTGTTTATTAAACAAAAAAATACTTCGAATAGGACATCGAATTACTTTGGCAGAGGTTTTCTTCGGCTGGTTTTGATAAGACTGCTGTAGAAAACTTTCCAAAGCAGTCCGATACCCTGCACGTTCCAGTATGCGATACTTTACAGATTATCCACCCTACTCTCGACTGTCGGTGCACGAAGCTAAACCGGGTATATGGTTTTCGTTTATGACCACTTTCTTTTAAGCACTCCTAGCCGAGCTATTTTAGTCGAGTACTCCTACTCGCATGTAGTAGCTCGCACACTTTTTTACAGTTGTTGAGTAGGAAGACAAACGATTTTTTGCGTGCCGGTGTACGTTAGCTGCTGCTCCGGCGAGCGCATAAAGAATTAAGAGTATCTCTAAAGTGTGACGCAAAGGACTTGAGAAGCGAAGCTCATGTTTCGTTTTCAAGCAGAAAGAAGAGGGAAAGTTTTGCTTCTCACTCGCTTAAGAACACTGCTGCAAGGTTATGTTGCTGTGGAGAAAAAGTAGTGATTGGTTGTTTAGTTTGATTTAGACTGACACTGAGAGTTTCGCCTGATCTTTCGTCTTGTTTTCAGCTATGGTTGGTCAAAGTAAGCGTTCAACAAGGCTATACTTTTTTCGACAATATCACAAATTCCTGCATTTTGATGGATGCACAGCTAATTTCCCAACCAAATACTGTAAGAACGAATTAAATCCGTTAGAAAGCGGTGGAGTGGACATTTTTCGAAACGCTCTCGATTTATTCGGTTTTTTAATTTTCACCCCTATATGTTGCCGTAAGATGTAACTCTACGTCAAAAAAGTATGTTTTGTATAAGTGTGAAATTCGTATCCGGATTTTTTTAGTTCGACGAGTTTGTTTGATATTTTTTCTTATTCATTTTTTCCTCGTCACTGTTTTTTTTTTCTCGCTTGTTTTCCGTCGGTCTAGTTCTGCCACTGTTGTGGCCAATCACCGACGCCCAGGGAGGCGACTCCACACCCAGGACCCTAACTCACGACCCGTTTATTAACGGACCGGCGCCAACGGCTTTACTTCCTCATGCGATGGAAGGCGTGATCCCAGAGATTTTTCGCCTCAGAAAATCTCCCGGTGTCGGCTAGGATTGAATCTAGACCAGTTGGGTTGGTTGTGAGTGGATCACGCCACCTCACAACCATCGACACCTATGTCGGCGGTGGGATTCGAACCCAGGCGTCGAGCGTGGTTGGCGGAGACGTTACCCACCACACTAGGCCCCCGCTCCTCGTCACTGTTAACTATGATTAATTTGCAGTATTCTTAAATTTTTCCGCTGTTGATAACACAGTACAACAATTTTTTCACCTTGGCTTCGATGTATAATTTGTTCATGTATTTTAACGCACAAAAACACATATCCCGGAGTTCGAACACATTTCACCTTAAGGGGCAACTGTGGCGTCATTTAGAATTTTGGAGAAATCGAAAATTTTCGATGTTTTTTCGACGCCATTTTATTTTAAAGCCGAATAACAAAATCAAAGAGTTTGTCCACATATTAGCATTTTCTTACCCATCTCAAAAAAACAGATCTTAAATCGGACAAAAACTGATTCTACCAAAACGGGTTTGGCATGGTTTTAGCATATTTCACAAAGCGAAATAATATCGAGTATTTATGAGCATTAATAAGAATTCGCTAATATCTAAAAGTGGTAGTCAAATTATGTCTAATATTGAGTAAAAAAGTTTCAGAAATCGATTGGTAAGCGTCTAATCCACGTAAAATTTCAGCAACAAGTCAATTTTGTCCCAATTCACCCACAATACTGAAATAGGTTATCTCGACGATATATTAACTTATTTGAATTCTGTTTAATGTAATGTCAAGAGTGTAAGCGATACTCAAGGCTACAATTCCAATTTGTCTTTACATGATCCTCACCCTTTTGCGAGGCTTATCTGTGAACAAACTCTTAGAATTATGTTATTCGTCTTCAACACAAAATGGCGTCGAAAAAACATCGAAAATTTCTGATTTTCTTAAAATTCAAAATGGCGTTCCTATTGACCCTTAAGGTGAAATGTGTTCAAACTCATGGGGATTTGTTTTTGCGTCAAAATACATAAAAAAATCAAAGACAAGAAGTAAAAGTAAAAAGACAGAAGTAAAAGTAAATTTTTGTTGCACTGCGTAAGCTGATATTCTCTCATTTTTATTATAGCGTCGACCAATATGTTCCCCAAATTCTGCACTGTTTTATTATATAATTGTGTTTTTTTGTTTCAATGTTACTCAAGTTACTTTCCTTGATTCACCAATGAATCTTTTGAACTTTGCGTCTAAAGTTTATTTTTTCTCAGGGCGGTTGAATTAAAAAAATGTTATTACTGCCCTAGCTCGATTGATTCAATCGAGACAATTATTCCGGTGAAAAAAATTATTCATTCTAATCAAAAGCAACATTTATTTTTGCTAAGGATCTTGTTGCTTCAAATTTCAGAGCTTAGGTATTTGTTTACTGTTATTTACTAGATGTTTTCATGATTGTTGTTGTTTACTAGATGTTTTCATAATATGATAAATTTAGATTTTAACAAACTTTTAAATTTCAATAAACAAACTTTTAAATGTCAAAACAGTAACATTCGTGCCAAAAAGTGCACAACGTCCAACTTACTATGTCGCACGCCACTATTCCACCAACTTTCATCACTCGTTGACGTAAAAGAAAGTGTAACCACCCCTCCCTGTCGCAGCTCTCGCAATACATTGCAGTAGTAATAAACACCCGACCGTGTTGGATTTCCCCTGCACAGAAAATGTAAGAAACCTTACACTGGGCATCAGAGCCGCATGAACTGTGCACTTCCTACTCGTGTAAGTACCGAGAGCACGCCCACCGTCGCAAGCAGCGATAACGGCGAACGGCGGTGTCGGTTTCCCGCTGCAACCGGAAGAAAGTAAACGGAACACCTTTCCCTCATCGATGGTTGCCTGTTAACTTACAACGTTGTAATCTTTTGAAGTAAAGAAGAAACAGTACGGGTTTTCCCCCTGTACTCGGCTCTCGTGAAGGGCCGCTAGAAGCAGCGAATGCATTAGAGCCCTTCGCTAGACACGAACCGAGGAGGGATTATGCACTGCTCTCGCGCAGGGGAACGGATTTCGGTTACATCTCTATTAGCGTTCGGGGAGAAAGTGTCGGCAATGTAATCGGATTCAAATGCAACGTGAATCAACCGAATTATCCCAGCACACAGCATCCGAACAGCTCGCGGGTGTAGTAAAATCGCGACTCTCGTTCATCTCGAGTACCATCGGAAAACGGTTTCTAGTTCAGTAGAACACGAGATGAAGCCAAACAGCATCCAAGAGTGAAGTTGGCACCAGGGCATCATGAAGATGCATCACGTCGACGGCACTCGGCAGCACACCGCTTTCGATGAGCACAGATGCGAAGGGAAAATCCGCTGGCAAAAGGAACGCTATAGAAGCAGCATGGCTGTGCTGTGCAGGGGATCTACGCAGCTCTTTTTTTCTTTCGCTATACAAAAGGCGTTTATTTGCTTTCAGTTTAGAAATTTTAATAATGGCAGGGTCTGTTTAAAAAAAGGTCGCAACGTAGGTTGGGCTATAAAAAATGTAAGTTTTTTTGAAGTTTCAAATTTAAGTTATTAAGTTTTTATACTGGGATAATTCAACTCCGTCTCTAATGTTTTGTACAATGCAAGATGTTTTTTGTTCAGAATAGAATAAAAGAACTACGAATGGGTAACAAATTAATAAATGTTGGGCAACAAAGAGCGTGTAATACAGAAGAATTGAAATTATCGTCTCACTTAACTTAACCTAACTTAATGATAAGTAATTCTTTATAAAATTGAACCGGTTTGAGCGGTTTAAATTTTGCATTGTGCGTTATCGCTATCAGACTTCAATTTTAGATGCAAAATTAGAAAGCATTGTGATAACTAATGATGACCAAACAGTAACATGATCCAATAACCACTCCTCCGAAAATCGAAACGTTCTTCTCATGGGGAATCTGATAACCAGATTAAGCTAAGATTTTCACCGCTACGTTCGTGGTTAGATGTAATCCTGTTACGCTGCGACAAGCGGCGAGGAGAAGAAACACTTTCCTTTCGCGTCATCTGAGACAAACCGCGATTCGTGCACTACACAATAATCGTACAATATTTCTCTCCTCTGTTTGATCGTTCGGTTTGTCTCGATTCCCCGCAGCATCCGTAGCGCAGGCAGGACAGAGTGCACCGGTAACCTGTGGTGTCTGTTCTGTTCGAAGTATGGTCGACGATGACGAGGACGACACGACGATAAGGATGGGGCTACCAACAACGGCGTGACCAGCGCGACAAGTTGGGACTCATTCTCACTCCCCTACCAACGAAAGTAACAGAGCTTCATCACGGAAGAACAACGTTTGCCGTCTGTAGCTCGCGGCTCACAGTCTAACGGATCCATAATAACTCAAGTGTATGAATCTGTGCACTAGAAGTTTTGCTTTTCATACGGAGAGGTACAAAACGAAAAACAATGCTTGTTTCCAATATTCCAGGGTAAACTCAGTGAAACAATATAGCTTGAATACCTTTGCCTCCGTATCGGAACCGCCAAGAAACGGTAACTGCAATGTTTAAAAAATTTACCACCGAAAGCTAAAATGAATACGCAAAATGAATAGTAAGGTCGCTTTTTACGCGGTTTTTTTTACGCGGGCTGCTTTCCTCCATTATTCAAAAACGGTACAAGATATCGACCTCATTTCAATCACGTTTTCCGTTTTAGGCTACGAGTGATCATTTTCAAAAAAAAATTTCAAAAAAAATCACAAGTTTTGGTGTAAATACTCAAAATTTAAAATATTGCATTTTGGTCTCTAGATTGGCCACTATCATATTCAAACGAGATTTGAACGTTTTCGGACGGTTTTCTTTGTTATATTTGCAACTCAAAAAAGTCGTTTTTACGCGGGCCCATACAAATTTGGAACGCATCCCCCGCGTAAAAAGCGACCTTAGTGTAAAAGCTAATTTAAAAATTGAAATCTTCAAATTAAATCATCTATATAAATTCAGAGACTGTTGAAAGTGTTACAGTTTTCTAGATTGACATGTTTATGTTATGACTCTTTTATTCGTGAAAAGCACCAGATAATTTAAATTACAATATAACATTAACGCAAATGAAACATTATATTACTGAGTTAGCAAGCGAAATGAAGATTATATATTTTTATTAGAAAGCAAAATTAACTGCTGGAGCCCAACCGATAATAAAATAAAAATAGATCGAAAAATAATGAATTTTCGTGATTTTTTTTCGAATGTTTCAGGTAGAGTGAAGTGTTAGGGTATATTGGCTATTGATTAAGGTATATTTGAAAATGTATTTTGCATGTCGTGGGAGCAAATATAGTGAGTATTACGCTGTTGACAGCTGGGAACGTTTCATATAATATGCATATTATATAATATGCGCCATAATGACCAAAATACTTGAAAAAAAAAACTCTTGATTTGACGAGCCACAGACATCATGTCGAACCTGTAATTATTGAAAATTTTTATATAAGCATTTATGGCTAACTGACTAGCAAATAATGCAAAAAACTGTGGTTCCAACAACTCTCACACTTTTGGAATTTATAATATGAATATTTCAATTTACAGTCAAACCTGTTTTTGTGCGACTTTTTTTTGTGTGAAATTTATTTTCACGAATTGCTAGCCTACGAAGGAAAGCGGTTGGAAGGAATAGTATGTTCAAAAAAGTTACGTTTATCGATGTTTTGAAATTGTTCTCATAGGTATTCTAAATTAGAATCAATAACTTCCGAGTTATTTTTAACTGAGATTTTTTTTATGCGGTCCCTGTCCACCGCATAACAAAGTTTTTTTTTTTCAATAATGTTGTGGAAATACATATTCCACTAACATTCATCAACTTTTATCTAGAAACGACCAAAATTGAAAGTGGGATAGAATGCTCTTTGAAATGCTGCAGTAGATTGCTGGACATATTATTCGATTTAACGTCTGAGACTTCAAGCGCATGTCACTTTGCGTGCTGATTTCTGCTAAGGGCATATTAGCATTCTTCTTTGGAGTATATTGGCCTTTGTTTGGTACGTCTGTACCATATTTGGTTTCCATGGAGTCACCGAACTTTGTCCGGTTCTCTGCTGAATATTATCTTCGCTTGTCGCTCCTCCGACATTCGTGCCACATGGCCAACCAACTATAGCCTGCCGTATTTTATCAGCTGATATGATATCTGCATGTTGGCATGGTTGGTATACCTCCTGATTCATGTGCGTCATACTCCATTCTCCAGTTTTACGTCAAGTATTGAACGCAGGATGATTGGTAAACGGCTGGGCAGTTCTTACCAGCCCCAAGCAACAACTGAAACATAATAGAAAAATAAATTGTGATCATTTGTTGCACTAATGAAATTCCAAGGTTTTAAGAAACATTTTTTGTTACTACGATGAAATTGTAAAGAAACAAGCAACAACTAAAGTTGCATCGCTGCTTCAAAAAACTTAACACCAACAACGTCATTCGCGTGGTTGGATTTGTTGTTGAAACGTGTAAACGGCATTTAAAAACCCAACCTCCACTGAATAGATCTAGTGGGTGGAGCATATAGGTTGCCAACGTGATGCCTGCGAGATACACAAAACAAACACACAAAAATACTTCTAAAAGTTGCTGTCATGTTCTGAAGCCATGTAACAGCAACTTTTGCTAGATCTTTCGCCTTCTATTTGTTTTTGAGATGAGGTTACTAACTGCGTTGTAACTTTTGCGTACTTGGACAAGAAGTCGTCCAAAAAGTGTGGGTCTCTAAAACGAAATGAGATAAATTGCTTTGAATTTCATTGCCACGCTGAGGTGCTGATGAATTGAAAAAGCGAAATTTAAAACTGATATTATGACCATTGGCATGATAAGGGAAGCGAAATTTGAAACTGAGCCATAAACTTGCAAATGTTTCTACAGCAAATGACGTAAATAGTAAAAACGAGAAAATTGAATAGAAATTGATAACTGGAGTTGAATCCTCATCAAGTTTCTGGAAATAATCAAAGATAAACCGCTATACAGACAATCTTTTTCCAATCTGACCATTTGCCATCTTGTTTCTATTGCGCCCTAGTTCGATGCATCTTCGTTGCTGAATTGTTATCATGCAGCATTTACCATGTTGTTATCAAATTCCATGCATAACTTCATACACATTGCGGTTTCATTCTTGAAACTTGTGTTGAAACAACGAAAATGTTACAATTGGCTCCACCCCCTGCGCTTTTTTTTTGTCATTGTATAAGAAACTGAGATGTAGCTGCAACTTAGTTTCGCATACGAATTGCTGTGATGCACAAAGTTCATAATCGAAACATAACTAGGTCGTATGCTGACAGGAAAGGGAGAGTTGTTCTTCTTGGATAGCAGTTACCTGAGCGTCTGTTAGGGGCGGCTCAAACAGCTACTGATCCGAAGCAAATAGCTGAACTATAAAATGCGGTGTCTCTTCAGCTACACCCAAGGCGGCAGCCGGACGCGTTTGTGACGTAAGATGGTCTGAAGCAAGATGACGGGCTCTCAAAATTGCTGTTTAACATAGCTTTGGAAGGTGCAATTTCGTATTGCAGGTGTGCAGAGGAGCGTCTCAAAATCACGAAGTCTCACATGCTTCTTAACTTCGCGGACGATATTGATATAATTGGTGTTAACCGTAGAGGCCTTTACGGCTCTCAGAAGGGCAGCTACGAGAATTGGACTCACCATAAACACTGCCAAAACGCAGTACAAGGTGGCTGGCAGAGAGCGTGGTAGTGCGGCGGTGGAGATGAACGAGAATACTTTCGAAGTGGTCCACGAATTTGTTTATCTTGGTACTTTCGTGACATATGACAACGAGGTGAACCGCGAGGTGAAGAGACAGATTGCGGCAGCGAATAGGGCTTGCGTACCCGAATAAAATAAGATAACAGCTCTCAGGGCATCTGAATAACAAATCATGGCATTTTTGGATTCACTTTGTTTTTCTCTGTTAACTAAATATAGAATATAATGTTATAGGATTTGGCTTACTTGATAACAAGGCATCACATCATGTTATCGTTTTGTTGTTCAACTTTACTCGGGTAGTCAGCGTAGGTCCCGTAGCCTAGAGATCCGTACGAAATTTGCGCTCTACAGGACTCTGAACCAAGCACAATCTGCTCGAAAAAGCAAAGCAAAGCCTTGGTGCTACATTCCGATTCGGAACTCGACCTTCTGTTTTAATATTCACAGCCTTCGCAGCCAACTGTTTAGTGTACAGAACAATTGCGGGGCTAGTGCTACGATCCTACTGACACCAACAGTCTCTCCCGAGCCGAGACTCGAACCTACGACAACTGGCTTGTTAGGCCAGCATCGTACCTCAAGACCAGCTGAGAAATTCTGCTCGAAAACCAAGCACAAATAACTCATTGCGCTTAACTGAATCGTACGCCGCCTAGAAGTCTTCAAACAGATGATGAATCAGCTCTGAACTTGCCAAAACTTCGTCGCAAGGTAAACATTTGGCCCTTTATAAATCACTCTTCACGAAGACTGCACTGGTACTCTCCAACAAAGGCTACCTGCCTCAGTCTATGAAACAGAATTCGGAGTTATTCCTCGATAATTACTGCAATCGAGTCGGTGACATTTTTTATAATCTGGGCAAATGTCGACGATGCTGTATCGAGGTTTGTGGAGGTGCTGCTGCAATGGTTGAATTCAAATGTTCCTGTCCAGCGAAAACCAAGAAAACCGCCGTGGGGGAATCGTTCTTTGCAAGTACTAAAGTGGGAAATGAAAGCATGTCAGCGTCACTATCGCAAAATTCGCACCCCACTCTTTAGATGCAGTTTTAAGCAAGCAAGTCAACTGTACCGTAGATCGAACACTAGGTTGTATAAAAAGTACGTTACTAACACACAAAATAATCTGCGGCGAAACCCAGAGTTTTTGGCAGTTTGTTAGAACAAAGCGAAGGAATAATAATGGAATCTCAGCGAAAGTTTTTCTAGATGATAAATCCACTATGGACCCATTGATTAAATGTGAATTGTTTGCTGATCATTTTTCTGCTGTTTTCAATACAACTACTGCTACTACGGATGAAGCTGCACTCGCTGCTTTCGATATCCCAATAAACATGATTTCGGCTGACGTTCCTGAGATAACCGAGAAAGCGCTTCTAAAGGCGGCGAAGAGGTTGAAAATCTCCAATGCTCCAGGACCTGATGGTATCCCTGCTGTCGTATTCAAAAAATGCATCAGTGAGCTTGCTAAGCCACTAGTAAAAATATTTAATTGGTCTTTACGACAAGGCAAATTCCCAGCTCTTTGGAAAAACTCGCATATTGTTCCAATTCACAAAAAAGGAAACAGACAAGATGTTCGTAATTATCGTGGTATAACATCACTAAGCGCCTGCTCGAAATTATTTGAAATAATTCTAAGTGATCACCTGCTGTTTCTCACAAAAAGCATCATCTCTAGTGATCAACATGGTTTTTTATACTGGTCGTTCTGTGACAACTAATTTGCTTTGTTCCACTTCGGACTGTATCGCTCATATTGAAAACGGGAAGCAGGTCGATGCTGTATTCACAGACTTGAAAGCTGCGTTTGATAAAATTGATCATCGAATATTACTCGAAAAAATCGCTAGAATGGGTGTCTCCAACGACCTGGTTAAATGGTTGCAATCGTACTAAGTGATAGAAGCCTGAGTGTCAAACTTGGATCCTGCACATCCCGACGATTTACAAATACCTCCGGCGTTCCTCAAGGGAGTAAACTTGGACCGCTCCTTTTCGTTTTGTTTATAAATGATGTCGCATCCCGTCTTGGAAGAGGATGTAAACTGTTTTATGCTGACGATCTAAAGATATTCATGGTCATTGACAAATTTTCTGACTGCCAAAGACTGCAAGATCTGTTGGATATTTTCAAGGATTGGTGTCAAACAAACCTAATGACTATTAGTGTCCAGAAATGTGCTGTAATTTCATTTCATCGATGCAGTAATCCCATAAAAGCCACTTATACAATCGGACGTACACCTCTTGCTCGTGTCAATGAAATTAACGAACTTGGGGTACTACTTGAGCATGAGCATGAGCATGAGCATGATTGACCGCCCGCGGTTGCTACTCCGTTATTGCCAGATCAGCTGTAATAACACAGAGAACCAGCGGATGATGTTTGGGATTAACATTCATCCTCAATGTGTTAAAACTGGTGACCTTAATCTTTATGTTAGGCAATACCAGCGCCGGCCGCATCCGAATGCAGGTCAAAGAAGGAGTATGTATAGGAACATGTTGACGTGATACTCGCTTTGTTGGAAGCCGAGAACACCTCTGCACTTCCACGAGAAATCACTGGGATGTTGTAGGTGAGGGAAGGGTTTGCAGCTGGGTTCGTTTTGGTAAACGATGAGCTGATTTCGAGCACCGGGTTCATAACAACTAATATCGCGCCTATGAAATAATTATATTCACCGCGAAAATTAAAACGGGTTCCGAACTCATTCTGTTTGATGATGTAACACTGAAAAAACGAAACGCACGCGACCTATAATTGAACGCACACTGGACCTATAATTGAGTTGATCCCGGACCTACAATTGAATTGAGACAACTCAAATGTTCGGACATCTCCTTACGAGGTCATAATGTAACTGTAACCGTATGTAACCGTGAAATCGAAACGTATTCATTGATTTATATTAGTCAACTATATAATGTTACTAAAGCTACGAATCACGAAAGTTGTATCCACGTTAATGCCCCTCCACTCCTATGTTGTGTTGAAGTGACCCTTTTGGCTACCAACAACTATTACGCGTTGATGATCAATCTGTAGAAAATACAATCTCATGGATGGTATCGACGCGGAGTATCCAGATATTTGGTCACCAGCACATCTGGCTTTATGCCTAAAAAATTCCTCGTATACTGTTCGTCTATTTAAAAAAAAAAACTATTTCATAATTTGAGACCGATTGAAACACGAAAGACCATGGAAAAATGTGTGTGGTTTACTTGGAAGAAATACAAAATGTCTAATTTCGTTCATGGAATCGAATTAAACCAACAAGCAATAAGTATGTTGTTGGGGCCACGTACACGTGTGCGTGGTTTGTATCATAAAATATACAATTTCTATATAGCGCTTGAACGAGTCCGTTGATACGATGAGTAACCTGTGACACCTATTAAGTATAAAAACTGGCAGAGTTGCATGCATTCAAAGCCTTATAATTTTAAAAATGCAAATATACAACCATACATAATACAAACAGTGTTTATTTACAAAGGGCCAAATCAATCACAATCCGAGTATACATGAGCTAGTTTCATTTCCACCTATAAGATTACACTATGGTGAACTGAGAGAAAAGTTTATTTGTAACAATATTTGCGCAAAAGCTAGAAAAATCATAAATTGCAAAACGGTAACGATCATATATTTCCTAATCTCGCGCGCGGTTCTTTGCGCGCTTAAACGGATGGTTCGCCCGAGACCGAAGTTTACCGAAACAGCACGATCCATCAATCTCGCGAATAATTGTTAACTATGAGGCGTTTATTGAGACGGTGAGTGACCGGTTCAGAGCCGCTTTCGGTAAAAAACTGTTTTGCCCACTTCTACTTCAGATTGCATGTAAAAGAACACAAACACCGATACTTATCTTCCAATTCCCTTCATATCTGTGACTCGTTGGGCCAGTGCGAGCAGCAGTCCCGGTAATTTGATACACACTATCCAGATATGCACACTACCACCAAGAAACTGCGAAACAAAGAGCCACGAGACAATAACACAATCTAAAGTTTTCTGAACAATTTAACCAATTCCGCTAGAACAATCATAATTTCACCGATAAAACGCACTAAATCGATTTCACTACACTCGATTCCCGTTTCGTCCAATTTTGAAGTAGAATACTTCTCTCAGGAAGTTCGGCTACATAGGGATGTGAAATGAAAATCTAAAACCGAAAAAAGTGAAAAATATGTCCAATTTCAAATGCTAATAAATCGGTTAGTATTCGATGGATTTCCTTCGTTCTTGCAGCAATAGATTGGAAAATCTTTTAAAATTCTTCCCAAAATAGGATAATTGTAATTTTTTTATTCACACTATTGTACTATTGAAAATAGTCAAGCCTTGTCAAAACGAAAAATTCGACCTCTGATTGGTCGTTATATGCTTGCTTCCCAAGCACGGTCGACAGGATCATATACCTTGCAATTGAAAACATGCTATTTGGCCTATATGAGAGCCTGTTTCAGCCGGAGCCACTCATAATAGTTCTAGACAGCGACAACAGCAGTCGTCCTTCTCAGCAGCAGCACTAGCCCTGTGGTTGGTCACCACGTCTCAGGAGCAGCGCGGTTTTTCTCAGCGTGTGTCGCCAGACAGCCATTATTCCCCCCGTGTTGGGGCAGCATGAAGATTGCCATCAGGAAATCCAATTTTGGAAATCAAAATGCCTTTTTTAAGGCAAATAAACAAGTCATTGAAAGTTAATAATTTTTATCAACGCAAGCAAGTATTCTGTGTTGCATCCTAGCAATTTAAATTTGTCGCACCCGTCTAATTTACTGAATGTGAAATAGCTTCCACAGTGCATGTTGTCCGTGTATCTTAATTCCCCCAATGTTAGGGCAGCTCAAAGGTTGTAATTAGCAACCGATTTTGAACAGCAGAATGCTTTTTTGAAGGCAAATAAAAAAATAATTGAAGGTTAATAATTTTCTGGCATCAGCACAAGCAGACATTCTGTCGGGATGCAATCAAATTCTGTTGTAGTTGTCTAGTTTTCACTTTATTTAGTAAACCCCCCCACTGTAGGGGCAGCGCAAAGGCTGCGATCAGCATAACCGACATTGAATAATAAACTGCCCTGTTGGTACGCATTCACAAAAGCAGTTAGTTCGACTATGCAGAGCTAATATGAAGTCGATTCAATCAATCAGCATAAACAGAATTTCGTCATCTCCCAGCTGCCAAGTTGCAACATGATGCAACACGCAACAGCGAGCAAACGAAATCGCTTGATGTTACAAACCGCAATAAGATACGGGTTAAAACCGTTGCGTGTGTGAGAGCACCATCGGTGTTTATTCGCTGGATACACTATCTACTGTCTACTGAACGCAATAATCTGCTTACATGCGACACGGGGACGGGAACATTTTCTTCAACGAAGCTGCGCAACACGACACAAAACATGTTATTTTGTTGCTTCAATGAGAGTGCTATCGGTCCGGCTCGACAAGAAATCATTTTTGTGCATCCGTGCTACGAAACTGAGGAAAAACTTTAGAAACTGAAAAAAGAGGTGGAGCTTATCAAATGATCGCTCTGAGCCGGAATGAAGTCACACATATTTCTCAAGTTATGTCATTCCACCACCTACGAAAAATAATTCATTCCTATTTTCATCCCTACATAAGAGCCTGTTTCAGCCGGAGCCGCTCATAATAGTTCTAGACAGCGACAAGTCGTCCTTCCTTAGCAGCAGCACTAGCCCTGTGGTTGGTCACCACGTCTCAGGAGCAGCGCGGTTTTTCTCAGCGTGTGTCGCCAGACAGCCATTATTCCCCACGTGTTGGGGCAGCATGGAGATTGCCATCAGGAAATCAAATTTTGGAAATCAAAATGCCTTTTTGAAGGCAAATAAACAAGTCATTGAAAGTTAATAATTTTTGTCAACGCAAGCAAGCATTCTGTGTTGCATTCTAACAGTTTAAATTTGTCGCACCCGTCTAATTTACTGAATGTGAAATAGCTTCCACAGTGCATGTTGTCCGTGTATCTTAATTCCCCCAATGTTAGGGCAGCTCAAAGGTTGTAATTAGCAACCGATTTTGAACAGCAAAATGCTTTTTTGAAGGCAAATAAAAAAATAATTGAAGGTTAATAATTTTCTGGCATCAACACAAGTAGACATTCTGTGCGGGATGCAATCAAATTCTGTTGTAGTTGTCTAATTTTCACTTTATTTAGTAAACCCCCCCCCCCCACTGTAGGGGCAGCGCAAAGGCTGCGATCAGCATAACCGACATTGAATAATAAACTGCCCTGTTAGTACGCATTCACAAAAGCAGTTAGTTCGACTATGCAGAGCTAATATGAAGTCGATTCAATCAATTACATGCGACATGGGGAGGGGAACATTTTCTTCAACCAAGCTACACAACACGACACAAAACATGTTATTTTGTTGCTTCAATGAGAGTGCTATCGGTCCGGCTCGACAGAATGTTCACAAGAAATCATTTTTGTGCATCCGTGCTACGAAACTGAGGAAAAACTTTAGAAACTGAAAAAAGAGGTGGAGCTTATCAAATGATCGCTCTGAACCAGAATGAAGTCACACATATTTTTCAAGTTATATCATTCCACCACGTACGTAAAATAATTCATTCCTATTTTCATCCCTATATAAGAGCCTGTTTTAGTCGAAGCCGCTCATAGTAGTTCTCAACAGCGATGACAGCAGTCCTCCCCTAGCAGCAGCGGGAGCGAGCAGTGGGTACCATCGATAGCGGATAGCGGCCACAACTGTGGCATGGCTGTGAATAAGCGTAGCAGTTTCAGCGGATCTCACCATCGATAGCAGCAGGGCCAGCAGATGCAGGTACAGCGGATACCAATGGCGGCCACAACTGTGGCATGGCTACGGATAGCGTTGCAGGTGCTCAGCAGTTGGGCCAGCGTATAGCGGCCACAACTGTGGCATGGCTATGCATAGCGTAGCTGTTGCAGCGGGTATATCAGCATCGATAGTAGCAGGTTCAGCTGATGCAACGACACTCCCTTCACTAAAATGCTGTTTCAGTGTGGTAGCGGGAAGCATCAGCAGCAGGCTTGCGTGAAGTGAATACATCAGCCAGCAACTTTCTCTAAGGCCTCTGCCATAGTAGACGCGAAAAGCGGCGCGAACCGATTCGCTCGGCCGTAGGTTGATGTACAGCTCTACTGATGGCTGTTCATTAACCTACAGCTGAGCGAATCGGTTCGCGTCGCTTTTCGCGTCTATTATGGCAGAGGCCTAATGGGACAGTTGTATCAGTTTGTTCAGAAGAATATTATTGTCGGTAATATTACAGAGATGCGATTGCGTAAATCCGATTTTGAATTGAACAATTGTTCTTTTGAGAACAAATAAAACACTTATTTGAAGAGTTGATAGCTTTTGGTACCAATAGCAGTATAGTGACAGCCTCAGCGGTAGATGCAGATGCAGCCGGTACTTCCCTGAAGCCGATGTAAAGGTAAATGGGAGCAGCACGGCGAAACAGTTCGGGTTATGCTGAGACGCGCGTCATTTTTCGTTGTTGATATTCCCCACATGAAACGACGCGCTTTCGTATGATAGCGGTGGTATTAGCGGTAGATGCATTTGCCAACACTTCCTCCAGTAAAGCCGTGTCTATTTTTCAATGTGAAAACACCTTTCTCATTGTGTTGACCGTGCGCCTTAGTCCTCACTATCAAGGTAACACAGAGATGTAAGATAAACACTACATCCTATGATAAATTGAACAATTGTCCTTATAAGGACAACAAATGAATAAATGAAGATTTAATTTTGAATTAGAATACTTCTCTCAGGAAGTTCGGCTACATAGGGATGTGAAATGAAAATCTAAAACTGAAAAAAGTGAGAAAAATTTCAAATGCTAATAAATCCGTTAGTTTTCGATGGATTTCCTTCGTTTTTGCAGCAATCGATTAGAAAATCTTCTAAGATTCCTACCAAATGCATGAAATTGCAATTTTATCATTCGAACTATTGTACTATTGAAAACTCTTAAGCCTTGTCAAAACAAAATTCGACCTCTGATTGGTCGTTATACCGCGCTTTCCCAAGCACGGTCGGCAGAGTTATGGACCTAGTAAATTGGGAATGCATCATTTGGCCTATATAAGAGCTTCATCAGATAATAAACAAACATTTCATCGGATATTAAATTGAACAACTGAAATTTGAAGAACACAAATGATTATTTGAAGGGTTAATATTTTCTCGTTTTGCGCTTTAATCCAAAGTTAATTATCTTCATCTACATGCATACTCTGACTATTATTACGTGTCTGCGTCGCTTAGTGTTTGGCTACGGTCATGCAGAACGCAAATAACGGCGCGATGCGATTCGGCAAGACGAAATCTGTTGAAATGTATAGCTCTACTTCGCCTTAAAAAGAGCTGTACATTTCACCACGGTAAGGCGAATCGCATCGCGCCGGCATTCGCGTTCTGCATAACCGTAGCCTTTGTTCCGTTCCCGTTTAATGATGTCGTTAAATGTGCATATTACAATTCGGCAGCACTTCAACTTCTCATTTGCACAAAATTTAAAAATATCCAATGAACTTCATTCAAAATATCAGACAAAAAGAAATTACAATGCTGCCAATGAACGGTCAACGTTTATTTACTAGGAAAAATGACTGACACGCAAGCAGCCAGGTTATCTTTCTTGTAAAAGTATTCTACTTCAACCTTGCGGTCGTGGCTTTGCATACAACCTTCTTGTGATTTTTTTTCTCCCGAAAACTAGGTATATGAATTTTTCATCATCTCTCGACGTTCAATTTTCCAACTTGTTCAACTCTTTCTACACACACAACACACAGTGATGAGAAGCAAACTAAAACCAGCTGCAAGCGACAGTGGCGTAGTACCACTCTATATGCTATTGCAGCCATTTTGTCAATCGATGTTTACGGCATTACTACACTCAATTGGTGGATGTTTCGCAACAAACATAACACAACAAGCCGCAAACTCTTCCAAAAAACACTTGTAAATTTAAAAAAATAAACGCACTTCGCGATAACATTTATAACGAACACGCACAACATTAAAGCAGTTTTCTTCCTATATAACACGCGAGCGAAAATTTGTACGACCGATTTCGGTCATGGCTTGCTCGAATCCCTGAGAAGTCACCATTTGTGATTGGACACACATACTCATTATTCACTAATATTTATCATAAATACTTAAGCTACTCAAACGAACTTGGGGTACTACTTGATGATAAATTTACTTTTGGGCCGCATCGAGCCAATATTATTGACCGTGCAAGTCGTCAGCTAGGATTTCTTATGAAGGTGTCTAAAGATTTCACTAATATCCATTGCCTGATATCGTTATATTCGGCGTTAGTAAGATCGATTCTGGAGTCGTCAGCTGTAGTGTGGGCACCATACCAGACAACTTGGATTGATAGGATTGAGAGACTGCAAAAGCGTTTTGTCCGTTTCGCACTTCGTAGACTTCCTTGGACAGACATGCTGAACCTTCCTCCTTATGAACACCGTTGTAATCTGTTAGGGATTGCTTCTCTGGAACGTAGAAGAAAAATTCATCAGGCAATGGTTGCTGCTGAAGTTATTCTTGGTGAAATCGACTGCCCGGCTCTTCTGAGCAAGTTTTCCCTGAATGCTCCTGGTCGAATTTAACGCAGATCACTGGATGAAATGTTTATAACGCCGTTTCATCGCTCTGTTTGGATACTTTGAACCAATCTCCAGAATAATCCGTACTTCCAACAAAACTAGTCAACTGTTTGATTTTGGATGTTCCTCGAATATTTATAAACAGAAACTGCTATCAGCTAGACTTTTTTAATACCTGTTAAATTTAAGTATTTTAATTTTTTTTATTCATTAAGACTATAACTTGTCAGATGAATTATAATAAATAATAATAATAATAATAATAATAATAATAATAATAATAATAATAATAATAATAATAATAATAATAAATGAGTCAGTCCCATCAATCAGGTGGTAGTTTGGTTTGTGCCCAAATTTTTAAAATGAACCGATGAACGCAATGCTGCTCATTCCCGGTTTTAAAAAGTTGTACTGGGAGGCCGTTCTCGTAACTTAAACGCGAACAACTGTAAACACAGGAATTATCACGCGTTGTTTTTCTCGAGATATGGATTATGCGCGCGAGGAATTGATTATATTCGAGGAATTGATGAATCGGAAATAACGCGTCTCTAAGCACGAAGTCTCTAAACACAAGGCCAACATGAGACACTATATTTTAATAGTCACACTGGGCACCGGTGATATGATAAAAAGCAAAGCAAAGCCTTGGTGCTACATTCCGATTCTGTTCTATTATACATAGACTTCGCAGCCAGCCGTTAAGGGGTTATATATCTTTTTGGTCGAGAAAAAAGAGCCAAGTTTGATTTTTTTTAAGCGTGTATCACCTTTTTGATTGCACAAAAGTAGTAGTTTTTTGAGAGTTCTGTTATTCCACAGCAACAAAACACGTTCGTTCATGAGAAATACCTATTATTTGAGGAGAAATGGCTGTTTTCCCGAAATGCTTTTTTTTGGCAGAGGTTTGCAGTGTTTACGATAGCGACGCAGCAGATGAACTGAAATCAAAAACCTTATATTATTTTATTAGTTTAGAAGTGTTATTATTTTCAGTGCAAACTGGAAAGTTTTCCCCAAAAAAACATGTTTTGAGCGCTGCAAATTGCTATTAAATCGTTTTTTCGGCAAAGTTAAACTTTGTGTATCAAAAACCGATCGTTCAACGACCGGGGAATTCAATAACGGAAATTAAAAAAAAAGATGAAGAAAGTCGATTCAGCAGTTTTACCGCAATCGTAAACACGGCAAATTCTTTTTTTGAAAAACACCATTCCAAGATAAACGCGTATAAAGTTTCAAGTTTAGCTTATGCGGCCGTGGCGAGACGCGCTGCAAATAGCTCTAACTTCCTCTTTATTGCTCAGATCTTTAAGAAAATCTGTAAATATTTTCTCAAGATGTTGTTAAGATGATGCATAAAAAAATTTCGATTTTTCGAAAACTAAAAAGGTGTATAACCCCTTAAGTGTACAGAACAATTGCGGGGCTAGCAATACGCTCCTACTGACACTAACAGTCTCTCCCGAGCCGAGACTCAAATCTACGACGATTGGCTTGTTAGGCCAGCATAGTACCTCGAGACCAGCTCTGCCGTAATCTCGCAGACTGACGTATGCGACAGCGAGTAAAATTTTCAGTACGAAGCTTTTTCCAAAAACGTTTGTATAATAAGTGTTAGGACGAATTTCAACAATCTGATCTGTGCATAATGCATTAATATAATCACAAAACATTGTCGAACGTATGATTTGTGGAAAAAGGTTTATTAACTGAAGTTATGTTACCAACGTCATTTTGTTGTAGAAACAATGATTTTATTTTCTTTGTTTCTACAACCGATTGACGTATGTCCATCGTAGTATGCGACAAGTCACTAACAAAGATTCTTTTTTCATAACCAGTCAAACAGTCGCGATTCAATCATACGTTCTCGGAAATGGATATAGGTATTCAAATATATAGTAGCGTTCGTGGCCTCTGCCATTTTCTATCCGCACTACTTCCGTACGAAAATCACAAGTGCGCTTCAGTTGTCTACGAACATGGACCAAGCTTCGTGGCCTTAGAGGGCTACAGTATGATCAATGTCTTGTAGATGGTAAACTTCGTGCCGCGGCGAATTTTATTTGAGCAGAGCGTCCTTTAGAGTCAATAAAAAGGGTACGATTTCCTGCCATAGAACCTCGACGGCTTTCTCTGCTGATGTCATTCTCGGTAATCACCAGTTAGTCTAGGTACACTCACTTGTCAACTACCTCGATTTCATCACCGCTAAGCAGAATCCGTGGTAGGAGATTAACACGGTCTTTTCTAGGGTCGATTGTAGGCTTCTGTGCATCATCACGATTACGGAAATATCCATATTGAGTGGTATTCGATAATTTTGGGATGTTCTCCAGAGAGCAGAAGTCGTTAACTTGGATTCCAAAAAGACAATATCTGGCCTCCTGGTATCATTCTGGTTCCGGAAATTGTCATATTGGGTGGTATTTGGCCATTTTGATCTGTTATTCAGAAACCAGAAGTTGCCATCTTAGAATTCAAAATAGTCTCTGGGGGCGATTATTGGCTCTTGGGCATCATTTTGATCATTTTGGGCTGTTTTCCGGAAAAATTGTTTCAAATATGTGTTTCATTTGTACGGAACCCTTCTCTTGCAGAGAAGAGAGAGGTGTCGTACCATCATAGAAATATTTCCTGCTCCCAAAAACTGTTACATGCCAAATTTGATTCAATTTGCTTGATTAACAACATACTTGGGTTGGATTTACGTCACGTTGAGTAGAAATGGCGATTACGTCATTTCGTTTTCGTGAATTAATGACGCTATTTTTTATACGTTTGATCGAATTTCGGTGCCTATAGGTCCGATTTGGTGTCTTCTATCGTTTAATCACAATAAAATACAAATCGGCCACTTTGGCGCTTACGTCAGTCTGCGAGATTACGGCAGAGCTGGGAGGGTGATATGATAAATAAGCTTAATTCCCTAACGACTATAAAAACGGGCAAACCCGAAAACATGTAAAACAAGGCAACTATGCATGTGGGACAAAATAGCATCCAAAGTTCATTTACAACATGTCAAACTAAATATAACTAGAATATAGTTGTCGTTGACCTATCACCTTATAAGATTTTAACATATACATAACATTATATGCAGCAATATTTATCCGAAATCTAGGAAAAGTATTGTGTACCGCTGCAATGATAGACCAACGGCACTCTGTCCCACCTGTACTGTACAGTACTGTTGCCTTTACCAGAATGTTTTCTGAATGGTTTCATCAGATTTTATTAGGTTCTCTTAGGTTAGGCGTTCAGTTAACTTGGTGTCTACGGATCGAACGTGTTGAAGAGAGTGTGAAGAGATTTTTCCGACCTTCCCTGGCGTGATCCGGAGAATCTCCCTCCATATCCTGACCGCTGTCGATTACTTGGCCTCGACACGCTCGAATGTTGTCGCAAAATCCAGCAAGCTGCATCTTTTGCAAAAATATTGATTGGCGAAATAGATTTGCCGATGCTCCTGTTCCAGCTAAACCTGCAATCAGGACCTTTGCAAGCGTAAAAGATTTGTTTGAGTTTAGCGAACCATCATCCCGCAAGTTGGTGAATAAGTTAGAAAATTCGAATATTTTGTAAACTTGACGCTAATTTTTATTATTTATTAAGACTACTTACTGTCAGATGAATTATTTTAATTCACAATATTAAAAATTAAAATTTTTTCACAGTTTCTACATTGTTCAGTTTTAAAATCAATTCTGTACAAATTGTAACAAGACCTCTCGAAAATTCAATCAATTAATCAAAAGGATTTTTTGCGAAATCATATAATTTTTTAGTTTCAATGAAATAAATATGTAATACTACAAGGTATGCAGCCCCAGGGGTTGTATGGTTGTATTTCACTACGTCTGTTATACACTGTGTAACTCCAATAGTTATAAGGGCTCCACTTGCCATCGTGTAAAGAACAACAATGAAGTTGAATTTTCTACACGCAGTCATTTGTATCGAGTTGAGAGTAGCTTTTTGAAAAGTAGGCGGAGCGACGCAGACTCGAGAATGAGAAACGAATTACTTTGCTGAGTTATAATAAAAAGGCAGTGAAATTTATTCCGTCCATTTTATTACTATCCGTGCTGGGGAAGCAGGCAATAGCGAGGAAAGTGAATGGGGAAGCTCGACCTTGAAACTTTTCACCTATTTTCACCATTAAGCAATAAAGCAAAAATGTTAAACATTATATTAAACATTTGTCACACATTTTATCTCTCCACTGACATACAAACGACTAAGATGCATTAAGTCGTTCGCTTGCTATAATCGTTTCGAATGTGACGCAACATTTGCCAGTTTCAGTTTTAATTTTACAAAATGTACTCTAGTATAGAAAACAAAGACGTAGTCCTACGTCAAAAAAGGCCTTCTATGAAACGAAGAGGTCAATAATTTCAAAATATTTTGTTTTTTCTTCTTTATAGGAAACTGAACCATTGCGACAATTGTGATATCGAAATTGTAATATCTTGTAAGAATTTGAAACTGGCTGCAATTGAGAAGATGTTTATAATTACGCACAGAATCATTATTCACAGTCCAATACGTTCTTTCAAAAAACTCTACAAAAACATGAAAATTACATTGTTCCCATAAAAAAGGCCGCAATGCCTTTTTTATTTAATTTCATATTGAATTTTTAGTAAAACTTTCAAAGAATAGTCAAAATTTCCTTCTCCGTTTAGTATTAAAAAAGGTTTTTAAAATTCGTAATTCGTAGGATCTTAGCGCTAACTCCGAAATTTTCCTGTATACTAATAGTTTGCCGCAAAATATATATGTCTTATAAACAGAAAGGTAAAGCTCGAGTACTCCTTTTGGTTCGCACTACTAAAAGATTAAAAATGTTTGAAAATTATTTTTTTGTTATTTATTGCAGGTTTCCTCCAGCATGAAGTTATTGAAAAAACTAGATTGCATAAAAATATGAAGAAATGTTTTCTAATGAAGGCGTATGTATCACTCAAATTAGCAGTTAGCAGTCAGAGTTGCAGTTTTTTTTTTGTACTTCAACAACGTACATTAAATTTTTGATTTTCAACCGCAATTTAGTACTAAGATTTTAACGGATGCTGAATACGCCTATGAACCTTCGAGTTTTGTATACCGTATAATGGAATTTTCAACTTATTTTCCACGCAGACTGCTGTATCGAGCTGACTCTGACCATTTTCATGTCAACTCAGAGGATGATTGTTGAAAACTGATGATAATTAGTTTTTTACATGTTTCACTAAATTTAATTTAATTAAAGCCAGATGTATCCTGCATAAAGTGGTACAGCGTAAAATCCCTCGAGAAATTTTATATTTGAATACACAAAAGCAGAAACAGATTCTTTGGCTAGAATATTGCAACGTAATATATTCGACACAAGTGCGTTGCGTCAAGTGAAACTGCACCCCTATTAGCATATGGTTTAAATTTTTGTGCCACTTTTTTCCTGTCACCACTGCAAACGATTTTGCTTCGGTGCGCTATGAACTCCTAGTAATATGATCCCTCCCCGTATTGTGACACACAGCTTAATTTGCATAATCACACTTGTCTCGGTTTTGTTTCATCGCTGCTGCTCACTGAGTTTTCGTTTCCAATTTTTGTTTACATTTTTCCGTTCCTTTCGTCGCCGTTTGCCGATCCGTCAATAATGGTTCTCCTCGAGACGATAGTGATTTTGAGAGCTCTGGTACCGCTTTGTAACCTACATGTAGGGCTTGGATGACAGCTTATTCACCATCCGAACAACAACGGTTGGTACCGACCGGTAGTGCACTCAATGCAATTGCACCTCGCCAAATGCATGAGTTCTTGGTAACGCTACCTATTCGATTTACTCAATAACAAAAGAGGAGAATTTTTCTTGTCTTCAAGCCTCCCAACAAGGACGGGTGCGGTTGCACATTTTTGACAACAAAACATAGAAAAAATTCAAAAAGGATATTCGCGTTTTCCGGAAGTGCTCTGTCGTTTCTGCCAGCACTAGCATGATGTTCTAGTACATAAGTATTCCAAAAATGGAACTGAGACCAAGAATTCCGGTTTCCCAGCAGCGGAATTCAGACGCGGACCGGAATGCTAGAGGAGTCGATTCTCCAGAGATGACTGCAACGGCCACGGTTCCGGGAAATACGAAACTAAAAAACGGGAATCTTAGGCTCGTATAGTTCGCATTTATTCTATGATTCCGGAATTCTAAAGGGTAGAAGGAATTCCAAAACCTCCGGGTGAATTGCAACACACCAAGACACCATGAATATAACGGACAGAATTCTTCGTTAGCGTATCGATATCCTGCCCGTATGGAATGAAAAATTCAAGGATGCCATTTGGAACATGCATGGAAAGCAAGTAGGTACGTGCGCGATAGTTGGTTTTATGTTGCCTAGGCAAAAAAAACGACATTGATTTTCGCGCTCTTTGTCCATTTGTTATGTTCTGCATTCCCAATCCCTACAGGGCAGCAAACGCATGCGCGATAATTTTTTCCAGAGTTTGGAAGTTTTTTTAGTGTAATGATAATAATGAATGTAAAAAAAAATTTGAACATTTTGTAGAATATTTGTAATTCGAATGAACAACTCCCACAGCTTAAACGGACGGATTTTTCCGTCTTCTACACGTGAGAAAAAAAGCAATCATATTCTCATGAAGGCTTTGGTTTTCTAAAGAATTCTGAAAATGATTGAAATTTTTGAAAAATAAACGAGATCAACTTTTGAAAAGGTTAAAGTTTTTTATCTATTTTGTAGCAAAAATTAACTGAAAAACTGTAAGACTTAGAAACTTTTCGTCAATGTATAAAATATAACACTCGCCAAGTGTTTGGAATTTCAGAAAAAAATTCTCACTAGTAAATGAAAGTTTAGGAAATTAAAACTAAACTTTTTTCAAAAAACAATTTTTTTCAAGATCTAAAAAAAAAAAACTTGACAAAAAATATTTTTAAACAAAATACTAAAAATCATCAATTTATTTGAAGTGAAGGTGTTAATGCAGTTTCTTCCACCAAGTTCAAAATAACTTTTCGATATTTAATAAAGAGATCAAACATTTATTCCGTATAGTATTTGAAAACAGTTATACTGTTGTGGAGTAGCTTTAATTTTTTTTTGTTATAATAAATTAGCCTTGCTCATGAATATGAAAACAATATTGAAACTCTAAAAAAAATTGACAGAACAATAGGCCGACGAAAGAATTACTAACAAGTTGGCTAAAATGTGTACGAAAAATGATGTTTTAGCCTGTTGATAACATGTAAAAGAAATAAATAAGCAAAAATGTAAAAATCTTTGTTTAAATCAAAATAATTCCATTAGCACCGACGTGTGGTTATGAGCTAAAGTGGTATTTTCAGTGGATAAAACTATGAGATTTTTTTTTAAAAAAGATTTTTGTTTTTTGTTAAGAACTATTGATTGTTTTTCATTATTTTCGATATATTTCAATGTCCCCAGAAAATTTTAAAGAAGAATTGATGGTTGGTTGTCAAGAAGATTAATGGCCGATAATGAAGAACATTGTATAGTTCCAGTAAAACTGCCTTTTTAATAACACGTGGATGAAAAGTGGAGGACCATTAAGTCGTGTAGGGTAAATGCACCGGTTTTGGCCATAGTATGTTATTAATGACTCCCAGATCTCCCAATATCTCCCAGATGGTCTCGAGGTACGAAGCTGGCCTAACATTCCGATAGTCGTAGGTTCGAGTCGGGAGAGACTGTTAGTGTCAGTAGGATCAATTCCGAATCAGAGTTCCGCTCAAGTTCCGAATCAAAATGTAGCACCAAGGCTTTGCTTTTTTATATTATTAATGAGAGATATTTGTCCTTCCTTCGAAAAATATGTAATTTAATCAGTTCAACGGGGAAATCGAATGAATTTGACTATATTCTTCACTAACATTGAGATTAAATAATTGAAATCTGTTATTTTTTTTTTTATTCTCGATTATTTTCCGTCGGTCTAGTTCCGCCACTGTTGTGGCCATTCACCGACACCCAGGGAGGCGACTCCACACCCAGGACCTTAACTCACGACCCGTTTATTAACGAACCGGCGCCAACGGCTTTACTTCCTCATGCGATGGAAGGCGTGATCCCAGAGATTTTTCGCCTCAGAAAATCTCCCGGTGTCGGCTAGGATTGAATCTAGACTAGTTGAGTTGGTTGTGAGTGGATCACGCCACCTCACAACCATCGACACCTATGTCGGCGGTGGGATTCGAACCCAGGCGTCGAGCGTGGTTGGCGGAGACGTTACCAACCACACTAGGCCCCCGCTCGTAAATTCTGTTATTTTATTTACAGCTTTTCCAACAAAAAAACTTCTCTAGGCTCTTATTTTGGCCATTGCATTTTTAAATTGGCCACTTGGGGTTCCTTTGAGTATTGCAGATTTTTTGAAAAACTGCACTAATCAACTAACAGGTATTTAGAAAACCCGCAAATCTCCACAGACAAAACCATTTTTATATTAAAGTTTAAGTCAAACATCATTCAATCCAATTATAATGAGCATTATTTGAATAATAATATTCTATAATTAAAGAAATTTAATAGATAAAAATTAACTTTCTTCGGTGAAATTGTGTATTTTGCTGTAGTAAACAATATGGTAGAACATTATAATCACTATAAAAAGTTATGAAAAAATAGATTTTAGGGACCATTCTATAGTAAACTACACAAAAGCTCATTTCAACAGGCAGATAGACAGATCTTCGGCAAAGTTTTTCATTATAAAATTTGCCATACCTTTGGGAATTTTGTATTGCAAAAATAGGAAGAATAATATTGGTTCTCGGTTGGCAAAAGGTTGGAGACGTCTAACTTGAGACCCTAATGTGGTCATTCAGCTCTGTCTAACAATTCGTATACCAACCTCCACGATGTGCCGACTGGGATACGAATAACCTTAGCGGATATCGGGTAACCAACCCCCGGTGGAAACTATGGTCGTATGATGACTGGGAAGAGGGTCGTACGCGGTTGTGTCCCCATATTATGAGCGGCCTACAACAGCGTCTGACCCGGAGCGGGTGGCTAAATTATGGACTGCTACACCTAAGATGGCAGCCCCATCAGCAGGATGTATGTAAGGTAGTATACCGAAACCTTTCTTCAACCACGAACAACAAAATTGGAAATACAGCGCAGATCAATCGGCGAAGACCTAGGCTACGAACACGGAAAAACATTAAGGTAAACGATTGGAAAATGGGTACTTGGAACGTCCGATCTCTCAATGAACCGGCGCGGGCTGGCTTGCTTGCTCGAGAACTACAGCGGCCGGGAGTCGAAATCGCAGCGATTCAGGAGGTTCGGGGCCAAATTCCGGAGAAAAGGTATTCCGTGCAGTAGACCCTATTGCACACACTTCTTTCAAGTACCACATCTACTACAAGAGTCATTCGATGGAGGCCGGTAGATGACCGTATATGCGTGTTGAGGATTATGGGCGAATTCTTCGGCCTCAGCATAGCATATCATAGCATAGGTAGACTGCCCGTAGTTGCACTCCGTGATTGGTCGAACCAACAAAATTGAAAAATGAACTAAATGAATGGTGCTTGGGACTAGCATTACATTCTCATTGTGTAATTTTCACTTGCTCATGCTTTTAAAACTGACTAATAACGACGCCGGCCACGACTAACAGGCGGTACTACTAGGTAAAGAGAGGGAAAGTGATGCTCGTTTTGTTTAGAGACTGCGGGTTTCACTGCATCTCTACGAGTATCACAGGATAGGATTTGTAATAACATAAAAATGCACAGCTCTGGTAGCTTTTCGGTAAATGATACTAAACGTTCCGCGAAACTAAACTTCATATTATTTTCATTTTTCTTCCTGAGTCAGATGGGGAAAATAAGATCTACACACATGCAGGAATAAGTATTAGAAGAATATTTTCTAATCATCGGTAGATGAATGCGCATTTTCATTCAAATCGGTTAGCTTATATATTTGTGAAACCATTAGACCTCAAAATTCTCTTCAAAATAAAAATGATAAAAAAATCAGACTTTTTCCTACCACAGCATACAAAATCCTCTCTCAAATTCAAACTTTCTCAATCCCCTCATTGCGCACGAAAAACAGATTCTAATTCAAATTTCTAGATTTCCACAGACAACTCATTTGTTTATTTGTTTATTTCTAAGTGCATCATCTGACATAAAGTCTTAATGAAAAAAGATAATCATTAAAAGTAACTAGAGTTAGTAAATCTACGTTTAAAAATATGACTAGGCACACCAAATTCAAAAAGATGCTTGACACTCGTGAATGTTCTCACACAAAAGGCAACAGGTTCATAATAACCATAGTTCGTGCGATGGAATTGGTTCAAAAGCATCGAAGAGGGCCTCAGCATCCGTTGAGATGCACGGAAATTCATCAACGACAGTAACTTCGGGGAATCCAGTTCAGCGTTCAGAATCTTGGCAATGCATACAGCCTGTTGTACTTTGCGGCGGTGCTCTAGAGTGTCAAGTCCAAGCAAGCGGCAACGATCCGGGTAGGGTGGCAGATTCGTAGGATCACGCCAAGGTATTTCTTTCAGGGCCAATCGGATGAAACTTCTCTTCGAGGCGCAGGTTCCATGAAAGCTGGTGCAGACTCCAAACTACACCGCCGTTTTCTAGTAGGGGTTGTGCAAGTGAGCAGTATAAAGCTTTCAGACAATGGGAATCCTTGAAGTCATGTCCAATTTTTGCGATGAATCCTAATTGCCGACTTGCTTTCGAAACAATTGCAGCACAGTGTCTATCGAGTATTGGCCGTTCAATGCGACGAAAGGTTATCACTTCACATTTTGCAGTACTTAGAATTAGAGAGTTTAGTTTACACCACGTCACAAAGGTATTTAAAAGTGATTGTAGACGATAACAATCCTCGATGGTGCGAATCGTCAAGTAAATTTTTAAATCATCGGCGTAAACTAATCTGCAACCAATCCAAAGTGCATCAGCAACGTCATTGAAGAAAATAACCAAAAGAAGCGGTCCTAGGTTACTACCCTGTTGTACGCCAGACTTGTTCGTGAACGCAGACGATACACTTGTTCCAAGCTTAACTTGCAAAATTCTATTGCACAGGCATGATTCAAGCCATTTAACGAACCGTGATGAAGCTCCAAGACGGGAAATTTTGTTCAGCAGTATTCGATGATCAGTTCGGTCGAAGGCAGCTTTGAGGTCAGTGTAAATAACGTCAACCTGTACGTTTCGTTCGAGTTCAGAAATGCAATTCGACGTGAAATCCATCAGATTTGTTGTTACAGATCGTCCAGGAACAAAACCATGCTGGTCCGAAGAAATGTAGTTGCGTGTGCAATTCAATACAATAGAGCTTACAATGATCTCGAACAATTTAGACGCAGCTGACAGATTAGTTATTCCACGATAGTTTTTGACATTTCATCGATCACCACTTTTAAAAACCGGAAACATATAGGAGTGCTTCCATACCTCAGGAAACTTTCCTTGAGCCAAAGATTGGGTGAAAATTGTGCAAAGTGGAGCAGCCAGAATATCAATACTACGGCAAAAAAGAACGGCCGGTATTCCGTCGGGACCAACAGTCTACGAACATTTAAGTTTCTTAGCGGCGGTAGTAATCATGTCATGCGTGACTTCGAACATGTCAAGATCAACAAGGTCGGCTGACACATTAGCCGCAGCACGCCGAGCATCGTCATTTGAGGCACAATCCGTGGCAAATACTGAGGAGAAAAACTTCGCAAAAAGCTCACAAGAATCAAACAAAGTTATGTCATTCTATATAAAACTTTTTATCGGAACCATCACACGAATATTTTAGGCCTCTCGCAGGCAATACGACTTCACTCTATTCATCATGACTGTTATTTCGCTACATATTTTTCTTTACTATAATATGTTTCCACTTCACTGATGTTGAAAATATCCATGAAAGTTTCAGGATAACTGCGAATGCGAAGTAAGAAATTCTCATCGCGCATTCTGACCAGTTTCATAACACATATTCACCCCACATAACACAACATAAATCGCACCTCAATTCTTCGCGAAAATCAATCGATAAAACTTGTAAATCTTCATTTTCATCAAAAGATTTTAGCTCATCTCAACCAATAAAAACGGCCTGAAGCTGATAAACTTTGCCGTGGCCAGAGAAATGGCCATATGTAGCTCTTGTTTTCCACGTTTGAATATTCGGAAACACACCTGGAGGCATCCAAATGGAGAAGCCTGCACCCAGATCGATCACGTATTGATTGACGGTCGGCACTTTTCGGATGTTACTGATGTTAGGTCATTTCGGGGACCAAACATTGACTCTGACCATTATCTCGCCGTTTGTAAGATCCGCGCACGGTTGTCGAACGTGCTGAAATCTCGCACAGAAAGGACGACGCGTTTCAACATTCAGCGGTTGAAAGTTGATGGCGTGGCAGCAGAATACGACAGAGAGCTGGATCAACGGATCGCAGAACAGCAGGAGGAAGAAGTGGAAGACATAAATGGATTGTGGAGCAGTATCTATGGTGCCATCGAAACGACTGCGAGAGAGCAATATCTATGGTGCCATCGAAACGACTGCGACACGTGGAAGACAGCGTAACGGCTGGTTCGATGCCGAGTGCCAGAGAGCGACAGATGAGAACAACCGTGCATGCTCACTGCGACTATGCATCAGAACAGAGAGATGTTTAAGGGGGTACCAGCGCAGAGGACAGCTATGCTCAAAATGACGTGCGGAGCTTCTACAGAACCGTCAACAGAGTCAGAAGCAGGAATTTTCCTGTGCCGGTCATGTGTAATGACAACTGATACTGATAAATCGACGGTTGCAGCCAGGTGGAAGGAGCATTTAATTGATTTTTATTGAACGGTGAGGAGCCGGATGAGCAGAGCAGGAACAGAATGACGATTATGAGTGACGGCTGAGTGACAGTGAGTGGAGCTGTGGAGCCACCAACACAGTAGGAGGTGAAAAAGGCAATTAGTGAACTGAAGAACGGCAAGGCCGCTGGGAAGGACGGTATCCCGGTCGATCTTCTAAAAGCAGGAAGCGAGCGGCTGTACTATGCGATCCACCTGATAATACTAAGGATCTGGGCGGATGAACAAATGCCGAACGACTGGTTGGAAGGTCTCATATATAAGACCCTATCTATAAGAAGGGTCATCAATTGGATTGTTGCAACTATCGAAGCATTACGTTGCTAAGCTCCGCATATTAAGTGCTCTCCCGTATCCTGTTCTTCAGATTGAGAACGTTAACGGAATTCTTTGTTAGCGAATACCAGGCTGATTTCCGACAGGCATGTTCCACGACGGAACAAATCTTCACCCTGCGGAAGATCCTCGATAAATTCCGGGAGTATAACCTGTAGACGCATTATCTGTTTGTGAATTTCATGGCGACATACGACTCATTGGAAAGAAACGAGCTGTGGCAGATCATGCTGGAACACGATTTCCCGACGAAACTAATTAAACTGAATCGTATGACGCTGGAGGGATCGAAATCATGCGTGCGGGTAGCTGGCGAGACGTCAGTCACGTTCGTAACGTTGTATGAACTGAAGCAGGATGGATGCGGACTGGATGCGCTCTCTAACTTACTATTCAACATCGTCCTTGAAGGTGCAGTACGAACAGCAAACGTGCAAAGAAACGGTACGATCATCAAGAAATCTAACATGCGTCTTGGTTTTGTGGACGACATCGATATCATCGGTATCGGCCGCCGAGGAGGCCTTCGTACCTTTTAAGAGGAAAGCAGCGAGATTGGGACTTGTCATTAACTCTGCCAAAACAAAGTAGATGGTAGCAGGCTGGGTGCGGCGGAGTACCCGTGATGCTGGTGCTGAGGTGGAGATAGATGGGGAACGATTTGAAGTGGTTGATGAATTCGTTTATTTTGGTACGCTTGTGACACGTGACAACGATATGAGCCGTGAAGTGGAACGACGAGTTGCAGCTGCGAACAGGGCCATCTACGGACTACGCAACCAGCTAAGGTCCCGTAGTTTGCAAACTCGCACAAAACTAGCGCTGTATATGACGCTGATACTTCCGGTGGCCCTTTACGGATGTGAAGCATGGACGCTGAAGGAAGCTGATTGACGAGTGCTCCGAGCTTTTGAGCGTAAAATTCTGCGATCGATACTTGGCGGTTAACTGGAAGATGGAGTGTGGCGCAGACGCATGAGTCACGAGTTGTACCAGGTATACAAACATGCTGATACAGCGGGACAAGCTTCAGTGGGCTGGACATGAAGCCAGAATGCCTGACGAGAGAGTCGTCGAAACTATCTTCAGTAGAGAACCAGGAAGAGGCCGTCGACTCCGTGGTAGGCCTCGCACGCAGTGGATGTGCGCGGTAGAAGAAGATGCACGATCTGCTGGTGTACGAGGAGACTGGAGAACGGCTGACCAAGACAGAAGAAGCTGGACATCTCTAATTCGCTCGGCCCTAGACCGATGGACCGTTAGCCAAAAAAGTAAATAAAGTAAGTAAGTATCGATCTTTTAAAGCAAAAATATTGGATTTGAGGAGAACATCCTTCTACCGTGGATTTTTCGCAATTTTAGACAAATGAAAATGAAAATATTGGGCTCATAACGGTTTTGCAGGTATTTCCAATCTGTTTCATATCGTTGAATGTACTAAATTAAGAAATAATTGACTGAAAATCGTAATGAGCTACCCCTTTGTTCAGCGCGCATCAACCGAATGGTAAACGAAGAGCTGTCAAAAGTTGGTTAGGTGGCATAGCCATCGCTTTGGACAAAGACAACCTTATTTCGGTCGTACCCTGAACTACATAGGGGAATCTCACCTATATTTATGTTATCGATATTATTTTTCCAATTTTTCGTCGATTTTTACTATTTTTTTTTTTTTTGTTGAATGTAAAACTTTTGACCACTCTACTAAATAAAGAGATAGAATAAAAATTACTTGAAAAAATTGTGAAATTTGACGGTGAATCGGACAAATAAGAGCGATGAGATCAGTGTAATTGTTACGATGAATATAGGGGTGATTATCCTATGAACTTTTTTTATTTGTTGGAGTATACAAACTACTTCTATGATTTTTTATTGATGTTACTACAACATTGAAATGCTTCAATAACATAGGTTTTTTTTTTTAATAACTGTCGGAAGTTGACATGAGTATTACCACTTCCTCTTGATGTGTAAACTAATTCCAAAATAATGCTACTTTGAGTCATTATTTTGCCGAAAACTATAATGTAGTTTGTGTCTTAGGAATGTTATTTCAATAGTGCATACAAATTTTTCTAATCGAATTTAAGAGCTGAAATGCGTGAAGTGTTCCCGGGCGGGCCAAAACACCCCCGTTACCCTAACTTGCATACATGCCCTATAACGTGTTCATCCTTACGTAAAATCTATCCTGATGGTTCCACTAGAAGGGAGAGCTCGCAGCACGCTTCCCTTCAAGCATGCACATGTGTGCGCTTAATATTCGGCAAGATTCAGAATGGTGAGAAAATTGTATGCGAAGGCGATGCTTACAAAAAGGTATACCGAATCACGCTTCGAGTTCACGGGAAAACCAAGGGAAATACTTTGGTCTCTACTAAGAATAGCCGTGCACGACAGACTGCGATTCGCGTCTGTTATGAAGCGAGTGAAAAATTCGTTAAACAAAGACTGACGGTATTTCTCGCTGACTATTGAAATCATATTGCGAAGGTGGGTGGTTTTCCACGATTTCCCGCGATACACGAACAACTCTTGCCGGGCATGCCAGCTTGGCATCGAAGGATTCGAGGGAAATTCGATCCGTCGTTCGCTCGGACAAACGAAAACGGCTCCATTCACGACCGTGAACGGAGAAATCGTTGCGATCCGGGATTTCACGAGTTTTCCACGACCAAGACGGGCCATTTTCCACGATTTTCCGGCATCGCGACGTCAGTTGCTTTCCGTTAAAAGATACCAACCGAACAGCATCGACAGGAGGCCAAAATCACGATACCGATTTTCCCCAGACATACGGTCACGAGTGCGTCCCACGATAGCAAAAAAACTCTGTATTTCAAATAGATCAACAAGTGTCCTTTAAGGGGTAGTTTATATTTAGCCTAGCATTGCACTCGCAGCCGAAACAGAACGCATCAGCATATGCGCAAGCGCCGACTGAATCACAAGCGAGAGGGTTCGCTTGTCGGAACTGTGCCCTGTGCGGTATGGGATGCGGAGAGTGGTAGCATGTGGCATCGGTTAGAAACCACGCAACCAGATATCCTTGTTCGTGTTACCACACTCAAGTACAGTGGTACTAGCAGCCGCTATGCGAAGTACTTTTTAAACCATAAAACTTATTTAACGACCTAGCGCGAATGTGTAAAAAGAACGTTAAAACCTATATTCACGATAAAAAGTTTTATATTGCTGTTTTTATTAATCCGCTGGGGTCTTGAAAATATGATTGCGTTTTATGTGTGTTATTTTTAAACATAAAATGGCGAAATTTGAAAATGTTAAATTTAATCATTATCAACATCAACAACGTTTGTTTTCTACCAGCTCTATTTTTATCGCGTAATTAAAATAAACGGAAAAAGTGTCCGCTGCGAAAATTTTAGTTGTATCAATTAGGATCCCATGGCTAGCAAAAGGTACAACCACGGAAGGAGAGAGAGAGAAACGCACACACAATTGCACACATACACATTTCGGGCGAGACAGACGTTACGTGCTGGCCCATGGAGGGATTGTCCCAGACGGGCGGAAAAATGACCCCACCCCAAACGGGCGACCGAGCGTGGCCTGCCAATCTGCTCCAGAGCGAAGCAGCAGCTCCGGACTCATCGGATGTAGGAAAAGAAATCAGCTATTTTCTTGTTTGCTGGCTGATACTACCTCCCACGATACAATTTGTCACCAGGCTCACCCATTCTCTGCTCTCTATTAAGCGGACATTCGTTCGGAAAAAACAGAAAAAATAGCCAATTCCACTGGTTAGCGCTTGATCCATTTTCCACCTGTGTAAATGGCACAGAAAATTGAAAATATGCTTTTTGATATAGATGACAAATTATCCGGAGAAAACATAAATTGAAGTTTTTCTATTTGTTCGGAAAAAAAACTTTTTGCCTTTCTCCTAGAAAGGTATAGCAATCACTTGCAAAACCGAAAGTATAAAAGTGCTCCAAAGGGCCGAATGGCATATATCACTCGACTCAGCTTGACGAGCTGAGCATTTTCTGTATGTGTGTGTGTATGTGTGTGTGTGTGTGTGTGTGTGTGTGTGTGTATGTGCAGATTTTTATTCTCACTCACTTTTCTCAGAGATGGCTGGACCGATTTTCATGAAATTAATTGCAAATGAAAGGTCTTGTTGCCCCATAAGACCCTATTCAATTTCATTGTAATCGGATTTTTAGTTTAGAGGTTATATTTAAAAATGTGAAAATCATGAAACAGCAATATCTCAGAAACTACACAACCGATTTGAACAAAATTGGTCTCAAAAAAACGGGTCTCAAAAAAAAAGATTGAACTTGTGGTTCAAAAGTTATGAAAAGAAACGTATTCTGAAGACTGTTTAATCTCACTTATGTTTCTCAGAGATGGCTGAACCGATTTTCATAAAATTAGTGTTCAAATGGAAGGTCTTGTTGCCCCATAAGACCCTATTGATTTGTTTTGCAATCGGACTATTACTTTGCCTGTTATGTTTAAAAATGTGAAATCCAGCTATGCAAAGGAACATATTCCAAAGACTACTTGGACTCACTCACTATTCTCAGAGATGGCCGACCCGATTCCCACAAAATTAGTGTCAAATGAATGGTCTAGCTGCCTCATAACACCCTATTGAATTTTACTGTAATCGAACTGTAACTTCATTTGTAACGTGCCGACTTGTGAAAATCACGAAACTTCATTATCTCAGAAACTACACAACCGATTTGATTATTATTTTCAGATGAGCGGGCTTGTTAAGGGTTAACTGATGAATTATGATTGAACGTTGATGAATTCACGTGGTTTCAAAGTTTGGCAGCCCTACACGTTCCCATTTCATTTGATTATAATCGAACTTAAGCAACCGTTGTGTATTAAATTGTTAATAAAACAACGAAAGTCTATTATCTCAAAGATTACATGACTTATTTGAACATAACTAGTGTCATACGAACGAGTCATCTCTCAAACTTACAAATAACAAACTTCATAACAATTTGATATGTGGCTCAAAAGTTATGGAAAGAAGAGAAATTCAAAGACTATTTAAAACTATACCTGCTTTGATCGATATATGTGGCCTCAACATAATTTAAATGTGTTGTCGTACTATTTGAACGTTCTAAGTTCATTAATTCCTTGCGGTTTGTTTGAAGTCTGCAAATGCACGACGAATCGGCCATAGGATATGATCAAAGTCAAATAACAAATCGTTTGAGATGATTGGTTTTATCGAAATGACAACATCCTCGTCTTTTGGCTTCTGTACATCGCCTTAATTCTGAATATCAATTATCAGCAGACTTTCTGGCATCAATCTGACACCGGAAATACCCATATTGGGAGGTATTTTTGGTTGTTTTCCAGAAACTAAAAGTGGTCGTCTTCAAATTCAAAATAGTGTCATCACGTTTACGGAAATATCCATATTGAATATTTTTCGGTCATTTCCGACTGTTGCCTATAAGTTGCCATTTAGCAATTCAAAATGGTGCCTGAGGTCAATTGTTAGCTCCTTGCATCATTCTGGTTCCAGAGATACTCATATTGGATAGTATTTGTTTATTTTAGGCTGTTTTTCACAAACCGGTAGTCGCCATCTTGGATTTCAAAATGGTATTTAGGATACTGGTTAAAGAAAAACTCATATTGGGTGATATTTGGTCACTTTGGACTGTTTTTCAGAAGCCGAAAGTCATCATTTTGGACTTTAAAATTGCCTGTGAAATCAATTTCTGTCATCTGGGCGTAATTCTGGTTCCGAAAACATTCGTATTGAATGGTATTTGGTCATTTCCGGCTGTTTGCCAGACACCGGTAGTCACCATCTTAAAATTCAAGATTGTGTCTGTGATCAATTTTTAGCTTCTGTCCATCTTTCTGGTTCCGGAGATACTCATATTTAATGGGAATCGTCTAAAATGTTGCCTGAGGTCTATTATAGAACAAATTTGTTAATATATATTTAATGGGAACTGTCCATTTCAGGTTGTTTTCCAGAAACCGGAAGTTGCCATCTTACAATTCAAAATGTTGTCTGAAGTCGATTTGTGGCTCCAGTGCATCATTACAGTTCCAGAAATACCCATATTGGGTGGTATTTGGTCAATTGCCGCTGTTTTACCGACACCGGAAGTCGCCATTTTGGATTTCATAATGGCATTTGGAGACAATTTCTGGATTTGAACTGCATACTGGTTAAAGAAAAACTCATATTGGGTGGTATTTGGTCATTTTATGCTGTTTTCAGAAACCGGAAGTCGCCATCTTAGAATTTGAAATGTTATCTGTGGTCGATTTTAGCTCCTGTGTATTATTCTAGATCCGGATATTATTATATTGGGTGGAAATCGGCCATTTTCGGCTGTTTTCCAGAAACTGGAAGTTGCCATCTTACAATCCAAATGTTGTCTGAGGTCGATTATGGTACATATTTGTTACCACTAAAAACATTCACCTGCCAATATGGTTCCATTTAGTTGATTAGTTCGCGAGATGTGCAGAAATTTGTGAAGAAACATGTACTTCCAGAAGAGGGAGGAGCGTCAAACCATTATGGACATATTTGTTACCTCTAAAAACATTCACATACCAAATTTGGTTGTATTTTCTTGATTGGTTCTTGAGCTGTGCGAAATTTGTGTTTCATTTTCATGAGATCCCTCCCTTATAGAAGAGGGATTCGGGTTTCAAACCATTATGTACATATTTGTTACCACTAAAAACATTTACCTGCCAAATTTTGTTCCATTTGGTTGATTAGTTCTCGAGATGTGCACAAATTTGTGTTTCATCCAACTATTATGGACATATTAGTTACCCCTTAAAACATCCACATGCCAAATTCGGTTTCATTTGCTTGGTTTGTTCTTGAGTTGTGCAGAAATTTATGTTTCATTTGTATGGGACCCCTCCATTCCAGAAGAGGGAATAGGTACCTTCATCGGCACCAAAAACCCCTACATACAAATTTTCACGTCGATCGGTTCGGTAGTTTTCGGGCTTATATGGATCAGACAGATAGACAGACTTGACTGTATTTTTATATGTAAAGATTACAACATCAATATTTTAGAACCTAAAGAGTGAATATACATTTATTGGTTTGAAGCGTTCATGTAAATCTATTTTTACAAATAAAAAATTGAATGAGAAAGGCTGGGTCTGACCGCTAGGTGGATTAATTTAGTTTTTCAATAAAATAGAGCTTTTAAATCATACATTGTAGAATTAAAGTTAATAACTATATAAATTTGCAGAAGAATTTTCTCAGCGTTGGTCAGCTTCTTCTTTGTTCTTTTTACGTTTTTTTCATAAAAATGAGAACAAAATAAAAAATAGAACAAATATTGAAAGCAAAAAATATGCAGAACATTCCAATAAATGCCTAAATTTGTAAAATAAACTACAGTCAGCATTTTATAAGGTTAGGATAAATTGACGATTTTTCGAGAATCATTGATGTTGGTAACTAGTCAAACCTGTACCAGGCTGTAACTACAGACGGTGTTAGTAAACAGATGTGCAGAGTGAAATCAAAAACATCAAAAACAACAAAACATCTTACACTTATGCGTGGGTACTATTCGTATGGAGTAAGTGTTGCGATCAGTAAAAATATTTGGAATACTTTCAATTATGAAGCACAAGTGTGCCAAACATGTTGTAGCATTTTATCATACATTTTTTAGTTTCTATGCACTTTCCAGTTGTACAGAAAGTCGATTTTTTTTTTTTGTCAGAATTGTTTAAAGAATTTGTCTGCGCATCTGTATCAAACTCTGTATATAGTTCAATCATTATGTTCAACTGTTAAACAAATACTATTGTTGTCAAGTTGATAAGAGAATCCACGAGACAGTTAAGATTAGCTGATTTCACTGTATTGATAACTCTGACCGCCTGGCCGTTATTGTTTTGTTTTTCAAATTGTCTGGTCTGTCACACAACAAATACCAATATAGAAGTTCCCACCAGAAAACTCATAGAAATTGTGATAAAAAGATTCAATTGACTGCATTATCAGCCTTATCAATCGTCAAAGAAATAAACACTTGCGTCTAACAAACCACTTGACATCACCGTGGGTTTCCTCATTGTCAAATATATGTCGTAAAGAAGGATAGTAAATATCGGGTAAGCGCATATCGTGTTTTCATTTAGTTTCTGATGTTTCACGCATTAATACTTCAGTTGAAAGCACTCGTTAACCCGATATCGAATCGCAACGATACATTGCAATGTATTCCTCTAATTCCCATCCCTGGGCGGTACCAAAGTACAATCAAAGTCGTTGCTGATATTTTGAAGAATTTTTACTATACAGTGTTTGCATTGAAAAGGTTGCAGATTAACAATTGGGGCAATATTCATACGAAAATTGTTTATCTAAGTCGATTACATCATAACCTCTAATCGGTTTCAATGATGCTAGAAGAAAATCTGTTGTTGTTCCTCGGTATCGCCTTCCCAATAAGAATAAGATCGAATTTCATGTTTACTATCTTCTATAAAATGTCTCAAACAAATAAAAACACTTTCGAGATTGAGCTGGTCAATGTTATCACGTGAGCATCAGGAAAAACGGAAATTCTATTATTTGAAGTGAATATGTTGCTTGTGACGAAATGCCACGTGGTCTAAAAAAGCGGCATTTTTATCACTACGGGATCAATCAAGAGATCTACGTTCAGGAGTGCCTGGAAAAGCGGCTGCTACCATTCCTAAAACAACATAGTAAACATGTCTATTCTAACCGGAATAAACAGTACTTTGTTACAAAAAAATAGCACAAAACAACGCCTTCAGTCTACAGCAAAATCTGTGCAAAAATGGCAATTTGAAAAGAATATTTCAATTGTCACATTTTGCTTAAAACTGCTCATAAGGGAAGGTTCTGCCTTGAAGTTTTTCACCGTTAAGCAGTTAAATAATTGTTTTTAACACCATATCAAAAAGTTGTCCCACATTTTATCTTTCTTACGAAATCTACATGACTGGGAACCATTATCTCGTTATACAGTTATTATGTATGCAATCTAACCGATTTTATTTTCACTTTAACCAGGATGTACCCCAGTATACAGAATGTTTTTTTTTTATAGGGGGGTAGTTTGTAATGATTTAATTATGTACTAAAATATCTATTCAGAATTAGTATTGTGTGTTCTGCCACAAATGGTGACATTTCAACACTATTATATATATTTGTACGCTTTTTAGTATTATTGAATGTTATTAGCTTTTGCAGTTAAGATAATGTAATTGTAGGATAATTATTAAACCTGCTTGTCAAGAAAAAAAAAGGAATAAAAGGAACAAAACGAAACTTAAAATAAACTTAAAACTATCTTACTGACTATAAAGTGAGCTAATCGTTGCAATTGAGGATTGCAACGATTTTTTTCGGAATTTGTTGATAATTTGGCTTGACATATTTTCTAATGTTTCTACATTAGTGAGCCTATGTAGCTCGTTCGTGCCAAACCAGGGAGGACGCTTCAAAATCATTTTCAAAAGTTTATTCTGAATCCTATGAAGTGTCTTCTTCCTGGTTGCACAGCAACTTGTCCAGATGGGAACTGCATATAACATTGCTGGTCTAAATATTTGTTTGTAAATTAACAGTTTATTCTTGAGGCAAAGTCTAGAATTCCTGTTGATAAGAGGATATAAACATTTGATATACTTATTGCACTTTGACTGGATATTTTCAATGTGCTCCTTGAAAGTAAGATTCTTATCATAAATTAGCGCTAAGTATTTAACTTGATCAGACCAATTTAAGACCACACCGTTCATCTTAATAACGTGGTTATGGGTGGGTTTGAGAAATGAAACTCTTGGCTTATGAGGAAAAATAATTAACTGTGTTTTTGAAGCATTAGGGGAAATCTTCCATTTTTGTAAGTATGAAGAAAATATATCTAAACTTTTTTGAAGCCGACTGCATATAACACGAAGGCTTTTTCGTTTTGCGGAAATGCTTGTATCGTCACAAAACAGAGATTTCTCACAACCTGGTGGTAAATCAGGAAGATCAGAAGTAAAAATGTTATATAAGATTGGGCCCAAGATACTCCCCTGAGGCACACCAGCTCTAACAGGCAATCTATAAGATTTACCATTTAAATAGTTAACCTGGAGAGTGCGGTCAGTTAAATAACTTTGTATCATTTTTGTGAGGTAAAGCGGAAAACTGAAATTTGACATTTTAGCTATTAAACCTTTATGCCAAACACTGTCGAATGCCTTTTCTATATCTAGAAGAGCAGCTCCAGACGAATAGCCTTCAGATTTATTAGTTCGAATCATATTTGTTACTCTAAGTAACATATACAGAGTGTTTAATGAGGTTGAATAGACTTTGAAAATTAAGTAAAAGAATATACAGGATATTCTTTTCTGAAGCAATTTCGATTGAATCTATATTCATTGAGAATCTTTCTGATTTATTAGCTGGGAGCACCCCCTTTGTGCTGTATGACGGACTTGAGACGTTTCTCAAAAGAATCCATTGGTCCATCGGTAATTCGTCCCAGATCTTTGAAATGAGCTTCTCAACCCATTCCCGGTGATGTCAGTTTTTACACCAAACAGTGAATTTTAAACTCTTATTACTAATTAACTATATGCACTAGGGTGGGGAATCGTTATATGGAAAAAACGAAATTTGATAGCAGAAAGCCAGAACCAAGTTTTTTTTGTTCTGTTTGGGGCCCCACACAATCTTGAATTTATTGCAAGTCGATTGGTTTTGTCTCCGCTTGGCGCATTGCCTTTTAAATTTATATGGAGATTTGTATGGAAAAACCAACTTTTATGCATTTTCCATTCTAAAGAGCTCAAAATGGCTCAAACCATAGGTTTCATGACTTCAAACGGTAGGTTTTTTGATGCCCAACAACTTGGCCGAAGACACAGAAGAGCTAGGGTGAGCCAAGAAATACCAGAGCTGTTCAAAGTTGAGTATGTCGAAATTTTTGTTGCAAACCATTTTTTCTGCCAACACTGCCAGTGTACCGGCGTCAGTCAGATTTCCATCAGAAGTTACCTCTGAAACACGTTGTAGATTCTGCCTACGCCTAGAATATTGACCTAAGTTTGTTTACTTGATTCAGCTGAGTGTATAAACTCGTTACGACAGGTTACTTCTGATGGGAATCCTACTGACGCCGGTACATTGATAATGTTGGCAGAAAGCAGGATTTTCTGTATTTAAATCGACATACTCAACTTTGAACAGCTATAGCTCTTCTTACGGACATCCTAGCTCTTCAGTGTCTTTGGCAAAGTTGTTAGGCATCTAAAATACTATATTTTAACATAATGTAGTGCATTATTAGAGCATTATTGAGCTCTCTAGAAAGGTAAATGCAAAAAAGTAGGTTTTCCCATATGAATTTTCATACAAATTTGAAATGCAATGCGCCAAGCGGAGACAAGACCAATCGTCTTCAGGTAAGTTTAGGGTTGCTTGGGATCCCAAAAGGAACCAAAACAAACTTGGTTCTGGAAAATCGATCATTTTTCCCCACCCTAATATGCACAATGAGATACCCGAAAAAATGTTCAATGCTAAGATATGGCGCTGTAGTGGTAGTGGTAGTAAAATCGAAATTAACACTAGCATTTTGCCTAATGACCGGAAAAACTGATATTAGTTACCCTATTTTTATATTATTCTCACTTTCTAGTATGTACTTAGAATAATATAAAAATAGGGTAACTAATAGCAGTTTTTCCAGTCATTAAGGTGAAATGGGATTGTGGCCTTTTTCTATACAATTTTGAGGTTAGAGTTCTTTTTACTTCTGTATTTTGATCGTAAAAAATTCGGTTTCCACTAAATAAACAGCACTCAAATTGCTACTTCAGGCATGCAACAGTTGTGAAAACAGTTGATCAAAGTTTCATGTACGTAGTCTTCATAAATCAAGAAAAAATTAGATTGCAAAATTCGAGTTGATCGCGACCACGTCCCGATTCACCTTAAAGCGTGGTACGCAGTTAAAAAGAAAAGAGGTTCACGAAATTTTGCCCTTTTTACCAAACGGAATTTTAACAGCTGTGAATGCTTCACAGTAACGATATCTGACGTCCGTGAGCGCATGATTTTTGCTTTTTCCTAGAACACTTGAACACACTTGTTTACCGCGATCTGGTGTGAGAGCAGGGATGCCAGGTAATTTTTTCAAAAGTTTTCATGGTTCGCGAAAAAATGTCTTCCTACCCGAAGCCCGAAGGTTGAAAGAACTTTCCTGCAAATCGAAAACTATCGAGCACAAAAAAGGTCACCACCAATGCACTAATGCAACATTCGGGTCGTTCACATATTTCTCAATGTCTTCAAATGTTTTTTCCAATGTCTCCACGTTGTTGTCACAAAAATGGATGTCTTCATCGTACACTCAAAATATTTTCCACGTTATTGTTACGTCAAAGTTTCTATACTTGTTCATTTTCTGTCATTTTGCATGATTTATGTGACAAACATAACATCTACGTGAAAATCTCATGCATACCATGGGAGCCGTGAAGTGAAACGACGAGTTGCAGCTGCGAACAGGGCTTTCTACGGACTGTGTAACCAGGTAAGGTCCCGTAGTTTGCAAACTCGCACAAAATTAGCGCTGTATAGGACGCTGATACTCCCGGTGGCCCTTTACGAACATGAAGCATGGACGCTGAAGGAAGCTGATCGACGAGTGCTCGGAGTTTTTGAGCGTAAAGTTCTGCGATCGATACTTGGCGGTAAACTGGAAGATGGAGTGTGGCGCAGACGCATGAATCACAAGTTGTACCAGGTATTCAAACATGCTGATATAGTGAAGGTAATACAGCGGGGCAGGCTTCAGTGGGCTGGACATGTAGCCAGGATGCCTGACGAGAGAGCCGCCAAAACTATTTTCAGTAGAGTACCAGGAAGAGAGTGCGGTCAGTTAAATAACTTTGTATCATTTTTGTGAGGTAAAGCGGAAAACTGAAATTTGACATTTTAGCTATTAAACCTTTATGCCAAACACTGTCGAATGCCTTTTCTATATCTAGAAGAGCAGCTCCAGACGAATAGCCTTCAGATTTATTAGTTCGAATCATATTTGTTACTCTAAGTAACATATACAGAGTGTTTAATGAGGTTGAATAGACTTTGAAAATTAAGTAAAAGAATATACAGGATATTCTTTTCTGAAGCAATTTCGATTGAATCTATATTCATTGAGAATCTTTCTGATTTATTAGCTGGGAGCACCCCCTTTGTGCTGTATGACGGACTTGAGACGTTTCTCAAAAGAATCCATTGGTCCATCGGTAATTCGTCCCAGATCTTTGAAATGAGCTTCTCAACCCATTCCCGGTGATGTCAGTTTTTACACCAAACAGTGAATTTTAAACTCTTATTACTAATTAACTATATGCACTAGGGTGGGGAATCGTTATATGGAAAAAACGAAATTTGATAGCAGAAAGCCAGAACCAAGTTTTTTTTGTTCTGTTTGGGGCCCCACACAATCTTGAATTTATTGCAAGTCGATTGGTTTTGTCTCCGCTTGGCGCATTGCATTTTAAATTTATATGGAGATTTGTATGGAAAAACCAACTTTTATGCATTTTCCATTCTAAAGAGCTCAAAATGGCTCAAACCATAGGTTTCATGACTTCAAACGGTAGGTTTTTTGATGCCCAACAACTTGGCCGAAGACACAGAAGAGCTAGGGTGAGCCAAGAAATACCAGAGCTGTTCAAAGTTGAGTATGTCGAAATTTTTGTTGCAAACCATTTTTTCTGCCAACACTGCCAGTGTACCGGCGTCAGTCAGATTTCCATCAGAAGTTACCTCTGAAACACGTTGTAGATTCTGCCTACGCCTAGAATATTGACCTAAGTTTGTTTACTTGATCCAGCTGAGTGTATAAACTCGTTACGACAGGTTACTTCTGATGGGAATCCTACTGACGCCGGTACATTGATAATGTTGGCAGAAAGCAGGATTTTCTGTATTTAAATCGACATACTCAACTTTGAACAGCTATAGCTCTTCTTACGGACATCCTAGCTCTTCAGTGTCTTTGGCAAAGTTGTTAGGCATCTAAAATACTATATTTTAACATAATGTAGTGCATTATTAGAGCATTATTGAGCTCTCTAGAAAGGTAAATGCAAAAAAGTAGGTTTTCCCATATGAATTTTCATACAAATTTGAAATGCAATGCGCCAAGCGGAGACAAGACCAATCGTCTTCAGGTAAGTTTAGGGTTGCTTGGGATCCCAAAAAGAACCAAAACAAACTTGGTTCTGGAAAATCGATCATTTTTCCCCACCCTAATATGCACAATGAGATACCCGAAAAAATGTTCAATGCTAAGATATGGCGCTGTAGTGGTAGTGGTAGTAAAATCGAAATTAACACTAGCATTTTGCCTAATGACCGGAAAAACTGATATTAGTTACCCTATTTTTATATTATTCTCACTTTCTAGTATGTACTTAGAATAATATAAAAATAGGGTAACTAATAGCAGTTTTTCCAGTCATTAAGGTGAAATGGGATTGTGGCCTTTTTCTATACAATTTTGAGGTTAGAGTTCTTTTTACTTCTGTATTTTGATCGTAAAAAATTCGGTTTCCACTAAATAAACAGCACTCAAATTGCTACTTCAGGCATGCAACAGTTGTGAAAACAGTTGATCAAAGTTTCATGTACGTAGTCTTCATAAATCAAGAAAAAATTAGATTGCAAAATTCGAGTTGATCGCGACCACGTCCCGATTCACCTTAAAGCGTGGTACGCAGTTAAAAAGAAAAGAGGTTCACGAAATTTTGCCCTTTTTACCAAACGGAATTTTAACAGCTGTGAATGCTTCACAGTAACGATATCTGACGTCCGTGAGCGCATGATTTTTGCTTTTTCCTAGAACACTTGAACACACTTGTTTACCGCGATCTGGTGTGAGAGCAGGGATGCCAGGTAATTTTTTCAAAAGTTTTCATGGTTCGCGAAAAAATGTCTTCCTACCCGAAGCCCGAAGGTTGAAAGAACTTTCCTGCAAATCGAAAACTATCGAGCACAAAAAAGGTCACCACCAATGCACTAATGCAACATTCGGGTCGTTCACATATTTCTCAATGTCTTCAAATGTTTTTTCCAATGTCTCCACGTTGTTGTCACAAAAATGGATGTCTTCATCGTACACTCAAAATATTTTCCACGTTATTGTTACGTCAAAGTTTCTATACTTGTTCATTTTCTGTCATTTTGCATGATTTATGTGACAAACATAACATCTACGTGAAAATCTCATGCATACCATGGGAGCCGTGAAGTGAAACGACGAGTTGCAGCTGCGAACAGGGCTTTCTACGGACTGCGTAACCAGGTAAGGTCCCGTAGTTTGCAAACTCGCACAAAATTAGCGCTGTATAGGACGCTGATACTCCCGGTGGCCCTTTACGAACATGAAGCATGGACGCTGAAGGAAGCTGATCGACGAGTGCTCGGAGTTTTTGAGCGTAAAGTTCTGCGATCGATACTTGGCGGTAAACTGGAAGATGGAGTGTGGCGCAGACGCATGAATCACAAGTTGTACCAGGTATTCAAACATGCTGATATAGTGAAGGTAATACAGCGGGGCAGGCTTCAGTGGGCTGGACATGTAGCCAGGATGCCTGACGAGAGAGCCGCCAAAACTATTTTCAGTAGAGTACCAGGAAGAGGCCGTCGACTCCGTGGTAGGCCTCGCACGCGGTGGATGTGCGCGATGGAAGAAGATGCACGATCTGCTGGTGTACGGGGAGACTGGAGAACGGCTGCCCAAGGCAGACGAAGCTGGACATCTCTAATTCGTTCGACCCTAGACCGGTGAACGGTCCGTTAGCCAAAAAAGTAAAGTAAATAAGTACCATGGTTAATCATGTACCATCTACGTGAACTTGACAACGTCAAACAGGATGAATCGCGTTCTCTGTGCGAAAATAACCAGAAATCAAAATGGCGAAGCTGTTGTCTGATTCTGAAGATAAAACATAATTTCTGGATGGCTTGCAAATAAGTGAATTTTCGAAAAATCCTAATAAACTCGAGACATGAGCTTGCAGGTTTCACACAGCTTCAGTTCAAAGGTGGAAGAGTTACCTGAACAAAAACAGCTGAGGCGGACTATAACAATCCCCAGGAACGTCGTAATATTTATCAGAGTTTATATTGTTTTATTCATTTACGAATTGACGAATTTGCATACCTGAGTGATATCTGATAGCAATCACGTTTTACGAAATGTACAATTTTCATTCATTTCTCTAATTTTCATCAGCTAGTAAACGAGTTTTAGAAATTATCAGAAAATGTTGCGTAATAAATCACTCAGGTATGCAAGGTCGTCGTTTACCAGTAGATGAATTCTACGTGAAACTCACATGAAATGCATGCATCTACTGAACAAATTTCAAAGGATAATTCATCTCTCCAGGTCATGATGAACTCAAATAACAATCACGTAGAATCTACTAGAAAACGATAGTGGAAAATATTCACGTAACTTCTGCGGTAACTATAACGTGAAAAATATTTTGAATGTTGGCTAAATGTCCTCCAATCTGGCATCGCTGGGTGTGAGACGACTAACCAACTGCCTGACTCTTTCAGTACCTGAATAATGTCATTACTCATTATTCCGTGCTAGAACAAGTGACATTTTACTTCACAGCAGTGTTCACAGCAAGTGAACTTAAATCAAAGTTGTAATGTCAGGTGGAGCCATATGGCACCCCCCGCCAGGAATGGATCAAATTGGTCCATAGTGCTCATGCTTCGCTTGGCCAGCATGTACGACTATACATAATAGTCCAGGGGATTAGGATCCGGGGTGCTGGAATGTCACAAAGTATTATCGAGAAAATTAGTCAAATTCTCTCGACATCACGATTGTACGATATTCGCCGTGTGGGACGGTGCGCCTTTTTGTTGAAAGACGTATCTAGCCTTTCCGTAGAGGTCCCGGAGTACCGGGGCCAGAGCCTTCTGCAGTACCTCGGTCTTATAGTATGCGGCGTTGATTTTCACGGTTCTCTCCATAAACATCAGTGGGAGCTTTACACACCTGGATAAGGTCCCCCAAACCGCAGGATGTTTCTGTGGGTCGGAGGATGCTGCGGCTGCTGGATTGTGCGGCAGTAGCAACACAAAGAGTTTCTCAATAGAAAACACGAACTCTGTTCGTATCAGTTCTGTTCTGTTCAATCTCTTTTTCGTTTTAAGCTTCCATAACCTCGTTAACCTTGCGTTTTTTTTTACAGCTTGTATCCTAGATCTCTTGTCATGTTGGTGTTTCCAGTCCTGATCGGCACATCGAGGCCAGCAGCAATTTTCCGGATCGAGCGCTTCATTTTTCGATGAACCCGCTCGCTCATCACCTTGATGGCTCCTGACTTCCTCGCTCCCGGTACCGCCGTATAGTCGTATATATTCCCGTTTTCCCCGGGGGATTTCAACCACCGGAATAAGACGTCGGGTTGCACACCTGTTGCAAATAACTTCACCATGACGTCGCGGTACTCTTTCATCGTGCGCAGTAAACAAACAACAAATGGCAGCATTTAGAGTGTTGTGATTGGACACACATACTCATTATTTACTAATATTTATCATAAATACTTAAGCTACTAACAAATCCCCCCCTTTAAAAAAACAAATGGCATCAAGTTAACACCATGAGCATCGGTTACATAAGCTTAAAGCTAACACCAGCACCAATACACAACATGCAAATGGTGCGCACCTACACAACAACGAAAAAATGTATTCAAACTTATTCAACACCCTGTTTAAAACAAAAAAGTAGTCCGACGGCAAAATTGTAAAAATGAGTTACACTGATGGTAATGCGCTAATATCTAAAAGTGGTAGTCAAATTATGTCGTATATTTAGTTAAAAGGTCTCAAAAATCGATTGGTAGGTGTCTGATCCACGTGAAATGTTAGTCGATTCTACCCCAATTCCTCGACAATACTAAATCAGGTTTATCTCGACGTTAAATTAACTCATTTGAAATATCGAGAGTGTAAGCGGTACTCAAAGATACAATAACAATTTGTTTCTACATGATATTGTGACACGTAATTTTGTGCGAGCTCACTATCTCGTGGTAGGCAAGATTCGCGCCCGGTTGTCCAACGTATTTAAATCGAGATCGGCGAGGAAGATACGTCTGGACATCCAGAGGTTATCGGCGGAAGGAGTTGCTACAGAGTATATTCGGAAAGTTGATAGACGAATCGGTGAACCAGCTGGAGTGGACCTAAACGAGCAGTGAAAGCACATCCATGATGCTGTCAGCGAAACAGCGCGATAAGCAATAGGCATGATATCGGGAACCACGAGTAGTAGTAGCGGCTAATCGTGTAACGCGTCACATGCGGGAGAAATACCGGGAGTCAAGAGCTGTCAAAAAGAGGCTTCATCGTCGTGAAAAATGTGAGCACTACGATCGCGTCCTCGCCTCGCGGAGGCGGAGAATTGCTTCACCAGGCACGCCACGAGGAGCTTCTATAGAATGATCAACAGAATCAGGAACCGGACCGTGCCAGTACCTGCCATGTACAATGACAGGGAGGGGAACCTGACTACCATTAAATCGCAGGTGGCCAGGCGATTGAAGCAACATTTTGAGTGGTGTTGAACGGTGAGGAAGGTAGAAGAGTCGTCGAGGGGAACAGGATAGAAATTGTGGAGGACGGACAAGCTGTGGACCCTCCAACATTGGACGAGGTGAAGAATGCTTGCAAAGAGCTAAAGAACCACAAAGCCGCTGGGAAGGACGGCTTACCGGCCGAACTTTTCAAAGTCGGGAGCGAGCAGCTGTGTAGTGCAATTTACCAGATTATCCTAAGAGTGTGGTCTGAGGAACAACTACCTACGAACTGGTTGGATCTACAAGAAGGAACATAGGCTCGACTGTAATAATTATCGAGGCATAACCCTCCTCAATTCCTCTTACAAAATTCTCCCGTATCCTGTTCCTGCGACGGCCTCAGCAGACGGTAGGCAGCCTTTGTTGGAGAATACCAATGCGGTTTTCGAGTGGGGCGAACTACAACGGAGCAGATGTTTACCTTGAGACAGATTTTCGACAAGTTTCGAGAACACAACTTTCAGACGCATCATCTGTTTATTGACTTTGAGGCGGCGTACGGCACAGTGAAACGCAACGAGCTTTGGCAAATAATGCTAGAACATGGTTTCCCAACAAAACTAATTAAACTGTTACGTGCGACGCTTGACGGTTTCACATCATGCGTCAGAACAGCGGGCGAATTTTCGGACGCGTTTGTGACGTTAGATTGGATGATCTTAAGCAAGGTGACTAGCTTTCGAACTTACTGTTCAACATAGCTTTTGAAGGTGCAATACGATGGGCAGGTTTTGCAGAGGAGCGGCACCATCATCACTAAGTCTCACATGCTTCTGGGCTTCGCGGACGACATTGATATAATTGATGTTAACCGTAGAGCAGTTCAAGAGGCCTTTGCGGCTCTCAAAAGGGAAGCTGCGAGAACTGGGCTTACCATAAGCACTGCCAAAATGAAGTACATGGTGGCTGGCAGAGAGCGTGGTTGATCTGCGGGTGTTGGTGCTGCGGTGGAGATGGATGGGGATACTTTCGCAGTGGTCGACTCGTTCATCTTGGTACTCTCGTGACATGTGACAACGAGGTGAGCCGCGAGGTGGAGAGGCGGATTGCGGCGGCGAATAGGGCTTATTACGGATTGCGTAGCCGGCTTAGGTCCCGTAGCCTACAGATCCGTACGAAATTTGCGCTCTATAGGACTCTGATCTTCCCGGTGGCGCTCTGCGGACATGAATCGTGGACATGGAAGGAGGCCGATCAACGAGCGCTTGGGGTCTTCGAGCGTAGAATCCTGCGATCAATTCTCGGAGGCAAACTAGAGAATGGGGTGTGGCGCAGGCGCATGAATCATAAGCTGTACGAGGTATGCAAACAGCTGATGAAACACGGCAGGTTACAGTGGGCTGGCCACGTAGCACGGATGGCGGATGAGCGACCGGCAAAGATAATATTTAGCAGAGAACCGGATAGAGGCCGACGACTTCGAGGCAAACCTCGCATGCGCTAGAAGTGTGCTGTCGACGAGGATGCCAGAGTAGCGGGTGTAAGTGGAGACTGGAGAGTAGCAGCCCAAGACCAAGTTTTGTGGAAACGTATTCTGGATTCGGCATAGGATCTTAACGATCTGTCGCCATAAAAGTTTGTAAGTAAAGTAATTTTGTGCGAGCTGTGTATAATTTTTCGGATATTTGTCCGGAACAAGGAAAAGTCCATTCTGAAAATTTCATCACTAAAGGAAATTGAAATTAGAAATTAGTTGAAAAAATTCAGCAAAACGGAGCACCTCTCGTTGTTGTGTCGCGTCTGTCGGCACAACACAGATTGACTTTGGTCTCGATCATGCAAGTTATAGTAATTATCAGCAACAAAAGATTCGTTTGTGATTAATGAGACATTCCTTTTAGTAGCAAAAATATCACCGACACAACAGTGTGTAGTTAAACGGGGTGAGCAATAGAGTAGACGGCAATGGAATGTGAAACGATTTCAGATTTTGGAATGGTACCGACGTTCCAGTAGTTTGAAAGAAGAATACACCATGCCGGAGACGAGCAGAAGCGAGTTCAAGGCCCGTCTGGATGCAGTAGGGGAGAACCGTACAAAACGCACCAGTTGGGTAAAATGGTGAATTGGTGAATTTCTTCGTTTTTTCTTATATAAACCCAGCTTACCTACAGTTCTCATATGAACAAGTTTGCCATGACGACTAAAATATTTAAAAATTACTTATAATCTGTGGCTCTGTCCAACTTGTAATTATTCATGAATTTTATATAAGCTTTTATGGTTAACTGTCTTGCAAATAATATAATGGTTTCTGTAACTCTAACACATTTTTTAATTTATAATACTATGAATAATTCAATTTATTTACCAACCTTCATGAACTTTTACCTAAAAACGATCAAAATTAAAATTGGTAGAATGCAGCGCATGCAGAAGATTTTTTGAAAACTTATAGTATGTTACATTGGTTTTGATTTTACTTCTGAGACGTCAAGCGCTTCTCACTTCGGTGCTGATTTTTATCAGAGGCATATTAGCCTTCTGCTTTGGACAATATTGGCATTTGCTGTGGTGCGTCTTGATCACGAGCTTGTTTCGTGGCAATGGTAACTTTTATCAAAAATAACATTGAGATCAAATGTTTTAGAATAAGCTTCGCCATAAACATACATTATATAGATCCTACCATCATCCTACACATTCAACGTCGCTCAGAAACGCTGTAAGTTACGCAATTAACTGGTGCGTTTTATACAACTCTCCCCTATATCTTTCCAAGGCTTCCGCAACTATGTCCGCCTTTATGAACTAGAAAATTCACTTTTGAAAAAAGGTTACATATACTGCAAAATTTCAAAACTGGATTCGATGGTCATTTTTAAACATTAGATCAATCACGTTACCAAACAGTCATTCGCATTTTATTAAATAAAAAAAAGTATTTTGTTATCGTTGTTTCAAAACAATTTATGATAGCAAACCAAACTAAAAAAGACCCTCAAGATCTGATCCATCTGATGTAGTACAGTGCTTGAGAATTTTTAACAAATATTCTCCACCCCATACAAAGTTAACACCATACAAATAGTTAGAAGGCCCATGAATATGTTCAAAAATATCTCATGGACCAATAAATTAAATTTGTTCATGATCATTTAATCCATTGACACATACCTAACTCTAATCCATTACATCTAAAGACAGTTTTCATTTCCATCCATAAAACAACTTTCGACAGTAATTACATTTATCACATACCTATGTTGCGTGCATAGTTGTCATATGAGAACAACTTTCCCGTGCGCTATACGTCAACTATTCGGATGCCGTGGAAACGCATTGGGAACGGCAAACTCTCTCCAGAATCACTCACGCCTCCAAATTTCCCATTTCCCCAGCAGAACACACCCATCATTTTTCGGGAACGAAAGTCGCTCAAGCCCCGACGGAGGTGTGAGTCGCTTGGAACAGAAACGCGACCGAACTCAGGCAGGCATAGGCAAACGATGATGATGAGAATGGGTCTGCCTCCAGGCGGGATGGTGCTCACGTTAAGGTCGTTGAAGCAATACAGCCGGCGTCAAAATAGACCGAGTATCGGCTGCCCGCCTTGCCATGCAGCGCACATCGTCGTCATCGTCACAGAAGCCAAACCTTGTTTGGTCGGGGCGGAGAGAGAGTGAGAAATCGACTCAGTCTATCTTTAGGTAACCACGCCGTTTCGAACAGGACCGCAGCACTAGCGACCGGTAGCTCGTCTGCCGTTCGTCGGTTTTACCAGCGGCTTTCGGTGTCGATTTCGCTTTCGAACGGTCGGAAGGCGGCGCACACAGCTGATAGGGTAAACGTGTGTCGATAGTGTACACTGTGGGAAACAATCGTGCGAAATCAGATGTAAGTGGCTCACATTTGCAATGTTAGTTCCCTATAACTTTTTCAATTAGGCATGGCTCACATTTTGAAAAATTATGCTGCATAGCAAATTGATTAAAAAAACTAATTTATTTCTTCGTGTCTACCAATTCAGCACGGAATAGCAATAAACCCCCCTGCTGATGATTGCTCGCTTACCGATGCTGTTGTGATGCGATGAAAAAACGAACGCTCACAAGGCCATACCCCTATTGTCGGTCGCCCCGGGTGTGAGCGTCGCTCGTGGGCTGAGAAACGGGGCGGAACAGGGTGGGATTTTCACGCTACACTTGTGCTGCCTTGCTCGAATGACGTTAGCCACGCGACTGAGGACTATCGAAGCCGGCAGTGAGTGATTAAAATATGTGGGCGTGTATGGGATTCGGAAATGATTGAATTGAGGCAGTCCCACCTGACTTCTGCTGGGAACAGGACCGCAGCCTTGTGCAGTTTTGAGCGGGGGTTTTTGTTTCGGCTATCACAAGCAACGCTGTTGCGCGATATGGCTATGAAAAGAAAAACATGAGCATACAATAGAAAAAAAATTCAGTTAGTATGACGCAGTGTGTTTGTTATTAACTCATTGCAAGAAACATGTCAACTCTCATGAAACTCCATGTTATTGATTGCTAATTTTTCGATAATCGTATGCTAGTAGATTCGAAGTTTTTGAAGTAGAATACTTCTTTCAGGAAGTTCGGCTACATAGGGATGTGAAATGAAAATCTAAAACCGAAAAAAGTGAAGAATATGTCCAATTTCAAATGTTAATAAATCGGTTAGTATTCGATGGATTTCCTTCGTTCGTACAGCAATAGATTGGAAAATCTTCTAAGATTCTTTCCAAAAGAAGATAATTGTAATTTTATTATTGACACTATTGTACTATTTAAAATAGTCAAGCCTTGTCAAAACGAAAAATTCGACCTCTGATTGGTCGTTTTATGATTGCTTCCCAAGCACGGTCGACAGAATCATATACCTTGCAATTTAAAACATGCTATCTGGCCTATATAAGAGCATGTTTCAGTCGAAGCCTCTCATAAGGGCATCTTCAGCGGTGGTCCAAATCGTTGTTTTGTTCCATTTTTTTGGAACAAACTCAAATTCACTGCTGCACCGGTGGTGTAAATTTTGTTTTATACCAGATCTAAATTGAAAAAATTTGAAACTGGTATACGTTTTGGTCTATTTTTGTCACTTTTTGGAACAAGAAATAGATCGTTCTAAAACCCTTTGTACGCTGCCAATAGGTGGGTAAAATGTCATATTTCAATTGAATACCTCATTTTTGGTTATTTCCATATAAGCGTTTTGCGAGTGTTGGGGAATAAACAAAACAAAGATTTTTTATGACAACTCACAATTCATTTTTGTGGCTTTTTGAAGCAGAATATGAACAGGTTTGTCGTTTTTGGCATCAAGGAAACCGACCAACAAAAGGGGAAATTCTGAAAGACCATAACCGTCGCCTTAATTGTATTGGGACTCGAGGAGAACTTAAGAGGCCAGAAAAATGATCCTAGAAGACACTGAACTGAAAACGTTCAAAATGCTGGGGTGACATTGCGCATTTCGTTTCGAGCAACTCGAACAAAACTAAATGATCGCTGGGGGGCGTTATGTTTCGTTTTTCGTATTTTTCGACTTTGCGGGTTAGATGAGCCGCAGGACAAATGACAATGAGTGCTATTTTTAAGCTTGAAGCATAACTGGCAGTATGTGACCTACGCGATCAAATATTTTACGCTATCCTCCGAAACCCTACTTGTAGCAGAAATTTTAGATCATACCAATTCATCCTGAGAAATTTCATTGACGCTCGGGTCAAACCGTCAAATCCATAAAGTCTTGTGGATATAAAATGTCTTGCCAACGTAATCGTTTGATGTGCGTAAAAATGATCGAATTTCCGTTTGTTAAATATTGAGTGTTTTTTATTATAACAAGTCTCATTGACTGATAGCATGGGGTATTAAATTGTTGACAGTGTGACAGATGTCAGCGGTTTAAAACAACAAGATATACAACACCGGTGCGGAGAACGAAAAGTTGGTTTATACTAGCTGGTTCTATTTAGGTTTCGCTGGTGTAAGTCTAGTATAAAGTTGTTTCAAAAATAGACCACCGCTGAAGATGCCCTAATAGTTCTAGACAGCGACAACAGCAGTCGTCCTCCCTTAGCAGCAGCACTAACAGTGCAGTAGATACCAGCGATGGCGGAAAGTGGCCACAGCTGTGGCGTAGCAATGGGTAGCGCACTAGTTGCAGCGGATCTCAGCATCGATAGCGGCTGATGCAGTGAGGCACTTTAGTGAAATGCAGTCTCTGTGCGATAGTGGGCACTAGTAAATGCATTCAATGAAAAGTTGACTCATTTTGACAACACGTGAGCCGTCGAGTTTTGAGTGTTAAATCAGCTTTTCACTGTTTATTTTATCACCAGGAATACTTTATTCGCACTGTCAGTGATAACGCAAAGATGTGATCGGCTTCTTATCCGATACTGAAATGAACAACAAATTGTCCTTTTCAGAATGAAATAAAAACTTGATTGAAGAGGTAATATTTTCTGATGAGGTAATTCACATTTTTAAGTTTGTAAAAGTTATAAATTTTACTTTATCTCCGTGTCTCAGAACGTACTGAATTATCTTTTCGTTCAGTCATGAACACGACAGCCGAAACTTTCATTATCTGCATAAAAATCAATTTTTCGCAAAATCAAAATTTAAAAACAAGCTCCAATCATGACAAGCAACTCACTATATTATTGAAAATAGTCAATCCTTGTTGAAGCGCAAAATTCGATTGATCCGATTGGTTGTTAACATGATTGCTTCCCAAGCACAGTCGACAGAAACATAGATCTTGCAATTTGAAATGTGCTCTTTGTCAGTATAAGAGTAAGGATGGGAAATATCGACCGATATGGCTATCGATAGTGATCGATGATTTCTTTCTCCTATCGATAACTATCGATAGGTTTTTCATACCTATATAAGAGCCTGTTTCAGTCGATGCCGCTCATAACAGTTCTAGACAGCGACAACAGCAGTCTTCCTCCCTTAGCAGCAGCACTAGCAGTGCAGTAGATACCAGCGATGGCGGAAAGCGGCGATTGATCTGATTAGTCAACGTTTATTTACTAGAAAAAAGACTGACACGCAAGCAGCCGGGTTATCTTTCTTGTAAAAGTATTCTACTTCAACCTTGCGGTCGTGGCTTTGCACACAACCTTCCTGTTTTTACTATCTAGACCTCAATTTTCAGACAAAAATAATGCAAGAGGTGATGCTGAAATCGTTGATTATTGCACTTGACTGTTCAGTGTTCACCAACAGACAACAATTCCTACAACTGCCACTAAACATTATTTTGAATCGAACAACATAGAGCAACCAAAAGTCATGTTTGTTGCAAACAACCCAAAATGGGTGGTGCCAAAATCGAAAAACATAGAAGCAGCGTATGTATAGGAATTGCTATCAAACAAGTACACGACACGACATAAAAGCTATCAGAAACTGAGAAAGGAAGAAAAAAGACGCGCCAGATCCATGAGTGCTAAATGGGTCGACCGGTTGTAAGTACTTTCGGTCGTACTGATTTCCTGTTAGAAACACACCATGCGTCATTTTGACTGACGTAACCGAGACAAGCTGGCAGTTAGCCATCAAAAAAGTCTATGTAGTTCGAAACGGGTGTTTGGATCTTATTTTCTTAAACAGCAATCATCATTATGTTCGCGCATTACAATATCTGCGACAGCTCTAACGATCTAATCATCACCTTTTATCATTTATTAGTAATGGCGGTAAAAGTACATCAATACCGAAATGAGTGTCGTTAGTTTTCATCCCTGTTATCGCGTCATCGGAATCGATATCGAAAAAAGGAAACCAAATCGGTGACTCTATTAGACTAACAATAACTGCCAGGAGGTATTATAAACGTGATCGATTTTACCCTTCTTCTAATGTCTGCAAGTCTGTGAAGTGAGTTTTCAAGGTTCTCAAGGTTTCATGCCATCTTGGCATTTCGAATTTGCAACACCATTGTAATGCTTTTCATAGGATTGTGGCAAATTGAAATTGAGGATTTCCTCGTAGTTCGTAGTTGGAGAATTCATTAAACACCTATATTAGGGTGGCAAAATTCGGTAGAATGTCCTCCTATCATTCATGCCTAATTCTATCAAAAACGGAAATCAGCTTCTCGGATTGCGCGTGTTGTACAGATACACATTTGAAAACTTTCTAGAGAAATAGTGTGGATTACAGTTTAATTATAACTCTAACCATTTTGCCAGCTTTGGCCGGCTTATTGTTATCATTTTCTCTCAGGTAGCTACGATAAATTGTGATGATTGTTATTTTCATATTATTTCATTAAAATCATTATGAGTGGGTGCAATCGGTGCAATCCGTCATGGCATTGCTCCACGCTCACAACAACAGTGTGCCATGCCGGATTTAAAGCGATAAAATGAATCCGAAACTGAGAGCTTACTGTCAAGCAGGTAACGATTTTAATACTAAATAATATATCTTAAAACCTTAATTTTTCTGGTTTTTATATTTTTTTGCAGTATGGTGCATTTCGCAGCAGCATTTAACCGTCTTGCTGGCGTTCTTCTCGATCGTCAATCAATATACTATGCGAATTTGCCTCAACCTCGCTATAACCGAAATGGCTACACCTTCCAAAAAACCGGAGTCTGAACCACACTTTGCATGTAAACAAACCACACTTGATAGATTCCAAAGTTTGTACAATGAAGATCAACCGCACGAAACCTTCGACTGGGATGAACACACTCAGGGCATTATTCTATCGTCCTTTTTCTGGGGGTATGTGGTGACTCACTTTGTCAGTGCATTCATTGCCGACAAGCACCCGAGGATTTTACTCGGATTCAGTGTGTTGATAACGGCCATCATGACGCTGCTAACGCCGCTAGCTATCGACAATGGAGGGGCCCCACTTTTAATAGTGGTTAGAGTGATTGAAGGAATAGGTGAAGGAGCAACATTTCCGGTGCTGAGTGCCATCGTTGGCCATTGGATTCCTCCCCAACAACTTGGATTACTTGGTTCGTTTATTTACAGCGGAGGTCAGATCGGGTCTCTGGTGGGAGGCATTGGAACTGGTTACATAATCTCAACGCTACGTAGTTGGCGATTAGTATTTTACGTGTGGGGAACGTTTGGTGTGATTTGGTACGTCTTTTGGCTTATGCTGGGGTTCGAAAGTCCAGAGAATCATCCGTTCATAAAGGATAACGAAAAGGAGAAACTGCTTGGAAAATTTGCGGATGCAAAGAAAGAAGTGAATGTTGGCCCGATTCCGTGGAAAAGAATATTAACTAGTGTTCCAATTTGGGGATTAATTGCTGGACAGGTGAGCAACAAATATTATGAGATGTTGATAGTTCTTGCGTTATTGGATCTCCATGTTTTTACTACCAAATTCAAATATGATTAAACATCATTTCAGATCGGTCACGATTGGGGCTTCTATTTGATTGCCACAGATCTCCCCAAGTACATGAAAAGTGTCCTCGACGTGTCAGTAAAAGATAACGGTTTATTAAGTTACTTCCCATTTTTTTGTATGTGGATTTTCTCGATTTTGACCGGATGGATATGTGACATTCAGATTCGTAAGAAATGCGTTTCAACAACCACAGCGAGAAAATTATGGACAACCGTTGGGTCGTTAATTCCTGCAATTTGTTTGATGGCCGCATCTTACAGTGAATGTAATAAAATTATAGTTGTAATTTGCTTTGCGCTTTGCGTTACTTTCATGGGAGGATTTTATCCAGGAATCAAAGTAAATGCCAACGATTTGAGTCCAAACTATGCTGGATTTCTAATGGCAATCGTCAATGGAATTGGTGCTATAACAGGTGAGTTGATTTCAGTTTCATCGTATAGATATGATGATTGAATCACTCGATTTTTTCCAGGGATAATTGTTCCATATATAGCTGGACTATTTACACCCAACGTAAGTAGACACCTTGAAAGTAAGAAAATATATTCACATTTGATTAAACTGAATGATAAAAACCAGATTAAACCGCTACACAGTGAGCCTACACTCATCTATTAAACAAATCATCATATTTTCAATATTTCATGTTTTAAAACACTGTACTCACTGTATATGAGTGAATAATTCGCTTATTCATGAGAAATTGTAAAAAACGAGTTTGCAACAACGGATATTGTATCAGAGTTATTTAGTCTGGTCAATGGATGTACCCGATGGATGCATGAATGACTTATTTGAGATTATTACTTTTCTTTACAGCAAACCATAGAAGAATGGCGCTTCGTATTCTGGTTGTCGTTTTGGATCCTCAACATTACCAACATCATTTTTGTTCTCTTTGCTTCCGGAAAGATACAACCTTGGAATGATCAGAAATACGAAGCACAGCAAGATTCTTAATAGCATAAAATTACTCTGTGATAATGCCTTTCTAAACAATTTTGAAAATACCAATAAAATATTTACTCCGTATAAGTGCTGAAGACGATTCAACCATCGAATGCTGGACGAATTCGAAACGCCTGAATTCTCTCCACCCCACGCTGACCGAACAGTACCGACCGGTGTTGCATTCCGGGCCGGGGATAATCAGCTTAACGCATAGCTGAAACTGAACAGAAACAAAACAAAACCACCGTGCCGAATGGTGCTTACTGCGTTCCTGTTCAATCGTTGTGTTTAAATTTCACATAAAGCACCGATCGCTATCACTTGATTTCGCACAGTTCGTCGGGTATTTAAAATTTTCTTTGTGTGACAGAGCTGTGAACTGTGACATTCCTTCCATGGCCGTTCCGACAGTTCCTTCCATTTCGCATTCATTGAAAAACTCATCCGCTCTTAGTTACATTTTCTCAGCAACCATGTGACTGACTGGTGCTACCTGACGAACGCAACATGACATGACGACCGCTACCGGCTCGTGTCGTTGATTTTGTTGTTATGGATGACTTTCAAACCCAGTTCCAGTTTCACGTTCCTTGCATTCCACACACAACAGTCGAAAATCCAACCTTTCCAGACGTGGATCTCAAACAAATGTGAATGAAACGACGACAACTTCCTGTTGGAATTGGAACATCCAACGAGGCCACATGGGAAATGTTCATGTGACTGCGGTAACAGGAGCGAAGTACAGCGTCTTTCCGACACGACTGTGGCATTTTACTCCACTGCAGTTGTGTTCAACGCGACTGGCTGCTTTGCTGCTAGGGTGCACAGTTGTACTGAGTCGACGCAACGCTCGGTAGACCACTGCGGTATCACATCTTCTACGTTTAAACTGTGGTATGACAATGATAAGTTCGAACTAAAGGCAATTTAACAATATGTTAAAGACCGTTACTGCTAATAGAAAGGGCCTCTACATAATTGTTATTAGATACATGTTACTGCAAACTGCGACTTTCAACTCTCTGAGAGTTTAGTTTAGTTTCGCAGTTTAGATTGTTTGATCTACTTACAAAGAAATATGCCATTATGTTTCGTGCATGTTCCAATGGAATTGTTTAAATATTATTCAGGCGAATTTATGGGAAGAAACGTGTTAATTACTAATCCTTCATTTTGGCGTGGGACTACGTCTTTGTTTTCTATACTGATGTACATTTCGTAAAATTGCAAATGAAACTGGCAAATGTTCCATCAGATTTCAAACGATGATAACGGGGTAACCACATGATAGATAACAATAACCAATATATTATTGGATGGATAAAATGTTGGGCAATTTTGTATATCCTAGGTATCATTATTATTTCATTGGTCAGCGGTCAGCGGGAAAAATTGATAAAAAAGTTTTGAAAAAAAATTTACGTGAACAATGAATCAATCGCATACGAACATGCCTAGCACAGACGACATGAATAGACACCAACCATTCACTGTGAGTTTCTTTATTATTTTCTATCAGAAAAAAATTCCCCGTTTCAACAGGTCAAATAATGTTTTTCCATGAACTTAGATTGATGTGATGTCTCGAAGGTAAAGGTTTTTCGAACAGTTTGAAACAAACCTTCTTCTTGAACAATTCAGTAATATGCTCCTAATCCTGATAAAAAATTAATGTCTTGAAAGACTTAATTTTATTTCATTCTAACTATTATTATTTTTATTTCATTTTATCTTCGATGTTCACTAAATAATCGTGACCGGCATAATATCGAGTAAATTTAAAAAAAATACAAAATTAAAGAAGAGTAAAAGTTGGCGAATGTCTGTGCGTTTTTGTCCATTTACTAAAATTTTCACTGGAGCTTGTTGATAATTTTGCCATTATTTCGAATATTTCCCTTTTAGTGTGCCTATGTAACGGCCTCGAAATTATTTTCAGAGTAAGATTCATATAATAAATTTGATTTAATCAGAGTTAAATAGGACAAAACTATTTATTATAGTAATGTAAGTATTGTTGTATTGAGTGATTTGGTTGGATTTGGTTTCAACAACAACGATAGGCTTGTGCCATGTGAAATAAATATTGTTTGAACAAAAATACAGAACAGGCGCAATATCGCCAAGTGTAAACGAAATTCTTCCGAGTGTTGTTAAATATATTTCTAAAAGAAGATTTGAAAGAAAAGAAAACTACGTAAGTCTCCGAACAAACGGATTGATTCTGTCTGCGTACTCTGTAACCTATGCAATTAAAAATTCCTCTAATTACAGCGTTTAGTGCCACTTCACCATATCATACAACCCCTAGGGCTGTATACCTTGTAGTATTTATTCCAGAAGTTGGTCTTCTGTGTAGATTTGAAACCAATCAGATATTAAGGAGTTATAAAACTTTTTGTTTTAGAAAAAGAGCAAAGTTTGGATATTTTAAAGCATGTAGTGCCTTTTTAAGTTGCAGTTTTCTGAAAGTTCAGTTATTCAACAACAACAAAACATGTTTGTTCATAAGAAATACCAATTGTTTAGGTTATATCCCTGAAACGCTGTTTTGGCAGAGATTTGCGGTGTTTACGATAGCAATGCCGCAGATCAACTGAAATCTAAAAACTCATATTATTCAAATTATATGCAGTTTGATGTGGTATTTTAATATAATGGAAGCGAACCAGCCAAAAGCTGAAAGCCTCTCTAATAAAGAAAAAAAAGATAATGAAATAAAAAAAAAATCGATTTTTTCGAACCTTAAAAGGTATATATATATTTTTACGCCAAATGATTTATGAATTTTGATTTATGACGTTTCTCAAATAATTTAGAAAAACATTCACCACTTTCCATATTCTGTTTCTGGCCTCATATGCTCCTAATCCTAATAAAAAATTAATGTCTTGAAAGACTTACTCGAATCTAGAATTAATACAGTCGTCGTTCGATAACTGCAACATGTTTACATTGCAGTTACCGAAGGCCGTTCGATAACTGCAACACTTGACACATGCCAAAATTTAGAGGGGGGTCCGTTACTACCATTTTTGTTAACAATTATGTCGAAATGTATTTTTGAGAAGCACCTCTTTCATAGCCTAGACCACACAACATGTGTGTTATGTTCGACGATAAATTGTTAAAAAAAATGTAGACGAAACTTATTAACTTGATTTGTTTTGACGAGACCTCATTGGAATGGTTTGACAAATGCCGGCAAATGACTTTTTTTGTGCTAAAATATTAGTAAAACCACAGTTTGCTGAACGAGTGCAGCAGTTTATTTTAATAAATTTAAGTGTGTTAATGGATGATATTTGATCGTTTCGGGCTTTTTTCCAGTACCCAGAACTTTGGTATCGTCCAGGTTTCGCCAAATTCCGGAAGTCATTATCTTGGATTTAAAAAAAAACTTTGGGATCAGATTCAGGCTTCTAGGCATCCATTAAGTTTATACGATGAACAGCGGTAGACATTTGTCAAAAACATGACGCATACATATCTGGTTCCCTAAAGGTATTCCATACCAACAGCTAACCTAGCTACTTTAGGCGTGTAGCAAAAACAAATTCACATGGTGGCTGCATTTCATTTTACAGGGTGGTTACATTTCGTTTCGTTAACGTATACGTACGTAATCAATGATGCCAGATTGGAAGAACTGCTTAGTAACTTAGAACCGTTACTCACAAGGGGATGGCAACATGCTATCTCTTTCTATGTTGAATGAGTAAAGAGTCTTCCCGACAAAAGTGATAAGTATATGGAACTTTTGCTGGGCGTCTGCCTCGGGGTTTTATTTTTGAATAAAGTCCCGATATGTTGCCTACTGTAAAACGTGTAGAGTTTAGACAGGGCTGCCATCCCCTTGGTTACTCAAAAGATTGCGCTGCCAAAACTATCGCTCAATCTCAGGCAGAGTTCCCAGTCTTCTTGATACGATGTTTTTGATTACGGTCAATCAGGGATGGCACATGTTTTTGAAAAAAAAATTGCAACTGCTCGAAAAACTGGCAAAATCTGCTTGAAATTTGAAAAAATTGCGTTCGCGCAGGCAAAAGTCTGCAGAAATCGGCAAATATTTTGCAAAAGTCTGCGCAAGTATAAAGAGACTCTGAAAAAAATCTGCGTTAACTATGGGAATTTTGCAGTTATTTGCGAATCAAAAAACTGCGTTTTGGAGACAAATCTGCACATTTGGTATCCCTGCGGTATTTACCTAATGGGACCATGGCGGGAATTATATTCCACACAGGGATGCCAGGTCATATTTTCAAATGTATTTGTATTTGTACTTAAGACTCATCTGACACTTAGTTTTAATGAATTAAAACCTAATTTACAACAAATTCGATCTAAATAGCCTATTTTTAAATCTATGGCTGGGTTCTTTGCATAGGAATATGTTTTCTACTTATTCACGTTTCGAAAAAAAATGTCTTCACATGTCTTCCAACCCGAAATGGCTCGTTAAAACCAACCGAAGGCTGAAAAAATTACCGGCTAATCGAAAACTGACGAACAAAAAAAGGTCACACCCTCTGCAAAACGCGGGTCATGTTTTGTAATGTCTTCACATATTTTTCAATGTCTTCCATTTGTCTTCACAAGCAAGGATGTCTTCACCGCGGGGTAAATGTCTTCGATTTAAAGACATGTCTATGAAATGCTGGCGTGGGACTTGGGTTTGTTCATTGATTTACGTACTTTAATTCTCAGCCCCTTATTTTCTTTCAGATATATATATATATATATATATATATATATATATATATATATATATATATATATATATATATATATATATATATATATATATATATATATATATATATATTTTTTTTTTTTTTTTTTTTTTTTTTTTTTTTTTTTTTCAGGTGGAGGGGAAATTTGCATCCAAACCCCTGAGGTGACCAACCTCAGGGAGTGTGGGGTTGGTTTGAATCAGTGACCGGACCCACTAAAACCCCTCCAGTCTCCAGCCCATAATACTCCCCGGGACCACCGCTAGGTATTGCTTCGGGGAGCGGCTTTTGTGCTCTGTGCACCCTCTTGGTTCTATAGATCTCTTTGCTAACTTAGCTAACTAACCTGGAGACTGGCCGTTAGCTAACACTGGCGTGTCGGTGGTCAACCTGTCGCCTGTTTTGCAATTCTAAAACTATTTGAGAGGCGGCTGTACAAACCGCCCTCCAAATGTTTGGGTCTTTACACATCCTCCGAACTAGGTTGTCCGGAGTGGTGTCTGGCCCGCTCACTACCATCATGTCGCTCCGCGCATGCACAAAACGAGGGCACACGAAGAAGACGTGCTCAGCAGTTTCTTCCGCATCCGCACACTCGGGACACATGGGGGACCCCGCATGCCCGAATCTGTGTAGATACTGCCTGAAGCAACCATGACCTGACAGAATCTGTGTCAAGTGGAAGTTAACTTCTCCATGGTGCCTCCCGACCCATCCGGATACGTCCGGAATAAGTCGATGCGTCCATCTACCCTTTGCGGAATTGGACCATTCCTGCTGCCATCTGATCATCGAGAATGACCTTCTGGTGCCTCGTATACCCCTTGTGTCACGTTGATCGAAGCATTCTACGTCCTCCCTAATGGCTATGCTGATAGGCATCATGCCGGACAGGACGCAGATTGCGTCGTATGACACTGTACGGTACGCGCTCACAACCCTCAGGCACATGAGCCTGTAGGTACTTTCCAGTTTTCGACGATGACTGTTGGTACCTAACGCTTTGGACCACGCTGGCCCACCATACCTAAGTATGGACGAAACCACGCTGGCAAGAAGTTTACGCTTGCTGCCATATACCGCTGAGCTATTGGACATCATTCGAGATAGTCCTGCAGCGGCCGTTGAAGCCCTCTTACAGGCATAGTCGACGTGACTCTTAAATGTGAGCTTATCGTCAACCATAACCCCCAAGAGCTTCAAGGAACGCCTTGAGGTAATGGTGCAGTCACCGACTCTGACCACCGCCTGTTGCTCTAATTTGCGGTTGTTCACAACCGTAACCTCCGTTTTATGGTGCGCTAACTCCAGTTTCCTAGAGTGCATCCAGTCTTCGACCTTGCGTATGCAGTGCGCGGCCGTCAACTCGACCTCTTCGATCGACTCGCCGTAGACCTCTAGCGTGATGTCGTCTGCGAAACCGACGATCACAACCCCTACAGGGAACTTTAGTTTTAACACCCCGTCATACATGACATTCCACAACACCGGGCCCAGGATGGAACCTTGCGGTACCCCTGCGGTGATTGGGATGCACTTCTGACCCTCCTCCGTGTTGTAAACTAGTACCCGATTCTGGAAATAATTTTCCAAAATCTTGTACAGCGACACCGGTACGTGGATGCTCCTAAGCGCGAGCGCTATGGAGTCCCAACTGGCGCTATTGAATGCATTCTTCACGTCAAGCGTGACGATTGCGCAATAGCGAATGCCCCAACTCTTACGCTGGAGTGCTACCTCTGCCGTCTTGGTGACAGAGAGAATAGCATCCAGCGTGGATCTACCTTTCCGGAAGCCGAACTGGTTACTTGCCAGACCGTTTACACCCTCTGTGTACTGCACCAGTCTGTTGAGGATAATCCTCTCAAGCACCTTGCCCGTAGTGTCCAGCAGACAGATAGGTCTGTATGCCGATGGGTCCCCTGGCGGTTTCCCAGCCTTCGGCAACAGCACCAATCTCTGTCGCTTCCACCTGTCCGGAAAGAGGCAGTCATCCAGGCACTTCTGCATGACTGCTCGAAATAGATCAGGGGCCACTTTCATGGCCGTCCTGATGGCCAAGTTCGGGATTCCATCCGGTCCCGGTGCCTTGCTCACCTTTAGGGAGTTGGCGATCACGATGAGTTCCTCATTCGTAACCCTTACCTCCTCCACAACCTCTGCACGGCTGCCGTCTCTCACGGATTGGATGCCCGGCAGGTTGGCCGACCATCCCTGGTCTGTGTCTGAGATACTGGAACGTCGGACGTGAGACTCAGCAACCGGAGGCCAAGGATTTGGCTCGTGTCGTGGAAAGAGTCCCTCGATGATGCGCTCCAGCATCGCTGGTGATCGCTCTGCAGGCGCCAACACGCCTTTGGTCTTCGCCATTACGACTCTGTAGGCGTTGCCCCACGGATTCGTATTGGCACTCGCGCATAGCCTATCGAAGCAGGCCCTTTTGCTCGCCTTTATCGCACTTTTAAGCGCCGATCTTGCAGATCCGAATACTACACGGCGCTCTACCCTCTGTGCATCGGCACGTGCACGTTGCAACATCCGTCTTGCACGGAGGCACGCGCTACGGAGGTCCGCTATCGCGTCGGTCCACCAGTATACCGGTGACTTACCATTCCTAGGTTGGCGGGTCCTAGGCATGGTGGCGTCGCACGCCCGCGATAATGTGGCAACTAATTGGTAACTAATATATATATATATATATATATATATATATATATATATATATATATATATATATATATATATATATATATATATATATGTATATATATATATATATATATATATATATATATATATATATATATATATATATATATATATATATATATATATATATATATATATATATATATATATATATATATATATATATATATATATATATATACATATATATATATATATATATATATATATATATATATATATATATATATATATATATATATATATATATGTAAATAAACTCGAAAGCACTTCTTTTACCCTTGGTTATGTTGGGTTTGCAGTGTTTTTTTTTGTGCAAACAACATTTACCAATTACAACGAAGTAGAAGTTTAAAAAAAATGAATCTTTTTGATTTTTGTTTCACAAGTTTGTTTCATTTGCCAACAATTACATTCACTGTACTACAAAGACAGCTAATATAAGTATATTATTTTATTTGTGAAGTTGAAATAAAAAAATATCTGACAATGTTGAAATGTAAAAAAGTAGGAGGGTGGTATTCAAGACACGACCGCATGACGTTGACTACCGTATTCTTATAAAAAAAAATATTCCATTGAAGCAAATAGTAGAGGGAATTGCAACGCTTCTTTTACAAAACTTCTGTAATGAAATTTCGAGGCACCAAAAGGTACCAGTTGCCGATTATTCTCGTTTACTGGTTAGTCCGTCCAGAATTCCAGCCATTTTAGTATTTTGCACTAGCCATTTACTACTAAAGCCACCACGAGATGACCGGTACTTTTTTGTCTTTCCTCCTTTCAGCTGCCACCTAGCGCTGTCGTGAAATTAACATCAACATAAACATGCATTTTTGCAAGGTTTTTTTTTCCGCTAGCAGCAGCAATTGTAAAACATCAAATTCAACTAACCGCTTCTATTATAAAACTGCGAGGTTGCCGATTTCTTGTTTACTGGTAGGGACGTTGCGATACCACCGATACTAATACAGAATCGATCCTTCTACTTCCGATACTCGCATTTTTGGTATCGATGTTTTATCAGCGATACTTCATTAATATCGATACACACCTCTCAGTATCAAAAAGACTCAAAACAACCCTGTAAAGAAGAACGAACGAAGCAGAAAACTTGCTGTTTCCTGTGCCATTTTGATGCATCGTATGCATGCATGCCATCTCATCGGCAATGCCAATTTAACAGAAATTTCTGTAGATTAACCTACGGGAACGATCCTTTTCTACGGTCATGCAGATCCGAAGGTAAAATCTACAGAGCCATGCAAGCGGTTCTTTTGAAAATAGGATCAATTATTAAGGAAAAGCGTAATTGACTTTCGACTAAGTGTCTGCAGAAGCTGGTGTTTCTAGATTCAGTAAATTTAGAGACCATTTTACGAACTGACAGGTGTTACGTATTCTGCTGTTGATGATGTTGCTTTTACGTGCGTTATGTCAGCGGTTCCTAGCTTTCTGTCAAAATTTCATTCATAGATTGAGTTCAAAAACGTCTCGTAAAATGGCCTATATAAATGGTTTAATTGAATTAAACGTTTTATCTTGTGGAATAAATAATAAAAAAGAATTATGAGTTATATTTTGAATGAACTGGTATCGCGCAACGATACATTTAGGTATCGATACGTTAGCCTCGATACTATCGGAAAATCAGTACTGGCTCTCGATACAGGTATCGATCCTAAGTATCGATGTTTAATGGTATCGCAACGTCCCTATTTACTGGTTTCTGTCCAGAATTCCAGCCATTTTAATATTTTGCAGTAGCCACCACCATTACGGGTGAAACCGGCACGAGATGACCGGTACTATTTTGTTTTTCCTCCTTTTAGCTGCTAACACCAAGCGTCCGTATGTATCCGGTACGGTTTAATAGTGAAACTGATGGGGTGAAACTTTCGAACGATACGTTTTATACCAAGGCTTCGTCAGATAATTAGAAAGAAGGAGGGGCTACATAGATGATGGAATGGTAGAGACAAATGTTTCTTGAAAGCTGCGCCGGCCGCTGTCGTAATATTAACACCAACACAAACATGCATTTTTGCGAGGTTTTTTCCGCTAGCAGCAGCATTTGGTAAAACAGAAAATTCAATTAGCCGCTTCTGTACCAAAATTTCGAGGCACCAAAAGGTGCCAGTTGCCGATTATAGTTTCCTGGTTAGTCCGTCCAGAATTCCAGCCATTTAAGTGTTTTGCAGTAGCCATTTACTACAAAAGCCACCAGCATTACGGGTGAAACCGGCACGAGATGACCGGTACTATTTTGTCTTTCCTCCTTTCAGCTGCTAACACCTAGCGCTGTCGTGAAATTAACATCAACATAAACATGCATTTTTGCAAGGTTTTTTTCCGCTAGCAGCAGCAATTGTAAAACATAAAATTCAACTAACCGCTTCTATTATAAAACTGCGAGGCACCAAAAGGTGCCAGTTGCCGATTTCTTGTTTACTGGTTTCCGCCCAGAGTTCCAGCCATTTTAGTATTTTGCAGTAGCCACCAGCATCACGGGTGAAACCGGCACGAGATGACCGGTACTATTTTGTTTTTCCTCCTTTTAGCTGCTAACACCGAGCGTCCGTATGTATCCGGTACGGTTTAATAATGAAACTGATGAGATGAAACGTTCGAACGATACTTTTTATACCAAGGCTTCGTCAGATAATTAGAAAAAAGGAGGGGCTACATAGATGATGGAATGGGAGAGACAAATGTTTCTTGAAAGCTGCGCCGGCCGCTGTCGTAATATTAACACCAACACAAACATGCATTTTTGCAAGGTTTTTTCCGCTAGCAGCAGCATTTGGTAAAACAGAAAATTCAATTAGCCGCTTCTGTACCAAAATTTCGAGGCACCAATAGGTGCCATTTGCCTATTATAGTTTCTTGGTTAGTCCGTCCAGAATTCCAGCCATTTAAGTGTTTTGCAGTAGCCATTTACTACTAAAAGCCACCAGCATTACGGGTGAAACCGGCACGAGATGACCGGTACTCTTTTGTCTTTCCTCCTTTCAGCTGCTATCACCTAGCGTTCGCATGTCACTGGTGCGGTTTTGTAATTAAAATGATGGGGCGCCGGCCGCTGTCGTAAAATTAACACCAACAAAAAGATGCTTGACTATTGTAACATGTGGAGAAGATTTGGATTGCGAATTGATTGAAGAAGAGGAACTAAATACACTAAGGTCGCTTTTTACGCGGTTTTTCTTTACGCGGCTTTTTTTACGCGGATTCCGGAATTAACGCGTTTTTTTACGCGGATTCCGAAATTTCCGCGGTTTTTTTTTACGTGTATTCCGGAATTTACGCGGTTTTTTTTACGCGGCACGTATCCCCCGCGTAAAAAGCGACTTTAGTGTATTGATGGTCTTCAAAAATCAGCAATGATGCTGCAGTTACTGTCTCGGCTTTCTATGTCGTCGTTATGCGACTCCATTAATAGCATCCTTGGACTAAGAACAAAACGCCTTTTTTAGTCTTCTATAATCTTCTTTTCCTTTTAGTTTCAGTAAAATCGTTCTCATTAAGAAAAAATGCATTCCTAACAAATTTCTCGATCTTCGATCAATTATTACCAAAGAAGGGGTGTGGGGGGGGTATAAAAACGTGACGTAATTAAGGGGGGAGGATCAAGGAAGTTGTGACAGCTTGTGACAAGGGGGAGGGGGGGAGTTAGTTTTTTCCAAGGTGTGCGTGACATCATTAATGGATCGTCCCTGGCCGTCGCAAAAATGTCCAATTCTTGTTGAGTAACTTATGGTTTTTAATTGTAATCATATTCATCAGATTAACTTTCAATCACCATTAGTAGCAGCATTGCAGTTTTGATTGCACGCGAATAGATGTCGTGCCCACTGCAATGATAGACGACGAGCAACTAGCGGCGCCCTGCTCCACATATACTGTACGGTACTGTTCTGCCGGTACCCGCATAACTGTCCCATACTGATTTTGGTCACTTTTGAGTAATCATCGGGAATCGACTTAATTGTTATTATATTTTCTGGGAAAAAATTAAATTTTATACTTTTGTATGGAAAAACATGGAAAAAATACCAAGTGGTTTTTGTCCCATATTGAAAGTACCCGCATTGCAGTCCCACTGCATAGTGGTACAAACTGCAAACATATAATTTTGCTCCAGATTATTGTATATCGGATTATTTTAGGCATATAGAAGTATGTCATTCAATTAACTAGACTAATGTTATTTTCTGTAGTACAATCTACGTTGCCAATGATACTGCCGGTTGCTAGTTGAATGTATATGTGATGGGACAAAATATGCGAGTACTTTTGAAATGTACCCGCATACTTTGTCCTATTTTGTCTTTTTTTCAAGTTATATAACGTAAAACCAATTCCATCCATGGTTTTTTGTTCTCAACGATAAACTTGCGGGGCCATGAAACTATTATGGTCATTGGTTCTGAATGTAATTGCTGGAAATCCGAAAATTCACGGATATTAAATCGCTATTTTATCAACATGTTGTTTTTCATTATGGGACAGTTATCCGGGTACCGGCAGTGTTGCTTTTACCAGCATGTTTTCTTTCAAGACATCAGTTTCTATTACGCTCTAACAGCAGGTTTAGAAATTGTTCAAGAAAAGGTTTTGTTTCAAACTTTTCGAAAAACCTTTACCTTCGAAAAATCAAATTACTGCAGGTTCATGGAAGCAAACATAAATTAACCTATTGGGACGGAGAGACTCTGTCAATTTTTTTTGGCTATTGATGCAGAGAATATCACAGGGAATGTTTGGTGTCTATTCATGTCGTCTGTGCTAGGAATGCTCGCATGTGATTAAATTATTGTTCGCGTAAATTTGTCCTTGACACTTTTTATCTATTTTTACCGCAATGATAACTAGCGTACTACAAAACTGTTCAACATTTTATCTATCCACCAACACATTAAAATCTGACGCAACATTTGCCAGTTTCATTTCCAATTTTACAGAATGCATGCCAGTATAGAAAACAGAGACGTAGTCCCACGTCAAAATAAAACGAGTCGCTGCAAGATGTTTGTTTGAGACATTCACTCAATTAGTCATATTATCCGAATACAGTCGTCGTTCGATAACTGCAACATGTTTACACTACAGTTATCGAATGCCGTTCGATAACTGCAACACTTGACACACGCCAAAATTTAGAGGGGGGTCCGTCACTACCATTTTTGTTTTCAATGATGTCGAAATGTATTTTTTTAATAGAACAGTGGCAAAAAAATAGCAGAAAACTAAAATACACACTTATTCTCGTTTTAATCGTTCAGTAATTTTTATTACGGTCATGTTCAGTAAATTTGAAAAAATACTGATCATTTTGTAATTTCCTCAAAAATAACAGCTGGGTCTAGATTCAATTCTAGCCGACACCGGGAGATTTTCTGAGGCGAAAAATCTCTGGGATCACGCCTTCCATCGCATGAGGAAGTAAAGCCGTTGGCGCCGGTCCGTTAATTAACGGGTCGTGAGTTAGGGTCCTGGGTGTGGAGTCGCCTCCCCGGGCGTCGGTGATTGGCCACAACAGTGGCGGAGCTAGACCGACGGAAAATAAGCGAGAATAAAAAAAAAACGAAACATCAAAAGTCCGTCATTTTGCAAATATTCAAAGAGTTTCGAAGTTGAGTTTTTAAAGTGTTTCGCGTGTGATTTTCAAAACAAAAATGGAAATCGTACTTTCAAATCTACAAGAAAACGAAGTGGAAGTACACGATCTATTCAGTAAGTTGTTATTTATCAAATATGTACGTATTTGTGTATTTTAGTTGAATGTTTCATATCATGGCACATCCGCAACAATGTTTTCACCCAAGATTCTATCTATTACGATTGAGATAATGCAAATCATTTCAGTCAGCATATAGAAATTTTTCCACCACAGGAGAACAGTTTACTAGAAGCCTATATTCATCATAACATTAAACGTATCAAGTTTTTACTTGAATGTGCTGGGAACACCAGTATAATCGATCAAAACAATCCGAAATACCTTTATAAAATTATTCAACGGTTGTAATAGCAGCTTTCACAATGGTCGTATTTACTTTTCTCCTTTCGCTGTACGTTTACAGTACGCACGGTAATTTTTGACGAATCGTCAGGTTTGTAAATTTACAAAACGCTCGGTAATTCGTGACGAATAGTCAGCATTGTAAATACCGACTCATGCAGCAATTTTTGATGAACACTTTGTAAATTTTTACTGGGCTATCTTCTATGTTTGACGTTTCAGCGAGAATGAAAAATTACCGAACACTCGTCAAGCAAATGAATTACTGAACAGATTGCTGATGGCTCAGCTGTTGAGAACTCGTTAAAAAGATTGCTGAGTTCGGTAAAAGAAACTAAGTGTGTACTGAACAGATTGCTGATGGCTCAGCTGTTGAGAACTCGTTAAAAAGATTGCTGAGCTCGGTAAAAGAAACTAAGTGTGTAGGCAAGCAGGGCCGGCGTTTCATGTGGGTAGTATGGGTAGTAGTACCCACTCGGAAAATATCCATGTGGGTACTTACCCACACGGAACTATCGGACAAAACCAATAAAAGTACTTTTGCGAGCGACAGATTTTTTGATGGATATCGTTGAGCGAGAGGTTATAAATCTACAGACTTATGTACAGTTCTAACGTTACTCAGAGTAAAGGATTATTTTTTTTTAATTGTTTCATTAACGATAGAGTTCTGAATTTCATTTACGATAGAGTTCTAAAGTTTTTTTTTCTCGTAAAAATTTCCCATGCCAAATTTGCGCTCAATCGAACTTTGCGAAGTAGAGCCTCAAAGCGGTCAAAGTTACAGTTCTTCGATCGATGAAAGAAATGTTCGAGCTGGGAGTGTCTCTTGTGTGTTCTGGTGTAGCTCGAGTCTCCCAACGCAAAAGTTTCCATGTCCCTGAAATTATAATCTTGTTTTTAAAACAAATTTTTATGAAACAACATCAGTTCCCGATATTTCATGCATTTCTAAGAGATTTGCTATAAAAAATAGATTCCTGAAACTTCAAGAACTACTCTTGTGCATTTTTAGGTTGGTCAAAAATGTAAGACTTTCACAACTGTAAGTGAAACCCTCTCAGAAGTTCGATTAAGCTCAAATTTTGGATGGAAACTTTTTTCGAGAAGACAAAATTGCTGAGCCCTAACGTTAGCATTGAAAAAAATGCTCGAAAAAGAACGATTTTTCATGAGTTTACCTTTACACGCACTGACGAAACTACCCATGCAGCATCAATCATAGTAACCCATGAGTCAGCAAAAAAATTGACTCAAACTCTAATCATAATGGTGAAAACAGTTAAGCTACTTCGTTCAGAAGTGTGCGCGATCAAAGAACGTTACCCCGTCGTGTCTAAAATAGAAATCGTATGGAAAGGGACACCGGTTACGCTTGTTCCGGTATCTAGAACATCTTGGCACTGCTGGACTACAAGCAGAGCATCGAAAAAAAGACCGGTTCCGGACGGCCGACGACCCTGAGCGACAAGAATACTGAAGAGGAAAACCGAGGGGGAAGTGGCTACATCGCTGCGTACGCTTGATCGGCAGGTCGGTTCAACCGGCAAAACAGTGGAAAAATACCTGGCGAACATGGACATCAGGAAGTTGAAGTCCCGTCCATTGGTCTCGGAGTTGCTCAATGGTCGAGTCGATTTTTTCGGCGAATCGCAACGTGATGATGGTGGTCTACGCCGAGACCTATCTCACCCTGGATGACAACGACAGGCAGGGCACTCCATATTTTACTTTACCCACGAAGGAAGTGACCTCTGAGATGAAATTCATTGCACACACCTAGTTCCCAAAGAAGGTGCTGCTGTGGCTGACAATTAGCGAGAAGCTCCGTACTGGCCGTGAATGGGGAAATTTATAGTACGAAGTGCCTGCCGGAAGTTGCGTCGTTGCGTAGGGGTGAAGACGCGGTGCTCTGGCCGGATCTGGTGTCGGCCCACTACTCGAAGCAATCGTTGGAGGAGATGGAGCGGCTGAAAATCGATGCGGTACCCAAGTCGGCCAACCCACCCAACGTTCCCCAGCTGGATCCCATCCAGAGTTTCTGGACAAACCAGAAGCGTGAGACCTACCTCAACAATCTTGACGCGATAATTGAGGAGGAATTGATAAATAGAACGAAGAAAGAACTCAAAAACATGCCTACACGCATGTCCACCATGGCGAATGTTCCGGTAAACATTCGGAAAGCCACTCGCAAGGGCGTGGAATTACTTTTGCAAATGAGCCTATATAATTGCCTTCCATGGGAAATTAATGACATAAACATGACTACTGGACGAAATTCGAAAATCTAATTTCTTTTAAACATTCCATTGACACCTTATTGTTGGTGCACAGTCGACTTTTCGTAAAATTTTGTTCAGGTATCAGAACGTAACGCCACCCCCCCCCCCGGCCACGCTTTTGTAACCCATGAACCTTCCCTATTCCTTACTACCCACTCGGGAAACGGGAAAATAATGTGACGCCGGCCCTGTAGGCAAGCTTTTCGATTAATCAATTTGATATTAATATTTCCGCATCATAATTTATTGCGTTTCAGTAACTACTTAACATAAACAATATGTAGGCGAACATAAAGTTCATCACTACAATAGACCATTTTTCTAGACGTTTCTAAACTTAATTCATAAAAGGAATTTAGACAGAAAGCTCGGAACCGCTGACATAACGCAAGTAAAAGCAACATCAATGTCAGCAGGATCCGTAACATCTGTAGTAACATGGTCTATTCATCGCTAGATCACAAAATATTGTTTGTGATCTGCTATGCACTGCCTCGCTGAATTGTGAAAGCTAGCCAAACAATGCACAAGGGATATTTTTTTTTCTTATGATAATTACGGAAAGTGAACCACATAACATGGTGATTTTGCTTCATTGATTTATAGTGGAGATCTATAATCTCGATAATCTCCCATCTAGAATGAAGAGACAACAAGTAAACGAAATCGAAAAAAACGAGAGAAATAAAAGAGTCCTTTTGAAATGTTTCTAGATATTCAACAATTTTTATTTTCGAATGCATTTAGAATCCCCCCGCGAGATCTGGCACTTAAATGTCAAATCTCGCCAAACATGTGAAAAGGGCCCATGTGCCATATGTAAACAAGCCAAATTTTCTCGTTTTTTGATCAATACAAGCGAAATCTGCTCTTACCAATAAGATTTATTGATAAAAGAATTCACTCTTTATCAAAAAATCTTATTTGTACGAGTAGAATAAGCTTGTATTCATTGAAAAACGTGAAATTGTGGCTTGTTTTCATATGGCCCATGGGCCCTTTTCACATGTTCAGCGAGAAATATGACTTTGACATCAGATTTGACGGATTTCGGTCCAATAACTGCAAAGTTGTTGCAGTTATTGGTCTTGCAGTTAAAAAGCGTTGCAGTTAAAGTCTTGCAGTTATCGACCGGCGACTGTATTTTCCAATTTTATAATTTCCCCTCACTATCGAAAAAATATCGGGGCATAGGCATCGATTCAGCTTTATCAACGTCAGTTGCTTCGATCGATATTTGGGCTTCACGGTATCGATATTGAAAGTATCGATACGGTATCGCCCAACGCTAATCTCTATTGACAGCGGCTTCCAGAGAAAGTATTATAAACAATAATATGGTCGCGTCTTGCTGCGAATTATTTATTAAAACTAAAATGTTTGAGTGATTGTTATAAATTTTCAAATCTAAATCCATAAACGCCAGTGTGACACTGGAAAGAATGGATTATAAGCCGAACTTCATCTGCTTTGATCAGGTATGCAGAATTTGCATGAAAACCAGTGACGGCTTGCAGTCTATTTTTGGTCAGCCTCAGGATATTCCCGAGTTGGTCCGTTTACTATCGAAAGTAGAGGTAAATTTGAAAACTATTGTGATTTATATATATTGTGTTTAACTAGTAAACAATCATTTAGGTTTTGGAAAACGACGACTTACCAAAACAAATATGTCCAGAGTGCATTGTGTACGCCGGAAATGTGATAGAGTTCAAGGAACGTTGCATACAGTCTGACCGAACGCTACGAGAGTACATGTCCGAAGGATGTGACGATAGGAAGCAAAATTTCTTGAAACAAGAACACGCGCTGTTAGGACTGAATGATGATGGTATGCCGTTAGGGCCAGAATTCATCAAATGCGAAATCGATGAATCGGCTAGTGATAAGTCAGATGGTGGGGGCAATGATTTTGAAATTGCAGATGGCAATGATAGTGATAGTGAGGAGGATGACGATGACGATGAGAATGGCAACGAAGAGGATGATGAACAGGAAAAAATTGAGCGTCGTATACGTAGGCGTCGGACACGGACATCAGCATTGCAAGATTCCGATGACGAGCCATTGATCGCAAAAAAAACTAAAGCAGAAACTCACGAATGTACAATTTGCAATGAAAGGTTCAACAACAAATCACACGTCAAATTCCACGTCAAAAGCGATCACGCAGATGAGAAAACTCTTCCACAGGATCGGTAAATATGCTCAGTGTTTTTTTTACGATTGTTGTATAATTCAGCTCTTTCAGGATACGTCGTTGTTTCTACTGTCCAAAGGCGTACTCTAATTATGAGCTGCTAAAAATCCATTTGAACTTTCATCCCAGAAATGAATGGACTTGCCCAATGTGTGCTAAGGAATTGAAGAAAAAAGGCAAATTCATCGATCATTTACGAATGCACGCAAATGAGCGTCACTATAAGTGCGAAATTTGTGGTAAAGACTTTACCTCTCACAAGTATATATCCAACCATATGAAGATGCACAAGAAAAAAGGGGAAGCAGAGGTAATTATTTGGATGCAAAAGACATATATTGTTGTTTTTAAAAGAAAAATTTATTTCAGAACAAATCAAAATCGGAAGATTCGAGTGACAGTGAGTATGATCCAGTTGATGACGATAAGAACGACGATGAGGAAGATGACGACGAGGAATCTAGTTTATCTGACCGAGAAGAGAAAATAAGGGTATTTATTAGTAAATTAGTTTTAGTTCGTAAAATGATAATCCTGCCCTGTTTTACTATGAATTATACCAGGGCTCCTACCAGCTAAACCCCGATGCACCGAAAGATTGTCCAGTTTGTGGGGAATCATTCGAGAAGGTGATTCATGTAAAGTTTCACCTGGAGAGTGAGCATATTCCGGTTGATGAATCTTCTACTAAGTAAGTAAATGATCAAGTTTTCCGAATATTGCAATATTTAACTTGTCCCCGATTTTAATAGAGTTCATCATTGCGTTACCTGCAAAAAGAATTACATGACATTCGAACAGCTGACAAATCATATGAAACTACATCCGAACAAAATCTGGAGTTGCCCTGAGTGCAAGAAACAGTTCCGTCGTTTAGATAAATATAAAGATCATCAGAAAATACATCAGAATGATCGAACCTTTTTATGTGCTCACTGTGGTAAAGATTTCCCCACAACAAAATACATGAACCGACATCTTCAAACGCATATAAAGGAAAAAGTGCGAAAAGTAGAAGAAGTACGTGTCCGCCAAATTCATAAAATTTTTATTACGGCCTGATTCTAAATCATTTTAGGAGTTCGAGTGTGAAGTTTGTGGAAAAAAGATGAAGTACAAGTCAAATTACACTAATCACATGAAAACCCACGGTCCGGAGCACTCAAAACAGATTAAAGCGGACCCAGATTCGCCACCGAAAAAAATATATTTGTGTAGCATATGCGGTAGAAATTGCGGTTCTTCCAGCAACCTAACGGTGCACATGCGACGACATAATGGACAAGCAATATGCTCCTGCTCAGTGTGTGGCAAAGGCTATCCCAGAAAAGCGGATTTAGTTATGCACATGAGAAGACACACAGGTAAACTAGCCTCGTTTGACGTTTTAACTTTTAGTAAATTGGTTAATTTATAGGTGAAAAACCCTATGAATGTCCTACTTGCGGTCGTGGATTCGCGAGACGGGATAAACTTCGGATACATATTCGAACTCACACCGGAGAGAAGCCTTACGCCTGTCCTTGTGGACGAGCTTACGCTCAGGTATGTTTCAACATTTTTCAGTTATTTCAGTTAATAAAGCTCTTAAAATATTTCCAGAAAAATGATCTCAAAACTCATCAAAAACGCAATACGTGCGGTCAAAACTTCGACATCACTAAACTGATGGCACCCTACCAACCATCGATCTGTGTTCGACCGCAAACCCAATCACAGCAATCTTCTCAAAGGGAACTACCACCTCCGCCGGTGCCGGTTTCTACGAGCGTTGCAACTGCCGTTCCTTCTAGTTCTCAAGCGTACAATGACACTAACACTGCGTACTCGGTATCGCATCCAACAGTCAGCGGAAGTATTGGGCAGAATATTCCCCCCTCTCCGCATCATGAATTAGGTGGAATTTCCGATTCTGTCCCAAACAGTCCGGTCGATCTGATGACACATCGGCATCAGTTTGGAGTTTTCCCAAACTCCATGGGGGTCCCAGTATTCTCCAACTCGTACCAGCAACCTAAGGTAGATATGTGCAATCAATAAGTATAATTTGATTGTGATGCGTTTTGATGGCAATGGTTTTCAAAATAAATCTTTTTTACAAATAAGCAATAAATTTGCTAAAAAGGTTGAATTTTCTTGAAGATAATCATTCCGATGACAATTATTAGAAGTCCACACCTGGGAAACAGAGAATTGATTTATTATTGTTAGTCAATAAGCAAAAACAAAAACTGTTTAATCATATCTTACCCTATAGATACACGATGAGTAAATTAAATTCGAACGGAATAGAAAACATATAAGAATTTTACAGCTTGCCATCTGTAATAGCGGTATTCAAAAAGCACCCAAATAGAAATACCCAGCCGTAAACTGTGTACAGTAAGGTCGCTTTTTACACGGTTTTTTTTTACGCGGGTTGCTTTCCTCCATTACTTGAAAACGGTACAAGATATCGACCTCATTTCAATCGAGTTTTCCGTTTTAGGCCACGAGTGATCATATATCAGTTTTCAAAAAAATTCACAATTTTTGGTGTAAACTCAAAATTCCAAATATTGCATTTTGGTCTCTAGATTGGCCACTATCATATTCGAACGAGATTTGAACGTTTTAGGACGGTTTTCTTTGTTATGTTTGCAACTCAAAAAAGTCGGTTTTACGCGGGCCCATACAAATTTGGAACGCATCCCCCACGTAAAAAGCGATTTTAGTGTATCTTATATTACCCATCAATGAAGTACAGTAAAGGCACATCTGTTCAACTGAAGAACCAAAAATGAGACAAAATCTCTTTATTTCAAGTATCGACATCTAGCGGAGGAGAGGACGCATTTTACACTCGAAATTTTATTACGCTTATATTCCATTCATTCAATAGAAGGACTGTATGAGCTCTCGCTGCTTTTTCGCCGAGAGAATCCTTTGTTCTCCCCGGTACTGGTATAGCGAGGGTGCCTTTTCATGAAAAGCGTACAGTACCACCCGCATACGTGCAACGGTTTTTATTTAGATATATTTTTAATGAATTTCATTGCTGCCCAAGTTGAAAACTGAATATCTTGACTAACGACAATCATTTTTTTACATCGTACCTAATGCCGGAAGCAGTGCTGTGTATAGCGCGTCTGATATGCATTACTTGCAATGTTAGGTATAAAAAACGGTACGAGAAAACAATATTGTCGCTGGTCGAGAAATTCGGTTTCCAAGTCCAACGAAGATATTCAAGTCAATCAACTAACAGGTTAAAATAGTTCATAGTTTCGCGAGGTGTACGATCCAAGAAAATTTGTTAAACAATGTTTGAATGGTTGAAAGATTTTTAGTTTAATTTGTTCTATTGACGTTGATTGTGAATTGTTACTGAACTCCCGCGCTTTAAAGATCTCTTGAATGTGGTTCTGTCTTAACTTGATTTTGATAGATTCAACAGGATTCAACTATTCAAGATCACATTTTTGCTTGGTCATTGAAGCGAAAAAAATTATTTTTTGGTGCATGTTCAAACTATTGGAGCGAACTGTTGGAACGATGCACACGAATACCCAGCCGTAATCTGTGTATCTTCCATTACTCGTCAATGGAGGTGAGTATTTTTATGGCTGGGTATTTGTTTACGAGCTCGACATGAATACCCATAGTATTTTGCGACTGGGTATTTCTAAACAGGTGCTACCTGTACTGCCTTTGTTCACATAAACCGGAGCGATTTTACCGAGTTTCGTTGAGCTATTTATCCGACCGCAGCACACGGATGACGAAGCGGTGGGTACTGAAACTATAGCTACGATTGCATGGAAAACGAAATCTACCCAACCGGAGGGTACAAACTACCTGAAATGATGTAAACGTGTTGGGTAGTTTTGCACATGATGAGTAGAGCATGGTGCAACGGTTTGACCTAAAAGTAGGCGCGGGGTTTTTCGCGCAACGAATAACTTTTTCGTGTTTGTTGATATATCCTCACTAACTAGGCAATTGCATACCGCAAATTCAGGTGTTTTAGTTGAAAATTGTTCCTTATATTGATGAATATTGTTAGCAAGCTATGTAGCATTGCCATATTTTTAATTTAAAAGCATCCAAATGATATACAGTCGCCGTTCGATAACTGCAAGACTTTTGACTGCAACGCTTTTTAACTGCAAGACCGATAACTGCAACAACTTTGCAGTTATCGGACCGCAATCCGTCAAATCTGATGTCAAAGTCATATATGACATTGAAGTGGCAGATCTCGCGGGGGGATTCTAAATGCATTCGAAAATGGAAATTGTTAAATCTCTAGAAACATTTCAAAAGGATTCTTTCATTTCTCTCGATTTTTTTCGATTTCGTTTACTTGTTGTCTCTTCATTCTAGATGGGAGATTATTGATCTCCACTATTAATCAATGAAGCAAAATCACCATGTTATGTGGTTCACTTTCCGTAAGTATTTTAAGAGAAAAAATTTCTCTTTTGCATTGTTTGGCTAGCTTTCTCTACTCAGCGAGGCAGTGCATAGTAGATCACAAACAATACTTTGTGGCCTAGCGTTACGTTTCTGTCAAAATTTCATTCATGAATTGAGTTCAGAAACGTCTTGTAAAATAGTCTATTATAGTGATGAACTTTATTTTCACCTACATATTGGTTATGTAAAGTAGTTACTAAAACGCAATAAATTATGATGCGGAAATATGAATATCAAATTGATTAATCGAGTAGCTTGTCTATTTTAGTTTTCTGCTATCTTTTGCCAATATTTCATTAAAAAACCTAAATTAATCCACCTAGCGGTCAGACTCAGCCTTTCTCATTCAAACTTATCATTTGTAAAAATAGATTTACATGAACGCTTCAACCCAATAAGTATGTATTCACTTTTTGGGTTCTAAAATAATGATGTTGTAATAGAAGTATAAAATATGAATTTCAACGTAATGCAAATGCTCAAGAAATAGCGAAATAAAATAAATGACTCTTAATTTCGAACAATTCAATCACGAGCGATACCGGAAACATTCAAATGGTACGACACCACATTTAAATTATATTATGGCCACATATATTGATCAAAGCAGGTATAGTTTTAAATGGCCTATGAATTTCTTTTCTTCCATAACTTTCGAACCACATATGAAATTGTTATGAAGTTTGTTATTTGTAAGTTTGAGAGATGACTCGTTCGTATGACACTAATTATGTTCAAATTTGTCGTGTAATCTTTGAGATAATAGAATTTCGTTGTTTTATTTACAATTTAATACTTAACGGTTGCTTAGTTCGATTATAATCAAATTAAATGGGAACGTATAGGCAGCCAAACTTTGAAACCACGTGTTAAATCATAATTCATCAGTTAACCTTTAACTAGCCCGTTCATCTGATAATACTATTGATCAAATCAGTTGTGTACTTTCTGAGATAATGAAGTTTCGTGATTTTCACAATTCGGTACATTACAGACGAAGTTACAGTTCGATTACATTAAAATTCAATAGTGTGTTATGAGTCAGCTAGACCTAGAACATTAGTGAAATTAAACAGTCTTCAGAAGACGTTTCTTTTCATAACTTTTGAACCACATGTTCAATCTATATAAAATTCAAAAGTTAAGGGTTTTTTAAGATAGCCCGTTCATTTGATACCAATTTTATTGAAATCGGTTGTGTGGTTTCTGAGATATTGATGTTTCGTGATTTTTAGATTTTTAAACATAACCTCTAAAATAAAAATTCAATTACAATGAAATTTAATAGGGTCTTATGGGGCAACTAGGACTTTCATTTGCATATAATTTCATGAAAATCGGTCCAGCCATCTCTGAGAAAAGTGAGTGAAAATAAAAATCTGCACATGCACACACACAGACTCACACACACACACACACACACACACGCACACACACACACACACACACACACACACACACACACACACACACATACAGAAAATGCTCAGCTCGTCGAACTGAGTCGAGTGATATATGCCATTCGGCCCTTTGGAGCACTTCCATATCTTCGGTTTTGCAAGTGATTGCTATACCTTTCTAGGAGAAAGGCAAAAAGTTAAAAAAAATATTAATTGGGAGAAAAATATTCGTGCTGAAGAAAAAGCGAAATAAAAGAAATGACTTTGAATTGCGTACACTTCAATCACGAGCAATACCGGGAACGTACGAATAGCACAATACCATTTAAATTTTGTTGAGGCCATATGTTTTGATCAAAGCAGTTACAGTTTTAAATAGTCTTTGAATTTCGTTTCTTCTCATAACTTTTGAACCACATATCAAATTGCTATGAAATTTTTTACTTTTGAGTTTGAGAGACAACCCGGGGGAACCTACAGGAAAGCCAAACTTTTCAATTGACACTAAGATTGTTGAATTTAGTCCAGCCAATTTTGAGAAAACGAGTGAATTTGAAAAGTCACGGGAACATGTTTCTTTTCACAATTTTTGAACCACGTGTTTAATCACTATAAAATTCATCAATTAATCTTTAACTAGCCCGTTCATTTGATACCTATATTGTTCAAATCGGTTGTGTAGTTTCTAAGATAATGAAGCTTCGTGATTTTCATATTTAGATACATTACAGACAAAGTAAGAGACCGATTACATTGAAATTCAATAGGGTGTTATGAGGCAGCTAGACCTTTCATTTGACACTTATTTCGTGGAAATCGGTTCAGCCATCTCTGAGAAAAGTGAGTGAGTTTAAGTAGTCTTCGGAATATGTTTTTTTTTTCAAAGCTGGATTTCACGTTTTTGAACATAACAGGCAAAGTAATAGTCCGATTGCCAAAAAAATCTAGACTAGACCTTCCAAATGACACTGATTTTGTGGAAATCGGTTCAGCCATCTCTGAGAAACATGAGTGAGATTAAACAGTCTCCAGAACACGTTTCTTCAAATAACTTTTGAACCACACGGTCAGTCTTCATGAAACTCAAAAGTTAAGGGTTTTTTAAGTAGCTCGTTCATTTGAAACCAATTTTGTTAAAATCTGTTGAGTAGTTTCTGAGATAATGATGTTTCGTGATTTCCACATTTTTAAACATAACCTCTAAACTAAAAATCCGATTGCAATGAAATTCAATAGGGTCTTATGGGGCAACTAGCCCTCTCATTTGCAATTGAATTAATGAAGATCGGTCCAGCCATCTCTGAGAAAATCGAGTGAGATTGGGAGAGCGTTACATACACACAAACATACAAACACACACACATACACACACACACATACAGAAAATGCTCAGCTCGTCAAACTAAGTCGATTGATATACGAGATTCGACCCTTTGGAGCACTTTTATACCTTTGGTTTTTCCAGTGATTGCTATACCTTTCTAGGAGAAAGGCAAAAATACATATCGACATCATTGAAAACAGAAATGGTAGTGACGGACCCCCCTCTAAATTTTGGCATGTGTCAAGAGTTGCAGTTATCGAACGGCATTCGATAACTGCAATGTAAACATGTTGCAGTTATCGAACGACGACTGTATTATGAGATGCGATAATTTTTATGCCCTAGTTGTTTATAAACAAACCTACTCGCTGGCGATTTTTTTTCTAATATGGCCGATTCTGCTTTTGACATATCGTTACACCATGTCTTTATACATCATGGTTTTGCAATGCTATCGCTGATTCATTTCAACTTATTTTTTACAAACATGCTTTTACTCAATGATGGTGTTTGGACAAAAAGTCAACATTGATTAGTTTGAACCCAATATTGGATGAAAAATCAAACTTGTTAAAAATCCATAACCCGCGTGATGAAATTGATTTCGCGAAAGTGGCAGAGATTTCTTTGATAATGGTAGTTTTGGTTTTAAATTGGTGATTTTAAGTGACTAACGTGCTTTTTTGCCTCTTTTTTTTTAAATAATAGCCGCCAATTAAGAAGACTAGGGTTTGCAATATTCCCGAGAATAGATTTCCCGGGAAACGGGAATGAAAAATCTCATTTCCCGGGAATTCCCGGGAACCGGGAAGGGAAAAAATCCTTAGCAAAAATGAGATTTTTTTTTTTTATTCTAATTAAATGTAATAAGATAAAGGCTCAATAGCAGAGAGCATAACGGGGCCGAAATAATTATTGGAGTAGGGAAAAGCCTGCTTGAGTAAAATTAATAAATATTTCTCCTCAAACAGGCATAAAAACCCTCTCATCTTTTCATATACAATAATACAATTATAAATAAGTTACAAATCATAAAACACAATCTTGATAAGTATGGTTCCTGCAGCTTCGAGAGCCAAATATATTTTCGGGAACGTCTTATTCCTGGTTAAGCGCGTAAATAGAATCTGAAATGAAAACAAAAGTGTACTAAATAGGAACATAAATTGATTGTGGGAGGAATATAGAAGACGCATGTATGGGAAATCTAAAATTGCTAAGACATCACGAACAGGGACATTTGGTTGTTTATTCCGAGCTTTAAGAGAATTTTCTAAATTGGATCTAGCTTCACGATATAACGGACATGACCAAACAACATGTTCAATATCGTGGTAACCCTCGCCACAGGTGCAAAGGTGATCCTCTGTGAGTCCTATACGACGAAGGTGAGCATTAAACCAGTAATGATTGGACATAAGCTGAGACATCATACAAATGAAATCACGACTTACGTCCAATTTGTGGAACCAAGGTTTTAAAGAAACTTTAGGAATAATTGAATGACACCATCTTCCTAGATCTCCATTGTCCCAAGAGTTTTGCCAGTTCATGAGCGACTCTCGACGTATAGAACTAAAAAATTCATTGAATTCAATAGGTCTTTCATAAATGTCACCATGTACCGTACCGATCTTAGCTAATGAATCTGCCGTCTCATTGCCCTCAATTAAAGAATGAGAAGGGATCCATACTAATGTAACCTGTGATGCGATTTCGGATAAAGTACTCAAATGGTCGCGTATTTTATTCAAAAAATACGAAGAACTCTTTATACTTTTTATCGATCGGAGAGCTTCAATAGCACTGAGGCTGTCCGTAAAGATGAAGTAATTGTCTTTAGGCAAATTTTCAACAAAACTTAATGTGTACTGAATAGCAGCCAGCTCTGCGACATAAACAGAAGCAGGGCTTTCGAGTTTGTAAGCGACGGATAAATTATTGTTATAAACACCGAAACCAGTAGATCCGTTGAGAAAAGAACCATCGGTATAAAATGAATTATTACAGTTTATATTTTGATATTTTTCACGAAATAGATTTGGAATCTGTTGTATACGTAGTTGATCAGACATACTACGAATTTCATTTAACATTGATGTATCAAAAAATAGGGTAGAATCAAAGGTATCTAATGAGTAAATATTATTTGAAGGAAATGAAGAAGGGTTGATATTTTGAGACATGTAATTGAAATAAACATTCATAAAACGAGTTTGAGATTGAAGTTCAACAAGTCTTTCAAAGTTATTTATTATCATAGGATTCAAAATTTCACTTTTCACAAGAATGCGAGAAGTGATAATCCAAAAACGATCTTTTAAGGGGAGAACGCCCGCTAACACTTCTAAACTCATCGTATGAGTTGAATGCATACAACCTAAAGCAATGCGTAAACAGCGATACTGTATTCGTTCAAGTTTTATGATATGAGTTTTTGCGGCAGAACGAAAACAAAAACATCCGTATTCGAGCACTGATAGAATTGTAGTTTGATAAAGTTTAATAAGGTCCCAAGGATGTGCTCCCCACCATGATCCAGTTACTGTGCGCAAAAAATTAACTCTTTGTTGACATTTCTGTATTAAATATCGAATATGACTTTTCCAAGTGCATTTTGAGTCGAACCATACGCCAAGATATTTATGAACTAAAACTTAAGTAATGGGTCCACCCACTAACATAAGTTGGAGCTGAGCTGGCTCATGTTTTCTAGAAAAAACTACATATTCAGTTTTTTCAACTGAAAAGTCTATACCTAGTTGTATTGCCCAATTGGATAAGTTGTTCAAGGTATCTTGTAAAGATCTTTGTAAATCGGATGCCCTGGGACCTGTGGCAGAAATCACACTATCATCTGCAAATTGTCTGATAGTGCAATTTACCAAACAGTCATCAATATCACTCACATAAAAATTGTAGAGCAGTGGACTTAAACATGAGCCTTGTGGAAGACCCATGTAGCTAAGTCTAAACGCTGACAAACTACCATGAGAGAAATGCATATGTTTTTCTGATAGTAGATTGTATAAAAAATTATTAAATTTAGGAGGAAGACCTTTTTGATGAAGTTTATTAGAAAGAACATCTATAGAAACAGAATCAAAGGCTCCCTTAATGTCTAAGAATACAGAAGCCATTTGTTCTTTTTGAGCAAATGCAATCTGGATTTCTGTTGAAAGTAATGCGAGACAATCATTTGTTCCTTTAGTTCTACGGAGGCCAAACTGGGTATGTGATAATAAATTATTACTTTCAACCCAATGGTCTAAACGATATAAAATCATTTTTTCAAACAATTTACGAATACAAGAAAGCATCGTAATTGGACGATATGAGTTATGATTAGAAGCAGGTTTTCCAGGTTTTTGGATAGCAATCACCTTTACTTGTCTCCAATCATGTGGAATGATGTTTAGTTCAAAAAAATTATTGTATAAATCTAACAACATTTTTTTAGCAATGTCAGGTAAATTTTTCAGTAAATAAAGTTTTATTTTATCCAGACCAGGGGCATTATTATTGGAAGAGAGAAGAGCGATAGACAGTTCAGTAATAGAAAATGGTAGTTCCATCACCGATTGTTCAGAAAAATTGTCACGATTAATTTTTTGAGCAGGAACAGTGTCTGGACATACTTTTTTTGCAAAATTTAAAATCCATTGATTTGAATATTCTTCATTTTCATTGGCCACTACTCGATTTCTCATTCTTCTAGCAGTGTTCCAAAGAGTATTCATAGATGTTTCTCTGGAAAGCTCATTAACGAATCGTCGCCAATAACCACGTTTTTTAGCTTTGATCAAGTTTTTAAACATGGGTTCTAACTTCATGTATCGTACAAAGTCTTCGATTTTTCCTTTTTTCCGGAAAATCTTATACGCGTTTGATTTTTTAACATAAATTTTTGAGCACTCTTTGTCCCACCAAGGAGTAGGAGGTCGTTTTTTAGTTGAAACGCCAAGATATTTTTTCCTTTGGGCTAGTATTGCAGAATTTAAAACTAAACCCGCAAATGAATCATATTTTTCAAGAAGTGGAAGGTGTTGCAATGCCTCTAAAGCTTCTGTAATTTTTAATTTATAAATTTCCCAATCAATATTTAATGTAAGGTCATACGGAATGTCAATTGGTCGAGTACTATTTGACCCATTATTAATTGAAATTAAAATTGGTAAATGATCACTACCATGGGGATCATAGACAACCTTCCAGCTACAATCTAACCGTAATGACGTTGAACATAATGATAAATCCAATGCGCTTGGACGAGCCGGTGGTTTCGGAACACGTGTCATATCTCCATTGTTCAAAACAGTCATATTAAAATTGTCACAAAGATTATAAATCAAAGTGGAGCGGTTATCGTTGTAAGATGAACCCCAAGCTACACCCTGAAAGTTAAAATCTCCCAATATTAAACGGGGTGAGGGTAGAAGTTCGACAATATCAGAAAGCATTTGTTGTCTAATTAGTGCTTTAGGAGGGATATATACAGAAGCAATGCAGAGATCTTTGTCTTGTATGTTAATTTGACAAGCTACACATTCGATGCCTTGAATTGAAGGTAAATTAATTTTATAAAAAGAATAACACTTTTTAATCCCTAAAAGTACACCTCCATAGGGAATATCTCGATCTAATCGTACGATATTGTAATTATTGAAATTGAGATTGATATCTGAAGTGAGCCATGTTTCACAAATAGAAAACACATCACATTTCAAATTATTAATCATAGCTTTGAATGAATCAAGTTTAGGTATGATACTTCTGCAATTTCATTGTAAAATATGTATAAAATCATTAGTCTCAGACGATAAGTTAGTCATCGAAGGATATTAAAGTAGAAATGAGGGGCCATTGAGAGGTAAGCTGCTTTAAAAATGTTTTGAAAACAGGGAGTAATGAATGAATAAATTTGCTGAAAGGGTCCGGTATGTTTAATGATTCAAGAATCCAGTTTATTACATGAGAAAATTTCAGAATTCCTGATTTTGTTTGTTTATTTGAAGGTGTGAATGAGCTATCACAGTATTTGGGTGATAGTGGTGGAAACTCTTGTGTTGACTTTAAATTTAAAATTCTAGAGGAGGTTTGATTTGATTTTTCAGTATCGTGATTAGATTTGGGAACATTACCATTTCTATTAAGTGATATTTTAGGGCCCTTGTTGGGAAGTTTTGGGGAGGAAAGATTTTTCCTTTTTCTAGACCAACCAGGGTTTGAAAAAGAAGGACCAGCAAGAGGAACATCGCAGTCCGTCTCATCAGAGGACAATAAATCATAAATATTAGAAGAAATAAGAGAATTTGTTTCCGATTGCTTAAGGAGATCAGAATAACTGCGTTTAGCGCGGTCTTTAAGAGATCGTTTCATTTTAATTTTATGTTGAATGAATAAGGAACAATTCGAGAGTTCATGTTTAGTTTCACCACAGTAATAACAATTATTATTTTCTTGATTGCAAAAGTCATCAAGATGGTTACCCCCACATTTACCGCATCGACTTTTATTGCAACAGTAGGCAGAAGTATGGCCTAACTGTTTGCAATTGGTGCAGTTCATGACTCGTGGAATATACAGGCGAACGGGTACAAGGACATTGTGAATCGAGATGTGACTTCCATTGTGTGTAAAAGAGCACACTATGGTAGGGCAACAAAAAATGCAAATGGATACAAATATAATAAATTAAGTTCTATACTTAGCTGTTATAATAGAAGAAATCTTGATCTTTAAATTTCTTGGTGTACTTGAATTGTCGTTGATCTTTCGAAACCTTCGAACCCCTTGAAAACTTTGATTCCTGTATCCTGTAGAGCAGCAAATCTTGAATAGCTCTGGATCTCTTGGAATCTTCAAATCTCTTGAATACTGATGGCGGTATCCTGTAGAGTTGCAAATCCTGGTATTTTCAATATTGAATCAATACTCCAGATCTGCAATTATAAAGAAAATTAATGACGGTAGCAGCTGTAAATAAATGCGACACTTGGAAAAAATGAGATTTCAAACAAAGTTTATTAACAAAAAGTTTCAAATAATCGTTTACAATTCAATTATCCAGAAATTCATAAACAATCGTCTATCAACCGCCTCAGTTCCGCTGACAATTTTTCGTTAGGCCTAAATAATCTAGTTCCCTTCTGTAAAACTTTGCTTAGGTCGCTGAATCACCACTGGTGTCTGATTTCTAAAATACTTCTTAATCACCGATTCCAGCTCTTGCTACATTTCATTAGAAACTGAAGAGTCCAATACTTTCAGTTTGTTAAAGACTAAGCTGAGTGTTTTTAGAGCATTTGAATGCCTTCATAATTAATATGAATCGCGGCCACGACCCAAGTTACACTAACTGAGTTTTATTAATTTATTTCTGGTCGCATTGATTTACGGGTTTCAATTTTTTTTTCAATTTACAGGTTTCAAATTTTTTTGTCAATAAACAAAGAAAAAATCAAGCAACTATCCGCTTAGTAGTAAACTCACTAGCAAAAAAAGACATGAGACGAAGAAAATATTTCTTAATTATTCGTATACTGAATAAGACAGCATACAATTTTGACAAATAAATTAAGCAAATAATTTGATATTACAGGGCAAGCAAATATTGATCGTCATTTCAAGCAAATATTTGCTTCGTATAATGCACACTATGAAGCTGCTCTACACTTCTACGACGTAAGTTTCGTGTTTTGATATGATATTTAGTTTTATTGCAATATTGTATGGAAAATTTTCCGAGGAGCTCGGGAATCCCGGGATCCGGAAATCCCAGGAAAAGGCAATTCCCGGGAAATCGTTCCCGGGATTGCAAACCCTAAAGAAGAAGATTAAAATTACATTGTGAGAATGGAGTTAGGAATGGAGGCACTTAAAGGGGAAATTATTGAAGCCAGTTACACCATATTAAAGGGACGTGAGTAGGTTTTCAGATAGATTTTATAATTTTTTTTTCAATGATCCGATTTTTTCAACTCATATTAATTCAATCGAATGTAATCAACTGAAATCTACCCAAAGCGTTTGACGTATTATTACTCTTAGTGCTTTATACCTTCCATTGAATTAATCTACAACTACTCAAAATTGGCTTCCTGCATGGAACGACGCCGTTGAGTGAAATCGACACGAAAATGGGTACTTTTCGTTTTCCGTGCGGATATTATTTTAGAAAATAATCAAATACTGGCGTCTATATTTACTGTTATGAATCAAACTCAATACAATAAGAAATGAGCTTTCACGAGGTCCCAAAAAAAAAACAAAAAAAAATAAAAATTATTGCTAGAAATATGAAAAATACCACCCGCATAATCAATAACCATAAACAGATGATTATCCGAAAATGATCCGTTTAACGATAACCCATGTAGTCGGGACTATATCCCGAACTGGTTGTTAGGCACGTTTTATGGTTATTGGTTATGCGGGCATCGCTACCTGTTATGATCGTCTAATTAATCCGAAAAGCTCGAACAAATTCTTGTTCTGGAAATAAAAAAAAAAGATGTTAAAGGTCTGAATACTTCAAATATATTTCACATACCAGTGCTCCCAGGAACGCATGGCCCTAGGTGACACCGTCGTGATGACCCTGTTTCGCAGGCTCCACCGCCATTGAAGGCACCACCCCTGACATCGGAAGGTTTGGTGGCTCCGGTGGATCTAGTCTAGGAAGTGTGTTAAAGCCAGAAATGGTCGACTTGGAATTTTCAAAGGCATGCCACATGCGTCACTTGCGAAAACATATTCTCATGTTTGCTATGGTGAAAATAAAAACATAATATAGTATTTTTACAGGTAACGCCAGGGTTTGAGGACCCGGGGGTCAAGTAATATGTCAAGGCCCCAATTTTCAAAAATAAATAAAGTTTCAAAATAATCACATTTTTTGGGGCCCCCGCACTAGTCTGAGCTCCGGCCCCCCCATAATCGTAGTCCGGCTCTGAGCGCCCTAAAAGCGTCTCTCCATCGTATTTGAAAGTTCATGCGCATTACACACACATTCACCACCTAGGAGCTAGACAACTTTGTTTTTAAGAGAAATATTACGGTAATATTATACGATAATGGTACACTGGGGTCTTTTTTACGCGGTTGATTGTATTGCGTTTAAAAGATTAGATGAGATTTACTTATACTAGACTTATTTGATATCGCGTAAAAAATAATCTTCCAAATCGCGTGAAAATAATCCGCGTTATTGTAAATAAATCGCGCTTGAAAAAAAAAAAACGCATAAAAATAACTTGCATGAAAAATACCCCATTGTAAATATATTTTGATGTTTATCGTTTATCTGTCACATTAATATCACTCCAACAGTAATATGCTATCGAGAAATTGTGATAAATTGTGATATAGGTTAATATAATGTAGCCTTTGATTCAACATAAAATGTTTCGAAATATGCGACTGTAATATTTTCTAATAGTTTTGATTGTTTTCTAGTCGCAAAAGTATGTCAATTTATTCAAAGAACATTAAAACTGCATTGTACTGTGCGAGAAATATTCATACAAAATGACATCGCTAGAAATCTTCGCGTCGCTGGACTCACCAGCGAATTGCAGAGTAGTGCTGCAGCGACAATACCCCGTAATACACGATTATCACAGTCGAATCTCGCACACGATTCCGCAGTTATGGGCGATAGTTATCGATACTAGGGATATCGAAACGACAGACAGAAATATAGTTTATCGACAAAGATACTTCATTATGACTGCTACGATGGCAGGTTAATTAGAAATCACTCGAGAAATGCTCAGTGCTTGATACCGATAAATATGCTTGAAACCATGAGGTCAGGTATCGATACCACGATACTATGAAAATTGAAAATGTACCTTGATTCAAAAGTATCGATAGTCAGTATCACCCATTCAATTCGGGTTATTCGCGTTGAAAGAGATTTTTAAGGCTGTTCGCACCTACGTGAACACTCATATGTAATTGTCAAAATGTGCGTGATGACAAAAGCGAAAATATTTCCTTCCTTCTTTTTCGCATGTAAAAACCAAACAAGTATCAGCAACACCGTCAACGCGAATAATGTGCACTCGATGTTTTGATTAATTAAACCAATTAAACATATAATTTTCATTTACAGCTTGCTCCCAAATATATTACATGTTGCTTAAACAAACAATGAAGCAAACAAACTACCGCTGCAACACTAGGCTGTCAGTTTGAGAGAGCGAAATAAGAAATTAGACAAGGAATGATTATCACAGAAGTCTAAATAGTCATGCAAGGGGCAATAAGCTGTCGAAGAACCAGTATTATTAAATAACAAAACGGCTTTATTTTTCACCCCCTCACATTTTCAAGATCGAAAGATTTGAGGATGACATAAAATGAAAATAAAATTTCTAAACAATAAAAATATTCAGTTTAAATCAAGGGGTTCGTGTGACTTAAATTCCATAGATTTTCCATCTTTCTATATTGATTCTGGTTTTAGCGATTCTGGTACCCTCTTTTGGTTGGTTTGCCCTGGAACAACATCTCATAATTGTTAGTTGACTTATTCTCGAATAAAATTTTTTGACGTTGGACTAACGTCTATATCGAAGTTAGGCACCTGAATTTGAAAATCTAGTAATTCAACCGGGGAAAACCAGGGAAAAGTGGTCAGGTTTTGAGCGCTTATATATCAGTCATTTCTTTTCAGAATTTCGAGGTTTTGGCATCAACCGATCAGAAATTCTTTTACGGTTGAATTTATGTACCAAAAATAACCTATTGTTCGAGATACACTATTGAAAAATTGATAAATCACATCGATTGTCTAAATCATACCGAGCAACCAATCACCACCTCTCTTCACAAGCACAGTCGACACTAACGGATACAACCGATCTGACTTTGTAAACAGTCTCACAGCTTTCAACCAATAACGAGCTCGCTTTCGGTAGCTGCAACAGGTGTTACAACACCGTTTTAAAATGCTTCTTTTATCATTACCACTGAACAGATTCTAAACACCAATGGCTTGATTGATAGGTGAAATATTGCGCAAGATTGTCATATAATAATTTAAATATGTTTTCGATACTAAACTAGTTAAAAGTTGTGTTAAAAGTCGTGCACATTCAACCAATCACAAGCTCGCTTCTTGTTTGCTCGCGGATGGATTTTTGCTTTGGGCTATATAATAGCCTGTGTCGTCTCATAGCAGTCATCAGTTAACAAGTGAAAGGCCACCAGGCCGGTCTTGTATAATCAGCAGCGGTGGCTGATTCCAGCGGCCAAACTGAGCTGCAGCAGAACCAGAGCGGTGGTATCAGGCAGCAGCGGCGGAGGTAGTGGGAAGCTGCATTTCTTCATTCAGTTCGGTGCTCCTTCGATCTGAGTTGGACCCCACCAGCGGTAATCCAATTCAGATATCGTTGGGTGAAAACGTTGGGTGTGTGTGCAGTGTGCACATATAGCGTATGTGCATCTGTATTGCTATGACATTTGCGATGATAGGGATGGCGCTGTTGCGTGTGTATGGCTAGCTATAGCGTGTGTAAGACACTAGCATGTGTAGCATATTATGGCTTTTGCGTGTATATCTTCAGCGTGTGTACGGATAGTTATAGCTTGTGTGTGGATAGCTGCTGCGTGTGTAATGATTAGTTATAGCGTATGTATGGATAGTAATAGCACATGGTTGGATAGCTTATGCGTGTGTATAGATAGTTGTATCGGATGTATGAAAAGGAATAGCGTGTGTATGGATAGCTATAGCTACAGCGTGTGTATGAATAGTTTTAACGCGTAATTAGATAGTTATAGCATGTGTGTGAATACTATAGCGGGTGTTTATCGAAGATTATTATTGTCATTGAAAATATTAAAACGTCTTAACGAACACAGTTGTGAATTTGATTTTACAGCAGCGATTTTAACTTCTTCAGCCAGTCTTTATTCATCGAGGAAAAATTACTACCTATGAATGATCAACACTTATTCACTAGAAATTTGATTTAGATCAAAACGGGTTCTTTTGAGTATCATAAGTTATTGGTAAAAAGAGTTGCAAGTTTTCTCAATGAGCATTCATTAAATTTTCGTTTTTGTTTCTCGGTGCGCGGTTTAGATTTTGTTTCTCGCACACAGAGAAAGAAACAAACTTGTCGCTATCGTGAAAAATAACAAAACAATTAGAAATGCTCTAAATCACAACTGAAGAAGTTAAGATATTTTCCTGTCACTTGCCCAAACCTTGATAACAACTACCGAAAAACGTGTGATTGAGCTCTTGCTATATTGAGTTATTGAACCAAACGTTTTTTTTTCAAACACATGAAGTTATATGCTGGGCTGGAACTAACCTAGCATGAGTTTTATCGATTAAATGTCAAACAATTTTCAAATTCAAAATTTTCGGTTGAATCGTTCTGGGCTCCAATTAAAGATAGTTTCGTAAAGTTTGCTTTTTGCTTAGATAGGAAAATTTTACCAATTCGCTCAATTAAACGATTGTCTTGGTAGTGCAGCAAACAAAGGGTCGATTCGAATATATATGAAATGACAACGATTAAATAAAAGATATCCATTCTTTTAGTATATATTATTATTTATAACGTTTTAACGTCTCAGCATACAGAAATGCACTGTTAGATAAAATTGCAGCAAATACTAGAGTTACAATTCTCTCTATTATTTGTTAATAATTTGTTAATGGAATATAAGAATACCGTAGTCCAACGTCATGCGGTCGTGTCTTGAATACCACCCTCCTACTTTTTCAAATGAAAAACTCAACGTTTGTTTTTAGTACAATTTGCACTTTCAATGAATAAGATATGTTTTTGATGAAATATTGTGGCCGTGATGAATTTATTAGCGAATTTCTTTATTCCACCAACTCACCTCGTTTTAACCTGGAAGCGCACTAACTGCTGTCAAAACCCTTCTTTATTCGCTCGATTTTGACCTAGTTTTGACATGCCGTGCTGCCCGAAGCGCACTGTAAAATTTGTCAGCTTCAACCCACCACCGCACGTGCTAAGTTCGTAAACAATTATCTGGCATCTCTTTCTTGCTTGCGTCTTAAATGGCGATGATGTTTTATTATTCGTCGGCAGTGCCCACACACAGTGGAATAAAGAAATTCGGTATATGATTGGTAGGCGAAACTGTGACGCTTAAATTAGTTTCATCTCCTGCCACTACGCCATTCGTGCTCTGCGGTCAGATAAGTGTGTCGATGAGTGACACTGTCAGTAAAATTCGTAAGATTATACATACCTGCATTTAACGAACTGTTGAAAATATTTATGTTATTTCAAGTGAAACGCGAGAATGGATGCATTATTGTGTACGCAATCTATTGCAGACCTGTGCAGAATTTGTACTAGAAAAGCTTCTTGCCTATGGTCAATGTTTGACCAAACATGCAATATTCCTGAATTAGTCTGGTTACTTGCAAAAGTGGAGGTAAATAATCTCGAAATCCTATTCTTTTTGTAAACACTTTTGTCATTCTATTTTTTAGATTAAACGAACTGATGAACTACCACAACAAATATGTTCAGAATGTCTCTCTTTTGCTGAAAATGCATTCGAGTTCAAGGAACGCTGTTTGCATTCTGAACTGTATTGGCAGAGAAATTGGCTGGAACACGAAACTCGAGATCAGAAATCGGATGTTATTAAATTTGAGATCTGTATGATCGATGAACCGGAAACCAAGTCATTAGCTACTGAAATAAAAGTTAAAGATGAGCAGTGTGATATTCAGTCGGCGGATGATGGTCATCCGAACCTAGTCTTTCACCGAAAGAGCACGGAAAATACTGACACTAAAAGTGTCGTTGCTAATCATGAAAATCAGAAGTGTGCGTCTAACAAAATACCGGAAACTAGACGAGAAGTGCAATGCTCAAAGTGCAACGATGTGTTCACTAACCAGTCATATCTTAGGTATCATATAAACAGCGATCACGCTGACGAGAATACTCCCAATGAAAAAAAGTAACTAGCCATTCATACTTTTCTCCAAACTTTACCCTTCGCAGAACCTTTTTAGGATACGAAAATGTTTCTTTTGCCCAAAAGAATTTTCAACTTTTGAATACTTGAGCTCTCATCTGACATTCCACAAACGGAAAGTGTGGACTTGTGCTTTATGTGATAAAGATATCGAGAAAAAATGCCTTTTCGTGGACCATTTACGGATGCACGCACAAGAACGCCATTACAAATGCGACGCCTGTCCGTGTGCTTTTACCTCACAGGCGCAGTTGAGAAAGCACAAAAAGACGCATTTCAAGTCTAAGGCAAAGCAGGTAAACAATGTTGCAATATTCGTTGATATATTTTAGATTGTATAAAATTTACTGTTACCAAGTTTAATTTTTTGCTACCAAACTAGACCACAATCGTGATTTTTTATGGGTTATTTTAATAGCTGTTGATGATGAAAGCATCCAGAAACCATATAAAGATATGATTGTACAACAATTCCCCGAGACTTGTTTCCCCGAAAGATATTTCTATGGATGTACCGATTCCCCGAAGACCATTTTCCGGAAAGATTTTTTGCCGAAGGTACCAATTCCCCAAAAAATATTTCAGTACGGTTTCATTGTACACACGAAATGTTGAGTCTTACCAATTAAAATCCAGCAAACGTTGCGAGGCTAGTGCTTCGATCCTACTAACACCGCCAATATCTCAAGAGCCGGGACTTGATCCTACGGCAACTGGCTTATTAAACCAGCAGCGTAGGTATCTCGAGACCCATTGAGATATAGGTATCATTTTTTAATAAATAAAAAGGAAAATTGTACCGCAGTAAAGGCATCTGACCTTGAACATTCAATAAGGCCAAGACCTCTTTGAATTTCTGTAGAAAAAACCGTTCTATCATCTCATAAAACACACTCGCGACCGTTGGCCGACCCGATTGTCTGTTATGTATATTGTCCTTACTCGCCATCGCTCGTTCGAACTAAACTAGGGGTAGTCCCTATGTGCCAGTTAACCTAGGAAAATGAACGAACCTATACAGAGGTGATTTCTGCGGTGGGGGCTAAAATGGTACATTTAGGAAAACGGGACATTCGGTGAAATAACATTCGGGAGACTGGCTTTCGAGGAAATCTTGCACAAACTAAAGATATATTTATATTAACCAACAGGAGCGGTTACTGGTCACAAAAGTCAATGTAGACACCCAACATGGCAGAGTTTCTGAGGTTATTGGAAGCGATTGGAGACTCGAAGAAACATCCAAAAAATCTGCAACTGAGGTACGATTAAGTATACCTACCTACAAATTGAAAATTATTCAGTAAATTTTATGTTCGAAAATTTCAGAAAGCTGATGTCAAGCCTGTCACTTGTTCAATTTGCAAAGAATCGTTTCAGTACCCTAGAAATTTAAACTTTCACCTTAAAAGTGAGCATGTCCCTACAGATGACTCGTCACCCAGGTTCATATAACGAAAATATTATTTAGAAAAACGTTTGTCCTTGAGTTTGCCTTTTTCAATTCTAAAAATATTTATTTACAGATTTCATCATTGTGGCACATGTAACAAAACATTCATGACCTTAGAGCACTTAGTATATCATATGAAGTTTCATAAGAAAAAATCCTGGAGCTGCCCATCATGCAACAAACAGTTCAAAAATTTGTACGGGTATAAACTCCATCAGTTGACACACCAAAATAATCCTAATGTTCTCTGTCCATACTGTGGTAAATTCTTTCTACATAAAAGTAATGTTAAAACTCACATCAATCGACAACATATAAAGAAGCGTGATGAGATTCCCAAAAAGGTAAAGTTTCTGAAAGATGTTCACCGTAGTTCCGTTTTAACATTGATATTCTAGGAGTACGTTTGTGAAATTTGTGGCGTAAAAATGAAGCGCAAAACTTCGTATGATAATCACATGAACTCTCATGGAGTAAACAAAAGCCAGAAATCATCAAAATCTTCAAATTCATCTCAAAAAGGAAAATTTGTTTGCAATATTTGCGGTAAAAATTTTTGTAATTCAGGAAATTACGAGGTGCACATGCGTCGTCACCTTGGAATATCGATATGCTCTTGTCTGGTGTGTGGTAAAGGTTTTCCCCGAAAACAAGATTTGACCGTGCACATGAGAAATCACACTGGTATGACGCGAGGGAATATACTTTTTTTTTTCAATTATTGTATATGTTCTCTTGCAGGCGACAGGCCATTTGAGTGTCCCACGTGTAACATGAAATTTATAACTAGTCAAAAATTGAGAATACACTTGCGGGTGCATACCGGAGAAAAACCTTTCACGTGTCCTTGTGGCATGGCCTACTCTCAGGTAAATAGTTAATTCTATTACACTCTTGTCGTATGCTAAACTCTGTATGCAGGGGCAGGATCTCAAGGCGCACAAGAAACGCAACACATGTGGTCAAAACTTTGATATGAACGAGCTGAATGCTAAATCACAATGGTCTATCTGTATCCAACCTTCACAGCCAAAGAACGATAGTAGAGAATCCGCGAAACAAATGTCTTGAGTGAACATTTATGTTGATGGCGAAAATAAATTGCATTCGGTGTACTACTGATATTGATTTTGATTTTGATTTGGATGACAATGGAAGTATATTCATTCTTTTGAGTTTGAGTTTTTTTTGCGATTTTGGCGAGTTTTTTTTGGCGATTTTAAATAGTTTATTTTCGTTTTTACCCCAGGAAATACGAAGAGTGCTTACATCTTTCATCAATCGGAGAGCCTCAATGGAACTGAGACTGTCCGTAAAGATGAAATAATGGTCCGTGGGCATTTTTTCAAAAATCTAGGACGTACTGAATTGCAACTAATTCTTCGACGTAAACAGAAGCAGGATTATCGAGCTTATGGGAGACAGTTAAATCGTTATTGATCGTTAATCGTCAGTGTAGAACATATTGTCGCAGTTGATGTTTCTATATTTATTGGAAAAAATTTGGGCATCTGCTGTACGAGTAAATGATCCGAGATTCCACGAGTTTCATCTATCATGGATGTATCGAAAAACACAGTAGAATCAAAAGTATTTAATAAGTTGACACGATTTGGAATATTCGAAGAACGGGTAATATTTTGGGACATGTGATTGAAATACAATGTCATAAAACGGGTTTAAGAATTAAGTTCGATTAACCTTTTAAAATGAAAAATGGGAGCTCCGTAGCCGCACGGTCACAGAGTCCGCTTTGGTAGGCAGTAGGGATGGGAAAACTATCAGTAACTACTGATAGTTATCAGTAAGATATCATTAACTATCAGTAAAGTTTTTCTCTTACTGATATTGTCTGAAGCTTTATTTTGTAGAAGAGGTAGATACTCTACAGTCATATAATTTTCACATAGAAGCAGCTAAAAAAATTATTTGAGGGGGGGGGGCTATTTTTCCAAAATTTTCATTGAAGAAATATCGATGGAATAACGACTGAAAAAAGTATCGATAAACGCTTAAATGCTATATTAATTATATATTATGTAACAAAGTGTCGTAACAAAAAAACAAAAACAATAAAAAAGATCACTTCAATCGGGATTGAATATCCGAACTAATGGATTGAAGCGTCAACGCCAACCTCTTTCAGCAAAGCAGATTCAGTATTGAGTAGAGCTAGATATGAGATTCTATTCTGCGTGCTGACCTCACCAAGCCCCATTTTTAATCGTCGTATTCAGCGTTGCCACTAACTTTTAAATAAAATCTGGCGAAACGAAAATAAAAAGTCTGTCGAAAATCTTGCACTCATTTTTGGATAAAATTCCTCGCAGAATTTAAAGTGATGACCTTTTATTTTTTTTTGTTCTCACCTAGTGTAGGTAGGTAACGGCCAACAACGGCCCATCTCGCAGTAATGACCTTTTTGCGAGACGACGCGGATGAAATCTGGCTAATATGTGGCTTATTTTCAAATATCTGGCAGATTCTG